>NC_140751.1:68677500-69927500 GCF_051527215.1 Medicago sativa | reverse complement strand
ACTTCAATAATTAGAGAAATATTAACTTTAATAATTAGAGAAAGATAATAGATTGTAAATTGTTTTTAACTCTTTAGATATTTAGAAGTTGAGTTATAGAAAAATTTATTTTGATTGGGATTAAGTTTATTTGTTCTTTAGAAAAAGATTAAGTTAGAGTGTTTTATCAAGTGGGTTTGTTTTAATTTGTTTTTAAGAGAGAAAAATATAGGGGGAGATTGAAGCAAAAGACACAAAAGGATATAATTTTCATGACGACTCAAAAAATTAAGAAGGGGTAAGATTGTATTTTTGGTCCACATTAAGTTTCATAATTAGAGAATAGATAATTAGAAAATAAAAGATTAAGTTTGTCTGTTATTTAAAAAAAGATTAAGTTAGTGTGTTTTATCGAATGAGTTTGTTTTAATTTGTTTTTAAATGAGAAAAAATAGAGGGAGGGTGAAGCAAAAGACACAAAATGATATAATTTTGATGACGTGTAAAAAAATTAAGAAGGGGTAATTTAAAAAAAGATTAAGTTAGTGTGTTTTATCGAATGAGTTTGTTTTAATTTGTTTTTAAAAGAGAAAAATAGAGGGAGGTTGAAGCAAAAGACACAAAAGAATATAATTTTGATGACGTGTCAAAAAATTAAGAAGGGGTAAGATTGTATTTTTGGTAGACATTAAGTTTTATAATTAGAGAATAGATGGCCATGTCTTGAATTTATGTTGCAACCACAAACGATAGTCTCCGAACCTATTTCAAAACCACGTGCATATCTAAAAAAAATCTTGGCACAAGCCCTAAACAATGTCTTCAACATTTCGTTGAGTCAACTACTTCAACCTTATGTTAAAGGTGATAAAATTGCGATTGTAATATTTGAGGAAGATTATAGAAGTTTTTTGAGCGGACCATTTTAAAGAATTTTCTTTTATTCGAGAGGGGGACCAATTGTTTATTATTTTTTGAATAATTCTACTTAATAAGGCAATATTTCAGGATCCATGGATCAGACAAAAACATTAATTTTGTCTATAAATTGATGCATGCAAGCTGAAGAAATGCAATACAAAGTTGAGCTCATAATTAAGAAACAATAGTATATTGTAGCTGGTTCTTTCTTTTGATATATCAAATCAATGGCTTATGTTAAGCTTGCTTCTTTTGCTGTCTTCTTGCTTGCTGCATTCGGTATATATTTCAATCATCTTTCTCACCAATATATACCATGCATGCATTTCTATTTATGTTTTATAAATTATGAAAGATTAATCAGAATCGACTCTCAACTAATTTACAGCAATGTTCTCGATGAAGAAAATAGAAGCATGTGATGGACGTCTTTGCGGTACCTTTCTTCGAGACTGTGATAGCGGTTGTTAATGCGTAATCTTTGATTGTGTGATGCCTATTTGTTATGGTTCCTGCAAAAAAGACAATGTGGTAAGTGGGAATTTTCAGAGGAAGGTTGAGGAACATCCTAAGTTATGTTGGTCTCATGATGAATGCACAAAAAAGGGCAGTGGGAATTATTGTGCTCGTTTTCCTAATTCTGATATCGAATATGGCTGGTGTTTTGCCTCTGTCTCTGAAGCACAAGACGCATACAAGATGGCCTCTACCTATAAGTTCAAGAAAGACTTCTTGAAGAAGTCTCTTCCCGCTTAATATGGATACGTGAAAAAAACCCTACGATGCTAGATATATATTATGCATCTATAAACTACTATAAAATTTCAATAATGATGTATGTGAATGGTTTGCCTTTCAGCAGCATGTCTTATGCTTTTGTTAGGCCTGTTGTTTAATTAATATATGTTTTTTCAAGTAATCAAGAAAATTGCACAATTATACAATGTCGAAGCATATAAAGAGAGCAATTAAACGATACCCAAACAAGAGAGAGGGCTTAGGCACCAGTTATGATAACCAAAAACAATATTTACATGATTTGCCTTTAGCCACCTAAAAGAGAGTAGCTTTATTTGGTCCAAATGCTGTTGAATTGATTCTTCTTTATGGTTAAAAATTTTGTTGTTTCTCTGTTTCCAAATTATCCATAAACAAAAAAAATCACATGACATGCAAAATATAACTCCACACTTTAGAACCATTGTGTTGTTTTCTTAACCAACGACGGCCACTACTCTTCCTTTCAAAAAGAGCATAAAAATTATTTCAGTTAATCAAAAAGAATTAATGTTCAACTTGTTTTTATTAATAATCAATACTAAATAAAATGTATATTCTATTTTTTTTTTTGGAGTTAACCATCCCGTTACCAGAGGAAATGGCTCTAGTTCAGTCGAGAGGTAAAAAAAAAAGTATGATCAAGAATTGTTCTATCAGAAACCGAACTTGGATTCTTTCCTCATTTGATAAAGCTCATTAACCACGTCACAATCACTTGGTTATTTATACTATATTTTAAAGGCTTTTATATGTGTTTAGTCCCTGCAAATAGGGGTCATTTAAAATTTGGTCCCTGAATTCGTTAATCCTGACATTTTGCCCTGCCAAAAGTTAATCATTTAAAATTTAGTACCTCATGTAATAATCTCGCTGAGGTGGCAGTGATTAGCTGACGTGTCATGCATTAATTGGGATAAGTGGTTGCTGACTCATATTTTTTACTTGAATGGACAAAAATGCGCTTAATAAACATGCACATATATTAGTTAAAAAATATGGTCAAAATAAGTTGTATGCATAAGGCACATTGTCAAAAAACGACATGTATTTTAAAATGGAGGGTTATCAACGTTGTGGAAATCACTTGGAAAATGGGGATTCATTTCCTTTGGTAAAGACTTTTATGAGTTCTCATTTCCTTTGAAAATAACTTACATGCCGACATCGCGAATCTTTATATGAAGTTAAATCACGTGTTATTATAGTATTAGTCGATCCTTGTACAAAGTTTGTGTTTGTTTACCCTCAGTTATAGATAAGCATATAGAAGTTTTTTCTTTTGAGAGGGGGACCATATAGAAGACGTTAACAATTACCTCAGCTTGTGTATTTTAGTGGAAATAGTTATTAAATTTACCTCGTGTCCCTCGCTTGTGAATTTAATAAGGCAAAAACATTAATTTTGTCTATAAATTGATGCATGCAAGAAATGCAATACAAAGTTGAGCTCATAATTAACAAACAATAGTATATTGTAGCTGGTTCTTTCTTTTGATCAATCAATCAATGGCTTGCGTTAAGCTTGCTCCTTTTGCCGTCTTCTTGCTTGCCGCATTCTGTATGTATTTCAATCATCTTCCTCACTAATATATACGATGCATTTCTATTTATATTTTGTTGATATTTGGTCATAAATCATCCTTACAAAATCGGTTTGTAAAATGAGGATTACCCCACTTATAAACACATGTTTATGCCACATTTTATCCATCGTGAAACTCTTTAAGTGGAAAAAAAGATAGCTTGTTTTGTGCAGTCGTGAAGCATTCTTGATATAAGTTGTTGTGATATCAAGCATTTCGCTTAATTAAAATCTAAACGTATGACACCTACATAGTACATACTCTTTTTTTGACCAAACACAGTACATACTTAATATTGCATGGTTGGGAGTGGGATATATACTTCATATATAAAGTTTATTAAATTTTTGTGTATACTTTAAATTTTGTTGGTAAAACTTGTTACACAATTAATAATTAAAAAAACAAAAATACATTTATACTTTATATATAAAGGGAATATGTATTTTTCAGGTGATTTTTTATTCCACTGTTACCTTTAATTTAAATTAGTTTATCATTTCAATAATATGTTTTAAATTATTTTATTAATCTTATTATTTTTTATCTAATTTGCCAAAACACTATATATTTTTTTTTTACATTTGAGTCTAATATAAAATATCTAGTTTGATTAATAAATGATTGGGTTCAACCGATTAAATTATCTTTTCTAAGGGACAAATTGACAGGGAGAAACGAACTTCGATTCATAGGTGAAATAATCTTTGATCAATCTATACTTAACTCATGGTCGAACACCGAATTACCAAAGTTCTTTTTTCTTAAGAACCGAAGGGTTAACACCTAAATAATCAATTACCCACATAATTTATGTGAGGGAAAATATGAAATCATTTTCCACTAAATCTATCAACGGAAGTAATAAATTTCCTGTTTTTTTCTATCTAAAATTGGTTCAGCTTTGCTATATGGTGCGAATGATATAAGCACGATCTCCACACGATAAACGGTGGGGTGCGGTTTATATTTTTGAAATAAATAAAAGTTAAAATCAAAAACCAATCCAATGGTTATTATAAATTAAATAATCCAATGGATAGAATTCATTCGTTGCTTTTCGCGTGTCTCTACCATCGTACCAAGCAGCTTTTTCCAAATTGGTGACTGATTTTATTCTTCTAATAAGGTGAGGCCTAGGCTGCCTTTCAAAACTCATGGGCAATTTACCCAAACCAATAGGAAATAGCCATGTGTCCTCCACTATAACAATCATATTTATTATTTTATTTTATTTTGCAAAAATTTAAGATGTATTTTATTATTTGCATATTCACCCATTTTTAAATTAATGACATTTTACAAATTAAACCATCAAATTAATTAAACTTCCCCTCCAATCCAATCATCACTCTCCAATTTTATTTTATTTTTAAACTGATTTCATCTCATTCATTCATCCTCAACAATTTCCCCTCCAATCCAAAGTTAAGAATGGCTTTGCAAAAATCATTAAAAATTAAAATTATAACCCCTAGGATTCCCCTAGGAATGGGTGCTCACACTAACCAGAATCTTTTTTTTTAAGGACACTAACCAGAATCTTAAATCCAAACCACTTGAGCATTACATCTTTTATTAAATTATTTGGATTGCAAATATATGTTATTAACGAGCAATTATATATATATATATATATATATATATATATATATATATATATATATATATATTTGCCGTGTCTTATAAACCCAGCTTTAGTAAAAAATAAACATTTTATGTGTATGTATATATGAAATAGTAAATCTTTCCATCCTTAAAAAAAATAAAATTAAATCTTTCTTAATAAAAAAGTATGAATTCATTCATTTGATTTTTTATATTTTAAATATTTTTTTAATATAAATTCATACTTTTATTTAGATTCGATAAGCTACAACAATGTTTCATTTGTGATCAATCGAATTGTGATTTATTTTAGATCCGACATTTCGTTTGGATTAGATAAACTATTTAAAGTTATTCAATGAAAATTGTGAGAATAAATGTAATGTTTTGATTATTATTTTTTTGCATTTTATATGTAAAAAAATATGTTAAATATTTGTTTTGTGCTCCTTGAGGATTTTATTTCCTTATATCTCTGTTGGTAAAGGTTTTTATGTATCAAGACGAGAAAGTTAATATGACAATTTTGAAAACTAATAACTATTTTAAAAATATTAACATTAATGTAGTGTTTCAATTAAATATATGTATATTTTATTTTATTTTATTTTCAAAACATCGTTAAATAATTGCACCACACTCATCGCAAAATTTAAATGTTTATATTTGCGGAAGCAAATTTTTATGTACCGAAATAAGAAAGTCAATATGATAAAATTTGTAAAACTCGTGATTATTTTCTCGTTGAGTTACGAGCGTATTTGAAAACAAATAAACTTGAATTCAACGAAATCATATCTTCTACCAAGACATTCACTGCGGAAGCGAAAGCCCTTTTAAAGGAAGTTATTCAGGAACAAATGGAACTTTTTTTAATTCCGGAACAAGTGCAAAAAAATTATTTTTATACCAAAAATGTAACATTAATGACATCAATAAAATAACAAAAAGAAATGGGGCTCTGAATGTCGACTTTACGTCAACCCTTAAAAAGGGCTCTTAACGTCGCCATTTCGTCAAACCTGCAATGGGGCTCTGAACGTCAACATTACGTCAACCCTTAAAAGGGCTTCGAAAGTCGCCATTCTGTCAACCCTGTAAGGGGGCTCTGAACATCGACATTACGTCAAACCTTAAAAAGAGCTCTGAACGCCATTCTGCCAACTCTATAAGGGGGCTCTGAACGTCGACATTACACCAACCCCAGGAAAGAAAAGCTATCATTAAAAATAGCTAAAGCAAAACATACTATTGTCGTCTTCTCCAGCTAACTTAGTTTAAATTAAACATTAACCCTTGACGGGCTCTGAATAAAGACATGATGCCAACCCAAAGAAGGGCTCTAAGCACAAGAATTCCTCATAGATTAAAACACAATGGCCCTCCAGAGAGGCTCCTCAAGCTAACTTTAATCCCTTCCTGGGACTTCCCGAGGCTTAGGTGCGCCCTCCTAGTGGCACCGCCTCACCTAGCTTCTAGAAGCCTCTAGAGCTTGGTAAAAAGACCTAAAGCCCCTATGACTTAGGGATTAAGTCACAGAAAGCCCAATCCATAGCGGGCTATAAATATCCCCTTGAAAGCCTCCTCAAGAAATCGCATAAACAGTCAAAACCCTAGTTTCTAATATTGTACTGACTTCAAGTACAAATTTTTATTATTCAAATTATACAATTAACAAATTTTCCAATAATAATGCTATTTTGTTGATGTCGTTAAAAAGATAAAATTAATAATATAATTATTATATTTGAAAAGATAATTACGTTGTTACAATTTGAAATCTCAAACGTCAATGCCAAGAAATCACACCAGTAATCTAATCTTCAATCTCTCATACTTTCCAATACGTTATCGATCAATCTATTAATCTTACTAATATGCATATAAAATAGAACAAATATTTAATGAAACACTAAATTAATGCTGATATTTTAAAAATGATCATGAACTTTTAAAATTTTATCATATCAATACATAAAAATTTACTTTCGTAGTTGTAAACAAATCAAATGCGCAACAGATACTATGCAAATATTTCACAAAGTTTTGCATATAAAACAAAAAAATACTTAACAGAAACACTAGATTAAAGTTAATATTCTGAAAAAATAATCATGAGTTTGAAGTAGATAAGTCAAGAAGAGGTTTGAATTGTGGTCATTTCAAAATTTAATCCTACACTTTAAAAATACTTTTCAAGATGAAACTTAAATGAACAAAGAATGTGCTTTTGACCTTTATTCATATAAATACCTTTGTTACTTGTTTGGTTTAAGGTCATAGTCATTTTTTGTGCTTTTTGTTTAGGTCCCGTGTGCCATGAATGTTCTTGGTATCGTCATTAATTTTTGGGTTTGTTCTTAATAAATCATAGGAACAACCTTCTGAACTCTGACTGGGTTCATAATCTTTAATGTTCTTTGATCACTTGATTCTTGGTTTGATTTACACTTTATTCATGTCTTAGTCAATCACTCAAGAATACATATTAAATACGAAGAAACTATCAAAGTCCATTAATCATTTAATCATCATGATTTGTTTATCTTTAAAACATATTAGGGATTTTGCCTCAATATAGTTTTGAAAATTTTACACATCGACTTTCTCATACCGGTACATAAAAATATTGGACTAGGGAACCCGGTTGAGGGACGTAGCGCCCATAGCAAGGGTTAAAACGCCTTTCATATAGCCAGAAAGTCCTATGCACTCAGGACATTAAAACCAATTTGCCTTGTCCCAAGACTCGTGTTTGGGGAGCTTGTAGACAGGGGAAACCCGGATACGGACGAAGCGCCCTCAGCAAGGGAAAATTTGCCCTTCAAAAGGGCTAAGAAGCCTTTGCGCGTCCCACGCACAGTAAACCGCCTCAAAGCCTTCTAGAAGGACCTAGAAGCGACACGCAATCACCTGAGCCCATCTGTTTCATTGCCTGAAATAGCGGGTTCAACAGGCCCAATGACGGTTATAAATACAAACCTTGAAAGCATTCTCAAGGCATGACCTAAACATTATAAACCTTAGTTTATAGAATCGTATTCACTGCAAGTACAAATATATTTTCGCAGATATAAGCACATAAATTCCGCAACGAGTGTACTGCAATTATTTAACGATGTCCTCTTCAAAAAAAAAATTATTTAACGATGTTTTGCAAATAAAATAAAAAAAGATATTTAGAAGAAATACTACGTTAATGTAGATATTTTAAAAATAGTTATTAGTTTTCAAAATTGTCATATTAACTTTCTCATCTTGATACATAAAATTTGTATCAGCATATATAAGCAAATAAAATCCTCAAAGAGCGCAATGCAAATATTTAACATATTTCTTACATAAGGCAAAAATATTTAATAGAAACATTTCATTTATCCTGATAATTTTCATTTAATACCTTTAAACAGTTTATCTGATCCAAACGAAAGGTCAGACCTAAAATAAATCACAATTTGGTTGATCACGAATGAAACATTGCTGAAGTTCATCGAATCTAGATAAAAGTATGAATTTATATAAAATAATAATATTTAAAATATAAAAAATCAAATGAATGAATTCATATATTTTTAAAGAAAGATTTACTATTTCATATATATACACATATGTTTTTTTTGCCTAAAGCTGGGTTATAAGTTACTGCAAAAAAAAAAAAAAAATTGCTCATTAATATCATATATCTTGCATTCCAAATAATTTCATAAAAGATGTATTGATCAAGTGGTTTGGGAGTAAGAATCTTGTTAGTGTGTGCACCTTGGTTCGATTTCGAGGAATATGATATTTTAAATTTTTAATGATTTTCAAAGCCATTCTTAAATTCTGATGAACCCAGTTTTAAAGAAAAAGAGTTTGAACAGTGATTGGGAGTAAGAATCTTGTTAGTGTGTGCACCTTGGTTCGATTCCGAGGAATATGATATTTTAAATTTTTAATGATTTTCAAAAAGAGTTTGGACAGTGATTGGGAGTAAGAATTTTGTTAGTGTGTGCACCTTGGTTCGATTCCGAGGAATATGATATTTTAAATTTTTAATGATTTTCAAAGCCATTCTTAAATTCTGATGAACCCAGTTTTAAAGAAAAAGAGTTTGGACAGTGATTGGATTGGATTGGTGGGGAAATTGTTGAAGAAGATGAATGAAACCGATTCCGAGGAATATGATATTTTAAATTTTTAATGATTTTCAAAGCCATTATTAAATTCTGATGAACCCAGTTTTAAAGAAAAAGAGTTTGGACAGTGATTGGATTGGATTGGTGGGGAAATTGTTGAAGAAGATGAATGAAACCAGTTTTTTTTTTTTTTTAAAAAGTTTGGAGAGTGACGATTGGATTGGAAGGGAAGTTTAATTAATTTGATGGTTTAACTTGTAAAATGTCATTAATTTAAAATGGGGTGAATATGCAAATAATAAAATACATGCTAAATTTTTGCAAAATAAAATAATAAATATGATTGTTATAGTGGAGGACACATGGCTATTTTTGATTGGTTTGGGTAAATTACCCATGAGTTTTCAAAGGCAATTTAGTATGAGTATGTTGTTCAAACTTTAATTAGCTTCGTCATTTACAGTAATGTTCCCGGTGAAGAAAATAGAAGGAGATGAATGTCAACGGGCTTGCTATGTATTTTTTCCTAATGATTGTAGTAGTCATTGTTATTGCAATATACCGGATCCTTTTGGTTATTGGGGCGTCTGCACCGAACTTCCTTCAATGAAAAAGATGGTTGAAGAAAATCCTGACTTATGTCAATCTGATACTGAATGCAGAAACAAGGGTAGTGGGAATTATTGTGCTCGTTTTCCTAATTCTGATCTCAAATATGGCTGGTGTTTTGCCTCTATCGCTGAAGCAGAAGACGCATTCAAGATGGCATCAAGCTATAAATTCAACAAAGACTTCTTGAAGATGTCTCTTCCAGCTTAATATCGATATGTCAAAAAAGCCTACCATGCCAGATATATGTTATGCATCTATGTACCACTTTAAACAAATAGTCTTTGTTTCCGACTAAATAATTGGGTATCTTAAAATAATGATGTATGTGCATGGTTTGGTCATGTAAGATATGGTGTTGATTTGCAAGTAATGTATGCCATTACTCGTTTTCTAATTTTCATATGTATAATATATAGTTGAAGATATTTCTTATGCTTTTGTTAGGGCTGTTGTTTAATTAATATATGTTTTCTCAAAATCAAGGAAATTGCACAATTAGACAATGCGGTAAATGATGAATCAGAATTTGAACAATTGAATTTCATTACCATTTCGTTATAATTTAAAAGAAGAGTACAAGATATCTTTACATTATAATTTAGTACAAAACAACTCACTAGACGAACAAATTCGTTACAATTTTTTCTGCTATAACTATTTCTAATACCAGTTTCAAAGAAGAAGAAAATATCCTAATATATACAAGAACAAAATTATGATAAGCCTTTTCAATTGGCAGAAATTTGATCTGTATATATACGACAGAACACATCTTAAACCATACAAACATTACCTTACAGCAAAAATATGTTAATTTTTGGGGATTATGAACACTATCAATTGTGGGGTATGCCTATGGAAGATCATATCTCGCGTAGTTAATTAAGGAAAAGCGATTTTTTTGACTAAGTTGTCCTTATTGTAATATGAATTTGGTGGAAGGAATAATTAGTGTATGTTTGCTGAGATATATATAAATATGAATATTGTTGAAAACCTATAATTAATACTATCTGAATATTCAAATGGGAAATAATTTGAGACGAAAATATTTTAAACATGAACCTGCAATGCAGTATGTGAAAAATATTGAGCATGGATGACAAAATGGGGGATGCTGAGTTAGAGATCGGTCCAATTTTTGAAGCAATAAAGATACAGTTGGAAGGTATCCCAAATGAGATTTGTAGCCGTATAAACAGCTTATGCTTTTTCACATAATTTACAAGTAGTTAATATGTTGAAATGTCTTTTATTTTATTTTTCTGCTGGTTTGACATTGATTATATAGCTATGATCGACTAATAGTGAGTGAAAAGAAATGGAAAATGCTAGTTGTTTCCCTTTCATAATTCAAACTTTGAATCGTGTTCGGCTTATGTGATGTACAAGGAACATGACCAAGATAATGTGAAATGAAAAAAAGGATCTATTGCATGGTGATCTAATAATTTGTCCGTATTTTCTTTCCAGTAATTTTAATCAATTAAACATTTTGTTTGGTGATATAATTTGCGAGTACATAAAAGGATAAGTTCTTAGAGGAAAAAAGGGGCTTAATATATGCTATACTTAGGCATATTTGCTTGTTTATGCTGAAACATGACCTTAAAATTGATATAACTATTTAGTAAGTACACTATTATGAAAGAAAGAATGAATGAATATTATGCTCATTAATTGATGAATGAAGGTCAAGTACAACTTATATAGTTTCTAGGAGGTGTACTCTATTACAATGAACCAGCACATAGAGAATAAAAGCTAATCTAACTAACTGAAAACTAACTAGGGCAAAGTAACTTGTTGCGCAAGTTATTGGTCTAGCTACTCTAATTCTCATGTTTTTCTCCATGATGTGTTAGCCCCCCACAAGTTGAAGGATGGTAAATGTCTACCATATTCAACTTGGATAATAAAATGCTGAAAGGCTGAGGAAGGAGAGCTTTAGTGAAGAAATCTGCTATCTGTGCTTGAGAAGTAACTGGAAGAAGTTTCATTACACCAGCTTGAAGTTTGTCACGTACAAGATGACAATCAATCTCTAAATGCTTTGTACGCTCATGAAATACAGGATTGGAAGCAATGTGCAAGGCGCTTTGGTTGTCACAATACAAAACAGGCAGTTTTGTGGTTTGAATGTGCAAATCTTGAAGCAAATAGAGAAGCCACTGAAGTTCACAAGTGGCAGCTGCAAGGGCCCTATATTCAGCCTCTGAAGAGGACCTGGAAACAGTTAGTTGTTTCTTGGTGCGCCATGAAATCAAGGATTTGCCAAGGAAGAAGCATTGACCAGAAATGGACCTCCTGGAGTCCAAGCAACCAGCCCAGTCTGCATCTGAGAAGCCCAACAACTGAAGAGCTGAATCTCTAGGGAAGAATAAACCTTTGCCTGGAGATGATTTGAGATATTTCAACACTCTCAGAGCAGCATTGTGATGAACTTGAGTTGGTTTGGTCAAAAACTGGCTCAATTGCTGTGTAACAAAAGTAATATCAGGCCTGGTGGTGTTGAGATATAGCAACCTACCAACCAATCTTCTGTATGCAGAAATGTCAGTGTAAGCAGGACTAGAATCATGGTGAAGCTTAATGGATGGATCAGAAGGAGTGGAAACAGGTTTTGAATGATTAAGACCTGAATCAGCAAGAAGATCCAAGCAGTACTTTCTTTGACAAAGTGAAATGCCCTGCTGAGAATGAGCAACTTCCAAGCCCAGAAAATACTTGAGTTGACCCAAATCCTTGATTTTGAAAGAGGCATGAAGGATGGTTTTGATGTTGGTGAACTCAGATATGGAATTTCCTGCTAGTATAATGTCATCTACATAGACTAAAAGAATAGTAAATGCAGTAGCAGTGGATTTAGTGAAGAGAGAATGATCTGAGTTAGCATGCTTGTATCCTTGAGCCAATAATAAAGATGTGAGCTTCTCATACCATTTCCTAGAAGCCTGTTTCAATCCATAGAGGGATTTAACCAATTTGCAAACTTGATTAGGTTTAGATACATTGATGCCAGGGGGTAACTGCATATACACATCTTCTTGTAATTCACCATGTAAAAAGGCATTGTTAACATCAAGTTGGTGAATAAACCAATTATGTATGGAAGCCAAAGCAATGACCAATCTGACTGTAGTCATCTTGGCAACAGGAGAGTATGTATCAAAGTAATCTAAACCCTCTATCTGGTTATATCCTTTAGCAACCAAACGTGCTTTAAACCTTTCTATGGACCCATCTGCATGGTGCTTGATTTTATAAACCCATCTGCAGCCAATAGGTTTAATGTTGGGAGGTAAATCAACTATCTTCCATGTTCCAGTTTGTACAAGAGCAGTGAGTTCAGTCTCCATGGCCTTCTTCCAACACTCAAATTTACTTGCTTCAGCATATGACTTTGGCTCAGTATGTGTTTGAAGAGACAAAACAAAATGAAGATGTTGGTTAGACAAGTTATTATATGAAAGAGAAGAAGTAAGAGGATAAAAGGAAGAAGCAGTGCAGGATGAAGGAGAAGATGATTGATTGGAGACTTGGCATACAAAATCTCTGAGGTGTGATGGTGCTTGTCTGATTCTAGATGATCTAATAAGAGGAGGTAATTCAGGTGGTGAAGTAGAAGGGACAACATTATTGGATGGAATGGCATCAAAGGTAGAGGGATGCATGACAGGTAAGCTGTCAGTCTCATTGGGAGAAACAGATGAAGATTGGGAAGGAAAATATTCCCAATTGGTGACATTAGAATTGACATAAGGTAAAATATGATCATGAAATGTAACATGTCTAGAAATGAATATTTCTCTAGAATTCAAGTCATAAAGAACAGAACCCTTGAAACCTGACTTGTATCCCAAGAAAACACATTTTCTGGCTCTAGAATCAAGTTTGGATCTATGAGCCTGAAGAGTAGAGGCATAACAAAGAGACCCAAACACTTTAAAAAGGTTAATATCAGGTAGAGAATCATACAAAACCTGATAAGGAGAGATATTATTAAGTAAAGAGGTGGAAACCCTATTGATCAAAAAGGTGGCATGATGAACAGCATAAGACCAAAAATGTTTAGGGAGTTTTGACTGAAACAATAAAGCTCTAGCAACATTTAAAATATGTTGATGCTTTCTTTCCACCCTCCCATTTTGTTGGGGAGTTTCAACACAAGACCTTTGATGTTCAATTCCTTTGGAAGTATAAAAATCAGGAATGAGGAATTCAGGACCATTATCTGATCTAATGATTTTAGGAATGATATGATATTGTGTTTCAATGTTTTGAATAAAATTTTTGACATGTTGGGATACTTCTGATTTTGATTTAAGTAAAATGGTCCAAACAAATCTACTAAAATCATCTACAATGGTTAAAAAATATCTGTGATTATGAACAGAAGGAATAGCAAGAGGACCCCAAATATCTAAATGAAGTAATTCAAATTTGGATAAGGCATGAGATTTACTAATAGGAAAAGATAACTTTTTATGTCTGGCAAAATGACAAATGTCACAGGTTGCTTTATTATCACAAGTAATAGATGGATACAAATTGTGCATATGAGACAGTCTCTGATGAGAGAGATGTCCAAATCTGAAATGCCATATGGCTGAAGAAGGAATTACAATAGGAGAAGATTTATTGGAAGCAGAAAAATTACAAAGGGATGGGGAAATGTTATTAGGAAAGGGTGAAGAACTAGAAGCAGAAGCATTCAACACCAGTTTGTATAAGCCATTAGTCTTTTCACCCAAACCAATCATCTTCCTGGAATTCAGCTCCTGGATAGCACAACTATTAGAAGAGAAATTCACAATACAGGAAAGGGAATCACATAATTTGGAAACTGAAATAAGATTGAGTTTAAAGGAAGGACAAAACAAGACATGAGTCAAATATAAATGAGGAGAAAAAGATACATTTCCTGCATGAGTAACTTGAACAGAAGTACCATTTGGTAAATTCACATAAGTGGGTTTGATTTTGTAAAAGGAAGAGAAGGAAGAAGAAGAAGAACATATATGATCATTGGCACCAGAATCTAACAACCAAAAATCACAAGCAGTTTGAATAGAACAAGAAATGACACTGAAGGTACATGTCTGAGAAACATGACCAGATGAATGATCTGGGAATGAAGAAGTATGAATGTGATTGGAGACAGGTCCTGAAGAAGATGCTGAAGAAAGTAAATTTGCTTGTTGCAACAAGGTCACGAGGTGATCATACTTTTCTTGTGTCAAACTGAAACTAGAACCAGTTGCTACCATGTCAGAAGTTGAGGAAGATTTGCTTGCATCAGAAGTTTCAGCAGTAGTGGCATTGGTTGAATTATGGGACTTAGTAGAATTGGGGTGCCCATGCTTCAAGTAACAAAATTCAACAGTGTGATTATACCTATTGCAAAAGGTGCAATATCTGCCACTTGACTTATTGTTGGAAGTACCAGCAGGTCCCTTACCTTTGTTCCCAGCAAATTTCTTTGAATCATACGCATTAACAGAAACACTAGATTCATCAAGGGATATAGGTGTAGGAAGCAAAGAGTTTTGGCTTTCTTCCTGAGCCACAAGTGAATACACCTTGTTAATGGGAGGTAAAGGGTCCATGAGGAGGATTTGAGTCTTCACCACAGAAAATGACTCATTCAATCCAGTCAAAAACTGCATAATCTGATCCTCAACTCTATAATTCTTTGCCATACGAATGGCATCAAGTCTACACGTATGAACACAGTTGCATGTAGGAATAGGTCTATGGGAGTTCAATTCATCCCAAAGGCTACGAAGCTCAAGAAAATACTCCAAAACAGACTTGGTACCTTGCTTAAGATTGTTAATTGTAGAACGCAAGGTAGAGATACGAACACGATCAACTTTGGCAAACCGTTCTTTCAAATCTTCCCAAGCTGAGATGGCAGTATCATGAAACACGATGGTTTGAGCGATGGATTCAGAAACAGAGTTCAAAATCCAAGAATGGAGAAGATAATTGCAACGTTCCCAAGCACTACGATTAAGATCATCAAGATCAGGAATTGGAATGGATCCATCAATGAACATGAGCTTGTTCTTCGTGCCAAGAGCACGTTTCATGGAACGGCTCCAAGCAAGATAATTGGATCCATCCAATTTCGGAGAGACAGTGAGAGATGTAGGACTTTCGCTTGGATGAACGTAAAATGGAGAATCGGTATCTGGTTGAGTTTGGCGTGGAGCCATGGAAAAACAGAAAAGAAGATATGCGAAGAAGAAGAGAGGAACTGCGAAGAAAACACAGAAGAAACAGAGTATCAAGAAGCTTCGTTGTGAAGCAAGAAAGACGAACGAGAAGCTTCGGTATGAAGCAAGAAAGAAGAAAGAGGAAGAAGAAAAGCTTCAAGATGAAGCTTCAATGGCGGAAACGGTGTAACTAAATCGTAACAAACTTTTCCAACCAATTGGGAAAAGTCACTGATACCATATTATGAAAGAAAGAATGAATGAATATTATGCTCATTAATTGATGAATGAAGGTCAAGTATGTTGGAACAAAATATGTTTAACAATAAACCTTAAAGAGTTTTGATGATAACAAGGTATTAAAAATTGTAAATTGGATTAGCTAATATTTGTTCAAGTGTACAGGACCATAATTATAAAGTTACATCATCATTGGTTCTGAATGAGCAAATAAAGAGCTATGGAAACAACAAAAATTTGAAGCTTGGACGCTCCTGAAGGCAACTTGCTCCTGAAGAAAAAGCGCTCCTGAAGTCAAGCTGCTCCTGAAGAAATAGCGCTCCTGAAGTAAGCTGCTCCTGAAGAATAGTGCTCCTGAAGACAAGAGGTCCAGAAGTCACATCATCAGAAGCTGCATCATCAGAAGCTGCTTCATCAGAAGCCATTTCACCAGAAGCTGAATATCAACTGGATTTGCAAAGAATCAAGAATTGAAGAATTATCAATGCAAAAGCTGTCTATTGGATTCGAAAACACAAACAAAGGATTAGTGGAGTTTGCAACGGTCATTTCAAAGGTGTTTGAAGGCATGTGTTTGCAATTTGGACGAAAGCGTTGACATTGTACTTTGTACGAATTGTACAACCACGTTCTCCACTACTCTGTTTTGTGTCTGCACTTCAAGACAAGAAAACAGCTCCAGAATACGGTCTCGCCTGCATAGATGTTCCTTTGGATAAGGAATGTATTTCAAATTTGTTCTTCATAGGACAACAACCAAATCAGGCAAAAGATCATTGGTGAAAGATCAAGCTTCAACAACGACTCTTTGGTGTGCTGGCAATTTCACAACGTCTCTTTCACACCTCTATATAAAGGAGTGAAGACCTAGAGAATTGGTAATGCAAGAACGCTGAACGAAAGACTCACAAAGATTTTCACAAGTACCAAACCTCTGCTGAAATTGTTCTGCATTCACTTAGAATTTCTGTGTCTCAAAGTCATATCTTAGAAATTCTTAAGTCCATTGAGTCTGTATCTGATTTGTATTGTGAGCACCTCTGATTGTATATCAAGTGTTCAACCTTAAACAATTTTCTGTGTAATTTTGTTTAGTTAGGAAGTCTCTTGCAGTTGTGCTTGAGCAGGAAGTCTCTTGATTGTGTTCTTGAGCAAAGGAAGTCTCTTGCTTGTGTGCTTGAGCATTGGAAGTCTCTTGCTTGTGTGCTTGAGCATTGGAAGTCTCTTGCTTGTGTGCTTGAGCATTTGTAATCAGATATTACTCATAGTGAAATCTCCTTGGAAGTGCAAGGGGGACTGGACTACTTCCGGATTGTGGAAGGAACCAGTATAATTGCTTTGTGTCGTTCTTCTTCTCTCTCTCTGTTTTATTCCGCTGCATTTAGATTCTGATTATCACTTCAGAAGCTGTCTCACTTAGCTTCTGATCAGTGTGTTCAGTTTTTAGGAGAAACGAAGAAATTTTCTAAAACACAATTCAACCCCCCTTCTTGTGTTTTTCTCACCTTCAATTGGTATCTAGAGCCTTGGTCTGTTGTGTATCACTTAACCGTGCAACAGTCAAAGATCTGAGAAAAACATGACTACTCCTCCTCCTGATGGTGATACTAGCTATAAAAATGTCTCACATGATTATAGTGATAGTAAGAAAACAAGTGTTGGAAAAGTTCCAAAGTTCAATGGAGATGCTGAAGAGTTCTCTTGGTGGAAGACCAATTTTTACAGTTACATCATGAGCCTAGATGAAGAATTGTGGGATATTCTGGAAGACGGCGTTGGTGGTTTAGTCCTTGATGAAGAAGGAGCTGCTGTGGATAGAAAGAAACATACTCCAGAACTGAGGAAACTTTACAAGAAGCATCATATTATCAGAGGAGCTCTTGTCACTGCCATACCCAAAGCAGAATACATGAAGATGAGTGACAAATCCACTGCTAAAGCTATGTTTGCTTCTCTCTGTTCAAATTATGAAGGGAGCAAGAAGGTCAAAGAAGCAAAGGCTCTCCTGCTTGTACATCAGTATGAGTTATTCAAAATGAAGGATGATGAAACTATTGAGGAGATGTACTCAAGGTTTCAAACCTTAGTTTCTGGTCTACAAATTCTAAAGAAGAGCTATGTTGCTTCTGATCATGTAAGCAAGATACTCAGAAGCTTACCTGCCAGATGGAGACCAAAAGTGACTGCCATTGAGGAAGCTAAAGATTTAAACACTTTAAGTGTCGAAGATCTTGTTAGTTCTCTCAAAGTTCATGAGTTAAGTCTTAATGAACATGAGTCTACTAAGAAGAGTAAATCAATAGCTCTTCCATCCAAAGGCAAGTCATCAAAAGCTCTCAAAGTGGTTGAATCTGAAGAGGAAGAACAGTCAAGTTCAGATTCTGAACCAGATGCTGCAGAAATGGCCATGCTCTCAAACAGACTTCAATATCTGGCCAAGAAGAACAGAAAGTTTCTCTCCAGAAGGGGTAACTCCAGAAGCTCAAGGAAAGAAGATCAGAAGGGATGCTTCAACTGTAAGAAGCCAGGTCACTTCATTGCTGAATGCCCTGATCTTCAAAGAGAAAAGTCAAAGGACAAGTCAAAGAGGTCTACATTCAAACCAAGCAAATTCAAGAAGCAGATTAAGCAGAGTTTAATGGCAACCTGGGATGATTTGGGTAGTGAATCTGGATCTGATAAAGAGGAAGCTGATGAAGATGCAAAGGTAGCTGTTGGGTTGGTAGCAACAGCAACTTCAGAAGCTGGATCAGATTCAGACTCAGAAGATGAAAATGAGGTATATTCCAAAATTCCCAGAGATGAACTTGTTGAGTCACTTAAAGAACTTCTTACACATTTTGAAGTAAGAACCAATGAGTTGAAGGATTTAAAAGAAAAATATGCTGATTTGGTACAACAGCAAAAATCAACTTTATTGGATCTGAAAGCTTCTGAACAAGGACTGAGGGGCTTTGACTTCATGTGTAAAACATATGAAGATCAGCTCAGGTTCTTATGTCAGAAGCTACAAGAAAAGTGTAATGAAAAACCTTTAAGTAACCATGAAATTGCTCTTGAAGATTTTATTATATCTGGCATTGACAGAAGCAGAGTGGCTTCTATGATTTATAGCATTTACAAGAACAATGGCAGAGGAATTGGTTTTCCAGAAGTGAAACTGGAGAAAACCAATCTAAAGTCTTGTTGTGAATGCATCAAGGAAGGTCTGAAAACATTCTTTGTACCAGAAGGGGCTGAGTTGGAAACTGTTGTTCAATCAGAACCTGAAGCTTCCAGTTTTAAGGCTAAGATTACTTCAAAGCCAAAGAACTCTAAGTCAAAGGCTATGATCAAATCTGATTCCAAAACTTCAAAGGTTAGGATCCTGAAAAGATCAGAACCTATTCCTCAGAGTCTGGTGAAACCAAAATCTGGGGTTCTGAAGTCTAAGTTTCAGAAGAAGACAGTTACTGCTTCTGAAGTACCAAAACCTAAGGTGATGGTTAATCAGAAGCAACCCAACTCACAGCACAAGGTACAAGAAGTGAAGAGTAAAGCCTTAAGTACTAACCTTCCAGGACCCATAGAACAATGGGTACCTAAATCTAAAAATGTCAATGATGCAGGTATGTCTAAGAGCAGTGCCAAAGCAAAGATCATGGTACCTAGACAGCGGTTGCTCAAGACACATGACAGGAGACAAGTCCATGTTCCTCAGCCTAACAATGAAAGAGGGAGGAAATGTGAAATTTGGAGGCAACCAGTCAGGCAGGATCATAGGTACAGGAACTATTGGTAATTCCTCTACCTCAATTAATAATGTATGGTTGGTAGATGGTCTTGAACATAACCTTTTGAGCATAAGTCAATTTTGTGATAATGGTTATGATGTGCTTTTTGAAAAACCCAACTGTACAGTAATCAACAAGAAAGACAAATCCATTGTGTTCAAGGGAAAGAGAGTTGACAATGTCTATAAAATCAATTTTTCTGAACTGGCTGATCAGAAGGTGATTTGCCTACTATCAGTGAATGATAAGAAATGGATGTGGCACAGAAGGTTGGGACATGCTAACTGGAGGTTAATCTCTAAGCTTAGTAAGTTACAACTTGTGAAAGGGCTACCAGACATTGACTATCATTCAGATGCACTTTGTGGTGCATGTCAGAGAGGGAAAATTGTGAAATCATCTTTTAAAACCAAGGACATTGTCTCAACCTCAAGACCTTTAGAATTACTCCATATTGATTTATTTGGACCAGTGAGTACTGCATCCTTATATGGAAGTAGATATGGATTAGTCATTGTTGATGATTACAGCAGATGGACTTGGGTGAAATTCATAAAGAGTAAAGATGTTGCGTGTGATGTATTCAGTAGCTTCTGCACTCAAATTCAATCTGAAAAAGAATCAAAATTTTTGAAAGTCAGAAGTGATCATGGTGGAGAATTTGAAAGTGAGCCATTTGAAGCTTTTTGTGAAAAACATGGAATTTTCCATGAATTCTCTTCTCCTAGAACACCACAACAAAATGGAGTTGTAGAGAGAAAGAATAGAACTTTACAAGAAATGGCCAGAACCATGATTCATGAAAACAATTTACCAAAACATTTTTGGGCAGAAGCAGTGAATACAGCATGCTATGTTCAAAACAGGATCTATATTAGACCTATTTTGGAGAAAACAGCATATGAACTCTTTAAAGGAAGAAAACCCAATATCTCTTACTTTCATCAATTTGGATGTACTTGTTACATTCTGAACAACAAGCTCTACCTAAAGAAATTTGATGCCAAGGCCCAAAGAGGAATCTTTTTAGGTTACTCTGAAAGGTCAAAGGCATACAGAGTGTATAATTCAGAAACACTCTGTGTTGAAGAATCTATGCACGTTAAATTTGATGACAAGGAGCTTGAAGATAAAACTTCAAAGCAGGGTGAAAGTTTTGCAGAGATACAGGTTCCTGAAGCTACTCCAGAACCTGATCAGATAGCTGAGTCTGAAGATAGTCCAGAAGCTGAACCCACATCAGAAGCGCAAGATGAAACTGCTTCTGATGAAGCACAAGATGGCTCACATCAAGAAGATCCTCCCAGAAACACATTCAAACACAAGTCTTCACATCCTGAGGAGCTAATCATTGGAAACAAAGATAGTCCAAGAAGAACAAGATCACATTTCAGACAAGAAGAGTCAATGATTGGACTAATCTCAATGATTGAACCTACAACAGTTGATGAAGCACTCTCAGATGATGGATGGATCCTAGCTATGCAAGAAGAGTTGAATCAATTTCAAAGAAATGATGTGTGGGATCTGGTACCCAAACCTCAGCACAAGAACATTATTGGAACAAAATGGGTATTCAGAAACAAGCTGAATGAGCAAGGTGAAGTAACAAGAAACAAAGCCAGACTTGTTGCACAAGGGTATAGTCAACAAGAAGGCATTGATTACACTAAAACGTTTGCTCCAGTTGCAAGATTGGAAGCAATCAGGTTACTTCTTTCCTATGCAGTTAATCATGGCATAATATTATATCAGATGGATGTCAAGAGTGCATTTCTCAATGGTGTCATAGAAGAAGAAGTGTACGTTAAGCAACCTCCTGGATTTGAGGATATTAAATATCCTGACCATGTTTTTAAATTGAAGAAATCACTATATGGCTTGAAACAAGCTCCCAGAGCTTGGTATGATAGACTAAGTAATTTCTTAATCAAAAATGATTTTAAGAGAGGACAGGTTGACACTACACTCTTCAGAAGGACCCTTGGGAAAGATATTCTTGTTGTGCAAATATATGTTGATGATATAATATTTGGTTCTACTAATGCATCTCTTTGCAAGGAATTTTCTGAGTTAATGCAGGATGAATTTGAAATGAGCATGATGGGAGAGCTGAAGTTCTTCCTTGGCATTCAAATCAATCAATGCAAAGATGGAGTCTATGTTCATCAATCAAAGTACACAAAGGAGCTTCTGAAGAAGTTCAAACTTGAAGATTGTAAAGTGATGAACACTCCAATGCATCCTACGTGCAACCTGAGCAAAGAAGATGAAGGAGCTAAAGTAGATCAGAAGCTGTATAGAGGTATGATTGGTTCTTTGTTATACCTCACTGCATCTAGGCCAGATATTTTATTCAGTGTATGCTTGTGTGCAAGATTCCAATCAGATCCTAGAGAATCTCATATGACTGCTGTCAAGAGAATCTTCAGGTATTTGAAGGGAACAACTAATCTTGGACTCCTTTATAGGAAATCCTTAGATTATAAGCTAATTGGATTCTGTGATGCTGATTATGCTGGTGATAGGATTGAAAGAAAATCAACCAGTGGCAATTGTCAATTTCTGGGTGATAATCTTATATCCTGGGCTAGCAAAAGACAAACAACTATTGCTATGTCTACAGCAGAAGCAGAATACATTTCAGCTGCAAGTTGTTGTACACAACTACTTTGGATGAAACATCAGTTGGAAGATTATCAGATAACTGCTAACAGTATTCCCATTTATTGTGATAATACTGCTGCTATTTGTTTGTCTAAAAATCCAATTTTGCATTCAAGAGCTAAGCACATTGAAATCAAACACCATTTTATCAGAGATTATGTTCAAAAAGGAATTTTAGATATACAATTCATTGATACTGAAAATCAATGGGCTGATATATTTACTAAGCCTTTAACTGTTGAAAGATTTGATTTTATAAAGAAAAATTTGAACATGCACTTCGTGTCTGATTAAATGTTTGCTTGCTCCTGAATAGGATTTTAGGTTCTGAAGTTAGTTCAGAAGCAGTAGTCCATCAGAAGCTCTTTATTGAGGTTCTGAGGAAAACTCGCTTCTGATGATGACATCAGCATCTGAAGTCCAGAAGCTGGATTTGTTGCTTCTGAATAGTTGGATTAGTGGAAACGTTAGGAGTTACTTTTTAAAGTAACTTCTGGCCCACTAACTTGGTAGTTACTCTGTGAACTTCTTACGTGGCCTGTATGTGTTGGTGTATAACTAAAAGGGCAATGATGATTTAATAGCTATGAAAGTACTTTTCACGCGCCCCCAATTTTGTCATTAATGTTATGTTTGTTTGTCTCTTTTGAATTGCAATCGTTTTACTTTTAACACTTTGTCAATTCACACACTACTCACTCACAACAAACACATTTGCTCTCAAACCGTTTGCGAAGTAAGCGCATTCTCTCAACCTTAGAACCCTAAAAATCTTCATCTTCTTCAAATCTTCGTCAATCATCAAATGGCATCATCAAGCTCAAAAGTTTCAGAATCTACTTCAAACAAGCAAAGCGTATCAGAATCTGAGTCCATCTACAAAGAAAAGACTATGGATATTCCATGGGAATCCTTGATAGTCCAAATAGAGTCACCAGTGGATTTTACTTCACTCAAGAAGTACGAAGTAAACATGGAAGGATTAATAGAAACACAGGAGTTGTCTGAGTATTTCAAGATGCTAAATGGGCCAACATATGTGAACTTGGTCAAGGACTTTTGGTTAAAAGCTGAAGTGTACAATGAAAAGCCTGCAAAAGTCGTAAGCAAACAAGCGGGGTCAAAGAAAGGGAAAAATGGTCTTGGATATGAATCCTACATCATTTGATAGCTTAGAAATAAGGTCTGAAGTGATGGGCATTCCTATAACCATCACTGAGGACGTTATAGCTAAAGCTTGTAGGATGGATGCAGAGGGAAGATTCCAAGAAATAGTCAGGAAGGAAGATGTCCTGCTACAAGGTTACTACAACACTCTTTTGGGTGGGAAGAAAGATGCAAAGCCTTCTGAAATGGAGATTCACAACAGGATGTTGGTG
Source organism: Medicago sativa (assembly GCF_051527215.1). NCBI lineage: Eukaryota > Viridiplantae > Streptophyta > Magnoliopsida > Fabales > Fabaceae > Medicago > Medicago sativa. The sequence continues at coordinate 69,903,619 of NC_140751.1, read as the reverse complement.
AAATTCAGTAATGATTGCTTCTTTCAAAGAGCAGGAGGATCTGACCAACCCAACAATCAACAGAAGCTAGCAATTTACTTCATGGCTATTTTGGAAAAGATAAACTTTCCAAGATATGTAATGGATCATCTCTGCTGGGCCATAAATGAAAGCACTATCAGAGGAAGAAAACAAGTACCCTATGGAAGATTGCTGTCTGAAATCTTTTATCAAGGAAGGGTGCTGGAGTTCTTAAAAAGGACAAGGAGTGCTTCTGATAGATGTTTCGAAGTCTCTACTGCTGAAAGGACTATCAGTAGCAGGAGCTTATGCTCTATGAAGTTCATCAAAGAAGCCCCTAAAGATGAAAAGTGGTTAGAGATGACAACTGCTGAAACTGAGATAATCAGGGACTTTCCTTCCATTTTTAAGGAAAGTGACTCTGATTTCCTAGTTCAATCAGTAGCTGAGTATGTCCTGGAAGAAGATGCAAGCACTCAGAAGGAAGCTGTTCCTGCTAAAGTAAAGAAGGTAAAAAGTGCCACTGCATCAGAAGCAATTACTGATAAGGGCAAGCAAAAGAAGGATGTCAAAAGAAAGAGGGGGAAAGCTGAAACAGTTTATCACAAGGAAAAACTGGATGAAGCTTTGGATGAAATAGAAAAGGAGGAAGTTGAGCCCAAACTGAAGAAGAAAAAGGCACCTGTTGATATAAAAAGCTCTATGGTTGAGCTGACTCCTGCCAAGGCCAGAATGGCTAAGGAATTTGCTGCTTTTAAGTTATCAGAGTTACAGGAGAAGAAGAGAATTAGGGCTGCTTCTATTCCCATAAAAAGAAGCAAGGACAGATCAGAGTCAGTCATCACAGAAGAGCATCTGAATAAAGCTCTTGATGGGATAAAGGCAAATGAGCACAAGAAGAAGGCATCTGAACTAACCTTCACTCCAATGGTTGAAGTAACTTCTGATATGGAGAAAGAAGCTGATGGGCAAGCTGTTCAGATGCTAACTGAATTAAAAAGGAAAGAAGCTCAATACAATTTGGAGAGGGATCAAAGGCTCAAGGCTTCAGGTCTGGAGAATTGTGATGAATTTTTTAAGAAGAAGTCTGAAGAAGTCAAGGAAGTGGCTGTTAAAGCTTCAGAAGCGGTTCTGAAAGCACCTAGTACTATCACTTCTGAAGCTGGCCCTGCAGATCAGGTAATCCAGATTCCAGTCACCTCTATCCCCACTTCACCCTCTTCACCATCAGCACCTGAACCAATAGAAGACACTTCTGTCTTAGACAATCTTGCTCTCCACTACTCAGGTGAGTTACCCTTAGACAAAGCCTCAGAAAAAGCCTCTGAAACAACTCCAGAAGCAGCTGCTTCTGAAAATGTTGTTTCAGAAAACCCTCATCAACAAACACCTGAACCACATAAACCCACAACACCCCCACAATCACCAATAGCCATCACTGACCCCCAACTCAACACTCAAACAACAACTTCACCACAACAACCACCATCTGAAACTGAATTTCAACCTTTACCTGAACACTCTCCTGAACCAACTCCCATGGATGTTGACATCTCTCTAGTCAATGTTCAAGCCTCAACCTCCACCACACACATTGATTCTGACCAGCCCTCATCTTCTAACACACAAACACACCTTACCATTCCAGTTCCTAACCCTATTCAAGACTTAGAAATCAGTGATTCTGATCTTGAAATCCTTGAACATCCACCCACAAACATCCTGGAATCTGGATATATCAATTCTGAGCTTCTGACAATCTTGAGTCAGATGCACAATCTGGTGGATCAAAGAAGGACAATTGATCTCACAGGTGCATATGAAGACTCCTGGGCATCACTTCAGAACAGGGCAGCTGAGCTTATTGAAGAAATCAAGGCTAAATGCATCAGAGTCAAGCAAGCTTCAGTCAGAAGGCTAATGGAAAATCTGAATCAGAGTCTTAGAGTAAGAAGTTCTACACTGCTTCTGGCAAACCAGCCTTTCTTCTTTGAAACGGATTACTTGACCAGAGAAGCAAGGCTGTGTAAGCTTCTGAAGAAACAGATGGCACAGCAGCAGCAAGAAGCTAAAGAAAGGGAACAAGCTCTTCTTCAGAGGCAACAACAACTTGAAGAATTGTTGAAGAAGAAGATTGAAGAAATGGAAGAGATGAAGAAACAACAACAAACCAACCCTTAGTTGCACACCCTTGTGTTTTTCTTTGTTTGTTGTTTGTTTTATTTTCTTAGTCCTTGCTTCTGAAATCATCTTGTCTTATTTCTTTTGCTTCTGAATGCTTACTGATTCTGACTGTTTAGCTGCTTCTGACTATTGAATATACATGATTTTTTGCTCTGATTTATTTAGTTCATTGCTTAGTATACTCTCTCTCGTTTGAGTTTTTCTCATATCTTTTTGTCTTTTGTGCTTAGATTTATTTTAATTTTTTTTTGATAATGACAAAAGGGGGAGTATATGTGACAAGTATTTAAAGGCTCTGAGCCCCATTAATGGCATTTGAAATTTTTGAAAAACTTCTATCTTTTTACCTTATTGGTATAAGCTTAATGAACGAAGGAGTATCAAAATTCAAGTAAAGTTAATTGAACCATTCTTCTTATCTATAAGTAAATTCTTTCAATGATTCAATTTTGCTTTTAAGCTCTGATAATAATTATTGCGCAAAATGAATTTAATTAACCTGGATAGAACTTAGGGGGAGCTTACAAACCTCACCTTAAAGACTGTCAGACTCAGGGGGAGTTTGAGCTTACAAACCTCAGATTCTGAGCTTACAAACCTCAGAACCCCAAAGTCAACTTGTTAATTAGATTAACAACAATTGATCAATTTTAAATACTTTTGTTTGTCATCATCAAAAAGGGGGAGATTGTTGGAACAAAATATGTTTAACAATAAACCTTAAAGAGTTTTGATGATAACAAGGTATTAAAAATTGTAAATTGGATTAGCTAATATTTGTTCAAGTGTACAGGACCATAATTATAAAGTTACATCATCATTGGTTCTGAATGAGCAAATAAAGAGCTATGGAAACAACAAAAATTTGAAGCTTGGACGCTCCTGAAGGCAACTTGCTCCTGAAGAAAAAGCGCTCCTGAAGTCAAGCTGCTCCTGAAGAAATAGCGCTCCTGAAGTAAGCTGCTCCTGAAGAATAGTGCTCCTGAAGACAAGAGGTCCAGAAGTCACATCATCAGAAGCTGCATCATCAGAAGCTGCTTCATCAGAAGCCATTTCACCAGAAGCTGAATATCAACTGGATTTGCAAAGAATCAAGAATTGAAGAATTATCAATGCAAAAGCTGTCTATTGGATTCGAAAACACAAACAAAGGATTAGTGGAGTTTGCAACGGTCATTTCAAAGGTGTTTGAAGGCATGTGTTTGCAATTTGGACGAAAGCGTTGACATTGTACTTTGTACGAATTGTACAACCACGTTCTCCACTACTCTGTTTTGTGTCTGCACTTCAAGACAAGAAAACAGCTCCAGAATACGGTCTCGCCTGCATAGATGTTCCTTTGGATAAGGAATGTATTTCAAATTTGTTCTTCATAGGACAACAACCAAATCAGGCAAAAGATCATTGGTGAAAGATCAAGCTTCAACAACGACTCTTTGGTGTGCTGGCAATTTCACAACGTCTCTTTCACACCTCTATATAAAGGAGTGAAGACCTAGAGAATTGGTAATGCAAGAACGCTGAACGAAAGACTCACAAAGATTTTCACAAGTACCAAACCTCTGCTGAAATTGTTCTGCATTCACTTAGAATTTCTGTGTCTCAAAGTCATATCTTAGAAATTCTTAAGTCCATTGAGTCTGTATCTGATTTGTATTGTGAGCACCTCTGATTGTATATCAAGTGTTCAACCTTAAACAATTTTCTGTGTAATTTTGTTTAGTTAGGAAGTCTCTTGCAGTTGTGCTTGAGCAGGAAGTCTCTTGATTGTGTTCTTGAGCAAAGGAAGTCTCTTGCTTGTGTGCTTGAGCATTGGAAGTCTCTTGCTTGTGTGCTTGAGCATTGGAAGTCTCTTGCTTGTGTGCTTGAGCATTTGTAATCAGATATTACTCATAGTGAAATCTCCTTGGAAGTGCAAGGGGGACTGGACTACTTCCGGATTGTGGAAGGAACCAGTATAATTGCTTTGTGTCGTTCTTCTTCTCTCTCTCTGTTTTATTCCGCTGCATTTAGATTCTGATTATCACTTCAGAAGCTGTCTCACTTAGCTTCTGATCAGTGTGTTCAGTTTTTAGGAGAAACGAAGAAATTTTCTAAAACACAATTCAACCCCCCTTCTTGTGTTTTTCTCACCTTCAAAGTACAACTTATATAGTTTCTAGGAGGTGTACTCTATTACAATGAACCAGCACATAGAGAATAAAAGCTAATCTAACTAACTGAAAACTAACTAGGGCAAAGTAACTTGCTGCGCAAGTTATTGGTCTAGCTACTCTTATTCTCATGTTTTTCTCCATGATGTGTTATACACCTTATGACTGTTGTAACTGATAAGATTATTGCAGATTTGCACTCTTTCCTGTTGCAACTGTTGTTCTTAAATGTGCATATTGCATAGATGCTCAAGATATTCTAACGGCTCAGGCCATATGGACCCTCCATGAGACTAATCCTTGAATCGACAAGGTTTTTGTGATGCTCATGTATTTTTTTTATAAATCTTAAACTGTTAATTGTTTCCATTTGTACCTAGAGGCTGAAATCTATTTTGCCTTTCAACAATATCTTCATGGATCTCTTAAGAATAGTCCCCACGATTACTAGAAACACAAAAAAAAAAGTTACTTAATAAATGTTATTGTAAGCTAACAATTTACTAGTGTGTTCATTGATCATTATAATCACTGAATTTCTGAAAGTTGCTATCTGAGGATCTAACTCTGAGGTGCAAGTTTGAATTTCCAAAATTTTAAGCAATTTGATTAAAGGTTATTTTGAATATAAAATAAATTAATTTAAGCGCATTTTTCTTTTACACATCAGTTATTCAAGCCACCACTCTCTTCTAATGACGACTCTTGCACATTTTCATGATGACTAAATACCAAATTTGACTTTTGAAATTGTAAGAATATAACAATCTAGTTGTTCACATTATCGAACTCGCCCCTCCATTCTATTTGTAAGGACAAGAATGGCATTAAGTAGGTAACATCAGGGATAAATTTGAAACTAAATGAATCATGCTAGAGACATTATCAGATAACAAGTCCAAACAGAGAGACGAATTGATTAACATTTTTCCAATCTCCGAGATCATTTTATAATATTGATAACATGGAGGACTAAGTTCATACAATCTTACAGTTTTAAAGACCAACTTGAAGATTTAATAGTTTTCCATAACATGGTTCTTAGATGAAGAAATGTTGAATGTGGAGAAGTGGAAAACTCCAATTGCATTGGATTGATTTTCATGCTGCTGGTTGTTTCTTGCATAAATTAGACTTTGTGTTGTTTTAGTCTTTGTATAATGTGTTAGCTAGTTTTACTCTTTTATGCAAATATAATGTGCTTTTAAGCAGTTAATAGTGAGTGAAAAGAATGTTAAATGCCCTAATCAAAGAAAACCGAAAGAACGGGAAATACCAGCTGTTTCCATTTCAAAATGCAGACATAAACTTGGTACTATTTACCTATTTAGTGAGTACAATTTAATTGTCGTGACTGATTAGATTTTTCATTTTGCACGGATTCTTCTCATGTGTTTTTTCACTAGTATACGTGTACCGAAAAGGCAGCTAACAAAGGTGTTTTGGCTTTTCAACAATATCTTCATAGTAGTCCCCACCAATGCCAAAAACACAATGAAAATGTCAGGCCAACAATGACATATGACAAGTTTGTGTGTGTTTATTATAATTTTTGAAAGTTGCCATCTATGTTTCTGACTCTGCAATGGATGTTTGGATTTCCCTGATTTTAAGCAACTGTTTGGTTGAATATTGATAGCAATTTGATTAAAGGTTATTTTCAATATAAAATAAATTAATTTGGTTGAAATGACGGCGAGATTGATAGAATTACCACGAGCCACTGTGATTTTGGCAAAAACTATATTTTGAAGCTTTATAAATTCACAATGTCACTGAACTCTCCGCTAATAAACAATGACTATTGCACATTTTCATTATTCATGTCACGTACCAAGTAATCGAAATACTTACATGAACTTCAGTTAAAACAATGCAATCAAGTAAGAGTTGGGATGAGGGGAAGATAGCAAGAAAATCAATTGGATGAGTTGGGAGAAGGTGTGTATCTTCCCAAGAAGAACAGTGGGTTTGGTTAAAAACTAGAATTCAATTTGGTGATGTTGTGTAAGTGGAGGTGGAAACGTAATACTGAATCAAACTCCATTTGGCGCGAGATAATTGAGATTAGATATGGCCATTAGCGGAGAAATTACTTAGTACGGAAGGAATAGTTATTGGAAAGATATAATGTTAATTGGCAAAGTGGGTGATTTTGAGCTCAATTGAGTTGCTTCGGTCGTTCGAAGGGTGTTGGATAACAGAAAAAGTATTTCTTGTTGGAAACATATTTGGTGTGTGGATACCAATTTGAAATCTAGATTTTATAATCTCTATTTGGCCTCCTACGACAAAGATGGAAAAATGGTAAAGATGGATATGCTTGGTTCAATAATCGGTGGGAGTGGAATTTGTTCTGGAGTAAGGAGTCAAGTTCTGTTGAAGCCATAAGTTCAACAAAATTTGAGGATTTTTTATCTCCGATTCCACCCAAGATGGCTACCCGAAAATCTGCATAACTACACTGTTAAATCCTGCTATTCTTTGTTGTTACAGCCGCGTATATAATTGAAGAATGATAGAAATAAGATTTAGTCAAGTTTGCTTGATGATGCAGAAGAGGAACACCATAGACTCCTGTAACTTTCTTTGCAAGCTATCTCTCCTTTTAACCATTTTGTAACAATTTAGTTATAACTAACTCCCTGATTTCTAGGAGTTGGTTATGTTCCTATGCAGTAGAGTATATACCTTGGCTTATACACTCTAACTGAATTTGGCTCAACGTGATTGCCATGTTATACGGACTTATCCTCCAGATGGAAGCTTCGTTACAATACCTTTCCCTTTAAAATCAACTTTTCGTAAAAATTTCATTAGTCACAAACCCAATGTAACTTGAAGGACAATCATCCCTGGGTTATACATGTACTCTAAAAATTCACAAATTCTTGCAGCGTAAAAAATATTGTTGATGATTTTTCCACTCTTTCATTCATTTTAAAAATAAAATAAAAAATAAAAAACCTTTAGCATATATTGATACAACAAACACCTTTGCCACGTAACTTTACCTTTTACCAAGTGATTCAAATGGTTAATTAGCTCCACCAAAAGACAAATCGTTCAGCAAAACCCATATTTAATTCTTGGGTGGAACAATTATTGGTCAGACTTTACTTATATCTCGGTTGAACTCTGGATTACTAGGGCCCATTCCCCCTGTGAATAGGAAGGTTATCAACAAAAAGAACAAGAAGAAATGTAAGGATCTTCCCATTGTTATCTCAACTTCAGTAAATCTGACTTACACTGTTGCTCTATCCCTTCGGCCTCCAACTATTCTAGCAAATCATGAGTTTACTAGAGTGACTCCTCCAATGTTATCAACCAATAAAGCTACACATATTGCCTTTGTTACATTTCTGTTGACACAACCAAACGAGAGTACAAGCTGACCAACAAATACTAACAAACTCAAAAATATATGAACAACTTTGCAATTGAATAGCTATTATTCATAGACAAGTGTCGCCACTAAAAGGTATACAATTGCCAACAAAAATTTCATCATGAAAATTAAAATAAGGAAGGAAAAGGTTTTGGAAAGCTACAAAGGCAAATATTTCAATTGTTTCCCCTAAAGAATGAAGTAATCTTCAATGAGTGAAGAGATTTTGCTGGTTGAGTCAACAACTTTGGTAAATGTAAAAAAAATTAATTCAAAGGCACCCTTCCAATGTGCTTTGAAACAACCAATAAAAAGGTGTAAATTATTATTTATTTAAACTCAGTTCTTGGATCATTTTGGAGTTAATATTCAAATATATTAATCTATTTTTCTACGTGGTATCAGAGCCTTCCTCAAAGTTCACTGGGTCACTTGCTATAATGTTTCCGCTATCGAACCACCTATCAATATTTATATCCACACATCATATGTTCACTCATATGGGCGTGAATAGGTGTGTTAAAGAGTCCTACATCGGATAAGATATGACCTGACAATGTGTTTATAAGTCAGGGCAATCCTCACCTCATAAATCAGTTTTGTGGTGTTGTGTTAGGCCCAACCATTGCAATTTTTAATATGATACAAGAATCTATCGATTAGGTCACCCACCATTTATATACACGTACCAAGTTCAATAGTGCTGGGTGTGAGGGGTGTATTGGGAAAAATTTGGATATATATGACTCTTAAGAATGACTTATAAGGGTTTAATATATTCAATACTTAGGCATATTTGCTAGTTTCTGCTGAAACATGACCTTAAAATTGATATAACTATTCAAAGATGGACTCGTACAGCTTATGACTGTTGTAACTGATAAGATTATTGCCTTTCATCAGCATGTGTTATGTTTTGGTTGCCTTTCATCAGCATCTATTATGTTTTTGTTAGGACGGTTGTTTAATTAATATATGGACTGTCGACTTCATAATTAATCACTTCGCCTTATCTCAACACTCGTGCTTGGTGGCTGTGGACCGTTAATACATTCCTAGCTAAGGGCTCGAATGCCATCTAGAAAGGCTTTGGTGCCCTCCAGAAGGGCTCCTGAGGCCTGGGCGCGCCCTCCTAGAGGCGTCGCCTCAACTAGCTATTAGAAGATTAATCTAGAGCTTAGTAAAAAGACTTAAGGCCCAGCTTGCTTGAGGCTTAAGTCACGCGAAAATAAGCCCACAAAGGGCTATAAATACACATCATAAGAGCATTCTCAAGGCATCACATAAACAGTCTAAACCCTTGATTCTATTATTGTACTCACCGTAAGTACAATATATGTTTTTCCAAGTAATCAAGGAAATTGCATATTAGACAATGAGGTAATTGATGAATGAAAATTTCAACAATTGAATCTCATTACCATTTCCTTATAATTTAAAGGAAAATGTGAACGAGTGCCCCCGAGGCACTCTTTAAGGGTTTTAAATAGAAACTTTTTATAAAAAATTATGTATTCAATGCATGGGAAATTGAACTATTTGACTTTTTGAAAGAATAATTTCCTAATTTAGTATGCTTAAAGAGTGTCCGGGGGCATTCCTTAACAAGACCCTTTAGAATAATTTCCTAATTTAAAAGAAGAGTACACTATATCTTTACATTATAATTTAGTACAAAACAACTCACTACAAGAACAAATTCGTTACAATGTTTTCCACTATAACTATTTCTAACTAATGTAGGAACCCGTGTCTTGCGTGGAGAGTTACTCAGAGTTCAACTTTTTTACATTTAAAAGAAAGTGACTCGCAGGTGCCTAAAACTCCAAAAGGTGAAGACACACACAGCACCAACAACCATCCTCACAAGATTGACAACAGTCTCCTTCTATTTTCTTCATCGAGAACATTACTTTAATTGACAACGCTAATTTATTATTTCCGTTGCTAAATTTTGTGGGTTATTTGCTACTAGAAATACAAGTGTTTCACTAGAAGGCACTACTAAGATCCATCAAGATGCAGATTCTCACAAAGCAATTGTATATGAAGTTATTGATGTTGATTGTCAAGAAGATTGAATGACTATGATAATTTCTAGTCTATTATCAAGCATTTACTCTCAATTTCAAGCAACAGGCTGAGACTTTTGTATCAAAGTATTATACAAATGACCAAATAATTTGCTATTCAACAAGAAAGTGTTCCACTAGAAGGCAATGCTATCCAACGCAAGAAGGAGACCCACTTGGGTTGGTCCGATGGTATTGGTTTGAAGTCTGGGAGCGTGCATCTCCTCAAAGTTTTATGTTCGATTCTCTGAAATGCAATTAGTTATTTTTAGCAGAGGACAGAGGCAAGCAGATACATGCCACATATGACGTGTCTTCAAAGTGGAAACATATAATAAACTCTCATTTAGGACAGTGGGTAATTACTTTTTTTAGTGACATATGACGAGGCTTCAAAGTTGAAACATATACTTTGTTCTTTATTATAAGTTCTTTGACAAATTTCACACATATTAAAAAAAGTTGATATTGTAGTTAATGCATGTGTTTATTTTGTGTGTGAATTTTAATGAATTATCTTTTGTTTGTATGTGTATTTAATTTGATTTTTCTTATTCCAATGTAAGTTAATAGTATTAAAGGTCTTGTTGACGAGTGCTCTGAAACACTCTTCAAGGATCCTAAATTTAAAAAATATTTTTTAGGAGACACTTTGACAGACCTGAATTCCCTGCTGTAACAGCAACACACAGTTTCACGCTGTGGTAAATCTCAGCCATAAAACATTGATTCAACGGCTCAGATTTGTTCTGCTAGTTTTCACACAGTTTGATCTCAACCACTTATTTATGATCGGACGGCTCACATGCCTTACAACATCCTACTGTTACAGCAGGAAATCGGCTTCCCACTTTGACTTACCCTTTATATTAGAAAGTTAAAAAACATCACATCAGCCGTTTGAAAAATACATGGAGTGGTTGCTGCTAACATTAGTTTTTAATAAAATAATAATAATAATAATAATAATAATAATAATAATAATAATACCATAGTCCCATTTACAGCAAACATGGGTGGTTGGCTTTAAAATCACTTAATTCAGCTATTCGTCGGTTTTCGTCTAATGATACTACCTCCGTCCCTCAATAGATGACATGTTTAACAATATATATTATTGACTTAACATACTTTGACCATATTTTTCTACTAATTCACAAAGATAAATAATATCATGTAAGATGTTGTTGGATTCGTCTCAATGAATATATTTAAAATATTAAATCTTACTTACTAAAGCTTGTCAGGTGAAGCTAACCTAACCCTAACCCTAAAGCTAGCATTTTCCCGCTCATTCTAAAGCATTTATGTCGACGCTTGACCACCTCACCTTTAATACACGCCATAAAGTCATTTCATTATAGGTTGTAGTAACTTCCATTTATAACACGATTGCATATTATTTTAATTTTTGAAATAGAATAACACACGATTGCTGTATTAATTGCCATCCCAAATTAGACCCGTGAATTACGTACAAAATTGTATATATTGATTAACATTAAAACCACACGGTTGAAAATTTCTTTTAAAAACAAAAGAGGCCACATGGTTGCATATTAAAAAAAACAGCACCTTTTGCATATTAAAAGAAAACCACACGGTTTGCATAATGGAGATTATATAATGGAAATAAAATAAGACACAATCAATTGTATATTGATTAGCATTAAAACCACACAGTTGAAAATTTCTTTTAAAAACAAAAGAGGCCACACGGTTGCTTATTAAAAAAAACAGCACCTTTTGCATATTAAAAGAAAACCACACGGTTTGCATAATGGAAATAAAATAACACCCAATCAATTGTACCACCATTTATAACACAATTTTTGTTTTTTTGAAAGGAACACGAATTAAATAAAATTACTGTTTAACTCAACGTATTTAACCCTAAAATTAACATAATTCTTGAGAAATTTTCCAACGTACCTAATTTTTCATTCATTTATCGTGTGCAATAATTCTTCCATCATAAGAAATATTTTAACTTTCACTAAAACACTTTTTCATTTGTAATTTTAGGTTATGGAATTACAGGTTTGACATTTACTGTCATGGAAATAAAATCTTTATGTAATCATATTAATGAGTCCGCGTCTTTTTATTCATTTTAAATAAATATTACACATTAAACCTGCAATCATTTGACCCTCACTTTCGGCAACTCAAATTAATCATATTGATTTGCTTTAGCTAAAATTAGAAGTTACAATTAATAAAAAATTAATTCTATTTTAATTGTGAAATTAAATTTAATGTAACAAATACTTATTCACATGAATTCCGAAAGATTTTAGGAGCAACTAATTTTTCATATGGTTAACGTTAAAAAGAAATATACCACAGTAAGAATTATTTTCTTGGCACTGTAACACAATTTTCTTTTTTTTTTTTTCCGAAAGGAACACAATTTAAATAGAATTAATTTTTAACTCAACGTATTTAATCCTAACATAATTCATGAGGAATTTTCCAACGTACCTAATTTTTCATTAATTTATTGTTTGAAATAATTCTCCCACCATAAGAAATATTTTGATTGCCACTATAACTTCCAATTTTAAAGGTGTGTATCGAAATATGTTTCCTGAAATCACGCACTCCAAATTCCCCTTCCAATGCGACACTGATACTACCACTATCAATTTTCAATGATTATACAAAGTCAACATTACAAATTCAGGAAACCTGTATTTATTGGCTGCTCCTAATTTTCCGTGATTTTTGCGAGTGATTTCCTATAAATAATAACTTCTGTTTCTGAATTCTCAATTGCAACATTTGCTTTTGTCTGCTGCAGCTATGGCCAACGCTTACACAAACCTTTTGGCTGTAACTGGTGGGAAAAGAGATCTCAAGATGAAAGTACGCGTTGCTCATGTATGGTGTATACCATCTAAGAAGGATCCTAACGACATGACGACTTTCATGAACATCCTCTTGGTTGATGACAAGGTTGGTTTTGTGTCTCCTTACATGTTTTATGAAACAACTCATGTATTGTGCACTTGGAAGGATTGACCAAAATTAAACTTCTTCATTGTTAATTATTTATGCCTGACAAATTTCCCTAGGTTGTGTACTTTCTATTATTTAACAGAATTAAAGTTCTTCTATTCCTATGATTCAAGGCTTGGAATGTATCATAAATTTTGCACTCTCTATGTTTTATGACTTATTTTTATAATTATTATGACTTATTCTGCTATGGTATAATATTGGCTTAGGTAATATTGTGAGTTTCTACATGAAAATAAGACCCGTGCGTCAGCACGGGTCATGGTTCTAGTTTCCATAATTTTTTTTAGTAGAGAATTGAATATATCAAAGATAAAACATATGCATTGGTACGTGTGTCGGAGTCAACTAGGTCATCTAATATGGGACGGAGGGAGAAATTCGCACAAACAAGCATTATCCTTTTTTTAAAAAAGTCAAATGTTACGAATTTCGTTGCATTGATTACACAACTTTTTATAAGGACTTACTATTAAAAGTGCTTAAAGAATGTTCCGGAGGCACTCATTAACATTTCCTTAGTATTAACTAGTGATATGTTTAAGAAAAAAATATAATAAATGAATCTAATCATTCCTATAGGAGCTATTGTCAATTTTTTTTTGTACAAGAGTTTATATTTAAGAAATACACCCTCCGGTCACTATTATAATCAAAACTTTACATTTTAAATTTATTCATTATATGATGTATGTGGTCTATAATAACCATATACATCATTAATTGAAAGAATTTAAAATGCAAAGTTTTGCTTATAATAATAATCGGATGGTGTAGATTTTTTTCTTCTAAAAGGAGCTTGTAACTAAGGACAAAGGGAGTATTAAAAACATGCAGGGCTGGCCTAAGGGCCAAGCCACCCAAGCAAGGGCTTTAGGCCTCAAGATTTTGGGTTTAAAAAAGGCCTCAAAATAAGTCAAGTTAGCTATAAATATATGACAAAATAAATGGAGTTAACAGTATTAATTAGTGGTATGTTTAAAGACTTATATTTAGGGACTAGATTTTTTTTCTAAGGGAGCTTATAATTAGGGGATAAGATCCTTTCAATTTGACAAAATAAATGGAAGATACAATTTGGAGAGAGATAAACACAAAAAATAGATAGTTGATCATACCCACTAAGTGGATCCCACCATCATTAATTACTTTATACTTTTTCAATTTTTGTGTGTGTCTTTATCTCTCCAAATGGAAGAAATGGAGAGGAACATAAATCGAGAGGATCTTCACTTTATAATTAAGTACTACCTCCGTCCCTAATTATAAGACCCTTTTGAGAAAAAAATTTGTTCCTTTTTATAAGACCCCATTGTTATTTCCAATTACATTAATTATTTCTTTACATACATGCCCCTATTTATTATACATCTTTTTCTTCAATCAACAATAAATAACATGTTGAAAACATAAACCAACCCTCTCTCTTAAAGGATAAAATTATAAAAACAATAGTAATTACAAACATATTTAATACAAATATCCACTATCTTAATTCCCGTTATTTTTTCAAAAGGGCCCTATAATTAGGGACGGAGGTAGTATTAAGGGAGTATTTAAAACATGTCTAATTAACCGTGCAATATCTGGATCCATGGTTAATTATTAAATTAACCTCGTGTCCCTCGCTTTTGAATTTAATAAGACAATTTGAGCATCCATGGACAAGGCAAAAACATTAATTTTGTTTATAAATTGATGCATGCAATAAATGAAGAAATGCAATACAAAGTTGAGCTCATAATTAACAAACAATAGTATATTGTAGCTGGTTCTTTCTTTTGATCAATCAATCAATGGCTAATGTTAGGCTTGCTTCTTTTGCTGTCTTCTTGCTTGCTGTATTCGGTATATATTTCAATTATCTTTCTCACCAATATATATCATTCTTGCATTTCTATTTATGTTTAATAGAAATTAACTATCATATGTGGCATGTATCCGCTTGCCTCTGGCCTCCGCTAATTAAAAAAAAAAAACTAAATTACCCACAAAATTTAGCAACGGAAATAATAAATTTCAGTTTTTTTTTCTCTATCTAAAGTTAGTAAATAATTTTAGGGTCCTGCTAACCGGTGCCCCGGGGCACTGGTTAAACATACCATAAAAGAGAATTATTACCATAAAAGAAAACTGTTTTTGACTTTATTATAAATTAATTACACAATTTCAATGCATTAACTACTATATAATTTCCTTTTTCATATCCTTAACCAGTGCCCCGGGGGTACCCGTTAGCATTTCCCATAATTTTGTTCTTAT
Organism: Medicago sativa; assembly: GCF_051527215.1. Taxonomy (NCBI): domain Eukaryota; kingdom Viridiplantae; phylum Streptophyta; class Magnoliopsida; order Fabales; family Fabaceae; genus Medicago; species Medicago sativa. The sequence continues at coordinate 69,888,536 of NC_140751.1, read as the reverse complement.
AATATAATAATGGTATGTGTATGTTGTTCAAACTTTAATTAGCTTTGTCATTTACAGTAATGTTCTCGATGAAGAAAATAGAAGGAGGAAAGTGTGGGGAGGCTTGCGACACGCAATTTAATTTTTGTGACGCTGGTGATGGCTGTCGTTGCTTTGTCACGGGTGTTTTGACTCAGCCTGGTTGGTGCGCCACACTTCTTTCTATTGAAAAGAAGGTTGAGGAACTACCTAACTTATGTTGGTCTCATGCTGAATGCATAAGAAAGGGTAGTGGGAATTATTGTGCTCATCTTCCTAATTCTGATATCAAATATGGCTTCTGTTTTGCCTCTATCTCTGAAGCAGAAGACGCATTCAAGATGGCATCTAGCTCGAAATTCAAAAAAGACTTCTTGAAGATGTATGTTTCTACTTAATATCGATATGTCAAAAAAAGCCTACCATGCTAGATATATATTATGCATCTATGTACTCCTTTAAATAAATAGGCTTCTTATGTGCATGGGTTTGCTTTTCATCAGCATGTCTTATGCTTTTGTTAGGGCTGTTGTTTAATTAATATATGTTTTTTCAAGTAATCAAGGAAATTGCACTATTATACAATGTCGAAGCACATAAAGAGAGCAATTAAACAATACCCAAACAAGAGAGAGGGCTTAGGCACAAGTTATGATAACCAAAAACAATATTTACATGTTTTGCCTTTAGCCACCTAAAAGTGAGTAGCTTTATTTGGTCCAAATGATGTTGAATTGATTCTTCTTTATGGTTGAAAATTTTGTTGTTTCTCTGTTTCCAAATTATCCATACACAAAAAAATCACATGACATGCAAAATAGAACTCCAAACTTTAGAACCATTGTGTTGTTTTCTTAACCAACAACGGCCACTACTCTTCCTTTCAAAAAGAACATAGAAATTATTTCAATTAATCAAAAAGAATTAATGTTCAACTTGTTTTTATTAATAATCAATACTAAATAAAATGTATATTTTATTTTTTTGGAGTTAACCATCCCGTTACCAGAGGAAATGGATCTAGTTCAGCCGAGAGGTAAAAAAAAGTATCAACAAGAATTGTTCTATTAGAAATCAAACTTGGATTCTCTCCTCATTTGACTAAGCTCGTTAACCACGTCACAACCACTTGGTTATTTATCCTATATTTTAAATTAACTAGTAGAAGATGGTGAATTTTCAAATGACTAGATACGACATTACATTTTAAGATATTCATACCACGTTTTTACAGCATGTCAAAATCTCTTATCTTCAAATTTTACAAACTTTAGGACGAGTTTAGTCGGCGATAAGAAAGTGTGGTTGCACATATTCTTGAGGCAAAATCATTTTGTCAACAAGTCCCACAATTTATTTTGGTGTTTGCAGTTATAAGTCTGGAATATTTGTATTTATATTTATTCAGTTTTTTTTATTGCATAATCACCTTTTATGTCTAAGACACAAAATAAGGAGAGATAGGACAAATAAAAAAAGAAGAGAGGTGTAGATTGGATGGAAAATCAGCTCTTGTATTCCATTTTAAAAATAATTGTGTAAAAAATCCCATGTTTATAATTAATACAATAAATCTAATTTTTCAAATCTTCTGTTTGTCGGTTCATTTCATGCTCATTCAAATAAAACTTCACAAGATTCCTTTGGTTGTTGATAAAGTTCCAAATCCTGCTGACACCGATGTCAATTAAAAGTGACAATTAAAAAGGAACAGATAGAATAATTGATACCGTCCGTTCTTTTTCTTACTCGATGACCACATCTCATTAACTCAACAAATTGGCATGAATGTTCATCATTCAGGCTGATTAAAATCTATATGTTTTCAATTTACACTTTCCTAGTTAAATTAGGCATGAGAAAACTTCACTATAAAGAAACATTTTGAAAACCACCGCCGCCGTATAACTACCGCCAGTGGCGTATCCAGGTCCCTGGAGCAGGGGGTGCAAATTTTTTAACTTATTAATGTTATAAATTTTAATATATATATATATTGACCTAGTTATTTCTCTCGCTATTTAATTAGTATGCATCGATGAGACATTGTATAAAAAATTTTGTTTTGAATAATATACATCATCTAATTTTAATTTTTTTTTTTAGAAATATACACCATCTAACTTATTTGCGAAGATTTTCTCAAAAAAAAAAAACTTATTTGCGAAGATATAACAAATATATTTGATTGGTGCCGTGGATAATTAATTATAAATGCAGCCCTATAACATGAATGGATGATAATTGTAGATGCAGGCCAAAGCCCTATAACATGAATTCTATACTCATGTTATTTTTTTTGGCTTTTAGTTGATAAAAATCTTCCAAATAATTAAATAAATAAAATAATAGTAACACTTTGAAAGTCAAAAACAGCGCGTCAGTATTCAGTATGCACGACACCAATTAATACAGAGCTGCGTGCATCACTCAGACAACAGGTGCAAAACAAAAATACCAGGGTGTGCAAGTAGCAATGATAGTAGAAAAACTGGTGCAAGTTTCAGAAATTCAGGGTGTGCAAGTGCACACCCTCAAAGCTAGCTAGCTCCGCCCCTGACTACCGCTGCTTCTGAACCACATTGTATCTCAAAATCCTTGTTCATTTAGCTCCAGACTCACAGAAGATATTCTTTGTATTGACTTTGCACGAAAGCTCGTTAGTGGTATAGAGCGAGATCCTAAGTTGTTTAACTTTTATTCGATCCTTTGTCATTTCTTCGGGTTGTTCAGTTGAAGTTTGCTCGTCATTGGAGTTTTAATTTTCTTCTATATTGGGGAGGTTTAGTTTTCTTCTATATTGGAGTTCTCTCTTTGTTGTTGGCACTTTGGTCGTGGTTTGTCTTGGAGGCATTAATTAATTTGATAGTAATGGCTCGTTAGAATCCTTTGTTTTCTTTGGAATTTCCTGATTTCTTTGTTACTGTTTGAGGTGTTCTAAGGGGGATTTGTCATCTGCACATTTTGTTCTTGCTCTATTTTTATCATCAGCGTACATCTTGTGTTATTTGATGCATTTTATTTTAATAAAAAGCTTCTTGTTGCCTATTAAAAAAAATATATCGTCATCATTAAATGGCCATTAATTTATGCTTTAACCACAAATGATCGTCTCTAAGCCTATTTCAAAACCATATGAAAACAAGAAAAGAAAACCTTGGCACAAACCCTAAACAACGTCTACAACATTCCGTTGAGTCAACTACTTCAACCTTGTGTTAAAGCTGATAGAATAGCAATTGTAATCTTTGAGGAAGATAATTTAACTACACCGCAGACATGCAAACACAATTTACTTGGCAGGTCATTTGGCCAAATTGTGCAACGCCGTTGAGAGTAGACGCCTTGCATGCCAAACTACTATATATCTACCTTATGGAAATCACTTGGAAATTGGGGACTCATTTTCTTTGGAGTTCTCATTTCCTTTGAAAATCACTTGCGAACCGACTACAACATTACATATTAAGATATTGATGTCACGTCGCCAATCTTTATATATATATATATATATATATATACATATATATATATATATATATATATATGAGAAGGGATCCATTGACTCCAAGAGTAAATCTAAAGACTTACTACAAATATTGACCCTTGATTTCACTATTATCTAATGGTTGTGATTGATTACTATTTGATCCTTAGTCTTAATTTTCATACTCATTCTTCTCAAACAACCCGACACCAATAATTAATGGTCATTAAAGAAGAATATTTTTTTTTTTGGTTACATTAAAGAAGAATATTTGATTCATACATAATCTCAAATAACATGAAAGCTCAAAAAAAAAAAAAAAACCTTGCATAGTCTCTAAAAAAAAAAAAAACTTGCATAGCATGATATTTTTTCTTTTGGGACAATCACAAGAATTTGTATAATTAGAAACATAAAATTCTTATGGTGATCGAGTGATTTTGCAAATTAAACATCTAAATCGTTTTGTAAAATTATGATTTAGATGTTATAGGTTTTTATTTTTGATACGTTTTTTTTCTCATCACCATGATAAGTTTTTAACCCAAAAAAAAAATGGTTTCACAAGAATTTAGGGATGTAATTCTGTGATACTTTTAGTCTTTTATGATTCATCCACCGCCTTCAACAAAAGATAATCCTCTATGATATATCCAAAGCCCTTCTTGAATTTTTTGGTTTAGATGATCTTTATGAATAAAAAATATTTTATTCCATTAACATCACACTGCTCACTCGATCATGAAAAAAAAATGTCAATTGGATTCAATAGAAAACAATGTTTGTTGAGATTATGCTAATAATGGTGGCATAAATTGCTTTGATATTTCCATTTTCTAGTTTAGCGGTGTAGTCTCAGCAAGGAGAAGGGAGTATAAAAGATTCACCATAAGAATTAGTACAATCAATCACAACCATAAATTACAATTAAAATCAAGGGTCAATATTTGGAGTAAGTTTTTAGACTTACTCTTGGAGTCAATGGATCCCTTATATATATATATATATGATAGAAGACACCTTTTATGAAGGTGTCTTTTATCAAGTTACTCTATGAGCATTTGCGAAAAGACACCAACTTAGTTTTATGAAGGTGTCTTTTAGCAAAGTTATAACTAAAAAGTAAAAATCACACCTTAAGGTGTGACTTGTTAAAAGACACCAACAAAGGGTGGTTTGTAACAAAACCCATATATATATGGGGCTGCTAAAAAACATGAAGGATTAAGTTAGCAACCCTACTCCCACTTGTTTTTTACTAAAAACTCCTCCATGTCATTAATAAACTGTATTTTAATGAATAGACATTACTGTAATTTTGCCTTTTAAATATATTTTTTGAAACAATGTTCTTTCTTGACGTAACGGCATGCCGGTTCTAAAACCCTAAAGCCAACTGTAAATGCAAATGAAGCTAACGATCCAAAAAAGCATAAAAGGCACATGGCAAACACAAATACAGTGAGGTGAACGGAGAACACGTAGACAGGGGTGTTTTTTTGGGTGACAAATATTTTTGTTTTTATGAAATTTACAAAACTATCCTCAACTAAAAATTGGTTTGAATAGTTTAAAAGGGTTTTTAGTAAAAGAAAGGTGGGAGTAGGCTTGCTAACTTACTCCTTCATTTTTTTAGGTGGGAGTAAGTTAGCAGCCCCCTATGTGTGTGTGTGTGTGTGTGTCTCTCTCTCTCTCTCTCTCTCTCTCTCTCTCTCTCTATATATATATATATTTTTGGATTGGATTTTTCTCTTTACAAAAATGTCATCAATTTTAAATACAAATAACACATGTAATAAATAGATAAGAATAATATTAACATTAAAAAAATGTAACAAACATGATATTATATATATATGTCTGGTGTTTTCCTTTATCATTTATAAGCAATTAACCTCGTGTCCCTCGCTTTTGAATTTAATAAGGCAATATTTCAGGATCCATGGATTAGACAAAAACATAAATATTCATGATTAGTTTGATTTGTTATAACTTGAAAGAAACAAACATTTATATTTTTAGTTTTAATCCAAATCAAAATTTCATAAAAAAAAACATAGTTAATAATTTTCAAATGTTAGCGAAATAAAAATAGCGGAAAGACAGATACTTGAGTGCCCATCTTTCCGCTAGTGTCCATAATATTTATTTATTTATGTATTAGCTTATTTTTTGTGAATTTAAATCACGAGTTATTGTAGTGGTAATCGATCCTTTTCCAGAGTTTGTGTTTGTCTACCCTTAGTTATAGATGAGCATATATAAGATTTTTTTTGAGCGGACCATATATAAGTTTTTTTGAGGGGACGATTTTGAAGATTTTTCTTTCTTTTTTTTTATTTTTCCGAGGGAGACCAATTGTTTTTTATTTTTTTTAATTTTTAATTTTAATTTTTTTTTAATTTTTAATTTTATTTTTTTATAAGCAATTAAACTCGTGTCCCACGCTTCTGAATTTAACAAAGCAATATTTCAGGATCCATGAATTAGACAAAAACATAAACTTTGTCTATAAATTGATGCAAGAAATGAATCAATGCAATTCAAAGGGTAAACAAATCAATGGCTTATGTTGATCAAAACAGTTTGAAAATAGTATATTGTAGATTAACGTAAGCTTAACAAACAATAGTATATTGTAGCTGCTTCTTTCTTTTGATCAACCAATCAATGGCTTATGTTAAGTTAGCTCCTTTTGCTGTCTTCTTGCTTGCCACACTCTGTATGTATTTCAATCATCTTTCTCACCAATATATACCATGCATTAAATTCTATTTATATTTCAGAAATCATGAGAAATTAATTAGAATCTAGTCAACTATAGTGGTCGTCTACTAAATTACTCCTAATTACCCACCGTCCTAAATATTATTAGTTTTCTTGTTTTGTAAAATTTTGTTTATTAAATTACCCACCGTCCTAATTAATTAGAATCCTTGTGAATGGAAGTCCGACGGAAGAAATAGATATTAAAAGGGGTTTAAAGCAAGGCGATCCGTTGGCTCCTTTCCTTTTTCTTGTGGTGGCGGAAGGTTTTAGTGGGCTTATGGATAATGCGGTGAATCAGAATCTTTTTAAGGGGTTTGAGGTGAAGAGAGGTGGTACGGTGATTTCGCACCTTCAATATGCGGATGATACCTTGTGTATTGGAGAGGCTTCGGTGGAGAACCTTTGGACTATTAAGGCGTTGCTAAGGGGGTTTGAGATGGTGTCGGGTTTAAAGGTTAATTTCCATAAAAGTTGTCTCATTGGTGTGAATGTTTCGCCGGATTTCTTGAGGATGGCGTCGACTTTCCTGAATTGTAAGGTGGGTTTCATTCCTTTCATGTATTTGGGTTTACCGGTGGGTGCAAATGCGCGGAAGTTGTCGACATGGGAACCGGTGTTGAAGAGGATTAGTGCTAAGCTTAATTCTTGGGGGAATAAATACATTAGTTTAGGAGGTCGTATTGTCCTTCTAAACTCGGTGTTAAATTCGATTCCCATTTTCTATCTATCATTCTTCAAGATGCCGATCAAGGTGGTGAAAAAGATGGAAGGTATTCAAAGGAGGTTTCTATGGGGAGGCGTCGGGGATAATAAGAAAGTTTGTTGGGTTAAGTGGAGGAATGTTTGTCAACCAAAAAGTAAAGGGGGGCTCGGAGTGAGAGATATCAAGTTGGTTAATATTAGCCTCCTTGCTAAATGGAAATGGAGGCTTATTGATGATGTTCCGGCTTTGTGGAAAGAGGTCCTTGAGGATAAATATGGCCCTTGTGTGAGTCTCCGAAGTAGGTTGGTGGGTGAGGCTTGGCCTTCCTATGCGTCGCGTTGGTGGAAAGATTTGATGGGGTTGGAAGATCAAGGGGGGCGGTGGTTTTTTAATGAGTTGGAGAGAAAGGTAGGAGGTGGAACCAATACATTCTTTTGGAAGGACCCGTGGGTGACTAATGTTCCTTTAAGGGAGGTCTACCCGCGCCTTTATTCCTTAGTGGATTCTCAAGATGGTGTGGTGAGTGATTTTTTTGAGAGGAATGAGGAGGGGGGTTTGTGGAGGTTGGGTTGGCGGCGTGAGTTGTTTGAGTGGGCAAAAGAGCTTTTATGCTCTCTCTTGGAGAGATTGAATGGGTTTGTGAGGAGGGATGGTGTTGATAGGTGGGTGTGGAAACCGGGTTTAGATGGGGTTTTCTCCGTAAAGTCTTGCTTCTCTCTTCTTCAAGATCAAAGACTTCCGGTTGGTACTTTGTCTTATGAAGAGGAGTTGATTTTTCGTGAGAATTGGAGGAGTAAGGCACCCGGAAAAGTGTTGGCGTTCTCGTGGACTTTGTTACTTGATCGTATTCCGACCAAGGTTAATCTCGCGAAGAGACGGCTTCTAGGGGAGGATGATCCCAAGCGGTGTGTTTTTTGTGATATTGAAGTTGAATCGGCGGTCCATCTTTTCCTACATTGTGATATGGCTTCGAAAGTTTGGCGGGAGGTCATGAGGTGGTTGGGTTTTAATTTTATCATTCCTCCTAATCTTTTCATTCATGCTCTTTGTTGGTCTAGAGAGGTGTGTTCTAAGAAGCTTAGAAGGGGAGCGTGGTTGATTTGGCATGCGGTGGTTTGGGTCGTTTGGAAGACTAGAAATAATCGGATTTTCAATAATAAGATTATTGGAGTGGATGAGTTGGTGGAGCAAATTAAAGTGTTGTCATGGCAATGGAGCTTGTCCCGTTTGAAAATCGCTACATGTTTGTTCTATGAATGGCGTTGGAATCCTTGCTTTTGTCTTGGTGGTTGACCCGGGGTTGTTTTTTGGTGGAGTTTTGTGTGTTAATTGGGGGGCGGCATTTGTTTTAAGGGGCACTGATTCGGCTGGTGCAACAGTGTTTTCTGCTGTTAGAAGTCAGGGCTGTTTCTGTGGCAGCAGTGTGTGGTGCAGGCAGCAGTATTCGCTGTCTTCTCCCTTCTTAGGCGTGGCTGTGTCCTTGTTTTGGTAGGGGGCAGAAGCTGTTTTGTCTGTGGCCTGTTTTGCTGGTCTAGTAGCAGTGTTTTTTGGCGGTTTAGCGAGCCTTGGTATGCGCTAGGCTGCTGGTGTTTTTTGGTGGGTTTGCTAGTTGGTTAGGGTGGTTTATTGGTGTTGACGCAGGGGTATGCTAATGTGTCGTCATAGGTATATCCTTGCGTCATTACCCTTTGGGGTTGTTTCTCTTGTTTTTGGGTGGTTTTTAAAGGGGTTTTAGTTCGAGCCTGGTGATTGAATGGCAACCGATTTCCCCTTAGTTGTATTTTTTTCTCCACCCGAGCTTCTTAGTGCTCCTCGCACGGGCTCGTCGGTTAATAAAATTTGGCCGTTTCAAAAAAAAAAATATTACGCCTCACTTGTTTTTTAAGTGTTGTTTTGGAATAGCAACATTAAACTAAAGAAGTGGATTTTTGGACATTTTTTTTATATAATCCACTCATTTTAATCCACTAATAAAATTATTTTTTTTGCACACGCTTTCTCTTTCTAATAAATATAATGTGTTATCTTTCTTTTGTAACAAACAAATTTTAGTTCCTGTCCTTTTCTCTAACAAATTTTTATTTTTTTGCACACATTATATTTCTCTCTCATAACAAACAATTGTCAACTGTTTCTCCCTCTTCTCCTTTTTGTAGGTCTTACACTTTTTCTTCGTATTGAACATTCATGAAGTCTTTTATTTTTACTATCATACTTGTTTTTTTTATTTTGCTTTTGAAGTTTTTAACAATGCTATTCATCTTATTTTTAGAATTTCACCTCTTCATTAAACCATTATTATAGATAACGAAAAACAAACTTTGTTTGAAAAAACAAACTTGAGTTTTTCAAATAGATAATATTTATTAGGTTTATAAAAAAAATAGAGTAATTGAAAAAGATTATAATTGGCAAATTATACCCTTAAAATAACAAAACGACAATTAAATAGAAACACTAAATCTATAGTCAAATGCCATTTAAAAAGAAACGAAGGGAGTATATGTTTCAACTTTGAAGCCAACGTCATGTGTTGCATGTATATGCTTGCTTGTCTCTTTTTGGTCAAGTAGTATAATGGTTAGTATTCACCCACAAAATTTAAGTGAGTGAAAATATGAAATCATTTTCACTAAATTTAGCGACGGAAGTAATAAATTTCAGTTTTTTTTTTTTTTTTTTCTATTTAAAATTGGTCACTAATTTTATTCTTAAAATAATGATATGTTTATCTTGTTCAAACTCTAATTAGCTTTATCATTTATAGTGATATTCCCAATGAAAGTAGAAGCATATTGTGAACCAGCTATTTGCTACGGTAGTGAAGGATTTTACTGTAGTGGGGCCGATTGTTTCTGCGACGTCCCTCCTCCGCTATGGCCTGTAGTGCCTGATTTTGGTGCCTGTCATCAAAAGTATTCATCTACAGAGCTTAAGAAGAAGGTTCAGAAACATCCTTATTTATGTTGGTCTCATGCTGAATGCACAGAAAAGGGCAGTGGGAATTATTGTGCTCGTTTTCCTAATCTCCAATCTGGCTTGTGTTTTCCCTCTGTCTCTGAAGCAGAAAACCTAATCAAGATGGCATCTAGCACGAAATTCAAAAAAGACTTCTTGAAGATGTCTGTTCCTGCTTAATATCGATATGTTAAAAAAAAAAAAGCCTGCCATGCATCTATATACTACTTTAAACAAATAGTCTTTGTTTCCGACTAAATAACTAGGTATCTTAATATCCATCCAAATTTCAATAATGATGTATGTGCATGGTTTTGGCTATTTAAGATATGGTGTTACTTTGTAAGTAATATCGTTTTCTAATTTTCATATGTATAATATATAGTTGGAGATTTGTATTTTGTTTTCATGACTTTGTGTTTTTGGTTGCCTTTCATCAGCTCGTGCTATGCTTTTGTTAGGCCCGTTGTTTAATTAATACTTCCTCCGGTCACTATTATAAGCAAAAGTTGACTTTTTAGGTTCATTCAATAAATGATGTATGTGGTATATATAGACTACATACATCATTTATAGAATAAATTTAAAAAGTGAACTTTTGCTTATAATAGTGACCGGAGAGAGTATATGTTTTCTCAAAATCAAGGAAATTGCACAACAAGATCAAAGGTGTTTTTGTTCGTTCGATCAGTACGATTGCAACTGCAAACACCAAGTCTCAGATTCATTAGAAGAAATTTAAGGTGATTTAGAATCTTTAAGAAGAGAAATTCCAATAACATATTTCATATTGCTACTGTCACTATTATAAGATCTAGAAGAACAACCCATATAGATTCATAAGTTTAATCCTATTGCTGGAAATTTCATTCAAGAACAAGCCATGAATTTTTTTAGAGACATAATCGATTTAAATGGGTATTGAAATTAAGGCATGATCCACAATCAGAATTTTCATGGAAGATCATCGGCTGTATAGAATTGACCATGGAAGACTATTGTTAATCTCAAGGAAAATGTATTTGTTGAATAAATCACTTTGCGATTAAAATCCTTGGCACCACAAAAAAAAAATCTTGGCGCAATCCCTAAAAAACGTCTACAACATTCCCTTGAATCAACTACTTCAAACTTGTTTTAAATATGACAGAGTCACGATTGTAATCTCTGAGGAAAGATTATTTAACCGCACTCGAGACATGCCGACACAATTTACATGGCACGGTCATTTGACCGGATGGTGCAACACCATTGAGGATAGATGCCTTATACGCAAAACCACTATCAACCACATAGAAGTTTGTGTTTTTTCTACCCTAAGTTATAGATAAGCAGATATAGAAGTTTTTCTTTGAGAGGGGGACCAATTATTTTTTATGCTTTTTTTTTCTTCAGCAATTAACCTCGTGTCCATTGCTTCTGAATTTTTTTATTTATTTTTTTGATAAGCAATTAGCTTTTATTTTGTCTATAAATTGTTGAATGCTAGAAATGAACTAGTGCAATTGAAAGTTGAGCTCATAATTAACAACAATAGTATATTGTAGCTGGTTCTTTCTTTTGATTGAACAATGACTTCTGTTTAGCTAGCTCCTTTTGCTGTCTTCTTGCTTGCCGCATTCTGTATGTATTTCAATTATCTTTCTCACCAATATATACCATGCATGAGAAATTATATTTTAGATGTCATGAGAAATTTATCGGAATCTACTCCAAATTATTAATCATCCGCTGTCCTAAAGTATATATTTCAACTTTGAAGCCACGTCATATGTCTATAGTTGCCGTCTACTAAATTATTATTACCCACTGTCTTAAACGTTAATTTATTAAAGGACCATGCTAACTTATGTCTTTATAGAGCACATATTAAGAATTTCATAAATGATAAATATTTATTACTACAAAACATTCTTTTTCAATCTCTAAAAGAACAAATTGAAATGATTTTTTAGACAAAATTTTCAATTTAGATTCCTTAACATGTACTCTAAGAACACAAATTAACATTTTTCTTTATTAAATACTCCATCCGTTACACAATATAAGGAAAATTTAACATTCTATGTTGTAACAAAATACTCCATAAGCAAAAGCTAACTTTTACATTATATTAAATGATAAAATACTGAAAATACCCTTTATTTAATTTAATTAGTTATATTAATTGAAACAAGTTTCCATAAGTGATTGGAATATGTGAGAGAACAAAGAGCTCAAAAGGCCACATACTTTAAAATGATGACTTACCTTATCCTTTACGTATCTTGCACTGATACCTGCTCGATACTTTCTGATACGTATCAGGAGATTTTTTTTTAAACAATAATTCGATACTTTTTAGATACATATGGGATACGAGGGATAGGCGGTGGAAAACCGATATGTGCAGGCTATCTGATGTTTCTATTATATTTGATATATATTTAATTGACTAAGTAATGATGTTTTCTATTTAGGATATATCATATATGTAATTGACTAATTGTCGCTTTCTTTATTATCAATATTACTTATATTTATTTTCTATTGATGCCGCCGTCTGTTTTGTGTCTCTTTGTTTGTTTGAGAACGATACTATTGTTGATTGTTGTGTGAAGGCAATTTCATTGTTGTGCCTTATCGTTTTTCTATGTCTATTTGGTCTATGTTTTGCGTCAATTTTTTTGCTTTTGAGTTTTAGTCCATATTTTGTATTTTGAGTTTTAATATGTAGTTTAAATTTAATTTTTTATTGAAGTATCCCAGCCGTATTGTATCTTGAATTTTAAAATTTTCCCGTATCGACATATCAGTGTCGTATCGTATCATGTATATGGACTTCATAGACAAAGAGTCATGTTACTTTTTCGTTGAAAAGTGGCCGCTAAACAAATTTTAGTGTGGGTTGGTGAATAATAAATGTGGATGACTATTTTTATATGAGGGGTAATTTAGGTACTATATAGTTGATAATAAATGTGGACAATCAATTTTCTTAAAAAGTGTGAAATTGTTGATTTTGTTTATAAGTCATCCTAATTTGTGCTTTGCTTTAAAGGCACAAGTCAAGAATTTTAAAAGAAAATGAAAAATAAATTTTGCATTAAAAAAATAAACTTTTAAACTTTTTTCTTAAAAAAAAAAACTTTTAAACTTTTAAAATGTTAAATGCACAATTTCTAATACTACTCCCTCCGTTCCTTTTTAAGTGTCACTTTTGGAGAATTTTTTTGTTCCTATTTAAGTGTCACTTTACACAGTTCAATGCAACATTAAATGTTATTTTACTAATATTACCCTTATTTATTATTGTGGAGAGAGAAATATATGTAATGAGATATTAAATAAATAAGGTTATTATAGTAAAAATAGAAATTATTGTATCAAAAGTAGCAACATTTATTGATTGTCTTGGTTTGTGTACAATGTCAAAATGTGACAATTAAAAAGGAACGGAGGTAGTATATTTTTATATTTAGTTTTGTTAACATGTGCCCTTAATGATAAAAGTTAGCTTTTCCCTTGTTTAGGGAGTATTAAATATATGTTTCAACTTTGAAGCCACATCATATGTGTCACTGAAAAACAAAAATTAGTTAGGGAAATTTAGTGAGTGAAAACATGAAATCTCTCTCTAATTTGGTCATTAAATTTCGCGAGAATAAAATTGGTGAGCGATTTTATTTTTTCTGTCACTAATTCATGTTGCTAGTTTTGTTTTTTCTAGTTTATAATATGCAGATACTTTATAGGAAGTCAGATTTTCTCTACACATATACGAAGGTAATAGAGGAAGTCATATTTTTCTTAGGATCTTTTCTTTGACACAGTTAAGTAAAACTTCAGAGCCCTTGCTCCGATGTCAACTGAAGGTAAGAAAAACACCAAAAGTGAAAGGTTTGAATTATGTTTGATGCGTTTTGAAACCTCTTTTAAAACACAGATAAACGATAGCGGAAAATAAAAAAAATACGGAAAAGTGACAATATAAAGAGTTTATCTCGGTTCACCCTGCACTTCTATTTGAACACTGTAATCAAATTCTGATTACAACAACACTAAGACAACATTGTCCTAGATTTCCTTGCCTCAACTTAGAAGACTTCCTAATCTCAATCTAAAGATATACAACAAGTTGTCTACAAAAAAGATTTAGCGACGGAATGTGTATGTTGTTCACAGTGATATTCCCAATGAAGAAAGTAGAAGCAGATAAATGTGGCGCTTATTGCCATTACCCTGAACTTTACTGTAGTGGCGATTGTGACTGCGAACTCGTTTATCCATTTCCTTCGCCTCCTGCATTTAAATATGTTACTCCTCATTCATCTGCAGAGCTTAAGAAGAAGGTAGAGGAACAACCTAAGTTATGTTGGTCTCATGCTGAATGCACAGAAAAGGGTAGTGGGAATTATTGTGCTCGTTTTCCTAATCTCAAATATGGCTTGTGTTTTGCCTCTATCTCTGAAGCAGTAAACACATTCAAGATGGCCTCTAGCTTGAAATTCGAAAAAGACTTCTTGAAGATGTCTCTTCCTGCTTAATATCGATATTATGCATTTATGTACTACTTTAAATAATTGGGTTTCTTAATATCCATCCAAATTTCAATAATGATGTATGTTCATGGTTTGTTTGCCTTTCATCAGCATATCTTATGCTTTTGTTAGGCCTGTTGTTTAATTAATATATGGTTTTTCTGTTGAAGTTGGTTTTGAAGTTATTTGTAGTTTGTTATTTGTCCTACATTGCTCAGGTTCTTGGGTTGTTGAGTGTATAAATATGCTTGAGTATATAAGTTGAGCTAGCTTTTGGGATGGCATCCAAGCCTATTTAACATTTTCAAGTAATCAAGAAAATGGTACAATTATACAATGAGGTAAATTGATGAATCAAAATTGGCATAAATAGGTCTTTCGTCCCTGCAAATATAGGTCATTTGAATTTTCGTCCATGAAGTTACTAATTCTTCCATTTTGTCATTGCAAATATTAATCTCATTACCATTTCATTATAATTCAACAGAAGAGTACAAGATATCAAAAGAAGAGTACAAGATATCAATTGTGGGGTTTGTTGTAATATTTAAAGCATAGCTTTGTTACTCTCTATGCTTATGGAAGATCATCAAATCCGCAGTTAATTAAGGTAAAGCAATTTTTTTGACTAAGTTGTCCTTATTGTAATATGAATTTGGTGGAAGGACTAATTAGTGTATGTTTGCTGAGATATAAATAAATACGAATATAGTTGAAAACGTATAAATTAATACTATCTCAATATTAAAAAATGGGAAATAATTTGAGACGAAAATATTCTAAACATGACCCTGCAATGCAGTATGTGAAAAATATTCAGCATGGATGACAAAATGGGGGATGCTGAGTTTGAGATCTATAGCCGTATAAACAGCTGACTATTATGATTATGAAGATATGAAGCTATTGTTGAAAAGGCAAAAACACCTTTCTTCCTTGATACGTATACAAGTGAAAAAACACATGAGAAGAATCTATGCAATATGCAATAATCTTATCTGTCACAACAATAAAGTTGTACTCACCAAATAGGTAAATAGAACAGATTTTATGTCTAAATTATACAATGGAAACAGCTACAATAACATTTCCCATTCTTTCGTTTTTATTTGATTAGTGCATTTCACATTCTTTTCACTTACTACTAATAGCTAACAAGCACATTGTATTTCCATTAAAGAGTAAAAGTAGCTGGCATATTATATAAAGACTAGAACAACTCAAAGTCTAGTTTATGGACTATAAGTCATTGACAAGCCAACATGCAAAGGGCATTTCAACATATTGATCTATTTGTTTATTTTTTCTTTAACACCAAAATTTAATAAAAACCAAATCTCGACCCAAGACGAATAGGGACCGGTAAGACAGAAACTTATACATAGTAAAAAGTGTTGTATATAGGCGGAACATCCAAAATAAAATTCAAACACCATACATCATAAACACCGATAAAAATAAACCCCGCCGAAGGCTACCACAAATACCAATAAAAACAAACCTCCAAACCCAAAGCCAACACCAAAACTCAAACAAACCCCCACAAACCGATAGAAACCAAAAACATGAACCAAAGCCTCCAAACTCCATCGTGAATGACTATAGAAACAAAATCCAAATACCCATCGTCCGTTAGTCACACCAAACCCCTTCAAAAAACCATCACAACCGGCAAAACCCCTAACTGCAACACCTCACCTTATCATCACCACAACCGAGTCCAATTAAAACGCTGAAAATTAGTTGTTCCAGCACTCCTTCACATGCCACCACCAATCAACCAAAAGTTTGTTGGAGAAGAGGCCAAAACAAGCGTAAAAAACTTGAGTCAAGAGAACTGACTCCCGATTTCGAATCAAAAGCGATCGGCCCACCAGACTCCAGAAACAAATCAATAGAGCACCCCTCAATTCCTAAACCACTAGAGCAGACACCTTAACCAACCCAAGAACTTGAAACTAGACACTAACTTCTGATCTCGAAGCAAAAGCGATCGGCTCACCAAAATCTATATAACAAATCACTAAGATAGTCAGCTGATGGATGGAACAGTGACACAAACATAATCAACACTAAAACAACCCAAATCGAACCACCCAAATCAAGTCACAAACCAACAAAAAAACAACCCAAAAATGACACGAGTAAGGGACGACGGAGATAGACCCAAATCTAAGGTCACCACAAGCTCAATGTGGAAACAAGCAAAAAAATCCCCAAAAAATTCAAAAACACCCACATAATTAAAGTGAGCAAAATCACACCATCACCACCACCACATAACCAAACGCATCAAAATCCGCTTCTCACCATCCGCGTCAAAACTACCACGTGTGTACATATTGAACTATTTGTAAATTGTAAGTTATGTAAACAAGTAAAAAGAACAAGGCAACAGGGCATTTCAAAATATTGAACTTAAGTATTGCCTACAAAGAACAAGGAATTATTATCATCTCTCAAAGAAAGTATGTACTTGATATTTTTATAGGAACATGCAAACTTGGATGCAAATCTACAAGTGTTTCGATTGAGCAAAATCACAAGATAAGTTTTGAGGAGGAAAGTGCCTAAGTTGACACACTGCGGTATTAAAGACTAGTGTGAAAGTTGATTTATTTGGCACACACTAGGCCAAATTTGGCATATGCGGTGAGTGTGTTTAAACAATTCATAATTAATTTGTCTCTTGTTTAAAAACTCTAAAATTTCATGGTGAATATTCTTATGATGTTCTAGAATGCCTACAAAATTAGGGAACAAATTTAACCCATGAGTATACACTTACTCGGAACAATTGCAATTTTACACATTTTGGTTGAAAAATAAAAATAAATCGAAACATCTTCGAAATGATATGAAACTTTGCAGATCCTTTTAATGTATTTTTATAGATGTCTCTGCAAACAATAAACTCAAAATTCAATTTCTAGGTTGAGATTTCCATTGTATTCTTTTTTGAGTTTGTGTCGCCTTCAAAATTCATAATTTATTCTTCCCTAGTTGAAAAATTCTACTCTCTCCGTTTCAAAATGAGTGTCGTAATCGATGTTGATCACCTATTTCTTCCCTTCACAATCACTACATGTTGGTTGATTTGCCTCACAACGATCATTTTTCTTATTTAATCTTGAGATGTTATCGTCCAAATAATTGATCTTCAAAGATAGAATATATTTTTCGTACTGCAACGTAAAAATCTCTTCTATGTCATAGAGGTGTAACCTGTCTACTAACATGTATATCATAGCTGCAAAACTTGGACAAACTTTTTAGCAGCAAAGTACAATGAGATAAACATGAAAGACATAAACCAATTTTTTTTAATAAACAAAAATATAAATGACATAAATCCTAAATAAAAACAAAATTGCCAAATTGAAATGATTCAACAGTCCCCGACAACGGCGCCAAAAACTTGATAGACAATTTGGCAAGTGTACCAAAAACTATCGTAGTAATAAAATTAGTTCGTATCCACGAGGACTGTGTTAATCTCAATTTAACAATAAAGTAAATATTTAGGATTCGGTTACAAAATATGACTTTTATAGATTTGATTTGATTGCATAAAATTAAATAACATAAAATAAAGATTCAGTTAGAAAATATAGATTTGGTTAGAAAATATGAAGAGAGATGAGATCAGATCTTTCGAATCATCTATGTTCCCCTAATTGGTATGCTGCACCTATTCTTATGAATGATTTTCTAGTTCCACGATAGTTAACAAAATAGTCATAATCAATCCCTTGACTTAGGACCCTCCTCTTAAACTACAGTCCCTAATTCCTTAGGTGGTCTAATAATCTTTGAAGGTTTAAGCACGTTAATCTAATATCACTAACAAACGATTATCCATTCCTAGACTAACCCTGTATATTAGAAAATTTAATTCGGTCTAAGTAGAAAGCTATGGTCAGTAGTCATTCATTCTCACTAAATTATGTTTATATTTGATCAGAATATAAAAAGCATTAAGAACAATTGAATTGAATAAAAACTAGATTGTCATTCACAATAAATAGAGTTTCACAACAACGTGGTTCAATTAGGGTTACAAAGAATCATCTCAGACCTAATCTCTAAGAGATTTAGCTACTCACAATCGAGTTTACAAATAGCATAATCAATAATGGAATCAAAACATACATGAACTGATAGAAGGTTGAAGAAATTGCCCTCCTAGCCGTCTTTAGGTCTCAAAATCGCACTTTGCTCTCTCCAATTTGTAACCCTTGTTTTCAGAATAGCCTTCATCTTAAATAGGCAACAGTTGTTCCTAAAATTGTGGCACGATTTAAGTAAATCGTGACACATTTTTGTTGGTGTAACAAACCATCCAAATTAGGAATTCCATAATCGTGTCACGTTTTTGACATCGTGACACGTTTTCACCAATGTCTAATGCATGTTTCTTGAGATATCCAAATCGTGACACGTTTTTCAGTAATCGTGACACATTTTTCAGTTATCGTGACATGATTCCCTTTCTTCAGTTTCTTCACTTTTTCTTACTTTTCTTGTTGCTTAAGCTTGCTTGTGAACTCAAAAATATCATAAAAAGACTCTAAAAATGTGGAATGACAGACTTTCATCAGCTGTGGACCGTCAATATATTCCGAAGGGATCGAATGCCCTCTAGATAGGCTTTGGCGCCCTCCAGAAGGGATAATAAGGCCTGGTCGCGCCCTCCCAGAGGCACTGCCTCAACTAGATACTAGAAGCAGCTAGAGTTTAGTAAAAAGACTTAAGACCCAACTTGCTTGAGGCTTAAGTCACGCGAAAACAAGCCCACAAATGGCTATAAATGCAATTCTTAAGAGCATTATCAAGGCATCACATAAACAGTCTAAACCCTAGATTCTATTATTGTACTCACTGCAAGTACAATATACTTGCAATATATGTTTTTTCAAGTAATCAAGGAAATTGCACAATTAGACAATGAGGTAGTTGATGAATGAAAATTTGAACAATTGAATCTCATTACCATTTCATTATTATAATTTAAAATATGAGTACAATATATCTTTGGCTTTAATATTTGTTTCATCCCTGCAATTAGGGGTCATTTAAAAATCGGTCCCTGTAATCGTTAATCCTGGCAAATTACCTTGCAAAGTTTAATCATTTAAAATTTCGTCCCTCCCCCCACTTAATCACTGCCACGTCACTAATTAGTTGACGTGGCACATTTACTCAACAAAGTTTGGCTTGAAGTGACGAAAATGCCCTTCCTTCTATCAAAGTGCGGCAAAATGACAAAAATACCCCCTAAGACCATCTTCTCCATCGATCCATTAATCTTCAATTCTCCGTCGATTCATTCATTTTCAACTCAATGTGTTTATTCATTCCCTTTATCAAACAATGTAACTAGGTAGGTACAACTAGCACCACCACACCAGAGCCCAACAAAGAGCTAGCCGGAAAACCCCAAAACCGCAACCCTGTGGCAGAGAAAACAACAAAACAATTTTGGTTATGAATCTAGACCTCAACGAAAAATAGCAAAACAATTCCAACAGACATCAGAGCAACACCAATACTACTGCTTAAGGCACTCCTGTGGGTTTCAACAATTTTGGTTATGAATCCAAACATGTTCAAAAAATGGAAAAAGTTGAAGCTGGGTTTTTTATTGGGAAGAAGATAGTTGGGATCTAGTTAGGAATCCATACAAGATTTCCTTCATCAAACCTGAATTCCTTCATCGAATTCTGAAACCTAAATCGGAAAAATTACCACTCAATTCATGGAAATTTGCCGTCGCTGTTTTCATATAAAAATTCAATCTTTTGAACATATTTACGAAAAATAACTTGTGTCTATACTTCTTTTTTTTTTTTTAATTTGTTTCAATTTGCTTATTGAAATAACTTATATCTAATTATCTTTTTTGAAGGATATCTATTAATCCTATCAAAGGAATTTGTGAAGCAAGTGTTTAACCAAACTGTTGTTGGGAGAAGAACAAGGGGGAGTTGCAGGTCAATTGGAAGGAAACGAGAGGAAAAAGAAAGAAGATGAAGCCATGGGTATTTTGGTCTTTTCACATTTGTCTAATGAGTCCAGGGGTATTTTTGTCCATTCACGTCATTATTTAGTTAAGGCTTAATTGCACTTTTCCCTTATCTTTTGCTAATTGTGCGATTTTGCACCCCATCTTTGTGTTCAATTGCACTTTTGCCCCCTATTTTTTTGCTAATTGTGCAATTTTGCACCCCCTCTTCTTTTTTTTTTTGAGCGATTTTGCACCCTATCTTTTGCCCCCTTTCCCCTCTTTTAATGATGATTTTGAACAAAACACAATTGGCAAAAGATGCGGTGCAAAATCGCTCATAAAAAAGAGGGGGTGCAAAATCGCACAATTAGCAAAAGATAGGGGGAAAAGTGCAATTAAGCCTTAAGTTAATCAGTGACGTGGCAATGATTAAGTGGGGGAAGGGACGAAATTTTAAATGATTAAACTTTGCAAGGGTAATTTGCCAGTATTAACGATTACAGGGACCAATTTTTAAATGACCCCTAATTGCAGGGACGAAACACATATTAAAGCCAATATCTTTACATTATAATTTAGTACAAAACAACTCACTGCAAGAACAAATTCGTTACAATGTTTTCCACTATAACTATTTCTAACTAATGTAGGAACCCGTGTCTTGCGTGGAGAGTTATTCAGGGTTCAACTTTTTTACATTTAAAAGAAAGTGATGCGCAGGTGCCTAAAACCCCAAGGGGTGAAGGCACAACACTAACAACCATCCTCACAAGATTGACAATAGTCTCCTTCTATTTTCTTCATCGAGTACTTTAATTGACAACGCTATTAAAGTTTGAACAACATACACATACCAATTTTAGATAGGAGAAAAAACTAAAATTGATTATTTCCGTTGCTAAATTTTGTGGGTTATTTGCTACTAGAAATACAAGTGTTTCACTAGAAGGCACTACTAAGATCCATCAAGATGCAGATTCTCACAAAGCAATTGTATATGAAGTTATTGATGTTGATTGTGAAGAAGATTGAATGACTATGATAATTTCTAGTTTATTATCAGGCATTTACTCTCAATTTCAAGCAACAAGCTGAGACTTTTGTATCAAAGTTGTTGGGTATTTGTGTTGGCTGCATTATTGCTAAAACAAATATCTTTGTTATGTAGGTTGGAGCCAATGTTCCAACATGTGGTTAGGCATCTCTGTAAGATGTCGATACGATGTTCCAACATCCTGACACGGTTCACTGTGCCTGGGTTTTGTTATTGGTTGGAACGATCCTATAAATGTTCCGACATTTTAGGACTTTCCATATTTGTTTCTGATTTTTGTTTTGTAGATTAGTTGAATTGATCTGCATTGTTCTGAAGCCCAACTAAGTATTTAGCCCAAGCTGCTTCATTATATAAACAAGACTTCAAGACCTAATTGCTCATTCAAGCCGTCATATTAAAAAGTTTAGATTTTTAGGGTTTTGAGTCTACATGTATTATGCTCTTGTATCATGCTGATGCAAGTTTAGAATCTTTATTGTGTGCCTTTCTTGTATCGTCTGTGATACTAGTTTAGGACTGATTGTGTGAGTTTGATACTCTTGTGTACTACACCGAAGTTGTGAAACAAGGTGTTAGTTGTTTGTGTTTTGGTCTATGTCTGATAGGTCACAGGGGCTGTGACTGACCATTAGGTAGTGGGATGAGATCTCAGATCTAGGAGTTCCTAGGTTGAAGTCTATACGGGTAGGTCCTAGGTCAAAAAGTGTAAACGAGGAGTTTTCTAAGAGCTTTTGAATAAGGACTACACTAGTGGATTTCCTTCCTGACTTGGTAGCCCTCTGAGTAGGTGTGTTTGTCAACAAACTCTTTGTGCTCTTTACTTTCCTGTCATTTATTTTCTTGTTTTTATTTTTGTTTACTTCACGATGTTGGAACATTGAACGGAACATTGCAAATGTTAAAATATATGACAGAACATATTAAAACAAGTGCGCTAGAATTTCAAAAGCATTATACAAATGGCCAAATAATTTGCTAATCAACAAGAAAGTGTTCCACTAGAAGGCAATATAATGTTATCCAACGCACGGAGACCCACTTGGGTTGACCCGATGGTATTGGTTTGAGATCTAGGAGTGTGCATCTCCTCAAAGTTTTATGTTCGATTCTCTCAAATGCAATTAGTTATTTTAAGCAGAGGACATAGGCAAGCAAATACATGCCACATATGACGTGGCTTCAAAGTGGAAACATATAATAAACTCTCATTTAGTACAGTGGGTAATTACTTTTTTTAGTGACATATGACGTGGCTTCAAAGTTGAAACATATACTCTGTCCTTTATTATAAGTTCTTTGACAAATTTCATAAGAAAAGTTGATATTGTAGTTAATGCATGTGTTTATTTTGTGTGTGAATTTTAATAAATTATCTTTTGTTTGTATGTTTATTTAATTTAATTTTTCTTATTCCAATGCAAGTTAATAGTATTAAAGGTCTTGTTGACGAGTGCCCCAAAACACTTTTTAAGGATCCTAAATTTAAAAAATATTTTTTAGGAGACACTTGACTCACCCTTTATACTAGAAAGTTAAAAAACATCACATCGCCGTTTGAGAAATACAAGGAGTGGTTGCCGCTAACATTAGTTTTTAATAAAATAATAATAATAATAATAATAATAATAATATCATAGTCCCAAGCATTTATAGTAAACACGGGTGGTTGGCTTTAAAATCACTTAATTCAGCTATTAGTCGGTTTTCGTCTAATGATACTTTCTCCGTCCTTCAATAGATGACATATTTAACAATATACATTATTGACTTAACATACTTTGACTATATTTTTCTACTAATTCACAAAGATAAATAATATCATGTAAGATGTTGGATTCGTCTCGATGAATATTTTAAAAATATTAAATTTTCATAATTTTTTTTAGTAGAGAATTGAAGATATCAAAGATAAAACATATGCATTGGTACGTGTGTCGGAGTCAACTAAGTCATCTAATATGAGACGGAGGGAGAAATTCGCATTAACAAGCATTATTCTTTTTTAAAAAAGTCAAATGTTACAAATTTCATTGCATTGATTACACAACTTTTTATAAATACTTACTACCTCCGTCCCTAATTATAAGGCCCTTTTGAAAAAATAACGGGAATTAAGATAGTGGATATTTGTATTAAATATGTTTGTAATTACTATTGTTTTTACAATTTTATCCTTTAAGAGAGAGGGTTGTTTATGTTTTCAACATGTTATTTATTGTTGATTGAAGAAAAAGATGTATAATAAATAGGGGCGTGTATGTAAAGAAATAATTAATGTAGTTGGAAATAGCAAAAGGGTCTTATAAAAAGGGGCAAAAAAATTTCTCAAAAGGGTCTTATAATTAGGGACGGAGGTAGTACTACCTACTCCCTCCGGTCCTTATTATAAGAAAAAGTTGACTTTTTAGGTTCATTGTGTAAGTGATGTATCTAGTCTATATTTATAACAAGATACATTAATTATTCTATGAACCAAAAAAGTCAACTGTTTCTTATAATAAGGACCGGAGGGAGTATTAAAAGTGTTTAAAGAATCCTCCGGAGGCACTCATTAACATTTTCTTAGAATTAATTAGTGATATGTTTAACAAAAAAGGGTTTTTCTAACCTATGCAACATTGCATAGGATAAGGTGCAATAAATATACCACTATTTTCAAAATAAACTATCATATTGATTATGTTTTTCTTGGAAAGTGATTTTTTTTATACTACAACACTAAAGATTATTCATAGTAATAAATGCATGGAAAATTATCACCTTATGCAACTGTGTTTCTTTTGATGGATCATAATTTTTTTTTTCTTCTGAAAATCCTTCACCGTGACAACAAAAATATTTCCTATGTTTCATCCCATTTTTCTTAAAAAATTGACCTTTACAGATTGGGAACCTACTCCTTTTAGCATAATTCTCATAAAATCTGAAAGCTTCTTTCTCATAGAGAACATTGACCAATAAAAGGTTCAAAACAATTTTTAATAGGATGCTGCTCATTTTTGCTCAAATCGATTACTTCATATTATGAATTATCACATGGTTCATTATTTAAAAGATTTGTTCAAATCAAATAAATCTGTCACTCTCAACCTACACAAATAAATTCACATTATTACTAGATTGCTAAAAAAGTAAAATATTACCAATTTTTGCCCAACTACCACAAAATATTATTATTGTATTCGTAAAGAAGGGATTAGTGGTGAAATATATATTAATTGTAACAAATACTATATGCTTGTGTGCATGAGTGCATGTTTGACATGGTTATTGTATGTTTTTTTGTACGTGAGTACATGTTTGAGTCGAGATGGGTATGAGAAAAATGTTAGATAATAGATATAATTATTACAAATGAATTATAATGGTTTTTGAAAATGAGAACATATGAGTTTTTTAACATGAGAACATATGAATTATAGTAGAAGTCGATTGAGAAAAAGGTAAAAGCAATTGAGAACATATGAGAAAAACGTGAAAGAAATTGAAAAAATGTATATGTCGCCATATCCTTGAAAAAAATTAACGTCGAAGGAGAAAATAATGTGAAAGAAAAAAAGCTTAACTACATTGAATTGTATTTAGAAGATGACATAAGGGAGAGAGAGGGAGAGAAGAATTTTTTATTTTTATCACTTTTCAAGAAAAACATAATTAATATGTTGAAGAAAGTGGTGTATTTATTACATCTTATCCTATGTAATGTTGCATAGGTTAGAAAAACCCATAAAAAAATAATAAATGAATCTAAAAATTTGTATAGGAGCTATTATCAATTTTTTTTTTGTACAAGAGTTTATATTTAAGAAATACACCCTTCGGACACTATTATAATCAAAACTTTACATTTTAAATTTATTCATTAAATGATGTATGTGGTCTATAATAACCATATACATTATTAATTGAATAAATTTAAAATGCAAAGTTTTGCTTATAATAATAACCGGATGGTGTAGATTTTTTCCTTCTAAAATGAGCTTGTAACTAAGGACGAAGGGAGTATTAAAAACATGTCTAATTAACAGTGCAATATCTAGATTCACGGTTAATTATTAAAACCTCGTGTCCCTCGCTTCTGAATCTAATAAGACAATTTGCGGATCCACGGATAAGGCAAAAACATTAATTTTGTCTATAAATTGATGCATGCAAGAAATGAAGAAATGCAATACAAAGTTGAGCTCATAATTGACAAACAATAGTATATTGTAGCTGGTTCTTTATTTTGATCAATCAATCAATGGCTTATGTTAAGTTTGCTCCTTTTGCTGTCTTCTTGCTTGCTGCATTCGGTATATATTTCAATCATCTTCCTCACCATGCATGCATTTCTATTTATGTTTAATAAATCATGAGAAATTAATCATAATCGATTCTCAACTAATTTTATTATTATAATAATGGTATTTGTATGTTGTTCAAACTTTAATTAGCTTTGCATTAACAGTAATGTTTCCGATGAAGAAAGTAGAAGGAGACGAATGTTTAAAAGGTTGCGATATCTATACGACCTGTGCTAGCGGTTGTCGCTGCCATATCATTGGCTGTATCAACTTTTATTGTTATGGTGAGTGCGAAAAATACAGTGGGAATTTTCAGAGGATGGTTGAGGAAGATCCAAAGTTATGTTGGTCTCATGATGAATGCACAAAAAAAGGTAGTGGGAATTATTGTGCTCGTTTTCCTAATTCTGATATCAAATATGGCTGGTGTTTTGCCTCTGTCTCTGAAGCAGAAGACGCATACAAGATGGCCTCTACCTATAAATTCAAGAATGACTTCTTGAAGATGTCTCTTCCCGCTTAATATCGATATGTCAAAAAAGCCTACCATGCAAGATATATATGTTATGCATCTATGTACTACTTTAAATAGTAGTCTTTGTTTCCGTCTAAATAATTGGGTTTCTTAATATCCATCCAAATTTCAATAATGATGTATGTGCATGGTTTTGGCTATTTAAGATATGGTGTTACTTTGTAAGTAATGTATGTCATTACTCGTTTTCTAATTCTCATATGTATAATATATAGTTGAAGATATTTCTTATGCTTTTGTTAGGGCTGTTGTTTAATTAATATATGTTTTCTCAAAATCAAGGAAATTGCACAATTAAACAATGCGGTAAATGATGAATCAGAATTTGAACAATTGAATTTCATTACCATTTCGTTATATCCATGGAGTATGTCCCTCTTCCTCTCGCCACTACTGCCTGTTACATTGTGTTGACAGTTGGAGTTGCTTTGGTAGAGGTGGTTATAAGTATCCTTGTTCTCGCTAAAGTTCGAAGATCATAACCCTGGTTATAGTAGTGATATCTCTTAGATCTAGACCTTCACATCGAAAATTTCAAACTATGATTTGTTCTTTTTATGACTTTTAAAGTAGAAATTGAAATCAATTTCAAGTTTTTTAAAAAGTCAATAAAACAATATTAATTCAATCAAGTCCCTGCATTGTTGAAATGAATTGAAATTATTGAAATCAATTTGTAAGGGGACGTGAGTAAGAAAACACGGATCATGGAGAGGAGGCGGTGGCGGTGATGGAATGATATAGGGAAGAAGGAGAAGAAGGAAAGAAATGCTTGCATGCATTTGTGCTGCGTGTACGATAGATTGGTCTTAGTGGTAAGGAACTTCTATCAAATTTGGAAAGATACTTTCCAAAATCACCCATTTTTCAGAAGAATACCATGATTTTATAAAATAAGGTTCAAATTCATACTACCTTTATTTATGTAGCATGGAGTTCACTTCCTATTGAATGTTTCAAAGTAAATGAACATGATTATTTCTTCTCCAACTCGAGAAGTACAACTTGTGGTGGCCATATCCGAGATTGCAATGGTCCCTTATTTCACTATCCTATCATTGTCTTAATTGTAGCAGACTACCAACGAGAGTCATTGTAAACCGAACTGATGCCACTACGATATAAGTCATCATAGGGTCTTGCTAACAAGTGTTCTCAGGGCACTTTGTTAAGGATTAAAAACAATTGATAAATTTTATGTTGAAAAAGTTACTTTTTAATGTATCATAAGATAAAATTTGGTTGCATTTCCCTTATGTATAAGAATATTTAATGTGCAAAGCTTTTTTTTAAGATAAAATTTGGTTGCATTTCCCTTACACAACCCTCAAGATAAAATTTCTACTCTAAACTTCTTATAAAGTATCCTAAGAACACTTGGTTGCATTTCCCTTATCTATAAGAATATTTAATGTGCAAAGCTTTTTTTTTTTGTCAACAAAACAGAGTTTGTTTGTTTACCTTCAGTTATAGCATAAGCACCTTTTATGTCTTGGACTGTGATATTTGTACACCCTATCCATCTTATTTATCCCCCGGGTGAGTCCTGCACTCCCACTCTCTAAGAGATAAAATAAGGAGAGAGAGGAGATATAAAAAAATAAGAGAGATGCATATTGGATGGAAAATACAATAAAGAAGTTGTAAAACCAGAGCTCTTGTAATCTTCTCAAAAAATAACTGAGAAAAAAATTCTATATATATTAAATCTAGGCTAAATTAATGTTAGCCTGTATTTTAAAGTATGCATTTCGACATACAAATTGGTTATCAAAACCATAAAATTCTCTAAGTACAAAATGAGGCGTTAATCTTTCGATAGGAAAGGTTGGACAGACTCTAAGATTCGATCGAGAGAAATTCAAATCCTCAATGAAGAGGCAAGATCAAATGTCCAGACATGTGGAAAAGCTGTCGAAGAGATGCAGTTTAGGACCGTTGGTCTATTAGTTATTTTTCTTATGTATATATATAGAAGTTTTACATAGGGAAGAAGGGGTCACAAATCATTACCAACAGTTCTGCAAACTACAAGTATCCAGACGTAGAGAGAATAGAGTAACATAATCTATGCACATGATATGATGAACAGATTACTTAAATGCAATTCAATTACTTTCTTTTAACTTTATTTGCCTTTTCAATTTTTAACTTTTTTTAGTGTTTAATCCTTTAACAACCTGATGATCTCTGTCGAAAGAGAGTTTTCTTCATATCCAGACAATTTTATTCATATTGTTCATAAACAAACTCATGAATATGATGGACATTCATATATTTTTTGAAATTGTTTTGCACAACATGTCCTATGATTTCTAGTTTTATTCGTGCAAGTAACATTTAAAAACTAGTCATCATGTTTACCAAAAATTCCAGTAAACAATTACATATATTCTACAAACAATATAGTTTTTGTAAAACCAGCTCTTGTTTCCTTCTCTAAATATAATTGCGTAAAAAATCATATGTTTATAATTAATATAATCTAATTTTAATCGTTCCAACTATGTGTTTAATTTTTTAAATCTTTTGTTTGTCATTTCATTTCTTCCTCGTTCGAATACAACTCCACAAGATTACTTTGGATGCTGATAAAGTTCCAAATGCTGAATAATTTAAAACAACCTCAGTGCTGATAAAGATTCCTTTGCTAGGCCTAAGGTTTCTATCACTTTGTTTGCGCCGGCAGCGAATCATACAAACAAGACAAGATACATTCTACCAAGTGATTGGGATGTCTCAATCTCAATTTATGATCACTCTCTTCATTATTGGGATTACTAATATAAAATAATTATTGAATGCATAATTAAACACAAATCAACGTGTCCGATGGGATCACTTTAAAAATGGAGTAATTTAATTAAGATCTAGGTACATATGACACATACCTAGTACGTATATAATATTGCATGGTTGGGAGAGGGATATGTAGTGTCGGAACATGTGTGGAAATTGAGTTAAAAAGACTAAACACAAATTCCCATGTTGGGTAGAACTAGTGTTGCGTGAATTGAAAAAAGTGGAAGTCCCACATCGGATGGAACACACACATTAGTAGTGTTTATATAGTGGGGGTGTACCTCTAATTAATGGGGGTACATAAGCACTAGAGAAAAAATATATATATTGATATATATTTTATTATTTGGAAATGATAAATTAAATAATTAATTTAATCATTATTAGAAAGTGTTTTCTTAGTCCCCAAGTTTTGCTAAAATATTTTGGTACATAATATAATATATTTTTGTACTAATTTAATCATTATTAGAAAGTGTTTTATCATTATTAGAAAGTGTTTTCTTAGTCCCCAAGTTTTGCTAAAATATTTTGGTACATAATATAATATATTTTTGTACTAAATTTAATATATTTTAGTACTCAATTAAGATATTTTTGTACTAGATCTAATATGTGAATTACTTAATCGCAAAGTAATATGTTACTTGTTCCCAAAGTTTCTCATATTACTTGTTCCCAAAGTTTTTCACTTATTAGTTGTGAATTTTCTCTATAATAGAGAGCTCATACAGTGCATTCCACACACCAAAGAGTTTCATTGAGTTGTCGGGAACTCTTTCTCTCTTCTCCCTTTTTTGACTTGTGTTGACGAGTCTTTCATCTCTTCTCCCTCCTTCGACTTGTTTAACAAGTCATTCTCCTTTTTCTACTCCTTTCTGTCCCTTCGGAATCAAGAGTGTTCTTAAGACCATAGTCCCTTTTCGGTTTAATGTCCCTTCGGAATTAAGAATGGTCTTAAGTTCATAGTCCCTTCGATAATATAAGTCCCTTCGGAATAAAGAGTACTTTTAAGATCATAGTCCCTATTTGGAATAAACAATGTCCCGTCGGAATCAAGAATGATCTTAACGGTATATAAAAATTATTCAATAATTTTATTTGAGGAGAAATGGTGGTAACACCATATTTGAGTGGTCATAGTACCATATTGATAGTTTGGAGAACTTAAAGGTTAGAATGGTGGAAACACCATATTTGAGTGGTCTTAGCACCATAATAGAATGGTAATGATACCATATTAAAGTGGTTTCAGTATTAAAGAGTGGTCTTAGTACCATATTTGACGGTGTAATTCTCGAACGATTTTCTACAATGCAGTAGTTAATCGAACAGTTGTAGCTGTGCTTGTTTTATCCTGGAGGCGGCGTGGTTGATAGTCTACCTTGCACAATTTTGGGTAGTGCCACGAAACGTCTTAAAGAGAGCGACCTGGTCGTGACTCAACCTAGTAACAACTTCGGTAGATAATAGAATTTGGAAATCCAAATACAACAGTTTGAAAATCCAAAAACAACAATTTTAAGACATTTCGATCTACTATGTTTACCGAAGAAGTTATTTATTAAGGTTAAGTTGTCCCTAAATATATTAAGGATAAATCAAGCTATAGAAATACATCTTTTGACTGAAACGATGAAGTGATTATTGTTTTAAATAACAACACTAAAAATTCAAATACGTTGAATTTGTTTGAAATATGGTTTCGAAATCAGAGCCATATAGTGAAACAATAATTTGTTACAAAACAAATTATTTGTTACAGAACCAAACAAGTTTAGTTTGTTAAAAAACATATGAAAAAGGTTTGGACTGGAAAAGAAAATAACGTGAGGCTGCTCTTTTGATTTGATTAACTCGAAAGTCTTCGGTTGAAAATTAATAACACATGCTTAAGTGTTGTTTTTTCTTATGAATCAGTAACGTGAAATGCTTATGTAAGGTTTTACATAATCATCATCATGATAAGAAATAAATTGTTAAAGCTGATACGTCATGTTCTAAACTAAGCCTCTTTAATTAATATTGAAAAATCAATGAATGGATCAAATTGAAAGAGGTTCTTTGATGAACTAGAAATTATATGAAAAATGTGTTCCAAATGTTTCGTATAAAAATAAGAAAGAATCTGAATTTCAAATTTTTTATTGAATAAGACTGAGTTTACTCAGACTTAAAGAAAGACTTGTGTACCATGCATTCTTGTAGGAAAAGACTGCACTTTGATGGTATGTTAAAAATTAAATTCTCCTTCTATTTCATTAGTTGTGTGATTTTAATATTTGACATGTCAAAATTGATCACGAACAAGCTTTTAATTTTAAACTTGAGTAACTTGGAATTAATTCTAAAGTTATATGATTGAACAATTTTATTTATTGCAGTCAAGCTATATGAACCAAAAGTTCATATAAATCAGAATTTAGAGAATATGAATCTCTAAACATAATAAATTATGATATGTGTGAATTTGATGACACATAAATTAGAAATGATAAAATGATGTTTTTATCATATTTATTGATGACTGTGAATTTTGGAAAATAAAATTGATATGCTTGAATGTTCAATTTTTATAACGAAAATTGAAATTTATAGAGTACCCAAGTCTAAGAACAAAAATTCTAATTAAGAAATTTTTGAAGAAAAGACAATTCAACTTGTCTTATTTTTGAACTTGGGATTGTCCGGACTATATTTGGCTTCAGGACCCCAAGAGAGTTAAACTCACTAGTAGAGCCTATGAATGTGTATTCATTAGGTATGTTATAAATAACGAAGCATATAGGTTTTAGGACCTAAATGTTAAAGTGATAATAGAATTAAAAGATGTTGATTTCTATGAAGTAAGTACCCCCTGTAAATTAAAGAATAGTGGGGGCACTAGTGGGGGTAAACTAAATTCCCCTTGTATATTAAGAACTAGTGGGGGCACTATATCTGATCATATTTCAGTAATCAGAATTAGTTATGAAAACATTGTACAAGATGTTATAGAACCTCGAAGAGGTAAGAAAGCAAGAATTGCTAAAGAGTATGGACCTTATGGTTTATACATTGGAAGAAGATTCATTAAGCCTTAAATAAGATATATCCTCATTGGATGTTGAATTTTGGCAAGAAGCAATATACGATGAAATTGATTTTCTAGAGTCTAACAAAACATGACACTTTGTTGACTTGCCTCATAGTTGCAAACTAATCGGTTGTATTTGGATTTTGGGAAAAAGAACTAAAACCTGATGGTACAGTTTATGAATACAAGGCCCTCCTTGTAATCAAAGGTATTAGACAAAGAGATAAATATAGACTTTTTTGACATTCATTCACCGGTCACGAAAATCATATCCATAAGAGTACTAGTCCCTTTAGCCGCCGTTCATAACTCGATAGTACTCCAAATGGATGTAAAAGTTGCCTCTTTTTATGGTGAACTAGAAGAAGAAATCTATATGAAACAACCTAAAAATTTTGAGATTCATGGACAAGAAAACATGGTATGTAAGTTAGATAATTATTTGTATGGTCTAAAATAAACTCTTAAGGAATGACATGAAAAATTTGACATTCTAATGCTATCGAATGAGTATAAAGTGAATGAAAGTGACAAATAATATTTGCACGATCATAAATCTCTATAAAGACGACTTGCTCAAATTTGATTTAAAGATTCATGTTATGAATTATGTGAAATCATTGTTTATCAATAACATTGATAAGAAAGACCTAGACAAAGTTAAAATTCTTAAGGAAATATTATTATTTCACCATAAACTTGCAATCATATATTATGATCCAAGTGTAAGAACACTTGAGATGGAGTTAAACAAATAAAATATGTGAGCATCATTGGCAGTCCTTAGGTAAGCCACTGAATGTATTAGACCCGACATTGCCGATGTCGTAAAACTCTTGTCCAAGTTTACTAGTAGACGGATGAGAAGCATTGCCATGCTATAGAAAGAGTCATGAGGTGCCTTAAGAAGACTATGACTCTAAGATTACTTCACTAGGAATAACCTATTGTACTTAAATGGTACAAGATATAAAATAGAACATCTTTCAGATGAATATTTAGCGACTAGTGTTTGCACATTGAGCATCACTAGAGGAGTTGTTTATTAAAAAAAATGATATTGACTCAGTCCACTATGGAATGAATCTGAGATGCGAACACTAGAGAAAACTAGTGGAGAAGCAAGTTGACAAGATGCTTTCTAGTTGAGATCCCTTAGTGGATAAAACCGTTTCCAGAAGTGTTAATTTATTGTGATAGTCTGCAGCTATTACAAAATTGAGAATCGTTACCACAATGGTAAGAGACGATTATTAAGTCACGAACACATAAAGTATTAGAGAGCTAGCTACTCTCAAAAGGAACGGTTAAAGTAGATCATGTACGTACTGATAAAGAATTAGTCAATCCTTTGACGAAAGGAATTACTAAAAAGAAAGTCCTAAACACATCCAATAGGATGGGACTAATGCCCAAAGGTCACAAGTGATGGTAACCCGACCTACATGACTGGAGATCCCAAGAAATAGGTTCAATGGGTAATAACAAGTCACAAGTGATAGAACATGCTATGTAAAAAGTAAGAAAGCATGATTCCTGCAGCGATAGAAGGATGAGATAATAGAAACTCTTAATGAGATCTATACTCTATTTGGAGTGGAGTACATAGTTACAAGAGTACTCTTGATAGACTCACCTATATGAATGTGGAACTAAGGGCCGGTTCCTATGGGATTCGGGGCAGAATACCTAGAGCGTTCGTTAAAACCGGGATACACGTGCAAGGCCATAAACGCACGGGCTTTTAGAATACACCTTATGAAAAGGTTTGTGTGTGAGTTCTATGTCTGAGATAGAGTTCAATGCTGTAAGCAACTCTTGTTAATCAGAATTTTACTCGCTATGCAAAGGTTCAAGTTGTAGGCGACACCTTTGTTTACTAGCAAATCTTATGGAGACGTTTTTGACGTTACTTCTGAAACCATTTTTTAAATTCAAGTGGGGGATTGCTGGAACATGTGTGGAAATTGAGTTAAAAAGACTAAACACAAATTCCCATGTTGGGTAGAACTAGTGTTGTGTGAATTGAAAAAAGTGGAAGTCCCACATCGGATGGAACACACACATTAGTAGTGTTTATATAGTGGGGGTGTACCTCTAATTAATGGGGGTACATAAGCACTAGAGAAAAAATATATATTGATATATATTTTATTATTTGGAAATGATAAATTAAATAATTAATTTAATCATTATTAGAAAGTGCTTTCTTAGTCCCCAAGTTTTGCTAAAATATTTTGGTACATAATATAATATATTTTTGTACTAAATTTAATATATTTTAGTACTCAATTAAGATATTTTTGTACTAGATCTAATATGTGAATTACTTAATTGCAAAGTAATATGTTACTTGTTCCCAAAGTTTCTCATATTACTTGTTCCCAAAGTTTTTCACTTATTAGTTGTGAATTTTCTCTATAAATAGAGAGCTCACACAGTGCATTCCACACACCAAATAGTTTCATTGAGTTGTTGGGAACTCTTTCTCTCTTCTCCCTTTTTTGACTTGTGTTGACGAGTCTTTCATCTCTTCTCCCTCCTTCGACTTGTTTAACAAGTCATTCTCCTTTTTCTACTCCTTTCTGTCCCTTCGGAATCAAGAGTGTTCTTAAGACCATAGTCCCTTTTCGGTTTAATGTCCCTTCGGAATTAAGAATGGGCTTAAGTTCATAGTCCCTTCGATAATATAAGTCCCTTCGAAATAAAGAGTACTTTTAAGATCATAGTCCCTATTTGGAATAAACAATGTCCCGTCGGAATCAAGAATGATCTTAACGGTATATAAAAATTATTCAATAATTTTATTTGAGGAGAAATGGTGGTAACACCATATTTGAGTGGTCATAGTACCATATTGATAGTTTGGAGAACTTAAAGGTTAGAATGGTGGAAACACCATATTTGAGTGGTCTTAGCACCATAATAGAATGGTAAGGATACCATATTAAAGTGGTTTCAGTATTAAAGAGTGGTCTTAGTACCATATTTGACGGTGTAATTCTCGAACGATTTTCTACAGTGCAGTAGTTAATCGAACAGTTGTAGCTGGGCTTGTTTTATCCTGGAGGCGGCGTGGTTGATAGTCTACCTTGCACAATTTTGGGTAGTGCCACGAAACGTCTTAAAGAGAGCGACCTGGTCGTGACTTAACCTAGTAACAACTTCGGTAGATAATAGAATTTGGAAATCCAAATACAACAGTTTGGAAATCCAAAAACAACATGTAGAATATTTATTAATTTAATATCTAATAAAAAGAAATACTATGTCCTTTAAAAAAAACTATGGCATTGACCCTTCAAGTTACATGAAAGAAAACACTCAAAGGACGAAGAAACAAGCGATTACGCGTGAAAAAAGGAACTAATACACTTGTGCACCCCCCGGCCCCAGGTATACAAAAATTCACTTGTGCGCCCCCCGAGTGTGGTCCGTGCGCCCCAGAGTGTTGTATTTTGGGAAATAACTCCTTTATACTATTTTTTGGTGGAAAATACCCAGTTTTAAGACCCAAACCCAGGTGAAAACATAACCTATAAATACAACTCTTCTCATTCATAATTTTTCATTCAGAACGAAGCGGTTCAAGAGGAAAGCAAACAATAGCTTCAAGGGAGAATTCTCTCTCCTCACTCTAAGTTTCTTAGGGTTGGTTTTATTTCTTTTGGATTTTGTCTTTAGTTGCCATGAGTAACTTACCCTATTGGATAAGGTTCTAAGATGAACCTCTATTTCAATTGTTGGATCTATTTAATTTAAGTCCTTTTATTTAGTTATTTTATGAATCGTGCTTAATTTTTTTATGGAAATTATTGAATGCATAATTAAATACAAATCGACGTGTCTGATGAGATCAATTTGAAAATAATTTAGAGTAATGCTAGCAACACTCTCTTTTGAACACTCTCTCTAATACTCACTTTTTATTGGTTTAAATTATCGTGGGTCTACATTTTGAAAATTGAACCTACACAAAATGGTGGGGCATACATTGATTTCCTCCAATAAAATAGTGAGTGCTAGAGAAAGTGTTGAAAAGTGAGTGTTTCTAGCATTCCACAATAATTTAATCCTTCTATCTTATAATGGGTGTCCTATTTCCTAAATTTTTTTGTCTCGTATTATTTGTCCTTTTAACAAAATCAATA
The DNA here is from genome assembly GCF_051527215.1 of Medicago sativa. Classification (NCBI taxonomy): domain Eukaryota; kingdom Viridiplantae; phylum Streptophyta; class Magnoliopsida; order Fabales; family Fabaceae; genus Medicago; species Medicago sativa. Next base: position 69,852,167 of record NC_140751.1, on the reverse strand, counting down.
CAACATTTATTACTTTTTTTTTGTGACTAACATACCCTTATTTATTGTAGGCTTATTAGATCGTTTGGTCCCCTAAATAATTTCATGTTTTCATTTTGGTCCCATAATTAATAAAACAGGCGTTTTAGTCCCTTATTTTTTGCTCCGTTTGCCAAATAAATCCATGGTTGTTAAGTTTAACCCCAAATGTCTATGGTGGACCAACCTCAAGAGTGGTCCTCCATAAACCTTATTAAATTTTTTAAAAAGATGACCATTGGATTACGCATGTCTATTGTTACTTACAGTGTACCAACAACACCTAATTTTTTTCTTTCTTTCTTCATCTTCTATCTTACTAATCTTCATCATCTTCAACTCACATTCATCAACATTGAGAAAAATCCAGAAAAAATTCAGAAACAACAACAACACATAATCTAATCACCAAAATTCATATAATGTTCAACATCAACAATTCTTAAAACAATAACAACATCAACAAATCAATGAAACCACAACAACAACAACATCAAATCTGCACAAATTAATACAATAGAAACATAAAAAAGGAGTAAAACCATCTTCATAAATCATCAAATCTAACCCATAAGAAAAAAAAACAGTAAGGGGCAACAATAAATATTCAAGGAAGAGAGCAAAGAATCATCCAATCCAATGATGCAAACTACATGGCAACTATCAATATTCAAGCCATAGCAATGAATAAGGAAGGAAAAAAGAAAATATCAGAGTAGATCTTTAGAGGTTAGGTTCTTGGAGGATTCTTTGGTTTGGTGATACTGATTGATTTCTTCTAATGATTTGTTTGTTTAAAAAAAACACGTTTTTGGGAAGAAAAGAGCAAGGAAGATCAAGTTTCAACTCAAAAACCCATTCACATGCCAAAAAACCTCAGCCACGGCCAGATCTGAGTTCGAGGCCAAGAACCTCCGGTGGCCGCGTCCAAATCTCCGACGAGGTGTTGTTCTTCTAATTGTTGATTTTGTTGATGTTTCTTCTAATTGTTACTGATTACCAGTAGAGAATAATAATGGCATGATGGATGGAGGAAGAGACACGCCCAACACATCAATTTTTTCCCACCTCTTTTGTGGGATCAAGGATTTTTGTTTGTTGAATGAGATGTTTTGAAGGTTATGAAAGAGAAAGAGAAAGAGAAAAAGAAAGGGATCGACAAAGAGAGAAGGGAAATTGGAAAGGGTAGGGAAGTTGTTTGTTTGCTGAATTTTTTTTATGTTTTTTTTTTCCTTCACAAAGGAAGAACACAAAGGAAGATGATGAAGAAAACAAAGGAAGAAGCCAAATTTATGGGTTTTTTTGACACGTGAGCTTTTATTAACGGAAGTGTTAATTATTTAACAGAAGAGATTTATTTGGCAAACGGAGCAAAAAATGAGGGACTAAAACGCCTGTTTTATTAATTATGGGACCAAAATGAAAACATGAAATTGTTTAGGGGACCAAATGATCTAATAAGCCTTTATTGTATTTCAATCATCTATAACTATTTTAGGAACTATAATTAATAAGGATGTTTTAGTAAACCATAACACTTTGCTATTAAAATCAACACTATTATTAAGACGGAGGGAGTAATCAAGATCTAAATATATGGCACCCACGGTGCTTCTCAGACATTAGTTTAAAACTTGTGCAGTCAAATCCTTAAAAGTGTGAAAAATGCTCATTTCAAAGTGAAAGTTGATTTTTTTCCCGTTGACTAATGTCTGTGAGACACTAGTTAGTATAACCCTAATAATATTATATATCCGACAACAAGATGCACACTTGTTAACTTATATCTAATGTTTTTATGTTGAGTTAAGTTAGCAGTCCCTCTATATAAATCACTTGCCATTGAAAAAAGTTACCCCCTCCATCCTTTATTATAAGTCCCTTTGACTAATTTCAAACATATTAAGAAAATTTGATACTCTAGTTAATATGTTTAGTTTGTGTGTGAATTTTACTAAATCATCCTTTATTTATATGTGTATTTAATTTGATTTGTTTACATTCGAATGCAAATTAACAGTATTAATTAGTGGTGTATTTAATGACTTATATTTAGGAACTAGATTTTTTTTCTAAGGGAGCTTACAATTAGAGGTTAAGATCCTCTCAATTTGACAAAATAAATGGAAGATACAATTTGGAGAGAGATAGAAACAAAAAATAGATGGTGGATCCTACCACTAAGTGGATCCCACCATCGTTAATTACTTTATACTTTTTCAATTTTTTTGTGTGTCTTTATCTTTACGAATGGAAGAAATTGAGAGGAACATAAATGGAGAGGATCTTCACTCTATAATTAATTACTAATGGAGTATTAAAAACATGTCTAATTAACCGTGCAATATCCGGATCCATGGTTAATTATTAAATTAACCTCGTGTCCCTTGCTTTTGAATTTAATAAGACAATTTGAGCATCCATGGATAAGGTCAAAACATTAATTTTGTCTATAAATTGATGCATGCAATAAATGAAGAAATGCAAAACAAAGTTGAGCTCATAATTAACAAACAATAGTACTCCATATTGTAGCTGGTTCTTTCTTTTGATCAATCAATCAATGGCTTATGTTAAGCTTGCTTCTTTTGCAGTCTTCTTGCTTGCTGCATTCGGTATATATTTCAATCATCTTTCTCACCAATATATATCATTCTTGCATTTCTATTTATGTTTAAAAATAACTAAATTACCCACAAAATTTAGCAACGAAAATAATAAATTTCAGTTTTTTTTTTCTATCTAAAATTAGTAACTAATTTTATTCTTATAATATAATAAAGGTATGTATATGTTGTTCAAACTTTAATTAGATTTGTCATTTACAGTAATGTTCTCGATGAAGAAAATAGAAGGAGCAAAGTGTGGGGAGGCTTGCGACACACAATTTTTTGCGACGCTGGTGATGGTTGTCGTTGCTTTGTCACGGATGCTTTGACTCTTCCTGGCTTTTGCGCCACACTTATTTCTATTGAAAAGAAGGTTGAGGAACTACCTAACTTATGTTGGTCTCATGCTGAATGCATAAGAAAGGGTAGTGGGAATTATTGTGCTCATCTTCCAAATTCTGATATCAAATATGGTTTCTGTTTTGCCTCTATCTCTAATGCAGAAGACGCATTCAAGATGGCATCTAGCTCGAAATTCAAAAAAGAGTTCTTGAAGATGTATGTTTCTACTTAATATCGATATGTCAAAAAAAGCCTACCATGCTAGATATATGTTATGCATCTATGTACTACTTTAAATAGTAGTCTTTGTTTCCGACTAAATAATGGGTTTCTTAATATCCATCAAAATTTCAATAATGATGTATATGCATGGTTGTGGCCATTTAAGATATGGTGTTATTTTGCAAGTAATGCATGTCATTTTTTCGTTTTCTAATTATCATGTATAATATATAGTTGGAGATTTGTATTTTTTGCTTTCATGACTTTGTATTTTTGGTTGCCTTTCATCAGCATGTGTTATGCTTTTGTTAGGCATGTTGTTTAATTAATATATGTTTTTTCTAGTAATCAAGGAAATTGCACAGTCAATTAGACAATGAGGTAATTGATGAATCAAAATTTGAACAATTAATCTCATTACCATTCCATTATAATTCAAAAGAAGAGTACAAGATATCTTTGCATTTTAATTTAGTACAAAACAACTCATTACAAGAACAAATACGTTACAATGTTTTCTGCTAGAAATTGAAATCATTTTTCAAGTTTTTTAAAGTGTCATTAAAATAAAAAAAATTCAATCCAATCCTTGCATTGTTGAAATGAAATGAAATTATTGAAATCAATTTGTAAGGGGATATGGATAGGGGGGCGGTGGCGGTGATGGAATGATAGGGAAGAGATAGAAGCGGGTTAGAGAAGAGAGAGAGAAATGCCTACATGCATGTGTGCTGTGCGTATGATGGGTTAGTCCTAGTGGTAAGGAACTTCTATCAAATTTGGAAATATACTTTCCAAAATCACCCATTTTTCAGAAGAACACCATGATTTTATAAAATAAGGTTCAAATCCAAACTATCTTTATTTATTTAGAATCTTTCAACGTAAATGAATATGATTCTTTCTTCTCCAACTCGAGAAGTACAACCTGTGGTGGCCATATCCGAGATTGCAATGGTCCCTTATTTCACTCTCCTATCATTATATCAATCGAAGCAGACCTTCAAGCAGATTCGTTGTAAACTGAACCGCTGCCACTGCCGAATAATTCATCATAGGGTCTTGCTAAGAAATATCCTTAGGGCACTTTGTTAAGGATTCAAAAAAGGAAACAATTGATAAATTTTATGTTAAAAAAATACTTTTTAATGTTTCAATGTGTTAAATACACAACCCGAGATAAAATTTTCACTTTAAACTTCTTATAAAGTATGCTAAGGACACTTGGTAGCATTATAGATGGTCCACCACAGACCTTATTAATTTATTTAACTTTAGCCTTTAGATCATTTTGAAACAAAATAGGCCCTTGGATCATGCAAGACCATTGAATCTTATAATAGACTACAAACACATGATTTTTCTTTTCTATTCTTCATCTTCTTTCTTCTATTTTTTCTTCATCTTCATACACCTTTAAACCCATTTTTTTTTTAAAAGACCACTCCATCAATGGACAGAAGTAGGAACCAAATCCTTCTTTCTATATCGCCGCTCATTCTTCCTTTCATTTCGCTTTGGATTATCAGGTGATTAAGCTTTCCCTTAATTCATGTCAGAATCACCGAAATTATACATTTTTTGAATACCAATTTCATTCTGTTTAAATGCCTTCAGGGACCAAATTAGTGATTTTATATCCATCAATCATTTCACTACTCCAAAACTTTATAGTTTGTTTGTTACTGCTTTCTATACAAAAAATACACAAACATAAAAAAATGTGTTTGAAGGGGGCTGGGAAAGAAAGAAAGCAATGAAAATAAAAAAGAAGCAAGAAAGGGGAAATCCAGCACCGCTGCCGCCTCTACAACCACAGATCTGTCACGGCCATCTCCGACCAAAGCGCCGCCGCACACAACTCCCTCTTCTGTCAAAACCAATCGCCACCACCACCGTCGAAGCAACAACCACCGTGCCCTCATCACTCCATTGACGCCCCTGATCTACCCCCCTCTCTCACGATGATTCTCTCTTTATATCTCTTCTCTGCATTTTGAAAAAAAAAATCTCCATCGACGAAGATGATATGAAGAGATAATGTTGAATTTAATGTTGAGTTAATTAGGGTTAATATTGAATTTATGTTTTTGGTTTTTCTGTAATTTTTTTGGGATTGTTGAAGGTTGTTCATGATTATTATAAGAAGATGAAGAATAGGGGAAGAGGAACCCTATTCTGGGTTTCTAAAAAAAATGCTTTTTTTATAATTGCCATGTGGCCTACTAACAGAAAAGAGATTTATTTGATGGAAATGATTTATTTGGCAAACGGAGAAAAATGTAAGGGACTAAAACACCATTTTTATTAATTATGGGACCAAAATGAATACTTGAAATTAAATAAGAGACCAAACGATCTAATAAGAAAAAAAAAACTACTTAAACCTTGTGTAAAGGATAGAATCGCATTTGTAATGTGTAAGGAAAATTATTTAACTGCACTGGAGACATGCAAACACAATTTACATGGCAGATCATTTGGTCGAATTGTCCAATGCCGTTGAAGATAAATGCCTTCCACGCCAAACTCTATCAACCGTAATTGTGGAAATCACATGGAAAATGGGGACTCATTTCCTTTGGTAAAGGCTTTTATGAGTTCCCATTGTCCTTGAAAATCACTTGCGCCATGTCGTCAATCTTTATATGTCTATATTTTTTTATTCTTCATCCCATTTTTATGAAAACAAATCACAAGTTATTATAGTAGTATTCGAACATTGTACCTAATTTGTGTTTGTTTACCCTCAGTTGTAGATAAGCATCTTTTATATCTCCTTTCACATATAGAAGTATTTTTTGAGAAGGGGACCATATATTTTTTGTTTTGAGAGAGGACTATACAGAAGTTGTTAACTTTTAACTCATCTTTCATTAAAAACAAAAAAAAACAAAAAATTACCTCAACTTTTATGTCTCCTTTCCCAACATATAGATTTTTTTTAGGGGTCCGGTCCATATAGATACCTCAGCTTGTATATTGTACCGGGGAAGTTTTACCCTATACCCCAGCATCTATACTCTCACCCCTACATTTTATATGAATTGTCTATTTTACCCTTCAATATAAAGTTAAAACACCAATTTTTTCCTTGAATTTTTCGAAAAGTTTCCGTTCACCCTCTCCTAATTGCAAAGCTATCGGAAAACACATTCTACATTTTTCAGGAAGTAAAAAATCAAGCGTAATCTCTGGTTCATCAACTTTTCACAGCAAAGAGTATTCCGATTCAGATCTAGTTATTCAATTAACCTCGCGTCTGAATTTAATAAGGCAATATCTCCTCCGTTTTTTTAACGGTCATTTTAACATTATTTTTTTGTTTTTTCCTTAAAAAAACCTTTATTTTTATTTTTAAAAAAATTGACATTTAAGAATATGAATTTAATATTTTTTCTCTTATTATTATACATTTATTGATTGAATTTTATCTAACATAATACTCTATTAACGAAAATTAATAATAGTGTTTTAGTTAAACTTTTTTTATCATGTGCAAATTTACACATGATAAGAAGTTTAAAATAGTAAGTTTTTATTGGAATTTGTGCATTTTTATTAAATATATAGTTTTTTAATAAATAATTGTTGTTTTTTTAAAAAAGTTGTTACATTAGTTGTTTTAATATGTGCAATATTCCGCATGTTTAATAAACTTTTTAGTTAAGGATACTAATTTTATCATCAAAATCAATATAATTAATCATTTGTTTAATAACGTCCACAACTCAAAACCGACAATTAAAATACGATGCAAGGAGTATTAGTGTGTTTTTCTATGAAAATATTGATCGAGACAAATCGAACAACATCCTTTATGTTAATATTTGTTTTTATATGGTCAAAGTATAAGTTATGTGAATAATACATATTGTCAAAATGCAACATGTATTTTGAAACTGAGGGAGTATCAATCTTGTGGAAATCACTTGGAAAATGGGGATAACATATGAGTTGTCATTTCCCTTGAAAATAACTTGTCTGCCGACTATTGCATTACATATTAAGATGTTGATGTAGAAGTTTATTCTTTTAAGAGGGATACCATACAGAAGCCGTTAACAATTACCTCAGCTTGTGTAATGTAGTGGGAATGGTTATTAAATTAACCTCGTGTCCCTTGCTTCTGAATTTAATAAGGCAATTTGAGGATCCATGGATAAGGCAAAAACATTAATTTTGTCTATAAATTGATGCATGCAAGAAATGAAGAAATGCAATACAAAGTTGAGTTCATAATTAACAAACAATAGTATATTGTAGCTGGTTCTTTCTTTTGATCAATCAATCAATGGCTTATGTTAAGCTTGCTTCTTTTGCTGTCTTCTTGCTTGCTGCATTCGGTATATATTTCAATCATCTTTCTCACCAATATATACCATTCATGCATTTCTATTTATGTTTAATAAATCATGAGAAATTAATCAGAATCCACTCTCAACTAATTTTATCATTATATTAATGGTATTTGTATGTTGTTCAAACTTTAATTAGCTTTGTCAATTACAGTAATATTACCAATGAAGAAAGTAGAAGCAAATTGTGATGGACGTCTTTGCGGTACCTTTATGAAAGACTGTGATAGCGGTTGTGAATGCGTACTCTTTGAGTGTGTGACTTTTGTTTGTTATGGTACCTGCGAAAATCCCAATGTGGTAAGTGGGAATTTTCAGAGGAAGGTTGAGGAACATCCTAAGTTATGTTGGTCTCATGATGAATGCACAAAAAAGGGTAGTGGGAATTATTGTGCTCGTTTTCCTAATTCTGATATCAAATATGGCTTTTGTTTTGCCTCTGTCTCTGAAGCACAAGACGCATTCAAGATGGCCTCTACCTATAAGTTCAAGAAAGACTTCTTGAAGATGTCTGTTTCTGCTTAATATCGATCGATGTGAAAAAAAAGCCTACCATGCTAGATATCATGCATCTATGTACTACTTTAAATAGTAGTCTTTGTTTCCGACTAAATAATTGGATATCTTAATATCCATCCAAATTTCAATAATGATGTATGTGCATGGTTTGTCCATGTAAGATATGGTGTTATTTTATTTTGCAAGTAATGTATGCCATTACTCGTTTGTAATTTTCATATATATAATATACAGTTGAAGATTTCTATTTGTGCTTTCATGACTTTGTATTTTTGGTTGTCTTTCGTAGCATGTGTTATGCTTTTGTTAGGCCTGTTTAATTAATATATGTTTTTCACACTAAACCATCACACACTTGATCCCTTTTCCTCCAACTCCTCTCAATTCCCCAATTTCATCTTCTTCATCTCATCATATCCATCGAGTATGTCCCTCTTCCTCTCGCCACCGCCACCTGTTACATTGTGTTGACAGTTGGAGTTGCTTTGGTAGTGGCATGGTTATAAGTATCCTTGTTCTCGCTAAGCTTCCAGGAGCATAACCCTGGTTATAGTGGTCATATCTCTTAGATCTAGACCTTCGCATCGAAAATTACAAACTATGATTTGTTCTTTTTATGAGTTTTAAAGTAGAAATTGAAATCAATTTCAAGTTTTTTAGAGAGTCAATAAAACAATATTCAATCCAGTCCCTGCATTGTTGAAATGAATTGAAATTATTGAAATCAATTTGTAAGGGGACGTGAGTGAGAAAACACGGACCATGGAGAGGGGGCGGTGGCGGTGATGGAATGATAGGGAAGAAGGAGAAGAAGGAAAGAAATGCCTGCATGCATTTGTGCTGCGTGTACGATAGATTGGTCTTAGTGGTAAGGAACTTCTATCAAATTTGGAAAGATACTTTCCAAAATCACCCATTTTTCAGAAGAATACCATGATTTTATAAAATAAGGTTCAAATTCATACTACCTTTATTTATGTAGCATGGAGTTCACTTCCTATTGAATGTTTCTAAGTAAATGAACATGATACTTTCTTCTCCAACTCGAGAAGTACAACTTGTGGTGGCCATATCCAAGATTGCAATGGTCCCTTATTGCACTATCCTATCATTGTCTTAATTGTAGCAGACTACCAAGGAGAATCATTGTAAACCGAACTGATGCCACTGCGGTATAAGTCATCGTAGGGTCTTGCTAACAAGTGTTCTCAGAACACTTTGTTAAGGATTAAAAATAGGAAACAATTGATAAATTTTATGTTGAAAAAGTTACATTTTAATGTATCCTAAGATAAAATTTGGTTGCATTTCCCTTATGTATAAGAATATTTAATGTGCAAAGCTTTTTTTTTTTTCTTGTCAACAAAACAGAGTTTGTTTGTTTACCTTCAGTTATAGCATAAACACCTTTTATGTCTTGGACTGTGATATTTGTACACCCTATCCATCTTATTTATACCCCGGGTGAGTCCTGCACTCACACTCTCTAAGAGATTGAATAAGGAGAGAGAGGAGATATAAAAAAATAAAAGAGATGTAGATTGGGTGGAAAATACAATATAGAAGTTGTAAAACCAGAGCTCTTGTATTCTTCTCTAAAAATAACTGAGAAAAAATTCTATATACATTAAATCTAGGGTAAACTAATGTTAGCCTGTATTTTTAAGTATGCATTTCGACATACAAATTGGTTATCAAGACCATAAAATTCTCTAAGTACAAAATGAGGCGTAAATCTTTCGACAGGAAAGGTTCGATGGACTCTAAGATTCGATAGAGAGAAATTCAAATCCTCACTGAAGAGGCAATATCAAATGTCCAGACACGCGGAAAAGCTGTCGAAGAGATGCAGTTTAGGACCGTTGGTATATTAGCTATTTTTCTTGTGTGTGTGTGTGTGTGTCTATATATATATATATATATATATATAAAAGTTTTACATAGAAAAGAAGGGGTCAGAAATCATTGCCAACAGTTCTTCAAACTCAAAGTATCCATCATTACCAACAGCAGTGGCGGAGCAACTCATGGCCCAGGGTGGGCCACGGCCCACCCCAAACCCTTAAAAAATAATTTTTAATAGGTATATATATAAAAATTATAGTATGATGTTATATTATATATTTTATGTTGCGCTAGAATTTACAATCCTTCCGCGTGTTCCAGCGGTTAGTCGATGGTCTTTGCTGCTTCATATCTCATGATCATGATCGATTCATGCTGTGCCACTTTTTTAATTTCTTACGATTTTTCGATTCATGCTGTGCCACTTTTTTAATTTCTTACGATTTTTTTATAAAATAAATAAATTAAAAAGGCCATCAAGATTCAAATCGGTGCATATTGCTTAACTTTTAAAATTCTTTTCCACCAAAAAGGTAACAACTTTTCATATCTTGATCTTGCTTTTAATAATATATATTAACAAAGCATAATTTGTTCTAAAAAAAATTTAATAGCCACTAAAATAACTAATAAAAAATATAAATCTACACACATTACAAAAATTGGCCCACCCCGAAATTTTTTTCTAGCTCCACCACTGACCAACAGTTCTTCAAACTCATTATCCAGGCATAGAGAGAATAGAGTAACTTAATCTATGCACATGATTTGATGAACAACTTAAATGCAATTCAATTACTTTCTTTTAACTTTATTTGCCTTTTCAATTTCTAAGTTTTTTTTAGTGTTTAATCCTTTAACAAACTGATGATCTCTGTCCAAAGACAGTTTTTTTCATATCCAAACAGTTTTATTCATCTTGTTCATAAACAAACTCATGAATATGATGAACATTCGTATATTTTCTGGAAAAAATTTGCACAACATGTCCTAGAATTTCTAGTTTGATCCTGCAAGTAACATATAAAAACTAGTCATCTTGTTTACCAAATATTCCAGTAAACAATTACATATATTCTAGAAACAATATAGTTTTTGTAAAACCAGCTCTTGTATCCTTCTCTAAATATAATTGCGTAAAAAATCATATGTTTATAATTAATATAATAAATCTAATTTTAATCGTTCCAAATAAGTGTTTAATTTTTTTAAATCTTCTCTTTGTCATTCCATTTCTTCCTCGTTCGAATACAACTCCACAAGAATAATTTAAAACAACCTCAGTGCTGATAAAGATTCCTTTGCTAGGCCAGAGGTTTCTATCACTTTGTTTGCGCCGGCAGCGAATCATACAAACAAGACAAGATACATCCTACCATGTGATTAAGAGTTAAATAATGGCATGTCTCAATCTCAATTTATGATTACTCTCTTCATTATTGCGATTACTAGTAATATAAAATAATTATTGAATGCATAATTAAACACAAATCAACGTGTCCGATGAGATAACTTTAAAAATAATTTAATTAAGATCTAAACATATGACACCTACCTAGTACGTATATAATATTGCATGGTTAGGAGAGGGATATGTAGAATATTTATTAATTTAATATCTAATAAAAAGAAATACTATGTCCTTTAAAAAAAACTATGTGGCATTGACCCAAGACAAGTTATATAAAAGAAAACACTCAAAGGACGAAGAAACAGGCGATTACGAGTGAAAAAAGGAACTAATACACTTGTGCGCCCCCCGAGCGTGGTCCGCGCGCCCCAGAGTGTTGTATTTTGGGAAATAACTGCTTTTTACTATTTTTTGGTAAAAAAACAGTTTTAAGACCCAAACCCTGGTGACAACGTAACCTATAAATACAACTCCTCTCATTCAGAACGAAGCGGATCAAGAGGAAAACAAGCAATAGCTTTAAGGGTTATCTCTCCTCGCTCTATGTTTCTAGAGTTGGTTTTATTTCTTTTGGATTTTGTCTTTAGTTAATTACCATGAGTAACTAAACCCTATTGGATAAGGTTCTAAGATGAACTTCTATTTCAATTGTTGGATCTATTTAATTTAAGTCATTTTATTTAGTTATTTTATGAATCGTGTTTAATTTTATTATGGAAATTATTGAATGCATAATTAAATACAAATCGACGTGTCTGATGAGATCACTTTGAAAATAATTTAATCCTTCCGTCTTATAATGGGTTTCCTCTTTCCTAAAAATTTTTGTCTCGTATTATTTGTCCTTTTAACAATATCAATACAACATTTATTACTTTTTTTTCCACTAGCATACCCTTATTTATTGTATTTCAATCATCTATAACTATTCTAGGAACTATAATTAATAAGGATGTTTTAGTAAACCATAACACTTTGCTATTAAAATCAACACTATTATTAAAACGGAGGGAGTAATCAAGATCTAAACATATGGCACCCACAGTACTTTTCAGGCATTAGTTTAAAACTTGTGCAGTCAAATCCTTAAAAGTGTGAAAAATGCTCATTTCAAATTAAAAGCTTATGTGACAGAACAAAAAAAATTTAAAGCAATTTTAGTATCAAAATTGCCAATACCTCGGACATTCCAATAGAGTAGATTCATTGTGAAGGAGGCTTTGTACCCTTTGCACGGGTGTTATATGAAGCGTTTCTTAACACTTGCTTTTTCACTGCCTGCTGCTGCTTCTTGGACAATACTTGCGTAAAACCTTCATTCGCCGTCCGTTGGTCATATTCACGAATAATTTAAGTAAGATCTAAACAAATGTCACCTACGTAGTACACCCTCCGTCGCTATTATAAGTAAAAATTTACATTTTACATTCGTTCAATTAATGATATATGTAGTCTTTATTATTGATCACATACATCATTTAATGAATACATTCGTTCAATTAATGATATATGTAGTCTTTATTATTGATCACATACATCATTTAATGAATGAATCTAAAATGTTGATTTTTTCTTAAAATAGGGACTGGATGGTGTACATACTTAATATTGCATTGTTGGGAGAGGGATATGGAGAATACTAGTTGAGACCCGTGCTGCAAAAAAAGTTTTACTAAATTTTTGTATATACTTTAAATTTTGTTGGTAAAACTTGTTACAAAATTATTAATTAAAAAAAGTAAAAATACATTTATACCTTATATATGAAGGGAATGTGTATTTTTCAGGAGGTTTTTTATTCCATTGTTACCCTTAATCTAAATTAGTTTATCATTTTAATAATATTTTTTCAATTATTTTATTAATATTTTTTTATCTAATTTGCCAAAACTATTTTTTTTATATTTGCGTGTAATATAAAATCTCTAGTGTTATTAATAAATGATTGACCTCAACTGGTTGAATGAGCTTTTCCAAAGGACAAATTGTTAGGGAGAAATGAAGTTCGATTCCTGGGTGAAATAATCTTTGACCAATCTATACTTAGTTTACGGTCAAACTTCGGATAACAAAAATCCCTTTTTTCTTAGGAACCGGAGAGTTAACACCGAAAAAAAATGGGTGATATTAACACACGATTTTATTTTTCTAAAATAATCTCTCTAAACATGTTTGCTCACGATTTGAAATGAAAGATCTTAAATCCAAAATCAAATGTGATATAAGTTGGCCTTTATAACTAAAATATGGGCTAGCCTACTACAAAAGAATATATAGGACAAAAAAACCTATCTAATTTCATTTACCAAAATTGTGTTATAAAAATGGTGCATTAGACATAAAAGAACACATGATAGATAACACAGAGGCTCCATTTGACAACCTTTTTATCTTCTGTCTACTCGGAAGTTTTAACTGTTGGCTATAGTTTATTCTCCCGTGCCTATGGATAAGAAGATCAATTTTCTCATCACCAAAAAAACTAAAGGCACCACCAAAAAAAAAAAAAGATCAATTTTCTAGTTTGGTTGACAAGAGAGGTATGTAGACTTAATCCAGATAAAAAAAAGTTCCATTCAACTTCAAATTTTCTTCTATGTAAATTTAAGATTTTTCAATGATATTTTGGAGAAAAAACTTCAAAAATTCCCTAGAAACTGACTATTTTAAAAATTATAGCTTCAATCGATAAACCCTAATTTATTTATTATTCCTAGAAACTGACTATTTTAAAAATTATAGCTTCAATCGATAAACCCTAATTTATTTATTTTTTGTAAAGTTAATCCACTATGGAAATTGTTGTAATCACTAGAAATCGTAGCTGCAAAACTAATTTGCTCGGTTAAACATATGTAGTGTATTTCTAATTAATGTAATAATTATCAAAATCCATAAATAATATTAACCTAAAAATTTATTGGCAAACAAGTTCAATGATCGATTTTCTAAACAAATTTTTTTGGGCGAAATATACGTCTAAAAGAATAGCTCGCAGTTCAGCTTCCATGGATTTTTTTTTTTTTTTTATATAACATTTCTTATATGGTTATAGAATAGTAACAGAAACCATCATTATCTTACTTCAAACTTTGTAGAGTTTCCTAATTTCTTTGAAAATAACTTGCATACGACTATTGCATTACATATTAAGATATTGATGCCAAGTCGCCAATCTTTATATGTCGATAATGTTTGTTTATTTATTTATTTATTTATTTATTTTTCAGCTTATTTTTTATGAAGTTAAATCACGAGTTATAGATAAGCATATAGAAATCGTTAACAATTACCTCAGCTTGTGTATTTTAGTGGGAATGGTTATTAAATTAACCACGTGTCCCTCGCTTCTAAATTTAATATGACAATTTGAGGATCCAGAGAAGACAAAAGCTGAAAGGAGTTGTTTTCTTTTTATATAGGGAAAATTGCATCCACCTCCCCTGAGGTTTATGAAAATAACACTAACACCCCCTCTAGTTTTAAAACTTACACTAACCTCCCTTAAGTTTTCCACAAATATACAATCACCTCCCGTGCTACTAACTCTGTTATGTTTTCCGTTATTTTTATATTTTGTTGATGGATGTTTATACACTTCTTGTTTGTAGGCTTTTACCATTATGCTGCTAAATTGATTTCGAATACAGTGGACTTTTGATTTGATTAACCTAATGAAAGATAATTTCAATTAGCATAAAAAAATGGAATTAGCAGTTTAAATAAAGGATGAGTGATAGATGAAATTGATAATTAGATGAGTTCCAGCAGAATCATAGTCAATAATCACAGTGCAACATATATAAGGATAAGAGTGGAAAATTAACAATGTGTGAATCCATGTGAAATTAAGAAGGAGAACCCTATAGTTTCTTTAATGTCTGGAATACCTTTGATCCAATACACATATTTCTACTGGGCTGTGGTGGCTGCTGTTATGTTTAGGAGAGGTGATTTTCATAGTTTTTTTAGGTTTCGGTGTTGGCTTGTTGTGCTCTTTGGATATTGTCACGCTAGCTGTTTGGGTTTTTTTCCCAGCCTTTCAAATTCTTGCTTTGTAATCCTTTTCTACCTTTTGGTACTGCTTGTGTTGGAGTTTGATCAATATATTATAGTTTCTTGAATGGATTCAAGAAGAGGTTTGTCCCCATTAACGGTTAATTGAAAATTCTAAACAAAAAAGTTAACGGAAAAAACTAACGGTGTTAATAGTAAGGGAGGTGTTTGTCTATTAAAAGAAAATTTAAGGGAGGTTAGTGTAAGTTTTAAAACTAGAGGGGGTGTTATTGTTATTTTAATAAACCTCAGGGGAGGTGAGTGTAATTTTCCCTTTTATATATAGTATAGATATAGATGCATAATATTTATATTTTTCAGCTAGTTTTATATAAAATTAAATCTCCAGTTATAGTAGCTGTCGATCCTTGAAAAGAGTTGGTGTTTGTTTACCTTCAATTCAATTATAGTATAAGCATTCGATTTGGATCCTCAGCTGCAGCATCGTCTACTGCAATGTATGTTGCTAAATCTGAGCCATTGGATTAAATAATTAATTAATTAATTAAAATAGATAATAATAAAAATATGAAAACTGCCCAATTACGGCGTGTTCTGCACGCGTTATTTTGTTTTCGAATGGCAAACAAGAACACACGACTCAGTGAGTGTGAATGACAAAATCTTCAGATACACAGTCTCTTTCAACAATCACCTATCGGAACAACCGTTGAAATCTTCAGAACTACCGTCTCTTTCAACAATCACTCACCTATTGGAACCCCTAAATTTCTTTTGGGTGCGGTCGGTGCGGAGATGAAACGTGATTTGAAGAACAATGGATCAAAATTGTCATCGTTCAGTGATCAGTGGTCCTCTATTCAATTCTCATCATCTCACTTCTCATCTTTCTTGCAGTTCAAAATCTGGCATATACATGTTATTCTGGTTCTGTGAATTGGGTTAATCAGGGAGATAAGTTTTTCAGGTTTTAACATTGATAAAACTAAAAGAAATTTTGTTAGAAATCACTGCTTGTATCAGTAAAAAATGAAATCACTGCTTAGTGCTTCTTATAAAATGGATAAGTTATTGAGTGTGGCTCTCTGTGTTTTGGTATGTGCTTTGAGGTGGATGGTGAATTGGTGATTAATTTTACTGCGGAGTCACAAGTGATTTTAACTAATATTTCTTCTGCAATTTTCTGGTATTGGTGGCTTAACATTACAATTGTCTCAGTCTCAAATTCAGACAATTATTAGAATTGTTTTTGGAGGATGATCACGGTTTTCATTGAGTTCGAGCTGCACATCCACATCTCAAGCCATGCTCTTGTCATAGGATTATGTTAGTATTTTGCCATATGAGTTGTTGGATTGCAATTAGATTTATTGGCTGTACTGGATTTT
This sequence comes from Medicago sativa, assembly GCF_051527215.1. Classification (NCBI taxonomy): domain Eukaryota; kingdom Viridiplantae; phylum Streptophyta; class Magnoliopsida; order Fabales; family Fabaceae; genus Medicago; species Medicago sativa. Next base: position 69,835,438 of record NC_140751.1, on the reverse strand, counting down.
GTATGGCATTTAGCAGGGTTTTTTTTTTTTTATCAAAGTTTAGTTCTCCTTAAATAGAGATATGGTCATTGGGTGATGGAGCAAGTTGTGTGAACTTATAAATGCCTTGTGGCTTGGTGGAGTTTGGTTTGGTTAGTGTATACTAGTTTGTAAGATTTGAAAGTGCAAAAGATATTGTACAAACAAGAAACTCATTTACCGGTTTGGAATTATTATTTTTTTGAACAAGTACTGGTTTGGTATCATTTTTTTTAAGGAAATATGTTTATAGCATTTCATTAGATATCAAATTGTTAATACATGTTGAAACATAATAAAAAATACGGAAGCTAGACTCGGAAAGGGCTGCCTTTGCTAATTCATAGGCAACCCCATTCGCTTGCCTCTTAGAAAACTCAACACGAGAGTTTGGTAAATAAAGAGAACGATAGTGCCTATTACTATCCATAATGACCCCAAATTCCGTGAAATCACCATTGCCTCGGTTGAAGTAGTCTGCTACACGCTTTGAATCTACCTCGAAATCAACATTTTGGAGTTGTAGTTCATGAACCCAACGAATGATGTGATGCAGCCCCAATGCTTCTCCAATATCAACTGAACATAACGGTGTGTGCCACATTGTTTTTGCACGAACAAAACATCCATCTTCGTCCCTTATACACATACCTACACCGACTTTGTTAGTGGAAGATGAGAACGAAGCGTCCACGTTACATTTCAGCTGTCCACACATTGGTTTTTTCCACCTATTCCCCTCATTACTTCCTGCCGTGACCTGCTGTGTAGTTGGCAGCATGACAGCAGCTGCATTTCCTTGCTGAGATGCCTGCACTTCCTTCTTTTTGTTTGCATTTCTCCAGTCTTCAAGGAGATGTTTGGCTCGCTCAATTATACTTCCATTTGACTCTGTTACTTGCTGCCATAACTTATTATTCCTACTCTTCCAAATGCTCCACATAGTTTTGACAAGTAGCTCGGATTGCACCGTTGTACCGTGTTCCAACAGATAAAAAATAATTTCCGGTGCATCATGAAATCTATGCAGAAGTGGTTCTATTACTTGTCATAAACCTGTACTTCTCCAAATACCAACTGCTATACAGCAGTGGAAAAACAGATGATAACAGTCCTCGTGACGGTCGTTACAAAATACACACAACGACGGACAATTTACTCCTCTATTATATCATGTTGCTTGGATTTTAAATTAAAAAACTTATTTTAATGACGGTACAAACTCATTTTAGAGAAGCTAAACACATAACAATATATCATTTGATTATTTAAAACAAGAAAAGCAAATGGATGTTTTACTTGCATTGACATTTGACAGTACCTAATCAAACAGCAAAGAAATAGTACAATAATTGTAAAAGGGGCTCATGTAAAGCAATACCTAATTAAAAATTCATGATAACACTTAAATAACTAATCAAAAATAGCAGCTGATAAAAAAAACTCATGTCAACACTGAATTTGTATCATAAGCTCTTCAACATCTCAGCACAACTACAGGCCTCCATTCAAGTCTCTGGTACCATCATCAAGTTGCTCCTATAATTTAAAAAATGCAAGTTAATATTATATATATATATATATATTTGAAAGTGAATCGTATAATTTGAAATTTACCATCAATAAGCTAGTAAAACTAGTGACGCCAAATTGACTAGATGTTCCATCGTCTCCCTACATAAAAACCAAAATAATTTAAACACTAAACATAGTTAAGGTCATTCACAAATTCAAATTGTTATTAGCTAACCATAGATGGTTGATTGTATGCATTATTAAGCCATATAGGTGCACTTGTAATTGGCGATGCATATGGCCGTTGACATTGTAAATCACTAATGTTGGACACAACATATTGATTTTGACTTTGTGAAGCACTTGTGTTTGACACTTCATCCCGCCTCATTACATTTTTGGAAACCTGCTTAGCTTTGTTCTTCTATATGAAAAAAAGGAATATAAAGGTGAGCTTATGTAGTCAACAAAAACAAAAAATAAAACTAAATATAATAATAATACCATAGGTTCTTGAATTTGTGAAGCAGTGGACTTTGCGCGTTTCTTTCTCTTGGCCAATTTTGTTTCTACCCAACCTTTCCAACGTTTTGAACCCTTTGGACCTTCTTTGTTCTTAAACCCCTTTACTTGTGTTGCACCATCATTAGTACATGATATCTCTTTAATATTGTTAGAGGTTCCATTCACTTGTTCACTACTTAATTTGCATATTTTGAAACTTCAACATTTGCTCATCCAATTCATCAGCAACTTCCTTAAGAAACTCAACAGCTTCTGGACTTCTACATCCTTCTGTGACGATCCTAATAAAGCGGGGACAAATTTCCTTATAACATTGTGCTGGAGATAAATCCAAGTCTTCTGCAACATGACTAACACCAATAGTTTGTGAAGCTCTACTTCTTGCTATCTTTGTCCACCTCTTTAAAATATAAGGCTCTGGCACTGAAGTAACGTCCATATGAATGAAGACTTTTAAGCAATGACAACAAAGTATGCCAAAGCTCTCAAATTTACGACAAGAGCAACAAATTGTATTCTTTTCCAAATCGAAGGTCACTTGCCATTCTCCCATATTCCTTTTCTTGGCAATAACATAAGTAGATGATGATGTTTGTATGTCCATGCTTTTCACAAAGCATGCTTCAAACAACTCATACTCACGTTGGAATAAGTCAAAAATAGTAGGAGTATAAAGCTTGGACACTTGTTGCAAAATATCAGAATACGAGTTCTTCAGTCTTGGAATTTTTTGGCGTGCTTCAAATTCACACTTCAATTCTTTATACCGCTTTTCTTCTACAACATCTTCAAAACGCTCAAAAAATTTAATTAAATCCAAGTCCTTACTCATAAAATTTTTAATATCTGCATTCACGCTTTCACTAAGTTGAGTGCTTCGCATCCCTAATGTCAAAGTCTTCTTCGTGTAACAAGATGCCCATTTCTCCTTTATACTGTACATTCTTTGCAACCAATCATTTTTCTGAACACCATACTTTATAAGGAGGGATGTCCAACCATCTTCAAATTGTTCTTCATCTTCATAACCATACATGCATTTCTTAAAGTCAGTAAGAAAATAAGATTCCCCCTTCATTAAATTTCCTAAGTGTTTAATTCCATTTTGCATCAAGTGCCACGTACATAAACCATGGTAAGCTCCGGGCATAACCTCGGCTAATGCTTTTGCCATTGATTTGTCTTGATCAGTAAAAACTGTTTGAGGCATTTTCTGCTTATGTACTTCTAGAAATGTCTCAAAGAGCCACTCGTATGACTCAGCAGTTTCATCATATAATAATGCAGTTCCAAAAATTACAGCTCCTCGATGGTGGTTAAATCCCGAGATGATTGCTAGTGGTCTGTGTGAACTATTTGTGCAATATGTTGAATCAAGAGAAACAACATCACCAAAATAACTGTAATCAATCAACATCCTAGCATCTGCCCAAAACACATTGGTGATCTGATCTTCAATATCTAGCTGATAAGCATGGTAGAAAGTTGGATTTTCTACTGACTTTCTTTGAAAGTATTGCAGTAAATAGCCAGCCTCCCCTTGTACCAAACTTCTTTCTCTTTTTTTTCGAAGATAATTCTTTTGATCAAGACGAATAAAACCCAAGTTAGTTCTGCCTCCTGCTTCTTTACTCAGTAAATCAAACGATTTCCTTTGTTGTACACCGGCACTATCAGCTAGTTCAATTTGTTGACATTGAATTTCAGAAACCTTTCGTTGAGAAGACAACATATGAGTTGTTTCTGGCAAATGTAACTCGTGGTTGTGGTCCTCCACAAAATCATGCACCATCAATTTTCCATCCACATTCTTAAGTCCTAACCTTGCTTCACAATTTGTTCTGGTCACTAGTCTTGGATTCTTTGTTTTATGATCTCGCTTGTCTGGCTTTCGTATGCCTTCTTTGCAGCAAACAAACCTACAAGAAGAAACTGAACCATCCTTTTTTCTGTGTGTATAATCTTTCCTCACCCCAAATCCAACCTTACCACCGTAAGTTTTCCAGAACTCCCAAGCATCTTCAAAGCTACCGAAAACCATATCTACTTTTGGCTTCCAATCTTCATTCATCTTGTATCAAAAGTCTTAAAAATTCCTAAAAAAAATAAATGTATATCGTATTTGCGGTAGCCAAATGTATACCTTATTTAATTATACATGAGTATAAACAGTCTAAATTATCGTAAAAGAGTATATATAACTCACAAAAGAAACATATATATAATATTTAATGTATCACATTTTAAAATCAATTCTCAACTCTCTTGGTTAATTTTTTGTAATCGTGAATGAGGACAAACATGTGAAATAATTTAACGTCAAAAAAAAAACATGTGAAATAATTTGTTTCTTATATAAGTAATAAGGACAAACATATGAAAAATATTACAAGTAAAAGAAATGGATCAGCATATGAAATTAGTAATGACCATTGGAGAAAAAACAACAAACATACCTGAGATTTGAGACAATCGAAAAAGTAAATAAGGACAAAGAATATTAGCGTTCTTTGTATCTTGGCACAAGCTAGTTAGTTTTTGCAGCATCAATGAATAACTTCCCTGGTAGAAACAAAATAACGCGCGCACTACATGCAGTAATTGGGCAGTTTTCATATTTTTATTATTATCTATTTTAATTAATTAATTATTTAGTCCAATGGCTCAGATTTAGCAGCAGACATTGCAGTAGACGATGCTGCAGCTGAGGATCCAAATCGATGTTTCCAACGTATAGTAGTTGTAACCAATTATCCCAGCACACGTTTTGTAAGTATGCCATCCTTCGCCGAAGAGAAAGCTTCAACCGCACCAGAGTTCCTCTTCCACCATATCAGTTCACCGCAACCACACCGCAACCACGTCATCCTTAATCGTGTTTCAGGTCAAATCAATTTTCAAAATTATTAAAGACGAAATTCTAAATTTTTTAATTTTTACCATATTGTTTGTTTATGCCCAATAAACAAATAATATTCAATTTTTCGAAATAAAATAAATATGGTGATATAAATTTTTTTTGAAGAAATATGGAGATATTTTTTTTTGGTAGTGTTACAGTGTAACGAGGAAAAAAGAAAAAAGAAAAAAAAAAGAGAAGAAATTAAGTTCCAAGCTTATCTCTCAGGATGAGAGATTTCATGCCAGGCGGAGGGCAGTTCCAGTGAGCAGAGCACCTTCCATGTAATCCTTCCTTAGCCAAAAAATCTGCACACATGTTTTGTTCCCTAAGAACATGCCCCAATGTTGTATTTCCATTTGCATGTAAAACATCTCTAATATGAAGGATGTCAGTAGCATAAGTGTGCAAGGTATGATCGTGACCATCAATAATCAGGTCAACTGCTTTCAAACAATCACTCTCACAGATAATGCTGACATAACCTTTTTTACTACAAAAATCAAGACCTATCTGGATAGTACGTAACTCAGCTAATAACGCAACACCTCCAACTTCATAGTGAGAAATATGGAGATATAAATTGTGTAAGGAGATTATACCAAAAAAAAAATTAAAAATTGTGTAAAGAGCAACAAAATCAGCTTTTTTTTTAGGAAACGACAAAATTGTTAAACAATAATTATATTCAACACAATTCAAACATCATTTACTCCTTAAGATTTTTGCATTTTTTTTTTTGTCAATTAGCTTAGTGACTAAATATTCTTGTTTAAGGTGAATAAATGGCAAACCCAACGTTCAAACTCTGACCTCTATATGTATAATTCTCCTTAAGATTTTTGCTTTTTTTTGTCAATTAGCTTAGTGACTAAATATTCTTGTTTAAGGTGAATAAATCGGAAACCCAACGTTCAAACTCTGACCTCTATATGTATAATTCAATGTCTTTACCAGTTGAATTATGATCTTGTGGATATATTTTTGCTCTTTATTTGGGGAGCGATTCTTGCTCTTTATTTTGTAGGTTTTGGAGTGTTGCGGTGTCCGAGGAAAAGAACCATTCAAATCATGAAAGGCACATTTGGGTTTTTATTTTATTCTTTTGCAAAAGTTTGGACGGAAGCTCCTACATGCATTGTTCTCAAAAACGCGACTTAAGTCCCTAAATCCTGGTTTTTGCGAATTTGTGTAGCCTCAACGACTCAAATCCATAGCAAAGTCCTAAAAACATGCAGAATCCTATCAAAATCGCACAAAATCGTGAAACCCGTTCAAAATTGCAGGATTTTTTTTATAAGGGTCAATTTTTGATCCGGTTCGTAAATTGACCCGATTTGAATCCATGACCCGGTTCTACAAATACCCAAAAGGCCAAAATTTTCCATTCTTTCACTTCCCCCACACTTCCTCAATAGTTACATAGGATTGTTCATTTTTCATCTAGTTCAAAAAGAACTAAACCTAACTAGATTGCCTCCTTCCTTCAATCCATCATCCTTTTGCTTCAACCCATCATTGTTAGACATTTAGTATTTGCCTTTAAGTATTTTGTCTAGGTTATTTAGCATTATTATGACTACTAAAGAATATTTGCATCTAGGCTTTGAGTCATTTATGTATATGTATTTTGTGGACTTTGAACTTTAGTCATTTATGACGATGTGCAATTTATAACATATATTTAGCATTATTTTTTGTTTTGGTAGAATCCTCGATTTTGATTGCGATTTTACGAGTCGCGACTTTGCTATCCTAAATCGATTCTACAAAAGACCTGGAGTAAAATCCTTCGATTTTGATTGCGATTTTACGAGTCCCAATTTTGGTACTCCCTTTCGACTTGAAGTAAAGTCCTGATTTTGATAGCCTTGCCTACATGTATAAGCATCTTGTATGTCTCCATTCCCAGCTCATGTATTGTACAATTTTCTGAATTTAATAATATAGAGATTATTAATTAAATTAAGGGTCATGTTAACTTGTGCCCTTAGGGCACAAGTTAAGGAATTCAAAAGTATAAATATTCCCTCAAATTTTGTGCATTTTATTTATGATAAATTCAAAAGTTAAATTGAATACACACATTCCAACAAAAAGTTACTATGTTGGGTTCCTTATCTTATTCCTTAAGGGCATAAGTTAACATTTCCCTTAAATTAATTAACCCCGTGTTCCCTGTTTCTGAATTTAATAAGGGAAACATTATTAACCGTGGGATCACAGTAGCATTTATTTTGTCTATAAATTGCGCTGCATGCAAGAACTGAAGAAATGCAATACAAACTTGAGCTCATAATTAACAAACAATAGTATTCTTTCTTTTGATCAATCAATGGCTTATGTTAAGCTTGCTGCTTTTGCTGTCCTCTTGCTTGCTGCACTCTGTATGTATTTCAATCATCTTTCTCACCAATATATACCACTCATGCATTTCTATTTATGCTTTAGAAATCATGAGAAATTAATCAGAATCATTTTCCACTAAATTTAGCGACAGAAGTAATAAATTTCAGTTGTTTTTCTATCTAAAATTGGTGGTCAATAATTTTATTCTTATAATAATGGAATGTGTAATGTATGTTGTTCAAACATTAATTAGTTTTGTCATTTTACAGCGATATTCCCAATGAAGAAAGTAGATGCAACAATTCCTTGTGGAGGTATTTGCGGCCTGTTTGTTGGATATGACTGTGGCAGTTGTTTCTGCATCATTCCCCCTGGCTCTTATACTGGTGCTTGTGAGCCTAGTCGTTCTTCTGTAGATCATATGAAGAAGCTTCAGGAAAATCATAAATTATGTTGGTCTCATGCTGAATGCACAAAAATGGGTAATGGGAATTTTTGTGCTCGTCTTCCGAATTCTGATATCAAACATGGCTGGTGTTTTGCCTCTAACTCTGAAGCGGAATATGCATTAAAGATGGCCTATAGCTTAATATCCGATATGTCAAAAAAAACCCTACCATGCTAGATACTATGCATCTATATAAGTAGTCTTTGTTTCCGACTAAATAATTGGGTTTTGTTAATATCCATCCAAATTTCAATAATGATGTATGTGCATGGTTGTTGTGGCTATTTAATATTATATGGTGTGTGTTTTCTGTAAGTAATGCATGTCATTTACTCGTTTTCTAAAATACAGAGCTACCAAATTTGGTTGTTTCTCGTCTATTTTTACAACTTTTTTTTTTTTTTTACAACACTTATTTTTACAACCTGTAAACTAAAAGAAAGAAGAAAAACAAATAGAAGGAAAGAGGTGAGTCACAAAGACTCGGTTAGAGTATAACGATCAAAATGGACATGAGAAGTGAGAATCACATGTTTTACAGATTATTAAACTAAAAAAAAAAAAAAATAAAGTCAAAAATTAAAGCTCAATTCTACCTTTTAAACATTTCACAACATCGAAAATAACATTTTCCATGAAATTATTAACAAGAACTCATCATTAGAAATACATGTGAATTCTAAATGTCAAAATACATCTATCAATAAAGGAATTTAATAAATCCAACATTTCTCATATATGTCATGTCATCTATATCATTTCACTATGTGCACATAGACCACATTATATCTTCGTTGTGGCGAACGCTCTTAAATGGACTACGAGCATTTAGCGCGTAAGCTGCATTATCTCTTTGTTGTTGTAAACGGTCTCAAAGGGGCTACGAGCATTTAGCACGTAGCCTGCATTATCTCTTCGTTGCAGCGAACGGTAATCATCTATGTTTACTATGACCTCGTGGCTCATAGGTTGCATTATCTCTTCGTTGCAGAAACGGAAATTATCTAAATTACTATGAGCATGTAACTGATACGATGCATTATCTCTTTGTTGCTGCGAACGGTTTCCATTTCAAAGTACTATGAATAATTTAGTCCATATGCTACATTCTCTCTTTGTTGCATCAAACGTAAATTATCTAAATTCCTATGAGCCCACAACTCATAGGCTGCATTATCTCTTCGTTGCAGCAAGATATGGATCTTTGGAATAGAATTCGGGAGTATGATCAACGTTCAACCGAGGAACCATTCACTCCGGTTTTATCCAAGAAACAGAAGAAGCAATTAAAGGAACAAGTACTTCGAAAGTCGTTGTATCGAACCCGCTCAAGGGGTGACTGTAACAGCCCGATTTTTTGCTAGATTTATTTTATTATTTATTTATGTGTGTTATATGTGCTCTTATGTGATTTATTGCCTCTGTGTGTATCTTTGGTTGGGAGTTGTGGAATTCAGTGTTAGAAGGGTATTTTAGTCATTTTGGACTCAGGGGTATTTTGGTCATTTTGTGAGTAGGGGTAATTTAGTAATTTTGATGAGGATTATTTTTAGTGCTTAGTGAGAGCCTTATTATTTTACTAAGTGCTAGGGAGTTGTAGTGAATTGTTTTATTACCGGTAGGTGACCGTTATTATTACATTTTACCGTTAAGTGAGTAGTAACATTTTGAATTAGAATAGTAATGGGTTAGACCCATTAAGGCATTGTAAGTTGAGCCCAATTAGGTAGAGCCTGTATAAACTCTAGTGTTAGAGGAAAATAGGGTTTACCATCATTTTTCATTTTGAGAGAAGAGGTAGAGAGAGAAAGAGCAAGAGAAGAGAAAGGGTTGAAGAGGAAGATCTAGAGAGAGCTAGAGGAGGCTAGAGATTCAAGTCTTTGGAGCTAAAGTGAAGCCTTAGTTGATTTTGTGAAGAATTAAGGTAAGGGGTTAGACTTTAATCATAATTAATAGTTGTAGTTCTTCCCTAATTCTTTGCTTAAGTGGTTAATTTGAATATTGTTGTAGAAATTCGTGCTTAATTTTGATGACATGATTATGTACATGAATTGAATGATAATTGTGTTGTTGTTGTTGAATTTGTATGTCAAAATGGGTATATATGACCATAATGTGTTTTTATGTGAAATTGATGATGAATGATGCTGTGGTTGTTAGATTGTTGATGAATTCATGATTAGATGTTGTTGTTGTTAGATGTGTTGTTGATGAATTGATGCATTGGGTATCATGAATTGGTGAATTGGTGATGAGAATTGTTGTTGTTGAAAGTTGTGGAAGTTTGGTGAAGTTGTGAATTTTGTTGTGTTGGTGTTTTAATCTCAAAACTTATGCATGTTTAAGTGTTTTGAAGTGTATGTGACCTATAAACATCTTTGGGATTAAGTTTTGGGGTTTGGAAGGATCAAAATTGGGATTTTGGCTGAAAAAGGGTTGGAACCCGTAACTGATTTTTGACAGACTGATAGAGGACGCTTAAGCGTGCTCACCACGCTTAAGCGAGCTGCAAGCGAGCTACCCAGCGTGCCAAAAGCGTATACTCCCAGAAGCTACTGGAAGTTGGACGCTTAAGCGTGCAGAGGACGCTTAAGCGTGCAACACCCAGTTCAGCCATTTTTATTTCCTCGCTTCGTGCACTTAGGGACCAATCCGGGCTTTCTAAAATGTTTCTTTTAACTTGTTTAACCTCTGTTTACACACTTAAACCTACTGGAACTTCATTTGAATCGAATTGGACTTGATTTTGTGAATTTCAGTTAACTTTTGAAAAATGGTCCAAAACGTAGGACTGAGCAGATTCCAACCACCCGACCGAAACCCGAGAAACCCGTTGAAAATATGAGTGTTACAGGCGGGGCGGGGCGGTCCACGGGTAGAAAATGAGTAAAAAAACGGTTAGAGAGGGGTTTGGACGGTCGATGTCGGCTTAAAAAAATAAATTTATTGCTACCCGAGCCCGACCGCATTACAGCAAATAATATGAACACTCATATGTCACGTGTACTAGCTAGCTCTAGGTGTGCAGTTTTCCTTTGGTTTGTAGCTGTACACAAGTACATATCTCATAAAATATAGTTTAAAATGAATACTCCAATGTACTAGCTAGCTACTACGTGTGCTGCTTTTGGTTTATAGTTGTATACAAGCACACAGCTCATAAAAGCTTTTAACCAAAGCATCTTCTACCTTGCATTCACGTCTCTCTCCACCATTGTTGTCGTAGATGAGAAGAAAATTTGGTACTGCCTTGTGAAATTACTAACCGAAACTACCCGTCCGACACACCCGTGACTCCACCTTACCCGAATCCGACGCTAATCGTTACTCATACTAACGGAAATGGGTGTCTTTTTAAGCTCTTCGGTTTTCCATGGATGGACACTTTCCGGCCCGAACCCGGCCGAACCCGACCGGTGCTCACTCCTACCAAAACGTCAATTTTCCAGAAACTCGTTTTTCTCATGGAATTGAAGTAGGGTTAAGGTTGTGTACTGATTGTATGATTTCTAAAAATGGATGTGATTGGTTTCATCAAGTCTTAGTTGTTTTGCTTTGAAAATGGGATTTTCTTGAAAAGTGATTATGTGAGACGAACTTTGTGAATTTCATGATTTCGTCGTGTTTAGCCGGTGAAACGCCAAGGTATACTCTACTGCACTTATATGTAGCCTAAAGGTATACTTAGTTGAGGCATTGGATCTTGTTTACCTGGTTTTGGTTCAATAGCTTCAACTATTTTGAAAATGGTAGTAAGATAGACGAACTTGGTTGAAAATGGTTCCTTTAAACCAACTACCTTATAAATCTTTCGTGAATGGTTTTACATGATTAATTGAGAATATGTGGATGATTGTTGAAGGTTGAATATGATAATTATCATGAAATGTTGTGTTGCTCCATTTTACTTGGTTTATGAGGAGTATATGGAATTGTTGTGATATTTTCTAGTTGATGTTGATGTATGTTGATCCATGCTGATGACTCTTATTTGAATTGTGATTTGTTGAATGTGTGGACATGAATACTTGATAATGCAATTGTTGTTGAGATAGTTAATGTAATTGGAGGTGTACTTTTACATTGTTGTTGATAGTTGTTATGTTGAAGTTGTGCATTATTGGGTCGTTGTTGTATGTCCATGCATCATATCATATGAGTCGTATGTTGAAATGTAAAAGGAGGTGTACTTTTACATAGTTGTTGTAATAGGAGGTGTACTCTTACATAGATGTGCGGTTGGCATCTACTGTTGTTGTATGGTACCACATGCATATATGTGTCAATGTATAGGTGCATTGCATATAGAGATGAGATCTTGTCGTGATATGTGAAGGATGTTTGTTGGTGATAATTGTTTGATGAGTGTTGCTTGTGATACTTGGAGTGATTGTATGAATGTATATGAAAATTTATTGTTCATGCAAACTATTGAAAGTTGAATTGATTCATTTATGTCAATTATTATTTATTAATTGTGATTAATGTAAAGCTAACCTCCAGTGGTTTTGACCCCCTATCTGTCTGTATGGATGGGTAGACGATGTGCATGAGTAGTTGCTTTTGGTGAGTGCTTGGATAGTGGGAGCTATCTCCGTTAACGTTTGGAGTCGTAGGTTTAGGCTCTGATTAAGTGGTCGTGTCTTTATATTATTGTTGGATTCTATTTTTATTGTTGAAACTTGCCCACTTGTTGGGACTTGGAGGATGTTATATGATGATGTATTTTGACCATGGTATGTATATGTTGGAGATATATGATTTGTATCCGCTGTGACTGTTGAGATATTTTATATATGCATGATGATTTTGGATTTTGTTGAGACGTAGCGTCTATTTCTTGAATATTTGTTATATTCGCGTGTTTTATCGCTTTAATAGAAATAGGGCGTTACAATGACCCCTCTCCAAATGCACAGTGAATGTCCTTTATTGGAATACTCGAGGTATTGCAACTCGGATACAAGAGTTGCATTAAAAAAATTAGGTTTGTCTCATAAAACGATGTTAAGATTTCTTTATTGATCGGTGTGGTCTACCTAACTACAGATTTCCTTAATCTGCTTGTCATTTCCTGCTTTTTTTTCTTTTCTTTTCGACTTATGAGAGTTTTGGTCTAGTCCCCCCCTCTTGTAAATATTTTTATCATTTTTTAATAAAATTTTCGAGTTTGGCAGCATAAGATGGAGGTTTCGCGGGATGCCAACTTAATTGGGATATCGTTGTTTCCTTTGATGCATGTTCTTTCTCTTGGCTTAGAAAAAACAAATTAAACACCAACATCATTCCTCATAAAGATTCATTTGCTAGGCCTAAGGTTGGTTATGGCTTAATAGTTTGCGCCAGCAGCAAATCATACAAACAAGATACATTCTTTTTAGCTGTCTGCCCTATCTATGAGATTTTATCACCAATCTGCCTTGCTTGAGATTTTAAGTACCAAACTGTCCTAGTTGGAATTTCGAGTATACCAAATAAAATAGCGCACTCATTGGTGATGTGGCAACAAGTTTGGTGCACTAGCTAGTGAAGCATTCGTTATTTTTTTCTTTGTTTTTTGTTGTTTTATATTATTATTTATTTCAATTTTAATTTTAATTTTTTAAAAATAAATTAGAAATGCTTAAAAAAAAGACTAATAAATTTCGTAATAAAATGTTACAACAATAATATTAATAACATTAATAGATAACATAATATAAAATATCAATTACATTAAATTAAGAGAAATGATTTGTACAATAATTTTTTGACAAACTTTTGTAATAACTTCCTCTCTCATATGCACATTATGTTTTTACTTTCTCTCTCTATTGCTTTGATTTGACCAAAGTTGTGCCTGGGAGGTTACGAATACCCTTGAACAAATTGTTTATCGACTCTGCAAGGTTAGAGGTTATGTGACCCCCGCGTGCACCTTTGTCATATGCATGTGTCCATTAAGATTTTCCTCTACGTTGGCACAACCGACGAAGATTTTCTACGCGAAGATGAAGTTGAAAGAGAATTTTTTTTTTCTATCATTTCACGGATTACTTCAAGGATATGGTTTTTCTGTGAAATCATCTATAGACAATGTACAATCGGAAGAACCATAATATTTTGTTCGTGACATTAGACATAGGGAATGTAGCACACACGAACATTTCTAGTTTTTCTCATTTGTGGTGATAATTTTTAATTTGTAATATTTTATTATTCATTTTATTTGTATATTTTAAAATATTATTATTTTATGTTTTTATGTTTTATTAATTTAAATTGAAAAAAAAACAATATAAAAAAAACAAAAAATGTTCAGTAGTTAAATAATGGCACGTATCAATCTCAATTTATGATCACTCTCTACATTATTGGGATTACTAATATAAAATAATAATTCAATGCATAATTAAACACAAATCGACGTGTCCTTGAGATCACTTTGAATTGAAAATAATTTAATTAAGATTTAAACACATGGCTCTTACATATATTAATTGGGAGCTTCTATGGTGCAGTCAGAAAACTGGCTTTTTTGAAAAAGTTAATTTTGATCTTAATGTTTGATTCATTTTTAAATTGTTGATTACTGATTAATGATCAACAGTCATTCATCTAGTAATGCTTGCAACATCTTGGACTTACAAGTACTATTTTATTGTCGGAATCTTTAACATGCAAACAGAGTTGATGATATTATGTGATAGTCTTAAGTGTTACATTTTGTGGGGTGTTACGCTTATAACAAGGTAGGATAAAATTAGATTAAGTGTAGTCTTGTTAATCTGATGAATTGATGATACTATGAGGACTGGACTTTTGATGCCATTGTACAAACAATGAGGTGTTATTCATTACATTTTTGATGTTATAGTGTTAACTTCACCAAAAAAGACATTTCCATGACTTCACCATAGAATTTTCCATATTTATTAATATTGCATGGTTGGGAGAGGGACAACAATTTATTAATAAAAAAAATAGGCAAAATTATACTAATAGTCCCATAACTTAATTTCAGGTAACGTTTTGGTCCTTTATCTTATTTTTTTTTCCATTTAAATCCTTTATCTTTTTAAATGTCAACACTATTATCCTTTTTTTACAAAAACCCAGCAAATTCATAACAAAAATCAATTTTTCAATAAGAAACTCATATCTTCTTAATAAAACCCAGAAACACATATCTTCATAAAATCCCCTTCACCATTTCTGTTTTTCTATATCAGATTTGTGCTGCAGAAAATGAATGACAATCACAACCTCTTATACAACCTACACCAATTCAGCTCTTCCACACCTACCTCACCACCATCTATCAACCCACTTCTCTCAATTAAACAAACTCAAACTCTTATCGTCACTTTGTCTTACTGCCACTTTGCCTTTGTGGGAGAGAGAGATATCTGGATTACAAATTTGGAGCTTATTGTTGCTTTTGGGTTTTGAATGCCTAATGGTCTTGGAGTGTTGGTTTTGTGCGCTAAATGCACCTATCCTCCAACACTTATTCATATCTATTGTTGCTTTGTGGCAAAAATGGATTTTAACTTGTAAGACGGGAGAAAATCAATTGATAATCAGATAAGAAAAAAAATGATAGTAGTTGTTGAGAGCGCGAGTGTCTGAGAATGAACCACAGCTTCCCTTTCCCACCTTCAACTCCTCACCGAATTAATTTAATTCAAAAATCAATCAAACTATAGCATAGCATACATACATATATAAATTGAAACAGACATTGTGCTTGTGCTGTGCATTAATCTAATATGTGTTAGGTACTTGTTCTTGAATATTGAATATAGAAGAAAGTAAGTTTATGTGAAACAAAGAGTGAAGATGGATTGCATTTTTTTTTCTCTTGGATTTTTATAAATATCTGAGTTTTTGGCTTTTGTTGATGAAGATATGGGTTTATTGATGAACAACTTATTTTTGTTATGAATTTGCTGGGTTTTTAATTTTTTTTTTTTTTGAAAAAGGATAATAGTGTTAACATTTAAAAAGATAAAGGATTGAAATGGGAAAAAAAATAAGATAAATGACCAAAACGTTACCTGAAATTAAGTTAAAGGACTATTAGTGTAATTTTGCCAAAAAAACACTATATGTGGCATTTGACCCAAGGCTTCTGATTCAATGTTTCAATTGTTGCTTGACACACCCTCAAAGTTAGCCATGCCTAGGTGGTGTGCCCAACTGGCTAAGATGAATGAACAAGGCAATGCAAGCATTATATATATAAGGACCAACAATTTTATGTTCAAACGGGTAACTTTCGTGTAAAAAAAATTTTACTTCGAATTTTTTAAGTTTAGATTAAAGAGTTTATATGAATTTATAAAATTCCAATAGTTACCCTCAACTTTTGGTTGAGTATTATATTTAAAGTAATTAAGGAGTTATTTTTTATTATCAATGAATATATCGGCTAGAAATTCACATTTTTAAAGTGACTAAATAGGGAGTTTGGACCATGCATATATTATGCAATGTAGCTAACAACCGAGTTAAGTTCACGTGGACATAAATGTTTTAGAGAGATAAATAATGAGTTTTTTTACCGAATATTGATGGATGGATTAGGCAAGTGTACCAAATCGTTTACTAAGTAATAAAGTGATAGGTAGAGTATCTTATCTACATGGATTGTCGTTTCGTCCAAACAATTCGCGTTTCATATTTTAGTTTGACGATATAAAATAAAAGAGTTAAGGGTTAGAGATTGAAATTTTTATCTGTTTGCAACAGAGCAAGTTACCTGTTTGGTTGCAGAAAAGTATGCAACGGTTAGGACTCTTCGAATCCCGCTATCTATTTCGTTGGAATTAATTAACATTCTTTTGGCGTTTAGTTTTCTTATGTAGACTATACAAGTGATGAGGTCGTTGGGACGTTCTAACCTACTTGGTTGTCAAGCTGCACCTGATGATCGCACAGTGATCCTTACGTGCGGGGTCTATACTATCTCGGTTGATCTAGATTTATCCCTCCGATGGCTAATTACACATGATGATCGCACTGTGATCTTTACGTGCAGTGTAACGCCCCAAAATTCTAATTAATTAATTTTCATTTTATGTGCACTTTCTTTGATGTGATAATTTATGTGTGTGCCTTAATATTTAATTTAAATTATCAGAACTATATTTATTTTATTAAGATAAATTGGGTGTTCACAAGGATCTAAGAATAGCTACTTGTTAATTTTTATTATAAAATTATGCCAAAATAAAACAAAAAGAAAAAAATAAGGAAGAATTAGAGAAAAAGGATAACGGTTGTTGTTGTTGACTAATTGTTCCCCACTTTTTTTTTTTTTTTTTTTGACAAATTGTTCCCCACTTTTAGCACTAACTTATGTTACATGTTATATATATATGACTAGTGACATTTAAACCTATTAAGATTATATAGCGTCGCACTACTCCCATGAAGAATTCATCGCTATTTTTTATATGTGATGGTACTGTAGTTGTGGTTTCTCCACCGTGATTGCCTATTGTCCATTCCCTTTGAGAGATCTTTTGTTTTCACCGGTTAGTTTCTTTTCTTTTTATGTTGTCAAAGGTCTATTCTTTATCACCGATGATTTACACATGAAAATCATCGAAGCTATGATTTTAGGCTTATTACGGCTGAGACTTAATTTACATGTAAGAGAACACTTAACTGTACCATGATAATAGATATAGAATATGCAATTGATTACATTGGAATGAAATCAATTAAAGTTACAATAGTTAATTTCTTTGGTTGCTAATTTTTATAAAAATCAACTTATAGAGATAGCTCGAGAATATAGCATAATACTTGTTTATTTGACTATTTGTTATAACTCTCAAATTTTATTGTCAATTTGGAGTCTCAAGAATTGGCACTGGTCCTTCTAAATTTGCAAATGAAACTTTTATATTCTTTTTATTTTTATATTTTTAAATTTGAATTCCTGTGTTTGATGCCTACAATTTAGATTTAGATATTTCTAAACTAGCTGACCTAGATATGTTACTAGTTTATGCTATTCTCATTAGTTATGTGCATTCATGACTATGATCCTAAAAGTAATGTTTTGTTTACTTTGAAACATATTTGATTTAGAAGATATATATCATGCTGACCTTGTTCTTTTCTTCCTTTAGCCGAGACTTGAATGATAGTCACTTAATTCCTATTTTTCTAAAAACAAAAAAATACAGTGTTTTTAACTTGTTTAAACTTTTGAAGTAATAGTAAATAATTTATTTATTAGTGTTGTTGGGTTATTGCTTGGACGGGTTACTAGACACTATTATTAATTAAGATGAGACACATATTCGATCAACAGGTTGGGTTCGTTGTCATTATGGAGTTCTTCGGGTCCTTTTATCTAGTGTGAAAGCTTCAATCAAGGTATGGGGTGAGAGAGAAGAATTCGAGATCATGAGTGTAAATTAATTGAGATGAATGGGAAAATCGTTTTCCCAAAGTTCATTCGGGGCTCATTGCGACAGTTGTAGCCCTTGGAGAGAATAATTAAATTAATGTGCAAATTTGGAAGTGTGAAGTTAAAAGATGATTTAGAAACATTATTAAGGTGTTGCTTTGATTTAAATTATGTGAATAGGTGGTATTTGATGTCAATGATAAAATTTTGTGCATGTGCTCATGCTTGATCTGCCAGAATTATTTGAATTGATAAATTATGTATATTAATTGATTGAATAACTAGCACAAGATATTTGATGTTTGGTAGATAATTGTTTTGCTTCGGCCAATTCGGTGCTAAAGAAACTAATTACGGACTAATTTGCGAGTGTATGGATTGTGTCTATTGTTCTTGTAAATGTTGTGTTGGACATCTGTATGAAATTGACTATAGTGGTATTCTAAGAGGTATTAAAAATGTCTTAGATTTTATAATTTTTTTTTGTAATAAATCCACTTCTATTCTGTTGTCAAGAGTCATCAATCTGTTTATTTTTCTATGCAAATGACGAGGCTTAAAATTGTTTGATGATGAGAATAATGATGTTGATTAAAATTTACGGTGTGAATGACGATGTATTTTCATGATGCCGATGTTTTCTATGATGATGATGTTATATTATAATAATGATGAGAATGACGATGAGAGTGTTGACTGTTAATCTATGATGATGATGATGATGTAAGTGGTGATGATTTGTGTGTTTGCATTAGAGTTGTGCATTTAGGGGGAGTCTTGCATTCATATGTGGAATATGTGACTGTGTATACGTGTAATACTTGTCGAATTTAATTCCTTGCGTTCATATAGAGTCTAGAGCATAAGTCTTGCATATGTGGGAGAAAAGTCCAGTAACATACTTCAGACAATTATGTGGGAGAAAAGTCTAGTAACATATCTCTGGCAACTATGTTGAGAAAAGTCCAGTAATATAACTCTGGCAAAACGATGAGTAGGAGTGGTACCACATTCATATAGGTCTTAGGACTGAGTCCATATGCATAAAATTTAACCATGATTTGTATTTGGTGAATAAGTGTAATTGTGTGAAACGACAATGTGATTATTTGTTGATGTTCTTATGAAGATGGTTATTGGTGACTATATGTGTTGTGACTAGTTCAGAATTGTATTGTGACATTGTGTTTTGTGAGGATTTTGTTCTTAAGCTGTGATGATATTTTCTACTAATATGGATTGAGATGATATAGTATATTCTTCAAGGTTCAGAATATTATGTTTGTGATGTGATACGAAGATATTAAAACATTACACAGAACATATTATAACAAGTGCGCTAGAATTTCAGAGATCAAAGGAGAAATGAAAGAAAACAAACTTGAAATCCAACAATTTCAAAAGGCAAATCTAGAAGATTCTGATGGCTACTTGGAAAGATCTAGACATTGAATCAGAATCTGAGAAAGATGAAGCTAATGTGGTTGTGGGATTAGTAGCTACGGTTGAACTCCGGATAACGAAAGTCCCTTTTTTCTTAGGAACCGGAGAGTTAACACCTAAAAAAAATGGGTGATATTAACACACAATTTTTTTTCTAAAACAATATCTCTAAACATGTTTTGCTCACGATTTGAAATCAAAGATCTTAACCAAAATCCAATGTGATATACGTTGGCCTTTATAACTAAAATATATGTTAGCCTACTACAAAAGAACATATAGAACTCGTGTCCCTCGCTTCTGAATTTAATAAGGGAAACATTGTTAATATGATCTCCTCGTTATTGTTAAACAATAATAGTATTATATATCCATGGATCAGGCAAAAACATTAATTTTGTCTATAAATTGATGCATGCAAGAAATGAAGAAATGCAATACAAAGTTGAGCTCATAATCAACAAACAATAGTATATTTGTAGCTGGTTCTTTCTTTTGATCAATCAATCAATGGCTTATGTTAAGCTTGCTCCTTTTGCTGTCTTCTTGCTTGCCGCATTCTGTATGTATATACCATTCATGCATTTCTATTTATGTTTAATAAATCATGAGAAATTAATCAGAATCGACTCTCAACTAATTTTATTATTAGTATTTGTATGTTGTTCAAACGTTAATTAGCTTTGTCAATTACAGTGATATTACCAATGAAGAAAGTAGAAGCAGATCAATGTGATAGTTCGTGCGGTGGCTCCTTTTCTGCAGATTGTAATAGCGGTTGTTATTGCGAAATCACTGATTGTCCGTATGATATTTGTGTTGGTGTATGCCGGCCTCAGAGTAAGGTTGAGGAACATCCTAAGTTATGTTGGTCTCATGAAGAATGCACAAAAAAGGGTAGTGGAAATTATTGTGCTCGTTTTCCTAATTCTGATATCAAATATGGCTTCTGTTTTGCCTCTGTCTCTGAAGCACAAGACGCATTCAAGATGGCCATTACCTCTAAATTCAAGAAAGACTTCTTGAAGATGCCTGGCACCACTGCTTAATATTGATTGATATGTCAAAAAAAGCCTATGATGATGCATGCTAAGATATTAAGCATCTACTACTTTAAATAAATAGGCTTTGTTTCCAACTAATCAATTGGATTTCTTAGATATCCATCCAAATTTCAATTAATGATGTATTTGCAAGTTATGTTATGAATCATTCATATTACTCGTTTTCTAATTCGATCTTCCCATTTATATTTCTTTGGTTTTAATTCTTGCAATATTGTTTAAAATTCATTTTGGTATGTCGTGAGACATAGAAACAATGTTATGCACTGGCAATCCACATCGTTGTAAAACAGGTGAGACCTACGTTACACCCTCATGATTTGCGGGTAATTTACCCCTCATCATATCAACCAATTAAATTGAGTAATGTGTACACTATTAACTAAATCAAAAATGGAAAGTTTTTTACATAGAGTTTTTGTTATTCGCATCTTTATCTCATATTCAATTAATGTGCTTTTATCTTTCCGGTCAAAAAATTTAATGAGATATTTTATTTCCACATTTCAATTGTTTAGACAAGTTTTGTTCTTATTTTTTCTTTACTGTTTTTTGTTTCAAATTTTAATTTTTCTACAAATTTTTTTACTCCATATCTTGTTGTTTTTTTAAGCTTGGATCCGGGAAAAAAACATTCCAACACGTTATTTTTTCGAACATCAATTAGATTTTTTTTATTAATTAGATTATTATATATTACCATATGCTTGTATCTATCAATATTAGCCTAAACGTTATTTTATTTTATTTTATTTATAAGATGACTAAATGCTATTAACCAAAACAAATATTTTTGTTTTACAAGTTAAAAAAAAAACGAAGACTCGTTTCAGTTTCTGAAAAAAATTGTAAGACCTAATTTAGTCTCTGAGAAATATGTAATTCACTTGTATTTCCCCATAAATATAAATAGATACAACTTAATCTCTACTTTCTTTACTTTGTTTTTATTGATGAAAGAAATATAAAGGAAAGAAAATAAGATATTGGCAAATTTTTTTATAGATACTAGCAATTATTTAGTAGTATGGTATAAGAGAAAATTAAATAAAATCATGATAGGAAAGACATGTGTATTTATAAAATGGAATAAATATATTTAAACAAAAGTAAGATATGATAAAATAAAAATAAAATATTTCATTACAATAAATACAAAATATATTCCTTACAATTTTTAAAATATATCATCCAATTCAGGAGAAGTCGAACCTTTTTCGGTCAACGTGATAACCACAATTTGACTGATCTCTATTTAAGTCTCATTGTAGCTCATACATTCAAGAATAAATTTCAAATCATTTTCAAACTTAAGAGGGAATGAGAGTGTAATTCAAACTTTTTTAGGGGATGAGACTCTAATAAGTACGACTTCATGGTGAGACTCCATTAATTATAAGAACATTATTCTTAAAGTATCCTTAATCAAGGTTTATTGTGAAGTGGTATAGCATTAAAGCATAAAGATCATTATGTGGGTAGACCGATGATCATGTCTCGCGGATCATGGATAAAGAGTTGTCAAGTCTTCGTATAGATATAAATATATATCATGGATGTGTGGGGTGTGGGTTATCTGGAATGAAAGAAACAGTCGGGTCTTCAAAAATAAGGAGAGCACCATCCATCAGTTGGTAGAGAAAGTCAAATTACATTCCTTCTGGTGCATGAAGGCTACTAATATTTCCATTCAGCCCAATTTTCAAATGTGGTATTCGAGCCCTTTTGTTTGTTTGGGCATTGGTTAGACTGTATTTGTGTTCTCATTTTTTGGACTCTGTATTGTGTACTCTGTACCAGAGTCACATAATTCGCTGGGTTGACTGGCGAACCAGGAATTGGTTCACGCGAACCGATTTACGGTTCTTTCGCGTACAGGTTCACGCAGATACGTGAAGGAATTCGCAGAAACGGGTGAACCAAGAGAACCTGCATAAACGACCGTCGTAAGAGTGAGGCGGAGCACTGTGAGTGGAGGAATTTTGTCTGTGAGTGGAGGAACTGGGAGGCGGCAGACACAACTTCACGTTTTTGGGAGGCTGCTGTTTCTCTCATGGAAGGAAGAAGATGATGATGAGATGAAATTAGGGTTTCTTGGGCTTGGGTTAGCTTGCTGGACTATATTAATATTGGTCTTTGACTTGGGTTAATAAAATTGGACTATTTTTGATAAATCCAGACCATATTTTACTTAATGGTTGTTTCTCTTGAATGGTGGTGCTAAAGTTGGAATAAAAATAAGATCTTTGACAATTTAAAATATAAATTTATCATTTTTATTTTATCTACATTTTAAAATACTAATTGTTATTTTTTGTTTATGTTGTTAATAAATTATGCTTGTCAAAGTTGAATTTTATTTATGATATCAATATTTTTAATCATTTTTTTGTTTATTTAATTATTATTTTTCATAATGTATCAATTAATATATTAGAACGTACCGAAGCGTACCGAAGCTCTATACTCCTATACGTACCGAATTCTTCTCATGTAGCGTACCGCGAACCCGTACCGGTACCGCGTACCAGGGCGAATCGCGAATTATGTGACTATGCTCTGTACGTTTGAGGATTCTTGAGCACATCTTGTGCCTGAGTATCCTTTTGTGTTTCTAATATACTGCATTTTTGCTTGTTCAGAAAGAAAAAAACTATACAATCTCATAACATGACTTAAAAGCAAATGTTCAAACCTAATTTACTTCTTATGATTCTAGCACTTTATATAACTATTCTTCCACTGTATATTCTTGCACTAAAGGGAGAAAACCGT
This sequence comes from Medicago sativa, assembly GCF_051527215.1. Lineage (NCBI taxonomy): Eukaryota > Viridiplantae > Streptophyta > Magnoliopsida > Fabales > Fabaceae > Medicago > Medicago sativa. The sequence goes on along the minus strand of NC_140751.1, from coordinate 69,811,994 downwards.
TAATCAACGTTCAAAATCATCAACATATAAAAGTTTAAAATCATGAAAATGCACATCTCGGATTTTACAAAACTTTGGATATGAACGGAAGTTGCCACATGTATAAGCATCTTTTATGTCTCCTTTCGCAACTTATAAAAGTTGTAAACAATTATCCCAGCTCATGAAATTAACCTCGTGTTCATTGTTTCTGAATTTAATAAGGGAAACATTATCAATATTATAATTGTCATTGTCCTTAACCGCACAATTTCCGGATCGATGGATCATGCAAAACCATTCATTTTGTCTATAAATTGCTGCATGCAAGAAAGAACTAATGCAATACTACAAGGCTAACTAAACTCATAAGTAAGAAATAAACAGTTGTTGCTGGTTCTTTCTTTTGATCAAACAATGGCTTCTATTAAACTTGCTCCTTTCGCTGCTGTCTTCTTACTTGCTGCATTCTGTATGTATTCTTTTTAATCAACATGCATTCTTTTTGTATTTTAACCATCTTTGTCGTATGATGCATTTCTGTTTATAAATATTTTCGAGCTCATTAGAAATTAGCTTGGTCACTAATTTTCCTTTCATTTAACAATAGTATGTGTATGTTGTTCAAACTTTAATTTGCTTTGTGATTTACAGTAATGATCAAGGTACCTATAATTTAGGTGGTCAAGGTATTTGTCTCCCATATGATTCTATTAAAAAGATGGTTGAAGAAAATCCTAACTTATGCCAAACTCATACTGATTGCACAAAGAAGGGTAGTGGAAATTATTGTGCTCGTCGTCCTAATTCAAATATCAAATATGGCTTCTGTTTTGCCTCTGTCACTGAAGCAGAAGACGCATTCAAGATGACCATTACCTCTAAATTCAAGAAAGACTTCTTGAAGATGCTTGGCACCACCGCTTAATTAATATTGATATGTCAAAAAAAGCCTATGATGATGCATGCTAAGATATTAAGCATCTATGTATTACTTTAAATAAATAGGCTTTGTTTCCGATTAATCGATTGGATCTTATTGGGATCTTGCAGAGTCCCTCCTTCATTTTAAATAGCATAAACAAAAACATATCTTATATAGTACTATAGACAATCAGGTTGACATAAGTGAAAGTACCAACAAGCGTTTGTGAAAATAAAATAATATAAATGTATACAAAATACAATAAAATCAAATCAAAACTGAAATTGATATTTACAAAAAATATATATATTTATAAACTAAAAAAACTCTAATCAAAGTTGTCGTTGCTTTGTTAAAGATATCATCAATCATCGAGAATGGCGCCAAAAACTTGATTACAAATTTGGCAAGTGCACTAAATCATTCAAGTAATATAGTAGTAGGTGTATCGCCTCCACAAGGATTGTTGTTTTTGACTCAATATCTACTAAACTTATATTCAAAAGAGTAAATTGGGGGATTAGCATCATCTGCATAATCGTCAGAATTTATTTCTCTCATCTCTCAGAATAACTACTCCTCTCACTTGATACATCATCTCTCTCTCTCTCTCTCTCTCTCTCTCTCTCTCTCTCTCTATATATATATATATATATATATATATATATATATATATATACATATACAGTGGCGTATCCAGGACCCTGAGTCAGGGGGTGCAAATTTTTTAGCTTCATTAATTAATATTTAAGTTATTATTAATATTATATATAATATATATGCGAGTTACCAAATTTTGATCTAGTAATTTTTCTTAGGATTTAATTAACATGAGTCGATAATGTAACATGATTTTCCACATTCATATAATTCAAGTATTTATCACTAGCACCTCTCGAATAAAAAAGTATTTATCACTATGAATTCAAAAGAGTATTATTTACATTATATACAATTAGTCGTAATCATATGGTTTAAAATCAAAAGAAAAGAATAAAAATATAACCAGGAATTACAGAGTTTAAATATTTTGTTTTTATACTAGTTTACATTTTATTTGTATTTAATATCAAATGCATTTGTTCTAAAAAAAAAAATCAAATGCAATGGATAAGTAATTGATGTAGTATTAGCCTTAGAGATTAGTTCTATACCCATGCTTTGCGCTTTTGGCTTTTATAGAAAAACAAAAGTCTACCAAATTAACGACCAGCAAAAGTCCACTTATGAGATAATTAACAACATTTAACAGCAATAAAAGTAAAAAATGACTAGAATGATATTTCTAAGTACGCCAATATATCTCATAGGCGTCAGTCTTCCTCACTCTTGGATGTGAGGTGCAAAGCGAAAATCCAGGGTGTGCAAATAGCAATATAAATAGAAATATAGGTGCAAATAGCAAAATTCCAGGGTGTGCAGGTGCACACCCTCAACTGCACCTGGATCCGCCCCTATATATATATATATATATATATATATATATATATATATATATATATATATATATATATATATATATATAAAAGTTGTTCTTGATGCTCAGAAATATAGATTAAAGGTGCAAGATATTACACAAAGTTAAAAGATTTTATGTATAAACTGAGAAAAGATTACAAGGCGGAAGCAAAGCGTGCCTCAACCAAACAACAAGGATTCCTTATAAAGGAAAAAAGGTTCACTATTTGAACCGGTAAAAGGCGACCTAAACAATCGGTTGCTGGTTAAAAACGACAAAACAACATTATTGCAGAAGCCGGGTGCTCATTGGGCCCCATCGTCACTTTCACAATAATTACAACAATACAAACAACTTTAACAAAGTTGTCAAAAAGAAAAGGAAAAAGAAAAAGCTAAAGCTAAAGTTGATTACGACTAAAGCAAAAGCTGAAAAGGACCATTTGTCCACCAAAAGATTCTTCAAAATTATTGCTAATTGCCAGCTTGCAAAGATAACCAATCACTTTCCTTTGTTAGCAATTATTTCGATCATTGAGTCCCAAATATCTTCCACCGTTGGGTCTGGTTGTGATTCACCAGGAAGAACTTCTTCATCTTCATCTTGTTCTTTGGAGGATACAGACATACTATCCTCTGGGAAAGAACAGAAAAACTGATCCTTCATGAAATCAAGAACTCTGACCTTAATTTGATCATTAGTTTCTTGAGGATATTTCCTCTGAAAATAAGTTTTAACTTCATTCATAGAAAAGCTCTGAGTGTTGGAGGTTTTAACACCCTTGGCTTTTTCAGATGCAATGGAAGCATTAATTTTTTCAGATATAATTTTTATATCGTCTGAACTCATATTAGTCCAAAATTTATAAAAGAAATTTCTTTGTAAAATAGGAACATTAAACCTATCTTTAGAGATGGTAATATTCCATCTCCAGATCCATGGGATTTGAAATTTACAAAAGAAAAGACAAGGACATTGCCCTGTGATGAGTTTACTGGATGCAACCTTTTCAATTAAAGGGCTAGTATTACACCAAGAAGTATACAAATTTTGTGTTTCAGAAGGTAGAATTTCTAAAGATGGACCAAATTTTTGCCACCATGAGAAAAACCAATTTGGAATATGTTTTTCAACAATTTCTGGATTAACTGAAAAGAACCAAGAATGCTTGTTCTTGGGGTTTTGATAATAAAAGGTTTGGGTAAAAGCATTGATATAATCCCAATAATTGAAATTTACGGAATTACCTTGACCATCTATAATAGCCTTTTCATGGTTTGGGCTAATACCCCAGTCCTTTGGTAACAAAATTTTGTTAATATGACATTTTGAAAAACTTATAAAGTCTTTAACATTACCATTATGGTGATTATGAGTAATGGTAACTGATCCTGATCCGATCAAAAGCATTTCAAGATGTAGTCTGGATTTTCCAGCCATACCAGGGTATCCTCTGGTGTCTAAGTACCTGTCTTTAACAGACCAACCATCACTATTATTTAGTGAAAGATCTTCATCATCAATATACATGATGGTTTCCACAATAGGATTTTCAAAGTACTCTTGGGAAGATTCTTCCTGAGTTGCTTGTTTGTAAGATATCATCTTACCTTTTACAGAGGAGGAAGAGGCTTCTTCTTTCTCTTTTTTCACATTAGAAAAATTTGGTCTTCCTTTGTTGTATTGGACCACTGACCAGTCCCCGATTACAGGAACATTGTTTGCTGATGGTTCTTGGGGCAACATATTATTGCTCCCTTGGATACCTCGACCACGACCATATTGGCCACGACCTCCTCTCCCCCTATAAGGGGTTGTCATATCCCTGCAAAAATTCACGGGTTAAGAAATCAGCAAGAGAGTTATTTTCCCCTTTTATGTATTGAATATCAAATTCAAAAGCCGATAATTGAGCTTGCCAGTTAGCAAAAATTTGTTTTGCTACAAGATTCTTAACATCCTTTTCAATAATAGGTTTTGCCGAACTACAATCAATTCTAAGCAAAAACTTTTGATTAAGTAAATCACTCTGAAATTTAGAGATGCATTTAATAATAGAAAGCATTTCTTTCTTAACCGTCGAATACTTGGTCTGAGTAGGATTCCACTTTCCAGAAGTAAATCTGACTAACACTTCTTTATTAGAAGTAGGGTTAAGTTGTTTAAGAATTCCCCCATAACCCAAATTGGAAGCATCAGTTTCAACAATTTTAAAATAATTAGGATTAGCTAGAGAAAGACAAGGCAAATTTTTGACTTTACTCTTAATCTTGCGAACAGCATGAGTATGTTCATCTGTCCAGGGCTTGGGTTTTGATTTTAACCTGTTATACAGAATAGCTGTATCTTTAGATAAATACTCATAGTAGTCAGACACATAATTAAGACTTCCTAAAAATCTTTGTAATTGAGTTTTATCCAGGATAATATCTGGAAATTTGGAAGCGAAATCAATACTTCTATCAATAGGAATAATAGTTCCCTTATCAATGTTATGACCCAGAAATCTAACTTTAGTCTGGAAAAGTTTCATTTTGGGCGCAGAGACAACAAGCCCACTTCTTTTAACTACTTCTTTGAAGATTTTAAGATGTTTAACATGTTGATCTATAGTTTTTGAAAAGACTAAAACATCATCAATGTAAACAATAATAAATTCTGAGTATTTCTCAAAAATGTCATTCATAATTTTTTGAAATTCTGATGGCGCATTTTTCAAACCAAAAGCCATCACAAGCCATTCAAACTGTCCAAACGGAACAGTGAAAGCAGTTTTATATCTATCAGATTCCTTAATTTGGATCTGCCAATAACCAGATTTCATATCAAATTTAGAAAAGATAGTCGCATTAACTAATCTATCTAACAAATCTTTTTTGTTTGGAATAGGATACCTAATCCATTTTAGGACCTTATTAAGAGGTTTATAATTAATCACTAGTCTAGGAACACCACGTTCCTTCTCTGCCGCGTTATCAACATAAAAGGCAGTACAACTCCAAGGAGATTTAGATTTTCTAATTAAACCTTTGTCAAGAAGAGATTGAATCTCTTTTCTACACAAATTTTGATAGTTATCATTCATTTGTGCCGGTCTGGCCTTGGTAGGAATTTGACTTTCATTAAATTCATCAATGTAAGGAAGAGAAACCATATGTTTCTTTCTATCCCAAAAAGCATTGGGAAGGTCATTACAAACTTCATTATTGAATTGAAGCTCTAAAGACTTAATTTGTCTTTGTATATCAGCTTTTTTTAACCGTTCTTCTATATTAAGAAGATTTATTTCTTCTTTAAGAAAACATATTTGTTTTTCTTTTTTACTAAGAATATCCTTAACTTCATTAAGCATCCTAGTATGGGGATTAGTGATAAACTCAAAAGTAATTTCTTGATTATCAATCAGAGTAGTAATTCCCTTTTGATCAATATTCTTGATGGGCATAATATTATGCAAAAAAGGAGTTCCTAATATAACTCTATGCGTTAAATTTTTTACCAAAATAAAATTAGTTGGTAAACAAATATTTTGGTTGCAAATATAAGCATTAGAAAGTTTATAATTAACTTGAAGTTTATCTCCTCCAGCTTGGGTTAGAGATTGAGTGGTTTTGGAAAAATATTTTGTAGGAATAATTCCTTCTTGAATGCAGTTCAAATCTGCACCACTATCAACCAAAGCAATTTCATTTTTAAGAATATACTCTTTATTAATAACTAAAGTAATTTTCACAAACCATTTTTGTGAAGTAACTCTTTGAAGAGTGTTTAAAAAAGTATTTTCTGATTTTTCTTCGGAAGTAGAAGGTTTAGAATTTTCAATTTTAGAAATATCCTGAGTAATTTCCTCAATCTTTAAAGTTTCTAATTTAGAAATTCTGTGAGATAAAGTATTATTGTCTCTTTTTATTTGAGATATCTCAGTTTTTAGGAGATTAATTTCTCTTCTCAAATCATTAGTAGAAATGGGTGTTTCTCTAATATTAGTTTCACGAAATCTAGATAAGACTTCACTAATATTATACGGTGCCTCAATAATTTGAGGTCCTTTGTCCTTATTAGAACCATCTTTGATAAGAAATTCTAACATTTTTCTCTTCAGATTATTATCTGAAATACTATCAATGACTTTTAAAGCTTCATCATGCTCAGCAGTTAGAACATTCAAACCATTCATTTCGACTATATTTTTCCAATAGTCTATCTCCTCATTGCAGGGACAATCTGACTCCGAACTGTTATCAGAATCGTTATCAGTGGTAGAATCATTAATTTGATTTATAACTTCATTATTATCTTCTGATTCATTATCAGAATATTTAAATAGGACTTTCTCTAATTGAGAACGAAGGTTATCATCTTCAATATCATTAAGCTGTTTCTTAGTCCAGCATTGAGTGGCATAATGACCACTTTTGCCACACTTATGGCAAGTAATATTTTTTGAAAACTTATCAGCTTTCCTTTTATTTTTAGCGCTAGGAAAATTTTCCCTAGTCTTTCCTTTAGAGAAATTTTCTCTATGTTTTTTCTTATTAGAAGACTTATGAGACTTTTTTCTCTTAATTTGAGAAGTATCATTAGAAGAACTAATTTTCTTCTTATTCTTTTTATCCATAGTAGGTTTTCCTAAATCAAAGGCAAATTGTTCACAAAATTCACCTAATTGGTGTTTTTCGGTTAATTTTTGCTTTTTAAGCTGATTTTTTAACTTTATGTCATTACACAAAGAAAGACCTTCTTGAATACAAGTATTAGAAATTTGACCATAAGTTAGGTTTGGGTAATTTATATTTATCCCATCATTTTTATTTCTCAAAGATTGCCTAACTTTCTCGGCAAACAGGTGAGGTAATCCATCAACAAATTTGGCTTTCCAATGACTACTATCAGGGTCTTCAATCATAAAAACTCTGGATAAAAAGGTATCTTTATACCATCTAAAATGTGTCAAAGAAGGACAACGTAAATTTTGTAAAAGAGTGCAAATACGCTCTCCAACAGGTATTCTAGTACCAACAAAATTGTTTATTATAGAAAGACTTAAGGTATAAACCGCGTCTTCTTCGTTAGTATTAGTCACAGATCCTGTGGCTTCATCTTTAACAATTTTTTTATGAGAAAGAATTTCTTCTCTTTGGGCAGCTGTGAGATACGCATCCCACCAACCTCTAAGTTGACCGACAAAACCCACGGTTATAAAACTAGCAATATTTCTATCGGTATTACCTTGTTTCTTACAAATAGTAGAATACATGAGCATTTTTTGAATGACAATAACAATTTGTCTATCATTAAGACCGTCAATATTCCATTCATAAATGGATCTACCCGAGTACGAGGTTTGAATAATGTCATCATTTTCTTCAAAAAGCAAATCATGCGGCGAGGGTCTATCGTAATAGATTTTATCAACTCCTCTTTTAGTATAAACAGTATTAATTTCAGCCTTTTCATTAAGACTGAAGTCATTGAACATACTAGTAAGTTCATCAACATTTTCAAATTCTTTGTTGCTTGATTCGCTATCTGAATCTTCGTCTTTAGAAATAACATTAAGATTTAATTTCTTAAGTTTCTCTTGCAAAGTATTCAAAAATTCATTCGAATTATCATCAATTTTGAAATTCTCAATTTTAGTGGGAGGCTGAATAATAGGAGATTCACTAATTTGGTCATAAAAACCTTTTGACTCCGAAGTTGAAGCTGAAGGAATATCCTTTTTCTCAAAATGGTCAATAATAATTTTTTGATTGTTTATATTTTTCTCAACCAAAAATTTTAAAAAAGCGATATCTTTATCTAAAGATAAAAGCTGGTCTCCTATCCGGGTTAGATAAGCATTAGAAAAATTTTGAGCTTTGATTATAGAGTTTAACTCATTAAGGCTATTAAGGGTATTTCCTACCTTAGATCCTATATTAGTGTGCGAATACGCAACGGCTTCAACGTTAGTTCCCAAAGTTAAACTTTCTTCCGGCGGAAAAGGGGATTGAATGGGATCGTTACGTCCAATAATATACCAAGATCTGGATTTTAGAGTACAAATTTCTTTTTCAGTTTGACTGAGAAAATAGGTTATAAACCATTCAACAAATCTGATGAACTCTTGAGTTATGCTAAGATGTTTATAGTAATCATTTTTAATTTTTTCTCTTTCCCAATCTGGGATTTCTCTGAAAAACCATTTTCGAAAATCAGAATATTTTTCCATCATAAATTCATCATTTATGAATTTCCTCCAAAGACTATTAGGTGTAAGGTCCATTAAAAGTCTGATTGAGTTGGGGAGGTTTTTCCTTCTTTTTGGCTGTTATTAGCCTCATAAACTCCATAAGGAATTTTGTTGTCACTCATCATTATATGTTCAACAGTTTCAGCTTCTTCTTTAGTTCTGGATGTAGAAGCTTCAGAAAAAGATTTCCTAGATAAATTACTAGGAACCGAATAAAATCTATTTGAAGAATATCTTGAGGATATGCTTCTCGGAATAGTACAAATTCTTTGAGGAGTAAATCTTATTTCAACATCTCCATCAGTGGTTTGAACAATTTGTTCTATTTGATTATTAATAATAGGTTCAGGTTCAACCACTTGAGGTAAATTCCAATTTTCTGGAAAATTTAATTCTTCCCATTTTATCAACCTATTAGTTGCAATTTTGGAAGTTAATAAATTAGTTTGAACCAAAGCTGTGGTTCCAGGAAAACTTATTTGTTTTGCCTTAGGATTTAAAGTATTTAACACCTTAAAATAAATTCTGTAACAAACAGCCATAATTTGACTTCCTGCTTGGAAATCATAACCATGCGTATGAATATTCATTTGTAAGGATTTAAACAGATTTTTATCTGAAAGCGATAGGCTTAAGTTTGGCGCTACGTCAAAATAAACAGTGCCATGACAAAGGCTGGTTTCAATAACAGCAGCTAGGGATTGTTTAAAATTTTTACATCTACCATCTCTGACATAGGCCATAATACTGGTATTTAATCCAAGCAAAGTTAAAGGTTTAATTGCAATTTGAATTAACCCAACATGCATATATTTATACTCTTTGAAGGATTCTAAATCCTTTTTGCATAACATAAATATGTCTTGAGAATCTTTTGAGATTCTAACATTCTGTTCAATGGTCTTAACAGCCATCCTAGACTTAAAGTCGAATATCCCAAAATTATAAATTTCCTTTTTAGGAACAGCGGGTATAACCCATTTATTTAAATTTTCCAAATTGTTTGGGAATTCGACCAACTCTTGGTTGGTGGTAAGATCATTCTGATCTGGTTCTTCCATGAAGAAAACAAAGGGCGAACAGCGTTATGACATAGTTGATTAACAAAGTAAAGTAAAGTATCTTAACTTTCTCATGATCATAGTAACAAGAAGTTTAGACTTAAAAAACTTTTATAAAAGTCTCTAAACCTATCAACCCGCAGGGATAGAAGAGCAAAAACTCTCAGCGAGACATCGAACGCAGTAATCTGACAAAAATTCTCATTTAAAACAGACATCACATATCTCTAACTCCCTCCCCGGGAAAAAACGAGATTTTTGTCTGAAACAAGAATCACCAGATCCGTCCCAAAATTCTTTTATGTCTGAAATAAAAGTTATTATGATCATGACAATGTTTTAATACTTAACTACTAAGTTAAAAACTAAGTCATAACAACAGTTTAGCCTCTAATTGTCATACAATTAGAGTTTAGGAGAAGAGGTACCTGGACTCAAAACGGATATATATATATATATATATATATATATATATATATATATATATATATATATATATATATATATATATATATATATATATAGGGCATATCACATGAGAATGGTAATCTTATGTGAGAATAATGAGAATACTTATCAACCATTAGATTAAAATAGATGGTCCAGATTAAAAGCTTTATTTTAAATGACACATGTGCCTTTCCACATCTCATCCAATCTCTTGAACCCTTCATCTTCTTCCCTTCTCCAATCTACAAACATCTGTAAAATTTGTTAACGTCAAACAAGAACAAAGTCTGCAAATCACTTGCCATAATCTTGAAAAAAAATACAATCACCTAGCCACCGCTAATTTCTTTCACACCATTTAACGTTGAAGGTGATTTCAATGAGTTTAATTAATTTAAAAACTTAATTTCTTTCAGACCATCAACATTGAAGAAATAAAAATAAAAGGGGAATCTTTGTTGATTTTCTTAATCACGTAGTAATTTTGTTGATTTCAATAAAAAACAATGTGTTGATTGCAATTTGAGAGAAGAGAACCGTGACTTGACATTATAGAATATAGAGAAACTACATGGTGGATAGCTATGGAGTCCGATGGAGAATTTAATATTGGAAACCCCTTCAATCATGTTTTTTGTAAGTCAGAAAATTGAAGGAGCATCCCGTAGATTGGAGAAGAAACAGAGATTAGAATCTCATCGAGAAAGGAGGTGAACACTTCAAGAGATTGGATGAGATGTGGAAAGGCCCATGTGTAATTTAAAATAAAGCTTTTAATCTAGACCATCTATTTTAATCTAATGGTTGATAAGTATTCTCATCATTCTCACATAAGATTACCATTCTCATGTGATATGGCCTGTATATATATATATATATATATATATATATATATATATATATATATATATATATATATATATATATATATATATATATATATATCAAACATGGGATATCATGGCTCCAATGGGTTCGTAGGAAGACCCGCCCCTGACTATACAATCTCTCTCTCTCATAACATGACTTAAAAGTAAATGTTCAAACCTAATTTACTTCTTATGATTCTTGCACTTTATATAGATATGCAATATAACTATTCTTGCACTATATATTCTTGCACTAAAGGAGAATACCGTTCAGAATCATCAAAAGGCACATCTCGGATTTTTTTTTTTCTTACAAAAGTTTGGATAGATGGAAGTTGAGACATGTATAAGCATCTTTTATGTCTCCTTTCCCAACATATAAAAGTTGTAAACAATTATCCCAGCTCATGTGTATTGTACAATTTTCTGAATTTAATAATAAGCAATGCTAAAAAAAACATCAAGAATAAAAAGCAACCAATCACAATGCACTATTTGCCACAATTCAAGGAGGTGTGGCTGAAAAATAGGAAATGGACAAATAAATCATGCAATTAAAATTTGCCACATGTGTCTTGAAAAATTCTTGATGCTATTTTTCTAGATAAATAGCATTTTCCTTTAATAATATAGCGATTATTAAATTAACCTCGTGTTAATTGTTTCTGAATTTAATAAGGGAAACATTATTAATATTATAATTCTCATTGTTCTTAACCTACACCACCAGGTGAACAACCCCTGCAGTTTGAGATATGTATGACATTGGGTTGGACTTTGGAGGTTTGAAGTGTAAAGAAAATATTAGATGTAAACACACTTTAAAGTGTATGCAATATTTGGTTGCTATATGGGTCAACTTTGTGTCATTTTCGGTCAGAATATTGTTATGCTGAATGATTTTAATGAAAAGGAGATTTAGTTGCTGATTGTGAAAAAAGGGTAGCAATTGGTGGTAAGGAGATATAGGGAAATGTTAATCATGATATCTTAGTAAGTAGTTTAGATGACATGGATGAATATTTTTGGTTGCGATATAAATGTTTTTGGTGTTGGACGGTGAATAACCAACACAAGAATAAAATCAGCGTAGTGGAGATGATGATGTTGCGATGGATGTGTGGTAAGACTAAACGAGATATGATTAAAAAAGAAAATATTAGAGAGAGTTGGGTAGCACTTATACTAGAAAAGATGGTGGAAAATATGCTTGGGTGGTTTGGGCATGTTGAGAGAAGACCTGTAGATTTTGTAAGGAGAATAGATCAGATGGAGGATAGTAAGATCCCTAGAGACATAGGAAAACCTAGAAAAACTATAAGAGAAACTATTAGGAAAAACTATAAAAGAAACTATAATTTTCATTGTCCTTAACCACGCAATTTCCGGATCCATGGATCATGCAAGAGCATTAATTTTGTCCATAAATTGATGCATGCAAGAAATGAATCAATGCAATACCAAGCTGAGCTCATTATTAACAAACAAACAATACTGTAGCTGGTTCTTTCTTTTGATCAAACAATGGCTTCTGTTAAGCTTGCTCCTTTCGCTGCTGTCTTCTTACTTGCTGCATTCTGTATGTATTTTTTAACCTATACCATGCATTTCTATTGATATTTTAAAACTCATGAGAAATTAATCTATAATATGGTAGTATCCACTCTATCCTAAATAATGATTTATTTAGTATATGTTACAATTTTAATTAAATTTGCCATTTACAGTAATGTTCCCGATGAAGAAAGTAGAAGCACAAGATTGTATGAGTGGTTGCTTTTTAATAACGGGTTTTACATGTCCTGGCGGTTGTCAATGCTACCCTGCAAAGTCCTTACGCAGGTGGATGCGCTCCTCGTCCAGCATCTTCTGTAGATCTAAAGAAGATGGTTGAAGAACATCCTAACTTATGTTGGTCTACTGCTGAATGCACAAAGAAAGGTAGTGGAAATTTTTGTGGTCGTTATAATATCTTCTGATATCAAATATGGCTGGTGTTTTGCCTCTATCTCTGAAGCAGAAGACGCATTCTTCAAGACTCCCTCTAACCCTAAATTCTCAAAAGACTTCTTGAAGATGTTTGACATCGTTTAATATTGATATATGTCAAAATAAAAAGCCAACCATGCTAGATATTATACATCTACGTACTACTTTAAATAAATAGTCTTTGCAAGTTGTGAATCATTCATTACTCGTTTCTTGCTTTAATTCTTCCATTGTTTAAAATTCATTTTGATATGTATGTCGTGAGATATAGAAACAATGTAATGTAATGGCAATCCACATCGTTATAAAACATGATATAGATGTATTGAAAGGGAGAAAACACAAAGATTATTGATAAGAATTAGGTGTCTTACATCAATGAGCTTATTTAAATTATTTATTTGCCACAAGTTAGTCATTTAACATACCAATATTTGTGATTCAAAAAATAGGTAGTCATTTAACATTTTTTTTTTAACAAATTGGTCATAAAATGTTTGCACCGTTAGCTTTTTCCAACGAACCTCATTAAAAAATGTTTGTATCCACAGAGAATTTTAATTCAAAATTTGTATTTGAAATTTTGGCGCTTATTGGAGAGATATCCTACCTGATGTCTTGGACAACAGGTTCGAGAAGTATGATGTTCTAGAGAACAGGTACGACAATGTAGCACAATAAACAATAAACAAGTAAAGTGTAAGAAAGAAAGAACACAGGAGATTTGGTAACCCTTTTCGGTGCAACTTCACATACATCCCGAGGCATCCATGCTAAGAAAGGAAATCCACTCTTATATTATTGGTTCGTAGTCTTATGTGAAGAAACTTTGTTCACTGCCTTGACACCTAATCACTACCGGTGTATTTCTACCACTATCCCATCTTATTTTCTCTTCAACCACTATCCCAATGACTAGTTCAATATCACGATTACAATCAAAATAGGAGAACAACTCCAATAAACAAAATCAACTCTTGCAAGATGCACTGGAGCGGCTTACAAATAACAAAGTACAACTCAACTAAACAAATCAACTCTATGCATCAGAGTGATACAGAGAGGTACACAAATAGTAAAGACAAGACATGAAACTCTAAGACTCTTTCTCAATATGATGACTTTGATCACAACTCAACTAAAACAAACCATATTTGTGCTTTGATAATCAATTGCAGCAGACAGAGAGGTATACAAAATAAAGCACAAAGTTTAACAATGAAACCCTAATAATATCTTTTTGTAATCATGATTTCGTCAATAGAAATTAGGGTTTGAGCCTCCATAAATAGCCAGAGAATGCATAGGTTTTTTCTTCAATCGGGGATAAACAAACCAGTTGAATAAAACGTATTTTCAGCCACAATATTTTAGGAACCAAATAAATTATTTCCTAAAATGTTTAGGACATTTGCTTCAGAAGCACGGCATAACAAACTGAAAAGAGCAAGCTGAATTTAAATCATGAGTTACATGCATCGTTTATGCATAAATATTTTTTGTCAAGTAGTTTAGTGGCTAAAATTTAATAAATAAATGGAAAAACAATGATATAGATGTATTGGAAGGGAGAAAACACAAAGATTGGTGATAATAATTAGGTCAAATACATCTTTTGGTCCCTTAAGTTTGACAAAATATCATATTAGTCCTTTAAGTTTTTAAGTTTTAAATAGGTCATTTAAGTTGTTAATTTATTACATTTTTACCTTTTTAGGAACTATTTGAAACTTTAAAAACTTCAAATAGGTGCATTAAATTAACAACTTAAATGACCTATTAATTGAACTTAAAAAACTTAAAGGACTAATATGGTATTCTTGTCAAACTTAAATAACCAAGAATGGTATTTGACCTAATAATTATTGGGGTAATAGTCACTTTGGTCCCTGAAATTGTAATGAGTAGTCAAAATAATCCTTCAATGTATCAAAACTTTAAAGTAGTCCCTGATTGTGCATTTTGTTAGTCAAAATAGTCCTTAACGTTAAAATATTTCATTAATATTGTCAGATTAGTCCTCCAATACACTTACTTATTGTCATATTAGTCCTTATAAGTACATATTTATTGTCATTTTAGTCCCTATATGAAAAAAGTTATTGTGAACATTGAGAGGTTATTTTAGTGTCAAGGACTATTTTGACTAACATAATGCACAATCATGGACTATTTTGAAATTTTGATACAATGAAGGACTAAAATGACTAATCATTATATATTCAGGGACTAAAGTGATCATTACCCCCAATAATTATTTATATATCATTTAGAGTAAATTACACTCCCCTCCCCTCAAAGATGCTTGAATTACACTTCTCTCCCCTCTTATGTTAAAATATACACTCTCCTCCCCTCTTATTCAAAAAACATATTAGAAAATATTTCACTCCCCTCCCTTGAGAGAAGCTTGAATTACATTCTCCTCCCCTCTTAAGTTAAAATCTACGCTTTAGTTCCTCAATATTATTTTTTTATTTCTAATAATCTAACACATTTCGAAAACAAATAGTTCGCGGGTCTATTTTCATATAACCAAATTTGAATACTTATTTTTTCATTTTTTTTCTTCACAATTTCAACATAAGAGGGAAGGGTAGTGTAATTCAAGCATCTTTGAGGGGAGAGAAGTGTAATTTACTCTATCATTTAACATACAAATATTTGACATTAAAAAAAGTTAGTCATTTAAGTTTTTTTTTTTAATAAATTGATGATAAAATGTTTGCACCGTTAGCTTTTTTCCAACCAACCCCCATTAAAAAATTGTGTCCATTTTGAAGCTGATGTGGCAAGTGCACCTAGAGTTTTGAATTAAAACTTTTAATTCAAAATTTGTATTTTTTAATAAAAATGAAATATCACAAATAAAAATCGATATAGTTAAATTATTTAGATACTTTAATCTCATTCGGGCCTGTGTGCACATGATAGGATAGAGATAAGATATGATAAGAGACGGAATAACGATATGATATGATAGTGACCTGATAACATTTATCATTTCACATGTTTGGTGCACACATGATAACAAACTTGATAATATTATTTTATCATTTACATGATAATATTATTTTATCATTTCATTAACATGCACATAATCCATAGCAAAAGCAAAATATAACTTGACAAAGCCTGAACCATTTTCTTTAAGAAGCAAATGCAAAAACAACAACACCATATCAATGTTATCCTTCGTTTTTATATTTTTTTACAAGAGTACAAGATATCAATATTATGAAGAGAGATGACACACCACCGCTACTCATCTCTAAAATATAAACAACAATTACGATGAGCTAAAGAAGGGGAAAACGAGAAAAAAAAACACCACGCCAAAGCTGCAAATGAGAGGAATCAATTGAAATTGAAACGCAATAACAATATCAAGTTGAATCAATTGAAATATCTCATTAATCTTCAACTATTTTCATTCTCCTTAGGTTCCGGCTCCGTAAAGAGAAGGGTTGCCGGGAAAAGAAACGAGATTGGAGTTGGTTCCGGCAAAGGGAAAAATGGTTTAGAGACAGGTAGCAGTCAAAGAGAAACTGGAGAAAAGGAGGAGTAGATCAC
The DNA here is from genome assembly GCF_051527215.1 of Medicago sativa. NCBI lineage: Eukaryota > Viridiplantae > Streptophyta > Magnoliopsida > Fabales > Fabaceae > Medicago > Medicago sativa. The sequence goes on along the minus strand of NC_140751.1, from coordinate 69,795,454 downwards.
AGAGAGTGGGTCACAGAGATTATTAAAAATAAAAAGAGAGTGGGAGTCACTAGGAGTCGAAAGGTGTACGCGCGATTGTTTTTGCTATCCTATTCCTAACCCAACTAAAACAAAGGATTAAAATAATGAAGGATGAATATGATAGGATAAGCAATGGGATTATTTTATCTTTTCCTATTGGTGCACCAAACAAGAAATTGAAGTGGGATATGATAATTTTATCATATCATGTCTTCCTATCATGTGCACCAAACTGGCCTTTCAAGTTTATAAGTTGAATAAAATCAATAAATTGGAGAGAACATCATCATCATTTCAAGAACAAACAAATCAAATGAAGAAAAAAAAAATGTCAATCTACTAACGAGAGAAAGTTTTGGAAGAAAGAGTTCAATAAAAGGGTTGCAATTCTAAATTACGACAGAAATAAAATGTAAAATTCTTGAGTAGTCTACCTCCCTTCGAACGAGGAATCCTCTAAAATAAAATTGTTAATAAAAAAAAAAAGGAATATCCTCGAATGCATAAGAGATTTCTTTGTCTATGTATCATACCATTTGAGCTTTTAGGTCAAGACGTCACCTCGACAGTTATGCCACGATGTCTTTAAGCCTATATGTGAAAGATAGACTTCGGCAATCATGATATATTATATTAAGTATTTATTAGGAATCCTCATAGCCCAAATTTAAATCTAAGAATCACTAAAAAGTTCTGTTCAAATACAACTTGTGATAATCTTCTCATACGTACTACTCTTGTGTGATCTTGATACACAAAGCATCTCCTTTGATCGAAAGGGGAAGGTAATTTGTTGACTTGCACTGCACTTGAATTATTTATTCAAAACCTGCGCAAAAGAACGTGGTGGCGGAGGGGCTGGAGCTTTTACCGGCGATGAGAACGACACCATGCTGGGTCAGGAGCATTTAGAAGTCAATACGAGGCCAAACCTAATAGAGACGGAAACAGTCCAATTCAGAACACGAGAAGGACAGATTTGATGAAGGTTTCAATGGTGTTAGAGTAACAAGAGTCTACCTTTTGTGTTGCGAAAAGCATCAACGTAGTTGTGCTCTCTCACTTTTATCAAACACTATCACATAAACTGTTCGAAATCTCCTCTTATTAATATATGATCTTCAAACATGGAACTCCTCTTATTAATATATGATCTTCAAACTTGCCACTAAACAACGTCTAGTCTTCTCAACAAATCTGGAAAAAAATGCATTAATGATGAACTGCATGTTTACTTGTCTCGTCTCTTGAGACTTCCCTTTAAGCATAGTTGTTTTTGCCATTACTGAGCCAAGTTATGTATGTAGGAGCTTGTGTATAACATGACACGAAGTTATTTCTAGGATTCTAACTCTCATAGAGAGGGTTGTAAATTTTAAATTCTATGATCAATTTAAGTATATAAGAACTCACTAAGAGGTTATTACATGAATGTATAGGCCGCAAGTGCATGATTTCTATCACTTAATAAATTTTATCGATCTCATATGGACTGGTGTTGATCACTTAAAAGATTAAATTTTAAGATTTGTTTAATTTTAGAAAAGGATTTTTAGCAATATGATAAAACCGAAGCCTGTATACTCTAAATATGGAGACATACCTGTATCTTATACGTATCGGATATCGATACTCCGCAGATAGTCGCGGATACGTAACCACAGAGTATCGAAATTATAGGATACTTATAGGATACTCAAAAGATACACATACTTCACATATATGTATCCTGGAAAAAGATGTAGGGTAAAAAGTGAGACGTTGTGAAAATTCAATGGAGATGTATATGATTCAATTTAAGATATGAATGAGTATAACTATTTTTCGATTAACCGATTAAAAATTATGTTTTTTGTGGATGAAGGTAACGAGAGAGAGAGAGAGAGAGAGAGAGAGAGAGATTGAGAGAGAGAGTAGATTCAATCAATCAATATTAAACAAACTTTGTTTTGAGTTTTTTTATTGATTGATTTGTTGATATCCTAATATATAAATGAAAATAAAATATGATTTTTACTAAGACATTACATTTTTTATTTTGATCACATGTATAAGAATCTTTTATGTCTCCTTTCCCAACATATAAAAGTTGTAAACAATTATCCCAGCTCATGTATTGTACAATTTTCAGAATTTAATATAAAGATTATGAAATTAACCTCGTGTTGATTGTTTCTGAATTTAATAAGGGTAACATTATTAATATTATAATTCTCATTGTCCTTAACCGCGCAATTTTCGGATCGATGGATCATGCAAAAGCATTTATTTTGCCTATAAATTGATGCATATGCAAGAAATGAACCAATGCAATACAAGGCTAACTAAACTCATAAGTAAGAAATAAACAATTGTAGCTGCTTCTTTCTCTTGATCAAACAATGGCTATTGTTAAGCTCGCTCCTTTCGCTGCTGTCTTCTTACTTGCTGCATTCTGTATGTATTTAACCATCTTTTGATCAAACAATAGTTATATTAAGAAGTTTTTTTTTTTTTTTTTTTGAGGAAATTCTAGAAATTAATTTATTAAGTATATGTTTGAACTTCGAAGCCACAGCATATGAGGCATGTCTATGCTTGCATCTGTCTATGCTTGCGATTTTACGATTTTTGTTTTTGCTATTGCCTTTCGATCTGAAGCAAAATCCCGATTCAACTACTAAAATATTCAAATTACCGACAAAACTTTTTTTCACTAAATTTAGCGATGGAAGTGATCATGAATATCACTTTTTTCCTCTCAAAAATTGATCACTAAATGTTTTTCTTCTAAAAATGATATGTGTAATGTTGTTCAAATTTAATTACAGTTATGTTCCCGGTGAAGAAAGTAGAAGCTGATTGTACGGGTGATTGCTACCTGCACACTTGTGGCAGTCTGGATTGTACTTGCTACTTTAGTGGTGTAGGATTATTTGAATGCGGCCCTAAGACTTCTTTTACTGATATTAAGAAGATGGTTGCTGAACATTCTAAGTTATGTTGGTCTCATGGTGAATGCACAATGAAGGGTAGTGGGAATTATTGTGCTCGTTTTCCTTATTCTGATATCAAATATGGCCTTTGTTTTGCCTCTATATCTGAAGCAGCAGACATGTTCTTCAAGACAAAAGGCTTCTCCAAGATGCCTGTTACCACCGCTTAATATCAATATGCCATGCTTCTATGTACTACTTTAAATAAATAGTCTTTGTTTCCGACTAATCAATTGGATTTTTGGATATTCATCCAAATTTCAATGATGTATGTGTATGGGGGTGGCCCTTTAAGATATGGTGTTACTCGTTTTCCAAGTAATGTTATGACTCAGTCATTATACTCGTTTTCCAATTTTCCAAATATATTGTTGCCTTTGTTTCTACATTTTGAAACATAGAAACAATGTTACGCAACAACAATCCATATCGTTATAAAACATGATAGACGTACTAAAATTGAGAAAACACCAAGATTGGTGATATATATTTGGTTAAATATATACATCATTCAGTTTTTAAGTTATTTATTTATAACAAAATAGTTCTTTAAAAAAATTGGAACGTATAGGTTCTAAATTAATTACGCAACAGCTAATGCCCATAAGAAATGTAGGTTGTAGTTGTCAATTCACAATCGAACTTCTCTTGGATGAAATGTCGGCCAATTATAATGTGTTTTGTCTTGTTATGTTGAACATGATTATGTGCAATACTAATGTCTGATTTAAACAAGAGTCGTCTCTGTGTAGTGGCTTGAAGTAGATCTTCGACCACTCAGTGAACTTGTATAATCAGCATCAGCGTAAACCTCCATAGGTAGACTTCCACCTCTTTTAAACAAGAGTCGTCTCTGTATAGTGGCTTTGAGATATTGTAGAACATGGTCTACATGTTGCATGTGTCTCACTCACACATTATGCATGAATTGGCTCACCATACTCACTGCATATGTCAAATTCGGTCTAATGTGTGTCAAATAAATCAACACTTCCCACTAATTTTTGATACTGACTCTTGTCAACTTTGGAACTTTCCTCCTCAAAACTCATCCTGTGAGTGTGCTCAATGAGAACACTTGCAAGTTTGCATCCATGATTTCATGTTTCCTGCAAAAGATCAAGCACATACTTCCTTTGAGAGATAAAAATGTCGTGCTTTGAGTAGGCTACCTCAATTGCCAAGAAATACTTGAGTTATCCAAGGTATTTCTATTAGACCAAAATTGGTTAATAGAACAAAACCCTTTAAGTGTTGATGATAACAAAGCAATGTACGAAGCATATCTGATAACATTTAGGATTCTCTAAATGTGTGTTTAAATGTGCGTGAAATTCCTAGTACAACTGAGGTGCTGCCTCAGCACCAAGTCAAAACTCTAGACCAAGTCAAAGCTCTGTACGAGAAGTCAAAACTCCGCACTACCAGGCCAAAGCTATGGACTCATGCTGCTTTCTACGCCAAGTTTTTTGAAGCTCTAGACCTTGATGTTTTATTGAAATATTTTTCTCTAATAAAAGAACATGAAATTGTTTGAAATAAATATCAGAAATTGTTTGTTCAACACTTCAACTTATTTTATAATAACTAGCATTCAGACAGGCACTTTGTGACTGTCTGTCCGCTCTTTTTATCACGCTAATGCGTATAAATAATGAATAGTGCTTTTTATACAATTTTGATTAAAATATTAGGTCTAGATGATATATATTTTTCACTTCATAAGGAAACAAACTATACTGATCTTTATAATGATACAAACAATAAAACAAATAAAAATTCTTATCTTTTTGGATTACACCAACATAAGAACATTTTTTTTACAACATGATAACATTCTTATAGTCAAATTTATTTAATGGTAAAATTGGAATTGAAAAAGTCAACTGAAAACCATGTATTTTCTTCGTGTATAGTATAGATAATCATTACTATATAAAATCGATACAGTGTTTAAAATTAATCAATAGGAGATGGTGAAGTTCCAACCATTAGCTACTACTGCATTACATTTTAAGATATTGATGTCACGTTGGCAATGTTTGATTTTTTTTTTTTTTTTATGTAAACGAAATAGCATAGACACCATCTAAAACTCACGTACAACAATGAGTCTCCGATTTAAACCTAAATGAAGGTGTCAAATCTAATAATATTGATATTGTTGTTGAGTTAGGTCTTTCGGACCACATCACCAACCTTTATATATGTCTACAATATTTACATTATTTGGCTAATTTTTTGTGACATTAAATCACGAGTTATAGTAGTAGTCAAATACTTGTACAGAGTTTGTATTTCCTTTAGTTTTAGTCTAAGCATCTTTTATCTTTTATGTCTCCTCTCCCAACATCTAGAAGTTGTAAACAGTTATCCTAACCCTTGTATTCTACTGGGGATGCTTATTTACTTAACCTCGTGTGCCTTGCTTCTGAATTGAACAATAATAGTACTACATATCGGTGCATCCGGCAATATATTATTACAAACATGTCTAATTAACCACGCAATTTTCTCTTTTAGGCCGAATGCGGTACCGTGTGCTTAGGTGGTTGGGGTGGGAGACCGTTTAACCTTCACATTTAGAGAGTCTTCTTAGTATTATGTTAGACTTAGGTAGTGAGTGTGGGGGGTAAGAGAAGCTAGGATTCTTATTAGTATGGAAAACTGTTGTGTGGTCATTTTAGAAATCCGAAGTGAAGGGAAATCATGATCAGAAAGGCATCGGAAATTTAAATTTTCATTTCCATTTCCATGGATCATCACGAATTTGACATGAACCAGTGAAAATGTTTGTTACTGTTTACCGGTGTTTTTGGTAAACAAGAAGACATATTTTGGTTATTACAAGCACGATCAAACTAGAAATCCTAGGACATGTTGTGCAATGTTTTTCCAGAAAGTGTATGAACATTCATCAATATTCATAGGTTGCTTTATGAACAAGACGAATTTGCGTATGAAAATAATTGTCTCTCGACAGAGAAAAGTAAAGGAAATGCAAGTAAAAGACTTGAAAGTTTAAAACGCATAAACTTAAAGAAAATGTAAATTGCATTGCATTAATGTAAAGGTGGTTCGACAAATCAGATTACATACATTCTGTATAATTAATTTCTCTAGACGTTGGTACTTCGAGTGCTAGAATTCTTAAGTGATTTGTGACCCGTTTTTCCTATGAAAAACTCTTATTTATACATAGAAAAATAACTGTAAAAAGCTGAACTGCCACGAGCTGCACTTTCTCTCATCGAAAACCACATGTCTCCCACGTCTTCAATAAGAGAACCCCCTAAGTTTGTAAAAGTATCGATTTTGACTCCCTTTTAAAAAAAATATCAAAAGTGATCCCCCATGTTTAGGGAAATATGCTCTTTTGACCCTCTAACATAAGGGAAATATGCTCTTTTGTCCCCTTATCTTAAAAAAGTTACGATTATGGGCCCTGTTTTGGGACATGTGGCGTCTTCTCAGCAACTTTGCAACGTTTATGGGTCAAAATTGCTTTTTTTGGTTAGAGGGCCAAAATCGCAACTTTTTAAAAGTTAAGGTGTCAAAAATGCACTTAAGCCAAAATAAAAACTAAATGAAAAAACAACATAGGCAAGAGTTGAATCTAGCACATTATGCTTGGCAAAAACCTTCCCACCGCTACAACACGCCACACAATTGTTATTGAAGTGCACAAAGTTTGTGCACTCTTTTTTTCCTTCACATTGGAATTTTGTTCCATTGGGTTTTCCTTATAAGGTTTTTATCGAGGCAGATATATCATATACTGTACTCTGTTTCCTTCATGAAGATTTTTCCCATTGAGTTTTTTCTTAGTAAGGTGTTAATTAGGCATATCATCGACGGACGTCCAAAGGGGAGTATTATGAATATATTAATTAGTGGATGGTCATCCATTAACCTTCCACATACTTGTAACTCCCACTAGTAAGTGAATTTTATAATGTGATTATTTATTTACCTACTTGTGTCATATAAATAGCAATTATATTGCAATGTAAAGACACACTTTTAAAATAATACAATATACTTTCATGTTCTCTCTTTACCCCTTTCTCTTTATTCTATATATTTTACAATATCTTGCAATGCTTTAGATTAATTTCATAACAAAACCTGTTTTTGAAAATAGTAACATGTGTTCTAAAAACACAAGTTAATGAACCAAATAAAAAATATTCTCTTGGAATTTGTAAATTCAAATCCTAAAATAGAATTTAAATTTGTTTTTGTATAAAATTTATACTTTTAGATAACTAAACATATACCTCAATGAACACGTTAAGACCTCAATGAACACGTTAAGCATAGCTTTTATTTAAGAGATTATTAAATTAAACTCGTGTGCCTCGCTTATGATTTTTTTTTTGGTGGTGGCATTGGTGGTGGCAGGGATTTGAACCCCTAACCTTGCATATTTTATGCATTGTTCATACCAACTGAGCTAATACGAGGACCGCTTATGATATTAATAATGGAAACTTTATTAATATATGTTCAGTCATTATTATTAAACAATAATAGTAAAAACATGACCCTTATTAAATTTTCAAATCACGGATTAAAAACGAAATTCAAAATATTTACAAGACAATTTACTTGATTAACGTTTAATAAATTAATCTTGTGGTGCCTTGCTTCTGAAAATAAACCATTGTTTAAATAAACCAACAATTGTAGCTGCTTCTTTCTTTTGATCAAACAATGGCTTCTGTTAAGCTTGCTCCTATCGCTGCTGTCTTCTTACTTGCCGCATCATGTATGTATCCACTACCAATACATATCATGCATTTCTATTTATATTTTAGAACTCATGAGAAATTAATCTAAAATGAGGGAAAATATGAAATCTTTTTCACTAAATTTAGCGACGAAAGTGATAAATTACACTTTCGACTAGTATGTTGTTTAAGGAAATGCTATTTCTCTAGAAAAATAGCATCAAGAATTTTTCAAGACACATCTGACAAGTTTTAATTGCATGATTTATTTGTTCACTTCCTATTTTTCAGTCACACCTCTTTAAATTATGGCAGATAATGCATTGTGATTGACTGCTCTTTATTCTTGAAGAATTCTTGACGTTATTTTTCAGTCACACCTCCTTAAATTGTGGCAAATAGTGCATTGTTGTCTAAACTTTAACAGGCTTGCTATATGTCCCGAAACAAACCTTCCCGAATTTGTCCCGAAACACTAGCACCGTTGGATGTAAAAAAAGCTGCCTTCACACAATACATGGGGTAGGTGAGTAAAAAAAGCTGCCTTCACACAATACATGTCGGGCTGTATCGGGACACCACTTTTCGAGATAAGTCGCTTTTTCCAAACTTTAATTTGTTTATGTTATTTGCAGTAATGTTCCCGATGAAGAAAGTAGAAGCACAATGTTCGGGTGGTAGTTGCGGTGAAAGTTGTGACTATTCGAAATGTAGATGCGTGCCTCTTACTAGTACTGCTTTTATTTATGTATGCGTTCCTAAGAATTCTGTGGATCTTAAGAAATTGGTTAAGGAAGATTCTAAGATATGTGAATCTCATGCTGATTGCATAAAGAAGGGTACTGGGAATTTTTGTGCTCCTAAACCTTATTCTGGTCAAAAATATGGCTGGTGTTTTGCCTCTATATCTGAAGCAGCAGACATGTTCTTTAAGACTACCTCTAACTCTGAATTCACAAAAGGCTTCTCGATGATGCATGTCATCGCTTAATATAGAAACAATATTGTAATGCAATATTGTTATAAAATAGAGAAATGCTAACATGCATGTGTTCTTAGGGCACTTGTTTAGAAGTCTAAAGAAAAAACTATTTATTCGAAAATTGTGTATTCAGTATATTCATCCGTCCCTATATCTAAACACTCTTTTGACTAAAAACTTTGTCTCTAAATATAAACCCCTATTTAAATTACTAGATGAATTTATTATTATTTTCCTAAACATACCTCTAATTAATATTACTAACTTGTCTTAAAATATGAAAAGTCAAATTTAATACACATACAAACAAAATACAATTTGGTAATATTAAGATACAAAATAGACATATTACTCAAATGCCCCTCGACAGTTAACTGCCGAAGTTTACGAGAACCGGCTGCAGTTAACTGCCGAGGAAAACATCGGCAGTTAACTGCCGATATTTTGTTATAAGAACAGAACTGACATAGGAGTTTCCAAAACTCCATTGTTACGTTTTTGGTTGTGCAAGGTGCAATTTTCAGCCTTTTGAAGCCATTCCAAGCCAATTTCAATCACAAAAACAAGTACGTTGTTTGAATCTTATTACATTTCTGTTTTGTTGTTGAATTGTTTGTTTTTTTTTTTGTTAAATTTCGATTATATAGGTTTTATTGATTTTATGATATGTTAGATTTAGGTTTAAGTTTTATTGTTTTGACGATTTGTTGTAGAATTGTTAAAATTGTTAGAATTGTTAGGTTTATATGATTTTAGGATAGTTTAGGGGTCCCAATCTTTAAAGGGAAACCTAAAGCATCTCATCTTCAATCTATAGCAGACAAAATCAGAACAAGGCTTAACTCTTGGCATGCTTCTTTATTATCAATTTCTGGTAGAACTTTGCTAATCAAATCAGTCATTCATTCTATGCTTACTCATAGTATGGCTGTGTACTCTTGGTCAGTCTCTCTTTTGAAAGAAATTGAGAAATGGACCAGAAATTTCATATGGAGTGGAAATATTGAGAAAAGAAAATTGGTCACTGTAGCCTGGCATAAACTTTGCAAACCTTATGATGAAGGGGGTCTAGGTTTGAGATCTCTGATCAAGCTAAATGAAGCAACCAATCTCAAACTTGTTTGGGATATGTTAAACTCCAATCAGCCTTGGGCCATTTCTCTGAAAGACAAAGTTATCAAAAGAAGAAAACCTATAGCTTATCATGTGTCATCTTCTCTGTGGAGTAGTATGAAAAATGAATATCCAACAATTCTTGAGAAATCCTCTTGGTTGTTAGGTAATGGTGAGCACATCAAATTTTGGTCTGACAATTGGTGTGGTGTTACTATTGCTGAAAGTTTGCATATTCCTCCACACATTTCAGAATTACTTTCAGCTCCAGCCAAAGACTTTATTGTGAATTCAACTTGGAGCATCCCAATCTCTGTGCAACAAGCCTTCCCCAATCTTTATCAATTAATTCACAACATCATCATCCCTAAAGTCCCTCTTGATGACAGACTTGTTTGGAAAGGGACTAATACAGGAAATTTATCCCTTAAGGAAGCTTTCCTTCATAAAAATACCCCTGGTCAGAATCTGCAATGGGACAAAACAATCTGGAGTATTGATATTCCTCCCTCTAAATCATTGGTTTCCTGGAGAATCATGCATGATAGGATGCCAACTGACGAAAAGCTAATGGAATTGAAATATATGGTGCTTTGCTCAAAAGCTTGATACTGATTCTGCCTTTGTTGCTGAGATATATGGTGCCATGCTTGCAATTGAAATAGCAAACCATAACAATTGGAAGAACATATGGTTAGAAACTGACTCTATGCTGCTGGTTATGGCCTTCAAAGCTCCTCACATGATTCCTTGTTCTCTTAGAAACAGATGGGCTAATTGCTTAGAGCTCACGAAAAGTATGAATTTCTTGGTATCCCATATTTTTAGGGAAGGAAACTCTTGTGCGGATAGTTTAGCTAGCCTAGGCTTAGATTGCAATGAGTTTGTTTGGTGGAACTATCCCCCTACTGTCGTTAGAAGTGAAGTTGTTAGAAACATGTTGGGAATACCCAAATTTAGATTTACTAGCCTCTAGGCTAGTTTGTTTTTCTGCTTTTCTTTGTTGTATGCTTCTTCTTTTGTTTGAATGAAATTGGGTAGTGTGCTTTGCACTACTCTTGTTTTTAAGAAAAAAGAAGGATAGTTTAGGTTAGAATTGTTAGAATTGATTAGGTTTAGGTTTAGGTTGTTATGAATTGTTATAGAAGTTTTATTGAATTGTTAGGTTTAGGTTTTGATGAATTGTTGTAGAATCGTTAGAATTGTTTAGGTTTAGGTGTAGGTTTTGATGATAGTTTAGGAATTGTTGTAGAATTGTTAGAATTGTTTAGGTTTAGGTGTTGGTTTTGATGATAGTTTAGGAATTGTTGTAGAATTGTTAGAATTGTTTAGGTTTAGGTTTTGATTTTTTGATTTTATGATTTTATCTCATTGTTGTTTAGTTTAGGTTTTGATCGTCAATTTTTTTTTATGTAGACATGTCTCAGAATCAGAACCAGGGTAACGTTCAGGGTGATGAGAAGAAGAAAGAAAAATCGCCTATGACATGACACGGAATCACATGTGATAGTTCCGTCAAAAAGAAGGATTCGAAGGTACCAGTGTCCAATCAGTCGAGGTTGAGGAGGAGCAGGAGGATGTAACACCCCGTTTTTCCCAACTTAAAAATTTCATCATAAATCAGAGTATTTTAATCACAAACGGAATGTCACATGCTTCTTCTAAATCATAAAATGGATAATAATAATTATCTTTCAAATTCAACTTCAAAATCTAAAATCATGCAGCGGAAAATAGTTCAGCATACTAAAGTCTTGGCACGCAGGCCTTATCAAAAATCTCATAAAATAGTTCAATACTTAATCATAAAAAGTTCATAAAAGACACGTAAGGAATATATATGAAAGCAAGTCCCATCCCGTTACGTATCAGAGCACCTAGACACAAGTGAGGAGTCCACTCACGAACACTTCTAGTCTTTATTACCTGCAAGTTACCCATACGAAGGGCAACATTTTCAAGCAGAAGGGATGAGATTTCACAGTCAATAAATTAAGCATATAATTCATTAAAATGCATTTAGCAACATAAAACGTCATTAACATATCAAACATTTATCACTTAGCATATTATCACTTCATAACCAAATACCATCATCATATATCATCATCATTAAATATCATGTTCAACTTAACACTTGACTCGACAACACGACTCAACTTGACAATGCAACTCTGATCAACTTAACAACTTAACAACTTAAACCATCATCAAACTTCTTGATATGCAAATGCATGTGGTACCAATCAACAACATAAATGAGCGTAATTAGGCTCTTCAACATGTGAGCATAAAGCTGCCGGACTTAAAGCCCCCAACGTAGTTTGAGCACAAAGGCTGCCGGGCCTAAAGCCCACAACTTTAATGAGTATGCAATGGACTCAATCTCTCCTACAACTTAGACAACAACGTAAACATCTTATACAACTCCATAATCATGGATGACTTCTTAAATCATGACAACTTAGACCGACTCATGCAACTTCAAGACATTAACAATCAACAACAGAAAACAGTAGCAAGATATCACATATAATAACGCTTGAATGCATCAACATCATTTAAGGAATGGATTACATCAACATAATTATCATAAAACATCATAATATCACTCATGCAACCCTACTAATAATCCCAGTCATCTAAACAGGCTTCTGGACATTCTAGAAGTGTCCTAACAACTCTCATTCTTACTTCTAAGTCAACTCATAACTACACGTGCGAAAGAATCGCATGGAACAACAATTTTGGGCAACTAATAGGGTTATTCGCAACGGCGAGTACATAGCTCGCAATGGCGAGCAGCTGACTTGCTCGCAGTGGTGAAGGGTCCTGCTCGTAATGGCGAGTTAAGGGGTAGCTCGCAGTGGCAAGTTGATTTACTCGCAATGGCGAGTTCACTGGGTTAGCTCGCAGTTGCGAGTGCTCTAGCTCGCAGCTGCGAGCGATGACAATTCAGGCTCGGGCAGAAACCTAAAAACTTCAACTTTTCATCTCTCTTCATGATTCTAACACCAAAACAGCATCTAATTAACACCCTTATGTATATCTAAGGTCTGTACACTAATTTTGCATCAATCTAACATCTTTTCATGGTTTAATCATCAAATCGGTCTTTAAACCTAATTCCCAATTCTCACCAAAACTCAACCTAATCATGCTAAATTCATTCTAAAGAATTACACCCTTAATAAATTTGAAAGTTAGTCTCACCCTTACCTGGTAATTGAAGAAAATCGACAGCCTTCTCTTGTTCTTCTCTCTTTCTGACTTTTTCTCCCTTTTCTCCAAAAACGTACGTTCTGCCTAAAAACTTTTCTCAACCTAACTCCTTCTATTTATAACCTCACTCTAATTCCTCTTTACACCTCTGAAAATGCTCTTTTCACATCACAGCCCAAATTCTAATATTTTTATTTTATTTTCATATCTTATTTTATTTAATAATAAAATAAGTCATAACAACATAACAACTTCACAACATCATATACCCCACATAATTTATTTATAAATCATATAAACCACTCAACTTCATGAATCATAAAATTCACACATATCAATCATGAAAATCACTTAAATCATATATATAAATATATTTCTAAATAATCAAATAATTAAGACGGGCGTTACAACTCTCCCCAACTTATAGAATTTTCGTCCTCGAAAATTTACCTCAAGCAAACAACTCTGGGTAAGACTCCATCATCTTACTCTCTAACTCCCATGTCAAGCTTTCACCAGTCGTTCCACTCCAAACAACTCTCCCTAGAGGTATCTCTTTGCCTCTCAACGTCTTCATCTTGCGATCATCAATCCTCAAAGGTAAAGTCTCCACCGTAAGGTTGTCTCTAACTTGCACATCATCACTCTGAATCACATGGGACGGGTCTGGAACATACTTCCTCAACTGCGACACATGAAACACATCATGTAAATTCGATAAATCCGGTGGTAAGCCAACTCTATAAGCCACCGTGCCAATCCTCTCAAATATCTGATAGGGACCAATAAACTTTGGGGTCAACTTCTTTGACTTCAATTCACGACCAACACCGGTCGTTGGAGTAACTCTCAAGAACACATGGTCTCCCTCTTGAAACTCAAGGTCTTTCTTACGCTCATCATGGTAACTCTTCTGTCGACTCTGCGACGCTTTCATCTTCTCTTAAATCATTTTCACCTTCTCAGTAGTTTGTTGAACAATTTCTGGTCCTAAAACCACACTTTCACCTGTCTCAAACCAACACAACGGAGTCCTACACCTCCGACCATACAAAGCCTCGAAAGGTGCCATCCCAATACTTGAATGATAGATGTTATTATAAGTGAACTCTATCAACGGGAGATGACTATCCCAAGTTCCACCTTGCTCAAGTACACATACTCTCAACAAATCTTCGAGTGACTGAATCGTTCTTTCCGACTGACCATCTGTTTGGGGATGATAAGCCGAACTCAATCTCAACTTAGAGCCTAAAGCCTCTTGTAAACTCTTCCAAAATCTAGAAGTAAATCTTGGATCCCTATCTGACCCAATGCTTGAAGGAACACCATGCAGCTTCACAATATCTCAAATATAAATTTCTGCCAACTGAGCTACAGGAAAACTAATATTGATCGGAATGAAGTGTACCGACTTTGTCAATCTATCAACAATCACCCAAATGGCGTCATTCCCTCTAGGAGTATTCGGAAAACTCGTCACAAAATCCATGGATATACTATCTCATTTCCATTCTGGTACATCTAACGGTGTCATCAATCCAGCAGGTTTCTGATGTTCTACCTTTGACTTCTGACAAATCAAACAAGAGTACACAAATTGTGTTACATCACGTTTCAATCCAGACCACCAAAACAACTTCTTTAAGTCCTGATACATCTTTGTAGCTCCCGGATGAATACTTAAACTACTCCTATGACTCTCTTCAAGAATCATCTTCTTTATCTCATCATTATCTGGAATACATATCCTACCGCGAAACCTCAACACACCTTGATCATCTACCTTAAAGTCACTATCTTCAGTTTGATCACTAGCAACCAACAAGTCTACAAACTTAACATCAACCTTCTGCGCCTCCCTAATACTCCTCAGGAAATCATTATCAATTTTCAGCATTCCCAGCTTAACACTCCGAGACGACATTTCACAAACTAAGCTCAAATCTCTAAACTATTCAAGCAATTCAAACTCTTTAACCATCATAGCGGACATATGCAAACTCTTCGTACTAAAGGCATCTGCAACAACATTAGCTTTACCCGGATGATATTCTTTCAACAATTCTAGCCACCTTCGTTGTCTCGTATTCAATTCTTTCTGATCAAACAGATACTTCAAGCTCTTGTGATCACTAAACACCTCAAATCTCGAACCATACAAGTAATGTCTCCAAATCTTAAGCACAAATACAACTGCAGCTAATTCAAGATCATGAGTAGGGTAATTTCGTTCATGGATTCTCAACTATCTTGATGCATAAACAACCACTTTACCATCTTGCATAAGCACACCGCCTAAGCCCAACTTGGACGCATCACAATACACCACAAAAGGTTCATCAGGTTTCGGCAAAATCAAAACTGGAGCTGTCGTCAACCGTTTCTTCAATTCATTAAAATTGTTCTCACAATGTACATCCCACACAAAGGTTTTACCTTTACACGTCAACTGCGTTAACGGAAGTGCTAACTTAGAAAATCCTTCTATGAATCTTCGGTAGTAACCTGCTAGTCCCAAAAAGCTTCTAATCTCTGTAACTGACTTAGGAGTCTCCCATTGTGATACTGCTTCGACTTTAGATGGATCGACTGCAATACCACTACCAGAAATAACATGGCCGAGAAAACTTACCTCATTCAACCAGAATTCACACTTAGACAATTTAGCATACAGCTTCTTCTCTTTCAGCACTTGCAAGACAATCTTCAAATGTTCTGCATGTTCTTCTTCTATCTTAGAGTAAATCAGAATATCATCGATGAACACAACCACGAAGCGATCCAAAAATGCATGAAAAATTCGATTCATATACTCCATAAACACGCCAGGCGCATTACTCACACCAAAAGACATCACCTTATATTCATAATGTCTGTATCGCGTCCTAAAAGCCGTTTTCTGCATATCTTCATTTTTTACTTTAATCTGGTGATAACCCGACCTCAAGTCAATCTTGCTGAACACACGAGCACCCACTAACTGATCCATCAAGTCATCAATTCTAGGAAGTGGATATCTATTCTTTATAGTTACTTTATTCAGTTGTCGATAATCAACGCACTGTTTTATCTTGGTTTTTCGGGTGTCAAACATTGATTACGTTTGAACCTTTTAAACCGGTGATATCTTATTTTTTCTTGGGAAGGGAAAAAGTAAGCAAAACCCTTGAGAATCGAGGTCCGGGAGTTGTTTTCGCTACGGGAAGGTGTTAGGCACCCATAACGACTATAGTATCCTATAGGAACCGCCTTTAATTTCTACGCGCGCGCTTTATTTTTAAATGCTATTTTGAAATGCTTATTAAACCTAAGGATGTTCTAAGTGAAGAATTGGAGGGAGAAGAATGTTTTTGGATTTTTATTTTAGTTGAATTGAAGGAATTTTGTTCCTTGCCTACGTACCCGATTAAGGGATCAAATCCACCGTAGTTCTCTCTCAAAAATGTTTTTTGTTTTTGTTGGTTGATTTTAAGTTTGAAAATGGGATTTTGAAGAATAGAAAGAGGCCTCAAGGGCATGAGATTAGGAAAAAAGTGAGGTTGAATTAGTGAATTGCAAAAAAAGTCAAAGTTTGATTATTTTCATTGAAATTTGATTAAGAAAATGGAAAAGAAAATACAATGGGATATTGGATCCCAAGGTTTGTTTGGAAAAGATTTGAGTGAAGTTGTTCACATTTGTTTGGAAAATTGATTTTTTCTAAGTATGAATCCTAGGCATTCATCTAAACATACAATCCTAAACATACATCTAAACATGCATATTCTAGCTATATAGTGGTGTGTGTGCATGTGTCGGTGCTTGTGTCGGTGTACATCATTAGAGTCCATTGTCCTTTACATCATACCCTAGATACATTCTATGGCCTCTTTGCCAAGAAAATTAAAAGCATGAAAGAATATTACAAAATTTCCTAAGTGTTTACATTCTAACTTTTGGTACAAATTAAGTTGCAAGAAAGAAAATAGAGATGAAAATGGGATGCAATGATGATGCTTATGGTGAATATGAAATATGAAAGGAAAATGGTTAGTAGCATAAGGCAATATCAAAGAAGTGAAGTAAGAGAAATATTAGAATGTAAAAGGTAGAAAATAAGTGCAAACATGGCTAAAATTTGTTCATAAAATGCAAGAACCAAGTGACCTATAATTCTCACATTCCAATTACATTTTAAAGGTTTAGAAACAAGTATTGGAATGGGAATTAAGGCTACATGGTTTGCTTGACATTTTAAAACAAGTTTGAAGCATATTTACACTATTTATTTACTTAATGACTTGCAAGCTAAGTAACCTACCAAAACTCACAATTATGCAACAAAATTAAACACAAACAGTAGCTAAAACCTTATGAAATCAAGTGGCATAGGTCACTAAAATTCAACAAGCAATTTGGATTGAAATCAAGCAAAGTTTTACTTATTTTTAGCCTAAAATATGACAAAACTAGCAAGAAAATTAACACCTCATTTTTTATCAATTCTTTTAGTGCAAAAACCATCACAAAACATCACAAAACTAATAAGAAGCCTATATGAAATTTTTTAGAATCTCTTGAAGGATTTTTGGTCTTAAAGATACACAAGAACATCACAAATTTTAACAAGAATAGAAAACAAACTAAAAAAACTACACATATTTTTAATCAAGGTTCAACACAAAATAACATCATGAAAACATCAAGAAAATGATCAAAAATACGTAGGAGATTTTTAGGAATTTTCAGAGGATTCTTAACGGGACAGGGGGTGTGAATATGAAACAAACAGTATGAAAATAGCACAAAAAATTACAAGAAGAACAGGGAACTAGCAATTTAAGCCCAAGCCCAAAGAACTATGGATCCTGGGTCGCAGGAAGACGCAGGGGCCGCAGGATTGACCCAGGGACCCAACCCTAGATCAAACGGTGGGATAAGGAAGATGAGACCGGTCTGGAGATGAACCAAACTGGTTTAGACGAACCGGCTTGGTTCACTCCTCTATAAAAGCAAGGAGACCGGTCCAAATTCATTTGTCCCTTGTCTTTCTCTCTCTTACTCTCATACTCTCTCGTTCTCTCTCTAAAACCTCTGCACTCTAACCCTGGCCGGAAACTGGGAAGGACGGCGGAGGAACGGCGGAGAAAGATGAATCTTCATCTTCTCCGATGATTCTGAAAGAAATTTTACATAGAACCGTCCGTCTTCCTTCCCTCTTTACGAATCCATGGTTATTTTAGCGAAATCATGAAGAAAACGAAGTAGATCGGACTTTTTATTCTTCGTTTTTAGGGTTTTCAAACTTTTTCAAAATTTCATGAAATTGAACCCTAATCTAACTTGTTTTCTTCGCTGATTACGGATTTGGACCTTGTTTCGTGAAACAAACGGTGAATCCTTGAGATTTTAGACTCTAGGGTTTCGTTTCGAAAATTTTTTGGAATCTCTTCGAAATCCTCTTTGATTCACCGTTTATTTTCGCATTTGAACCTTCGATGATGATTATATGAAGAAACGAGGAGGTTCTGTGGACTTACTTGAGCTTAATTGGAGGTTCGAAACTGGATTCTTCGGAGGAACTTGGATTCTGAGTCTTCTTTTGATATTTTGTGGTAAGCTTCACTCCGAAACTGAAAATAAATCAGTTCTTCCTCCTCTTTCTTCTTCGCCGGTTCAGATTCCCTTTGATCCTTCTTCTTCTCTTCTCGACCTCTCTGTGATCGCGTGGTTCGTTACTTCGGTGGCGGATTCACGCTTGAATTGCAGAGATTCGAAGTTCGGTGATGATGATTCTTGTAAGAATCACTGAGAACTCTTCGAAACAAACGCTTCTATTCCCATTGTTCTTGCTATCAAACTCTGGGTTTTTGGTTTTTCTATGACGAAATTCTATGGATTTGTGATGAATTGGTTCGAATTTTGTGAAGAAAACTGGTTGTGATTTGGTATTTGTTGCGGTGGTTTAATTCAGTTATGGTGGTGACTGTGGTGGCCGTAATAGTTTGTTACGGCGGAGAGAGTTGGAAGAGAGAGAGAAAGATGATTCTGTTATTGATGAGTTGGCAATAATTGTGTGGTGTATTCCCTGCGTGATTGGTGATGTGGCCTCTATTTATAGGCCAAGTGTAGTATTCTGGACCAATGTGTTGTTGACACCTGTACTGGACCTGTTTGATTCGAACTTGGGCTCAATTTGGGACCTGAGGACCTTCCTGCAATTCTGTAAAATTGAGGGACTAACTTGCAAATTAGAAAGGACTTAAAAGGATAATCTGGACAAGAGAAGGACCACTTTGCAATATTTTGGACTTAAAGGACTTGACTGCGAAAAAAACTAATCTGCAAAATGATAAAAAAATAGTGGACAAAAATAAAATAAAAAAAAGGCACAAGGACTAAAAATGCAAAATTAGAAACCTTAGGACTTA
The DNA here is from genome assembly GCF_051527215.1 of Medicago sativa. Classification (NCBI taxonomy): domain Eukaryota; kingdom Viridiplantae; phylum Streptophyta; class Magnoliopsida; order Fabales; family Fabaceae; genus Medicago; species Medicago sativa. The sequence continues at coordinate 69,775,995 of NC_140751.1, read as the reverse complement.
GAACAAATAAAAAAATAAAATTGGAATAAAAATGGTAATTTGACTAAACGTAAAGTGAAACAATTAAAACTGACAAAACGGCCTAAAACGAACCAACGGCCTAAATGAGGTACTTTAAAGTACCTCTCTGCCGAAATTTCGTGTGAAATGACCAAAATGCCCCTGGGGCTAAAACGACTGTAAATGACTCAGATACGAATTTTTTTTAAAATGGATTTTTAGCAAGGAATTGAATCAAAGACTCATACAAGTAAAATTAAAAGACTCAGAGACAATTTTTATGATTTAAACAGTGACTTGACACTTGAAAAGACTAAAATGCCCCTAGGGGCAAAATTGACTCAAAAATGACTTCAAATGCAAATTTTGAAATGGATTTTGACATAGAATGAAACAAAGACTTATTCCCACTACTTGGAAGGACTCAAACAAAATTTTGAAAGACTGGGAGAAATTTGACACAGGAAATGACTAAAATGCCCTTACATGTGAATTTTGCAAATGAAATTGAAATGAAGTGCAGAGAAAGATGCAATTGATCAGAGATAGTTCAAATAACTTGAAATGCAAGAAAGGAAAAGTTTGATTAGTATTTTTAGGTCCAAAATTAGGGTATAACAGCTGCCCCTATTTAAGTTTCTTTGTCCGGAGAGTCAAGAGGCGAAGTCTTAGAGTTGACGGGACGAAGATACTTAAATATTAACATTTGCACTGTTTTTGGACGTAAAAATACGCTTTCAGATTTTCAAAATTATGAATACTATGCAATATTTGATTATGAATGCAAGACAAACAACTGGGGTCTATGGAACCTGTGATGTCACTGGGGATTCAAGTGGACATTGACAGGGTAGACAAACCAGGGATAGAAAATAAGGTACAAGCTGTTCTTCGGGTCGAACTAGTCACTTGACCAAGGAATACAAAACAAAAGATAGGTGCAAGCTGTTCGTGGAATTGAACTTGGCACTTGACCGGAAACATAGACATATAGGCAGATACAAGCGGTTCTTTTGGATCGAACTTGACACTTGATTGGAGATACAAACAGATGGGCAGACACAAACTGTTCTTTTGGATTGAACTGGCTGTTTGGCTGGAGACATAGACAAAAGGGTTGATACAAGCTGTTCCTTTGGATCGAACTTGCTTGTTGGATTATCACCACATCATGTGGGAGAGTGCAGACTGTTCTCTTAGAACGAACTCGCCGTTTGACCGATAACAAAGCATAAGCTGGGTACAAACTGTTCTTCAGATTGAACTTGCCGTCTGACTGATAACAAAGCATGAGCTGGGTACAAACTGTTCTTCAGATTGAACTTGCCGTCTGACTGATAACAAAGCATGAGCTGGGTACAAACTGTTCTTCAAATCGAACTTGCCGTTTGTCCGGAAGCATAGGTATACAAGTAGGTACAAGTGGTTCTTTTTTGGATCGAACCTGGCACTTGACCAGTAACAAGATACCAATCGAAAGTCTGGCTTAACAAGATACCAATTGAGGGTAAATTGTCATTGACTTGATTTGAACGTAGACATGACCATTTTTGTTGGCCCAAGAGTAAATTGAGAGTAAATTGACATTGATCTGAGTTGAAAATTGACATTGAAAGTTGAGATTGAAAGTTGAGATTGAACAGAGACATAGACATAGACATTGGAAATTGGAATTGGATTGAGACATAGACATTGACATTGGATTGGAGAGTTGCAATTGACATTGAAATTGGATTGAAATTGGATTGAAAATTGACATTGACATTGGATATTTGACATTGACATTGAAATTGACATTTGACATTGGAAATTGACATTGGAATTGACATTGGAAGTTGGCATTGGAATTGGAATTGGAGATTGGCATTGGAATTGGAATTGGAGATTGACATTGACATTGTCATTGGATGTCAACATTGGGATTGGAGATTGACATTGACATTGTCATTGGATGTCATCATTGGAATTGGAGATTGACATTGACATTGTCATTGGATGTCAACATTGAACTTGTTATTGGAGTTGAGATTGCTTCGAATTCGACATTTGACATGGTTTGGAATTGAGATTGGAAGGTTGAGATTGCATCGAATTTGACAATTGACATTGAGTTGAATCTGATAGTTTGACATTGAAATTGAGATTGGAATTGACATTGGAGATTGGAAATTGCTTCGAATTTGTCATTTGAAGTTGAAATTGCGATTGGAAATTGCTTCGAATTTGACAGTTGACATGATTTGGAATTGAAGTTGTCATTGGAATTTGGAATTGAAATTGGTTTGAATTTGGGGATTGACAGTTGGATATGCAACATGTATGTATGGTATAGCAAGATTATTGGATGTATGAGCACATAAAATGCATGATTATGCATGTATGAATGCTTGGAATGCATGATTGGTTGGCAGTTTGACAGAGAAGTTTCACAAAGGCAGACAAGACATTGGAAGATTGGGCACGTAGTGGCTCGTGCTGCAACATATTCACAGGGGGAAAACCTCTTTGGAGAGACCGTCGTTTGAGAGACGTATCAAAACCATGGCTGAGGGCAATAAACTTGTAGAGGAGGGAACCTTTGGAAGATCCTTGGATACAGGTCGCCATTGTTAGGCGTGTCAGTGTTGGGTAAACATTGGATGTTCGCATCTGTGGTCAATGCTTTTTCAATATTTCATTCTTTCATTTTTCATTTTTGAACCCCACTTTTGCCTGAACCGCCCTTTCGGGTTTTCGATTCACCGGGGAATAACTTCTCTTCATTGCCCCATTTTTGTCTGAATTGCCTTCATAGGTTGTCAATCCAGCGGGGTGCTCATTTTTGCCTAAGCCGCCCTTTCGGGTTTTCAACTTAGCGAGCTTTTTCAATTTTTCCATTTTCATTCTGTTTTTTCATTCTTGCCATTGACCACAGATCATCTTGGGGAGTAACCTGCTTGTAACAAGTATTGAAATAGACATTGATATTCACTCATTCATGCATGTTTCATTGAAATGTACCCTATTGCTCAGGTTTGCTTTCAAAATAGACAGAAAAAGATTTTTAGTTTTTCAAAAATGTTTGTTTCAGACATTGACATTATCAAAATAGACAGAAAATATTTGTATATAGCATTGAAAGTAGGAAGAAAAATAGAGTTTCAAACAATAGAAAGGCTCAAATTGACGTAGAAGAGTGGGAGTCAGCCAAGGGCATGACTTCACGGATTTACAAAGCTTGGAAAATGGTAATTTTATTGGTTGGTGATACATTGAACACGATGACCGCTACATTTCATAGAAATTTTGAATTCACAAGTACAGAAGCTTCTGATGAAGACGAACGTTGACAGTTGCAGATGCCCCAAGGGGTGATGGTGATTTACCAGATATAGTTACTTGTCTTTTATTGTCAACCTCATTTTTGCATGAACCGCCCTTCCGGGTTTTCGGCTCATCGAGGCGCTCATTCTTGCCTGAGTTGCGTACAATCTCAGCGAGCTCTTTCATATTCATTTTTTGTCCCTAACTTTTGCCTGGATCGCCCTTTCGGGTTTTCGATCCACCGGGAAGCGCATTTTTGCCTAGGCCGCCCTTTCGGGTTTTCGACCTACCACGCTGTTCTTTTCTTTTTAGACAAAGTATTTCTTGACTATATCGGCATTAACAGGATTTGGAAGCTCAACACCATCCATGTGTGTGAGAATCAAAGCACCACCAGAGAAGGCCTTCTTGACAACATAAGGACCTTCATAGTTAGGTGTCCATTTGCCCCTTGGGTCGGGTTGCTGACTTATCCTTCGTTTCAATACAAGTTCGCCTTCCTTGAATTCTCGAGGTCGGACTTTCTTGTCAAAAGCATTCTTCATTCGCACTTGATACAACTGTCCATGAGCCATAGCATCCATACGTTTCTCTTCAATCAGATTCAATTGATCATACCGACTTTGACACCATTCAGCCTCAGTTAACTTTGCTTCCATGATCACACGAAGAGATGGAATCTCCACTTCCAGAGGGAGAACTGCTTCCATACCATATACCAGAGAGAAAGGGGTTGCCCCGGTTGAGCTGCGCACTGTAGTACGGTAACCATGCAAGGCAAAAGGTAGCATTTCATGCCAGTCTATGTAAGTAGTGACCATCTTCTGAACAATCTTCTTGATGTTCTTGTTAGCGGCCTCGACTGCACCATTCATCTGAGGTCTATAAGGAGAAGAGTTGTGATGTTCAATCTTGAATTCTTCACATAAAGCTTGCATCATGCTATTGTTCAGATTGGAACCATTGTCAGTGATGATCTTGTTGGGAACACCATATCGACAGATGATATTATTCTTGATAAACTTGACAACCACTTGCTTGGTCACATTGGCATAGGAGGCAGCTTCAACCCACTTGGTAAAATAGTCAATTGCCACTAGAATGAAACGATGTCCATTGGAAGCTTTTGGTTCGATTCTTCCTATCATGTCAATGCCCCACATAGAGAAAGGCCACGGGGAAGATATAACATTGAGAACGTGTGGAGGCACATGAATCTTGTCAGCATAGATTTGACATTTGTGACATCTTTTAGCATGTTTGTGGCAATCACGCTCCATAGTTATCCAGTAATAGCCGGCTCTTAACAGTTTCCTTGACATAGTGTGGCCCGAAGCGTGGGTCCCAAAAGTACCGTCATGTACATCATGCATCAATTTCTCAGCTTCTTGTTTATCAACACATCTCAACAAGACCATGTCATAGTTCCTCTTGTATAGGACTTCTCCGTCCAGAAGGAATCTGCTAGCCCATCGTCTCAAAGTCTTTTTATCCCTGTTGGAAGCACCAGGTGGATATTCATGATTCTGCAAGAATTGTTTGATGTTGTGATACCACGGCTTTTTATCATTCACATCTTCATCAGCTTGATCTGGCATATTTTCAATAGTAAACACATGAGCGGGTCTATCAAGACGTTGTATTTTGATCACAGGCACATCATTCCAGTGATTGACACGAAACATGGAAGACAGAGTAGCAAGAGCGTCAGCCATTTGATTCTCATCCCGAGGGATGTGGTGCAGCTCAACCTTGGTAAAGTATGTCAACAGACGTCTTGCATAGTCACGGTAAGGGATCAGCTTCTCATGATGAGTCTCCCATTCACCCTTTATCTGATTAATAACAAGTGCAGAATCTCCATAAATGTCAAGGTGTTTGATTCTCAGGTCAAGGGCTTCTTCGATGCCCAAGATGCATGCTTCATATTCAGCTATGTTGTTTGTGCATTCAAAGGTTATTCGAGCGGTAAAAGGAATGTGGTGCCCCTGCGGAGTTACAATGATGGCCCCAATTCCTTTACCATAAGCATTAACAGCACCATCAAACACCAATCCCCATTTGCTGTTGGGGTCCGGACCTTCATTGATCAGTGGTTCTTCACAGTCTTTTGCTTTCAGATACATAATCTCTTCATCAGGGAAATCAAACTTGATTGGCTGGTAATCATCAAGAGGTTGACAAGCAAGATGCTCAGCAAGGACGCTTCCTTTGATTGCTTTCTGAGCTTTGTACACAATATCATATTCAGACAACAACATTTGCCAACGTGCAATCTTTCCAGTAACAGCAGGCTTTTCAAAGATGTACTTGATTGGATCCATTCGGGATATCAACCAAGTGGTATGATTCACCATATAATGACGCAGGCGTTTGGCAGCCCACGCTAAAGCACAACAAGTCTTTTCAAGCATCGTATACCGAGTCTCACAGTCGGTGAACTTCTTGCTCAGATAGTAGATAGCATGCTCTTTCTTACCAGTCTCATCTTGTTGACCGAGAACACAACCCACTGAATCATCCAACACTGACAGATACATAATCAAAGGCCTTCCTTCCACTGGCGGGACAAGGATAGGTGGTTCCAACAGGTATTCTTTGATGCTATCAAAAGCTTCTTGACATTCATCATTCCATACAACAGGCTGGTTCTTTCTGAGCAATTTGAAGATTGGACCACAAGTAGTAGTCATATGAGATATGAATCTTGAAATGTAATTCAGACGTCCGAGGAAACCTCTGACCTGTTTCTCAGTTTGAGGGGCCGGCATCTCTCTGATGGCTCGGACTTTGTCAGGATCAACTTCAATGCCTCTTTGACTGACAATGAAGCCTAGTAACTTTCCAGATCTTACACCAAATGTGCACTTGTTAGGATTCAACCGCAGCTTGTACTTTCTCAATCTTTCAAACATCTTTTTCAAATACACAACATGCTGTTCTTCATCACTTGACTTCACAATCATGTCATCAACATATACTTCAATCTCTTTGTGAATCATATCATGAAACAGAGTGGTCATACCCCTTTGATAGGTAGCACCGGCATTTATCAAGCCAAACGGCATCACTTTATAACAGAACGTTCCCCATGGAGTGATGAAGGACGTCTTTTCTCTATCTTCAGGAGACATCCGTATCTGATTATAACCAGAGAAACCATCCATGAAGGAGAACACTTTGGATTGAGCAGTACTGTCAACAAGCACATCAATATGAGGCAATGGGAAGTTATCTTTCGGACTGGCTTTATTCAGATCTCTGTAATCAACACACATTCGAACTTTCCCATCTTTCTTTGGTACTGGTACGATGTTGGCAATCCATTCAGGGTATTCAGCTGTCATGAGGAAACCCGCATCAATTTGCTTCTGTACCTCAGCCTTGATCTTAAGAGCCATGTCTGGACGAGACCTTCTCAATTTCTGTTTGACAGGAGGACATTCAGGTCTTGTCGGTATTCGATGTTCCACAATCTTGGGATCTAGACCCGGCATATCTTCATAGGACCATGCAAAGACATCTGGATAATCATGGAGAAGCTGAATGATCTTCTTTTTCACCTCTGGCTCAAGTGCAGCACCAATCTTGATCTCTCGCTTGTTCTCTTCAGTACCCAGGTTGATAAGCTCAATCTCTTCCTGGTGAGGCTGAATGGCTCTTCTTTCTTGCTCAAGCAGTCGAGTGATCTCATACGGTACCTCTTCATAATCATCATCCTCATCTTCAGCTTCATATACAGGGAATTCAAAATTTGGAGGAACCATAGGGTCACTGTGTTCAACGGGTTTATTATGGTTCAATCTGCATAATATGATTGGGATGATTTTTAGAAAAATGTTTTTTCTATGCAGATTTTTGAAATTAATAAGAAAATACAGATGTTTTGGTTTTTTCTGGCATTACCATTATTTCCAAGAAAAAGGCACTAAAAAGTAAAAAAACAAAGAGTCGTGAGAAAAACGACAACTTTTATTGATAACGGCAATGCCGAAACAAACACGCCCTTACAATGATATCACTTTCGCCTTGGGCAGAGCGAAAGGATTGTTATTTTGAAAACAAAAGACATGAGCAACAAAACACATTACATGGAAGCATGCATGACTAAAGGAACATCAATGGCTTCCCAATTTCTCACGGTGCCTCCTGGTATAACAAATGCAGGCACGTGGCTTCCTTCAGTGGCATTTTCAGTAATAGCATTGATGAACCCAGCACTGTAGAAAGTTCCCTTTGAAACAGCAGATGTCGGGGAGAATCCAAGGCCTTCTTTGCGCTTGTTTTCCAAAATCTGAATCACCTTGCCCCATCCAGCAGCTTGCCCTGCTTGAACAGCCTTCTGGGCATCTTTCAGTGAAGCCATGCTAGCACCAGCCCTCCGGGGCTCTGCACCCTCAACAGTCAAGCCTTGGAATGACGTCCCTTCTGCGGACCCGTTTCTCATGAACTTGAGCTTCTGATGCAAAGTGGATGTGACTGCTCCAGCGTCGTGGATCCATGGTCTACCGAGGAGACAACTGTAGGAAGCATTGATGTCCATGACTTGGAAGGTAATCTGAAAGGTCTCAGGACCAATAGTAATTGGTAAGTCTACTTCCCCGAGAACATCTTTGCGGGACCCATCAAAAGCTTTAACCAGATAGCTGCTACCCCTCAGGGAGATTCCATGATGGCTCAATTGCCTCAGCGTGGATTCGGGCATTACATTCAGAGACGATCCAGTGTCTACCAATACGTTGGATATTAGGTCAGATCCACAATGTACTGAGATATGCAGAGCCAAGTTGTGGCGTTTCCCTACTTCGGGGAGCTCATCATCACCAAACCCCAAGTTGTTGCAGGCAGTAATATTGCTCACTATCCCATCAAACTGATCCACAGAGACTTCGTGGTCGACATAAGCTTGCTCCAGTATCTTCATTAACACCTTCCTGTGAGCTTCTGAGCTCATGAGCAGAGACAAGATGGATATCTTTGATGGGGTTTGTAGTAGCTGGTCAACAATCTTATAGTCACTTTTCTTGATAAGCCTCAGGATTTCGTCCAGATTGGACTCTTCAATAGATTGGCCTGCTGGGCCGGTGTTCTTGTCAACAGGAGGAGCAACTGGTGGAGTTACCGTAGCAATGGGTGTGACCACCTGTCTTTGAAACAAGGGTGGACGGACCTTTCCGCTTCTCAGAGTTGTGATTTCACTAGCAACATTATCAACTGTAGCTGGGGATACGAGAGGCACCTCCACTCCATTCTCAATCATGGTTGCATTGTATTTGTAGGGAATTGCTTTGGTAGAGGTATACGATACCGGACCAGGTAGCCTGATCACCAAAGGCTCAACATTCTTTGCCTGAGATACACTTTCAACAGGAGAGTCATGGAACACTGGCACAATCACACATACATCACTGGCAATCAGGTACTTGTCATCCATCAGGCTCTGGATATCATTTTGCACAACACAACAGCCCATAGAATTCTGCAGACATTCTGAACAAGAATCATGATCATGATTGAACAGAGAAGCCTGGCAAAGCTTGACATGTAATGGCACCAAGGGAGTAACGACATTGCGGACATCCAACATGGGATCCTCTTGAGGAACGGGAATCCTTTCAAAAGCCTCAATCATATTGACAGCAGCATGGTTCGGAAGCGGATTGTCAAGGACATGAGGAACACTGTTCTCAAAAGTCAACCGTCCCTTTTCTATCAGATCTTTCACAATATATTTCAGAGCAAAGCAACCTTCGACATCATGGCCTTGAGCACCCTGATGGAATTCACATGTTAGGTCCTGATGGAACCTGGGAGGCAATGGATTAGGCGGAGGCTTGCCTGGTCTGGTGACACAGTGTCCCTTAGCAAGTAGAGTTGGGAGCAGCTCACCATAAAGCATCGGTATTGTTGGAAAAGAAGGTTTAGGTCGGGGACCCTGTTGTTGCTGTCGTTGCTGTTGAGCAGGAGGCTGTTGTTGTGCTTGCTGAGGGATAGCATTGACGGGCATTGGTGGTTGACCCGGTGGTAGAGGATATTGCTGATAGAATGGTGGGAAGAAAGGATGTTGAGAGTATTGCATGTATTGATAGGGCAAAGGTAGTTGCATGGCTGCTGCAGACGGGTTACCAGACACCATCCCTATGTCAGATTCTTTTCTCTTGTGATGACCGTTACCGTACTTCTTTGGTGCACTGTTTGATGATTCACCTTTCTCAAGGACAATAATGCCATCCCGTACAGCCTCTTCTAGGCGAGTTCCCATTGTAACCATATCAGAGAAGTTGTTTGGGGCAGAGACTATCATTCTCTCCTTGTATTCCTTCTTCAGAGTTTTCAGGAATGTTTGTGTTAATTCTTCCTCATCAAGTCGAGGAGAAACACGAGCAGCTGCCCCTCTCCACCTTTGAGCATATTCTCGGAAGGTTTCACCTGATTTCTGAGATAGGGCTTTGAGAGAATCCCTGTTTGGCCTCAGACGGGTGTTGAACTCATATTGACCTTCAAAAGCAGCAGCGAGTTCCTCAAAGGTATGGATGTTATCTTTGCTCAGACTAGTGTACCAATCTGCTGCATCGTCTGTCAAGCTACTTTGAAAGCAGTGGATCATCAGTGCATCATTGTCGGCGTAGTTAGCCATCTTTCGGACATACCGGATAACATGGTTGTGTGGGCAAGAAGTCCCATTGTACTTGTCAAATTCTGGCTCTTTGAATTTCTTCGGAACCTCAAATCGGGATACCAAGCACAGATCACGAGCTTTAGCAGGAGCACCATTGTTTCCTCGGCTAGCCTTGACCTCACGGAGTTCTCCAGCCAACTCCCTTAACTGTCTCTTCATAGCTTCCATTGCGGGATCTTGTCCACGCGGAGTATCAACATCAATCACCTGTTGCACAGTGTGTACAATAGGGTCGGTAACAACAGTGGTTACTTGAGGCATAGCAGTAGACACAGGAATCTGTCCTTGACCAGCAAAACCAGAGACACCAGCAGCAGTATTAGGAGAGTAGAAAGGTGGGAGTCCGTAAGGACGGCCGTTGGGCATAACAAAACGAGCATCAGTAGCCACAGTAGATAGTGGGATAGAGGGAATCACCTCAGCAATAACTGGAACAGAAGTGGCTGGTTGTTCTTGTGAAGCCATCATAGCGGACATAGCGTCATGTGCCTTAGCCAAATCTTCTTTCATAGCAGCCAATTCGGTACGGAGCTGAGCATTTTCTTCTTCAAAATTAGCCATCATCCTTCTCTTGTGAAATCTTGTCTGATGAATTCTATCTGGTTGGTAGACTTTGCGAACACGAACCACTTTTCAGACTGCGGCGGACAAAACCAGGAGGCAATGAGCACGAGAGAAGTTTTTTGTGGTCAATGAATGCATATGATGCATGAAATGTGTAAATGCATGCAAAAAAGACTCTTTTTACGTTATCGAAGGGTTTTAGACAAATTATAAACTTGTAAACATTACTAAACAACAATTAACATAAACGGGAAACACACAATCAACATATGGTTTTACAAGACAATTTCAACATGAACAAATGGAAATAACAACAGAAAATGGCAATCCTCAAGCATAGGAAGTGGATTCATCGTCCTCAGAGTCGGACTCATAGCTGCAGTATCGTGCATAGAAGTCACGGGCCCCCCTAGCTCTCTTGGAGTCCCTCATAAGCAGTCTATCTTTCTCCTCAATCTCTCTCTTAGCCTTAGCTAACTCTTTCTTCAGTGTCACGACCTCATGAGTCTGCTGCTCACCCTTTCCATCCAAAGTCATGATCAGGTTCTCAGCCTCATAGTATCTAGATCTCCACTGATGCTTCTCCCGACTCTCCATAGCTAGATGCTCCTGATACATCTCCTGGGTAGGTGGGAGTAGAGGCAAAGGCATGGTAGGAACAGTTGCAGACACATATCTCATAGAGGGGTAAGGCATACCAATCTCCTCAGCTTGGTTTATCACCCACTGTGTATAGGCCTCATGAGCATTACCGGACCTTACGCCCATATGCTTCACCTCTTTCTTCCGAAGCTTAGTCCAAGCTTGCATGAAATCCTCTCTAATTCCCGTGGGAGCATTGGAGTAGTGAAAGAAGTAAGGAGCTGTAGCAAGATTGATAGGTTTATCTTTCATCGGAAAACCAAATTGTCGCAAAGCAAGCTCCGGGTTGTAGTTGATTCCACCCCGGGTACCAAGAAGAGGTACATTAAGAAACTTTCCACCACCAAAGATAATTTCCTTAACCCTAGAAGCGGGAGTGAGCCAAACCACTTCATTAGGAGTGAGAGCCATAATCCTCTGTGAAATAGACCAATTCCTCGGATTGTCGTGGAAAGACTGCGGAAGGTGCGAAATAAACCACCTATAGAGGAGAGGTACACAACAAAGAATGTATCCACGACCTTTGCTGGAACGATCGTGAATAGCATGGTATGTGTCAGCTAGTAAAGTAGGAACCGGATTCTTGGAGTGGAAGATCATAATAGCATTCATGTCTACGAAGCCATCAAGGTTCGGAAAGAGAATAAGCCCATAGATGAGAAGTGCAAGAATAGCCTCAAGAGTGTCCTGACAAGTGGTATTGAGGTTGGCTTTCCCAAGAAGATACTCTGAAGTGAACCCTCGGATATATGCCTTAGTGACAAGATTCTTGGAGACATCGGTGGTCTTGAGATAGAGATCCTTAGCAATAACCAATGGAGGAAGAGAATTTTCAGGTCCCGAGAAAGGTATCCCCTTAGCAATAGATAGACCTGTCAAGGAAGAATAAGCCTCTAGAGTAGGCACCAACTGAAAGTCTGGAAAGGTGAAGCACCGACACCCCGGATCATAGAATTGCACTAGAGTGTGCACAAGCTTCTCATCCACATTAGTATGGAGAATAGGAAGTAAAGCCCCGTAACGGCGTCGGAAACCAGTCGGATCCTCAATCTTGAGTGCCAAATCCCTCAAACTAGCCAAATCCACTTCCTTGAACTTGTAGGACTTAGTCATCTTCATGCCTACAATGTTTACAAATTCAACTTGTCTAAGCCCTTCGATAACAATGCATGACAAAAGTTTATGCATGTATGCATGTATGCATGAATGCATGATTATGTTCAAGTTCGGAGAAAACATGGTGGGTTAAAGTTCAAAGTCGAGGAGTCATGGGTGGACACGGCGTCCGGTGAAACTAGGGTTTTAGGATAATAGTAACCGGGTTCTAAAAAGGTTCCCAAGTTGCAACCTCTCCGACGTATCTCATGGTGTCACGAGACAACTCTCGCTCCATGATTATACGTGGAAGGTCTAACTTGAGTGTAGTATCGCGTGACGACTAAAACTCGAGACGACACTCGGTTTAGCCTCCGCACTACGTCCTAGAAAATGGCCATGGATGGGTTTGGTTATCTACGGTTCATAGCGTCATAGAACAATTAGAAGCAAAGTGCCTAAACGCGACAACCCGCGCCGACAACATCACCTCCAAAATGCCTCAGCTATGTGGGATTGATCGCATAATCCAAAACACGAGGCAACCCCCGGAATGAATTGTCGATTATATCCCTCCTAAATCCTAAGTTCACTCAGCCCGGGTGCAGGACTTTTGATATTCTCACCCCACACGTTTGCAAGAAATTAAACATTTATTCACATAGGAAAGCAAGTAAAAGAAGCAAGTAAAAATACAAGCGCAAGCGTGGAAATAAAGACTAGGCGTAACTCTCGAATCTCCCCAGTGAAGTCGCCAGCTGTTTTATCTTGGTTTTTCGGGTGTCAAACATTGATTACGTTTGAACCTTTTAAACCGGTGATATCTTATTTTTTCTTGGGAAGGGAAAAAGTAAGCAAAACCCTTGAGAATCGAGGTCCGGGAGTTGTTTTCGCTACGGGAAGGTGTTAGGCACCCATAACGACTATAGTATCCTATAGGAACCGCCTTTAATTTCTACGCGCGCGCTTTATTTTTAAATGCTATTTTGAAATGCTTATTAAACCTAAGGATGTTCTAAGTGAAGAATTGGAGGGAGAAGAATGTTTTTGGATTTTTATTTTAGTTGAATTGAAGGAATTTTGTTCCTTGCCTACGTACCCGATTAAGGGATCAAATCCACCGTAGTTCTCTCTCAAAAATGTTTTTTGTTTTTGTTGGTTGATTTTAAGTTTGAAAATGGGATTTTGAAGAATAGAAAGAGGCCTCAAGGGCATGAGATTAGGAAAAAAGTGAGGTTGAATTAGTGAATTGCAAAAAAAGTCAAAGTTTGATTATTTTCATTGAAATTTGATTAAGAAAATGGAAAAGAAAATACAATGGGATATTGGATCCCAAGGTTTGTTTGGAAAAGATTTGAGTGAAGTTGTTCACATTTGTTTGGAAAATTGATTTTTTCTAAGTATGAATCCTAGGCATTCATCTAAACATACAATCCTAAACATACATCTAAACATGCATATTCTAGCTATATAGTGGTGTGTGTGCATGTGTCGGTGCTTGTGTCGGTGTACATCATTAGAGTCCATTGTCCTTTACATCATACCCTAGATACATTCTATGGCCTCTTTGCCAAGAAAATTAAAAGCATGAAAGAATATTACAAAATTTCCTAAGTGTTTACATTCTAACTTTTGGTACAAATTAAGTTGCAAGAAAGAAAATAGAGATGAAAATGGGATGCAATGATGATGCTTATGGTGAATATGAAATATGAAAGGAAAATGGTTAGTAGCATAAGGCAATATCAAAGAAGTGAAGTAAGAGAAATATTAGAATGTAAAAGGTAGAAAATAAGTGCAAACATGGCTAAAATTTGTTCATAAAATGCAAGAACCAAGTGACCTATAATTCTCACATTCCAATTACATTTTAAAGGTTTAGAAACAAGTATTGGAATGGGAATTAAGGCTACATGGTTTGCTTGACATTTTAAAACAAGTTTGAAGCATATTTACACTATTTATTTACTTAATGACTTGCAAGCTAAGTAACCTACCAAAACTCACAATTATGCAACAAAATTAAACACAAACAGTAGCTAAAACCTTATGAAATCAAGTGGCATAGGTCACTAAAATTCAACAAGCAATTTGGATTGAAATCAAGCAAAGTTTTACTTATTTTTAGCCTAAAATATGACAAAACTAGCAAGAAAATTAACACCTCATTTTTTATCAATTCTTTTAGTGCAAAAACCATCACAAAACATCACAAAACTAATAAGAAGCCTATATGAAATTTTTTTAGAATCTCTTGAAGGATTTTTGGTCTTAAAGATACACAAGAACATCACAAATTTTAACAAGAATAGAAAACAAACTAAAAAAACTACACATATTTTTAATCAAGGTTCAACACAAAATAACATCATGAAAACATCAAGAAAATGATCAAAAATACGTAGGAGATTTTTAGGAATTTTCAGAGGATTCTTAACGGGACAGGGGGTGTGAATATGAAACAAACAGTATGAAAATAGCACAAAAAATTACAAGAAGAACAGGGAACTAGCAATTTAAGCCCAAGCCCAAAGAACTATGGATCCTGGGTCGCAGGAAGACGCAGGGGCCGCAGGATTGACCCAGGGACCCAACCCTAGATCAAACGGTGGGATAAGGAAGATGAGACCGGTCTGGAGATGAACCAAACTGGTTTAGACGAACCGGCTTGGTTCACTCCTCTATAAAAGCAAGGAGACCGGTCCAAATTCATTTGTCCCTTGTCTTTCTCTCTCTTACTCTCATACTCTCTCGTTCTCTCTCTAAAACCTCTGCACTCTAACCCTGGCCGGAAACTGGGAAGGACGGCGGAGGAACGGCGGAGAAAGATGAATCTTCATCTTCTCCGATGATTCTGAAAGAAATTTTACATAGAACCGTCCGTCTTCCTTCCCTCTTTACGAATCCATGGTTATTTTAGCGAAATCATGAAGAAAACGAAGTAGATCGGACTTTTTATTCTTCGTTTTTAGGGTTTTCAAACTTTTTCAAAATTTCATGAAATTGAACCCTAATCTAACTTGTTTTCTTCGCTGATTACGGATTTGGACCTTGTTTCGTGAAACAAACGGTGAATCCTTGAGATTTTAGACTCTAGGGTTTCGTTTCGAAAATTTTTTGGAATCTCTTCGAAATCCTCTTTGATTCACCGTTTATTTTCGCATTTGAACCTTCGATGATGATTATATGAAGAAACGAGGAGGTTCTGTGGACTTACTTGAGCTTAATTGGAGGTTCGAAACTGGATTCTTCGGAGGAACTTGGATTCTGAGTCTTCTTTTGATATTTTGTGGTAAGCTTCACTCCGAAACTGAAAATAAATCAGTTCTTCCTCCTCTTTCTTCTTCGCCGGTTCAGATTCCCTTTGATCCTTCTTCTTCTCTTCTCGACCTCTCTGTGATCGCGTGGTTCGTTACTTCGGTGGCGGATTCACGCTTGAATTGCAGAGATTCGAAGTTCGGTGATGATGATTCTTGTAAGAATCACTGAGAACTCTTCGAAACAAACGCTTCTATTCCCATTGTTCTTGCTATCAAACTCTGGGTTTTTGGTTTTTCTATGACGAAATTCTATGGATTTGTGATGAATTGGTTCGAATTTTGTGAAGAAAACTGGTTGTGATTTGGTATTTGTTGCGGTGGTTTAATTCAGTTATGGTGGTGACTGTGGTGGCCGTAATAGTTTGTTACGGCGGAGAGAGTTGGAAGAGAGAGAGAAAGATGATTCTGTTATTGATGAGTTGGCAATAATTGTGTGGTGTATTCCCTGCGTGATTGGTGATGTGGCCTCTATTTATAGGCCAAGTGTAGTATTCTGGACCAATGTGTTGTTGACACCTGTACTGGACCTGTTTGATTCGAACTTGGGCTCAATTTGGGACCTGAGGACCTTCCTGCAATTCTGTAAAATTGAGGGACTAACTTGCAAATTAGAAAGGACTTAAAAGGATAATCTGGACAAGAGAAGGACCACTTTGCAATATTTTGGACTTAAAGGACTTGACTGCGAAAAAAACTAATCTGCAAAATGATAAAAAAATAGTGGACAAAAATAAAATAAAAAAAAAGGCACAAGGACTAAAAATGCAAAATTAGAAACCTTAGGACTTAGAACAAATAAAAAAATAAAATTGGAATAAAAATGGTAATTTGACTAAACGTAAAGTGAAACAATTAAAACTGACAAAACGGCCTAAAACGAACCAACGGCCTAAATGAGGTACTTTAAAGTACCTCTCTGCCGAAATTTCGTGTGAAATGACCAAAATGCCCCTGGGGCTAAAACGACTGTAAATGACTCAGATACGAATTTTTTTTAAAATGGATTTTTAGCAAGGAATTGAATCAAAGACTCATACAAGTAAAATTAAAAGACTCAGAGACAATTTTTATGATTTAAACAGTGACTTGACACTTGAAAAGACTAAAATGCCCCTAGGGGCAAAATTGACTCAAAAATGACTTCAAATGCAAATTTTGAAATGGATTTTGACATAGAATGAAACAAAGACTTATTCCCACTACTTGGAAGGACTCAAACAAAATTTTGAAAGACTGGGAGAAATTTGACACAGGAAATGACTAAAATGCCCTTACATGTGAATTTTGCAAATGAAATTGAAATGAAGTGCAGAGAAAGATGCAATTGATCAGAGATAGTTCAAATAACTTGAAATGCAAGAAAGGAAAAGTTTGATTAGTATTTTTAGGTCCAAAATTAGGGTATAACACGCACAACCTCATACTTCCATCTTTCTTCTTGACCAACGATACCGGCGCTCCCCAAGGTGAAACACTTGGTCTTATGAACTTCTTATCTAGCAAATCTTCCAACTGTTTCTTCAACTCAGCCAACTCAGAAGCTGACATACGGTAAGGTGTCATAGACACAGGCTTCGTTCCCGGAACAAGATCAATAGAAAATTCAACTTCTCTCTCCGGTGGTACATCAGGAATTTCATCAGGAAAAACTTCAGGAAAATCGGACACCACTTGCAACTTATCAATCACTGCTTGATTCTCCAAAGATAAGGATGCCATCAAGGAAAACATCAAGATTCCATCGCGTTCTAATTGCTTCAGCTGCTTGGTAGACAAAAATTCCGCTCCACTTTCCTCTTCAGCAGAAGAGAAACGCACCGATTTACTAAAACAATTAATGAGGACGTGATTGTACTCTAACCAGTTCATACCAAGAATCACATCCATTCCACTCAAAGGTAGACAAACTAAATCAATCTCAAAATCACGATCAAACATAGACAAAGGACACCGTAAACAAACAAGAGAAGTGGTCACCGAACCCTTAGTTGGAGTTTCGACAACCATTTCTCCATTCATATCAGACATAGCAAGGCCCAACTTAGAAGCACAATCAAAAGCAACAAAACAATGTGTAGCACCAGTATCAATAATAGCAACTAAAGGAGTATTGTTAATATAACAAGTACCTCTGATCAAACGATCCTCATTTTCAGTCTGAGTACCAGTCAAAGCAAACACTTTCCCTCTGGTCTGAGCCTTCTTCGGATTCTTGCATTGAGACCCAATATGACCCTCTGTTTACGTTGGATTTTCGTAAACAACCGCTGGTTTACAAATGGTAACTTGCAAGATCAACCAGTAAATCTTAGGACATATTGTGTTTGTTCTTGTTGTTAGAAATTCTGCGTTTTTGATGTCAAAAAATATAAGAAATATGATAAAAACAATCGAATTCAATCCACTTGAACTCAATCGAACTTAATAAAGTAAAGTGCAAGAACACTTAAAGAACAAAGGGTAAATTGCATTGATTAAACAAAGGTTGGTACACAGATTCATACATTGCAACTTGTGACTCGTTTCTCGCTTCCATACGGATACTTTGAGTATAAGTTTGTATGACGGAATTGTGACCTGTTTTTCCTATGAAAAACTACTATTTATACTAAGTCTAGAAATAACTACACTTCTTTGAAATTCAAACTACAACTGCCACAAGTCGACAGTTTTACTTATTTGAAAACAAACTTAAAATAAAAACTGACTTAAAGAATAACTGTTGATAACCACCTTCGAAAACTGCTTTATCGAAGTCTTCTAGCATCTTCGAACCCATATTTGCTTTCAACACAACACTCTGTTCGAATCTTCTTTAAATCTAGGTCAACTATACTTTGACCACATTTATTACAGCTAGTAAAATATATTGGCTAACAAATTGCCCCCCAGAAACGCCATTTTCGATTTCACCGAAGGAGAAAAAGACGTTTTTGAAAAAAAAAAACTAACATTCTCCATCGAAATGAATGATGTCAGTATTTAATTCAAAACTAATTCAAATTTCCTTTAAATACTGACCCCACAATCTTAGTTAGTGGGCCACGTTCTCTATCATTGGAAAAGACAACACTTTAATGGTAAAACTGTTAAAATAAGATCTTGACATGTGTCATGATCAAAGGTCCATATAGAAGCAAACTCACCTTTACTCTTTTCACTTTTCACCATTTCATTTTCACTTTCACTGTTCCTCTTCTCCGCCAAAAAAGTTCTCTCGAAGAAAAAACTTTGAACTTTCTGCAACTCCTATCTTTAAACACGAACTATTCATCAAATTCTCACAAAAACACTTAAACAATGACGAACGCAGCAGGAACCTCTCATGTGTATCGCGAAGAACCCATTGATTTTACTAAAGAAATCGCTAATGCTGCTCCTGCTTTTATGAACGAACCAGAGATCAATGAAGCTGAAAAAGCTATCTGGAAAACCCAGGTAATCATCCCTTGTACTGATACTCCATATGCATTTTTAGGCCCCATTTCTCTAGAACCTGAAACTCCAGAGATTAACTCTCTTTTCCCATGCATTGAAACTCAACCTCCTTTAATTTTCACAAAAGGTCCTTTTGACCTAAGTTTTGTAAAATCCAAAATTAGGACTGAACCGAAAACTTATCCAGAATACATTGCTTGGTTAGACAAAGTTCAAAAACAAAAGGGCCAATTTTGGAAAGAGAAAGGGATTTTTGATCTCATCCAAATATCTCGATATGGTCCAAAATACCATAATGAATTGATATTTGCTGCTTTACATTTTTGGAACCCATCGAACAACAGCCTTCACTTGAAATGTGGAATGCTCACTCCTACCCTTTTAGATGTGGTTGGCCTTACTAGCTTAAAACCAACTGGATACACCTTTAATCCAGATGTTACCACTTCTCAATACTCAGTAAATTTCGATAGCCCTGCCTATGGTTTATTTATAGCTAACAACCATGATACCGAATGTGCTGAAGTATCTGCAGATGAACATGTAGCTTTTTTGACCTACTGGTTATCTATGCATGTTTTTTGCTCAAGGTCAGTACAAGTCCCTAAGAAATTCATGTGTCTAGCTAGTCAGTTGCATGAAGGAACATATATCTGTTTAAGCAAACTGATTCTAGGTTCTTTATATGAAACCCTTAACCAAACAACTAATAATCTTAGAGATTATCCCCAAACTGGTGGAAATTTAGTTGTATCAGGACCCATATGGTTGTTTCAACTATGGCTTTTAGCCACTTTTGGATCAAAACTTGCTTCGATCCTACCTTCCTCTTACACATCAGCATACTCAGACAAGACCACTGAAGGTATAGGCTTAGCTATGTTTCACCCTGATGACACCTTGTCATTACGTAATTTTATATGTATTTTCATCACAAAAAGGAGTTCACAGAAGACTTATGCAGCAAAAAGAGCAGAAAAACTGAAGGAAACGCAAAGAAATAAAACGTGTCACGATTTGGTACAAACGTGACACGATTTGGGAAGCACAAGAAGCCTTGTTTCGACATTAGGAAAACGTGTCACGATTGGTAAAACGTGACACGATTTGGTGAAACCCTAATTCAGTTTCTTGCTCCAGAAGGTAAAAACGTGTCACGATTCACTTAAAACGTGACACGATTTGGGCAATATTCTGTGCCTATTTATGCTGAAGTCTATTCCAAAAACAAGGGTTACGAATTCTGGAGAGAGAAAGTGCGATTTGCAGACCTAGAGACTGAAGAACGGGGCGATTTCCTCCATTCTTTACCAGTTTATGTATGTTTTAATTCTTTCATTGATTATGCTATTTGTAAACTCAATTATGAGTAGCTAAATCTCTTAGAGATTAGGTCTGAGATGATTCTTTGTAACCCTAATTGAACCATGTTGCTGTGAAACTCTATTTATTGTGAATGACAATCTAGTTTTTATTCAATTCAATTGTTCTTAATGCTTTTTATATCCTGATCAAATATAAACATGATTTAGTGAGAACGAATGACTACTGACCATAGCTTTCTACTTAGACCTATTGAATTGTTCTAATAAACATGGTTAGTCTAGGAATGGATAATCGTTTATTAGTGATATTAGGTTAACGTGCTTTAAACCTTCAAAGATTATTAGACCACCTAAGGGATTAGGGGCTGTAGTTTAAGAAGAGGGTCCTAACTCAAGGGATTGATTAGGACTATTTTGTTAACTATCGTGGAACTAGAAAATCATTCATAAGAATAAGTGCAGTATACCAATTAGGGAAACATAGATGATTCGAAAGACCTGATCTCATCTCTCTATTATTTTCTAACCAAATCTTTATTTTATGTTATTTAATTTTATGCAATCAAATCTACTGCCTAGTGGCAAACCAAAAATAACTTTTACACATCCTAAATATTTACTTTATTGCTGAATTGAGATTAACACAGTCCTCGTGGGATCGATATTTTACTACTTCGATAGTATTTGGTGCACTTGCCAAACGTCTATCAAGTTTTTGGCGCCGTTGCCGGGGACTGTTGAATTATTTCAACAAGGCAATTACGTTATAATTTAGGGTATTTGCAATTTAATTTTCTGTTTTTAATTTTTATTTTTTATTTTTCTGTTTTCATATTCACTTGATTACTTTGCGTTGTGCAGTGCTACTAAGGTATTTTGCTGTTTATGCGAGGTAAACAGAGCTCTGACGACTTAGACTACGATCCGGAAATTGAAAGGACTGCTAGAGCACTTCGGAAAGCTGTCCGATCGCAAAGGTTAGCTCAATCCGTTCCACCGGGTGTTCGAGAACAAGTACCGGAGCAATTCTCAAGTGAATCTGAAACAATCTCTTCTCCTAAATCTGCAACTATGGAAGGGGAAGGAGTTGTACCACCAAGACCTAAGCTTGGAGACTACGGTTTAGCCACTCATCGCGGTCAACTGACCCACACTTTTCAACCAGCTAACCCCGTAGCTTTCGACATCAAGACAACTGTCCTCAACGGTTTGAGGGACAAGCAATTCGATGGGACTGAAGCTATGAGTCCGCATGAACACTTGAGCCGCTTTGCTGAAACCTGCGAGTTTTGTGTGCAACCAGCCACCGTGACTGAAGCACAGAAGAAACTAAGGCTGTTCCCTTTCACTTTGACGGGAAGAGCAAAAGATTGGTTGCTAACAATTCCAAACGGGACTGTCCAAACATGGGAAGAGTTAGAGCTGAAGTTCTTGGAGAAGTATTTCCCTATGTCTAAGTATTGGGAAAAGAAGATGGAGATCTCTAACTTCAAGCAAGGAGAAGGTGAATCATTGTATGATGCTTGGGAGCGATTCAACTTACTTCTTAAGAGATGCCCTAATCACGAGTTCACCGAGAAGCAATACCTCCAAATCTTCACTGAGGGGGTAACACCAAACACTAGAATGTTCTTAGATGCTTCCGCGGGAGGTAGTCTCAAGAGCAAAACTGATCATGAAGTCCAAGCTTTGATAGAAAACATGGCTGGAAATGAGTATCGTGCTGAAGCTAAGAAGAAGGAAAGAGGAGTGTTTGGTGTGAGTGAACAAACTGCTATCCTTGCTAACCAAGCAGCTATGAACAAACAAATTGAAGCTCTAACTAAGGAGTTTCAAGGGTTCACTTTGGCTCATAAACAACAACAAGTAGCTGCAATCAAGTGCGACTTATGTGGTGAAGAACATCCCAACGGTGAATGCGTTCCGGAAGGATCAAGTGAAGAAGCTAACTTCATGGGAGGTTATCAAAGGCAGAATCAATACTACAATTCAGGCATTAATAAGCATCCAAATCTAAGCTACTCAAATAACAATGCTTTAAATTCTCAAATGCTTACTCCTCCTCAACAACAACAAAGGAAGCCATCAGCTCTTGAAGAAACTATGATGAATTTCATGAAGATGACTCAAGGCAACTTTGAAGAGATGAAGAAGAGTCAAGAAGCTGAAAGAAAGAACAATGAAGCTTCTAGGAAGATGCTTGAAACTCAACTGGGGCAATTAGCTAAGCAATTGGCTGAACAAAGTAAAGGAGGATTCTCAGGTAACACTAAAGATAACCCTAAGAATGAGTCTTGTAATGCTATTGAATTGAGGAGCAAAAAGGTTTTGACTCCTTTAGTTCCAAAAGCTCCAAAGAAGGTTGATGAAGTAGTTGAGGTGGAGGAGAACGATGTAGTTGAAGAAAATGATCATGGAGTAGTTGAAAAAAATGATGAGGATGTAGTTGAAAATGAAAAGAAGAAAAAAATAGAGGGAGATAAAAGTGAGAAATTGATAGATGAAGACTCAATCTTGAGGAAGTCAAAGAGTCAAATCTTGAAAGATGGAGACAAGCCACAAATTATTCCATCATATGTGAAGCTTCCTTACCCTCATCTAGAGAAGAAGAAAAAGAAGGAGGAAGGACAATTCAAGAAGTTCATGCAACTTGTCTCACAACTTCAAGTAAATATCCCTTTCAGTGAGGCTCTTGATCAAATGCCTTTGTATGCCAAGTTCATGAAAGATTTGCTAACAGGAAGAAGAAAGCCTAAAGATGATGAAAATATTTCTCTTTCCGAGAATTGTAGCGCCATTCTTCAAAAGAAGCTACCACCTAAGCTGAAAGATCCTGGTGCTTTTACTATCCCTTGTTCCATTGGACCGGTAGACATTGGAAGAGCTTTATGTGATCTAGGAGCAAGTATCAACTTGATGCCTCTTTCAATGATGAAGAAGCTCAAGTGTGGGGAGCCAAAACCAACGAGAATGACCATTACTTTAGCTGATCGGTCAATCTCTTATCCTGTTGGCATACTTGAAGATGTGCTAGTCAAAGTTAATGATCTTGTGTTTCCAGCAGACTTTGTGATCTTAGACATGGCTGAAGATGAAGATATGCCACTCATTTTAGGAAGACCTTTCCTTGCAACTGGTCGTGCTTTGATTGATGTTGAGATGGGAGAGCTAATGTTGAGGTTCCATAATGAGCAAGTGGTGTTCAATATCTTCGAAGCAATGAAACACCGAGAGGAAAATCCCAAGTGTTACCGGATTGATGTTGTTGAAGAAATAGTAGAAGACAACTCTCGTGAACCTCAACCACCACAACCTCTTGAAAGAGCAATTGTAAATTCTATAGAGAGTTGTGAGCATGATGAAGATCTTGAAGTAAGAGATTGTGTGAAGCAACTAGCAGCAAGCAAGCAAGAGTTGGGACCGGTAAAAATAGAAGAATTAATGGGTAAGCACTCTATGGATGCTCCTATTTTGAGTGGAGAAGGAGAGAAAAATCCAGAATTAAAAGAACTCCCTTCTCACTTGAAATATGTTTTTCTCACTAAGGATGCCTCTAAACCAGTAATCATCAGCAATACCTTGACACCTTTGGAAGAAGAAAAATTAATGAGGGTGTTAAGAGACAATCAAGGAGCTTTGGGGTGGAACATTTCTGATTTGAAGGGTATTAGTCCAGCTTATTGCATGCATAAAATACACATGGAGGCTGAATACAAACCGGTGGTTCAACCTCAAAGGAGACTTAACCCAACAATGAAGGAAGTGGTAAAGAAAGAGGTGCTGAAGTTACTAGATGCAGGTATGATCTACCCTATCTCTGATAGCTCATGGGTAAGTCCGGTCCACGTGGTACCAAAGAAAGGTGGAATGACGGTGGTGGCTAATGAAAAAAATGAATTAATACCCACCCGCACTGTTACTGGTTGGAGGATGTGTATAGACTACCGGAGGTTGAACACCGCAACAAGGAAGGATCATTTCCCTTTACCATTCATGGACCAAATGATTGAGAGGTTGGCTGGCCAAGCCTTTTATTGCTTTTTGGATGGGTATTCGGGGTACAATCAGATTGCGGTAGCTCCAGAAGATCAAGAGAAGACAGCCTTCACTTGTCCATTTGGTATATTTGCTTATAGGAGGATGCCCTTTGGGCTGTGTAATGCGCCGGCGACCTTTCAAAGGTGTATGCTCTCCATCTTCTCTGACATGATAGAGAAGAATATTGAGGTATTTATGGACGACTTTTCTGTGTTTGGTAAGTCTTTTGATCAATGCTTATTTCACCTAGATGCTGTCCTTAAACGATGCACCGAAACTAACCTTGTTTTAAACTGGGAAAAATGTCACTTTATGGTGACCGAAGGTATAGTTTTGGGGCATAAAATAAGTGCGAAGGGCATAGAGGTGGACCAAGCTAAAATAGAGGTTATAGAGAAGCTCCCTCCACCTGTTAATGTTAAGGGAATAAGAAGTTTCTTGGGGCATGATGGTTTCTATCGGCGTTTTATAAAAGATTTTTCAAAAATTTCCAAGCCCCTCTGTAACCTCTTGGTCAAAGAAACTGAATTTAATTTTGATGATGAATGTTTGAATGCTTTTTCTTTGATTAAAAACAAGTTGGTAACTGCACCAATAATCATTGCACCCGATTGGGATGTACCATTTGAACTTATGTGTGATGCAAGTGATTATGCTGTTGGTGCAGTTCTAGGCCAACGCAAGAACAAGTTTTTCCATGCAATTTACTATGCAAGCAAAGTTTTAAATGAGAATCAAATTAACTATTCCACAACAGAAAAAGAGTTGCTTGCGGTAATTTTTGCATTGGAAAAGTTTCGTTCTTATCTAATAGGCTCCAAAGTCATTGTTTTTACAGATCATGCAGCTCTTAAATATCTCTTGACAAAAGGGGATTCAAAGCCTCGGCTGTTGAGGTGGATCCTTTTGCTACAAGAATTCGATCTTGAGATTCGTGACAAGAAAGGAGTAGAGAACGTAGTAGCTGATCATCTATCAAGGCTGGAAAATGATGAGGTGACAAACAAAGAGAAGGCCATCAAGGCCGAATTTCCTGATGAACAACTGTTTGCTATTGGAGAAAGGCCTTGGTTTGCTGACATTGCGAACTTTAAGGCCGGTAACATAGTTCCTGATGATATGACCTATCCTCAGAGAAAAAAATTCTTCAAGGATGCAAACCACTACTTGTGGGATGACCCGTATCTGTTTAAGATAGGAACTGACGGTTTGATAAGACGTTGTGTTGCAGGTAAGGAAGCTCATAGTATCATGTGGCACTGCCATAGCTCAGCTTATGGGGGCCACCATAGTGGAGAAAGAACCGCGGCAAAAATTTTGCAAAGTGGATTCTGGTGGCCCACCCTTTTCAAAGATTGCCACGACTTTGTTGCACATTGTGACAAATGCCAAAGGACAGGTAACATCTCTAAGAGGAATGAGATGCCCCTATCAGGAATCATCGAAGTTGAACCATTTGATTGTTGGGGCATCGACTTTATGGGACCTTTCCCTTCCTCTTACTCTTTTCTTCATATTCTTGTCTGTGTTGATTATGTCACTAAATGGGTTGAAGCGATACCTTGTGTTGCTAATGATGCTAAGACAGTTGTTAACTTCCTGCATAAAAACATTTTCACTAGGTTTGGAACACCTAGAGTCTTGATCAGTGATGGGGGGAAGCACTTTTGCAATAATTTTCTTGAAAATTTGCTCAAAAAGTATAACATAAAGCACAAAGTTGCAACTCCCTACCACCCACAAACAAGTGGTCAAGCAGAGGTTTCAAACCGTCAGCTGAAACAGATCTTAGAGAAAACAGTTGCGTCAAATAGGAAGGACTGGTCTAAAAAATTAGATGACGCACTATGGGCATATAGGACTGCCTTTAAGACTCACCTCAGGCTCTCACCCTATCAGTTAGTCTATGGAAAGGCATGTCATCTACCAGTTGAGCTAGAACATAAGGCGTACTGGGCCATTAAGACCTTAAACTTTGATCAAGAAGCCGCTGGTAAGAAAAGACTCTTGAAACTTAATGAACTGGAGGAGATGAGGCTTAGAGCATATGAAAATGCGCTCATTTATAAAGCCAGGACTAAAAGGTATCATGACAAAAACTTAGTGTCTAGGGATATTAACTGTGGGCAATTAGTTTTGTTGTATAATTCCAGGTTGAAACTGTTTCCTGGAAAGCTCAAGTCAAAGTGGTCTGGACCGTTCTTGGTGAAAAGTGTGTCACCTCATGGAGCTGTCGAGTTGATGACACCTGAAGGTGACCGAAGTTTCAAGGTAAATGGGCAAAGAGTTAAGCCATATCTGGGAGGCGACCTACCGAAGGCAAGGGTAGGACTTATTTTGAATGATCCTTAGGGGTCGTCATGAGTCAAGCTAGTGACGGTAAAGAAGCGCTTGGTGGGAGGCAACCCACATTTAGATTTCAGGTAGTATTTCTTATTTCCTTTTTATTGCTTTCAAATATTCAAAAATACAAAAAGATTTTTTGCTGAAACGAACAGAGGAAGAAAATTTGTTGTTTTCCAATACTGTGCAAATCGTGACACGTTTTGGGCCAAACGTGACACGATTTGCCCCCTCTGAAGCTCCTCTCAGAAATTTTTCTAAGTAAAAAAAGGGTGCCATTCGACATTTCCAGAAAACGTGTCACGATGCTGAAATCGTGACACGAATTTTGGCACCTAAAAATTTTTCTAAGTCTCAAATTGGTGCAATTCGACAATTGGAAATCGTGACACGTTGGCCAAAACGTGACACGATTTCTGGGCAAGAAAATTTTCAAAAATGAAAAATCGTGACACGTTTAGCCCAAACGTGACACGATTGTAGCAGTTTCAAAAATTTAACCGTTACAAAACAAAATCGTGACACGTTTTTGGCAAAACGTGGCACGATTTTCCCAGCCTATAAATATATCCAACACGATTTTCATTCCATTCACTTCCAAAAGTAGCCAAACTCTGCCAAAATTTTCCCAAAACCCTAACCTACGATTTTCTAACCCTTTTCTACCAAAAATCTTCATCTTTTCATCTTCTAATCACCAAACCATTACCATACACCTTCATCATCACCAACAAACAACCAAACCCATTATCTCCATCTTAACCCTAACCCTAATATCCAGTTTTGTTTCTTCTCTAAATCCTAACCCTAACCATGGTTGAGACCCGCAACAAAGGCAAGTCCCAAGCCACATCCCAACCAGCCAAAAAGGCCAAAATAGCCCCCAAACGCAAACAACCTGTCAAACCTAGCCCTAACACCGCACCCCCACCGTCCATCAACCACCGGTTTTATAATACTGCTGCCCGTGACCGTTTCAAGGACATCCGAGGCTATAGGGTGATCCCGGAGAGAGGTTTTGATTTCACCAAACTCATCTCCAACCCTGAGTTCCATCAAGTGATCACTGAGAGAGGGTGGGAGTCCCTTGTTAGTATGATTTTCGAGCAGGCCAACAAAACCATTGGGATAGAATTCTATTCTAATGCTAGGTATATGGGGAGGAAGTATGTGTCCTATGTGAGGGGGAAGGAGATAGACTATAGCCCGGAAAGGATTAATCAGTTGCTGGAGATTGTGCCACCGGAGATTTGTGATGTGAAGAGGAGGATGGAGGAGTGCAAGAATTGGGATGATGAAAGGTGGGAGGAGTTGCTAATGCAGATTTGTGTTGAAGGTGCTAAGTGGCATGGAGGGTCACATATGCTGTTGAGGGCTGACTTCAAGCCCCATGCAAAGGCGTGGGCATCTTTTGTGGTGCAAACTATTGAGGGCACCTCTTGTACTTCAGAGATTCCGCTGCCCCGCTTGTTGACGCTGTCTGCTATTCTTGATGGTACACCCATCAATGTTGGTGAGTTAATTGCCGACAATATCTATATGTTTGCTTCAGGTACCAAGAAGGCACTCCCTCATTTGAGCCTTATCAATTGGCTTTGTGAGGAGGAGGAGTGCGATTTGTTTGCTAATGATTTGAGTGCAGCAATGATGAAGCCCATCACCGACACTTACATGGATGGCTTTGTCAAGGATTATCATGACCGCATGCAGACTATCATGGGTGCCGAGGCAGCAGCAGCAGGACAGCCACAGCCGCCACCACCACAACAGCCACCGCCACCACCTCAGAGTCAGACTTTTGCTGGAGAGGGGAGCAGCCAGCAGGGTGCCTATGCACCTATTCATCCTATGATGCTGGACTACATGTTCGGCCATGCCAACTGGATGAATGAGGTGTCAGATCAGGAGTATTGGAACCGTCCGAGGTTTGGTCAGGAGTTCACTGAGGCGGTCTGCCTCAACAGGAGGAAGATGACTGGGTCTTTCGAGCGCTTTGATGGGTCCGAGGAGGCTATGGACCACTACTTTGATGTCACCAGAGGTCGAGCTCAGGATAGAGAGCAGGAGATCCGAGCTGACTTTGCTGCTGGTGGAGCTCAGTCTAGGCAGCACTTTGGGGAGGATACCTATGCAGAGGAGGACCCCAACACTTGGATTCCGGAGGACCAGATGCAGGATTGAGTGGGCTACTGATGGCCCACCTATTTTTATTTTTCTGTTTTTTGTTTCAGCACTTTGGTTATGTAACTTTAATTTTATGTTCAAACAATTTTTATTGCTTTTAATTAAGTTTAACTCGGTTTTATTCCCCCCGTTTATGTAATTATTCCTGCACTTGTTTATTATTGATGAATTTGTTTGTTTAGTTGACTTTTTACAGTTTGATAACAAATAGTTGTTCAAGTGGTATTCCAAAAGTTCAAAAGGAGGAGTGACTTGGTTTTCAAAGGCGAAGTGTACGGCGTTGCTAGGTAGTCACATACTCCCAGAAATCTCAGCCATAAGGTTCATTGCCATATTTTATTTTTCAATTTACTTATATTTAGCTTAGTTTTCCATGCAACTACATTTCTAGAACTTGCATTGTTTCTCTATTATTGATTGGTCTTTGTTAATTACACACTGAGGCAAAAGTGCTTGGTCCTGTGAGCCTTTTGAAGCCTACCCTGACTATAATTGTTAAACTTTATCCTTTTCTTAGCCCCTTTGAGCCGGTAGGATTAGAACTTTTTGTTCGGTGACAAACTACATTACAAACTTAGAGACTTTTAGGACTTGTCCCTTATTGTTTTTCTGAGTTAGGCATTGTAGAATGTTGCTTAAAATTAAGTTTGGGGTTGCTATTGGAATTTGCAACCAATTAAGTTTGGGGTGGGGGTACTAGAGAATAAGAGAACAAAAAGAAAAAGAATTGTCATGCAAAAGGCAAAAATACATTCAAAAAATTGATGTATGAAAAAAAAAAAGATGAAATGAATGATGAAAAAGGGACCAAACTTTGAAACATGTGAGTAACTTCAAACTCGATTGTCCCTAAAAGTTATAAATATTCTCTAGTACCTTTGCATTGATTGTTATTCCACAAGGTGAATGATCGTAGGATTGAATTTGTTCTTTAACTTCCGTAGGAATGCCTAACTCTAATTTTGTGTAGCCTACTTATCCAAATATGTCCCACCTTTCACCTAAGCCCCGTTATAACCCTAAAGACCTCAAAAGTGTGTAATGATATTGACTTTGATTGATGTTTAGAAACTTTTCAAGCGTATGGTAATATGTAGATCTGCATGTCGACTGGTAGAACCCTATTTCAAATATTTGCGTGGAGTTGTGAAGTGGTGGATGCATACAAGTCAAACTAGCTCATCATTAGCTAGTAAGGTGTTGAACTTTTGGGTACTACTGCTTGAATAGGTAATTGTTATTTCACTGTCGATTGTCAGCTTTGCAAGTAAATTCCTTGAGGACAAGGAATGGTTTAAGTTTAGGGTTGTGATGACACCTTGTCATTACGTAATTTTATATGTATTTTCATCACAAAAAGGAGTTCACAGAAGACTTATGCAGCAAAAAGAGCAGAAAAACTGAAGGAAACGCAAAGAAATAAAACGTGTCACGATTTGGTACAAACGTGACACGATTTGGGAAGCACAAGAAGCCTTGTTTCGACATTAGGAAAACGTGTCACGATTGGTAAAACGTGACACGATTTGGTGAAACCCTAATTCAGTTTCTTGCTCCAGAAGGTAAAAACGTGTCACGATTCACTTAAAACGTGACACGATTTGGGCGATATTCTGTGCCTATTTATGCTGAAGTCTATTCCAAAAACAAGGGTTACGAATTCTGGAGAGAGAAAGTGCGATTTGCAGACCTAGAGACTGAAGAACGGGGCGATTTCCTCCATTCTTTACCAGTTTATGTATGTTTTAATTCTTTCATTGATTATGCTATTTGTAAACTCAATTATGAGTAGCTAAATCTCTTAGAGATTAGGTCTGAGATGATTCTTTGTAACCCTAATTGAACCATGTTGCTGTGAAACTCTATTTATTGTGAATGACAATCTAGTTTTTATTCAATTCAATTGTTCTTAATGCTTTTTATATCCTGATCAAATATAAACATGATTTAGTGAGAACGAATGACTACTGACCATAGCTTTCTACTTAGACCTATTGAATTGTTCTAATAAACATGGTTAGTCTAGGAATGGATAATCGTTTATTAGTGATATTAGGTTAACGTGCTTTAAACCTTCAAAGATTATTAGACCACCTAAGGGATTAGGGGCTGTAGTTTA
Organism: Medicago sativa; assembly: GCF_051527215.1. Taxonomy (NCBI): domain Eukaryota; kingdom Viridiplantae; phylum Streptophyta; class Magnoliopsida; order Fabales; family Fabaceae; genus Medicago; species Medicago sativa. Next base: position 69,744,945 of record NC_140751.1, on the reverse strand, counting down.
AGAAGAGGGTCCTAACTCAAGGGATTGATTAGGACTATTTTGTTAACTATCGTGGAACTAGAAAATCATTCATAAGAATAAGTGCAGTATACCAATTAGGGAAACATAGATGATTCGAAAGACCTGATCTCATCTCTCTATTATTTTCTAACCAAATCTTTATTTTATGTTATTTAATTTTATGCAATCAAATCTACTGCCTAGTGGCAAACCAAAAATAACTTTTACACATCCTAAATATTTACTTTATTGCTGAATTGAGATTAACACAGTCCTCGTGGGATCGATATTTTACTACTTCGATAGTATTTGGTGCACTTGCCAAACGTCTATCACACCCCGATGGGAACAAGTCTTCACAACAACTTTTTGAAAATGCTTATACAACCCTGCTTGATTGTTCCATTTTCACCCCTATGATGGCACCATTTACCACTAGGAAATATGGACCTAACTGGTTCAAAGAGGACTTTCCTACTACTTCGAAAAAAGCCAATAAAACAGAAATCAATGCTATATGGGAAGCTTATTTGACCCCTACCTATCTATCTAGCAGACTTACACCTGGTAGCCCTTATGGAGTATATGGTTATCAACCTAACCATGTAGCTAGACAGTTTGGTATGGTTCAATCAAAACCCAGCTCCTTGTTCAAAAGTATAAGTGAATGGAAAATTCCTCTGATCGAACCTGTGTGGAAATCCATAATTCAAGCCAAGAGAACAACTGTGTTCGAGCCTACATATTTCTCAACATCATTTGCATGCTCTGAAGCATTCTTTCGATGGTGGCGAAATTATTACATACGCCAATCCAATCGAGGGAATCCCGATGAATTGCTGCCTCAACTGACCAGTACTTTTCACACTTTGCAGAACAAAGACAAGAAGACTAGAGGTACGCACATTAAAGAAATTCAGCAATTTCAAAGATATTATCAAACAACATATGACCCTTTACATCCAAAGAGGACAGTATATTATGCTGCTCAAACTCTGAGAGATAAAGTTCGAGAGAAAATTTCAGAAACAATTTTTCCCCCTGGAACACCCAATAAATATCTTTATGTTTTAGAAAAGAAAATGAGACTAGCAAGACTTCCATCTTGTAATCTTGCTTTGGCCTTCAGGCCACCATACCCAAAATGGTTACTTTATAATTTCAAATTCCCACAAAATAATTTAGTAACCTATGCTAAATGCAATTTATACCAATATAATGGTGAACTTGGCTATGAATTATCCCAAGTTCGAATCGAAACTCCCAGTATCATGGGTATGATTTTTTCTTTCGCTAAAACACATTAATACTATTGTTAAAAGAAATAGTACTTATCTGTATAATCACATATTTCAGCTTTGCCTTTAACTCCAGGAGAAGCAAAGCTCGATGATGCCAGCACCCAGAACACTTCGAAAAGCAAGTCTGACAAGAAGAAAAAGAAAGCTTCCCAAACTAAAGAAGTTGAATCGAAGAAATCTGAGGCTGCATCGAAGGAACCTCCTAAATCAAAGGAACCCAAAGTGAAAACAACTTCATCAAAAGGACATTCTAGATCGAAGAGCAAGAAAGAACAAGCAACTGTCGATCTCTCTGATGATGATAGTGAGGTGGAGATAACTAAAGAACAGATCGAAGCTTCCAAAGTAACACTTCCCAAAGTCCAAACTGAAGGAAGAAGGAAAAGAAAACAAGAACAAATATCACTTGTCCAAGAAAAGGAAGTCGAAGTGGAAGCTTCTGAAAGTTCTCCCCCCATCTCACCATCTAAACCATTCAAACGTCGTCGAAAGACTTCTCATTCTAGTGCTCATTCACATGTTGGTGATAATGGTTCGAAGGTATTTTATCGAAACCATATTTTATACGAAATATCTCTAAATGTCTTGTTTTTTAAGCATCTATCTTATTCTTTTTAGGGTATCGAACAAGAACAAACTAATCCATCACAACATGGGCAAGTTCTTCCTTCTTCGAAGACCACTTCACCAATTGCTGAAGACAAAGAGGATGAGCATGATGATGCTAGCAGTCCAGAAGGTCTTAAAGTGGATCCTCCTCAACAACAACAGGCAGAAACACCCACTGATGACTTGGTAAATGATGAATCACTTAACAATGACCAATCTCATTCTGCACCCACCCTCGGAGATAATGTATCGAACTTTGCTACTGAAGATACAAACATAACTACTCAACAAGATGCTCCTGGTGATGCAGAGATGATTGCTCAACAAGATGCCCCTATGATCGATCTGGAAGAAATCGATCGATTGGCCAAAGATGATCCTTTCAATGCCTTTGCCTTGATAGCTAAGAGTAATACTCTTTTCTCAACTAGCACTGGCCAAACTTCTGATTCATCCAAGGGAAATCCCTCTGAGACTTCAAAGAACAACCTGCTAGCAGAATTTCAAAAGAATATCATCGAAGCCAACTTGCTAGAGTTGATTGAAAAAGATGCTGGAGCTCTTGCTGAAATCAAGAGTTTATTTGAAAAACTTGGTGCTCTCCCAACTGGTTGGAAGTTTCGAAACCTGTTTAATTATCTTGAACCAATGTTGGAGAGTGCTAATCAAAATTTCCAGAAGAGGAAAACTGGTCAAGCTCAAATGGCAGAGAAGAAAGCGCATCATGATCAAATTGTGATCGAACTGTCATCCTTCCAAGAGAAATTTAGAATTCTTCAACAAGAAAGAAACAATGCGAAGCAGCAAGTGGTTGACATCGATGCCAAGATTAAAGAACTGGAAGCTCAGAAAGCTGAAATTTTGGCTAAGGATGAAGCCAGAAATCGAGAAGCCAATGAAGCTGTTAACAAATTCAAGCTCTCCAAGGAACTAGAGTCTACCATTGCTCAACTTGCAAATGACAACCATGCTCTCGATACCCAATTGGCTGAATACAAAAGCCAAATTGAGAAACTCATCTCATCATTTGAGATTTAGTTCTGTTTCCATTTTATTCTCTAAGACTTTTATTTTATTTCAGCCTTATCGAATATCTTGGTCTATAATGTTTTTATAACAATTTGTGGACCATTTTCTATTTCGAACGACAATTTCTTTTCAATCATCGAAATTCCTTTCTTATTTTCTTGTATCGAATTTAAATTTTATTTAAATCCAAATAAGATTGGAACAATTTCCAAGACATTTTAATGATGAGGAAACAAAAAAGTAACTTTTTGTTTAACCCAACAAGTTAAACTTGCCTAGGAAGTTGAAAAGAAATAAAACAAATAAATGACCTTTTAACACAAATTAATCCTTTTTAAAATAAAACCTTTAAAACTTCCCTCAGATTACGAAGTTAAGTAACCATTGGCCATCGGAATAACTGTTCCCACGTGTCATCATCTTCAAAGCAAGAAGAACCGTTTGATTGAGCCACTTCTTTCAACTTCCCTCCATTATAAATATGATTTTCCCTTTTATAAAAATCACTCTTTTCTTTGTTTCGTCTTCGTCTGAAAAATCTTTCTTACTCAAAGCTTTTCTTTCTTAAATCATCATGACCACCATTGATAATCTGAGTGATGATCTTTTAGTCAAGATTGCTGCAAAGATTGCTGCTCAAAGCAGGAAAGATCTTTTCGCCTTTCGCCATATCAATAGCAGGCATTGGCGCGTCAGTGAAGATTCTGAAATTTCTAGGGCTTTTGGAAATGATGTCCTCTACTTCCTCTACGACCCCAATGAATGGTACAACAATGCTATGGTGGCTCATTCTAAGTTTGCTTTTAAACTTAGACTCTGGAATCATGGCAACGCCATGTTCTGTATTCTTCGAAGCACTCAACACATGTTGGATGCTAATCCAAACATTGAAGAAATGAAACGCCTCCTTACTACTGCTATCAATGCCACTGGCTCTCTGAGTGCAAGGTACTACCTTCTTCTCATCAATGCGCTCTCCATGCCTATGCCAGAAAACATCCTCGAAGACTTCAAAGATCTTGCATGGACACATCGATTGGCAGAATTTCGAAGCGACATTTTGGGAGGAACTTCAACTTATCGATTTCGCTGTCCTTGGTGGAATAGGCCCATGCCTATTTGGCTTACTAGGCGTCGTTTTTGCAACAACTACCACAACTGTGCAGGAGATGGGAGAATTGGAGGCTGGTATTCACTTCTACCTGGGCCAGATCATGACTACTACTTGGTCAATGCTTGCTTCAGGTGTCGTCTCGATACAGAAATTCGCTGGTTTCTCGATCGTTTTGGGATTGTAACTGAATGGTGAAAACCATTTCTAAATGCTTTCTAGACTTTAAGTACTTTGTGTTTTCTTTTGTAATGGTTTTTCCATTTTAAGCATTTCAATGTAACCTGCCCATCAGTTGGCATTTTTAAATTAATGCCAAGTTTTTATTTCGAATCAAATTACTCTTGTGTAATTTTAATTTCTTGTAACATCGGTTTATATTTTTTCAAATATTTACCGTTTATGCGTAGAATTCTCTGATCTTCTTGTAGTTCCTCGATCTCATACGCATTATTCGAAAAGACTCTTAGAATTTTCCATGGTCCTTCCCAACTAGGAGACCATTTTCCTAAACATCGATCCTTTTTATCCATAGGCAAAATAACTTTCCAAACTAAGTCTCCTTGCAGGAATAATTTCGATTTAACTCTTTTGTTATAGGCTTTTGCTATTCTTTCTTTTTGCTTTGTAAGCACTTCTAAAGCCATCAATCTTTCTTCATCAATATCTACTAATTCATCCAACATCATATCCAAATATTGATTTGTTGGAATTTCGATTTGTCTTTGAATTCGAGTAGATTGAAGTAAGATTTCTGTTGGCAATACAGCATCATGGCCATATGTTAATCGAAAAGGAGTAGTATTTATAGATTCTTTAGGAGAAGTTCGAACTGCCCATAAAGCTTCATAAAGAAACTCATGCCATTCTTTGGGTTTTTTCTTTTGGCTAGCTTTTCTTTTGATTATAGTAATCAAATTCTTATTTGCTGCTTCTACCTGACCATTTGCCTGAGCATAATATGGTGTTGAAGTCAACAATTTATATCCCATTTCTTCAGCAAATTTTACCATCTTTCGACCAGTGAATACAGATCCTTGATCTGTAGTAATAGTTTCTGGTATGCCAAATCTATAAACAATAAATTTTTGAATGAAGTTTATAACTTCATCTTGAGTAACATCTTTTAGTGGAACAGCTTCTATCCATTTAGTGAAATAATCTATTCCAACCAAAATATATTTGTAGCCTTTGGATGACTTAGGTTTGATTTCCCCAATTACATCTAAGGCCCATCCTCTGAATGGCCAAGGTTTTACTATTGAATGTAATTCACTAGCTGGTACTTTTTGAATTCCAGCATGTTCTTGACATTCTTTACAACCTTTAGCAAAGTTTATGCAATCTTTTAATATGGTTGGCCAATAAACACCTTCTCGAAACAAAAGCCATTTTATTTTATGGCCTGCTTGATGTGTACCACAAGCACCACTATGAGTATTCGATACAGCCAAATATGCTTCTGCTTCACTAAGGCATTTAAGTAAAACTCCTTCTGGAGTCTTTTTAAATAATTCATTGCCTATTATCACATAACTCAAGGCTCTATATTTGACTTTTCTACAAGTTGTGCCATCTGGATTTTCCAAAAAATTGACTATGGGTTTTCGCCAATCATCATCATCCAAATTGTTAATGACCAAAATTTCAGAAAATTTTGCACTCTGAAGGTATCCTTGAGATGTTTCCATGCCCCCAAGTTTTGGTCTTAACAATTTGTTAGGCACAATGTCCATCGAATTACGCTTTGTTTTAATTTCAATAACCTCTTGCTCTTGTTCCTTCGAAAGTTTGTACCCAGAAGCCAATTGAGCTAAATCATTAGCTTCTTGATTTTCTGCTCTAGGAACATGTTGAACTTCAATTTGAACAAAATGTTTAAGTAATGCATTAACTATAGTGTAATACATTATCAAAGTTTCTTTGAGGCATTTATATTCTTTTGTTATTTGCTTTATTACTAATTCAGAATCACCTCTAATAATTAAACATTTTGCCCCCAGTCCGAGCAAAATCTCTAAACCATTTATTAAGGCTTCATATTCTGCCTCATTATTCGAACAATATTGGCTAATTCGAAATTTATATTTGGTTACCTCATTTGTTGGTGAAACAATAACTATACCTATTCCAGAACCATTTTTATGACTAGACCCATCGAAATACAATGTCCATGGAAATGTTTCGATGCCCCCAGTCACAGGTTCTTCAATGGAATGATCAGCAATAAAATCAGCCACTATTTGGCCTTTCACAGTTTTCAAAGATTGATAAGTTAAAGAATATTCTGTGAGTGCCAAAGCCCATTTACCAACTCTACTATGCAGAATAGGTTTAGATAACATGTGCTTAATAATATCGAAATGGGAATAAACATAAACATCAAAAGGCTTTATATAATGTTTAAGTTTCATACATGAGAAATATAAACAAAGACATAGTTTCTCACTAGGATGATATCTTGTTTCAACATCACTTAAAACTCTACTAAGATAATAAATGGCTCTTTCTATACCATTTTCATCCTCCTGTGCTAACATACTCCCTATAGTTCTTTCAGATGATGCTATATATAACTTCATCTTTTTGTTTTTCAACAAAGGTGAAAGAATAGGAGGATTAGATAAATATGACTTTATGTCTTCAAATGCCTTTTGATGTTCAGGCTCCCATCTAAAAGTTTCCTCTTTCTTTAATCGAAGTAATGACGAGAATGCTTGCGCTCTACCACTGAGATTAGAGATAAATCTTCTGAGGAAATTTATTTTGCCTAATAAAGACTGCAACTCTTTTTTGGTAGAGGGTGCTTTAGCCTCCATTATAGCTTTAGTCTTATTTTGATTGATTTCGATGCCCTTTTTATGGACAACAAATCCTAAAAAATCACCTGCACAAACACCAAACGCACATTTTAATGGATTCATTTTTAATCCATATTGTCTCATCCTTTCGAATGATAACCGTAAATGTTCTAAGTGTTTGTTTTCAGAAGATGATTTCACAACAATATCATCAATGTAAATTTGCATAAAATCTTCAATAAAATCATGAAACATTGAATTCATTGCTCTTTGATATATAGCACCAGCATTTTTAAGACCAAATGGCATTACTATCCACTCATAACATCCTAATGCCCCTGGGCATCGAAATGCTGTTTTAGAAACATCTTCTTCAGCAATAAATATTTGATTATAACCTGAATAACCATCAAGCATACTCAAATATTCGAAACCTGCTGCAGAATCTACCAACATTTCTGCTACTGGCATAGGATATTCATCTTTGGGAGTAGCGAGATTTAAATCTCTAAAATCAATACAAACTCTTATACTACCATTTTTCTTTTTAACAGGAACTACATTAGCTAACCAATCAACATACCTTGCAGGCCTGATGAAGCCACATTTGAGGAGTCTTTCGATTTCTTCTTTTATTTTTGGTAGAATCTCTGGTGCAAACCTTCTTGGAATTTGCTTCACTGGTTTCTTGTCTGTCCTGATTGGCAATTGCAACTCTACTACCTTTCTACTCAAACCAGGCATCTCATGATAATCCCAAGCAAAGCAATCCTTGTAATTTTTCAAAAGCGCCACAATTCGATCTTTGAAGCTCTTAGGAATCTTTGAACTTATGTATGTTGGTCTTTTTACAGAACCATCTCCTATATCCACTTCTTCAAGAGGATCTTGGGCCTTCATTTTTATTGTAGATCCCATTGGATCTTCTTCAAAACCCAAAGGTTCATCATCATAAATACAATCTAATTTTTTATCATCAATGAGGTCATCAGAATTATTTTCCACTGAAGCATCGAAGACCTCTTCTTCTTTGGCTGTTTCAGCCAAATCGAAGTTTTTCTCGGCTACATAAGCCGTAATCTTTTCCCATATGCTGGGCTCAACCATTGATCACTTATTGATATCCCACCTAGTTGGTGAGATTCCATTTGCTGAACAACCTTGGTCATCAGTGACCCTCTTGTACGAAGTACTTCTTGTCTTCAGCAAATCTTTTTCCTTTACAGGTATCTTCTCATGGCAATCTTCGTTGTTCACCACTACGAAGTCATCGTCGAATGCAGTTTTCCAACGAAAACCCCATTCTGGTGCAAGTTTTACAAAGAATTTTTCTTCTTTAGTCATAGAACTTGATGCATCATTTTCCATGAATGGTGCAATAAATTGAAGCTGTTTGTCAAAGTTCTTTTTGTTGATATCTTGATTATCAACTTCAGCTTTAAAATAATAACTCTGATCAGCCTCAATATTCTCTACCAAACCATCTTTCCTCCAAATCACAATCCTTTGATGCATTGTAGAAGGAACTGCACCTACAGCATGGATCCATTCCCTTCCTAATAATGCATTGAAATTGGCTTTAGAAGGAACTACCAAAAACACAGTTGCTCTGGTTATGCTTCCTACTACCAATTCTAGTTCGATAGCACCAAGAGATTGTCCAGTAGATCCCTCATAATTAGTGAGCACTACATTATGTGGTTTCAAATCACATTCAGAAATACCAAGTTTCCTTAGAAAAGATTGTGGTAAGAGATTAACAGTAGCACCACCATCTACCAACACTTTGTTAATTCCAACACCATTTAATTTAGCTTGAATAAACAAAGGCTTTAAATGAAGCTTCATGCTATCATCAGGTTTCTCGAACACTGCATGTTGATCTTCGATGCAGCCATTATTCATAACATAATAACATAGAGGTCTATGACGAGCCATTTCCTCAGTGAAATCACATTCATCATCATGATTGGCCTTCGAAGATACATCATGTGCATATTCAATTGGTAGTACAGAAACCACACATATAATGTCAAGACTTGGTTCAGAATCTGAAAAAGTAGAAGTTAGAATATCATCATCCCCTTTAGGGATGTTTAAAGCAGAAGATAATGGAGGGAAAATTCTTTCAGTAGCTGGTTTTTTAACCATTTCGAAAACTATTGGTTGTTTTCCCTTACTTTTGTCACCATTAGTGACATCTTTTAAAACTCCTTCCTTTTTCTGGCGTTGAAAACGGCGCCATTGAGTTCTAGTCATAGGATTCTTACCTTTATAGTTATTTTTGTAAGCATACTTGTTAGGATTAGAACTCTCTGGTTGGTCTGGAACTTTGACAGCTCTTTTTACCCATTTTGTTGGTGGTGCTGGAGGCGCAGAATGACCAGTTTTCTTGCCTCCAGAGAAAACCCAAGTATCAATAGGAGACTTCGATGAAGGAACGAACGTCTTCTTATGGTTCTTCATTTGATACTTCTCTGAAGTTTTCATCTTGTAAGGAACACCTCTTTTGTTAAAGCCAAACTTAGAACGGTTCTCGAACCACCCTCCTTTACGTTTTGTTTGAGGTTGATATCCTTCAACTGATTTCGCAGCTTCTTTATCGAACACTGCACTACATCGAGGACAAAGCATAGCATGGGTGTTAGATATTTTACATCGGTTTAAAAAATCAACCAAATCTTCTTCAGCCTTTGGATATGCTTTCTCCATTTCCTTGGCCAATTGATCATCAGTAACCACTGGCTCTTCAATTCGATGGTCCTCAGTAACCATTTCTACATCAATATTATCTGAAATTTCCACCATATTGATAGAAATATCAGCAAACATGGACTCTGCCTTTTTCATAGGATCTCCATCCACTTGTTGTTTTGGTTTTTCTCCGAATTTTAGCCTCCCTTCATCAAGAGCTTTTTGTACAGAATCCCTGAAACGAGTACATCGAGATAGGTTATGACCTAAAAAACCATGGAATTTACAAAATCCTCTTTTCTTCCTTTGTTCCAAAGGAGGTAACTTCATATTAGGTGGCACCAATATTATGCCATCATTAACTAATAGATCAAAAATTTCTTCACTTTTAGTAATATCAAAAGTATAAGTTTTAGAAGGATATTTGTCACTCTTGGGATCTTCAGGATTTTTTCCATTGGATGGCCTCAACATTTTACAAGCATATGGAGGTCCGTCTTTTAATTCTGCCAGGTTTATATCATTGTCTTCAACGATATCTAAACCCCAATCGAATTCGGTTTCACTATCTCCTGTTTCTATATAGGCAATTTTTTCTTTTTTAGAAAATTTGTTATGAGTTCTAGTTTTTTCAGCTTTAAGTCTTTCAACTTGTCGAACTCTGTCTGCCAATTGGGCCATGTCTCTTAAGTACTGGGTATCTAATTTCTTTCGAACAGAATAATCGAGGCCACCAGCAGCCATTTCGACTAATTCATATTCTGGAACAGAAGTAAAACATCTAGCCTTAAGGAGACGAAACCTATTGAGATAATCATCTATTGACTCATGACTTTTACGTCGAACACTGGCCAATTCTTTCAAACTAATCTTAGATTGACCCATGTAAAATTGTTCATGAAAAGCTTTTTCTAATTGGTTCCAACTATAAATTGAATGAGGAGGTAAAGTTGTAAACCAAGTAAAAGCATTTTTTGTCAAAGAACTTGGGAAATATTTCATTCTCAAATTTTCATTTTCTGCAATATTTCCTGCTTCCATGAGAAACCTAGCAATGTGTTCGACAGTAGATTCATCAGTTTCTCCAGCAAATTTGGTAAACTTTGGAATTTTCCAATTTCTAGGCAATTCAGCATCTAAAACATACTCAGACAAAGGAGACACAAAATTTGGTCGACGTAAACCCATATTAAAACCACTTTGGGCTAACAAGGCCTCGACAATACCCGCTATATTATTCTGACCATCGAAATTGTTCTGACGGGCTTGTAAAACCACTTGATCGGCATCCTGGTTTCTATTAACCAAAATGGGTTGCCTTTCAGGTTCTGCCTGAACTTGTGGTCGTACTACTTGTGGTTGGACAATATTTTCATGATTTCGAACCATTGGTTCATCAGCAATTATTTCAATTGCCCTCACATTTCGATTTTGAGGCAATTGGGTATTTTGGATTGGTGGAGCGCCAAAGAAATTGGCAATTCTTTCCATTTGATCAGACAACCGTTGATAACTAGTGTTGGTGTCTCGAATTAAAGGATTTATGACAGTACCAATTTGTTGGGTCATCATATTAATCATATCATGATTAGTTTCTTCCATAGTTTGCCTAATAGCAGCCATAGAAGCGTTGGTTAAATTTTGTTGGGGACTTCTATATGTTGTAGATACCCCAGGACCAAAAAGTTGTGGTAATGAAACATTTAAATTCTCTGAAAACATATTACCACTAGTTTGTAAGCCTTGCATTAATGATGATGGCATACCATATGGCATTGATCTATGATCCCAAACTCCTTGAATAGAAGTATTATTTGGATAATCATGTGAAGTTTGGGTAACCATCGAAGGCATGGCTTGAGAAATTACTGTGGCCATCGAAGGCATGGCCTGAGACGATGTTTGAATGACTGTATTACTAGTTGGAATAGCCTGGGATGTTCTAACATTCCCTGGGGATGAAACATCATCTTCAACCGTCACTTGATCCACATCTTCATTTGAAGATGTTGGATTTGTTTTCTTTTGGTTGTTAGCGCGTGTCATATTAAGAAGCAATTTCTTGTTTCTTAATTGCATACACAACAAAACAAACCAGAATTAAAAGAAACTCTAACAAAAACTATAAACAAAAACACAAACCGTCCCACTGGGCGTGCCAATTTGTTTACGTTGGATTTTCGTAAACAACCGCTGGTTTACAAATGGTAACTTGCAAGATCAACCAGTAAATCTTAGGACATATTGTGTTTGTTCTTGTTGTTAGAAATTCTGCGTTTTTGATGTCAAAAAATATAAGAAATATGATAAAAACAATCAAATTCAATCCACTTGAACTCAATCGAACTTAATAAAGTAAAGTGCAAGAACACTTAAAGAACAAAGGGTAAATTGCATTGATTAAACAAAGGTTGGTACACAGATTCATACATTGCAACTTGTGACTCGTTTCTCGCTTCCATACGGATACTTTGAGTATAAGTTTGTATGACGGAATTGTGACCTGTTTTTCCTATGAAAAACTACTATTTATACTAAGTCTAGAAATAACTACACTTCTTTGAAATTCAAACTACAACTGCCACAAGTCGACAGTTTTACTTATTTGAAAACAAACTTAAAATAAAAACTGACTTAAAGAATAACTGTTGATAACCACCTTCGAAAACTGCTTTATCGAAGTCTTCTAGCATCTTCGAACCCATATTTGCTTTCAACACAACACTCTGTTCGAATCTTCTTTAAATCTAGGTCAACTATACTTTGACCACATTTATTACAGCTAGTAAAATATATTGGCTAACACCCTCTTCATTGTAGTTAAAACACACAACGTCTCCATGCTTACACTCTACAAGTGTATGTCCCTTACTGCCACAACGAAAGCACCGTTTAATATTCTTAGTGCAAGCATTACTCTTATGGCCTTTCTCGCCACAAGTAAAACAAACAATCTCAGCACCAGCATCTTTCTTATTTGACCTTCTCAAACTTGATACACTTAGGTAACCAATGGCTCGCTTAATATCAGCACGCAAACCATTCTCAAACTTGATACACTTAGAGAACTCAGCATTGTCCCCAGTATAGTGTGGATAGAACTAAGCCAGCTCCACAAACATTGCTGCATACTCTGTCACCGACATGTTTCCTTGCTTCAGCTCAAGGAACTCGATCTCTTTTCTTCCGCAAACATCTTCAGGAAAATATCTGTTTAGGAACTCTCTCTTAAACACTGCCCAAGTAATAACTGCATCATCCTGCTCTAGGGTAGGTTGGAGGCTCACCCACCAGTCATCAGCTTCCTCAGCCAGCATGTGCATACCAAAACGCACCTTCTGATCATCAGTACATTGCATAACTCTAAAAACTCTTTCAATCTCCTTGAGCCATGTCTGTGCTCCATCAGGGTCGTACCTTCCTTTGAAAGTGGGAGGATGATTTCTCAGAAAGGTCTCCAACATTCTCACTTTAGCATTAACACCAGCACCAGCATTCGGATGTTGTCCCACAGCTTGGGCCACAGCTTCCAACGCAGCAGCAATCGCAGCATCATTTTTTCCAGCCATTCTAGTCCTCTTATAACAGATAAGGTTTGCAGCCTCCAGGTCTACTCTTCTTCACTGCACAACATACAACATTTAGAATAACATAATAATGGTATTCCAACTGCTAAATGACACAACTTGACTCACTACTTGGCCGGACGGACCAACCTGCTCTGATACCAATTGTAACACCCCGTTTTTCCCAACTTAAAAATTTCATCATAAATTAGAGTATTTTAATCACAAACGGAATGTCACATGCTTCTTCTAAATCATAAAATGGATAATAATAATTATCTTTCAAATTCAACTTCAAAATCTAAAATCATGCAGCGGAAAATAGTTCAGCATACTAAAGTCTTGGCACGCATGCCTTATCAAAAAAACTCATAAAATAGTTCAATACTTAATCATAAAAGACACGTAAGGAATAGATATGAAAGCAAGTCCCATCCTGTTACGTATCAGAGCACCTAGACACAAGTGAGGAGTCCACTCACGAACACTTCTAGTCTTTATTACCTGCAAGTTACCTATACGAAGGGCAACATTTTCAAGGAGAAGGGGTGAGATTTCACAGTCAATAAATTAAGCATATAATTCATTAAAATGCATTTAGCAACATAAAACGTTATTAACATATCAAACATTTATCACTTAGCATATTATCACTTCATAACCAAATACCATCATCATATATCATCATCATTAAATATCATGTTCAACTTAACACTTGACTCGACAACACGACTCAACTTGACAATGCAACTCTGATCAACTTAACAACTTAACAACTTAAACCATCATGAAACTTCTTGATATGCAAATGCATGTGGTACCAATCAACAACATAAATGAGCGTAATTAGGCTCTTCAACGTGTGAGCAAAAAGCTGCCGGGCTTAAAGCCCCCAACGTAGTTTGAGCACAAAGGCTGTCGGGCCTAAAGCCCCCAACTTTAATGAGCACAAAGGTTTCCGGGTGTTATACCCTAATTTTGGACCTAAAAATACTAGCTCCATTCTTCTTTTCTTGCATTTCAAGTCATTTGATATGTCTCTGGCCAATTACATCTTTCTTTGCATTTTATTTCAATATTACTTGCAAAATTCACATGAAAGTGTATTTTAGTCATTTCCTATGTTAAAATTTCTTTCAGTCTTTTAAAAATTGTTTGAGTCCTTTCAAATAGTTTGAATAAGTCTTCATTTCAATTCTATGTCAAAATCCATTTCAAAGATTGTATTTGAAGTCATTCTGAGTCAGTTCAGCCCCTAGGGGGCATTTTAGTCTTTTCATGTGTTAAAACCCTGTCCAATCTCTTAAAATTGTCTCTGAGTCTTTTAATTTTGCATGTATAGGTTCTTGCTTTAATTTCCTGTTAAAAATCCATTTTAAAATTTGCATCTGAGTCATTTTTAGTCGTTTTAGCCCCAGGGGCATTTTGGTCATTTCACACAAAATTTCGACAGAGAGAGGTTACTTTAAAGTACCTCATTTAGGTAATTGGTTCGTTTTAGTCCGTTTTGTCATTTTTTAATCGTTTCACTTTACGTTATTTTCCATTTACCAATTTTAGTTCAATTGTATTTTTAATTTTCTTTTTTTGTCCTAAAATTCCTAAAATTGCACTTTGGTCCTTTTTCTTTTTATTTTGCATTTTGGTCCTTCAAGTCAAACTTTTACTTTCTAGTTCTTTTTGGTCAATTGCATTTTAGTCCTTGTTTTTTTTACAAATTGCAAAGTAGTCCTTTTTTGTCCAAGTTTATTTTTCAGTCCTTTTTATCATTTTTGCAGATAGGTCCTTGTAATTTTCAATTTTTGCAGAAAGGCCCTCAAGCCAATTTTCAGCCAAGGACGAGTTAGTTACATTGCAGAACAGGTGTCAACAAACTATTGGCTCAGAGTCCACATGTCAGCCTATAAATAGGCCACATCATCCATCACAGTAAAAAAATCAATCACAACGTGCCAAATCACCACAAACAATTTTCCATTTCTCTCTCTTCTCAAAAACAGATCAAAATCGTAACCGTTTTCCCAAATTCTCCAAGAACACGAAGAACACAATGAAAAACCCTAAGTTTCCAGAACAAAGAATTGAATCAAATTGAGACTAATTCGCTACAATTCTCAGAGATTCGTGTTCGAATCTTCATCATCGAATTGATAGAACTGCAATTCAAGCACAAATCGAGGAAATTGTGCGATCACAGTTCGAAGAGGTGAGAAGAAGAGAAATCGAAGCAAAATCAAACCAGTTCGAAGAAGAAGAAGAAGATCAAGCACCGATTTATTTTCGGTTTCGAAGCTTACCAGAAGAATCAAAAGCTCGCAAGGATCTATTTGTTCGAACCTCCAAGCAAAGTCAGGTAAACACGTAAGACCTTCTCGTTTTTGGTTATATTCATCATCGAAGGCTCGTGTTGAAAAATGAACGGTGAATCCAAATGAAAAGCTTGAAAAGATTCGAACAAGTTGAAAACCGAAACCCTAAAACACAAAATCATGAAGATTCACCGTTTATTTTTTTGAATCAAAGCTTAAATTCGTCATCAGTGAAGAAGATCGAGTAGATTAGGGTTTAGTTTCAAGAAGATTAGGAAAATTTTGAAACCCTAGAACCGAATGTTTCAAGTGTAGATCTGCTCTGATCTAAGCCTCTTTTCAAGAAAAGAGTTTCGAAATCATAAAGAGAAGAAAAAAAGCTTTAAGAATATGTATATGGCTTTTAGATCGGAGCAGATTGAAACTCCGACGCGGCGGCGCCACCACTGGCCACCACGTCGGAGAAAGGAAGAAGATGAAGATCATCAAGTGAGAGATGAGAGAAGACGAGAGAATCTGAGAGTTAGAGAGAGAAGTGAATGGAACAAATGAGGCTTAGACCGGCCTCTTAGGTTTTATAGAGGGAGTGAACCAGACCGGTTCACCTGAACCAGTCTGGTTCGCCCTTGAACCATGTAGCTGGCCGTTCGATCTAGGGTTACACCGTTTGGATCAATCCAACGGCCCCTGAACTTCCTGGGGACCCAAGATCCATGTTTGTGTAGGTTTGGGCCTTTTGTTGTACTGGACTTCGTTTTTCTTTATTTTCTTGCTATTTTGACACTGGTTCCTGTTGTTTGCACCCCTATATGTTCAAAAAGCCTTGAAAAAATTCCATAAAATTTTCCATATGTTCTTGATATTTTTTTTGACATTTTTGTGATATTTTTGTGTGTTAAAACCTGAGAAAAATATATGTGGAATTTCTTGCTAGTTGTCTACTATTTTTTATTAAAATTTGTGAAGTTGTGCATTTAAAAGCCCCTAAAAATTCTAAATTTTTTGATGTATATTTCTTGTTATTTTTGTGATGTTTCTATGCATTTGTTTACTGAAAATCCTGATGAAAAATACTAGTGTATGTTCTTGCTTCATTACTTGTTTTTTTTTATGTGAAAATTCATGAAATTTGTTTAATTCTATCTCAAGTTCTTGATAATTGTTTGTGATACATGTTGCTTGAATTTTGTGAGTTTATTGCTACTGTTTGTATATAACTTTGATGCATGTGTGGGAATCTTGGTTAGTTGCTTGGTTTACAAGTTACATTTGTGAATAAATAATGCAAATATGTCTAAATTCACTTTAAAAATGTCAAGTTCCTCATGTTGCCTTAATTCTCATTTTAAGACCTGATTCTAAGCCTTTGGAAGATGTATTAGAGTGTGAGAATTTTGGGCAATAGGATTCTTGCATTTTGTGAGTAAATTTTAGTTATATTTTTGCACCTTTTTGGCTTTATTTTGTGAAGTTCTCTATGCTTTTGTCTTGATATTTTACTTGCTTTGTTTTCTTTGATACTACTCTATGCTACTAACCATTCCCTTTCATATTTCATGCATACCATAAGCTCCTCTCATCTCATATTCATCACTATTTTTCTTGCAATTTAATTTTTACCAAGGCTTAGAATGTAAAGACTTAGAAGCTTTGAAGTATCTTTCTTATGCAATTTTAAATTCTTGCAAGACCATAGAATGTATCTAGGCCAATGATGTAATAAGGACTATGGACTCTAATGATGTACACCGACACAAGCACCGACACATGCACACACCTCACTTTAGATGTATGGCTAGGATATGCATGTTTAGATGAATGTCTAGGATTGTATGTTTAGATGAATGCTTAGGCTTTACACTTAGAAAAATCAACTTTCCAAAAAACTTGAATAACATCACTCAAATAATTTTCCAAAGAAACCTTGGGATCAAAATCCCATTGAATTTTCCCTTTATTTTCTTAAATAAAAACCTTAATGAATTTTAATCATACTTAGACCTTTTTGCAAAATAACTAATTCAACCTCACAATTTCACAATCTCATGCCTTTAAGGCCTCTCAATCTCATTCTTCAAACTCCAATTTTCAAACTTAAAATCAACCAACAAAAACAAAAACATTTTTGGAAGAGAACTACGGTGGATTTGATCCCTTAAACGGGTACGTAGGCAAGGAACAAAATTCCTTCAATTCAAATAAAATAAAATTCAAACACATTCTTCTCCCTCCAATTCTTCACTTAGAAACTCTTAGGTTTAAATAAACACTTTCAAATAGCATTTAAAAATAAAGCGCGCGCGTAGAAAGTAAAGACGGTTCCTATAGGTTACTATAGTCGTTATGGGTGCCTAACACCTTCCCGTAGCGAAAACAACTCCCGGACCTCGATTCTCAAGGGTTTTGCTTACTTTTTCTCTTCCCAAGAAAAAATAAGATATCACTGGTTAAAAGGTTCAAACGTAATCAATGTTTGACACCCGAAAACCAAGATAAAACACCGGGCCTAAAGCCCCCAACTTTAATGAGTATGCAATGGACTCAATCTCTCCTACAACTTAGACAACAACGTAAACATCTTATACAACTCCATAATCATGGACGACTTCTTAAATCACGACAACTTAGACCGACTCATGCAACTTCAAGACATTAACAGTCAACAACAGAAAACAGTAGCAAGATACCGCATATAATAACGCTTGAATGCATCAACATCATTTAATGAATGGATTACATCAACATAATTATCATAAAACATCATAATATCACTCATGCAACCCTACTAATAATCCCAGTCATCTAAACAGGCTTCTGTACATTCTGGAAGTGTCCTAACAACTCTCATTCTTACTTCTAAGTCAACTCATAACTACACGTGCGAAAGAATCGCATGGAACAACAATTTTGGGCAACTAACAGGGTTACTCGCAACGGCGAGTACATAGCTCGCAATGGCGAGCAGCTGACTTGCTCGCAGTGGTGAAGGGTCCTGCTCGCAATGGCGAGTTAAGGGGTAGCTCGCAGTGGCGAGTTGATTTACTCGCAATGGCGAGTTCACTGGGTTAGCTCGCAGTTGCGAGTGCTCTAGCTTGCAGCTGCGATCGATGACAGTTCAGGCTCGGGCAGAAACCTAAAAACTTCAACTTTTCATCTCTCTTCATGATTCTAACACCAAAACAGCATCTAATTAACACCTTAATGTATATCTAAGGTCTGTACACTAATTTTGCATCAATCTAACATCTTTTCATGGTTTAATCATCAAATCGGTCTTTAAACCTAATTCCCAATTCTCACCAAAACTCAACCTAATCATGCTAAATTCATTCTAAAGAATTACACCCTTAATAAATTTGAAAGTTAGTCTCACCCTTACCTGGTAATTGAAGAAAATCGACAGCCTCCTCTTGTTCTTCTCTCTTTCTGACTTTTTCTCCCTTTTCTCCAAAAACGTACGTTCTGCCTAAAAACTTTTCTCAACCTAACTCCTTCTATTTATAACCTCACTCTAATTCCTCTTTACACCTCTAAAAATGCTCTTTTCACATCACAGCCCAAATTCTAATATTTTTATTTTATTTTCATATCTTATTTTATTTAATAATAAAATAAGTCATAACAACATAACAACTTCACAACATCATATACCCCACATAATTTATTTATAAATCATATAAACCACTCAACTTCATGAATCATAAAATTCACACATATCAATCATGAAAATCACTTAAATCATATATATAAATATATTTCTAAATAATCAAATAATTAAGACGG
This sequence comes from Medicago sativa, assembly GCF_051527215.1. Classification (NCBI taxonomy): domain Eukaryota; kingdom Viridiplantae; phylum Streptophyta; class Magnoliopsida; order Fabales; family Fabaceae; genus Medicago; species Medicago sativa. The sequence goes on along the minus strand of NC_140751.1, from coordinate 69,725,742 downwards.
GCGTTACAGAGGACATGCTACTTTGGTCCTCAACCAAAAGCAGGTGCCGCAGGGACTGTAGCGGGCAACCCGATTGAGTTGTGTGATGATGAAGATGAATGAATGTAATGTCTTGTAATGCCTAATTGTTTTGGATCTTTTTTATGTTTTTTTTTTAATATGTCGCGCACATTTTGCTACATTTTCGTTGACATTATGGTTCTTTTGAATAAAAATCACGTTCTGAATAAAGTCCCGTTTTGAATTTTGAATAATTGTGTTTTCGAATAAAAATTGTGACAGCGTGAATTCGAATGATTAAAATTGCGACAGCATGAATTCGAATAAAAATTGTGACAGCGTGAATTCGAATTCAAATTGCGCATTGAATAAATTCGAATAAAAAGGTACATTACATTACATTCGGGTTGTGCATTCCAACTACAACAATTGTCTTACCTTTAAATGGGGCAAAATTCAAACTTGCCAAACAGCAGGACTCCAATGTTCGTCCGACATACCCATTGTTCCATTCAAAAGATTAAATTATTGTTAGGCTTGGTTTAAATGATGGTATTGAAGTGTCAAAAGAATGAGGTCCATTCCTTGACACTTCAATACCTTCATTTAAACCAGCCTAACAAGAATTTAATCTTTTGAAAGGAACAATGGGAATGTCGATCGAATGTTGGAGTCCCGCCGTTTGGCAAGTTCGAATTACCCCATTTAAAGGAAGACAATTGTTGTAGTTGGAAGGTGCATTCCCTACCTAATCACGGTCTTCTGGCGGAATCAGACTCTTGATGATATCTTCAGTTGATCTCAGCAACGTTACCCGCATATCGATCCACTGGAACATGCTGTGCTCCCAAAACATGCTCGTCATGTTTTCATCGTTCTTTAATTCCACCCAAGTGAACGATATTCTCCCCTCGTCGAGCATTTGACGTTTATAATAATAATAATAATAATAATAATAATAATAATAATAATAATAATAATAATAATAATAATAATAATAATAATAATAATAATAATAATAATAATAATAATAGTAATAATATACAAATTTATATAACTAATTTTTTTTTTTTTTTGTGATGAAACTAAATCTCTTTCTCTATAGGGTTTTGATTTTTGTGTTTAAAAGAAGATTTGATGTGAACATAACATTAATTCATGATATTTGGAGATATATTTGTGTAGAAATTTTTTTGATTCAATGAAGATGATAAAGATTCAAAGCAAGAAGATGAAGATGATGAACATCTTCATCATATTTCTGGATTTTTTTCATTTTTAATAAAAATATATTTTAAAAAATAAAATTATGTATTTTTTAATAAAAAAATGAGAAAAAGGATGTAAATGTGCTTTTAGAGAGAGATAAAAGACCTAAACGGAAAAAAAAAATAAAGATAAAGGACTTATAATGTAATCTTGTCTATAATTAAATAAAATTAGGCTTAATTAATGATTTGGTCCCTTAAGTTATTTGTTGGTTACATTTTGGTCCCATAAGTTATTAACGTTACAATTTGGTCCTTTAAGTTATTTGTTGGTTACATTTTGGTCCCATAAGTTATTAACGTTACAATTTGGTCCCTTAACTTATTTTTTGGTTTCGTTTTGGTACCTTAACTCTTCCTTCGTCAACCACTCTAGTCCTTTATGTTATTAGAGTTAAGGGATCAAAACGAAACCAAAAAATAAGTTAAGGGACCAAAACGAAACCAAAAAGTAAGTTAAGGGACCAAATTGTAACATTAATAACTTATGGACCAAAATGTAACCAACAAATAACTTAAGGGACCAAATTGTAACGTTAATAACTTATGGGACCAAAATGTAACCAACAAATAACTTAAGGGACCAAATCATTAATTAAGCCTAAAAATTAAAAGTATTAAAAGTTACCTTATGATTAAAATTGATTTTTTTTAGAAAAATTTGACTCATTTATTTGACATTTAATGTTGCCAATGTATATTACATTTTGATTGGTTGATATCATGAGGGGATAAATACCCCCTAAACAAGAGAGTGTAATCTAGAAAAAACCACTTTGGGGATTTACGGTTGTGTCTAAGCAAAGTATTTCTCAAGAAACACCCGGTATGCAATATTAAGTTATAACTATAAAATCTCTTCTTAAAAGCAAATGTTCAAACCTAATTTACTTCATATGATTCCTGCACTTCATATAACTATGCAATATAACTATTCTTGCACTGTATATTCTTGCAACATGTATACGCATCTTTTATGTCTCGTTTCCCAACATATAAAAGTTTTAAACAATTATATCCCAGCTCATGTATTGTACAATTTTCAGAATTTAATAAATAATAATATAGAGATTATGAAATCAACCTCGTGTTCATTGCTTTTGAATTTAATAAGGGAAACATTATTAATATAATAATTCTCATTGTCCTCAACCACGCAATTTTCGGATCGATGGATCATGCAAAACCATTTATTTTGTCTATAAATTGCTGCATGCAAGAAAGAACTAATGCAATACTACAAAGCTAACTAAGCTCATAAGTAAGAAATAAAGAGTTGTTATTGATTCTTTCTTTTGATCAAACAATGGATTCTGTTAAGCTTGCTCCTTTCGTTGTCTTCTTGCTTGCTGCATTCTGTATGTATTTTTTTTGTATTTTAGCCATCTTTGTCATATGATGCATTTCTGTTTATAAATATTTTCGAGCTCATTTCATTTAACAATAGTATGCGTATGTTGTTCAAACTTTAATTTGCTTTGCCATTTACAGTAATGATCCCAATGAAGAAAGTAGAAGGACAGAATTGCACCGACATTACAATTTGTGGAAACTGTTTGAATGCAGGACAATATTGCGACCCCATTACAGATTGTGGTTATGGTTGTGGTTGCGATGTCGTATATTCCGTTCCTTTTTATCAAGGCGTTTGTGTCCCAGATATGTATATTAAAAAGAAGGTTGAAGAAAATCCTAAGTTATGTCAAACTCATAGCGAATGCAAAAAGAAGGGTAGTGGAAATTTTTGTGCTCGTCATATTAATTCAGATATCAAATATGGCTTCTGTTTTGCCTCTATCTCTGAAGCAGAAGACGCATTCAAGATGGCACCTAAGAAAGACTTCTTGAAGATGCCTGGCACCACCGCATAATTAATATTGATATGTCAAAAAAAGCCTATGATGCATGCTAAGATATTAAGCATCTACTACTTTAAATAAATAGGCTTTGTTTCCAACTAATCAATTGGATTTCTTAGATATCCATCCTAATTTCAATTAATGATGTATTTGTTTCCAACTAATTCATTTTAAATAGCATTCTTCGAATCCCCTTTGCTCCGCATAAACAAAAAATATATATCTTATATAGCACTATAGACAATCAGGTGGACATAAGCGAAAGTACTAACAAGCAGGGATGGGAATAGGTTAGGCCGAGCTAGCCATTGCAAAACCTAAGTCTGGCCTGTCATATTTTTTTAAAGCCTAAGTCTGGCCTTCTGAAAGCCTGATACGGTCTTCTAGCCTGTTTAAAAGTCTATATCTTATAAACATCTTTAAATAAGCAATGTGATCTAAGTTTAAATAGACTAGCGAACTAATAGTTCAATTAAATTAAACTCTCTTTTGATAATCAACATGAGGTTTTATGGAATTCGACTATATATTGTATCATATATTTCAATTCTAGTTTATAATAATACATTTATATATGCAAAAAATTAATGTATACTAATAAAACTTAAATTATTGGAAAAGATTACAAATTTATATTTTGATTTAAAGTACAAAATATAAAATAATAATAAATAATATTATTCATATTACTTAAATAGGCCGGCCTAATCTTAAGAGGCTTTTTGAAAGGCATGTGGTCTGGCCTTTTAAGCTTAATAGGCTTAAAAAAAACCTAGGTCTTCTCTATTTAAGAAAAAAGTCTGGCCTGGTCTGTCGTAGGCTAGGTTGTAGGCCTTGTATGCCGGTCTGGCCTATTCTCATCCCTACTAACAAGCGTTTATAAAAATAAAATAAAATAAATGTAAACAAAATACAATAAAATCAAATCAAAACTGAAATTGATATTTACAAAAAAATATATATATTTATAAACTAAAAAAACTCTAATCAAAGTTGTCGTTGCTTTGTTAAATATATCATCAATCATCGAGAATGGCGCCAAAAACTTGATTACAAATTTGGCTGGTGCACCAAATCATTGAAGTAATATAGTAGTAAGTGTATTGCCTCCACAGAGATTGTTGTTTTTGACTTAAAATCTACTAAACTTATATTCAAAAGAGTTAATTGGGGGAAGTTTGCAAGATTTGTTTATTAGTAATGAAAAATAAATAGATTTGTTGATTTAGACGTTTTAGGGGCGATTAGCATCATCTCCACCTTACACTTTCATCTAATCGTCAGAATTTATTCCTCTCATCTCTCATAATAACTACTCATCTCACTAGATACATCATATCTCTCTCACTCTCTCTCTATATATATATAACATGGGATATCATGGCTCCAATGGGTTCGTAGGAAGATCCGCCCCTGACTATACAATCTCATAACATGTTCAAACCAAATTTACTTCTTATGATTCTTGCACTTTATATAGATGGAATATAACTATTCTTGCACTAAAGGAGAATACCGTTCAGAATCATCAAAAGGCACATCTCGGTTTTTTTTTTTTTTTTTTTACAAAAGTTTGGATAGATGGAAGTTGAGACATGTATAAGCATCTTTTATGTCTCCTTTCCCAACATATAAAAGTTGTAAACAATTACCCCAGCTCATGTATTGTACAATTTTCTGAATTTAATAATAAACCGATTATTAAATTAACCTCGTGTTAATTGTTTCTGAATTTAATAAGGGAAACATTATTAATATTATAATTCTCATTGTTCTTAACCTACACCACCATGTGAACAACCCCCAACCCCTGCAGTTTGAGATATGTATGACATTGGGTTGGACTTTGGAGGCTTGAAGTGTATGCAATTTTTGGTTGCTATATGGGTCAACTTTGTGTCATTTTCGGTCAGAATATTGTTATGCTGAATGATTTTAATGAAATGGAGATTTAGTTGCTGATTGTGAAAAAAAGGGTAGCAATTGGTGGTAAGGAGATATAGGGAAATGTTAATCATGATATCTTAGTAAGTAGTTTAGATGACATGGATGAATACTTTTGGTTGCGATATAAATGTGTTTGGTGTTGGACGGTGAAGAACCAACACAAGAATAAAATCAGCGTAGTGGAGATGATAATGTTGCGATGGATGTGTGGTAAGACTAGACGAGATATGATTAAAAAAGAAAATATTAGAGAGAGTTGGGTAGCACTTATACTAGAAAAGATGATGGAAAATAGGCTTAGGTGGTTTGGGCATGTTGAGAGAAGACCTGTAGATTTTGTTGTAAGGAGAATAGATCAGATGGAGGATAGTCAGATCCCTAGAGACAGAGGAAAACCTAGAAAAACTATAAGAGAAACTATTAGGATCGACTTGGAGATTAATGAGTTGGACTAAAATATGGTTTGTGATAGAACAATATGGCATAATTTAATTCATGTAGCCGACCTCATTTAGTTGAATAAAACTTAATTGCTATTGTTTTTGTGATATAAATTAGCACTTCTAAAGCTTAGTGGAAATTTTTATCACACAACCATGAGACCTACCTACATTGATGTGGGGGATTGAATGTTGGGTGTAAAAGAGCCAACAAGAAAGTAAACTTTCTTAGGTTTTGGGATGAGCCTAATTTAGCCCTACAAAACATGCTTGTTTGGGAAGAATTGGGATAATTCATATCCTAGATAAGATGGTTGGATCATGTCTTTGGTGGTTTGTTCATTTGTGGAGAAGATTCATGTTGGTACTGGTAAACAGGGTTGAAAAATTGGAGGATACATGATAGTCCAATTGTTAGAGGGAATGGGAGCAAGAAAAAATTTAAGCCAAATCGTAAAGAAAAAATTTAGAAAAAAATAATATATATTTATACTTAATATATGATGTGGATTTATAACGTTAGTCGAAATGTATATATCCATCTCAACATGCATGATTTATTTGTTCACTTCCTATTTTCAGCCACACCTCCTTAAATTGTGGCAAATAGTGCATTGTGATTGACTGCTCTTTATTCTTGAAGAATTCTTGATGTTATTTTTCTAGAAATATAGCAATTGTTTAAACTTTAATTTGTCAGTAATGTTCCTGATGAAGAAAGTAGAAGCACAATGTACGGGTGGTAGTTGCGGTGAAAGTTGTGACTATTCGAAATGTAGATGCGTACCCCTTACTAGTACTGCTTTTATTTATGTATGCGTTCCTAAGAATTCTGTGGATCTTAAGAAATTGGTTGAGGATCAAGATTCTAAGATATGTGAATCTCATGCTGATTGCATAAAGAAGGGTAGTGGCAATTTTTGTGCTCGTAAACCTTATTCTGGTCAAAAATATGGCTGGTGTTTTGCCTCTATATCTGAAGCAGCAGACATGTTCTTTAAGACTACCTCTAACTCTGAATTCACAAAAGGCTTCTCGATGATGCATGTCATCGCTTAATATAGAAACAATATTGTAATGCAATGGCAGTCCACATCGTTATAAAATAGAGAAATGCTAACATGCATGTGTTCTTAGGGCACTTGTTTAGAAGTCTAAAGAAAAAACTATTTATTCGAAAATTGTGTATTCAATATATTCATCCGTCCCTATATCTAAACACTCTTTTGACTAAAAAATTTGTCTCTAAATATAAACCCCTATTCAAATTACTTGGTAAATTTATTATTATTTTCTTAAACATACCCTAATTATTACTACTAACTTGTCTTAAAATATGAAAAGTCAAATTTAATACACAAACAAACAAAAGTTTTTTACCCTAATTATCATTAATATATTGATGTATATATTGGAAGGGAGAAAACACAAATATTAGTGATAAGAACTAGCTGAAATACATCAATGAGCTCATTTAAGTTTTTTATTAATTTGTACTAATAAGTTAGTCATTTAACATACCAACATTTGTCATTAAAAAAATTGATCAATTATGTTTTTATTAACAAATGGGTTAATTATGTTTCTAGTCCCTATAAAATAGCGACCTTGTAAGTTTATTCCTTACTTAATTTTAATAGCATTTTTAGTCCCTAATTTTGTTTTTTTGCCCTGAGTATTAGTCCCTACTCAATTCAAATTTGTTTAATTTATGCTTAAACTCTTAAATTTTTGAACAATTTTTTGCAGACATGTTTAGAACATTACTAAAAGTTCCTCCGCAAAAAATTATCGCAAAATTTGATTTCTACATCCAGATTTTATTACTTTTTATCTTTAACTTTTGTCGTTTTAAAAAATTCATATTTAATTCATTTCATGTCTGAAAATTCTAAATTTTAGTAAACGAACCTTTCATAGTGTTCTAATCTTGTCTCAAAAAAATCGTTCAAAAATTTAAGAGTTTAAGGATAATTAATCAAACTTTGTTTTAGCAAGGACTAAAATTATAAGTAAATTTTTTTTATAGGGACTAAAAATGCTATTAAAATTAAGTAAGGACTAAACTTACAAGGTCGCTATTTTATAAGGACTAGAAACATAATTAACCCTTAACAAATTGGTGATAAAATGTTTGCATCGTTAGCTTTTTTCCAACCAACGCCATTAAAAAAAAAAATGGTTGTGTCCATTTTGAAGCTCATGTGGCAAGTCCACAAAGAACTAGGTAATATCTTTCTCAATTCAGTAAATGGGTTTGAGAGAGAAATTAATAAAAAACTTAAATGAGCTCATTGATGTATTTCACCTAGTAATTAAAAATTAATAAAAAAACTAGGTAATATCTTTCTCAATTCAGTAAATGGGTTTCAGAGAGAAATTATGGATGAGAGAGGGATAACCATCCAATAATTTGAGAGAGAGGCTTGGAAGAACAGAAAGAAGGAGTGTTGTTGTGGGTGGAAGCTGAAAGTGGATGAGAGAGATGAGATAAATTGAATTAATTGAATTAAAAGAATTAAAAAATGCAAGTGGGGGCCAGTAGAAGACGCGTCAGACCATTCGGGACACAATCGTGAAAATATTTTCGCTATAACAAGCATTTCTCTTAAAGAAAACATGCATCATCATTTCAAGGACAAACAAAGCAAAAGAAAAACTATGACAGACTACAAAAGAGAAATTTTTTGAAGAAATATAGTTCAATAAAAGGGTTGAAGTATTTATTATGAATCTTTATAGCTCACATTTAAATCTTTGAATCACTAAAAAGTTTTGTTCAAATACAACTAGGGATACTCTTCTCATACTGCTCTTATTGTGTGATCTTGATACACAAAGCATCTCCTTTGATCAAAAGGGAAAGGTAATTTGTTGTCATGTACTACACTCAAATTATTCAAAACCTTCGCAAAAGAACGTGGTGGTGGGGGTGGAGCTTTTACCGGCGATTAGAATGATGCCATTCAAGGCTAGGGGCCAAACCTAATAGAGACGGAACCAGTCCAATTCAGAACACGAGAAAGACAGAATTGATGAAGGTTTTGACGGTCTAGAGTAACAGGAATCAACCTTTTGTTCGTGAAAAGCAATATTGTGATTGTGCTCTCTTACTTTTATCAAACACCATCGCATAAACAATTTGAAATCTCGTCAGAGGGGATATTGCTGGAACGTGGAACCACCGCTTGAAACAGCTGCTAGTGATCCATGGATGCGATCATAGGGCGACGAACGTAACCCTAACAGAGTCAAGTGCTTAATTCAAGTCGAAATTAATGTGGCTTTGCGAAACACTCTTCGTTGTGAATGGACTAGCTACTACTACATTACATTTTAGGATATTGAAGTTATGTCGTCAATTTTTTTTGTATGTAGACGAAGTAGCAAATATAACGTAAAACTCACACACATAATTGCAATGTTGGGAATTGAACCGGAATGAAGATGTCCAATATAAAAATAATGCCATTGCAGTTGAGTTAGGTCTACGACACCATTCTTTATATATATGCCTATCATATTTATATTTTTCAGCTAGCTTTTTATGATATTAAACCTCGAGTTATAGTAGTAGTACGTCGATCCTTGAAAAGAGCTGGTGTTTGTTTACCTTCAATTCAATTCAATTATAGTATAAGCATATTTATGTCTCCATTCCCAAAATATAGAAATTGTAAACAATTATCCAGCCCAAGTGTTGTACTGGGAATGATTTATTAAACTAACCTCGTGTGCCTTGCTTCTGAATGTATATTAGGGAGACATTATTAATATGATCTTCTCAATATGATGTAACAATATACTATGCTTGTATCCGGCCATATATATCTACTAACCATAACCATGTATAAAAATTGTATAATCATGTATAAAAATTGTATTCCAGCAAATTACCATAATTATCCTTTCTTAAACTCACAATCTCCTTAATTTTATATGTTTAATGGTAATTTTTAAAAATATAAAATCAATTTGTTTACTCTTTCTTCTCCTTATTATCTAATTCTCTTAAATATAAAAGAAAAGCAATATATGATGACATAAATATAGGTAAATAGTTTATTATCAATGATATAGTAATATATGCCGTCACATTTGCAAGTAACAACACATTTGCATAGCACCAAACATTATTTGTGAGATACACACAATGGGATAACTATATAATGAGACCATTACTTGATTAGCACACTAGTATAGAAACCATTGTTTGGCTAATGAGACAACACTTGTGCTCTCTCACTTTTATCAAACACTATCACACAAACTGTTTGAAATCTCGTCGGAGGGGATGCTGGAATGCGGAAGCACTGCTTGAAACAGGCGCTGGTGATCCGTGGCAGCGGTCATAGGGCAGCAAATGTAACCCTAGCAGAGTCGAGTGCTTAATTCAAGTCAGAATTATTGTAGCTTTGTGAAATGCTCCTCGTTGTCAATGGACTAGCTACTACTGCATTACATTTTAAGATATTGATGTCTTGTCACCAATTTTTTATTTTATTTTGTATGTAGACGTAGCAGCAAATACCACGTAAAAGTCACACACGTATAAATTGCAATGTCGAGAATTGAACTGGAATGATGGTGTCTAGTATAACAATATTGGCATTGCAGTTGAGTTAGGTTCACATCACCATTCTTTATATATATGTCTTATCCTTTCAAAAAAAAATATGTCTACAATATTTATATTTTCAGCTAGCTTTTTGTGAAATTAAATCTCGAGTTATTGTGGTAATCTCTCCTTTAAAAACATTTACAAGTAGTAAACAAGTCTCCTTTCCCAACGTTTAGAAGTTGTAAACAATTATCCCAGCTCATGTATTGCACTTGGAATTATTATTAAATTAACCTCGTGTGCCTTACTTCTGAATGTATATGATGCGACCTTGTTAGATGAAAGATTTTGTTAGCAAATAGAGTTGCATTTGATTGCATTTAGTTATTTCCCTTTCTTAATTTTATGGTTATGTTTATTTCCTTTCCTAAATTTATGATTTCGTTGTTTTCTTTTTGGAGTTTACATTCACTCAAAGAGTGCCCTTTTCTTCATCTTTTTCTTTCAAGGAGTTGAGTTGACACTCACTCGAAGAGTGTCTTTTTCTTCACTATGAAAAAATTAGAGTGTATCATTGGTGTTTTCATTCTGATCTCATTTTCGCTAAGCCAATGTTTCTTGCCAATTAGGGCGGGTAATGAACCGAGCCAACTCGAACAAAGTTCGAAACACAACTCAACAATTGATTCGTTGAACTTGGTTCATAAGCCAAATAAGCTGAACTTGAGCCGAAAATTTAGTTTGTTTGTTGTGAATTCGATGAGAAAACACACCAATAACAACTTGATGTGTGGAGCAAGGAATAATCAAGCAACCAAACAAAGTGTATGGAACAATTATAAACACAAGTCAAAAGTAGAAAACAGCGAGAGAAAAGAAGAGAGAACACAAAAGAATATGTTTACCCAATTCGGTCCAAATTGACCTAGTCTGGGGGAGAGAGCAGCCCTCAGTTTCACTATATGATGAGTAACTTTACAAAAGAGATATCAATGGGTTACAAGAATAAGTCTCCCGCTTAATTCTATCCAAAGTCCCAATCTCTTCCCGTGACCAAGAGACTCAATCCTAATAGTGTTTCCCAAGGTGAATCAACCCTCAAACCCTAGTGTTTGTTCCAAAGAGACAAACTCTATACAAACCCTAGTTCTGTTGTTGCCTTTCTAAACCCTTGTTTCAGGCTTCAGCCCCCCTCTATCTCAAGGTTTACACTGATACAATGCCTATATTTATAGCAAAAGTAACTCCCATAAAATTGTAACAAATCTGGCCCAAAAATATGTTTATGAAAAAAACTATTACGCAAAATCGGGCGCCGATCTTTCCAGAACAAGAAGCCTCCCAAAGACAGCCAAAATCGGGCCCCGAACTCCAGAAATCAGGCGCCGATTTTGGGTCTTCCAGCAAACATGATTTTGCACTCCAAACTCCAATTTTGAGTCACTTCTACAACATTGTTAATCTATTGAGCTGAACTTGAGTTATATATAGTTCGGCTTGTTTAGTTCATGACTTGATTCGATCATATATAATATTTAAAAAGTATATATTAAATAGCGTGAACATGACGGTCAAATTAATCAATTAAATTTAAAAGTTGTTACACAATACCAAGTCAACTAAGAGGTTTGGAAGTGGAACAAGACTTACTCTAATATTTATCTATGTTGATTTAAAGGAACTACAATTACTGGTTTAATTAACAATTTAACAATTAATAATTATAAAATAAAAAATAAAAAACCAAGTCCAATACTTACCAATAATCAATCAATAATAATTAGATGAAAGTAAGCTATATCCATGTTGATATACAAACACATAATGACAGTAGATGATTTCATGTATAAAAGTGGCGACTTACACTGTAGGAAAGCACTCTTGGTTTGAGGATAAATTACGTGTTTAATTACATGTTTAGTTTGATTATTAATTTAACACCAGCCTATGGGTGTCCATAAAAATAGTTAAACTTTTGATTTTAGAATAATTATGTGATTCGAGCTAATGAGTTGAATCGAGTTGTTCGTGAACTGAAATATAGTCGAGTTCGAGCTTAAAAAAAATGTTCGTCTTAAACTCTAGTCGAGTTTCGAGCCGAATGAAATTTTATCGAGTCGAGCCAAGCTGAGTCAGGTTCGATTTGGTTCGACTAATTTCCACTACAGTGTTTGCTAACAACAAGGTTGGATGATTAGCTGCCTCAAATTTCAATGGATCAACAATTGAACTTATTCTTGATACAGTAACGAAATTGACCTATGATTATGGATTTTTTGTTTCTATCATACGTGAATCTAGTAAATATTCTGATTCTTTGTTTTTATGTGATCCCCAACACATATTAGATGAAATTACCCAACCATCCTATATATAAGGATTTTATGAAGACTTGTTCTGATGCACAATTTCATATTAATGCAAGTGGTATCCCCCCCTCTAATATTTTTCACGTGCAAAAGGTATTTCTTTCTATTTTCCACCAAGGAGCTCGAGGTAATTAAAGTGTTTATTCAAATTGTTGAATTGAATGGTCGCCTTGATTTTACTATTGTTAGTGTTGGTGAACATGTTGTTTTTTAGGTCATTAATGGGTAGTCAATCCCTGTTTATAAGCTCCTTTCCGGTGATAAAGGTGGTACGCTTCTTTGTGCTAAAGAGGCCTAAGTAATCATAACAAGAAGCGAGCTTTGTGATTCTCATGTCAGTTGTTTTCTTGAGATTGTGACTATGTTCTTCTTATGATTAGATGTGATTAAACCATAATCATTTAGTACAGTTCGTTTTATAATTAGCTTTACTCATGGATAAGTTTGTTAGTTAGTTACTAGATGACTTACTCACTAAGTCATGTATATAAATAACTTGTAAATCTCTTTTCATTAATCATTGAAAATCATAACAAACTTCCAATACTTTCTTATCTCTCCATAAACACTTTGTCATTCTCTATTCTTCTCCTTCTCTCAATATTCATCCATTGTTAAGATTGCTTGTACAACAAGAAAGCAATAGATGCGCTAATAATTGGCATCTAGAGCCTGGTTTTGATTCTGGAAAACACGGGAGATTTGTTAGGGGTGAATCTCTGGGAAACACGAGTGAAGTGTGTGTAAATCTCTGGGGAAAACGAGTGCAGTCTCTTTAACTCTCAACAAAATCAAAATTTCCCAATTTATTCTCCTAATATCACTCAACATGTTAGCACAAAGGGTAGTTGCTCTATTGTTCCACAAACGTCAAATGATGAAGAAGATATCCCAAAAAAGTGTGAATTGTATATTGATGGAAGCAGTAATGTGGTGGCGCATGCTAATGTTTACAACCTAGGGACCACTATACACAATCAGGTGCTAACCAATGATATAGTTAGAGTGATTGTTACCAAGGTGATAGATGCAAAGGCTCAAGTACATGTGCCCAGTGATGAGGTGACAACAATTGCTGAGGCTGTGAACACTTTCATTAAATGGCCCAAAAAACTTTTGCGAGTTATTTCTAATAAGGTATTTATTATATTTGTGTCTATCACTATTTACATTTGATATTGTTTAGACTTGTGTAATGTTTATCATAATGGTTTAGGATCTTGATATACATATGAAAGTTTATGTTCCACCAAAAAATTTGGAACCCATTTGTCAAAAATTGATAGTGAAGGCAATGTATATGGCACAAGCTTTGAAGTTTAACACTGAACATAGTGGGATATACATTGAGCTACCAAGGGACGCTATCATGGACTTGTGTTTGGGTAAAAAAGAAGGGAAATGCTAACCGGTGCCCCCGGGGCACTGGTTAAGTATATGAAAAAGGAAATTATATAGTAGTTAATGTATTGAAATTGTGTAATTAATTTATAATAAAGTCAAAAGCAGTTTCCTTTTATGCTAATAATTATCTTTTATGGTATGCTTAACGAGTGCCCCGGGGGGCACCGGTTAGCAGGACCCAAAAAAGAATTATACTTCACTATTTTTGCAAGTGTGGCTGGCGTAAGTATATTTTGTTTGTAAATGTAATGGTCATTCAATTACTTAATTTTATTTATAATGTAATTTTGTTTCACTATATTAGGTATCTACATCGTCGTTATGTTGAATTGGGCAAAAGTGGTATGTACGGATTTCTTGATCCATATTACTCTCTTAGTCAAAATGACCAAGTTAGTGTTAAAATCTACATTCAAAACACGATGGATCATAATAAAATGGGGGGTTAATGGGCTTTTACCCCCTGCAATATAGGCGAAATTTGGTTTACCCCCTATAAAAAATTGAAGATTCCCCCTTGCAATTAGAAGATTCTTTGGTTTTGGATCTGACTGTGTAATTTGGTTGATGTGACGTGCTGACTGTATAATTATTTTCTTTTTCAATTTTTTTTGTTTACACGTGACATTTTTGGCTATTTTTTAAAATGATTAATTAGAATAAATGTCATTAATTTTTTTGAAGAACAAAATATTAAAAAAATGTCTTCATCTTCACAACTTAATTCTTTATCAAGGTTATTCTAGATCTTCATCATCCCAAACATTCAAACCTTCAAGGCATAATCCCAAAAGTTCGTGAAAAAATTCAATACACTGCTTTAACAAATTATCTTCTAATCAACAACAACACAACTCTTTAACAAACTCATTCAACACATCATCAACAAACACAAACCTATCACAACAACAACCCCATAATCATCAACAAACAAACCTAAACTTCATTTCCAAAACCAACAAACTATCATCAACAACAACAACAACCTTTTAATCATCAACAAATAAACCTATCATCAACAAACACAAACCTTCACCGCCAAAACTTCATCACCCCCTAATCGCTTTGCACAACAACAACAACCATCACAATTTTCAAACTCTCAGTTCACCATCAAATCCAACACCAACAACATCAGCACCAAATACGCGTGTCTCACCTCCGTCCAACAACTCAGATCTGAGAAAAAACATAACCCAGAAACACAACAACACAAAACATTTGAAGAACTCTCATCCTCATTTTTAATTTCACACCCAATTTCACAGAACTTTAAGCGCAGAACAACAACAACAACAACACAACCGATCTAGAAAATTTTAATTTTTTTCCATATTGATTAAATTTTTAGGGTTGGATTTTAATTTATGAGAAGAGAAAGATGAAGAGAAGAGAAAAGAACAAAGATAGGGGATTGCTGGGAGAGGATAAGAGAATAGAGAAGGGAGAAGGGAGAAGAGAGGGGTACAGAAGAAGATAAATGAGAAGGATTGGAGAAGAGAGGAGGGGAGTTGGGTTGAAGAAGGAATAAGAAGATGAGGGAGTTGTTAAAGAAGAAGAAGAAGAAGATGATGACGAAGAGGAGGAGGAAGATGAGGGTACGGTGGAGAGAAGAAAGAAGAGAAGGATGAGTTTTTTTTATTAAAAGAAATTTAAATGGAATAAACAAAAATAAAAAAGAATTTTTGTAAAAAAAATGGAAAATAATTATAAAATTCCAACTCAGCGTGCCAAATATGCAATTTTATCCAATCAGCACGCCAAATCGTAAAAAATGTTGAAAGGAGAAAAAAATTGGGAAAGAATTATAAAAAAAATGTTTGTGTCCATTTTGAAGCTGATGTTGCAAGTCCACATTGAAATTTAATTCAAAATCTGTATTTTCTAATAAAAATGAAATATTACAAGTAAAATCAATATAATTAAATTATTTAGATAGTTTAAACTCATTCAAGTTTATAATTGAAGAAAATCAATAAATTGAAGAGAAAATGCATTATCGTTTCAAGAACAAACAAAGCAAAGGAAAAAAATGACAGACTACTAAAGAGTGAAAATTTTGTAAGAAATAGAGTTCAATAAAAGGGTTGAAGTATTTATTATGAATCTTCATAGCCTAGATTTAAATCTAAGAATAACTAAAAAAATTGTTCAAATACAACAAACGATACTCTTCTCATGCTAATCTTATGTGATCTTGATACACAAAGCATCTCCTTTGATTGAAAGGAGAAGGTTCGATAAAGGTTTCGACACTGTTAGAGTAACAGGAATCAACCTTTTGTGTCGCGAAAAGCATCAATGCATTTGTGCTCTCTCACTTTTATCAAACACTATCACATAAATTTTTTGAAATCTCGTCAGAGGGATACATGAACGTGGAACAACCGCTTGAAACACGTGTCGATGATCCATGGCAACGATCATAGGGCAATGAACTTAACCCTAACAGGGTCGAGTGCTTAATTCAAGTCAAATTTTTTTGTGATATTGATGTCACGTCGCCAATCTTTTAATTTTGTATGTAGACGAAGTAACAAATACCACGTAAAACTCACCCACGTAACTACAATGTTGAGAATTGAAACAGAACACACACATGTGTCTAATATAACAATATTGCCATTGCATTTGAGTTAGGTCCACACCACGATTATTTATATATATGCCTATAATATTTATATTTTTCAACGGCCTAATAATCCTATTTTGGCAATACAAGCTTTCCTAGGAAGGCAATCGTTGTGCTGATTTACTTGTCAACTTTATCATTTATTTAGATTATTTAAATTGTATTGTTATGGAGACTTCTTCTAATGAGTTCCATAAGTTTCTTTTTTATGATGGACTTCATGCCTGTTTTGTCCCAAAAAAAATAAACAAATTATACCATTAAACATTTTAGTTGAATCGAATGTTAGAAGAGTCCAAACCACACAAGTGAATTAGATTTCCTTCAATCAACGCAAATCCTTAAACCACATTTGTATCGTCTAATCTCAAATCAATGGTTGAAATTCGCTAAAACTTTGAAATTGTGTGAAATCCCAACAACAAAGATTATGTCCCTACAAATGTTTCACTAATATATCCACGTGCCAATTCATATTCGACACACGTGATCTAAAATAGTCATGTGACGTCCTTCACTAATCACCTATGCACCACTCACAAAAGGCTAATGTTATTTGTTGGACTCAAAAGACTTCAACTCAGCTCTCTGTTGCTAATCTTCGTTCCTAGTAAGTTTTTTGCATCGCACCTTTTTTCTTTAATTTCATTTTCTTTTTTATCACTCTTTCTTATGTTTCATTATTCAACTTTTCTATGGTATGGGTATGGTTATCATATAACTTTAATTATCAACTAATATGGGACCAAACTATATATTAATTGACCCAACATACATGATTTGTCAGCACCTGAAAATTCGAATCCGAGACCTATAGATGAGCACACTCCGGAGTTGAAAGCCTATATGAGCAAGCAAACCCCTGGGGTTTGAGATATGTATGGCATTGGGTCAATTTTGTGTGTTAACCCACTTGGATTGGCCCGATGGCGTAACTGGCGTTGGCTTTGGGACCTTGGAGTGTGCTGGTCTCAGATTCGATTCTCTCTGTGTCAATTTTGATAGGCTAGTTTAGATTCTTACAAAAAAAAAAACTGCTTTTCACACAAAAAAAAAACATTGCTATGCTGGATAATTTTACTGAATTGGAGTGTAGATGACATGGATGAATGTATTTGGTGTGATTTGCGATATGAAAGTACTACTAATGCTTAATGGAAACTTTTATTACCTAACCATGAGGGATTGAATGCTGGGTGGAAAAGAGCCAACAAGAAAGTAAACCTAGGTTGGGTTGGGCCTAACTCAACCATACAAAACAGGCTTGTAAGGTAAGGTGAATGGTGTCTCCTACTTATCTACGATATGAGTAAGATTAGGAATTGGGATTATTTATATCGTAGATAAGATGGTAGAGTCGTGTCTTAAGTGGTTTGTCAATTTGTGGAGAAGATTCATATAAGTACTGTGAAGGTTGGAAAATTGGAGGATACATGATAGTCCGATACTTAAAGGTAGAATGTGAGCAGGAAAAAATTTAAGCCAAATTGTAAAGAGAGATTTAGAAGTAAATGGTATATTTTTAAACTTGATACGGATTTATGATGTTGTTTAATCAATGTATATATTATCCTCGCCTAGTGAGATAAGAATTAGTTGTTGTTATTGTTGGTGGTGGTTCTGGTGAAGTGGTCGATTTCTGGTTGAGATTATCTATAACGCAGAGGTTCCTTCAATGGTGGAAATTTGTCTATATAGCTTTATGATGGACAAAAAGATGTGTGCCCAATATTGCCTTTTAAAAGGTTTTAAAAAAAGAAGGTTTTATTTTAAGTTGTAACTTGTAACCAATATGAGTGAGATAAAAGAAAGCATAACTCAGTTAGTAGGGACATTGCAATATGCAGGGCCGGGGTTCAAACTTGGGATTCCCTACTTATTCACCTTAAGGGTTGAAATTCTAGCCATTAGGCTACGTGATCAGAGAAAGAAAGAAAAACATGAATCATTTTCATATCTCTCTTTTAATTGGAGTTAGAAATTTCTTCTTTTCATTATGTCCGGTTGATAGTTCGAGTGGTATTGTTGTTCATTTTTGTTTTTAAGATGCTTCATACTGCTATAGAAACCAACAAAGATGACCAATTTATTTAGAGTAAGCCATGTCAGTTTATGTGTGAATCACTGGATCTTGTCTGGAGAATTGGCGTATACTAGAATTGGAAGGAAATTTAATGGATAGGAACACTGCTGATATTTGATAGATGTCAAATTGAGCCACTTGATGATGAGGATAAATCCTGTCACAATTGTACGGTACCAAGTATTTGATCTGCGGGAATGAGCTCAAATCTGTAGGAGGAGGTGAGTTGTCTCTAAAAACACCCTGACATAGAATGGGCAAGTAAGCATATACTTGGGGAACTGACCACTCCCTATAACCATTAAACTGGACATGAAGGGGGATTGTCTAAGTAAGAGCGACCATCCACAATTCTGGGATTGCTTGTAGACAAGTCACTACTCGGTCATGCGAGATAGGGAGCTATCGGTAATAGATTATCTTCACGCATGGAGTGACATGTGTCTGCCATTCTTACTGCACCTAATCATTTCTAATCATGAGGGAATACCCGGTGGGGACCTTGCACCCAAATTAGGGTTAGGCCAAAACCCTAGGGAAGGGACGCTTATAAAAGGATAAATGGCATAGAGGGAAAAGTAGACTTTACACAATTTCCAAAATTCTAGGTGATCTTCCAATTAAAAACGTCACTCACCCTGAACAGAGACAGTGACCTAGACTCGTGTTTTCAGACGAGGACAATAGCAACCTAGTTAATGTAAATTTTAGGTCAGTTTCCTTGGTAATATTCAACACTGGTACTCTTTAAGGGGGCACAAATGGTTTATTTTGATTCACATACTTCGTAACTACACAAGATATAACTTTAGGAACATGGTATCCCATTATCTTATAAGATATTTGTGAACTGTGTTATAAACGTTATCCTTACGATATGGAAGCTAAAACTTGTTATGTTTAAGTCATTCTTTATTCTAACTTTCGGAGGTTGTTGTAACTATCAATATCTGGCCAGTAAATTTCAACCACCTTGTTTAGAATATATGTAATATTTTTTCCGTGAGTCGGTTATCCTAAGTTCTTACATTTTGGTTGTCTAGCGTTTAACTTGCAGTATATTTGAACATATTTGCTTGTTTTGGAGCTAAGGTTCCTTTTCTATTCTCTTTAACAGGGGAAGTAAAACCTCTTCATGATGGAAATAAGTATTGCAAGGTAAGCTTACACTAGATGTATAACAGTGCACGTAAACATTGAAGGCTTGAAAGTTTGAATTTTTTTTGGGTAAATTCTTGGTCATGATTCTTCAATAATTTAAATAGGTGTCATCTAGAAGCTCAGGGGATATTCTTTTCTACCATTTTGAGAACAATAGGAAGGGAAAATTCTCAGAAACTTCCATGTAATGTCGCGTCCCTGAATTCTAGACGGGACCTCCAAAGATTAGCCTCTTCCTATCAAACTCTTACTGCCGTGTATCGAAGAAGGCCGTTTTTCTGTAGAACGCAATCTATGCAAACTGGTTTAGAAGAATATGCATCATTACAATCCAGAGATAATCCTAACAACGATATTGATCCATCTATAGACTCAGAAGACGAGATCTTGTCACAACCACATACCAGTGAACAGGTATACCTTTACATTTACTTGATTTTACTAATCATACTATTTCTCTCTATTTGGTAAACAGATGGAGCCATTGTTTTGAAATTTTAGAATGTGAACTGAAAAAATATATAGTACAGTGTTAAACACCGTTCTTCCCCACTTTTCTTCTTACTCTACTTTTGTCTAGGTTTTATTTTCTTATCAATAATTCAGTCTCCTTTGTAAGATGGGAATTGTTTCTATCCTCCACATTTTTGTTGTCTTTGAGGTTATTAATTTCTCTTGTAAATATGTTATTAATTTTTTTTTTATTAAACCCATTAATCATGCCAATTAGTTAGAGTTTGTCTAGATATTGAGATTAGTGCTTGTACTCTTTACCAATGTAGTCAGGATCTAGATCCTACATAGGATTGGTTGGCCGGTGAAGGAACGTAACTCGGTTTGTAAGTAGGATCGGTAGGTTGTTGATAGAGTTGCGAGATATAAACAGAGAATATAGAGGAAAAACAGAGGAACCAAGTAAAACAACATAAAAAAAAAGAGCAAACGAGCAAAAAAACAGAGGAAACAGAGGAAAAACAGCGAAAAACAGTGGAAACAATGGAAAACAGAGCAAAAACGAACCGGAGTGAGGTCGAAGCACGGTTGAGGTGCCGTGGGATGTAGAGTCGTAAGATCCTACGAGCCAGCACTAGATCCTTGATCCTGGCTACATTGCTCTTTACACAATTATTTATATTCAGAATATTTATATATAATTTCCAATAAGAAAAATCAACCAGAAGGGATGGTTTAGCCAAGTTCCAAAAACTGAACACCCTTTTTTGTGCCGTTACTTTGAACTGACTGCTATTGTTCTGTGTATTTTTATGCTCCTTTTTACTTCCCTTAGTTCTCATAACTTACAAGATATACACCGCATACAAACTTACCTTTTTTGGCAAATGGGGAAGAGAGCTTCTTGAATCTGTGGCTCAGAGTTCATAACAAAGGATAGTTTGTATGCGATCAATATCCTGTAAGTTATGAGGTTCTAAAGCTTTGATGCTTATTGCAGTACGTTGAGATTACTTTATTAGGCCAAAAGTATCTCGCGTTTTGATTTTTTTTTGGCTGACACTTGCTGTATATACCTTTTTTGAGTGTATGCAACTTCAATCAATTTATCTTACTTAGATCTTCATTTTCAAATTGTATATAGCAGATAAAGGCACTGCTTGCTGATACTGAAAGAGCAAAACTCACTAAGAAGCTTAGTGAAGCCAACCAGCAAAATCGGTTCCTCAAAAGACAGGTGTGTGTGTGTATTCCTGAGATCTTTTGCATTAGCATTAATTTGAAATCTAGGTACAGTTTTATTTTTCATAGCAATGGGTTTTGTTTTGGTAGTTTATGCTATATCCTAAATAATCACAGTTGGATCACAATCTTGAACGTTAAATATGTGAATCTTATTCGAGAAAAATTAAAGATACTAGACCCTTGGTTGGATTTTTTTACAATGCAATCTGGATGTAGCATCTTACTAAGTATGATCCCGATAAAATGGGATAATTATTTTGGGCATAGTGCTGCTAAATTTAAATGGATTAACAGGAAAATGGGATAATTATTTTGGGCATAGTGCTGCTAAATTTAAATTGATTAACAGGAAAACGTCATATGAGTGGATAGCTTGGCATTCAATGAAAACATCCAATTTGAATGAAATGTGAGTTGGATCAAGTTCTATTGGCCATAGTTGTTGATTGCTGATCCTACAACTGATGTTTAACCATCCACAAATTTCTAGGTCTGCAAACTTCACCCTGCAGATGTCAAGCCTTAAGCACGAGAGAGGTGCCTGTTAGAACTCTCACTTTGGCTAGATATATAGCTAAAGTAGTTGGTTTAGTCAATCCTCGCCCTTTGAGCTAGCTTTTGCCTTTTGGTGTTGAGAGCGGACTAGCCCAAATATAATATTCATAATTATAAATTTATGAAGTTCGTTTATATACAGGTTAGGTGCTGATGTTATATGACTTTTTATTCCTAAAACTATCACCGTGACAGATAGAGTAGCTTCCATATAATGGAGATAAGAAAACTGCTGGACGGATTGGGAACAGCCTTAGTGGTTTGATATTCTTCATTTTATAGTATCTCTACGTCATGCTGATATATGGTTATATGCTGAAACATTTAATAAGGGAAATATTCTTCTAGTAATTTGAGACCATATCTTAAACTTGCCTCTTTTACTCTGCAGTTGTATATAAAGGAAGATGCGTTGGTAAAGTTTAAAAGTGAACTTGCTGTCTTAGAGCTCGAAGTTCAGGTTAAAATCTCTTGCTACCTTCTCAATTTTGAGGCTATTTTTCATGTTGCCCGCATTTCTTCGTTTGATACTAGTTGACAGATTAAATGCATTGATTCTGTGCTATAATGTTATCTCTTTGGAGGCAGGCTTTGGCCAGACTAGCAGAAGAAATAGCTAAATCTGGTATTCCAGAAGGTTCAAGGAAGATCAACGGAAAGTACATTCATACTCACCTTGTTACTAGATTAAAAGGTACTATAATGTTATTTATTTACCCAAATAAATCCACCACTTCTATATGGTTTGCATGTGTACTTATGGTCAACTGTACTTTATTATGAAATAAAACTAATAATACTTACATTACGTCAATTTCTTCCTCTTTTGTATCCTTATTGATGCAACTCCGTTGTTGTCGCCTTCATAGCTGTACACAAACAATTGAATGAGCAAATAAAGGGTGTTGATGCGGCACAATCAAAGGAGGTAGCCGTATTTTGGGTCGGCATGGCTGAGGTAAATATATATGCATGAATATACTTCCAAATATCGAGAATATGGGTTGAAACTTTGTGCCATGGGGACTATGTTTTGCTTGCATTAATGACTATTTGTATCGTGCTCTCAAAACATTAGTATATACTCATAGCTTTCTAAGGATAATGTTATGATTTATGAACATACCTGATGCAACTAACTTTTTTCATTGAAAGTTCTCTTTTTCTATGTTCCTTCTCCCACATTCACCCCTCAAAAATGTTTTTTTTTTTTTTTAAGGGAACACACAAGTTTCTTTTGCTCTTATTATCAAGCTAATCTAAACGTGAGTTATGATTGCTCCAAAAATATTCATCCCATCAAACAACATGACGTCCTTGCTTGTGTTAGCCGATACGAAATAAGTACATGTTGACCTGTACAAATTTGATTTCAGCACTAAGCATTTGCTTCAAATGTTTAGGATATAGATTAATGCCCTGTTCTGATGAACAGTTGAATTAAGCATTTACCATATAAGTGTTTATGTATATGTTATTTCTATACCAAAAGATAAAGTAAAGTCAAATTGGTTTCATATAAGCTATAAGTTGTTTTCTTAAGCTATCCTGAGAAACTTATGGAAATATGCTGAAAACAACTTATGGACATGTCGTAAGTTGCTTCTATAAACTCTCAAATAGTCTCAAGTATTTATGTTAGTTGATAAGTTCAAATAAGTCAATCTAAACCTACCCTAAATTCTCTTGCAAAGTTTTTTTATAATTATGTGTTATGATAAGTAAATAGTTTTAACAGTTGATGAGAAAGTCAACGGTTAATATTTCGACATATTTGTTTTAGAAAATCAATGTGTCTGCTTATGTCTACATTGCTTGTTTGAACCTTTGTTTCCATCAGAGTGTGCAAGTTATGGGCAGCTTTGATGGTTGGAGTCAAGGAGAGCATCTTTCACCAGAATATACAGGTTCATACAAAAGGTTCTCAACAACATTGATGCTTAGGCCAGGAAGGTACAATTTTTATCAAATCACTGAAGCTTTCAAATTGATCTTGTAACCTGAAGTTTTCTTCTAACTCAAACACTAAAAATTATTATGTAGGTATGAAATCAAATTCTTAGTAGATGGTGAATGGCACCTATCAACAGAGTTACCTGTTACTGGTGAAGGGTTAACGAAAAATAATTTGTTAATTGTTGAGTGAGTGTTCTGTATGTTTAAGTAATCTTAGCAACATTTACATGTATGTTGTTTAATCACAAATCTTCCTTGTAAGGGTGGTGCTAAAAAATGGCTTCTTAATGAATTAAAAATAGAAAGAATAGAGAAACATTGTATTGAAAATAACTCTTCTTCAACTTTCAAAATATAGAATACACAACTATGAAGCCCATATACTCCAAGCATGGAGACGTACATGTATCGAATATCGATACTCCACGGATACTTGCGGATACGTACTAACGAAGTATCGGAATTTTAAAATACACACACACACACACACACACACACACACTCACACACACACACACACACACACACACACACACACACACATATATATATATATATATATATATATATATATATATATATATATATATATATATATATTATCAAATACTTATTGGATACTCAACATATACACATTGATACTTTAAGATGTTTCTCATATATGTATCCTACAATGTTATAAGATTTGTCTCTTGGAGTCACGAGACGCTTAAAGTTAAAGGTATTGCTGGTGTTGTTGGTGCTGAAACATCGCAGTGTAGTAAGGAGGGGGCGCACCCATCCAAGCCAAAGGTGGGGGGCCGTCGACCTAAAGCTAGAGGTAAGACATGATCCGTCGTCGTTGGATTTGAAACGTATTGCAAGGTTGTCGGACCCAGATAGGAAGGCATTAATTCAATCTTTTAAGCATTTGAAAAAGAAAAAAAGACCGGTGGGAGAGTCGAGGTCTTCTTTGGAGAGGAAGGAAGGTGTGTCTTTGTCAGTAGGCTCGAGAAATTCAGGTTCTAATGAAGATTGGAAGAGTTGGATGGTTCTTAATGGTAAACAACAAGAGGATGTTTGTGGGGGTGGGGAAGATGATTGGGGTTAAGATGGAGGGGGTATGTTCTAATATGTTCAGCGTGCTAGCAAGGAGCAAAGGTGGAAAGGTGGACGAGGGGGGTGAGGGGAAGGGCGAATGGGAGGGGGCGGTGGCTTGATATTTGTTTGGCTCGGTAGTGAGGTGGGAGAAGGGGGGTCAAAATGAAGATAATCTCTTATAATGTGGTTGGGGGGGGGGGGGGGGGGGTAGGAGGATGGGAAAAACGGAGGGAGGTTCAGAAGTTGGTTAGGGAAACAGGTTTGTTGGTGGTGTGTATTCAAGAAACAAAGTTAGAGTTGGTGGACGATTTAGTGGGCCGGTCCTTGTGGGGGTCAGATAAGGTTGGTTTTTCTTATAGGCCTTCTGTTGGTGCATCGGGTGGCATCCTTTCTCTATGGAACACTAATGAGGTGGATGTGTGGAGCTCGTTGAATTTGAAAAATGTTTTGATTATTAAAGGGTGGTTTCTTAAGTATAATGTTGAGTTTGCAATGTTTGCGCTTCTTGTGATAGTGGTCGGAGACAAAATTTGTGGGACAAGCTAACCATGTTAATTAATAACGATAGGGGTTTGGCGTGGTGTGTTAGTGGTGATTTTAATGCCATTCGCTCAGCTGATGAGAGACGGAGCACGGTAGATCCTAGCAGGGTGGAGGATTTTTCTAGTTTTAATCAATTCAATAATGGTAATTGTCTCTCTGATTTCTCTTTCTAGTAGAAGTTAAACTTGGTACAGGGGGATGGTGCATCAATGAGTCGCTTGGATTGTTATTTGTTGTAGGAGGTTTGGGGCGCTTGTTGGCCTAACTGTGTTCAAGTTGCGCTTGCTCGATCAGTGTCTGACCATTGCCCGCTTATGTTGACTATTAATGAAGTAAATTGGGGTCCTAAACCAATCTGGATGTTGAAATGTTGGACGGAGCTACCTAGGTATAAGGATTTTGTGAAAGAAAAATGGCAATCTTTCCAGGTTGAAGGTTGAGGTGGTTTTGTCGTGAAGGAAAAGTTGAAGTTGTTAAAAAGGTGTTTGAAATTGTGGCACCAAACTAATAATAAGAATCTTGAAGGCAGAATTTCCTTGGTGAAAGATTGAATTTCTTGTTTAGATTTGAAGGTGGAAGAGCACGCTTTAGAGGAAGAAGAGGTGGAGGAGTTACATACCCTTTCAGCTCAAATCCTTTCGTTTTCCAAATTACATTCTAGTTGTAGTGGCAAAAGTGCCGATTAAATTGGTTAAGGGCGGGAGATGCTAACTCTAAATTCTTTCACGCATTATGTCCGCACGGAAGAGGGCAAATACTATCATCTCTATTAAGGTGGATGGGGTGCAAGTGGAGGGAGTGGCAGGTGTGAGAGGAGGGGTGTTTGACCATTTTCAAAATCACTTTAAGTTTATTGTGCATAACCGGCCTGGTGTGGAAGATTTGTCGTTTGATTCAATCTCCGAGGAGGGGGTTCGGTGTTGACAACCCCTTTTACTGAGGAAGAGATCAAGAAGGCGGTTCAGGGCCGGATGGTATTAATCTTGGATTTTACAAGGATTTTTGGGAAGTGGTAAAAGGTGATTTGAAGCGTTTTTTGATGAGTTTCACTGGTACGGTAAATTGACTGGAGGAATAAATAGTACTTTTATTGTTTTGATTCCGGAAGTCAAGAGTCTTCAATGTTTAGCTGATTTTCGGCCCATATCTCTGGTTAATAGTGTTTATAAAATTCTTTCTAAGGTTCTAGCTAACCGTTTGAGACAAGTTATAGGAACTGTAACTTCATAATAACAGTCAGCTTCTTTGAAGGGGCGCCAGATTCTTGATGGTATTTTGATCGCGAATGAGATGGTTGATGATGCACTTAGCAGAAGTAAAGACTTATTATTGTTCAAAGTTGATTTTGAAAAAACTTATGATTCAGTGGACTGGCGTTATTTAATTGATGTGATGGATAAAATGAATTTTGCAAGCAAATGGAGGAGGTGGATGCTAGAATGTATCTCTTCAGTATCTATATATGTTCTCGTGAATGGAAGCCCTACAGATAAATTCAAGATGGAAAAAGGTCTCGTCAAGGTGACCCATTATCTCCTTTTCTTTTATTGATAGCGGCAGAAGGGTTAAATGTTATGATGAAGGTGTTGGTGGATAAGGGGTTGTTTCAAAGATACGAGATAAGGCCGCATAATAACATTAACATATCTCATCTTCAGTTTGCTGATGATACTCTTTTGGTGGGGACTAAAAGTTGGGCAAACATTCGAGCTGTGAAATCAGTGTTGATTTTGTTTGAAGTTATTTTTGGCCTCAAAGTTAAGTTCCATAAGAGTAGGTTGTTTAGGGTTAATACCTCTGATTCTTGGTTGCATGAGGCAGCAACGGTTACAAACTGCAAGCATGGTCGACTTCCTTTCTTATATTTGGGGTTACCTATTGAGGGAGATCCTCGGAAATTGAATTTTTGGTATTCGTTGATTGATTGGGTTCGAAAACGGTTATCTGGTTGGAAGAGTAATAATCTATCGAAGGGGGTCGTTTGATTCTCCTTAAGTCTGTCATGTCTGCCTTGCTGGTCTACTTTCTTTCCTTCTTCAAGGCTCCCTCAGGTATCATTTCTTCTCTTGACTCTATTTTTAACGCATTTTTTTGGGGTGGGAGGGAGGATTTTAGAAAAATATCCTGGATTAAATTAGATATTATTTGTTTGAAAAAAAGAACAAGGCGATTTGGGGGTTAGGAGGTTAAAGGAGTTTAATTTAGCTTTGATTGATAAATGGTGTTGGAGGATGTTGGAGGAAAAAGGAAGTTTATGGTATAGGGTGTTGTGTGCCCGATATGGGGAGGCTAGGGGGTGGTTGTGTTCTGGTGGAAGTCGTTGGTCGGTGTGGTGGAAGACCGTCAATAGTGTTAGAGAGGGTGTTGGTATGCTATATGGTGGTTGTTTAACCGACAACATTAGTCGAAAGGTGGGGGATGGGTCTTCTACGTTGTTTTGGAAAGACCCTTAGTTTGATGGTGGGTCACTGGAGGGTAGGTTCCATAGGTTGTTCGAGCTAGCTAAAAATAAGCTGGCGGCGGTGGCAGAGATGTTTAGTTTGGGGTGGGGAGTGAATGGCGAAGCTTGGAAGTGGCGGAGGAGGTTATTTGATGTGGAAGAAGAGTTGGTGGGAGAGTGTGTGGAGCGGCTTACTTCCGTTGTTTTGCAGATAGCTTCTGAGGATATATGGATTTGGCATTTACACTCATCTCATTGTTGCACGGTTAGTAACGCTTACAACAAACTAACAGAGGGTCTTCATAATTCAACTCCTCACAATTTGCATGTTCCTTGGCTTAAGGTGGTTCCTCTCAAAGTATCAATTTTTGCTTGGAGATTGGGATTGAATTGTATTCCTACTAAAGACAATTTATTTAAAAGGAGGGTCCTAGCAGTAGGCGAGGAAGGTTGTTCGGCGAACTGTGGATCGAATTAGGACAAGGACCATTTATCTGTTAAATGTGATTTTTATGGTAGAATTTGGCAGCTTACGGGTAGTTGGCTCAGTTTCTCTACAGCTATTCATGGCAATTTAATGGATCATCTTTTCCAATTTGAGGGATCATGGGGATTTTCGACTAAAGTTCGGTATTATCTTAATATCATCTAGATAACTGTTGTTTGGGTTATTTGGAAAGAGCGAAATCGTCTTATTTTTCAGAACAAAGAGGAAAACATTCAGACACTCTGTGAAAGGGTCAAACTTCAGTCCTTTTAGTTGTTAAAATCGAAACATGTTACATTCGATTTTGATTACCAAGTTTGGAGGCTTAATCATATTTTGTGTTTTTCTACTGTGATTTAGTGTGTCTGTTTTTCTTTTTTTTTTTTTCTTTTCTTTTAATGCTTGTATAGTAACTTGACAGACTGTATGTTTCTCTGAACTTGGGTGATTGTTTTCAGTACACCTTGTGCTGGAACAACTTATCCTTCTTTGTTAATATATCACTTTTTAGCCTTTCCAAAAAAAAGTATCAATGCATTTTTCCTTCAAGTGTTTTACATGCAAATTAGTTTAATTATAAAGATTTTTTAACGTATCTTAGACGGATTGTATCCTAAATTTTAAAATATTTGTGAAACATCGTATCTGTTTAATATCGTACATGCACTTATACTATATATCTGGTTTCATATATGCAAAACTTCTAAGATAATATTTCTTTTTAAAATTTCTTAACAAGTCTGGCAGAGCATCCTCCCGTTTAGTGAAAAGTTCATCCTTAGTGAATATATTATGAGTAGTGTTTTTTTTATGACATTTTGATTTTGATTAAAACTAAATATATAAATGCTTGTTGCTATCAAGTTATAACAAAGCAAACTAACCATGATTATCTATTTCAATGACATCAACAATATAACAAAAAAAACATAATCTTTTTTTTTTTTAATGTTACCAGCAACAATCTTTATTATAGAAAAACAATGTTTAAGGGTATAATTGGATAATGAAAAGGTAAGTATAAATATATTCATCTAGTTTGTTACACTTTTTAAATAATAAAGGAAAAAAAAAACCAGACATAAATATATTTATATCGTGTTTGTTACATTTTTTAATATTTAAATTTATTTTTTACATGTGTCATTTGTATTGAAAATTGAGGGTATTTTTAGAAAGAAAAACCAACCCAAAAAAGCTAAAGGGGGTTGTTTTTTTTGTATATACAGTAGAAACTCTTTAATTTAATACTCGTTAAATTAATAAACTCTCTAAAATAATAAATTTGTCCGGTCCCGACTTGGGCCAATGTAAAAAATTGAAAAACTCGATAAAATAATAAGATAATAATTTTTCGGGAGATACCTTTATAATTTTCGGTCCCAAGAAAATCATAAATTAATAATTCATAGAAACTGAAAAAAATATATTAAGAATACATTGAACACATTTGTTCCTCTTGTTTACATTTATTGTACTTCAAAAGTCATTATTGATTTCCAATGCATATGAACACAGTAGTTACTAATTTACGTTGAGTCTCAAGGTTCGCTGCAACGTAATTCTAAGAGACATAGACTAATTTGCCTTTTTGTTTGGTATGTACAGTATAATTACTTAAAAACTCTTTAAATTAATAATTATTAATTTATCGATAAATTAATAACTCTTTAAATTAATAAATTTCTTCGGTCCTGACATTATTAATTTATAGAGTTTTAACTGTAGTATAGATGAAAAGTTCATCCTTAGTGAAGTTCTTCCTTAATTGTATATTCTGTTTAAATGTTCTTCATAAATTTTGAAAATTGAAATGAAAATAAAATCTGAAACAAAGTTTTCTTTTAAGGAAGATCTGAAACAAAGTTGACTATATACAATTAATTTTGATATTAATTTTGTCAAAAAAATAATATTTAATTTTTATATGAATATATTATTACCACCGTTTACCAGTACCATTGTACCAAGTATCAAAAGAGTACACCATGTGAACATTAGTTATTGTTTTACATAAATGGCAGCATCATTCTAATGATGTCAAAACACGCAAGCATTTTATAATTTAGTTTGTGTCATTCATTTCAATTATGCAAAAGATTCGTCTATTATTGTAAAAAAAAATAAAAAATAAACAATAATTAATTGTAATTATGAGTAGCCTCGTCTATTAAAATTCATTTGATAGTCAAATTATTTATTTTTTTCAATCAAATGATTAAAATCAAGTAATTAACAAACTCAATCTAAAACGAGAATGACTAAGCATGATGCAGTAGACCAATACCTTACCTGACCCCCATCAATTTATTATATCAACCATGATGAAGCTATTACTTACCCTGTATTATTATATCAATTGAAAGCAACATCAAAGCAGTGATATTTTCTTTATTTTGCTTTTAATCTAATGTCAATGTGACAATGTCAATTTGACAAAAGATGTCCTCTATGTGTTTATAAGTTGGGACAATTTTTATCTTATAAACCGGCTATGTGGAATTGTGTTAGGCACTACCACAATTTTTAAGAATCTAATCTAAAGATCTGAATTACATTAAGGTTGGTTTAAATTGAATTCCTTCATTGAAGGGATCTGATCCAATTAATAGCAGTTTTAATTTTAATGGTCATTTTCTTGATTAATGCCTAATTTTTCATGATTTTTTTAAGCAAGATATTAAAATAAGGTCTTTCATATAAAATTATAATTTTTCGATAAAGTGTGGATTAATTATAAATTTTTAAAGCGTCAAAATTTTAAAACCAAAATAACGAATACCTCGACCTAGAAATCAAATTTTGAATTGCTTTTTAAAGAGACTCATGTTAAAGCCAGGTATAAAGTTTGTCTTGTACACCAAACTCGATTCTCTGTAATCAATAAAAACATTTAATCACACGGACAATTTGGACCGTCCAATCTTGATCATACAATTTAAAAAATAGACAAATTTGATTTTTATTTTATAATTTAAAAAACATTGAGATCGAATCTAGACGGTTTGATCAAGATCAAACATTTCTCAATATCCAATTGCGTGAGTGTTGGGTTCTTGCTGACCGCACTCACCTAAATTTTCTTTATAAAAAAAATGATTGATTTTATTTTTTCCAACTCACTGAAATGATTCCATGAGTATTTTTTTATTATTTACTCATGATTATATCATTATTGAGAAAAATGAAATAAGTATATAAGATGAAGAAGCATTCCGTGCAGGGTAAAACAATTCCATTTTCTTCTTCTCATTAACTTGATGCATTCTTTTTCTTCTTTAAATCTTCCAATTCTCTTTGAATGTTGCGTATTTTTCTTCCTTTCATGTTCTTCCACGTTGTTAGCTTCACAACCATCTCCTTCCTTTTTTGGAATCTCCAAGAATGTTTGGTTCTATAGCTGCCTAGGCCTAGACCTATAAATAAATTAAGTTTCATAGGATTTTCATGTGTTGTGTTTCTTCAAATAATTTATTTTGATGAAAAAAAGACACAACACAATGAAAAAGAATGTTTTTGAGAAGAACAAGAATAAGGGAGACCATAAAACAAGCAGACTCAATAGGTTCTTGGTAACTATTAACATCATGGGAAGTTCGGGTCCTTTAAGGTTTGTAGTGAATGAGAAAGAGCTTGTTTCTGGGGTCATTGATATTGCTCTTAAATCTTATGCAAGAGAAGGAAGGCTTCCTGTACTTGGTTTCGATGCTACCAAATTCTTTCTTTACCATCCATATTCAGGATTTGATGGTATGATTTCTAACCCTTTTGGAAATTTGTTGTTTCCTTTCCTTTCGGTGCATTATAAGTAATACTCTTATTGGAAATGACTAAGTTCCGCACGATTTTCAATCTCGATAGTCTGATGATCTTAATTAATGACAAAGATTGTTTAATATCGACCCTTCAAAAAAAAACTTGTTTAATATCGTGTAATTTGAATTGTCTGATCTCAAATTAACGATCAAGATTGTTTACTGCACGAATGTAACGTGTGTTTCTCTTACATATGGTGTGTTTTTTGTCATATCATGTCATTGGAAAATGATTTTTAAGGGAAGGCAAATGTTTTAGTTATATATATATATATAAGTCTCTTTTTTCTTCTCACTTTACTACACTTGCTGCCTATTCTCACCATGTTGTTTCTGAATGATAAATGAAGTTGATCCCTATTGTATGCTTACTATGGACAGTTAAACTTGAGTGATTGGATACTATGTTAAATTTCATGCTTTTTTTTTTTTGAGAAAGTTAAGTTTCATGCTTGAAAACATGAAATATTTTTTTTTTTGAGGGATGAAAACATGAAATATTGTTGTTGCCTCCTTCAAACATGATTTTAGCTAAAAAATAAATAAAAAAAATCGAACATAGGCAAATTTTAAGGAAATTTATACTCATAGGTGATCCACCGTCCATCGCTATTAAAAAAATCATTTGAAATTCTAATAATGACATATGCTAATAGAAGATCATAGGCATCCACGTCTTTAGGGTTAAACAATGACGATGTCAGATCGATTAAAAGAAATGAAGACCGTTATGCATCAATATTAAAAAAAAATTCTTTCTTCTGATTTACGTCGAACCCAATACCAATCAAGTCACTGTCTCAACCATAAGTGGATCATGAACATCTATTTTCGAAAGACATTCTTGATCCTCTTTAAATTTCAAGTGATTTTTAAATACTAATCCACCGTGAACTATTTATATAGATGACACACCACCATGTAAAATCCACCTTCCAAATCAAATTTAACGAAAATCAATTCTACCAAATTTATCCAAAACAAATTTTATCATATACTTCTACTAAAAAATTGTACCAAATGTCATTTTATAATGATACTACATGTTGTACAGTTTGGTTCCATGCAATTTAGTAATAAGCTAAAGGGTTATTTTGTTTGTTGATAGCTCTGAATCCAATGGAACCCATAGGATCTTATGAAGTGAGGAATTTTGTGCTGTGCAAAAAGCAGTTATCAAGAAAAGAATCGCAATCAGAGCTGATTTCTCCAAAGAGAAAGAGTGGCTGGAAAGCATGGTTAAGCAAATCATTTAGTTTCAAAATCTGATCACATATGAAGGTGTTTTAAAATTCCGTTTGTATTCTGAATTGTGCTCAATGTCACACTATGTGATAGTGGCCTTAACATTGAACCATTATTAAGTATACTTGTACTTGAAAAATATTTGGTTGGTCAAATTATTTGGACACTTGATTTAAGTGCACTCATATTTGAGAAAAGGTAAAAGGAGAAAAGGATTAAATATTAATTGATATCCTTGTACTAGTTACTTAAGAATTTTTTATTATGGGCAATGTGTTCCTTTATATCACATGCAAATGTGCTGATATTAGACTTTGAATATTTGACCTTTAATCCATCTAGCTTATGAAATCAAGTTTGGAATATATTGAAAGCATAAAGGGGATGGGATTCTCATCATTGAAGGGTAGCCCTGACTGTTTAAAGAAAGGTAGTGAGTTAAAGAGTTTATTTGTTTTATATGGACCGTAGAATTAATGTGGTAAGATAAGCATAATTTTTTTAGGATTATGTCTCTTCTCATATTAGCTTATTATGATATACTTTTTAAATTCCAAATGTTACTATGCTAGTATCAAATTAGATCTTCTTGTTGGGGAGTTCAGGGAGCGTTGGGAGTAACAATGGGCTAAACGTCCAAGACTCTAAGGGTGCGTTTGATTTGCAATAAATTGGAGGACAGGACAGAACAATCAAACTTGTTCCGTGTTTGATCCACAAATTAACACTAGAATAGCACAAAAATACTCGCGCGGCACAGGACAACTCTTACAAAACTTGTTACCCACTAAAGTGGAGTACAAGTATTTGTACGCTGGACAAGAATTAAAATGACAACACAACCCTCATCAATTTCACTTTTTTTCAACGACATAGGAGAATACCATCCTTTTGGTTAACTGTTTACTTGGTCATATCTTGTCGTTATATCTAGTCGTTGTCGACATTAGTTTGTAATTTTTTTTTATTGCATCTCAAGAAGAAGAAAAAAAAAACTATTTTTCTATTAAAATTTTAATTTAGAATAATTTGGTTGAACAATACGACATATTATAACCCAGATTCAATATATAATTATAATATTTTTGCTATAACACGTTATCAATTTAAGTTTATGTATGCATTTCAATAAATTATTTTTTTAATTCATATTATGATAATAGAATTTTAATAAATAACAAAATAATTTAAAAGTTTTAAAATTTTGAAATACTATTTCTAGAATTAGTTTCGACAAAATCCTATACAATATGAAGGACAATGTTGTAATTT
This sequence comes from Medicago sativa, assembly GCF_051527215.1. Classification (NCBI taxonomy): domain Eukaryota; kingdom Viridiplantae; phylum Streptophyta; class Magnoliopsida; order Fabales; family Fabaceae; genus Medicago; species Medicago sativa. The sequence goes on along the minus strand of NC_140751.1, from coordinate 69,690,927 downwards.
TGTATATTTTTATCTTGTGTTGTGCAGCGACTATCAAACAATGTACAGAACAACAAGTTGTGCTGTGACTCAGCTACTTGTTTTGTCCTGTTATGTTGTCATGTCCTTTAGTGCGAATCAAACGCACCCTAAGAGACTTAGACACCACATCTTCACTCAAAACCTTAAGGCAATGGGTCTCCTCTTATATATATCCAACGTTTCCTCCATTCCTAGTCGATGTGAGACTCCACTCACACTTGAAACCCAACAATCTCCCCCTCAAGTGTGAATCACCCACATCACTAGCCTGATCCATACTAGGATCCCACTCTCGCTCCCAAACCGAGCCTAACCAGGGATCTGATACCAATTGTTGGGGAGTCCGGGGAGCGCCAGGAGCAACATTGGGCTAAACATCCAGGTTCCTAAGATACTTAGACACCACATCTCCACCCAAAATCTTAAGGCAATGGGTTTATGGGTCTCCTCTCTTATATATCCAACGTTTCCTCCATTCCTAATCGATGTGGAACTTAGCCACTCACACTTGAAACCCAACACTTTTATGACGTACTTTACGGTGCACACGGCTACAGAGGATTCGAGTATATGTTATTGTTGTGTTGTGGACTTGTGGGTGAGAGGATAGAACCATCAACTTTTTGTATCAATTAACTTCTTAACTCATCAACCTCAACCACTACGCAACACTTGTATCACCTATTAGTTTATTAGGATATAGAATCATGTAAGGAGTTATTTGACGGTTTTAGGTATTGTGGTTGTATTGGAGTCACGTTGTTATGTTTTTGAGTTGTTAGGTGTATATATGTGTTTAAACGCCCTTATCTTTTGAGTTAGTTATTTATAGTGAGATTCAAACTCATTTAAACGTGTAAATGAGATGATGCTAGGTAAATATGTTGAATAAATCATAATACGTTTCACTTGAAGTTAATTATCCACGTTTGTCCCCAAAAAAAATCAATCATATGACATGATTATTTCATTAAACATGATTAAATGTATCAATAATGTTATTTTGACAACTTTATAGTTGTCCAACACACCGTACATGTATACTTTAGATCATCTACCTTTGTCCTCTAAAATGAATCAACCGAGATGGCATGGTTATTTCATTAGATAAAATGTACACATATAAATGTACAAAATGTATATCTAGATTTGTAGACTTAGTTGGTTATTATTATTGGAGTTAGAGGTAGTACCACGTTAACATTTCTACATGTATACTTTTGAACAGAACTAGTACCAATGAGAAAGAAAAAAAAATAAGAAGCAAAGGGGGTGGTTTATGGTTATAGAGGGAGGAGGTTAACATTGTACTTCAGTTATTAGTATAGACAAAAAAAAACTATTATTTAGGTCAATGGAATAACTATATATATAGTTGACAGATCAATACATGAACCACATACATCAATATTCAATTCATTTAATAAATATATTTTTTTTTACTTATGACTTGTTGTAAAGAAGAAGAAAAAAAAAACTTAATTGAACAATTGGTCCCCTAACTAATTTTTTAGTTTCATTTTGGTCTCATGACTCCTAAAACATCTATATTGATTCCTTAACTTCATCTTCGTTAGTCAAAATCATCTATTCCGTCAGTTTTATAAAAAAAAAAAACGGTAATTGTGTACAATTGGAGGGTGATGTGGGTATTAATGGCAGTGCCATGCATGGACAATCTTACGTGGCCAATATAAAAGGAATAGAAATTTTTACAAAACCCAAAATTAGGGTTCTTTCTCCTTCTTCTTCCTTCCTTCTCCCTTCATCTTCCTTCTCCCTCCATCGAAACTGGTTCTTCATCCTTCATCTTCCTTGGTTGATATTTTGTGCCACTTGAAGAAGTTGCATTTGGTACCTTTTGAAGCAAGAGCCACCTGCTGAACTGAACCACCTTGTGTTAGTTGACTTGGAGGAGGTTGGGTCTGACTTTGAGGTGGTTGTGGCATTGTTGCATTTTGACATTGTGGAGGTTGTTGCAGTATGACTTTGAACACGGTGGGTCTGACTTGATGAACCATTAGTAGGGTTAGATGCAATGTTTTAAAACCCAAACCGACCCGGCCGGTCGGACCGGTTGGACCGAAAACCGGATGATGCAACAGTTCGGGCAGGCTACTGGACCGGATATGCAATTAGCCCGCTGAAACCCGGAGTGACCGGTCGGGTCAGTGGGCGGACCGCTGAACCAGTTTAGTCCACCCGACCCGTTTTTCCTTTTTTTTTTGTTGACTTGTTTGAGTTTCTGTTTTTTGTTGACTATGTTTAGAACTTACTTGGGTTTGTAAGTCTATTATTTTTTTGTTGACTATGTTCAGAACTTACTTGGGTTTGTAAGTCTATTATATTTTGATTTCCAACAATGTTTAGAACATACTATGTTTTAAAGATGAAATCTGAAGTACAACTTATTTGTGAGGTTTTTTATGCAGTACTATTGTTTAATGTATGAGCTAATTTGAATTTGGATTGGAATTAGCTTGAATTGTGATGCAGTTAAGAAATTAACTTGCAAACTTGCAATTGTGAATATAATTTTTTTAATGTACGGACTTTAAATAAATAGAAAAAAATGACACGATTTTTTTATCAAAATTTCATTCATAATGTAATTTTTGGTCATAAATATTTTTATATAGACCGGGTCAATAGTCATGCGGTCCAACTAGTGACTCACTGGTTCGACCAGTGACCCAGTACCTTGACCGGGTAAATCACCGGTTCGGGTTTTAAAACATTGGTTAGAAGATCCTTCAGCTGGAGAAGGTGGTGGAGGTGATGGAAGCTTCCAAGTTGATTTATTATGCCCACTTTTATTGCATATGCAAAATTTGATAACATACCTAGCCCTCCTTAATTGAGAGTTATTTTTCTTCAATTCCCCCTCCCTCTATGTTCCTTTTCTTCTTTTGTATACCTAGTTGCCTTCTTATTGGTGGTGGTCGAAGCTCACCATACTCGGTTCTTTCCCATAAACATTATCCATTTGCAAGATAGATCACACTGTTTTAACAAGTTGCTTACTGCTCCTTCTTGAAATAGTATATGGTACATAATCATATATTTCCAAGTCCTAGTTCCTCATGCAGGAAAGGACATGGCAAACCTGTCTATAGCCATTCCTAATCACACCCCCTTTTCAGCATATTAGCAAAGAATTTGTCACTAGACATGTGTCTGACTTTAGAGTCATACTCACGCCCACGCCTATATAAATCAACATTACAAAATTACATTTAATCCTTAAGTACAATATTCACAAATCATATATAAGATAAAGGTTAAATTACACTTTGGATCCCTTAAGTTATTTGTAGATTTTTCTTTGGTCCCTTAAGTATTTTTTTTGTTTAATTTTGGTCCCTTAAACTGAAACTTTATACAATTGCAGCTTACAATCTGAATCAATTGTCAAACATCAAACCAAACACATCCCAATACTTTTGGGAAATCAATAGCGGAAGCGACAAGGATCAAAACAAGCTTTAGATATCATGTTATCAAAACAGGGTTTTAGAAAGAATAACAAAAGAGACGGCTAGGGTTTTATATGATAACAATAACATTATTGATCAAAAGAGTTACATGAGATGATATAATAAAACCTAATGGATTATAAACCTAACGACCTCAATAACATAAGTCCAATAACTTTTATGATCTAACACAGGTAACAGTGATATTGGAAAACAATAAAAAAAACGTATGTAGGTATTAAATCAAATTCTTTGTAGATGGTGAGTGGCACCTATCACAAGAGTTCCCAGTTACTGCTGAAGTGTTAACGAAAAATAATTTGTTAATTGTTGAGTGAGAGTGATATGAAGGTTTAGTTAATCCTAGCAACACTTACATGTAATTGTTAATGAGATGCGTTAACATATTGACATGCAATGTAAACATAGGCTTTTAAGGCACGCAATCAATCTTTTATTTTTTGGAAATAGTGGCTGGAGAAATTTCGTAATTTGCATAACCATTTGGCTTGAAGAAATAATATCATAAGATGAAAGTAAAACTTTTTTTTTTTTGATAAAAAGATGAAAGTAAAACTTAAAATGATTTTTTTTTTTTTGGTAGATAGACGAAATGGCAAAGCCATTATAAACTCACACACACAAGTGGAGGTACCAGGGTTCGAACCCCGGGCATGGCATCCGGCATAACAATTTCGGCATTTTGCCAGTTGAGCTATGACTTCTGGATAAAACTTAAAATGATTTAAATTGAGGTAAAAACTGCAAATAAGTAATGTGAAGATTTTGTTAGCCGAACAGCAGACTAATTCCTTAATTCGGATAGGACCACAAAAGAATTTGTTATTTTTACTATTTTCTCTAAAAATTTATCTATACGAGAGTTTACTTTTCTTCTTCTTCTTCTTTATGTGCCTTAAATTAAATTATACTTTTAATATTTCAAAATTACACTAAATCTATATTAAATGAGAATATCATTTTATTCTAACCTTCATCAGAATTAACAAAATCAATTCAAGCAAAAAATGTACAGAAAGTGCCAACTGCAGGTTAATGTTTTCAAAATATGTCATTTTAGTATTTGTTAATGTTTTAGCAGTATTGATATTTGTTACAAAATAAATTTTCTAAAATTGAAATGAAAATAGTTTTTTTTGTTTTTTTTTTAATGTTATCTAAAATAGAGATAATATATTTGACCTATTGTCGAACACTAAATATGGACACCTCTTCCATTTGGAATTTGAACTTTGGTTTGACACTTTATGAAAGACTAACCATTTTAGTTAGATCTAATCTCTCTTGGTAATTAAATATGATTTAAGACAAAGTTTAAATTATAATAATGACTAATTTTGTAATATTAATATAGATATGAATGTATGCACAAACACACTACATCATGAGAACATTATGTTTACATGAATATCAGTTGTTTGTTATTATTATAAATGGCAGCATGGAGTCATTATAGTAATGTCCAAGCACCCAAATATTTTATGTATATTTAGTTTGTCTCATTCATTCCAGTTATACCAATTGCAAAAAGCTATCTTCCATATTGCACAAATAAATTAATATTTTTAAAAGTAGTATTAATAAAATTATGATTAGCCTCGTGCATCTACTAAAATTCATATCAAAATGGTCGATCATCAATTCACTATTTTTCTAACATAAAAAGGAATATTCAAGGGTAGATGCCAACAAATTTGTCCATGAATGCAAACTAAGAATGACACATCTTTCATGCAATATACTATCAAATACCTTACCTGACCCCACCAGTTCATAACTTCACCAATTGATGCTTGCCTGCTCCATGCAGCATTTCCTCTCAAAAAGAATGCTGCACCAAATGTATATCCCACCAAGAAGGCATTACTTATCTATTACATTGACACATTAAATTTTCTATTTACTTTTTTAGTCCAAAAATATGTCCATCTAATTAAATACATCAACAGAAGATAACATCAAAGTAATGCTTTCTTTATAATTATGAGTTTTAAGAATATATACTAAACTCTACAAGTCATAATGCTTAACCAAAAAGAAAAGTGGAAAGAAGAAAAACAGAATAAAGTTTTTTAATGAACGATGCAAAATTAGGCAGAATAAAGTTTTTGAAATTAAATTAAACTATAAATATTACATATGAGTCTTGAGAAAAATAAAATAAATATAAGAAGAAGCATTCAGTGCAGGCTAAAACACTTCCATTTTCTTGATGCATTCTTATTCTTCTTCTTCAAAACCTCCAATTCTATCTTGAATGTTGCGTATTTCTCTTCATTTCATGTTTTTCCACGTTGCTTCACAACCATCTTCAGCATCTTTTGGAATCTCCAACAATGTTTGGTACTATTGCTACCTTGGCCTAGAGACTTGAACAAATTTAGTTTCATAGGATTTTCTTGTGTTTTGTTTCTTCAAATCATTTAGTTTGAAGGAAAAAAGACACAATGAAAAAGATTGTTTTTGAGAAGAATAAGAATAGGGGAGACCAGAAAACAGTGAGAAACAATAGGTTCTTGGTAACTATTAACATCATGGGAAGTTCGGGTCCTATAAGGTTTGTGGTGAATGACAAAGAGCTTGTTTCTGGGGTTATTGATACTGTTCTTAAATCTTATGCAAGAGAAGGAAGGCTTCCTGTTCTTGGTTTCAATGCTGCTGATTTCCTTCTTTATTATCCAAATGCTGGATTTGATGGTATGGTTTCTTACCCTTTTGGAAATATGTTGTTTCCTTTTCTTTTTGGTGCATCATAAGTAGCACTCTTTTTTTAAATTGGATTTGTTGTGGTAATTGCACCGTAGTTTTCAATCTCGACCATTTGATTTAAATCATTTGATAGAAAGGGTATTGTTAAGGGCAATGGTTAAGGAAGCCAAAAGTAGCATGTTTGCCTTGGTTTCAACAACATTTTGACTTTTAAAAAGTTAAATTTATCACTTTTCACCATTTTCCAACACTATATTTCTATTTTTATCCCCTTATCCAATGCCCCAAGGGCAATGGTTAGCATTCTCCTGATAGAAATTGTAAAAAAAATTGTATAGGCTGAGTCGTCTGATCTCAAATGGTTGAGATTGTTTATTATTGTGTAATGCGTAAGTGGGAATTCAATCCAAAAAAATTTCACCTTGATGATTGTGTTTTTTGTCATGTCCTTTCATTGGGAAATTGTTATTAAGCCAAGACAAATGTTTTAATTATATGTTTATTTATAAGCCTCTTTTTTCTTCTTGTCTAGTTGTCTAGACCAGCAATGTTGTATGGTACGGAGTGTTAGGCGGTTAAGAGCCAACGCGAGAGTTAAGTAAGTGTAGCGAGATGAGAATGTTGTGCTGGATGAGTGGTAAGACTAGACATAATAGGATTAGGAATGACACCATTAGAGAGGGGGTGGGGGGTAGCACTTATAGTAGAAAATAGGCTTTAGATGGTTTGGACATGTAGAGAGAAGACCCGTAGATGCCGTTGTAAGAAGAGTAGATCAAATAGAGGAGAGTCAGGTTAAAAGAGGTGGAGGAAGACCTAGAAAAAAAACTATTAGAGAAACCATTAGAAAGGATTTAGAGGTCAATGAGTTGAATTCAAATATGGTTTATGATAGAACATTATGGCATCATTTGATCTATGTAGCCGACCCCCATTTAGTAGGATAAGGCTTGGTTGTTGTCGTCGTCTAGTTGTCATTTTATGATTATGCTGCACTTGCAGCCTATTTTCACCATGTTAATCCCTTTTTTGTGTTTTCTTGTTTCCCAAATGATAAATGAAGTTGACCCCCATTGTACGTGCACTATGGACAGCTAAACTTTAGTGATTAAATATTGTGTGTCATGTTTCATGGTGGACAACATTAAAATTGTTATACTTATTGGCTCATGCCATACATGATTTTAGTAAAATATGAATGTTTATGCCAAGTTTTATATCAACTTGTTATTAGTGAAAAATTTAAGAATATAGACACATTCTAAGGTATTTTTATTTTGATAGGTGATTTACCATAAATTAGTCCTTAAAACTATTCAAATTTTCAATAGTGAAAAATGTCATCTTCTAGAGGTGGAAGATTGTAATCCTCCTGGTTCCGACAGTCGAGGCAATGACTTAATTGGTATCAATTCGATTAAAACAAAGAAAAACAAATATGCATGCCTCAAAACGAAACTTATATTTTTTTTCTCTGGTGTTTGTCAAACTGACATCAATTAAGTCATTGTCAGAGCCATAAGGATACAAGGATCATGAGCATCTACTTTCGAGGGACGTCGATAATTGATCCATTGTAGACTACTTTTATATATAGATGGCACACCTTAGAATCCGGTTCAAACATAAACTACTTTCGCTTCAAAGTCAAATTTAACCAATTCAACCAATTTTTTTTATTAAAAAAAAAAAATCTGCTAAATTTATTCAAAATAATCTTTATCAGATGCTTATATCCTAACAAAGTGTACCCATTTCATGTCATAAAATAAAGTTTGGCTCCTTATAAATTGTAATCATAAACTAAATGATTATTCTGTTTGGTAAAACTTTTTGGATAGCTCTAAATCCATTGGAACCCATAGGATCTTATGAAGCAAGGAATTTTGTGCTATGCAAAAAGCAGGTGAACCAATCAAACAAAGAGCCACAATCAGAGCTAGTTTCTCCAAAGAGCAAGAGTGGCTGGAAAGCATGGTTAATCAAATCATTTAGTTTGAAAATATCCCATTGATTACATGTGAATTGTGAAAGAAGTTCTAAAATTCCGTTTGTATTCTGAATTGTGCTCAATGTCACACTATCATGGCCTTAGCATTGAAGTGTATATGTTGTTCACTTCTTCATTATTAATACAGATGATATATACTTATACTTACTTTAGAAATTTATATGACATGCAACCATTGTTGTCAAAAAACCCAACTTAAATCTTAAAGTTCAGGATTTTGCGACTTTCTTCACTTTCAACAACTCAAATCCATAGTAGAATCCCAAAATAGGCAAAATCCATCGATTTTGATTGCGATTTTACGATTTCTTATAAACTAAATCATATATGACTATATACCATTTATAACATATATTTAGTATTATTATTATTTTGGTAAAATCCATCCATTTTTATTGCGATTTTACAATTTCTTATATCGATTATACAAAAGTAATTGAGTAAAATCCTTCGATTTTGGTTACGATTTTACAGTTGTCGAATATGCTATTCTCTTTCGACTTGAATCAAAATCCCGATTTTGACAACCTTGCATTCGACGTATTGACTTTGAATTTGACCTTTAATCCATCTAGCTTATGAAAAATTTGGAATAAATTGAAAGCATAAAGGATGATGGGATTCTCATCATTGAAAGGCAGCCTTGACTGTTTAAAGAAAGGTTGTGAGTTAAAGAATTTATTTGTTTTATATGGAATCATCTAAGGAGTTATTTGTTTTAAAGAATTTATTTGACAATAGAACCATAAACCTCCTTATCAATTAACTTTTGAATTCATTCACTTAGCCGATTATGATAGAATCATCTAAGGAGTTATTTGACGATTTTAGGTATTGAAGTTCCACGTTGTCAAGGTTTTCAGGTTGTTTGAAATATATATGTGTTTTGGCACCTTCATCTTTCGAACTAACTTTTAGAATGAGTTTTAAACTCATTTAAACTTTTAAGTGAGAGGATCGATATACATAATATTTTTCGTGTTAGATAAATATGTTGAATAAATCATAATATTTTGCTTTAAGCTGATCATCCATGGTTGTCCCCTAACTGGAATCCACTCAGATGACACGGTGATTTCATTAGACACAATAAAATCTATACATATAAATGCACATGACAAAATATAAATCTAGAGTTGTAAACTTGGTTATATTGGCCACATGAAAATATTTATTAGACGTAGTACCAGTCTACCACATTAATATCTGTACATACATACTTTTGAACTGAACTAGTAAAAATGAAGAAGAAAAAATAAAATAAAAAATAGAAAGGGGATTGTTTAAGGTTAGAGAGAAGGGGCTAAAATTGTAAGAAGAAGAAAAAAACAGATGGGGACTTTTGTAGCAAAAAGGGGGTGTGCAAAGCCGCACCCTCTTCCACTATATAAGGATTAGGTCTACAGGCATTAGTAGGGCCCGTCCTAAGATCGGGATGTGGCAAACGGACTATGCAAAATGTGCTGCCTTGAAAATTGGAAAGAATTGTGTTAGAAAATTGCTTTTCTGAGTTTCTCACATTAGAAACTTTCTTAAAAATTATGTATAAGACATTTTAATACCAACATTTTCAGCAAACTAATAAAAATAAAACTTAAATTCCAATAAAATAAAGACATTACATAATAATGATGCTACCTAAACATAATCTTGTGGAAGAATCAAACTCTTGATAATTTCTTTAGGCGATCTCAGCAACCAAGCATCCATCTCAATCCTCGGGAACATGTGATGCTGACGAAATACGGAGAACATGTTCCTCACGCAGTCATCATCTGTAAGCATTATCTTGTCGGACTGCAATAACCTGGGACGTCCATGTTGAACGTCTTCCATCCTTCTTGTGTCTTCGGGGTTGAGTCCCTGGTTGATTTCATTCTAGTATGCGATAGGTATATAAGTTTGCCAACTAACCTTTGATACATTTTCTTATCAACCGCAATATCTTCTTTTTTATTTGGATCAATTGGTGTACTTACAGATTTGTTTGTTGTTTTTTCAGTCTTCTGCAAAAGATCGATAATATATTTCTATTGGAGTATGAAAATTTCTTTCTTAGATTGAGCAACTTCAATTCCAAGAAAATATTTCAATTTTCCTAAGGTCTTAATCTCAAATTCATTGGTTAAGTATTCTCAATTTGGGAGGGAAAAAACATTGCAATAATAAAGAGGGTATCTTTATTAGTTGTGGAATGCTAACGACACTCTCTCTTTTAACACTCATTCTTTTATTGGATGATACCAATGTATGAACTCACCACTTTAAATGGAATCCATTTTTAAAGTGTGAGACTCGCCAAGATTTAAGCTAATACGAAAGTGAGTGTTGCAGAGAATGTTAAAAAGAAAGTGAGAGTTGGAGAAAATGTTGAAAAGAGAGTGTTGTTAACACTACTCTTATAAGTTAGACAAGGTTGAATAGTGTGTAAAATACACATATGATTAGTGTGTTTTCCAACGGAGGTGAGGAAAAATGATCACGCAAAATTCTAACCATAGTCTTCCTCAAAAAAAAAAAAAAAACTTACCATAGTCGGATGTCAAACTTAATGTGTGTCAAGAACACATTTCAAAACCAAACTTTAAGAAAATAATGTTATGAGTAAATCATGCATAGTTTACAATTATTCAATAACGCCACGTTTTTTCCATCCTTAAAAAAAAAAACACCACGTTTTTTCCTAGAATATTTCGATCATCGAAAGCATTCATCATGATCATGTAGATAATTTTATAGTTCAACAATTGTAATTGTCAAATTCACATGTTATAAAACGTGTATGTCAACTTTTACGTGCAAGTGTATGTGTAAAGCACTCCAATCATAGAGCATATTTATGCATGTTTATAAATTAGACATGTTGCAAGGTTTATCTTTTATATCATTACTAATTAAAAAGGAGATAATGCTGATTAATGGATTAATTATCTCCGGTTATCGAGAATCTACTAACAAATTATTTACTATATACACATTCGTCAAGAGAAAAGCAAAAAAGCTTATCTAACAACCTTTCAATTCAGAGAAGAAAGCTTAAATTTAAATTTTTGATGATGAGTTGCCTACTTGTGTCATACATACAACCTAAATTTGATAGATATAGAAATAGTAAAGGTTCAAAGAACATAGAATAAAAAGTAAATGAACAAACAAACGACTATCCAAAGGGTAGAAGGTCAATTCAAGAAATTCAAGTGGAAGGGTCAATTCCATTATATCAATGGATCTTTTTAAGGTATGCATAAGCCATTGAATTGATATAGAGATAATCACTTATAACTTTATAGGCAACACTAGTGTATATTTTATTGACGGATCAGCTGCACTGCAATAAATAAAATCTAAGGGTTAAAAAAAAAATCACAAATTATTGACTTTCCTATCATATATTACTTTAAAATGTTATGTGTGGTGAAAGAAAGAGGTTAATTGGATGAAGAAAAACTTTTCATCAATAGTGGATGAGTTCTATAGGCTTTGACAATGGCCTTTCAAAGCAAAAACGATCCTACTTTTCTTCTTCTTTCTACTTTGCTTTTTAATATAATATTATTAGGTTTAATTACACTTTTAGTCTATATAGTTTGAGTTATGTGATCTTGGTCTTTAAGTTTGTTTTGATCTTTTTTTTTTTAAATAGTCTATATTAGTATGTTAATTTTTAGTATTTGTTAGTATATTTTTGGGGTGATTTCAATCCTTTATTTTAAAAATAAATGAAATATAGACCCACCATCTGTTGTATTTCACATAAATCCATTAAAAGCTTAAAACTAAGAAATTTGTAAGATTATTTTTTTAAAATTTATAGAATTTGAGATTAGGGTTTCAAGAGAATAAAATTTTATTTTTTATATTTTCAGTTAAATTTGATATTTTAATTGGCAAATTTTAAATGAAGTAATGTTTAAAGCAAAAATAAATTGGTGCAATGTTTAAACTAATTTAATAAATTCAAATTGTGAATTTTTACAGTGACCGGAATATGAGGGTTTTAAACAAATCAAATATGATAGAGATTTAATTAAAACAATTACAAACTTTAAAAATTAAAGTCGCTCTAAAAATAGAGGGACTAAAACTACACATCGTGTAAACTAGAAGGGTCGAATGATAATTATAATTAAGCTTTATTATCATGTGATGGATGATTTGATATGATGGATAATTAAGCTTTATATAGTTTCAGCAGGTTAGTAGTGGAGAATTATGTGATTGTTGATTTTACTAGTACTCATGGAAAAAGGGAAAACTTAGAAGTGGTTGGTTGAAAAGGGCCCTTGTGCACTTCAAAGTGGGAGATGCAAGAAAACCTTTTCTCATGCTTGGAGGGCCCCTGTGTTTTTTCTAAGGTAGGAAAAAACAGTGCTTGATGATGGAGGGTGTCATAGTGAGGCAAACCCCTTGTCCATTTCATGAACCCAACACCAGTAAATTTGTTTGCTGAGACTGGTTTTCATTGATTGTGACACTAAGGTCAAGTGCTTAAAGATCGAGTCTGTAACTTGAGATCCTATAATAGTAAACATTAGATGAGTTCTTTCGGTCAATTCTTTATTTTGGATGGATTGAATGGAGGTTTTAAACTCTATCATTTAAGTTGGCTCATTCCATTAACTCGTTGAAATATAGAGTGAAGAATGAGTGGACGGTTTGACACGTCAAACTAATTTAAAATATTCTTTTCTTTTTTGATTAATTTTTTATGGTCTCAATTATATTTTATGTTGTCATTTGGCTATTTTCTTGATACAAACCAATATTTTTATTTCTGGTCTAATGATTGTTGAATCACATTGAAATTCAAAGGACTAACTTTGTTATTGATGAATCAATCCTCCGTTCTGCCAATCCTCAAGAGGCGGGGCGAAGTGGGGGTTTCGACGCACATAATTAAGTTGTCTCGCCTTGCCCCCTCCGTTTTAAACGGGTTTGTTGTGTTGCGGGTAAAAAGGAACATGATTGACTATTTGACTTATCCAGTTTACATTGAGACTGGTTTTCATTGATTGTGACCCTAAGGTTAAGTGCTTAAAGATCGAGTGTGTACCTTAAAATTCGATAATAGTAAGAGTACCGCTTTTCTCGCATATATTTTTTCTCATTCTCGTCAAAATAGCCGAGCGTGAGTTAACTCACGCAGGTGTATTCTCAGCGTGAGTTAACTCACGCATGTGTATTTTTCAACGGGAATGAGCAAAAACAGATGGGAGAAGAGCAATTCTCTAATAGTAAATATTGGTTAGTTTTTTTTGACCAATCATTTATTTTAGGCGTATTGAATTGAGGTTTAAACTCTATCATATAAGTTGGTTCATTCTATTAACCCGTTGAAATACACTCTGAGGAAAGAGTGGACGATTTGACATTTCAATCCAATTTAAAATTTTCATATTTAAATTGAGATCTAATATTCCTATTAATTGAGTTAAACTCACGAGAACGTTTTTGTATTTCTAATTTTTTATTTTGTGGGATTCTGATATTCAATTGTTAATTCAACTTTTCAAGAACTCCATATTTGATATTAATTATTAGGCTTAATAGCAGTTTTGGCCCCCTATGTTTACAGAAGTTGCGATTTTGGCCCCCTAACTAAAATAATTCGATTTTGTCCCCCTAGGCCAATTTTGACCAAGTCAATGCTGACATGGCGCTACATGTGTAATTTTTTTATTTTTTAAATTAAAAAATTTTAAAAAAAAATATTTTTTTTATTTTTTAATTAAAAAATTAAAAAAATGTTTTTTTAATTAAAAAAATTAAAAAAGTATTTTGTTTATTTTTTTAATAATTATAGAAAATAAAAAAAATTACACATGTGACGCCACGTCAGCATTGACTTGGTCAAAATTGGCCTAGGGGGCCAAAAGTGCAAAGGATCAAAACATAGGGGACCAAAATCGAATTATTTTAGTTAGGGTGCCAAAATCACAATTTCTTGAAATATAGGGGGCCAAAACTGTTATTAAGCCTAATTATTAATAATCATTAATCTTGAGATCATACTCATAGCAATTTGGTGGAATGTTTATCCACACCACCAGTCATCTAGTCTCGTATGCTGACATGCTGATACATGCCCTGCAAATCAATATGGACCCATCTAACTTTGAAAATCATTCATACATATAGCTGAATTGACATTATGTAATTATGTAAGTAGTATACATATAGGATTAAATTATGGTTAATATTGGTTTATCTTGACAGAAAATTTGCATGTTTCAACATGAGAGCACCCAAACCATAAAGATGGACTAATTACGTGTAAAGTTGGCACAAATTAATATAGTTAATTTCCTGAAAATTAAATGATATGTAAAAATATTAGAAATGGTACGTTACGTAGGTGCATAATAAGTTTCACAAAATTTAACAAATATTAAAGAGGATTTCTTATCAAGCTATTAGTCGTCTTACCATTTAATTAGTAACCTTAATTTTCAGAGAAGATGTATTAATAAATGTATTGTTGATACTCCTAAGCTTTTAAGATATTGGGTTAAAAATTTGACTAAGAAAGCATTTACCTAAGCTTTTATTTTTGCTTAGAATGGCAAAGGAATTCAAACATCAAATTGATTCGAACGTAATTGACACAATACAAGTGGCAAAGACTTGCGATATGAAGCATTTAAGTTGGTAATGCCCCTTTGAATTTGTTTATTCCCTTTATAGGTAGCTAGTTCCTATATAGCTATCCCCACAACACCATAGGATGATCATTCATCTCAAGTAACCAATAAAGGGCAGTCATTATAAGCCACCCGTGTGTCCATGATGTAAAAAGAACAGGAAGATAAATGACAAAGGATAGCCATGCTTATGCCTTTTGTTTTTACAGTGTATTGAGAGGTTTATTTTTTGAGAATTGTTCTTCTTCCATCTGGTTTTGCTCATACCCGTCATACGTGAGTTAACTCACGTTGAAAAATACATCTATGTAAGTTAACTCACGCTCGGTTATTTGACGGGAATGAGCAAAAACAGATCGGAGAAGAGCACTACTCTTATTTCTTTTGTTTTTACATATATACTTGCTTAGCCCACATCCACAACACAAGTATAATTTAATTTAAAAGAAAATTATAGTTTATTTGAAAAGTAATATTGGTTACGTTTAATTTACTAGCTAGTTAGGGTTTTATCAAGTACTAGCTAGGTAGTTTATGCATTATATATGGAAACATGGTGAAAAGTTCTTAAATTCATGATTTGGTAATACATTTTTAAAATCGTTATAGAAAGGTTTCTCGGTTAAATTATACTTTGGAGGCTATGAAATGAAACATTAAATGAACATAAAGACTTTTTATGGTGTAGATCCTACATTGATGCAACGTTATGACGTATAGTTATTTAGCGTGTAACGTCATATTTTACATCGACATAAGTTAACAAATGAACTATTTTAATAAACTAGTATAATATTATGAAAAAATGTTACATGTCATGAAAACTTTTCTAATTTGTCAAAAAATGAAAACTTTTCTAATGTTATCATCACAAAACGTGTAAGTGTAATTGCAACCAGTTTTCCCATATATTCTAACAATTTTAAGATCTAACGCTTCTCCTTTATTGGTTATACCTTCGTTAGATATGTTTTCGGGATAAATAACACCACTTTAAGTTTAGTGATGTAATTAGCAATTCACAAAATTCAAAAACTATTTTAATCAATACACATAACTTGGAATATCATTTTGCTTATTCATGCTTAGACATTGAAATATAATCCCTCCGCCCCTATATCTACGCACCCTTTTATTAGAAACAAATAGTACTTACATATAGGGATGGAGGGAGTACAATGAAAGAGATCACATCAAGCCTTGGTGTTAATGAGAAATAGCTTTAGATTAGCTGTCACCTACCTATATATTAAGCAATTAAGTGGTAATTAATTAGTAGGATAAACATCACCAACAACCTTCTACTTTGATGCCCATCACTGTCAGTATATGTGCAGCATCCATTCATAGCAACCAGCCTTGTTTCTACATATATCCACCTTAGTAACATTACATTATAGTTACTCCAAGGTGTTATCTTTTTTAATTCTTCATAAATAACAATAATGATAATATTAATAAAAGCTAGAACTAGAGTGTGCAATGTGCTATACATTTAATTGACATGATATTCAGCTACTACAATAGTACTTACAATTAGGGACGGAGGTAGTATAAACTAATTATAACTATTTTTCCGTACAACACCAAAAACAAAGTAAGTATTTTTTTAGTCTTGTTAAAGAGTGTCTCTGTTGCTGGGGCACTATTTAACGATCATAAATTTAAAATTTATTTAACCAATGACATTGTTTAAATATCTTAAATTTAGAGATTATTTTTTAAAAATCCTAACACTTCCAATTCCAATGCATTTAATAATATACATATTTTCATAAAAAGTTTTCATTTAAAGTCTTTAACCAATCCTGAAAACACTCATTAACATTTTTCTTATTTTTTTTAGAAAAGAACAGTTACTTTTAAGTTTTATCCGCAACATCAACTTTTTAAAAGTCACAATATTTTGAAAAAATGATTGAAGGGCAATGTATCAAGCTGTATATCATATATCAAACCCATTAGTCAAGGTTATCTTTCCCTTATTCGTTTAAGTGTATAGTATAATTTGGAAGTTTTTTCAATCACAATGATAGTATAAATAGATGCTTGGTTGGTTTGGAACAGGGTAAACAACTGGATGCAATTATTAATTTAACAGTAAAATTAACAAAATAATGTATCTTTTTTTGTCCTAACTATATGATTAAAAAAATCCTTGATCTTTTGTTTTCTATTAAGCCTTTAATTAACTCAAGATAAATATGTTTCTTAAAAAAAACTCAAGATAAATATGTCAAAATTCGTAATGGAGGATACATTAATTTGTTACATCCTTCAAAAAATATTAATTTGTTTGGGCAGCGACTAATATCAGAAGATTAAATAAGAGAACGAAAGTAAAAGACAATTAACACACCATATCTGTTAACATGTTCGGCCAATTGTGCTTACCACTGTGACTATATAGCAGGTATAGTTTCGTTTCTATTACTGTGATGATTTAGGGTTTCAGTGTTTCAAACAATATATATAATACTACTACGATTCAATTTACAATATTACCTCCGAACCATGCTTTAGTTTCTTGCATATATGAGTCATACTTTAACACAATGGTATGTCCCGCACTTTCGTATTTTTTTTTCATGCACCCATATGCATGAAAGATGGCTTCATTGTAATAATTTTGCACAAACAAATAGTGTAAAGTTGATATTGAAATAAAAATGCTGTATATATAAATTATCATGCTTCAAATAATAGCAAAATTTCCTGAAATAAAGATCTTTACACACGAATATCCGTCCT
The DNA here is from genome assembly GCF_051527215.1 of Medicago sativa. Lineage (NCBI taxonomy): Eukaryota > Viridiplantae > Streptophyta > Magnoliopsida > Fabales > Fabaceae > Medicago > Medicago sativa. The sequence continues at coordinate 69,673,297 of NC_140751.1, read as the reverse complement.
AATTAAGAAACCATATTGGCCCGACCATGTGCATTACCATGTGATCTTGTGCCTTCAAACTCAATTGACACCTTAAGCAATGTAGGAATCCCATAAAAGATAACCAATAGGATGTTGTAGACCAAATCTTGAGAGAATATGGCAGATGTATGTGGATACTAATATATATACAGGGACTAAATTAGATGCTCAATGGCAAAGCCTATAAATGTTGCAGTTATAAAATTAATTAAAGTGTTACTACATGTGAAATTAATTGCATATTCAGTGGTAATGATGGCTTAGATTAAGATGTAGATGTTGAATCTTTGAAAGTTAAAGATGTACCCTAAAATAAAGATGTACTTATGGTACATTAAAAAGAGGTTACTTTAACACTTTTAGTTTATACACTTCTAATTAAGTCATTTTTGTATTAGATTGGACAAGCTTTATCAAGCAGCACTTCCAAGTTAGGGATCTACTTACTTTAATCATGTCCACAAAGGTCTACAAAGTGAATGATATTAATTGTAAAGTTATCACAAATCTGTATTAAACTGTTTGCATGTATGGGAGTATTAGTTCTAGTTATATTTTGAAAAATCTAAGACTAAATTATTTATTTATTTTTCAACTATATTTACTTAAATTGATCGTCCTTGATGACAATAATTACCAAGTGGGTTCCTTGTACCACACTTTAATTACAACTTACTACTAAACAGAAAATGAACGTGAAATTCACTCTGTTCAAAAGAGGAAGAAAAAACAAAGAGAAAAAAGAGTGATTTTTGTCATAATTTTTTTTATTTTTAAACTTTGAACTCATTATTTTCTATTGTAATTTTCTTTTGAGGCAAACTATTGTAATTATTGTTATTGTGGATATAAATGATTCTTTCGTTGTTTCAACCTAAAATTCACATCATTGTATTTCGACCTCAAGTTCACACCATTGTACTTCTGTTGTATTGTTTATTTTAGGATTTTGTTTTGTACTTTTAGAAAAGACGTATTGTTGGGTTAAGAAATGTGAATATTATTTATAAACTACATTTAACTTTAATTCTCAAGACAGTATTCATCAATGATGAATCCTTATTTGGTAGTTTTTGCACATGATCTTGTGATTTATGTGGTAAACATAATGCAACATTAATCATTATCTACAATGTAGTTTGAGGTCTAGAAACGTAGTTTAGATTCTGAGCTAAGGCTGCACACATGCAGTAACCTGCACAGCCATTGAAAACAAATTTCAGTTTGGTCCTATTTTGTGTACCCTTCAATCATGAACACCACCCTACAAACAAAGGGGCTGCAACCACCTATTCATTTGAAGTACTATACTATTTTTAATATATAAAAAAGAGGAATTAGTCACTTTAGTCCCTGAATGGGGAACGATTCGTCAATTTAGTCCTTGAATGCAGATAAATTGCAAAATAGTCCTTGAATGTAGACTTTGTTAGTCAATTTAGTCCCTGAATGCAGACTTCGTTAGTCAATTTAGTCCCTGAATGTAGACTTCGTTAGTCACTTTAGTCCCTGAAATTGACCATGCAGGGACTGTTTTGCATATTATCTGCATTCAGGGACTAAATTGACGAATCGTTCCCCATTCAGGGACTAAAGTGACTAATTCCCCTATAAAAAATGCATTTACAGTACTATATATTAAGGTACCTTTTAAGAGTTTGGCTTAGTTTCTGAATAGTGAGCTTATTTTCTAAGTGCATGTCTCTTTCTACATATGATCGATTCTTACTAGCTTTGAAATTTTATAAAGTAGGTAAATATTTAAAAAAACAATATCAAGAGAACCTGTTTTAACTGTCTTTTCTTTGGATAATTAATGACACTTTTTTTTACCGGTGTAACATGAATTGATGTGATGGAAATTAACACCGACATTAAATAATTTGCCAACATTCATTGTTTATTTGTTGCTTTTTACCATAACCTTTATCATCATCATAACCATTTTGACCTCACCTAAGTGAAATCCAAATTTACTATGATAAATTCATTTGGTAAAAACCTTGAATGGTAAATTATTTTTGTTGGTCATAGTAGATAGAAAAATTTACTTCTCTGTCTTATTTATTGGTATCTTTGATCAGCATATTATGTGCTCTAATGAAAAAAAATCAAATTTCATAGAAATTTAAGAACAAAAGAATCATCAAATCACTGTCATTTCCAAATCAAAATATTTTTATATTCTTCACTTCATCAGCAAATAATGCATAGAAACCATTAAACAAAGAGTTGAACATTTAAAATTAGTGGGAGCATCAAGAATCTTGCCTCGATGTGATTAAACTTTACAATATACACCTTTCATTCATTCATTTATATCATTAAAAAACGGAATTAACAAGAACACATAATTTCCCTTGCATGGACCCTGCCAACCCTATAATTAAACATAAAAGTCGCAAGCCAGCACCGTCTATCACATGGTAGTAGACAATTTAATTAAAGTTAATACAAGATTAAGCAAAAAAAAAAAATTCAAAAATAAAGTAGATCCATCAAACTCAAAAATTAAAAAAATTATTTAACTTAAGACAAAAATAAATAAAAAAACACTAAAATAAAATCGAAAATAACATTACAATTACAAATTACAGACAGAATTTGATTGTTTTTACTTCTCTTTTTTTTTTTACCCTTTATTTATCTCATCCCCTGCCTCACTCACTTTTCACTCGTCAACATGAAATTTTCAACTAATCCACCACCCTAATTGGTTATATTTTCATAATTAACCCATCTTAATCCAAATTAGGACCTGACCCTAAACTTAAGGGTACCCTGAGTTAACTCACTTGGACTCATTTTGTGGAAGCTTCCAAGCAGAAGTAGCAATGAGTGACCTTGTATGCCACCCTAACATAAGACACCCATTATTTTCCTCAACCCTATAACCATCACCACCAGCAAACAAAGCTAACAAAGTACTAGCTTGTTTAAACGCATTTGAACCCAAATGAACCGGTTCGAACCCAGCTGAACCCATCCTAGACCGCCATTGAGTCAAAGTCTCGTGTCTTTCAACCCGGTCCACTCCTTCATAAGCCACCACGTTACATATCTGTCTACCCAAATAAATCTCCGACATCAACAAATCCTGACTCGGTGAACCCAACCCGGTTGAGTTCAAGTTAGAATTATTCGAACTCGAATTCGAACCCTCTAGCGAATCGAATAAACTCGAGTAATAATGTAAAGCTTCAGTAAACCGGTCTACGAAAACCGGTCCGTTATGATTCGCTTCTTGTTCAACGATTGTTACGATTTTAGGGTTAATCTTCTTAACAGTGTTGAGAACTTTCTCAACTGAACCGGGTCGGGCTAACATAGTATGAAGCTCAAAAACAGAGTTAACAGCAACAGCTTCACCGGGTCGGATCTCAAGCATATTCGGGTCAAGATCCGCAATACTGTTACAAACAAATCCACGAAATTCGAACTGAACACCGATTGTCTGAGCAAGCTGAGCTAATTTCCAGCCCACTTGTTGCAAAGCATCGGTATTGTCCGCCTGCGGCGGTCCAATACCGGTTAACCGGAACGTAGGAGGACCGCCGGGGCGTAATGCCAGCGCTTGCATAAGCGCTGGCCATTGCATCCCTTGTTTAAGACCAAAATCAATAACATGAACTCTTCCGGCACCGGCGAAAGCTTCGAGAATAGCTTGATTAGCAGTGAAATGAGCGAATTTGAGATAAGGTGAAGATTCGTAGAAGTGCATGTGAAGAATTTCGGAGAATGATGAATCGATTGTTTCTTCTGGGTTACCGTAGATTCTTCTAGCAAGTGCTTGTGCGAAATAGGAAGCAACTTTTCTCATCGCACCAGTTTGTAATGAAGCTAATAAGCTTATATGCTTCACAAGCGCTTCTGCAAGTTTCAGATTCTCTTGCTGAATCGCTTCTGCACAAGCCATTAAAGTATGGACAAGACGAACACCAGTTTCTTGTGTATCAACAAGAACCACCGGTCTTGTATTCTCCACCACCGCCGGTGGTGACATCGCCACCGCCGGTTCTGGTTCAGACCAAGTCTTCATTCGCTTAGCTGTTATGTTTTCTTCTTGAGGTGGGTATGCAGCCATTCCAGGAATAGCGCTAAGATCATACTCAGAATCATCATTGAAAGTGTTGTTGAGTATTGAAGAAGAAGAAGAAGAAGAAGAACCCAAAGAAGCCAAAGGGTCGTTGATTTGAGAATCAGGGTTGAGTTCAGTGAGCATGGTTTGAACCCAAGAATATAGATCGGTTGGGTCATAGTGAACAGTATCAGAAGAAAGATGGTTGATACCTTCTTCTTGAGCACTACCCATAACCATCTCAAGTTGTTCAAGCTTTTGAGCTACATCAGCCATGTCGGAAGAACGAACCTTGTAACCTAATGCTGCTAATAACTCGTCCATTCCACCACCGTTGGTTTCTTTTTCTTCTCTCCACATGTTTTGTTTTGTGTTAACGTTTGTGTTGTTGTTGGTAGTGTTTTGCATTGATGAACATTCACCAAAGTTGATGTTTTTGCTGCTGTTAAGGTGGTGGTTGGTGTTTGTGTTTATGTTGTTGTTGCTAATCACACCCCCACCAAAACTTTCTTGGTGTTCTCTCTTCATTTTTTTTTTCTCTAATTTGTTGATGGAATTGGTGAAGTGAATAGATTGGGATTTAGAATTTGGGTTGGGTCATAGCAAAATGGGGTTTTTTTTTGAGTTTATGGGTTGAAGTTTAGAAGAATTGGAGAAAAAGGGTTGAGAGAGGAGAAAGGGGGAAGGAAGAGAGAGAGGAAAGATTGAAAATGAAAAAGATAAGGAAGAACGGAAACCATAATAATAATGGAATTTTTTTTCAACTAGTTTCTTTTCTGTTTTTGGTGTATGCTTTTTTGCTAAAATAAAAAGGTTGTTGATAATTGTGGGGAGAGAAATTAATTAGATAAAGTTTTACATTAGGGAAATTTTAGTAGTAGAGTGTAGGTGAGTAAATTTTGCGTGGAGGTATAAATAAAAGGAAAATGAAGAATGAAAAAGGAAAAGGTTTAGTGTATTCTTTTTCCATGATATTAGTACAACTTTTTCAAACTTTAACAATGGTTAATATTCGTCGCGGGATCTGTAAGACACGTAAAGTGATTTTATCTCTTTTCAACCGAAATTTTTTCTATATGTATAAGCTATAAATTATACCCCCAATCATATGTTTAAAGGACACAAATAGTTTACCAAAAATGATTTATTTTAAAAGTTTAAAATTTATTTTAATATGTTTAGTTTTTTGATTTTGTTGTTAAAATTAACTTAAGAACGTTTACATGAGATATCACAGATCTCTTTTAACTTAACTAAGGTTTTGAGTTTAAATTCAACTTTGAACATGCAACAACGTTGAAACTTTTAGAGAGAGATTGCCGCATATTTAGATCTCACAATGTTAAATAATTAATCTTCATAGTTACGTGCGAAGGAAATTTGATTTACACACAAAAAAAACTTAGGTTAAAAATTAAAGTTTTAAATTTTAAAATTGATTTAAATACTCAATTTTACTTGATAAGTTACTTTACCTTCAACTTATTTCAACTCACTATTAATCAAAATCAATTTTTTACCACAAATAAATCTAAACCATACACTTAATTAAAAAGTAGAGAGAGAAGAGGGGGTGTGACAGTACCGTAATGTGAAGAAAGAAAAGATGCCCATGATAGTGTACAGCTTGTGCATAGCACAGAAACCATACAACACTAGAAATATCAGGTGGCCGTACATTTCATCAATTGAGGGTCTTGGGGACCGAGAATGATCATGGGCTCCACCTCTGTCCTGGCCCCTTCACGCGCGTTATGATAGCGCGTGGTATTCAGTTCTTGCTCACACTTTTTACATTTGGTTTTGGGGCTTTACCGTTGAGATTAGTACAAGCTAGTACAATTAGTATTAGTTAGTGCCGTACTAGTAACAACAATAATGACTTTTAGCACCCCTAAAATAAAATCATATTAGGATGAGAAATATGATGAAATTGAGAAATAAAAGTTGAAATAAACAATACTCCATATGTTTTCGGATATAAAAAATTTTGGAGTTCGTTGAGGTGGTGGTCGATGTTCAATTGTACGATGTAGAGTATATCATGTTATATTTGTGAACATTGATGATTTAATATATATTTGATTGAGTAGAGTGAGATGCTTATCGAAATAGAATATGTATAGTTATTATGTTGCAATTAACATTTTATAAGCGAGAATTTACGATAATTACAGTAAAATTTGTTGAAGTTGTTGAAAGATTTGTTGTGCGATTCGCAAATATACTTTCGTGTGATGTAGATCATGTGGGGATTGATTGATGGAAAAGTACGCTAGTATGGTTCGTGGTGTACCTCTCTTTTTTGGTCAAATGGTGTAGCGCCTTAGCGTGTACCTTCCCTAACTAAAGTCTATTTTGTGTTTGGTCTGGGCTTAGTTTGAAACATACACCCTCCGGTCACTATTATAAAAAATTTAGTTTTTAGGTTCATTCAATAAATGATATATGCGGTCCATTAAATAGACCATATACATCATTTATTGAATGAACCTAAAAAATGAAATTTTGCTTATAATAGTGACCGGATGGTGTATGTAATATCTCAAAATTAATGGCATTAATGAAATGTATTATACATTTTTTTTTACAGAAGAAATATATTATACATGAAAACATAAGTAATGAAGATATCAATTTTTCTTAAGAAATGAAGAAAATCTCAATTCATGTCGTACTATTTTATTTTATTTTTTACTAAAACTTGTGCTATACTTGCTAAAACTTGTGTTAAACTTTTTCTCTTTTGTATAAACTCTTATATTAGTATTTTCTCTTTTGTCAAAATTTGAACTTTAAACATCTAACTCTTTTAATTCATCAGTTCAACTAAGTGAGTTATTTATCTCCAAACTCTTGTGTTATACTACTTGATGAGAGGGAGAAAAAAAAACATATTTGATTGTTTTCCATCATTTATATTTGACTTGAAAAATTGAACTCTTGATAATGTCCCCTCACTCATTATTTTTTGGTTCAACTATGTCCATTGTTCAATGTCTCCTTGCTTTTTGAGCAATGCCGACGTCGTTTGTGGGGATGCTGTAGTGAGGAGTATTATCTAATCTAATGATTAGGACTATGAGAATTGCACTTAAAAGAAAATATCAATTTAACAGTTGTAAACGTTATTTTATCTTGCAAGGGAGACTAATCCTTTTCAAGAAAGAATTTTAGAATCCATATTGCTATATCAAGCAAAGTGGAATGCCGTATTTATGCTCCACCCTTCTAAATGTGTTATGACAATTGTATCAAAGATGTGATTGGAAGAATCTCTTGTGATCTTGAGCAATAAGATAGAACTAGATGTAAGTTTTTAAACATTTTAGGTTGATTTTGTAAAATATTAATGAAAACAAAATTACACTTTGATTAGAGAAATTTAAAATAAAGTAAGAATGTGATTTCATGTATATAAAAAATTGTTTCTATATCTTTATTTATATAATGTTGCAAAAATATGATATAAGAGGGTCAATTAACCATGTTATAAACGAATCCAAAATTAAATTCATATACATTTTTTTTTATCAAGCAAAGAAATTTTATAAAAGATCTGGAGAGAGACAGAACCCTTAACAACAAATATATACATTTCATTAAAAGGAAAATTAGATCTTTATCATTCGAGTGATTAGTATTTTTAATAAGGATTTGGTGTAAGTGCATGTTGTTCGTTTTTCGAATATGATAATCAACAATTTGAAATTTTGTAAGAAAAAAAATAAAAAATGATTTACTAAAAACTATATATCAATTTTTAAAATAGATCGTCATTCTATTCATAAAAAAGTATATCATCATTTTTTGAATGATTAATTCAGCTCACACCGATGATGCTTTAAACTCACCTAGTTCACATAAACTTTTAAAAATATTTTATTGTCTTATCAGACGTAACAAAATTTAAAAACGTAGTGGTATGATGTATTAAAATAGTAAAATAAAACAAATATCTATATAATTTATTTACGTCACTAATATATGTGTATTAAAATTATACCCAAAAATAGAAGAAAAAGAATGATACCCAAACAAATATTTACAGGTATTAAACTTTAAAAAATCATATATATTTTAAATTAATTATAAAATTACTTCTAAGGTCTTTCTTTAAGTTATACTTTAAACTTCTTTGTGTTAATAATATAGTCTCAAGCAAAAAAAAAATCATACTAAATTTCTACTAATAGTACACTAGATAAAGAAAGAGGGATTCTATCCGAAAAAAGAAAGATAGATGGAAGCCATTTTTTTAATGAAACAAATGCTCTCTAATAAATGAAATGACATAATTGTAACTTTAGCATTTATTCATCCATCTTAAAATTCCACTTCCTTTTTTCTCCCCACTCAGGCTTGTTTATTTTAGTATGCCCTTTCTTTGCTTTTAAAAAGTTATTTCCACTTATGTTATATTTGCTGCCACAAATTTTAAAAGAAAACAGGAGCTTAATTTTATTTTATTTTTTTGGTCAAGGAACTTAATTAATTATACAGTAAAATGTTATATAAATCCATGAAGTATATATTTTAGAGCATTGCTATTTATCTAGAGAGTTTTTATCAAGAAAATGTCCCAATCAATTAAATTTGTTATTTGGCGCAAATCAATGAACATAATGGCGTGTAATTAAGGAAAGGTGTTAGCAAATACAGTACACTGTTTTGAAATTTTCTTGATAAATTTTGTCACTGTATCTATCATTTCCCTATATTTTTTATAAGGGAAATCAATGAAGTATATGTTGTTGCAAATTCAACTATTATAATTTTGGAAATGATTATTATGGTTTTAAATAACAAAAGCAAATATTCAAATTAGCTGATAAGATTTTCAGATGGAAAATTGCAACCAGTACAATTATAACTCAACCCTCGTGACTCATGATCCACTAAAAAATATCTTAAGATTCCCCTAAGGATTCTTAAAGAGATAATACTTAAGTTTTAAGTGTATATTTAATATCATAACAAGTCGTCATAATTACACAAAAACTATAAATCGTAGTTTATGAGAAAAATTACAGTAACACGATGAATTTGACAAACATTTACTTTACTAATTACATGTTTGATATGATGTTGCGTTGAATGATATCTTGGTAGAAAAATACCTCAACCTAAAATGCTAAGTTTTCTGCTTACGTTTTTTCACGACCAATACTCACTGAGACGCACGTTTGATACTTTCTCCGTCAAATCAAACAGCTCATAAGCATATGTATGTGCCGTAATTCTGACAATCAATTATGATACTACTTACATGTTTGATATTGTGTTCCGTTCAATGAAACTAAATTATGGGAGAAAACCGCATCAACATAAAAAGTTATGTTTTCTACTTCTCTTTATCAACGATTGTTAATCACTTAGACGCACGATGACGCCTCTACCGTCAAATCAATATAAAAATATAATATAGGTTTTAAAAATCACGATGATTCATTGTAATTTCGATAGATATATCGTGCATCACGAAGGTGGTGTAGCCTATGGTAAGTGTCTGTGGTCATCTTCGTAGGTTAGAATAACCCATCTTGCTACAACGCACATGAAGGAGATATCTAAGGGAAGGGTCAACTTTAGTCACCACGCGCCATACTCACACTTACAATCCAAACAACCAGCTAGTAACAGTTAGTCACAGTGACCGTACCATACGTGGCGTGTTAAAAGAGAGCGTGAAATATCACGCTCTATATCCGAGAATGTCCGCAAAGAGTGAAGAGCTTAGTTGCCACGTGGGGCCCACAGAAAGAGGAGGGTCTATTTGTGTGGAGGGAAGATCAACGAGGAAGAGGATTCAGACGTCAACATTGATTTTAGGACCATCCGTCGTGGGACCCACTCTCCATCAAGCATTCTACTGAAAGAAATGGTATGCCTATGCCAGCAGAGCACGTCCTTTTGTAACGCCGTTATCAGCTTCCTCTTTTTGTTACTTCAGATGTAAAGAATCCTTTTTCTTATAATTATACTAGTAGTAGAATTAGAAGATTATCACGTTCATTAAAATTCAATAATATATGTGATTATACCAGCACAATGAACTATATTTTGTGGTCCACTATTATTTGTAGTTAAAAAATTATTTCAACCTTTTGTTGGGTTTTAAATACGAGTTGTTAAATTTTATATTCTCTATAAGAGACATATTTGCTTGAACACAAGCCCAGATAAATATATTTAGGTACATACACAAAATCAAAAGAAAAATAAAAGGAAACAAGATTGAATAATGTTAATTGATTTGACTAATCACTTTTTCTTAAATTTTTTCATTTCACATGATGGTGCGTAAACAATATTTATTTGTGATTGTGTCTATGAAAGGTTTTCTCTGTCTATAAAATGATAAAATGTTGATGTGACGTCTCACTTTTTTGTGGTCTTGAAGTATTGTCGAGTTTTGTTACTATGCTATCGGGTCCTGGTTTGACTTGGTGGTGGAGCATAAGTTGGATCATGTGTTTGATCTTCATATAGAAGGTGGAAGCTCACACTCAAGGAGAGATTGTTGAATTTCATGTGTGAGTGGTTAAATTTTACATCGCATATTAGGTAAAATGTTTAACATATAAGAAAGATGTCTCATATATCTAATGTTTTAATCAATTTCATGTGGAGATATGACGTCTCTCTTGTTGTTGCTTTTGCCCTCTCCCAAACTCCCCGGCAATTTTAATGAAGATTAATGATGCCTTTGATAGTAAAAATTACATATTTTCATCTTTAATGTTGATATGAAGACTTGATCAATTTTCATTTGACATTAACAAAGACGAATAGATAATAAAAAGTGGATTGACTAAGGTGAGAGTTTGAAAGTGAAGTGGTAAAAGATCCAACGTTCGATTTATATTCTTAATATTTGGCCATATTAATACAATACTTGTTTTTTAGGGAGGCCATATTAATACTTGGTCGTCTAAAGACACAGCCATGAATTAAGTTTCAAAGTATATATATTCATTTTAATTTTTAACGTGTTTATGTTATCAAACACATATCATGTCACCGTCTCAACTCTATAGATGAAGGGATAAGAAAACTTTTTCTTTCAAGTATCATTATTAGAATTTCAAACGATTTTTAGATATATCTATCCGTAAGAGCATCCACAATGGAGACCCTCACATTTGAGATCTTAAACGGATCTCACATGAACACATCACTTTTTTATTATTTTTTAATAATAGTACATAATAGGTACTCAAACACTCCAATAAAGATCATCTATCAAAAGGTCTAAATGAGTCTCATCGATAACTATTTAGACCCTGATTAAAGCATTTCAAGATAGAATCTATCTTAAATATCGTTAGTGCAGTCAAGGACTCAAAATACTGTATTTTTTTAGACAATTCCCTTTTGATTAGAAAGAATATTGGTCAAATGCATCTAAAGGTCCTTTAAGTTTTTCGTTTTTCCCAAAGTGATCCTTTAAGTTTCAAAAGTCCCAAACAAGTCCTTTTAGTTTTTGAATCGTTTCAAACAAGTCATTTTAGAGGATGATGGTGATGATTCAGATGATAGCAACCAATGTTTCGCAAATCGAGTGTTAACACTCCGAGTTTACCGAGTTTACGTGTTTAGGTACCAAAATCGTGTTAACTCGGAGGTAAACTCGATTTCTGGGAAAATCGAAAGGTTTGACGAGTTTGACCGAGTTAACACTCAGTAAACTCGTGTAAACTCGACCGAGTTTTACGAGTTTACATCTAACAAAAAAAAAATCCCCTTTTTTTGGGCCCATTTTTTTTCAAAACCCAACTCCTTTTCTACAAGCCCAAAGACTGAAACGTTTACTAAATAGTTACCTTTACAGTAACACGTTCCTGAGATGAAACATTTCTTTTTCTTTCTTCTCTAATTTCTCAAACCATGAATAAGGGAGCACATATTAGATAGGGTTGCGATTCCAACGGTGGAAATTCATATTTCGACGCCATGATTGCGATGCCGGTTAGGGTTGTGGTGTTTATTGACCTTTTGAAGAAATTAACTAGTTTATTTTCTAGATAGTTTTATTAACAACTTTAGGAACTTGTGAAACTTGCTTTTTTGGATGGTTTTATGGATGGCTTAAACTCAGAGACTTATGAAACTTATGATTTTGTGCGTTAATGTTTGTATTTTGATGCTAAGTTGAACATAATGTTTTATTATGGTAGTTTGGTATAATTTGCCTTTGTAATTAAGTCATATTTTGCACTATTGACCTATTTACAATATTATATTAGTTTATATATGTCATGCATATAATAAATTTTATATAATTTTAATTTTAGGTAAACTCGTACGAGTTCTCGAGTCGAGTTTACCTAGGCAAAACGAGTTAAGGTAAACTCTCGAGTTGTAAAACCTTGATAGCAACAAAGAGCATTATCCACCATTTGTCATACCTAAAAAGATGACTAATTTTAAGTGGGTGTTAGGAACCAGATTTAGTACCAAAGATGAGTTCAAGGAAGCAATTACCAACTATGCTATCTACAATAAGACTTGTTTGAAACGATTCAAAAACTAAAAAGACTTGTTTAAGACTTTTGAAACTTAAAGGACCACTTTGAGAAAAACAAAAAACTTAAAGACCTTTAGATGAATTTGATCAAGAATATTACATAAACTTTCTAAAGTTAATTAAAAATCATATAAGATGTAATTATTATTATACTATAGGAAACGTAAAAGGGACGTTGTTACGTTTTCCGTTTAGCAGTGTAACTGTATAAAAGGGACGTCCCATAATAGCAAAAAAGGGTAGCGTCTTCATCCGACGGTGACGTTTGAGGACGAACACCAACGCTAACACGAATTAGTCATTTTCATTTCCCCTTTTTCTTGGCCAAAGAAATATATAAATATAATGCTTTTTATATTATTGGTATTATTGTTACATAAATATAAATATAAATACTTATAAGAAAATTTTCAAAAAAAAAACTTTGGTCCCATATATAAGTAAAAGTCACAACTTTAAGGTACATTTATTGCTTAAAAGACTTTTCTAACTCTTATTTAATGTTTGTCTTTTTAATATGGGAAATGTTAACTTGTGCCCTTAAGGCACAAGTTTAGAAACCAAATGTAGAAATTATGTATTGAAATGCGTGCATTAAATTTAATCTTTAATGTTTTAATGAATTGAATGCACAAAATTTAAGAAAATATTTCTTTTTTTGGCTTTCTTAACATGTGCCCTAAGGGCACAAGTTAACACTACCCTTTTAATATTAGTGGATATAATTAATACTTCACAAATTTTTATAACGGCTTATTTGTGAAAACATTCAAAAAATTAAAACCACTAATGATTGTCTTGATTTTGATGATTTTTGGTTTTTTTTTTATAAAAAGGATAGGATGAAGTAATAATTTTGATAATTGAAATGGAAAAGATTGAAAGGTGGTAGAGAAACGGAACTGACAGATGGTGTACTGAAAAGAGAGAGGGCCATAGCCATGTGATTCTGCCACGTTTTACAGATTCTCTTGTCCCCGTGGTCCCTCCCCTGCACCTCCCGACCTCCCTCTCTCTATTCTTTCTTTTTTCTCTTTACTATGGATTTTTACCACACAAATAGATATTTTTTAACACCAATAAATATTATTTTTTTCTGGATTTAATTAACTATTCCATCTATTTTAAAATAAGTGTTGTTTATATTTTTTACATACAATTAAGAAACATAATATTGATGTTAATAGACATGTCAATCTGCTCTCCATTTTCTATTATACTATCTCCGGTACTATTTATAAGAGAAAGTTTGGTCAACGAAAGTTGATGTATCTGGACTGAATTTTTAACCACATACATCAATTTTTGTTGATCCAAACTTATCTTATAAATAGGACCGGAGTGAGTAAATGACAATGTCTATTATTATAGTTTTGTAGTAAATACATGATATAAATGCACACACCAAAACTATTGTATTGAACTTTGCCATTTATTGTTGGAAATGGAGAGGATTTGAACTCGACAATTTTACTAAACTATCATTATTTACCGAGTTAATGTAATAATGTTTCGGAAGTAGTGCACACTCAATTAATTAGTGATATAATTGGAAGTAAATTGAAAAGTGCAATTTTTTTTGTCAACTAAAACGACACTCATTGTAAAACGGGAAGAATAACATTAACCATATGTGAACAACATGGTCGAGTCTAGCGAAAGATACCAGGCATTTGAATTTTGTTAGTGGTAGTACTCATGCTTAATACTCCATCCATTTCAAAAACTTTTTGAATGTCATTTTCAAGTATTAATACATTCACTATTATCACAAATGGAAAATAAAATATATTGAATTGAGAGTGATGAGAATAATATTAATTAAAATTATTATATTGATAAGTGAAATGAGTCAATTATTTTATGACAAATTTTTTTTCTTAGCAAATGATTCGTTTATTTTAGGACGGAGAGTACATGACAAGCATTAAATTTGATTAAACTACTAAAGGAAATTTATGAAGAAAGAAAACATATGTACTACGAGGATGCAAAATACAGTTCATTCTTTTAACACATCCCAACTTGAAATAAATGAATGAAATCTGATTTAATCATAAAAAAAAACGAGGACGAAAATAGGAGACAAAACAGGGACACGGTTGAAACAGGGATACGATATTTTTCATTCTTTCTTTTTTCTCTTTACTACGTTTTTACCACACAAATTTGAGTTCAAAACTATTTGATTTTTTTTTCCTGGATTTAATTAACTAACATTAACCTCAAACTCATATTTAGACTTTCAAAATGTAGTACACTATCATTCAAAGTATGGCTATGAGAAATACTCAAACTCATATTTACTACTTGACACACAAAGGTTAGGAAAGTGTATGTTTGATTTTGAGGTGAAAAAAATTGATTTCAAGTGTTAAATTAAGTTTAAAAATTATATAAAAGTGATTTGAACATTCAATTTTAGTTTAAATTTTAATTTTAAAATTATCTCTTAGAACTTTTAATTTCAAGTAGAGTGAGCTTCTAGTCCTTCAAAGTAAAACCAATCATACACGACATTCATGAGAGGAAATTTATGAAGAAGAAAAAAAGGAACCATACGTACTATGAAACATATCACATCGAATTATAAAAAGCAATAGTCAATAAAAAAATGTACACAAGACGGTTAAGGGTCATGTTATCATGATTAAATAAACGGTTGTACTAACCGTAGGACCAACGAGATAACAACGTTACGGAATGCAGCCCCCTACCTGAACAAAATAAAACTATTTTCAGAAAATAAATAAAAACCTTAATCTTTAACAGAAAATCACTATAAAACTGACACATGCTGCATGCACAATCATGTTAACGAAAGTACCTAGTTAAAAAGTAAATTTGTATACAGTTATTATTATTCATGTAAAAACTTTGTATTCATGTTTTCTTTAGATTGATGAGCTAAAATTTACTATCAAAAGTTAGATATTTGTAGAGAAACGTACGTAAATTTTCAAATAATAACTCGACAACATGAAATTTTCATTAAATTATCGTTTGTTTCATCTACATCTACCCACCCCATGATAATTATGTAACAAGACAGTTTGCGGATTTTGCTCCCGAGTACAATCTTATTTTTCTCATGTACAACGTGATTTCTTCCACAAGAGACCAAACCGACATAACCTTCTTTCAAACCTCAGATCTTCTCCGACTCGTAATGGTTCAACAGCTTATAAGCTACCGATGACGACGTTCATGAACATCGTCTGTAACGGCTCCCCTTTAATACACAATGGCTTCCTCGACGTCTATATATAACGACCCTTTACAACCTTTCAAGGTACATACCATTCTAACTTCTCCACTCACCTCAAGCTTATGGAGAGTTGGATAGATAATACGTTTGTAAGGTACCACTTTTGGTGGTACCTACAAGAAAGGAGAAATTATCTAAAAGGACTAAAAATAACAACTACACTATTCTAACAAACTAATTCTTCATTCATTCATTTGATGGTCAATACATTCACCAATTCCCTATTTATACAAACTAGAAATTGACATATTCCCTAACAACTAAACAATGACTCATCATCACAATGGATCTCTCTAGATCCTTCTAGAAAGCATGACTCATCACCTAATATAACTTGGACTTATATTATTCTAATGGGCCTATCATGGATCATTACATTCCATTGGTCTTGCACAAACACCTTGTCCTCAAGGTGGTAATTGAAAAGCTCACATTATACTCATTCTTCATACTCATAGCATTGAATTCCACTTCAATTAGACTTTGATGTTTAGCATATTTGACCCATGACATTCCTCCATTCTTGGAGTAGCACCTTGCCCTCAAGGTGAACTAAAAATTATGTTGCAATTCAAAAATTAATCCAAGAGAAATAAGTTCCTTCAGTATTCCAATTTGAGAATTCCGGTGCTGGAACACACAAAGCCCAATTATTAACCAAATACCAGGCCCATTTTTCCAGACGATTCCAACCCGGCTTTAAAACAATACTAACACAGAGATGCTACCGGAAATTGCCGTCGGAAAAACGAAACTTGCAACACCGGGATCAAAGACCTCAATGCATCCTTTTGGTACTTTGTGTTTTCGAGACCAAGGCACCCATGGCCTTCCAGAAGTTGCACCACGGGTGGCTCCCCTCACCGGAAACAAAACAGTCGCCAGAATTGTGACTAATTGGACGGAAATCACGGTCGTAGAACGAAATCGACCCATATCACCACCGGGATCAAATACCACGACCCTAAAACCAAAAGCATGGAGGTCGGGAGACACTTCGAAGCTGCTGATTTGATTGATGAAGACAGAGAGTAGGAGACCCTTGAAACACCATATTTTAGAGTGGTGGAGGGCGGTGGAGTGTGAGATTGTTGTCACCGTACCGCCGGGATCGAAAACAACAGTGTGCACACCTGGTAGATCGACGACGGAGAGAGGATGCTGACGAAGCGTTTCCGCCGCGACGGCGCGCACAACCTTCATTTCCGTTGAAGGCACGGTGGTTGCGGAGGATTCTTTTAGATCCTTAATGACATCGCGTTTTTGCTCCTTGACAAAATCAGACACGGGATCCGAAATAGCCACGAGATCTAGAACGCGCATAGTTTCTTCCTTGTCGACTTGAGAAATCGACTTGACGGTGAGGCTGAAATCACCTTCATCAACTATGATTTCCTGTGATTCTTTTGTTTCGTTGATTTCAGGTTCAACCAATTTAGTTGTTACAACCAATTCATTTTCATGGACGATGATGGGGAGGTTGATTTCACTATCAGTTATGGGCTCCTGGGTTTTCACTTTATTTGTCATTATGGGTGAGGGAAACTGAACAGTAGCAGTGGTGGATATTGTTTGTGATTGGTAGTGGTGGGAAGGTTTGTGTGAGATGGAAATTGGACGTGATGAGGGTTTGGTGTTGAAGGGTGTTGGTTCATCAGTGAGGGTGAAGTATTGGGTATTGTGGGGTGAGGAAGGCGTGAGTGTAGTTTTGAGGAGGGAAACCTCATTGGCAAAAAGTGAAACCTCATTAGCAAAGAGTGAGAGGGTGTTCTTGAAATCTTGTTGGGAGTGTAATATTTGATTGAGAAGGGATCCAATCTCAGTGGTGGAAATGGGAGTATGTGTTTGTTGTTGATGGAAAGATGGTGTGCGTGAATTCCAGTACTGTGCAGTTGTGGAATAAGTGTTGTTGTGGGCTGGTTGTTGGCAGGTTTGTGGATTCAACAAGGTATGAGTGTTGATGAGTGTAGGGTCATGATGGTAGTGGTGGTAGTAATGGTAAGGAGGAGAATTCATGGCAATGAAAGCACCAATGTAAGGTACCACTTTTGGTGGTACCTACAAGAAAGGAGAAATTATCTAAAAGGACTAAAAATAACAACTACATTATTCTAACAAACTAATTCTTCATTCATTCATTTGATGGTCAATACATTCACCAATTCCCTATTTATACAAACTAGAAATTGACATATTCCCTAACAACTAAACAATGACTCATCATCACAATGGATCTCTCTAGATCCTTCTAGAAAGCATGACTCATCACCTAATATAACTTGGACTTATATTATTCTAATGGGCCTATCATGGATCATTACAACGTTTGAGTTGAAGGATAAAGAATTAAAGATTATGGGTTCAAATTCGATGAAAGGAGAAAAACTAATCTGAAAAATTGTTAGTAACCGTTCACGTATGTAAACACAAGTTAATTACAACAGGTGAGTTGTTCAATGAAATGTCCTAGGTAAAACTCCAAGAGCACTCCGAGTAAGACTTAGATGAAAATACATTGTTCAAGATAATTCGATGTCTTCAATGCTCTCTAGGTGTCTCCTTTTATAGGTCTCGCTTTCTTTACCTAATGGGCCTCTCTTTGGACGTCCAGGCCCATTAACCTCTCCACTCACCAGGTGCGTGGAGCTGATCATGTTTATTTGCACTGCTCATTCGTACAAGGCGCGTGGAGTCAAGGGTACACAACTCACATCACTTGTCCGTGCAGGACACGTGGTACGTTATGAGATACTTTCAAGAGGAGGACCACATTGTTGTTTGGACAATGACCTGAGAGTGAGCTAGTGATGTTGACAATAGAGCTTGTGTGACCTGAACGATCAAGATGAGCTAAGCAGGTGGAGCTCACGTGACGTGAACGATCGATCTGAGTTGTTCATGTTGAATAGTCAATGTATAGGAGAGTCCACGTGGTACAATAACATTTTTCATTAAAAAAAACCACCTTAAGCTATTAAATTTGGCTTCAAAATGTTTGTAGATACATCATTCTCCTATGCAACCACCTCCACCACAGATTCCGACCACCTCCTCCATCCACATAACATTTTCTTCAAACGATCCACAACCAGATGAGCTCCTTTATCCTCTTCGCATAAACCTTGAGTATGTTCATAACATAGTCTAGATGTGTAGAATTAATTCAGACATATTCAAATGTTTTTCAGCAGAATTAATTTTGTCATCAAAATTGACTCTTATATGAAGTAATAATGTAGAGATTTCATCTCTCTTTAATGTATTTTTAGTTTTCAAATAATTTTTAAACTCATTTTTACATAAAAGCATTTAAACATAAATCACTTTGCTACCAACTTATAGTCGGAAACATTTTTTTTATAAATTTATGGTATGTTTGGAACAGCAGACAGATGAAGGAAAGAAAGCACAATGAATGGAAAGTTTCTTGAAAACCGTGTTTCCATAGTTTGGTTTCTTTGTTAGAGAGGAAAGAAAGTGTCAGTTTGGTGGGCCCAATGCATAGATAGCTTTCCTACCAAAAATGCAAAGAAACGTGTGGGAGAGTGTGCAGTGCAAAAGCCATTATGATAAAATTACACAATTGCCATTGTTCTCAAACATATTTTCTAATTTATTTATTTTTCTTTAATTAATATGTTTCCCTCACCTGTCACTTCGGCTTCTATTTTTATTCTAATTTATAATATATATATATATATATATATATATATATATATATATATATATATATATATATATATATAAACCACTTGTTTTTAAGATAGTTACTTAATTATACCTATAAATTATATAAATAAATACTTTAAATATCATAAATATTATGTAGGGATATTCATGTCAATTTACTAACAATATCTTTCCTTTCAATTTCTTATCACTTTCACACTAACCAAACAACTATACAATCATCTCACTTTCTACTCACTTTCTATCCACTTTCATTCCTTTAACAATCTTTCTTTTTACTTTCTTTCCTTTCACTTTCTCTTCTGATCCAAACAAGCCCTTAATTCTTCAAAAACAATTGTTTGTCACTATCTAAGCACACCACATTTTGAAACTTCAATGAAATTATGATGTCAAGTAATTTTATCAAACTCAAGGTTAATCATAGGGAAAGGAGAGTGAGGGGAAGAGGGGGCAGCCCTCGACCCGATCATCCAATTCACTCCAACAGACAGGCATGGTTCTGTAGTCAAAGCAACTTCGTCACTTTCGTGTATCCATCGAACGGCAGCCCTTTCGGGGCTTCCTTAGAGACCGGTTAACTCTGCGTAATTTAATCATAAACCCAAAAATATTTGCTTAAAAGAACTACATTCTATAAAAGAAACAAAGGTGTGTTTCTCATTTGCAAGTAGTATTTTATTACACCAAATACTGTATATACATAAAATATAAAAAAAAGAACAGTGGTTATTTATAAAAATAAAATAGAATTGTACCATGACAAAAAAAAAAACCGATAACAATCAAATAACTTTTCAAAAAAAAATATTTAAACAATAATTTTAGAACAATTTTTAGGATAACTCTCTCTTCTACTCTCATCATGTCCTCTCTCTTCATCTCTTCATCTTTCTATTGTGTTTGTCTCAAAAGAAATGAAAGAAAATAGTGTCTTAAAATTGACCGCAAAGTAGTTTTTGTTTTTTTTGAAGTATCACAAAATAGTTGTATAAATATTATTTCTTTTCGCAAATGATAATGACAACCATAGAGAAACATCACCCAGCATGTTAAACAGTTGCTCAAGATAATAATCAGATTCATGGTTTTAATGTTTGTTGTAGACATACATGTTGGCATTGTAGCCCTTGTACGGGTCAAAACTGAACAGCCCCACAACGAACCCGTAATTGTAAATGCCTTATCCTGTTTCTGTTTGTAGGTAGTGGACCTTCTGCTACGGATCATCACAAAAAATTACTACTCTAATGTATCCAATTGAAAGTGGAATTGCCGACATATTCAATTCTCTATTTTTTGAATCATGTGTTATCAACATCAACAATTTACCTAGCTAGCTACCAAACTGTGAAATGCTTCCATCTACGATTCTATTCTAAAGCCTTCTTTGTTTCAATTGTGAAATTTAGTGACTACCTTGACTTGTAGATAAAAAATGGAATCAAGTAATGCACTTTTTTTTTTTTTTGAGGGACCCTAAGCATGCACTTTTATTATGCTGCTAAATGATACTCCCTCAGTTTTAAGTTATAATTTGCTTTGGAAAAAAACTTGTTTCAAATAATAAATCTGTTTACGATAACATGAAGTATTAATGTTATTTTTTCTATTATATCATTAACTATTTATTACTCTTTCTCCTTAAAAAACTTTAATTTCTCTTTAAAATTTCATTAATGAATGATAATTTTGTAAAATTAATCGTACTTTATCTTTCCCATACACAATTGATTTACGTTTCTTAAATTGTGTGAAATGGTCAAAACGACTTAACATTTGAAACTAACGGAGTATATATTTAAAAAGTGAAATATATGGATAACTCACTTGAGTTGATCCGTTAGTGTTACCTTTAAACTTTGGGGTGTGCTCCTCTCAAAATTTCGATTCTCCCTTATATCATTTCGGTGGACTAGTTCAATTTTTTTAAAAGTGAAATATGTCGATATTTATTAATGTAGAATTTGTAAATTATTATAAATTATCCTCTCAGTCTCTAAATATCATACATGTAGCAAAAAACTTAGCTCTAGTATGTCAAGTTATCACAAATTTACTTTAGTTTCGATGTTTTTTTTTTTTTTTGGGGATAGGTTTCTATATTATTTAGAATGAAAAACCTTTGGATATCATGACTAGCAAAAAGAAGGACACTAACGTAATTGTCTGTTCGTTTTTTTCTATTACGTTTAATTGTATATAGGTTTAAATATGTTTTTCGCTCTATACAATTTTTTTCTATTACGTTTAATTTGTGTTCAGGGTTTGTATAAGGCTCGTAGAGTACATTACAAGGGTGGATTTAGGGAAAACACTTTTGAGTGTGAGATTTAATAATTTATGTAAACTCTTTCCTTTTAAAAAACCTCATTTTTTGCTCTATACATATTTGAGCAATGTTTGTACGTACTTTCAACTTCAATCATGATGGATAGTTACTCAACGTCGGCCATCATTTTTCATCACCTCGGATCAGAAATAAATGCGTATACAAGGTTATTTTCAAAATTACAAATTTAGAATAATATTTTTTAACTCAAATTTTTTAAAAGAAAATAGTTGGAAACACGAAATAAAAACTCAACCTTCGCTATATACATCTTTAGATCATCCAAGATATTGACCCTCTTTAGAGTTGAAAAGAAGTAATAATGTTATTATTGTGCAAAAAAAGTAATAATGTTATTAGAGAAAGAAGAAAAAAAAAAGTACATTCAAAGCATCACCATGAAAGTGATAATATGATTTTTATCATTTTATGTAAAGAAGATACACATAAACTCTAGTATAATGATAATAGAGGACACGAAAAATTAGTATTAAAAAATAATTAAACGAGTCCTTTTAAATGGATGGCAATTTGGTCTTACTTTTTTGAAAGTTGACATATCATAAATCCAGAGAAATGGGAATCTAGTCATTTCTTGTATTTTTTCTTCCCAACTCACATAAGCAAAATTTGTTGCCGAAAAGCTACTTTGGAATATTTAATCTAACCCTTTATCAACCAAACTGATAAGTATTTCATTATCATATATCGAAATCACATAATGCTACCATATATCGATATCACATAATGCTAAAAAAATATCAACAAAAATTTTATAATATTATATAAAAAATTGAATAAATAATGTTCAAATTTCAAAGTATATAATAAAGAAAAATTATTTCCTCAAAAACTAATAAAGAAAAATTATTTTAATACATGAATTCGAATTGTAATAATCTCAATAATAAAATTGAATCTAATACTCCCTCTATCCTATATTTCCTATCTAATTTGAAAACAAATATGACAAAATAGACTTTTAATGTAACATTAATCAATATAGTCTAATTCTACCTATAAAGCATTCTAATGTTTTTACATCACAATTATATCTTGTATTTATGACAATTGGTAACATCAAAGAGCATGAACAATGTAATCGTTAGGGGTCCTCGTGAGCTTAACTCAGATGGTAGAAACCATGCATAATATATGCAATGGTCGAGGTTCAAACATCGGCCACCACAAAAAAAATGTAATCATTAGGTGTTAGGAATAGGTCAAACTGGTCTAAGGAGCCTACGGTCTGGCCTATTTAGGCATAACCTGAACCGTTTATTAAAAATATCAAGCTTAGGCTTTTGAAAAAGCCAATTTAAGCAAATAGGTCAGACATAGGCTATTAAAAAAAAGCCTACGAAGCTTATTAGGCCGACATGTTTATGCATATTATCAAAAATCTAGAAACAACTCAAATAATGGACTTTTTAAATAGGATTTAAGGCCTTGTAGTGAAATCGGTTTTTAAGACCTTATAATGATAGACAAACCTTACAATGAAATAGACTTTAATGCCGATATAATCTATTTAGATGTATTAACAACTTTTATATAAAGTAGACCTGTAATAGGCTTTCACACCAGACCATGTCAAAAAAATAAGCCTACGAAAAGCCATAGGCTGGACTTGCAAATATTTTTGTAAGCCAGACTCAGGCCTATCAAAATCTAGTCCGGCCTTACCTATTCCCACTCTTAGTAACCGTGAATGTTTCACCAATTTCTAAATAGATCGGTTTCGGCCCTCTTTGTGATAAAAAATAATAAACCTCTAAATAAACACATGTTTATATATAGAGAAATATGTCAATAAAAATATCTTAATTAATAATCGTTTTGAAGTGGACTTTTTTATTGGCTAAAATTCAATACTACATCCTTTAAGCTATATAAATTACATCATCTATCAAAGTATGTGTCATTCTAAACTTCACATTCACCTTAAACATTGAGCGTCATAATGTTTGCATGTATATTCTCACTATCAAACGTAATCTAATTAAACTAAATAATGAATGTGGTATAACTAGAAGGGTCATGTTAACTTGTGCCCTAAAGGCACATGTTAAGGAACCCAAAAAGAGCAACTTTGCATTGGAAAACATAACATTTTAACTTTTAAGAAGTTGACTGCACGACTTTTAATAAGTATATTTTTATATTGAGTTCCTTAACATGTGCCCTTGAGGGCACAAGTTAACATTTCCCTAACTAAAAATATTAATATTCAACAAAAAATAAAATATCTAAAACAATTAATTGATCATTTGTTCTTAAATCAAATGGCCGGTTTGAGGTCAAATCAGACCAAGTGCGCCGGAGTCATATTCTAATTTATGTTTGTTGTCTGCAATTATGTTTAAATCCATAATTTAATATGATTACCAATTACCAAAAAATCATATCTATATATCTATATATAGTATAAAGCAATAAACACCAATACTTTCTACCTAAGATAGTCACTATCCAGTATAATACTCTTATAATTTAGAATTTAGATGCAACATAACCCACGCATCATACCATGCTGGTCATTTTTTTAATATTTCTTTTAATATTGAATTCGATGTTGTAGGTATGAAGTATATATATCAATTATCGTTTAAGGGTGATTAATTTTATTGGAGAATCCAGTAAGCACACAAAGTGTTTATATTATCTCCTTTTAATTACAGTATTTTCACCACATGTACGGTTAGAAAATGAGTCTCAGTCAAGTTGCTTGAAATGTTCAAATTTCATACTACTTGGACCAAATATGACATGTTAGTTTTGAGAATATATTTTCATAATTAAATCCTTATTTTTTATCCGGTTGAGGAATATGAGATTTGGATTCTCGACGTGTATAGTAAGAAAATTAAAAGTGGTTGTTGTAACAGATTCATGATTTTTTATGATATATCTACAATATTTACTTTTAGTTTTTAAATTAATGGTTGATATTATTCACTTCATACTCTGAAATAAATTGCTCACTTTATAGGAGCTGAATCCATGAACATATAAGTGTTACGCTTTCCGAACATATTTTTATAAATGAAAAACAAAGCGATAACAATTAATCAATTTCAAATTAAAACTAAATATACAAGCAAATCCATATTTCATTTTAAAATAAATATATGGTCTTAAATTTTTCATTTAATTAATTTTTTGAACTCACCTTTTGGATTCTTTAAGTTTCAAAATTTCCATATGAAAATACTAAAAGTAAAGTTTATTATTAATCAAGATATGATATGATGAGAAGAACTATGTCAATAATTGTGTAAAATATCCTATGTGTGTATGATTAGTATATTAAAATTTATATCTAATTTTTCTCGTTACAAATACGTGTTTCATTTTTTTAAAATCTTATGTTTGTCATTTCATCCTAGCTGGAGTAACTGCAACTCTTCCTCGTTCAAATACAACTCCATGAGATTCCTTTGGTTGCTGATAAAGTTCCAAATCCTGCTGATACTATGTTTTACCTTTACGTGAAACCAAGTGGGAATATTTTTAAAATCTAATATATATAATTAAACACCAACCCTAAGTGCATATTTATATGCTATATCTGAATCTGATCAAGAAATTAATCACTTAATTATTGAACAAATTGCTAGGCCTAAGGTAGCTATCACTTAATAGTTTCCGCCGGCAGGAAATCATACAAACAAGATACATTCTACCAAGTGATTAATAGTTAAATAATGGTATGTCTCAATCTCAATTTATGATCACTCTCTTCATTATTGGGATTACTAATATAAAATAATGGTTTAAATGTGTAATTGGTCCCTGCACTTTTAACAGATTTTGGCATTAATCCCTGCATTTTTTTTTGTTTGGCATTTGTCCCTGCACTTTGTAAAAATATTGGCATTGGTCCCTGCACTTTTTTTTGTTTGGCATTGGTCCCTGCACTTTGTAAAAATATTGGTATTGGTCCCTGCACTTTGAAAAAATATTGGTATTGGTGCCACGTGGCATGAAATGATTGGGACCAATACCAATATTTTTTCAAAGTGCAGGGACCAATACCAATATTTTTACAAAGTGCAGGGACCAATGCCAAACAAAAAAAAGTGCAGGGACCAATGCCAATATTTTTACAAACACTACAAGAATTCATCTAACTACTGACGAATTTAAAATTGCATTACTGACGGATTTAGACCCTCAGTAATTACTGGCGGTCTAAACCCTCAATAATGTAGAAAAAACCCTCAATAATATTACTGACGGAATAAACCCTCAATAATTCAAAAAGTTACACATAAAATAATAATAATAGTATTACTGACGGACAAATCCGTCAGTACCGTTATTAACCAATCTGCCTTAGATTAGTGGAGGATTTTTCCGCCAATAATGATAATAGAGATGACAGTGTATTACTAACGGTTTATATCCGTCAATAATGTCATGACATAATAAAATAATCTGCCAGTACCGCTTTATTTCCGCCAGTAAATTAAAGATACAAACTTTAGGAATACAACACACATATACTTCTCCCTCTCGCTCTGGTCTTCTCTCTCGCAACTCTCTCTCAGTTGTCACACATACCCGAACCCCCACCGACAACTTCAAAACTTCTCCCTCTCGCTCTGGTCTTCTCTCTCGCAAATCTCTCTCAGTTGTCACTCACTCACTCTAAGGTAAGCCTATCAATTCTCTAATTTCTCCTTCCTTCTCCAATTGTTTGTTTTAGGGTTTCAGAATTGGGAATTGTTAATGGGTTGATATTGAATGTTGACGCTTGTTTATGAAAATAACTTTATTAATTGAAATTGTTCAGATTTGGGAATTGTTGATGGGTTGAAAATGAAATTGAATGTTGATGCTTGTTTATGAAAACTGCTTATTGTGTAGAAAATTGCTTATTGGCTAATTTGATGGTGGCATATAAATATGAATGTACAATTTGCTACATTTTTAATTTGAATATTCTTATGTTTTGGAACATCCTTTAGAAGTTATTGATTTTGAAAATTCTAGTCGAAAATCAATTTGAATATTCACAAATTGTTAAAAATCCAAGTTCAAAGTTTTCTCCTGCTGAAATGAGAGTATCTTTTCCTCCATCTCTTAACAAATTGTTAAAAGGTTATGGTATCTTTAGCTAAGCAATGGTTAAAAGAAGTGAAAAATATTAAGCATAAACAAAAGATAGACAACATATGACTAGAAGAGTAGTTTAAGGATAATTATCTTTCTGGTCACACTATATATCTTGAAGTTTAGCATATAACAACGAAAGGGATGACAGCGGTTTTGTGGGTGGCCTGCTGTGGGTGAGGGGTCTTTATTTTGGTGTTGTCATGACAGGTATGGATGCATGGTGTTTGTAGGCTCTGTT
This sequence comes from Medicago sativa, assembly GCF_051527215.1. Taxonomy (NCBI): domain Eukaryota; kingdom Viridiplantae; phylum Streptophyta; class Magnoliopsida; order Fabales; family Fabaceae; genus Medicago; species Medicago sativa. The sequence goes on along the minus strand of NC_140751.1, from coordinate 69,646,019 downwards.
AAGCGCAGCTGTAGCTTCTGCAGTAGGCTTTTAGAGTTGCAATTTGGTGTGCTGCAATTTGGTGGTTCACACTTCGCTCCTACTTCACTTTCTCAAGGTAAAGACTTCAGATTCGTGGTTCGCAATTCGTTGTTTTATCTTTGACATTTCCCTTCTGATTAAGATTTGGATATTTGATTAGTGATTTATTAGTATATCAATGTTTGATTCATAACCTAAGATATTTTTACTTGAAAAATTGACTTTTTTATACATAAGTGTGTAGGTTCGCAAGTGTGTGTGTGTGTGTGTGTGTGTGTGTGTGTGTGTGTGTGTGAAAAGAAAAAAAAGTTGTGTTTATGTTGAAGTGGTGGTTTGTTTCTCCGTATTGTTGGTTTTGGGTTGTGATGCAGGGGTATGCGCTATATAGCAATGTATTGTAATGTCCAGTGTTGTGGGATTGTGGTTATTCGCATCCCTAACACATTAAGACAGATTTTATACTTGGAATTGCTGCTGCACCACCATCATTGTCATCTGCATTTTTGAACATGTGATTTTGATATTATACTTTTGGTGATTTCATGTTGTTTGTTTGATTACTTTAAATTGTTCTGTCATGTATTCTACATGCGCAGGGTGAAAGCGATGAATCCAGCAAGTTGAACAAAGTATGTTGTCAAAGGGGCAGGACAACAAGGGCTTAAGATTTGAGCATAGCAGTGGGTAGTACTAAGTGTTGGCCAATAGCTGCAGCACTATGGCACTGTAGCGTAGCAGAATTTGAGCAAACCTCTAGAAAATAGGCCTTCTGATTCATGATTCAAATCTCGATTTGGTAACCTTTGGTATGGTCTGGTTTACATTTATGGTTAAGAGTATTTGTGCATGTTATTAGTGTAATCAAACTTTATATATAGCAAATTTGTAATAAAATTTCAGTTCAGGAAATGCCGACACTTGTTTTTGAGGGTCCTTATGTGTCATAGTAATATTGGTCTTACTTGTCACCTGTCTCGTAAGTGTACAGTAGTTTGGGATGGTGAAAGCTCTTAATTTGGTTGCAATTATTCCATTTACTAATACACTTCTCATTGATTTGTCAATGTTGCCTCGTTTGTATCCATCTTTCCTTTGGGATTTGCCGGTCATTTTGGGTTGTTAATTGTTATGTTACATTTCTGGTATATTTTTTATTCTTTCTCCAGATTGAAAAACGTTGAGGAGTTCACCCAGGCTACAATCAAGAAACTAACTCAAGGAATGGCTGAAAATAACAAATCTATGGCAGATGCTAAAACTGATGAAGAAAAGGAAAAAATTGTGAGTCTTATCTTGTGGTTTGTTAGCTGTGTCATACTTTTAATCTTTTATTTTATTATGGGTTATCACACTTACATTTTTACACGATGTTGCAGAAAACTAAAAAACAGAATGCTACAACTGGGTTGTGTACCTGCAATAATATTTTGACGATGACAAAGGTAAGAAAGATGCAACCTTTTTCAAAAATCTATTTAGCGAATGAGTTATTGCGTATATGAGGGTGATTTTCAGTTATGTCTTTGCCCTCCCTGATCTTTTAATTATTGAATTGTTCAATTTGTATGGCCAGCCATTGCACGCAAAAGCACCTTCTTTTATTGAAGATAAGAGAATCAACCTTTCTTGCTGTTTGTTGTTAGCAGCTGAGGACCTTAAAATTGTATTTATGGTTTTGTACAAATGTTATGATACTTAGTTTATTAATTTAGTTTTTAGACTACAAATATTATTGATATATTTATGGTTTTGTACGAAATTGATTTATGGATTGTACGAATATTATGATGATATATGTCGTTTAATTAATTTGTGTCTTATTAAATTAAAATTGTATTTCATTAATTTATTTGCGTTTAATAAATTTTATTTCTTTAATTAAAATTAAAAAGTGGAAAAGAATAAACAAAAATAGGGGGAATTACATTACTGGCGGAAATTTCCGTCAGTAATTCAAATCAGTATAAACATTACTGGCGGAATTTTCCCACAGTAATGGAAAAGTGGTTTTGACAAAGCATTACTGAGGGATTATTCCGCCAGTAATTACTGACGGAATTGTTCCGTCAGTAATTACTGGCGGAATAATCCCTCAGTAATGTTTTGTCAGAACTCCCACTCCATTACTGAGGGAAAATTCCGCCAGTAACATTTCTGACGCTCATATTACTGAGGGACTCGAATCCGCCAGTAATGCGTATTACTGAGGGATTTTTTGCATTACTGGGGGATTATTTCCACCAGTAATAAGCAAAATTCTTGTAGTGAAAGTGCAGGGACCAATGCCAAACAAAAAAAAGTGCAGGGACCAATGCCAAAATCTGTTGAAAGTGCAGGGACCAATTACACATTTAAACCTAAAATAATTATTGAATGCATAATTAAACACAGATCGACGTGTCCGATGAGATCACATTGAAAATTATTTAATTAAGATCTAAACATATGGCACCTACATAAATTAATATTGCATGGTTGGGAGAGGGATATGTAGAATATTTATTAATTTAATATCTAATAAAAAAATACTATATGTGGCATTGACCCAATGCTTCTGATTCAATATTTCAATTTCAATTGTTGCTTGACGCACCCTCAAAGTTAGCCATGCCTAGGTGGTGTGCCCAACTGGCTAATTAAGATGAATGAACAATGCAAGTATATGTGTAGACATAAATATAGTTTAAGCCTCTCAAAAAAAAAAAATGTATAAGGACTAACAATTTTATGTTCAAACCGAGTGACCTATGTGTTAAAAGTTTTGAGAACTTAGAAATTTTGAAGTTTAGATTATTAAAGAGTTTATTTGAATAAATAAAATTCTAATAATTAGGTTCAATTTCTCTCAAAAAAAAAAAAAAATTAGGCTCAATTTTATTATTGCAAGTGTTTCTTGTTTTGTAAGCAATCAACTAGAATGAATTAATCTAAGGAGAAAGAATGAGATTAGAGGATGATGATGAAGATAGAGAGAGAAGAAGAGTTTGTTGTAACTATATTTAATTGATTGATTAAAATGAGAGTTTAAAACTTATTTATATACAAGTAACTTGTTGTTAATAGAGCTAATCAACTAATTAACAGAAGCTTAACCAAAGCTTAACAGTTTGTAACTAACATTTATTAAATATTATGGATTAACTAACTACAAACTTTTGGATAGATTGAGTATTATTTAACAGTAATTTTCGATAGATGAATAATGCTATTTTCTTACGGAATAAATAACAATGAGGTATGTATATAGTATATATGTTACTATATTAACTAACTACAAACTTTTGGATAGATTGAGTATTATTTAACAGTAATTTTCGATAGATGAATAATGCTATTTTCATTATGGATTAACTAACTACAAACTTTTGGATAGATTGAGTATTATTTAACAGTAATTTTCGATAGATGAATAATGCTATTTTCTTACGGAATAAATAACAATGAGGTATGTCTATAGTATATATGTTACTATTGTAGACTCTTACAATTGTAGTAAATTTTAATATGTCATTGTGTCCGTGAGTATAACTCAGTTGACAGTTGATAGAGACAATTCATTGTAATATGCAGAGACTGAAGTTCGAACTTCGGATATCCTACTTATTCACCTTAAAAAGATGAATTCTAACCACTAAGCTCCTTGACAATTTTTTTTAATATCTCCTTCATTCATTTTTTTTATTGTTAAATAATTTAAAATATTTTTTTTGTGTGTCAACCCTGCTGTTTCTAAGGGAAGGAGACACTGGTAATATGCAGCTCGGCTATGAGGTATGCATAGTTTAACAAAAAGTTGTTCCACCTAGAAATTAAGAATATTATTGACAAAACAATATTTAATGGTATTATAGAATATTTAGAAACGACAAATAAATATGAACAATCTTTGTTTGAAAATGCGAAAATTAAAATGGAACGAGTGAATTATTTTATTGGTAGAATGAAAGAGGAAAAAAATTCAAGAACATCATGAAGTGGCTCAGTGTGGGGCAGTCTTTACTTCGACGAGGGAACATGTCAAAATGTCACACACAAAACCTTGAAGAGTGTTTGCGTTTTGCCAAAAAATCCGCTCAACAGTTTTCCTCTCTAAGCACATGTTGGAAACAAATGTTAGGAATATGCCACTTTAAACCAAAAATCTTAATGAAACATATACACGCTTATGCGTATCTGAATGTTGAAGGTGGAGAACTTTAAAGTTAAACCAAAAATCTTCAACAACAATAAAACATATACACGCTTATGCGTATCTGAATGTTGAAGGTGGAGAACTTTAAAGTATTTGTCTCGCAAATAATTTGTTGAATAGGGTTGTTGATGACCAACCTCAAACCATGATAAACACCAAATAGGTGAACAAAAAGTGCATCTCTTGCTCCTCATTAGAAGAGAAGCCAACTATCAAATCTCCCTTTTATCACGAAGAAAATCGACAGCAATAAATTCACTGAAAGCACCACAACTACCATCAATATTCAATTTCACGCATCCATCTTGAAGGGGTCTACTTAACAATGAGAAGATTAATGTGATGCTTTGAGGAGTGAATATTAACATAGGTTAGGTCGGTACACATAATGTCTATAAAATGCAGGACATTTTGAGTTTTCTATTTCCTATCACCTAAACTATGATTGTTTCTGAAGTGCAAGATCCACCAAATAGCTATTGCAAACATGTTACCAAAAGGTCCTTTGGACATAGATTGTAACCATGTTTTCAAAGTTGTGAAGCTGAAGAAATATGGATGATTAACAATATATATCTACTGTCAAACTTCCTTCGATGAAGCACAATCCACAAGATAGTGAATCACATCTTCCTCGTAGGTTCCACATATCTAGAAGATAGGAAAAGTTGCCAAGATGCAATGATGCTGAAACTTGCTAGCTGGAAATAGAACCGTTGGTTTCTAAATCCAATCTCAATTTTCATTACCACTCCACTCTTTATTACAATGGGGTAAAAGCCACCTATATGATGTAGAGCAAGAATATATACCTTAAGTAGATTTCCAACCCCATAACATTTTAAAGGCCTTTTTTTTTATAAGTAAATATCTTATTGAAACACATTTAGTTTAGCATCATTAGTATACACTCCCAAACCTTAATATACAATTATGCACACTTGTTACTCAAATAAAGTTAGATAACCTAAACAAAATTTTCATCCCACCTAGTTCAATTGCATTGTCCTCAAAATTTGAGAAAGCAATGAATGTGCTTCGTGTGGGTCTCCTTATGTTTGTGCACCAAGAACATTTTTGTGCAAATAAAAATGTGCTCTCCATAATGGGTTTGGATTGATAGATGAAATTAATGAATGAGATTTCTCTGCACGTCTTGAGAGAGATTCCAATCAACTGACATGAACAATGAGGAATCCAATGGCTCTCTTTTGTGGTTGAAAAACATGCACGCATTCAATAAAATTTAGATAAGCTATCAAAAATCTCATTGACATGATATGATACTTGAATGTGTTGTCTGCATAGTTACAAATAGATAGTGGGAATGGTTAATGACTTTTCCTATAAATGACCTATTTTTGGGAATGCTCTCTGGGCCAATCCCTGACTCACAGTGAAATCTTTCAAATCCATCCATTATTAGTTTTGTATGAAGGATGAGATATCTCAAATCTTGAAACTATTGGATATCTTTCTCTGGAAACATATGCTTGTATATATCATTCAATCTATTGCAAGTGGGGTAATGATTTGTTTATGCATTTATTTATTTACATGATCGATTAGAAAAAATTTTGAGTTTAAAGGAGGTGGATTGTCAGTTCAAAACAACTTTGCACAGATAAGTGAAAATACTTAGAAGTGGGAGAAAGCGGGAGAATGTAGTTACATTTGTTTTATATTGTTATTTTATTAATTTGATGTGGCAATTCTAAGTATTTTCATTGGTTGTCTTTGTGAAATTGTTTTAAACCGGTTGTCCACGACCTTTTTAATTTTTAGTCATATAACTAAAAGGTTTATCATTTTAAGTATTCACAATTTTTTTTTTTATCTTTTAGACATTTTTAAAACTATCATTGTTAGTTCTTTTAACAGTGAAGAATTATTTTAGTCTCCAAAGAAAAAGAAACTGCAAAACTCAATAATGGGATCTTTGAGAAAAATTTAAAATAAATTTTAGTCTTTGAGAAGAAAAAAAAATGGGACGACTATTTGAACCGCGGTTAAAAAATGGACAGTTAAAATATGAAAATAATTAAAACGACACTATTTGGTTCCTACAATTGAAAAAGTCACTAAATTATATTTTCTATAATAAATTATTTAATTAAATATCAAAAACAATAAACAATATTGTAAAAAAAAACACTCTAGATAAAATGGACATCAAGTAAGAATCATATTCATAACACACTCTCTTGCATGGTCATCGAGAATATGTCTCATTAATACATTACAAAAAAAATCTTAGTGGGACAATTTTTTTATTTTTTATTTTTGGTCAAGTAGTTAGTGGCTAGAAATTCACATCTTAAGATGAATAAGCAGGGTATCTGGAGTTCATACCACGATCCTTACGTATATTATGCAATGTTTTCATCAATTGAGTTAAACTCACGGGGATAATGGAACAAATTTCTATTGAAGGAAAAAAAAATACAATATCCTTTTGTGAGAATTGCAAAACATTTTTTTTTCTCCCACTCAAGTAGACAATTATTTATGAGACAAGGAAGACCAATTTTTCATTCAAGCTTGGTCAAAAGTTATACTTGAAAATGACTTTGTGAAAAGGTTTGCAAGATTATCTTAGGATGAATTTGTTAAATGCTTATGCCACCACTCCACTACTCTTCTAAAGACCATGATTGAAAAAAATTTGAATTTTTTTTTGATCTCCTTTAATGTACTGCTCTTTCAACTCAGGAAAGCTTGCAATATTATCCTCATAAATGATTGTTGCATTCATTCTTTTGAAAGACAAATATCAAGTCTATTGTATGATTGTTGCATCCATACTTACCTCTTTGTAGTGATAAAAATTCTACATTATTTTATGAGCTTGTTGTTATGGTCTATTGCACAAATGATCATGAAATGGTTCCATTACGAGGATCTGATAGTTAATATGTATATGCAAAACAAATTAATATTTGTTTGAGTACTTTGGAATAAAACAATTATTACCATTGTACCTATAAGGTAACAAATACATGCTTGGCTTGTTTCAATGTTTTGTATAGGTGAAGAACTATTGTTTGCTAATAGGTTGAACTAAAGTGATATATATATATATATATATATATATATATATATATATATATATATATATATATATATATATAAGTGGTCTAGTGGCTAGAAATTCTCTTTTTAGGACGTTTGAGGTTCGAACCATCTCTGTATATATTATGCAATGTCCCTATCAACTGAGTTAAGCTCACAGAGACAAACTAAAATGATATTACATGGCATGTATAACTAGCGAAGTACATCAATGCTCCTCAGGGCCGGCCTAAGGGCCAAGCAAGGGCTTTAGGCCTCAAAATTTCGGGTGAAAAAAAAATCCTCTAAAAAATTAATTTGGTTATAAGTATATTGTATGACAGATAAATTACAGACGCTTGAATATCTTAATTGATTACTAAAAAGACCTCAATTACTCTTGGTCATGAATTCAAATTTTGATCTGCACAAAATTGATTTTATAGAAATATTCTATTAAAAATTTAATAATTTTAAAAATTACATTAAAATTTTTGCTTTAGACCTCTTAATCTGTTAGGCCGGCCCTGATGCTCCTATAGCACTGTAAGCACTGGGATATGTTATTTCAAGGCCAAGTATTTCTACATCCTGTTATCTGTCTAAGATGATCTTTATTCACATTTAGTAAACTCATAATCATTAAAGTACACAATGGATGCAATTTTTCCATATAGAAATGTTCTAAACTTCTGCTACATAAGCTTTTTGATGCACAAATATTCTATTTATTCAAATACTCGATTTGTAACCCTAGACAAAATCTTATCTTTCCATAAAGATTCTTGGACAAAAATGAGCAAGTTATTATATATTGAAGAGAAAAAAAATTATTTAGGGACATTTTCGGCCGTAGGGTCATATTGTGTGTTTTTAATTACTATCAAATATCAGTCTCCGGACACCACAAAAAAAAAAAAATACTATCAGATATAAAATGGTCTCTTTTCAACTATTATTAAAGAACTAATTGTCAAATTTTTTTTGTTATTTTTTTTACCATGGTACAATTTGAGATTAAGTTGTCCTAACTCTTTTTCTCAGAAATTAATATTTTCCTTCCCAAAAACTAGTTTGGATGTTATTATTTTTCTCATAGATTAAAACGAGTTTCATCTCTTCTTTTAAACTTTTACCCGTTGTATTGCATGGCTAATAAATTGAAAATACATGTTATTGTTTTTATATATAATATTGGTAAAGAAATTTTGGTGGGTTGGAATATACTAATTTGAGAAGAAAATGAGAATAGTTATAATATAGAAATAAGAAAATTAGTTTTTATTGAATTCACTAAATCATGTTTACATTACTTTTAATTTTTTTATGACAAAATTACTTTTAAGTTATGACATGTAACTTTTTTTTTTTTTTGGGTATTTACATTATGCTACTTCTTCAACTATGAATGCATTACAATTAATCAATTTGAATATTTCAACGCAAGTTTAACAATCAAGCATCACTTGACTGAGTTTGGTCCATAAAAATAGTATATATAAACTATATTTGTCACTGATTAATATAAAAAAATACGGGACTTATATTTGTAACCGATAATTATAAAAAAGAAATACAACACAAATATTTATCACTGATGCATAAAAAAAAAACGAGACATATATTTATCACTAATAATGTAAATGTGACAAATATTTATTCCTGATACATAAAAACGTGCAAGACAAATGCGTGTCATTGATTTTTTTTTTATCAACAGACAAATATTTGTCAATGATTATTATAAAAAAACATGAGACATATATTTATGACATACATAATAAACGATATAAATATTTGTTAGTGATACTGATAAATATAGAAAACTCGATACACATATTTTTCATTGATACACAGAAGTACGTGACAATATTTTTCATTGATTGATATTGATGACTCCTCATCATATTATCATGTATTATGGTTTATTTTAGTCTTTTTATCCTTTATTTTAGGATTTTATAGAGGATTAGAGTGAGTTAAAGATAGTTCTAAGAAGTCTCTAATATTTTGTTAAAGTCATTGTGTCTTATAATTCTCTAACCAGACAATCATAGGATATTTGAGTCTTTTTGGTGTAGGCTATATGGTTGATTATTGATCCAAGAAAAAGACAACTCAAAGACGTTATGGAAACATGAAGACCGAGCACAACGAAGTATTTGAAATTTATGCAACTTGGGAAAATTCTGTCCCAAATCTCGAACACACATCAAAGGTTAAATTCCATGAATGGTAAAGAGAAACAAGTGAAATTCGCCTCAAGGTCCCACGCCCCACGCATGACCCCACACGTCACACACATGCTAATGCGAAGAAGATGATAAATCAACCAGGCATGTGCTCCCGACACACCATTTATATGGTTTTTTTATACATTTAAAGACTATAATGACAACATCATTTACATCCCTAATCCGACTTGACTCAAATTAGTCAAATTCAATGTCATTTCATTGTCAAATAAAAAGAGTCTACTTATTATATAAGTTTCAAAATGAAATTACAAGATTGTTCAAACTTTGGTATAAAGGTTTGTCTTTGTTCAAACATTTTTTTTCCTGAAATCTATCTAATACCTAAATTCTTATCATGTGAGATTAATCCACCTAGCAACTTGGAAACAATTTCAACACCGTTCTATAATTGGGACCATAATTGGTTTGGGAACATCTCTCCCATGTGCATCATAAGGTAGTCACATGTTCAATTTATACATTCTCTATGTACGAACCAACCGGCAAGAGGCCCTCCTCATATCTTGAATAATTTTTGATTATGGGGTCCCAAGATATAAGCATTCTGTGCCACTATTGTCGTAGAAACATTACACTAAACAAAGTGAAATTGAATGATAGGATAGGAGCAAGGTATACTTTATCATAGCAGGTTATTGCCTATCGTAAACAAAGCCCCACATGCATGCTCTTCCATGTGATCGACTTTGGACATGTTTTGGTCCTTGTTTCTAATTATGTCCATAGAAAATTGATGTGCATGCCTTAAGCCAAATTAAATTAACTTGACATAATGATTTTTCCCTTTAGTAAGAATAAAACAATTTTTTTCTTTACATGTAAATTAAATGCCCAAGATTTTAACCTAGTTAATTTTCTTATTGAAGTATCGAATGCCCGATGAGGATATAAAATTTGATTTCTATTTGTTTCTGCACTCATAAATCCACATAATATATGTCCCTAGTGGTGTTTATATCCAAACAGAACCAATCAACATATATGTTGGTCCCTCTAAAAAAAATATATGTGTTGGTCTAAGAGCTAAGAGGCTCGGTTAAATAAGTGATCATGATTCAATCTTTAACTCTTGCATATGAAAGATAACTTGTATGAAAAGGAAGAATCTATCTTTTATTGCTGCTAAACTACAATATATATTTTGTACTTGTAACACAGTTATAAATCAAATATTAAAATCGGTCCTAAAAAATTGAAGAGACACAAAATCAAATTTGATGCTTTTGGAATTCCTTTTGTGAAAATCGCCTAGATTGGATTTCATTTTTTTTTTATAAGTGTGAGAGTTTACATTAATCTATGGTATATTCTTTGTTTTAATTTTTAAATGAGACATTGATTTAATTTAATCTATTTTTTTCTTCATATGTTTCAAACACAATTGATCATTGTTATTCCACAATGTTAATTTTAGGGGAATTAGTCACTTTAGTCCCTGAATAGGAAAGGAGTAGTCACTTTAGTCCCTGAATGCAGAGAAATTGCAAAACAGTCCCTGAATGTAGACTCTGTTGGTCAATTTCAGGGACTAAAGTGACTAACGGAGTCTACATTCATGGACTAAATTGACTAACGTAGTCTGCATTCAGGGACTAAATTGACTAAGATAGTCTACATTCAGGGACTATTTTGCAATTTATCTGCATTCAGGGATTAATGTGGCGACTCCTTTCCTATTCAGGGACTAAAGTGACTAATTCCCCTTAATTTTAATATATTATGCGCTATACATTAAGAGTGAGAATAAACTGGATTGAACGAGGTTTTGCTAAGCCCAAGTCTGGACCAATAAAAAAACTTCAGGGTTTAACTTGATTTATAGCTTATCATAAGCTTTATTTCATGCTCGAGCTTGGTCTTTTTAAAAGTCTTGTTCGACTTGTCAGTCTAGTTAAGAGCCTATTTCACGTGAATATATTTTTTTTTTGGGTGAAATCATATGAGTATATCTAAATATGAAATATGACTTATGTTTAAATAGACTAATGAGCTAAACCATTGAGATTAAGCTCTATTTTATATTTAATGTGGCATTTAGAGAGTATGACTTACATATAAAATTATATTTCAATTCTAATTTATAATAATATATTTAAATATGCAAAAAATTAATGTAGGTCAATAAGTTTAATCAAAATTTAGTAAACCTATAACTTAATCCAAACTACAAAATCTATTACAATAATAATAAATAATAATATTATTCATATTTATTTAAGTAAATCGATTGCTGGACCTAAGTGGCCTTTTTATGGTATACAACCTAGTCTCTTTAGGCTTCTTAAAACATGAACCTTCTTTACTTAAACTAAGAAATCTAACCTCGACTGAGTCTAATGTAAGTTAAGTCATAGACCCTGTCGATCCAACTGATCTATACCATCTCTACTATACATGTGAAGGTTATTTATTTAACCTATAATATATTGTTTAACATACTATAAATATATCCCTTAAGAAACATAATATAAATATATATCTGTGAAACTATTTGTAATTTCCATAAAGTAATTGTAATTGGATTGAGATATTAAATTTTCCAAAAGAGATTTAATAATGAAGAGGCGTTTAAGAAAAAATTGGATGCAAAGAGAAAACCAATCTTACATTTAGCAATGCTTCAATATGAGTAGAGTGCCATAATGGGCCGTTATGCTTTGAACAACAAAGTATAAAAGAGAGTTTTTTTTTTTCTTTCTTTTCTTTCTAAATTGCTCTTCTCACATAAAAATTGCTCACTAACACTCCAAAAATACAAAAATATTCCCAATGACAGATATATGTTGCTGCACTAAGGACCCCCTTTTTTTTTTTTTTTTTTTTTCTTTCTCCATCACATACATACATTCAATCATTCATTCTTGAATAGTTTCTTAAATACATTCATTCATTCAAAACGATAGAAAACAATAGATGATAATTTATAGTTTTATTTCATCCCCGTTCAAATCGAACAATTATAGCACACATGTTATTCTCCTTAAGGATGTTGTGGAATTTTATTTAATTACTGAAAGTTTCTGAAAATGTTAGCATGGAGGTGTCTTACATAGTGTAAGAATTTATTAGTCTCTTTGAGAAAACTCAAAAGAATTGAGAGAACATGTTTTATATACTACTTAATGAGTTTTTTAAATTCTCACGTTAAATTCTTTCATATAAGATGAGTAGTGACGAAAAAGAACATGTTCCAATACTATTTTTTTAACTTCATTACACTACTTTGCCAACTCTCATATTTCCATGGACAAAGGAGTATCTTAAAGTTCAAAACAACATTTGGGTGAATTGAACGCTTTCATTTGAGTCGTTCAATGGACGACAATACTAAAAAATGTCCATCCTCTTTGTGTCTGTGTGGTTAAGTCGACATTTTATTTGATTTATGTGATCCTTCAGATCTAATAGCATGACATCAACCCATACCCTGAACAGATTAGGTTCTCATGCGTTGTAGTAAACTGCATCTAACTTCGTGTACAGATCTATTGGATAAATGTTCATAGTTGTTTGAAACTTGGGCAAATCTACTTGGTGGAGGTTGTTCAGATATACACAACATAATAAATGAAAAAAATCAATGAAAAACTCATTCAAACATTTCATCAAATACTTAGAGTGCTAAATATACATTCTTGGAATGCTTAATATAAACAATATTCGCATTGCAAACATTTGATCATTTACTTCCCAAAAAATCAAAATTTATATAAATCCTAAACTTTAAAATTATTACTAATTTAAACAAAAATTGTAACATATAAAACATAAAATATTAATGTTAAGCGGTTATGAATACTAACTTGTTATTAGAGTGATGGGTCGCTTGAATTTGAAAAAATTGGAAGCTTGTTGCTTTGAAGGAGTTTGAAGTTTGTTTGTTTTTTTTTTTTTTTTAATATTTTGAAAGTAACGGGAGTTTTTGTTGCTATAAACCCAGAATGCAACGACATAACTGTCGTTGGTTCATTTAACGAGTGACAGTTAACTGGTATTGGGGTGTTAACGGCTGCTAATGGGTATTTTGGTATTTTTTTGAGTGTTATGAAGCAATTTAATTATAATTTATTTCAGGGTTAAATAAGTTTTCTGTCCTTATAAATATAGCGAGTTTTGATTTTAGTCCATAAATAATTAAACTGAATGTTTTCATCCTCACAAAATATTTTATTTTGTATTTGGTCCTTAATGACCACTTTATGTTCATGTGAATGTCAAGATTATAACTCTTTTATGTTCAAATTGTATCCATATTTTTTTGTTGTTGAAAGGATTGTGTCCATATTATGTTCGTTTATTATATTCAACCTTTATATATTTGTATTATGTTCAAAAAATGTCAAAAACATATCAAAATATATCAATTTAGGACCAAAAATAAAACAATTTTTTTTTTTTTGAGGATGAAACATCTCATTTTATTTTTTAGTACTAAAATAAAATAAAATTAAATTAATGTTTTTTGCTATGTTGTGGAAACATAGTACAATGACACGTAAACATCCACATAACAAAACACAACCACATCACCTTCATCTCTTACTCCTACAAACAAACGCACGCAAACGTTACCAATGTCCACCGTTAGAATTCAAGTTTCAGCATGCGCTCTTTCCGCCACCGTTAACCACCTTCGTTACCGTCCAAGCTACGCCGTTTCAACTAGCTCCTTCAACAACGGTTTCAGTATTAGACCCCTTAGAGTTTCAATGTCTTCTGTTCCTCCTTCTGAGCCATTGGAAGTTGCTGTTAAAGCTTCTCTTACCACGCCTAACAAGATTGGAGACTGTAAAAATTCTTACCCTTTTCATGGTTTTAGTTATTTTCAGTGTTGAGCTTGTTTTTTTTGTATTGGTTGATAGAAATTGAAATGAAATTAGTATTTGAGACATTGATGGTATTGGTAGAAAGAATAGGGTAGTGTGGTTATGAATAATCTGTTGCATGGACACTTCTGATTGAAGGTGTGTCCGTATCCGACATGTGTCGTGTTCGACACCGACACTTGTGATTACATTAAATTATGTCGAGGTGTCAGTTTCAGTGTCCGTGTCTGTGTCGTGCTTCATAAATTTTGAAAATGTTTAGGAGTAAAGATGGGGGATATAAATCATGATGTATCTAGACTTATGTTGTGTCTACATGCATTCTCAATATGTTTTTCTTTGAAATTTGAATTTTTCTTTAAGAAAATATTTCTTTGAATTTTATATACCCTTATGATGATACCGATACCCTCTACCCAAGGGTAGGATTTGATTTTATTAGAATATAATAACTAGTAAGAAAAGATTAAAGAAATTCAAATCACAAACAATGGAACATGATCGTTTGATTACGCAATTCGGTCAAGTGTGTTATTTACCTCTCTGACTAGACTACAGAGTAGTTGTAGTCCTGTATACTACTTGAGTGAATTAAGTTTTACATCGTTGGCATATACTCCCTCCAGTCACATTTATTAGCAAAAAACTACATTTTATTGAATGCCTAGTGTATTTGGTCTATTATATATACCAAATACATTAAGTATTCAATGAATCTTTTTTTTTTTTGGTAGTGAAGTATTCAATGAATCTAAAAAGTAGATTTTTGCTAGTATATAATACTAAGGTCCAGATTACAACAATATCCCTGAAACGTACCACAGGGGATATCTCCCCTGCACCCTAGTCGCTCCCTGCAACAAACAGTCGGGCTTAACGCACGTTTGGCCAAATGCAAGGAAGGGTGAAAGGAGTTTTGCAGCGATGCGCTAGCTCAGCTCCCTTGCCCCTTTATTGTGCCTATGAACCGTACTCAATACATGAACAGTAACCAAATGGTCAATTGAATCGGAGTATCCAAGTTCAAATTCTGACCGGGACATTTCTTGACCAGACTTTACTTACCTCCTGATCAAATTCCTAATTACTAGGACTCCTTTTTCTTGGAACAGGGTTAGGACCAATAAATCATACATGACCAGTTACTAGCTAAATTTTAGATTATTAGCTCAAATGTCTGTGTGTATGTGTTGAAGATACAAGTAAAATTGTGTAATTTTTCATGTCTGCTAAGTTTTGAACTTCTATTAAGATGGAAATTGAGTTATTGACATTGACATTTCATTTATTTTTGCTTTAGTTCATGGATGTAGTAAATGGCAATACAACAGCCTCTGTATTGGAATCATAGAGTCAATTATGTTATGCTTATATTCTCTTTTTTTTTTTTTTGGTTCAATAGCCTAGTGGCTAGATCACACACTTTTAAAGTGTGGAGAAGTGGGGAATCCGGGGTTCGAACCCCGTCCCCTGCAAACATTGTCCCTGGTAGCTACCAACTGAGCTACACTTACTCGACATGCTTATATTCTCTATTTGAGAAAACAAAGAAGATTTTTGTTTATATTTGTAAAGGATTGTGCCTTAAAATCAGCTGTTTGGGGTTTCTGATGGTTGTGAATCAATTCACAATAAGAAAATGAATTGATTCACTCTGTGTTTTTTTGCCTATAACTACTGTGTTTTTGACAGCTTTTGCACAGCTCAGAAAATATAACCTAGAGAGAGGGAACACGGAAAAACCTAGGGTTCGAGTGTTGAGAGCTCTTGGGCGAGGTTCTAGGGCCTTGGGTAGTTAGGAATTATTAGAGGAAGGATCCAAACTTTCTCTAGTTTGTTCTTGAGTGATTCATCTTTGAGTGGGTTGAGAGAGGAAAGGAGAGAAATTGGGGGCAATTTCTTGGTCACTCCCCCAGAAGTAGGTCAATTTGGGCCGAACTGGGCGAACAAAGTCTTTGTGTGTTTGTTCATCTTCCTTTATCTTTGTTCTTTGATTTAATTGTGGATTTGCTATACATCTAGGTTGCTAGATTTACTTTTGGTTGATTACTGTTGCTTGGACTGTTTTGGTTGTTGGTTGTCTTTGATATTTGCTCCACAATTATTGTCTTGGTGTGATTTGTTCGAATTCACAACTGCATTTGAGTCTTAAACTTGGAGTAGCTATAGACTATAATCACTTGGTGACCCTTTGTTGAATTGTTTATTCAGGCCCTTTTAGCCAAAGAGTGTTGCTGACACTGGAGGAAAAACATTTACCTTATGAGCCAAAATTGGTGGATTTAAGAAACAAACCAGAATGGTGATCTTCTTGTCCATGTTTCACTTACCGACCACAAGTCATCAACGTTTTCTATTGTCGTAGTATTTCGTTTCCTTGTAATAACTTGTTTTGTTGGTTCAGGTTCCTTGAAATCAGTCCTGAAGGTAAAGTTCCCGTAATAAATTTTGATGGAAAGTGGGTTGCTGATTCAGATTTAATCACACAAACATTGGAAGAGAAGTATCCTAGCCCACCATTGGTGACACCACCTGAAAAGGCTACAGCGTATGCTTCTGGCTTATACATTTCCTTGTCATTTGGAGATAATTTGGACTTATAAAATCTAGTTTTCTTGTACATAGCTGAGTTTTTTTTTTGAAAAATACATGGTGATGCAATTAGACAAGCTTAAACAGTTACATCTTGCTCATCTTTTACATATTTTCCCGTTATGTTTTTCCCTACTACTGCATGTCAGATTTTTATTCAAGTAAATAGTCATTCTAGCCTTTGAATCTATCAGATGTCACTATAGTCCTTGAATATATCAAAATTACAAAATCATCCATGAATGCATTTTTCCTTGGTCAATTTGGTTCTTGAATGTATCTCGCCTTAGTCAGTCTGGTTCTCAAATATATCTTTTGTTAATCAGTTTAGTCCATAAAATTGCTAACGAAAGAAACTCACATGGACATTTTTTTTAATTTTAATACATTCAGGGAACTATAGTGACACCGTATGACACAATTAGGGACCATCTTTATTCCTCTTTATTTTTATATTTACATGGCGATAATAAACTTACTCTGATTATCTAATGTGTGCATGTGATTTTGTCTATAGTGGGTCAAAGATCTTCTCTACATTTATTGGATTTCTCAAGAGCAAAGATCCCAATGATGGAACAGAACAGGCATTGCTAAATGAACTTAGCTCCTTCAATGATTACCTCAAGGAAAATGTATGACTTTTTTTTTTTTTTTTTTTTTTTTTCTCTCCCTGCTATTTGTTTGCAATCTTGTTATAAACTTTCAGTATTTTAGGTCTCTCAATCTCTGACCTGGCTACATCTTTTCCTGCATTATGGTCATGGACCCTATAACCTTTCTTGTAGTGGGCACCGCTTAACTGGTTCCTCTTATACTCCATCTACATAAGATGTTACAAAACATTAAATGGGGATCAGCAAATAAATGCATGCTATATATAGTCAGCAAATAAATAGCTGGTCCCTCTTGATATACATTACTGTTATTTAGTCAGTTTAAGACCTGTAAAGTTTATGAATAATTGGATGTAAGCTGTTTTGTAAACAATTAATTTAAGCAACATTAATTTCATATATTTTTTTAAAATGTATGTAAAAGAATACGATCCAAAACACTTATATTCATATAACTTTGAGGGCACTGTTTTCTTGTCTCGATCTTTCTGGATTTGTCTATCATTTTTTTCTTCCTTCTTTCGTATAAATTTTTTAACCTGTGCGAATTTTTTCTTCACACAGGGTCCTTTTGTCAATGGGAAACACATATCTGCGGCTGACCTATCACTAGGACCAAAGCTATACCATTTGGAGATTGCTTTGGGACATTATAAGAAATGGACAGTACCTGATTCACTGACCTTTTTGAAGTCTTACTTGAAGGTACGTTCACAATAAGCCTCCTCACTCAACATCTATCATATTCTTGTTCTTTTAGACAGTTTTCAAATCTAGAACTGAACGCATACTACTTTCTCAAACCCGTACTTATGATGCAGTTTCATTAATGTGAATAGTTTATTAAATTTGTGGAAAAGATGTTCTGCATTGTCCATGCTTAAAGATCACAGGCTAATGAGTGAAAATGATTTATCAATAGGGAGACCTGAATTTGGAGTTTCTTCTGAGCTCTAAATTCAAATGTTTTCGGTCATGTGCCTTGGGCTTTGCAAACCAATTTTTCCGTATATTCAAAGAGGCTTTGGCTCTAGGACGTTTTTGCAATTTTGAACCTTTTCATCAATACTCAAAATGTTTTCAGTAAGGGGCTTCCACATGTTTTTTTTCCTTACGAATAGTATGACACAAGCCCTTTTGTACAATTACCAATTGCTGAAGGAGTGCTTCTTAACAATCACAAACGGTAAAATGCTAATTTATATCACCGAATGTAAATGAATAATAATGTTCAATTTCGATTCTCTTACACTTCATTTTCTGTCACTTTTGCCTCTTTTTCACCAATTGTTGTCAGCTTGTTGTCCCACAATCCCTAGATGATCTGTTGTCCGTGTGTTACATGTTGTATTTAATAATCCTTAATGGAGTTTTCCTTTGTTTATATTATATTACAGTTTGCTATATCTAACAATGCTGAACTTACAGGAAATTTTCTCGAGGGAATCATTCATTAACACACGTGCACAGCCGGAGGATGTCATTGAAGGTTGGCGTCCTAAAGTAGAGGGTTGATGATATCCACTCATTCTACTCTTTTCTTTCATTTGCTTGAGTCTCTTAAGGTTACGTCCGACTCTAGTTGAGTATATATTCAGCGAACATTCCACTGTAGAGTTGAATACCAATATCGTTATGTAATTTAGCCTTGATTATTCACCATGAACTAAAGCATAATTGTTATTTTGTAGTTGGCCACATAATGTAACATGTTAGGGAGAGGCCATGAAGGCTGCATGTAAAGCAAAATAATTGCATTATGCAAGAGAAACTAGAATTACAATCCTTAAACTAGTGCTGCCCTATATAAGAAATAATTGTGTGACGCTTTGGGGTGATGTGCCACTGACCTTGGTCTTAATAAAAGGCAGCTTTCTTTACCCTCAATATCGGTTCAAATGTACACATCCGAAAATTTATCAAATGTGTATGTCTGAATGTTTGCCAAAATGATGTATTATCAAATATATCGTATGTCTGAAATCTGAACGTGTGCAAAAAAAAGATGTATCTTGTGAACGTCGTGAAGTTTTATCGGTCTGAATTTCATTTCTCGTGTTTTGATCTCCATCTCCACACACGACATGTACTTTTAAGTCAAAATTTAGGGTTTTATAAAATATAAAATGAATTTAAAGGATTGAATAGATAATAGTAGTTATTGGAATTGAAAATGGCAAGTGTGTGCTAACTGAAAACTGAACCGAGCAAAATTGAACCACATAAAACAAATAATCCAATCTAATAATCAAGACATGCAACCATATGCTTTCAAAAAAAGGTTCATGAGAAATTAAAATACACTACTCATAAATAAAATATCAGAACTTTCAAATGTCTACAACAAAGCTACTTTAGAGCAACATCATCAACATTTGAGATGAAATCATGCCAAAAAAACAATAATAGTCTAATTGTTCTTCAACACACAGAAATATAAGAAATTCATAATGAGAGTCGATTCTAATACTCCCAATCATCATTAGCCTATGTATCTTCAAAAGTGTCCACATTAGCTAAACCACCACCACCACCATTCTTCTTCATCGTCACAATCATACAAAAGTTTGTCATATGAAGAGTAGTTCGGACGTAGGAAATCTTTAAGTTGCTCGTTGCACCTTTTCTCCAAACTTTGACTCAAATAACGACAATGACAATCTTCCAAATGAAGAGATTCAAGAAGACGACAACCATCAAGAATGGCAAGACACCCAATATTGTTGACTAGAAGATGAGACAGTTTAAGATGCCGTAGTCTAGACATTGTTTTTGCAATGGCAAATGTTTCATCATAAAACTTCACCCAAAGGGTAAAAAAACGTCCTCGTGAGAATTAGTGAATTCAAAAGAGGACAACATTGACCAATTACTTCAAGAGTGTCTTTAGATATGTTCTCGAAAAATAAAATTTCAATCTTCTCTAATAGTGAAAATTTCACAAATTCACCCAACCCTTTATCTGAAATATTTTCACACACAAGAAGTCGCAATCGCCGTAAATGAATTGCCCTGTAAAATATTATTAGTAACAATACATAAAATTTATGATGATTTATATATAGTCATATTATTATTAAACCATGCAGAAGAACGTTAATGAAGAACTATGCAAAATATGTGAGGTATAAAAAAAAGTATGTATAACCACTGTAAATTATATATAACAAGTTATTATATCACTGGAATTGAAACAAACAAAACGAAACTGATTACCTATGAACCAAATATTCGAGAAGGTCATCGGTCCCAATAATATCAATACTAATGTCTTTCAGATGACCGCAACTTAGATCAATGACATAACGACAAATCTTCTCCAAACAAGAAATACTAAATGGAATAAAGTGAATATTATCGATATGAATGGTACGCCACATGAGAGGGTCCTTGCAAATGTTCCACCAAAGAGGACAAACATTACGAGCATTTGTCACAATTTCAACAGTATCAAGTCTCTCAAGTATGTTCTTCATCAAGTCTACTGGAAGTTCAAGCCAGTTTGGCTTTGTGATCTCACCTTTCGGTTTCTTAGCACACAATGCCATCATGTGACAAAACGATTAGTAAAGATTTCATTTATGTGTGATACTTACATATGCTTTTATGTTTTAACTAGTAAAATTTATGTGTGATAATTTTTATGTGGCAACATATAATTCCAATTTTTCAAAAGCATATTCTTAAAAGGGTTTTCTATCACATGCAAAAAGAGTAAAAATGGTGCTTACTGCTTAGTTCATCTCAAAAGATTCTTTGGTGTAGTGGTGGAGTAGAAATGACAGAAGAGTAAAAAGGGTTTTCTATCCCCTTTTATATTGACAAACTATTTCTGCTCTCCCTTTTGTACCGAATTATTTTCTCTATTTGTGAATCAATCAACAGTTGAAATTAGGAAAATGAGGTGGTTAAACAAAAAGTGATCCGATTCCTATAAAAATACTGCAACTTTTGTCATACAAAAATGGCTCGGAAGTGTTTGTTTTGCGTACATGATCAACCATGTAAGATACTTTATTTAAAAAGAGTGTATCCGATTTATATTATAGATCAGATACGTCATTTATCAAATCATCATATGCAGTTTCATACCTAACATTATCCAAAGAAAATCCGAAATTCCATTCAAGCACTTTTGAAGATAAAAAATAAAACTAAATCATAAATAACCAATAATTCATATTTCTCATACAATCTAAAAACTTTTCAAAACTGGAAAATTGTTTTCCTATTTGCAAGGGCTTATACAAATCATAGTTAACTCATCAAACTATAGGTCCTAATATGGTCCTTCTCACATCTAAATTTTAGTGCTCCAATATACTTGAGAACATGGTTGTTTTTACAATTCTGACCAAGGAAGAAGAGAATAAAGGGTGCTTAGTTATCTCAAAAATCCAAATATCAACAGTTTCAATTTACAGCCTGATCAAGCCCACACTATAGATAGACAGCCTTCTCAACCAGAAATTCTTGCTCTTGACAATGATCTGCCATTAACAGCAAATATCGGAAGACATCAGTTATAACTGAAGATATATATTTCATGACAACACACAGTCACACGATCTCCACAATACAACACCAAGAAAAATGCTCAAAAAACATGCATTTCACTTTCCATTTAAAGATACATCATCATATTTCTCTGGTTCCCAGGTCTCAAACCGAGTTTCTTGAGGTTGAAGAGAGAAACTCTCAACCAAGTGACTTCCTGGGAGACAGGCGATACATCATCATATTTAACTATTGAGCAAATATACAATCCATAACAAAATCTACATGACATATTCCATCGTTCCATTAAAAAAAAAACTGAGGGCCAAGTTTCATGTACAATAATAATAATCTGATAGCTGATGGAAGAAAGCAAAACAAAAGTAACACACATATCGACTACCAATTGAAAAGATAGCTAAAATAGAGATACGTCCATACCATTGTTGGTTTTTCCTGAATTCAGTAAGCACCGGATATATGTTCTTAAAGGCTGTGTAAATCTCATCTCTCGACTATAAAAATGGAAATGAAAACATTAGTCAAATAAGTCATAAAAATAACAAAATATAAAAAATTACATCAGAATATCTCAAGATCATTCATTACCTTGGATCCTTTCAGATGAATTTTTCCCGAGTCGAATATATATAAGACTATCTTTGGTTGCTTCATTTCATAGATTAGCCATGGAAACAACACTGGGTTATACTACAGCAGGAACAAACAAGCAAGTTCAATGTGAGTTTATCATCCCTTAAAACTTTCAAGTGTATGGAATGAAATTAGGAAACCAACTGCACTTGAGCAGACAAAATTGAAAAGGGTTCTTTGCATCTATTACACTTTACCACACACGTATCATAACGGAAAATACTATACAACTAGTTCTTCCCATTCTGGTTTCGCAATGGATAGCTTTATAAAAAAACCAAATTATTGATTCAGATCAGTTCCAAAACTAGCTTTTAAATTCGGATCTGGCAGCCACTAAACTAGTTAAGATGTCAGATCAGATTTGCAACGAATAACCTTTTGACTAAGTATAGTTCCCAAACGGACCTGGCAGCCACTAAACATAGATTACTAAATTGAACGTTCCCACAAAATCCGAAATCATTTCAGTACAGTTAGCCTCAGCAATAAAAATTAAACCCTAATTATCCTCATCGAACACTGATCACACCATCTCGTTCTTTTTACAAACCTTAAATCCCAACAAACCCTAACGCTAGTCTAGACATCTTAATTTGCATGAACTCTTGTGCTTCATTCATCTTCAACAATGAGGCTCTCTTGCCAGTTCTGTTTACTAAGGTTGAAGAAGGTTAGTGTGTATGCAGATTGCTGAAGTGAGCCTCACTGTCATAGATGAATGAAGCACTGAGGTTTATGAAAGTGAAGATGAATGGTAAGATCAAGGTTGTTGAGGGTAACTAGTTAAATGTTGTGTACTATGGCTAATTACAATGAGTAGATTTGGAATTTTGATTGAAACATTCGATTCAGAAACTGATGTTTAGTGGCTGCCAGTCCTGTTCACGAACTGGACTGAGTCAAAAGAGTTCGGTTAGTGATCCGTGTTTAAAAATCCAGTCATTTGTAAAATACTTGAGATCAATTACATAATTCAAGGAAACACAAACATCATGCAAAATATTAATGAAAAGTGTGGTGAGCAATGATAGTTATATGTAAAATAAAACTCATCACAAGCCAAAACATGCCCTCATAAGATTTTTACAAAAAATAAAAACATTGACAACAATCTATAGAAAATATTGAATGCTCCATAGGACCAGAAAGAAACACCTACTGGTTACTGCGACAAATTGTTGTCAAGACCAGTTTTCGACTAAATTCACCAGGCAAAACAGAAAATGATTGCTTCATTTTGTACTTACACTAGAGAAAGCGGCATGGGAATTAGCAAGACGTTCAAGGTGTATGGGGAACTTGACATCACAAGAGCCGACAATTTCCTGAATTTTAAAATCCTAAAGCACAAGAGAAAAGGAAATAATCAATGACCAAGAAGTGGGAAAACAATTTTGGAAGAAGCTCTTTAGTGGAGATTATGTGAGAGTAGCCTTACCTTAAATTTAGTAGGGAAGCCCATCTTCCGGATGATTGCTGCATACTGAAGAAGGAGACAGAAAAATTAGAATAGTATTACAAGGAGTTTATTTTCTACAAACTACAAAATGAGTATGTTCAACACAAGCTAACATCAATGGCAAGGTTCTCCAGTCTAATGAACTTCAAATTAGAAGCATTAATATACATGACGATAAAGGAATGAGCTTAGAAAAGGACATTAGTATACCTTACTTGCCGCCAATTTTGACTGGCTCTCACTCTTAGCTCCAGTACAAACCTAACAGTGGAAATTAAATATGAAAAACGCTTAAGAAACATAAATCCATTACAAGCAACATGCTAATAATGTTATTGTCAAAATAGCAATAGATGTCCTTCAAAAATAAAATAAGGCAGTAAAAATGGATCCTATTGTAAATTCTGCAACTATATTACAAGCACCAATAATGCTAAATGAGTGGGAAAAGGACAGATCTGTTTATGAATTACTCAATATAGCATTCAATTGGCATAAGTAGTGAAAATACGTGTCCACTGATCTCATTACCACAATTAAGTAAAACACTGGATAAGAAAACCATATAAGGGGATTCAATAAGAAAACCATACAACTCCAAGTTAATTTCCAATTTTATACGCGTTATCCAATTTTATACACATGCATATGACTAGAGGTTTGTCTATAGAGCAAAACATCCATGTGTGCCCAATCACTGGTCTGCTTCGCCTCTCAATCAGTGCAAGCATATGATAGCGCAGCTGAGCCCATTTCTTGGCACCATCACTACAGTCCTTTCAACAAAATAAGTTCCAATCCAACCACATCAGTCAGTCACCACCTCAGTGCAGTATGCCTCCTTATCCCTCCTACACGAGTACCATTATAATTGCAATTCCCGTGATTCAAGGACAATTCTGGTAATACATGCCTTGCTTCCGGCACACAAAAAAACAACCAAGCAACAGTTGGTGGTGAAATTGTATCTTACTTACAATTCCATCTAAAATATACAGAAGTGCATCTTATGATTCCATCTAAACTATAGAGAAGTGCCAGAAGCAACAAAAGGAACATACCATCATTCCAAAAGAATTGATTTGTGCTTTTGATTCTGGTGCCCTGATCCTCATAATCACAGCAGGATGACGCTGCAAAGATTCAGATCACATACATCAGCAATCAGCATTGCAGAAAAATGACCAAAACCATCATGATAACATATCAAACATGTAACTATTGATAATTGATTTCAGATAACACAAGCGTAGCGCATAAGTGGCCGACATAAATGATAATACTCATAAAAAATCTTATAGATGAACCAAGCTTCCCTAGAACACAATACGTGTCGCACACAAGTATATGAAGGTGCCATTCACAATTAAGAAACAAAACTTGCCTGGGGATTGTACTCTGAAGTAGGAGCTTGAAGCTTAATGGATTGAAGGTCCAACTTACAATCCAAATTTACAGTTGACACAATATTTCTGCCAATACAAATTCAAATTTGGATATTCAAAAGCACAAAAACAATTCAAGAAAATATTTTGAGTTTATCGTAGAATAAACATACACATACACAAAGGCATCAATTCCATTATTAATCGAAAGAAAAAATGGGATACTGACATAATGGTGGGAACAATCCCAGAAGGATTGTTTTGTAAATTCACAGATTGTTTCTCTTCCAATCCTTGTTCGTTCATTTGATTTTTTTTTTTTTGTATGCGTGTAGAGGCCAGTGGCGGTGGGTGTGGAACGGTGTGAACGAAGGGAGGAGCACACAAGTGTTAATTTTTTTTGAGGGATACTCACAAGTGTTAATTAAAAAGTTAAATCTTAAATTTTGTTAAAGATTTAGATATTTAACTACTTATTTTATAATATTAATGAACTAATAAGATTATATAAATTACTACTTTACCACACTAAGTAAATTAAGAAAGAAGGAAGTAGGATAATATACTTTGATTTTTCAAAATTTATGTACTCCCTCCAGTCACTATTATAAGCAAAATTCCACTTTTTAGATACATTCAATAATTAATGTATCTAGTCTTTATTATAGCCTAGATACATTAATTATTGAATGTATCTAAAAAGTAGAGTTTTACTTATAATAGTGACCAGAGAAAGTATTTACTTTGCTGAAGTTCTTCTCTATTTATAGAGAAATTTGAACCTCAAGCATAAAATGCTTGGTTCTCACATTCAACCACTATACTCCACCATCCTTGACTTTTGTACTACAATTTGCCATGCTTTCAAATTGCTTCTGACACAAATTGAAATTAAGCACAGCATACTATGGATATAGGTAAACATACTACTGGTAAGAATTCCATATTTATACTACTAAATTTACCTACTATTACATGTGTGAAATTATTTGTTTCACTATTCTAATTTAGCATTTACTTAGGTAATAGATAATTATCACTTACTATTGTAAGTTGACAATTTGGATAGATATTTCAACATAAATAATAAAAACTATAATCATTATGTTTATATAATTTATTATAACAAATTCTATTTTTGATTGAGGGATATTTCTATAAAATTTGATAAATAAACATATAATTCCTTAAACAAACGGAAGAGGACCAAAATGGTAAACGACAGAAGACTTATGGGACCAAATTGAGACACTTTATAGTTAGGGGATCAAATGATGTATTAAACCTATATTTTTAAGATATAAAATTCCCAAATTGTTATGGTTAAATAACTTAAAGGACATAATTGGTACGGAAAAAAAATTAAAGGGCCAACTTGTTACAATTAGTTAACTTAAATGATTTAAGTTGTACAAAAAGAACTTAAATGATCTAAGTTGTTACAATTAGTTTACTATTCTTACATCTTTGGTAAGGTTGACGAGATAGAGCTACTCGTTTGTAGAACTATTGACACGGAGAGTATGTTGATGATAAGAGAAAACCATTGAGAATTTAGAAACTCTAGGTTAAGTATATGTTTCAATTACTTTAAGAGAGTAAGAATCTCAAGTACATCTACATGTGAAGGTGCATCCCTCTATAGGATTGACGACCTTAAGCATTGACTCGCGAAGAAACTTTGGTGTAAGGTTGCAACTCGACAGCTGGAGGGGAACAACGCTCCAACGAACACATCACTTAAATAGAAGACATAAAGTCAATATCTGAATAATGCTTGATCATTAACTAATTCCAAAAAAATGAATAGAGAAAATTCAAAGAATTCTAACCGCCGCTAACATTTTGCAATAAAAATAGGTTACTCCTAAACTCTCGCTCTTAGCAAACAAATCAAACTGCAAAATCTTCCCCTTACCTTTTATTTATTTATTTCATTTTCTTAAATAAGTAACGCGAATTGTTTAGTTGGACCGACAATTACTTGAATAATCTGTCTTAAGTTGTTTAGTTCAGTAAATAAATATAATTCATTAATATCTAGTAATATGATTTAAATTCATATTCTACTTGAATTTTTACTAGATATTAATACTTGAATTTTTACTAAATATTTACTACTAGATATTAAGTAAATAAATACGATTTAAATTCATATTATCATTGATCAAGTAGCCTAGTGTTAGGCTGTATTTTTGAGTATGTGTTTCAACATGAAAGAAAGGAAAAGCCTCGACAGGATTGTAATTTTCGAATGTGTTTTAGTTTCTAGGCATATGATTTGTTGAACATCTTTACTTAAGTTTGTTTGCCTTTTCTTAAGTTCATCCCAAATCAGTTTTCTTTATTTTGTTAATATGTGAAAAAGTGGGGTGTCCGGGTTTAAACCCCTGCCTCTACATATATTATGCATTGTTGCGGAGATGATTTAAATTCATATTCTATTTGTATATGATTTAATTCATATTCATATTTTACTTGTATGTAATTTTAAAACCGGAGCAGTGGCTCTGTTTAGTAAAAATAGCGCATAACTGATAAGTTAGCTGATAACTTATAGCTTATAACTGATAGCTGATGACTGATAGCTTATAAGCTAATTGAAATGTTTGATAGAATTAGCAGTTCAACTAGCTGATAAATGTAAAATGCATAAAAGGGCATTTTTAATTCTTAATAAAATTTATATCAATTAATATTTAAATATTTATAATTTGGTAATTTAAATTTTTTAATTAATTATATCTTTGATATTAAACTATCAAATCAAATTTTATTCAGTAACATTTATTTTATAGTTATTTTCATTTAAATGTTTATACTTTGTTTTTGTTTGAGGAATGTATTATTATTATTATTATTATTATTATTATTATTATTATTATTATTATTATTATTATTATTATTATTATTATTATTATTATTATTATTATTATTATTATTATTATTATGTTTTTTTTGTCAAGATTTTATATGTATTATTAACACTGGATTATATTTATGTTGAATACTTACTTCACTGAATTATATTTACGTATTTAAAAAACAAAGAATTATTTTACCTAACAATAAGAGCATGCATGACCCTTTATTAAAAAAAATAACATCATGTATCTGGAACCAAAATAAAAATGGTACGTGGTCTTTCGTAACAAAAACAATATGTACATTTTTTTAAAGAAAAGAAATGTACATGTCCAACACCTAACGTTTATTGAAAAAAAAAAAATTGTCCAGCAACTAACGTAGCTATATATATATATATATATATATATATATATATATATATATATATATATATATATTAGTTTAAATTACAATAAATTATGAAGGGTAAAAAAGAATTTTATATAAAACAATAAGAGTAAAATTGGAAGAAAAAATGATAAGTTGTAAGCTATAAGCTCAAACGCTATTTGGAATAGCGTCTGAAAAATAGCTTATAAGCTCGTGAAATAAGCTATAAGCTCGTGGTGAAAAAATATTATCAAACAGAGCTTTTTTGGTCAATCGAGCTTATAAGCTATTCGCTATAAACTCATTTTTTGGATACTATTTCTGTGGCTCATAAATTCATAGTATATTTTTCCTTTTAATCTTTTTTGCATTAAGAAAAACATTTATACGGAGGGAGTAACAAATTTCTATTAAAAATAAAACAGTATTGTAGGAGTATTTTAAATGGTTATAAATATAGTATTTGAAGTTTGAATGATCATTAAAGTAATTTAACATTAGTATGTTCTTGAGAGCGGTAGTTTTTTCAAGCAAATTCCCCATATTTTTGAATTAAAGTTTTGTAAAAACGATCCTTTCAAACATTTATTCCTTAAAACAAAACATTATTGGAAAGTGGAAACATAGCAACTTTTATTATGATTGGAAACCTGTATCTCTTTCAACCGTTGGGTAACCCTGTTAGTGTTTATTGAGGTACACGCCAGATAATATTTTTTGCAAAGTTAATTGGAAATAGAAACTATGTTTTACTTTTACAACGTTTAGTTTTCACATTCAGCGTGTATAAAATGGTTATGATTCAGGAAGCAGTTTTTAAGACTATTCGTTCACATACATGAAATGGCATCAAGTTCTTTTACTTCAAAGGAAGCAGAGTGTAAGAGCACAATGGTACCAAATTGGCTTGAGCACAATGAGCACAAAGGAAGCAGAGTGTAAGAGCACAATGGCATCAAATATCCAATGCCAAATATCCAATGCCAATGTCAATGTCAATGTCAATGTCAATGCCAATGTAAATGTTAATGTCAAATGCCAATGTCAATGTCAATGTCAATGTCAATGTCAATGTCAATTTCAATTTCCAAGCCAATGTCAATGTCAATGTCAATTTCAATTTCCAAGCCAATGTCAATGTCAATGTCAATTTCAACTGTCAATGTCAACTTTCAATTCAAATCAATGTCAATTTACTCTCAATTTGCTTTTGGGCCAACAAAAATGGTCATGTCTACCTTCAAATCAAGTCAATGACAATTTACCCTCAATTGGTATTTTGTTAAACCAGACTTTCAATTTGTATCTTGTTACTGGTCAAGTGCCAGGTTCGATCCAAAAAGAACCACTTGTACCTGCTTTTATACCTATGCTTCCGGACAAACGACAAGTTCGATCTAAAAAGAACAGTTTGTACCCAGCTCATGCTTTGTTATCAGTCAGACGGCAAGTTCAATCTGAAGA
Organism: Medicago sativa; assembly: GCF_051527215.1. NCBI lineage: Eukaryota > Viridiplantae > Streptophyta > Magnoliopsida > Fabales > Fabaceae > Medicago > Medicago sativa. Next base: position 69,615,763 of record NC_140751.1, on the reverse strand, counting down.
ACAGTTTGTACCCAGCTTATGCTTTGTTATTGGTCAAACGACAAGTTCGATCTAAGAAAACAGTCTGCACCTTCCCACATGACGTGGTGATAATCCAACAAGCAAGTTCGATCCAAAGAAACAGCTTGTATCAACCCTTTTGTCTATGTCTCCAGCCAAACGGCCAGTTCAATCCAAAGAACAGTTTGTGTCTGCCTATCTGTTTGTATCTTCAGCTAAGTGTCAAGTTCGATCCAAAGAACAACTTGTATCTGCCTATATGTCTATGTTTCCGGTCAAGTGCCAAGTTCAATCCCATGAACAGCTTGCACCTATCTCTTGTTTTGTATTCCTTGGTCAAGTGGCTAGTTCGACCCAAAGAACAACTTGTACCCTATTTTCTATCCCTGGTTTGTCTACCCTGGCCATGTCTATCTGAATCCCCAGTGACATGACAGGTTCCATAGACTCCAGTTGTTTGTCTTGCATTCATAATCAACATATTGCGTAACACTCATGTTTTTCAACTCTGAAAACGTATTTTTATGTCCAAAAACAGTACAAATGCTAATATTTAAGTATCTTCGTCCCGTCAACTCTAAGACTTCGTCTCTAGACTCTCCGGACAAAGAAACTTAAATAGGGGCAGCTGTTATACCCTAATTTTGGACCTAAAAATACCAATTCAATTCCTCTTTTCTTGCATCTTAAGTCATTTGATATGTCTCTGATCAATTGCATCTTTCTCTGCATTTTATTTCGATGTTATTTGCAAAATTCATGAAGAAGGGCATTTTAGTCATTTCCCATGATAAAATTTCTTTCAATCTTTGAAAATTTGTTTGAGTGCTTTCAAATAGTCTGGATAAGTTTCTATTGCAATTCCATGTCAAAATCCATTTTAAAAATTGCGTTTGAAGTCATTTTGAGTCAGTTTTGCCCCTAGGGGCATTTTAGTCTTTTCATGTGTTAAAACCCTGTTTAAATTCTAAAAATTGTCTCTGAGTCTTTTAATTCGCTTGTATAAACTCTTGCTTTAATCCCTTGTTAAAAAAATCATTTTAAAATTGCATTTGAGTCGTTTCGAGTCATTTTAGTCCCTAGGGGCGTTTTGGTCATTTCACATAATATTTCTGATTCGTTTTAATCTGCTTTGTTGTTTTTAATCGTCTCGTTTTACGTTAATTTTCAATTTACTTTTTCAATTCAATTTTAGTTTTAATTTTCATTTTAGTCCGCGCACTTTTGTTATTTACGTTTTAATCCCTTTTAAGTTTGTTAGAGTCCAAGTGCCATGTGTCCAAATGCTATTGGTCCATAAGAGTTTGTTACAAGTCCAGTGCCACATGTCTCATTCCAATTGGTCCAAGGTTCACCACATCATCTATAAATGGGTCAAAGTCAAGTCAAAGTCCACACATTCAATCATTTTTCACAAAAAATCACAAAAATTCATAACTTATTTTCTCTCAATTTTCTCTCTCCTCTAACTAACTCATCTTCAACCTCTCAATTTTCTCTTTCCACCATAACCACCTTCAACCACCACACTCCACCCAAACAACCACCACAACTAACCTAAACCACCACCTCTAACCACCACATTCTTCACAAAATCTCTGGAATTCACCCAAACCGATTCATTTTCCCATCCATTTTCGTCCCTTTCCCTTCACAACAATCGTACAAAATTTTGCAAATTCGTCCATGAATGCACAACAATTTCGAAAATCTATCTCAAACAACAACGGTGACGGATTCGTGACGGTACAGTGATGGAATTGTGAGAAGGAAACAGAGAAGAGAACGGAGAAGAAACAACCAAGATCATGTTCGTCGCACACTGAACCGGCACAAATTCGAATCACAACGAAATCAGAAGCGCAAGTCCATCGCACCTGAATCACCTTCAGACGAGGTAGCCTCAAACAGCGAGAATCCAAAACCGAGGCCAGAATCAGGAACAAGCAAACTCAAATCAGACCGGTGATACAAGTTCAAGCTGGAACGGCGAACAACACCGAATTGTGACAACCGGAAGTGTAACAGATCGGGATAGAGCGGCAGATCAAGTTTTCCTCCTCTCAGAGAGTAATCTCCAAGATCGTAACTGATCAGTTTAGAGGTATGTTGTCCTATTTTCTTTCCCTTTCGCGCTCCAATGTGTTCATCTTTGTTATAAAATTCTCAAAACTCCTATTGTAGACTTAGACATGTATGTTAGGTTGTTATACCCTAATTTTGGACCTAAAAATACCAGTCAATTTTTCTTTTCTTGCATTATAAGTCATTTGAACTGTCTCTGATCAATTACATCTCTCTCTGCATTTTATTTCAATGTTAGTTGCAGAATTCACATGGAAGGGCATTTTAGTCATTTCCTTTGTCAAAATTTCTTTCAATCTTTTAAAAATTTGTTTAAGTCCTTTCAAGTAGTTTGAATAAGTCTCTGTTTCATTCTATGTCAAAATCCAGTTCAAAATTTGCATTCGAAGTCATTTTGAGTCAGTCTTGCCCCCAGGGGCATTTTAGTCATTTCAAATGTCAAATCACTGTTTTAATTCTAAGATTGTCTCTGAGTCTTTTAACTTTGTTTGTATAGGCTCTTGCTTCATTTTCCTGTTAAAAATTCATTTTAAATTCGCATCTGAGTCATTTTTAGCCCCAGGGGCATTTTGGTCATTTCACACGAAATTTCGGCAGAGAGGTACTTTAAAGTACCTCATTTAGGCCATTGGTTCATTTTAGTCCGTTTTGTCAAATTTTAGACGTCGCACTTTACGTTTAGTCAAATTATCATTTTTTATTTTCAATTTTACTTTTAGTTTTTTTCTAAAGTCCAAAGTGTCCAAAATTGCATTCAAGTCCCTTTTAGTTTTCTTTTTAGGCCTTAATTTCGCATTTTTGCATAAATGGTCCTTTTTACCTCAATTTTCTTCTTTAAGTTTTTAAATTGCAATTAAGTCCTCTTTTCCATTTTGCAGTTTTGTCCCTTTAGTTTTTTTTAATTTGCAGAATAGTCCTCCAACTTTCAAAAATTGCAGAAAGGGTCCCAAGTCCAAATGCAGTCATTTTGTTCGAACCATAGTCCAAGTCCAGATGGCAGTTTTCTATTGGACCAGAAGCCACATGGCTCCCTATAAAAGGAGCATTTACTGCAATGTGTCAGAATACACCACACAATCGAAGCCAACTCATCCAAAAAACACAGTCACCATTCTCTTTTCACGCGCCACCATACCAGAGTCCTAACAAACTCTCTCCGTCGCTAAAACCACCGTAACCGTTTCCAATTCATCAAAAACACACACAAATCCACAAATTCATCACTGATTCTTGCCAGATTCATCAACAATTACACAAATTCAGCATGAATATTACAAGAACATAATCAAAACCATTCAATTCGAAGATTCTTTCAAGTTTTTTTTCGTATCTAGTTCTCAGTGGTTTTTCTGCGAAAAACCTCATCATCGAACGTTTTCTTCTTCCTCTTGCAATTCAAGCCCGTAGGCGATCACAAGACGAAGGTCTGAGAAGAGAAGAGAGGGAATCAAAAAACCAGTGAAATCACAGAGACGAAGGGTGAGAAGACAGAGAAGCTTCGATTTATTTTCGAAGTTTCGTTCAAAACATACCTCAGAGACGAAGAAGAAGCTTCAGTGCCTTTTCTCCTCTTTCTTTTGGTTCGTATCTCCAATTTTCAACAGGTATACTCAAGAACCCTCTCGTTTTCAAGTTTTAATCATCATCGAAGGTTCAAAGTAGAAAATAAACGGTGAATCTGAACAGATCGACAAGTTTTAAGACTTGTTTGTTCGAAAAAGTCCAAAAGATTTGAAAAATTTTCAAAGTCGAAATCCTAACGCATAGATCTAGGATGATTCACCGTTTATTTCGAAAGATTAAGTCCAGATTCGTGATCAGCATGAAAAATAACATAAGTTAGGGTTTAGATTCAAATAGATCGGAGAGATTTGAGTGTTGCCGGAATCTGGAATTCACGGCGGTGACTATGAAGATTCCGATGAATCTTCATCGTCTCCAGCCGTTTCATTCCAGAAACCGGCGGAGGAAGACGAAGAAGAGAGAAGAGAGAGGTGAGAGTTTCTCTCACTAGGATTAGTTTAGAGAGAGAGAGGTGTGTTGGAAATGAGACTGGACCGGTCTCATACCTTATATAAAGGCGTTGAACCGGTCCGGTTTGTTTCTGGTTTGGTTCCTTTTCATTTTAACCGTTAGATCTAGGTTTTGGAAACCCTGGATCAATCCAACGCCTCTGAGGCTCTTGGATGATCCAGACACATCCATGGGTTTGGGCTTGGGCTTAGTATCCTTGCAGAGTTCGTTTTTTTCTTTTATCTTTGCTATTTCCTATACCTTTTTTCACTCCCTGCACCTCTGTATATGCTCAAATTACTTGAAAAATTCTACAAATTTTTGTACATGTTTTTGTTAATTTTTGTGATGTTTTTATGCATTTTGTTTACTTAAAATCTTGATGAAAAATGTTAGTGTATATTCTTGCTTCATTTCTTGTTTTTTTATGCAAAATTCATGGAAAATTGTTTAGTTCTACTTCAAGTTCTTGATAATTGTTGGTGATACATGTCACTTGAATTTTTATGCATTTATTGCTACTGTTTGTATTTGGTTTTGACTGCATGTGTGGGAATTTTTCTTAATTGCTTGGTTTACAAGTCATGTTTGTAAATAAATAGTGTAAATATGCCTAAATTCACCTCAAAATGCAAAGCTTATCATATTGCTTCGATTCTCCTTCTAAAACCTGAATTTGTGCCTTTGGAAAATATGTTGAATTGTGAGAATTATAAGCCATATGATTCTTGTATTTTGTTTGTTTGAACCTTGGCTATATTTTGCATTGTTTTGGTTTTGTCTTGTGTTGATTTCTATTGCACTTGTTATGGTATCTTACTTGCTTTATCTTCACCATATTATATCTTGTGCTACTAACTCCTTTCATTTCATGTTTCATCATTTCATAAGCATCTTCATTTCATCCCATATTCATCTCTATTTCTTTCTTGCAACTTAATTTGTACCAAAGTTAGAATGTAAACATTTAGGAGTTTTTTGTAATATTTTCCTTTATGCACTTTTAATTTCTTGGCAAAGAGGCCATAGAATGTATCTAGGGTATGATGTAATGGACAATGGACTCTAATGATGTACACCGACACAAGCACCGACACATGCACACACATCACCATATATAGTTAGAATATGCATGTTTAGATGTATGTTTAGGATTGTATGTTTAGGTGAATGCCTAGGACTTGTACTTAGAAAAAACCAATTTTCCAAACAAATGTGAACAACTTCACTCAAATCTTTTCCAAATAAACCTTGGGATCCAACATCCCATTGAATTTTCCTTTTGTTTTCTTAATCAAAAATCCAATGAAAATAATCATACTTTGACCTCTTTTGCAAATGACTAATTCAACCTCACAATTTTTCAATCTCATGCCCTTGAGGCCTCTTTCTATTCTTCAAACTCTATTTTTTTCAAACTTAAAATCAACCAACAAAAACAAAAACATTTTTGAGAGAGAACTACGGTGGATTTGATCCCTTAAACGGGTACGTAGGCAAGGAACAAAATTCCTTCAATTCAAATAAAATAAAAATCCAAAAACATTCTTCTCCCTCCAATTCTTCATTTAGTAACTTTTAGGTGTAAATAACATTTTCAAAATAGCATTTAAAAATAAAGCGCGCGCGTAGAAATTAAAGACGGTTCCTATAGGATACTATAGTCGTTATGGGTGCCTAACACCTTCCCGTAGCGAAAACAACTCCCGGACCTCGATTCTCAAGGGTTTTGCTTACTTTTTCCCTTCCCAAGAAAAAATAAGATATCACCGGTTAAAAGGTTCAAACGTAATCAATGTTTGACACCCGAAAACCAAGATAAAACATAGGTGTTGTTTGTTTTTGATTTGAGATTGGAGTAGAGAAGAGGTAGGCGGCGCTGATGAACTGGTAGAGAGAGAGAGAGAGAGCGAAGCTTAGGGAGAGATGAGAGGGAGCGGCGTGTTTCAGAGAAGATGAGAGGGAGTTTTCTTTTGTGTGAGTTCCTGCAAAAACGTGTGTATGCTTCTTTCCTTTTTCACCTCATGCGACCCATTCCTATTACCATGCTCATGGGTTAACTAACCCGCTCCATAACCCATTTCTGCATTTTGGGGTTGGGCTTGGGCCTAGTCTCATTGATAAATTCATGATACCTTACTTTCTTGCTATAGGAACACTGTATTTTGCTACCTGAGCCGCTATATTGTTTAACTTTCATGCAAAGAACCCAAAAATTTTACCAAGGCATTTCTTGACATTCCTAGTTGTTTGGATGTTTTTTTTTTATGATAATCCTGATTAAAAAAAATGTGTGATAATATCTTGTTTCTTGCCAACGTTTTCTTGATGAATCTTGTGTAATTTTTACCCAAACTTTGATCATGTATTTTTGTTACTATGTGATATGGATGCTTGAAATTTGATTTTGTGACTGGTCTACCTCTGGAAATGTCTATGATTTTATTACTTTGAGTGTTTAAATTTTGCTTTCTTGTTTTACAAATAATGCGAGTATTCGTGTGAAAATAAAGTGGAAAATATGCCTAAAAATATGCTAGGAGGTTTGGCTTGATAGGTCCTCTTAATTCTTGTGTTGGGACTGAAATAAAACTCTTTGGGAACTTGTTAAAATATGAGGATTGTAGGTCTTGTTCAAGCCTTGCATTGTTGATGAATCTTTAGGCCTATTTTGCACTATTTTTGCCATGTTTTGTAGTATTTTTTTTCTTACTTTTGTTATAGTGATGTTTCCTTGCTTTTATCTCTTGATGTTATCATGTGCTACTAATCCTTTTTGTTTCTTGTTTCATGTATCCCATAAGCTCATCTCATTTCATATTCTAGTTTAACTTTCTTGCAATTTATATTTCATACCAAATTTAGAATGTAAACACTTAGGATTTCTTGTACTTTTACTTTTATGCAATTTTAATTTCTTGGCAAAGAGGCCATAGAATGTATCTAGGGTATGATGTAATAAGGACAATGGACTCTAATGATGTACACCGACACAAGCACCGACACATGCACACACTTCACTTTAGCTATATAGTTAGAATATGCATGTTTAGATGTATGTTTAGGATTGTTTGTTTAGATGAATGTTTAGGCTTTATACTTAGAAAAATCAATTTTCCAAAAAATGTGAACAAACTTCACTCAAACTATTTTCCAAATAAACCTTGGGATCCAAAATCCCATTGTATTTTCTTTTTCATTTTCTTAATCAAATTTCAATGAAAATAATCAAACTTGGACTACATTTTGCAAATGACTAATTCAACCTCACAATTTCCCAATCTCATGCCCTTGAGGCCTCTTTCTATTCTTCAAAATCCATTTTCAAACTTAAAATCAACCAACAAAAACAAAAACATTTTTTGAGAGAGAACTACGGTGAATTTGATCCCTTAAACGGGCACGTAGGCAAGGAACAAAATTCCTTCAATTCAAATAAAATAAAAATCCAAAAACATTCTTCTCCCTCCAATTCTTCACTTAGAAACTCTTAGGTTTAAATAACATCTTTCAAAATAGTATTTAAAAATAAAGCGCGCGCGTAGAAATTAAAGACGGTTCCTATAGGATACTATAGTCGTTATGGGTGCCTAACACCTTCCCGTAGCGAAAACAACTCCCGGACCTCGATTCTCAAGGGTTTTGCTTACTTTTTCCCTTCCCAAGAAAAAATAAGATATCACCGGTTTAAAAGGTTCAAACGTAATCAATGTTTGACACCCGAAAACCAAGATAAAACAATGCCTTCTTCTTGAAACTCTTTACCTTGATTGTTTTATTTCTAATTTAAGTGAAAATTTAAAGCAAAGGTGTCATGAGCAAATAAAATGTTTACGACTTCCGTATGAATATGAAAACTATTTTGTTCATAATGATGACGATGATGATGATGATGATTCTTATTGGGTCGGTCAAAGTGAAAATATGATTGATCATTCAAATTATCTGGGCCGTGAAGATGAATATCATGATGAAGATTCTGAATATGGTGGTGCTATAAGTGATGATGATGTATTATTCTCTATTGCTTGGCATGATTTTATCTCCAAGAGTGGTGGTTACTGATCAACGTTGGTCCATGAAGAGATACAGATATTATTTGATTATTGATGTTGATTTGAAAGTACTATTACGTTGAAGACATGCAAGGCTAAATGGTTTACTTTTATAGTGTCAACTTGTATTCTCTGCTCCCATGAACCTTGTACTAAGTTGTGGTTATCATGTTTTATTAATCTGTATGGGTTATCTATGTTTTTGTTACCTTATTATTTCGATTTTGCATTTTCTTTGATAATGATCAATGTTAGTACTTCAAAGACATCACATTGTTTATGCAGGTGTAGGGTCGTGATTACTGTGAGGATTATTGTTATGGGTATATAGAACCATATGATTAATCTCCATTGTTATGATTCATTGGTAGCTCTGGTTCTCAATTTTTGATTTGCGATTCTCAATTTTAGACTCATGCTTAATTAGTGTTTCTCAATTTTAGATTCACCTTCAATTTGCGATTTATGATTTGTAGTTTCAGAAGTTGACAAATATGTAAACCTTAATAGGCATAAATTAAGTGGCTCTAGAACTTCGAAACCATGTTGAGAATTCAGAAATTTGATTATGTTAAACTTGTGATTATAGGCTATGTTATTATTTTAATCAATTTTTTTGGGTGGATACTGTGAGAAAACATTGAGATTATTATGTCCAACTGCAGTGAAATATTAAAACTTTGTTGTATGTGAATAAGATCAATGTTTATTTCAACCAGTATTGTAATTTAAAAAATGTTGAGGCTATTGTTGAATAGGATATATTATGAGAGGAGTCATACAATGATAGCACTTTGATCGTGCAACTTCTCTGTCATAACAAGAACATCAAGCTTTAAAAATAGCCTAAATTTTAGATATTCTAAAGCACACAAAAGCAGTCATTATCCGGTCAACGTGTCTGAGAATATCTTACTGCATCCACATAAGCAATTCGAGCATACAATTTGAGTTCATCGTAGAACAAGAACAGCTCCATTACGGACATGCTCATTAAAACTCACTCACAAAGCTTTGACGATTTAAATTTATACATCAGGTAAGAATAACTCAATAAAGAGCTGTATCAGTATCAACCAATATACAGTTGATGAAAATATATGCTCTGATAAAATGGAAAAACAAGACTGGACATTTACCGTCCTAGAGGAGGGGGCGGACCCCATGACTTCATTATATATTGTCCCCTCAAGTATCTTATTCCAATTCTAGGGGTGTGAATAATGGTTCTTCTGATGTGGGACTTTTCGATCCGGGCCACTGCATCCCAATAGCCTTTACCTAATTATAAGGTTTGGTACCCCCACCAATGGTGTTCATGGCGCTCTTGGAGACTTGGCTTTGAACTCGACTGGGTCGAAGGTGAAAATTACGGAGGGAGAGGTGTTTGAAATGTCAATGCAAGTTGGTAATTGGCTTGTCAATATTAGGACAGGTTTGTGTATTAGAGATGGGATTGTTGTCTTGTCGATCTCATCTTATTCTTCGAAAAATGCTTTGAAGCCCAAACTTTTTTTCCTAGGGATTTTCTTCCCAATACGAAGAGAAAGAAGCGTCGAGAAATGTTGGGTGTGAAAAAACCTTTATTCCAAGACAAGGGTAACAAGTCCAAATAAGGAGTGGTGACAGGAGTTTCTCCATCAGAGATGGCCTCTAGGAGTTTGCTGGTTCCTCGACTCCTAACATATGAATATTTGTCAGGTACTATATTGTTTTTATTAGCTTATGTCTTGAGGAATGGGTTCCAAGCTTCACTCCCTTAGTGACGGAGGTGTTTTGGGGTGTTGTTTTGGTGGTTCCTCGATTTTAGGGTACTTCTTCTCCGAGTGCTCAACATCATGTGCCTACTGATTCTATTTTGGCGGGTATTCCTAGCGGTCCACATAGTTTTTTTTGTTATCAGTTCTTTCTTTGGGAGGAGGAAGGGGTTTGGTTACTGTTTTGGTCGAGAGGATGAGGTTGAGATTGATTGGATGTTGGTCTATGAAGAGAAAAATGTTGTAGAAAAAAGACGTAGGTTAAGGTCCTAAGTTTGTAATAATTTTCTAAGTGATTGTGCACTTTTGAATTCAACAGAATTTTGGAGGACTAAAATATTCTAACAAAATTATAAGGGGACTAAAACGAATAATAGATATATTTATAGAGATCAAAAACATATTTTTATAAGATTATTAGTATTTTATATAAAAAACAACATTGATATTTATACACCCTTATCTCCAAACATTCATTTAACACCTCATTTTCTTTTCGTCACTCTCTTCCAATCACATAACAACCAACTTATCAACCACATCATTGTCTTAATCTCTATCTATCTCAAATTGTATACACCTCTAAACAAGAAGTGAATTAGAACTTATGGTTACAAATAAGATTCCAACAACAGATTAACTCCCTTGCACATGAACCTCCACACTCACCAATTGGTTTACTAATTAATAACATACATATTCCAAAAACTTTCTGATTCCATTTTGATCACCCACAATTCCTACCACTGACAATCATTCTTATAAGTAGACTCCATTTCAAATTAAATTGAATAGTATTTGTTCACCAAAAAAAAGCTGACTAGTATTTTTTTTTAAAGAGCAAAATAAATGAACAAAACATAACAAATTACAAGTGGTAATTTGACTGTACCACAAAGTACATGAAACCAAACTGCCAGCTCCTAAAACAACATAACAGCAACAGCCAACAACCAAACAATTTCAACAACTCTAAAAAGACAAGAGCAATGCTATTGACAGATGCTTTGACAAAATATGTATCTCAAATTAAGTCATTTTGCAATATCAATGTAAAATTATTCATGTTCTTCCTAATTTACCTTTGTCTATTCTCTTTTCCCTGCACTTTTTTATTCAAGGTTCCCATATAGTAATTCATTGTACCTTCGCAAAAACCATAACTCATTGTTCCCATATAGTAATTTAGGATTCCCATAAATTCATTTTACCAACACAAATTGTGATTTCTTTAGACTCTCTCCACAAATGTATTCACGGTTCCATATTTTAATCCACATTAAATTCAATTTGGAACCGTGTGATTTAAATGATTCAGCCGTGCATTTCATTGCTTTGGAGTAATTTGAACGGAGGGAGTAACATACATTAGTAATTAAGCCAAAACCAACAAAATTACTCCAAGACACAATTGTGATCAACCATATCAACTCGCTCACAAGAAAAAAAATTTAACAAAATAATTGAAGATTACTACAATTAGAAACTTATAACATGGTCAACAACTAACATGAACCACATCAATGGAGGGAGTAGCAATTATGGAAGAATTTTTTTAGAATAAAGATGATATTTCTGTTTAAATGTGAGGTTAAACAGTTACTACTCAAAAAACAAGTAGAGATTGTATCTAATAAATAAAGCATGCAAGCCACACATGGACAAAATTGACAAATAACAAACAAAATACGATTTTCATTGCCTTAATAAAATCATGAGCTTAATTAATGAGTCTCTTCAAAGGATCACCATCCGAATATTCACTATGAAATGAAGGGATGCAACTAAATCAATTGCAATAGCCTCATACATATTTCATCATCACTTAGATCTTCACATTCAGAATAATCATAAGTATCATAAGAATCATCAACCGATAGAGAATCCTGGTAAGAAACATTATCATCATCATAGTATTCTTCATAGTTGTTCGTATATGGCAGTCGTAAATCCTTTATCTGCTCAATGCATCTTTTACTCAAACTTTCACCCAAATCAAGATGATTACATTCCTTAATGTCAAGATATTCAAGAAGAGGACATCCGTCAAGAATAGCACGAAGCCCAATATCAGTGAGCCTGTTTCCTTTAATATCAAGACGACATAGACTAAACATTGTTTCTGAAATAACAAGAGCCTCATTATCATTAGCACCCAGAAAATTTGCATACCCGAGTCCTTCTCTCCCAAATTCGAGTGATTTTAAAAGAGGGCAGGATTGGCCAAGGGCTTCAAGAGAATCCTTTGTTAGGTTGCATAGTGAAATGTACACTTCCTCTAACTGTGGAAGCTTTCTCACAGCTTCAATAAATCCTTTATCCGAAATTCTCATGCATTCATCAAGTCGCATGCATCGTAGGTCGTTGGCACTGTAAAATTTCAATTAAAAAATACTTTATACAACAATAAACACAGATCCTTCATTAAGCAACAAAATATCTAAAAAAATAAAAAATCACAAATAATGAATATTATTAGCCAGTTGAAGACAAATAAAAAAGACGATATTGATATAAAAAATTACTTATCAGCAATGTATTCAAGGAGATCATCAGAGCAACAAGATTCCATTTCAATGTCTACAAGGTGACCGCGACTTCGTTCAACAGCATAACGAACAATCTTTTCAAAATTCATATTATAGTAGCGGTAACGGTAAGAGCTATTGTATATCATGCGGATGCTACGCCACATGTGAGGATCCTTACAAATGTTCCACCATAGAGAACAAACTTGAGATGCACTCGCTACGATTTCAATGGTGTCAATCCTCTGAAGGATGTTTGCTGTAATGTCTCTTGGGAGATCAAGCCAGTTTGGAACATTTGTAGGGATAGAACAAGATGCCATCGTCTCAATATGCAGAAGATACAGTCTAGTGAGCAATGGAACATTTATTTATAGTGAAAACTAATTGTCCTCAAGGAGAAATAGTTTTCAATGAATAAACTTTGGAAAAAGATGTATTATCACGCGTATACGCATAATAATCAAAATTATGTTTCCGATGATAATCCAAAATTGCTCTGTTTCCACTTTCCAATAAATGTTATCTTGAATTTCCTTGAAACTTGAAAGGACAATTTTCACCAAACTGAAATCAAATATAGGGAATTTGTTTGAAAATACTGCTCTCTTGAACACGTCAAAGTTAAATGACACTAGGGCTGGCAATGAACCGAACCAACTCGAAAATAGTTCGATATTCGATTCGATAAATGGTTCGTTGAACTTGGTTCACGAACCTAATGAGTCGAACTTGAGTTGAAAATTAAGCTCGTTAAATAAATGAGTTGAACTTGAACTAAGAATGGTTCGACTCGTTTGGTGTGTATATATATATATATATATATATATATATATATATATATATATATAATTTATTACAAGCTTCTTCTAATAATTATGCACTTCTTTCACAGGAGTTATTACTAATTTGAATAAAAATCAACGATAATTCTAATACATGAAAGTGGAAAAAAAAGGTTAATACCTTTACAAGGCTTTTTAAACATACATATGCATAAAAATTGTCCCACATCGGGTAGTTTTGAAAGTATTGAGAGGAGGAGTGGATATATGAGCCAGCGCATTTCGTTCACAATGTAAAACCTACCGTGGTAGTATATGCTACAGTAGTAAATACAAAGTGCTACCTTACTAGTAGTTTTATTTAAATTATATTTTTGTTTTTGTAATGGTCAAAGACATATTTTTGACACAAAAAAAAAAAAGACTTTTCAAAAAAAAAAAACTCTTAAAATATGCATTTCGAGCAAACGAGTTGAACCTAACGAGCCGAACCGAGTTGTTCGTGAACTTTAAACGAGCCGAACTCGAGTTAAAGAAAAGGTTCGTTTCGAACTCGAGTCGAGTTTCGAGCCGAACTAATTCTTATCGAGTCGAGTCGAGCTCAGACAGGTTCGACTCGACTCGACTCATTTCCAGCCCTAAATGACACCAATATAGGGAGTTTTTAAATATTTTTAATTTCAAAAATCATATTTCAGATTTTTTAAATTGTTTTTTTAATTTTTTAATTAAGAGAATTTACACATCAGCGCCATGTGACAAAAGTTGCAGAGTCAACAACTGTCGCATAGGCGAAAGCATGTCCAATCACCCATAAAATGGGTCCATGGACTATTTTAAAAGACACAATTTTCTTTGTTTTTTTTTTTTTGAATGGCAAAATATATATATAATAGAAAGATAAAAAAGAGTTTACAAAACAAAGGGGAGGCACCAAAACGGGACCCCACAAAACACCACCCCACGGAACACCTCCGACCCCACAGACGGAGCTAGCGGCACACCCAAAGACCCCCAAAAAGGAGCCAAACACCAAGATAAAAGCCACAAAAAGGAACACCAAGAAGCGGAGAGCCAATCAGAATAGGAAGGCCATCAACACCTGCAAGAAAAGAGAACACAAGAAAAACCCCGAAAGCCACACCGGGAAGGAAGGGGAGATACAACCCCACCCACCCCCACAAGCAGCCCCAGGAACACCTACCACCACAAAACGCTACCGACTCAAACACAGGACAGGTTGCGCCTCCCACTCATAGAGAGAACAGGAACTAGCAGGGCATTTAGCCAGGAACCACTTCCAAGCTAAGAGTTTAACCCTATCCACCACTGGCTCCTCTCGGAGAGTACCACCAGCAAAGATAAGGTCATTCCGGGACGCCCAGATGGTCCAGATAACAGCATGCCAAACAAGAAGCAAACCTAACCTAACTCTCCTCCCCCGTCCTAAACCCGTAAAGGCCTGAAACTGCTGGGCTAGCCCCAGGGGCATCACAAACTCCCAGCCCAGCCACCGAGACACCTGATACCACACCGGGAAAAAAGATGGACAAGAAAGGAATAAGTGCACCGAAGACTCAGACGGATCATCGCAGAAGACACAACCCCTCCCATCAAAGGGAAAATTCACCCCGAAAGACACAATTTTCTGAAAGGGTATATTTAAAAAAATAAATACATGGACTAAAATTCAAATTGGTCATATTTGCAGAGACTATTGACATATTTTATCGATAAATATTTTTTTTTGACTATCTTACCGATAAATATATTTAGAAATTTATAGATGGTCTTATAATTAGGCTATATTTAGATTGATAGAGTGGTAAGTTATTAAGTTCCATTGTTTGGATTAGCAATGAAATTAAGCTTGTTTCTTTCCGTCCAATTTTTCAAATAATGGAATGGAAACATTATTCATATTCAAACAATAAAATGAAATCTTTATTCCATTATGTTTCGTTTTCTTCATTCCATTATGTTCCATTCTACTATACTCTATGTTCCATCCATACAAGTAAAACCTTAGGGACAAACATATATATGTTCCAAAAGAATGCATGTTGTAAGAACATTATTTGCTTGAAAATATAATTTGATGAGATCAGCCTTGGTCAATACCAAAATTGATCAAATATACAATGAGTACCATTTATATCAAGTCTGCAAAATGTAAATGGTAGAAACAAGTTTGATATTTAAAATTGATTAAATATGATATTTTGGTCCATGTTCCATTTAGGACCCAAAAGGAAGGAGTCTAAAATAATAGAGGTAGAATTTAAACAAATATTATTTTGTTTGTAGTCTTACTCTCTGTTGCATAAGACCTTCGTGTCTTTAATCTTGTTCATGTTGTTTGAATGTGTGCAAAAAAGACGTGTATCGTAATGAAAAATGAAACAATTTAAATTTTTGGAATTTTGAAATATCATGGCAGAATTGTTTAGATCTAGTGAGACATTGAGCTTATAACTAACTACCGAAAGAAATCGTTGTTTTCGTTATAGAGGGAAAATCACGAGGTGTTGGTGAGTAAGCTAGCCAATACAAATCCTTGGTTTTTACCAATCACATCACTTTTCGTAACACATAAGTACAACTTAGATGATAAAAGACTATAGATATTTGATGTGTTGAGACTCAGACATTTGATATGTTGAGACGCGGTTTAAAATTTTTCACTTCTCTACACTCATGCAAGTTTTGCCGCTAAATCTTTGATAACAAAAACATAGTTGATTGCAGCTGAATTCTTAATGTTCGATTCATTAATCCAAGTAATTACAATTACTTAGTATTTGCATTATTAGTCATTATTGTCTTTCTCAATAGATTACCTAATTATATAATTATGAGTAAATTACACTCCCCTCCCCTAAAAGATGCTTGAATTACACTCCCCTCCCCTCTTTTGTTAAAATGTACACTTCCCTCCCCTCTTATTCAAAACATATTAAAAAATATTTCACTCCCCTCCCTTGAGAGAAGCTTAAATTACATTCCCCTCCCCTCTTAAGTTAAAATCTACGCTTTAGTCCCTCAATAATTTTTTTTAATTTCTAATAATCTAGCAAAAAAATTATCTGACACACTTCAAAGAAAAATAGCAGTGCGGGTTCATTTTAATATAATCAAATTTTGAATACATATCTTTCTCTATTTTTTTTATTCACAATCTCATTAACATATAGTTTTAAACCCTATTATAAAATATGAAACAACCAAAAATAAAATTAAAATATATGAAAAATTAGTAAAGTCGATTAAGTACGGTTATTTAAAAGTGAATTTTATAATCTATTAAAATAAAATACCATGACTTGGAGGTTTTTGCTTGGAGTATATGTTTTCATATTACTCGTTGACAGCAGAACATTGATAATTGGTAAATCATCATCTCCGGTTTCAAACATATCATTATCCAATGAAAATCTGAAATTCCATGACAGAACTTTTCAAGAGAAAAAATAAAACTAAATATTACCAATAATTCACATTTCTCTTGCATTGTAAAAACTTTTTAAAACTGGAAAATCATTTTCCTGTTTTGCAGGGGTGTGGCGATGGGGTTATACAAATCATGGCTTCTCATCTAACTTATAGTGTTCGAATATACTTGAGAACATGGTTGTTTTTACTCTTCTCACCAAGGTAGAAGAAAATAAAGGGTGCTTAGTTCATCTAAAAAATCCAAATATCTACAGTCTCAATTTACAGCTCGATCAAGTCCACACAATAGACAGCCTTCTCAACCAGAAAACCTTGCTCTTGACAATGATCTGCCATTAACAGCAAATATCCAAAGACATCAGTTAGAACTCAAGATATATATTTCATGACAAACACATAATCACACGATCTCCACAATACAACACCAAGAAAAATGCTCAAAAAACATGCATTTCACTTTACATTTAAAGATACATCATCATATTTAACTATTGAGCAAAGATACAACCCATAACAAATTCTACATGATATATTCCATCATTCTGTTAAAAAAAATCGGGGCTAAGTTTCATGTACAATAATAATCTTATATCTGATGGAAGAAAGCAAAACAAAAGTTACACACATATCGACTGCCAATTGAAAAGGTAGCTAAAATAGAGCTACGTCCATACCATTGTTGGTTTTTCCTGAATTCAGTAAGCACCGGATATATGTTCTTAAAGGCTGTGTAAATCTCATCTCTCGAGTAAAGAAAAGAAAATGAAAATATCAGTCAAATAAATCAGAAAAATAACAACATATAAATTACATTGGTATATCTCAAGATCATTCATTACCTTGGTTCCTTTCAGATGAATTTTTCCCGAGTCGAATATATATAAGACTATCTTTGGTTGCTTCATTTCATAGATTAGCCATGGAAACAGCACTGGGTTATACTACAGCAGGAACAAACAAGCAAGTTCAATATGTGTTTATCATCCCTTAAAACTTACAAGTTCTAGTATGGAATGAAATTAGGAAACCAACTGCACTTGAGCAGACGAAATTGAAAAGGGTTCTTTGCATCCATTACACTTTACCACACAAAAGCATCATAACTGAAAATAGTATACTAGTTCTTCTTCTTCCCATTCTAATTTCGGAATGGATAGCTTTATAAAAAAACCAAATTATTGATTCAGATCAGTTTCAAACTAGCTTTTAAACTCGGATCTGGCAGCCACTGAACTAGTTAAGATGTCAGATCAGATTTGCAACGAATAACCTTTTGATTAAGTGTAGTTCCCAAACGGACCTGGCAGCCACTAAACATAGATTACTAAATTGAACGTTCACGTAAAATCCAAAATCGTTTCAGTACAGTTAGCCGCAGCATTAAAAATTAAACCCTAATTATCCACATCGAACCCTGATCACACCATCTCCTTTTTACAAACATTA
The DNA here is from genome assembly GCF_051527215.1 of Medicago sativa. NCBI lineage: Eukaryota > Viridiplantae > Streptophyta > Magnoliopsida > Fabales > Fabaceae > Medicago > Medicago sativa. The sequence goes on along the minus strand of NC_140751.1, from coordinate 69,597,641 downwards.
AATCCCAAACCCTAACTCCAATCTAGACATCTTAATTTGCATGAACTCTTGTAGTTCATTCATCTTCAAAGTGGAGGCTCTCTTGCCAGTTCTGTTTACTAAGGTTGAAGAAGGTTAGTTTGTATGCAGATTGCCGAAGTGAGCCTCACTGTCATAGATGAATGAAGAACTAAGGTTTATGAAAGTGAAGATGAATGGTAAGATCAAGGTTATTGAGGGTAACTAGTTAAATTTTGTGTACTATGGCTAATTACAACGAGTAGATTTTGATTGAAACATTCGATTTAGCAACTGATGTTTAGTGGCTGCCAGTCCTGTTCACGAACTGGACTGAGTCAAAAGAGTTCGGTTAGTGATCCGTGTTTAAAAATTCAGTCATTTGTAAAATACTTGAGATCAATTAAATAATTCAAGGAAACACAAAAATCATGCAAAATGTTAATGAAAAGTGTGGTGAGCGATGATAATTATATGTAACATAAAACTCATCACAAGCCTAAACATGCCCTCATAAGATTTTAAAAAAAATAAAATAAAAACTTCATGTCATTGACAACAATCTAAAGAAAATATCGCATGCTCCATAGGACCAGAAACACTACTGGTTACTACCACAAATTGTTGTCAAGACCGATTTTCCACTAAATTCACCTGGCAAAACAAAAAATGATCGCTTCATTTTGCACTTACACTAGAGCAAGCGGCATGGGAATTAGCAAGACGTTCAAGGTGTATGGGGAACTTGACATCACAAGAGCCGACAATTTCCTGAATCTTAAAATCCTAAAGCACAATAGAAAAGGAATTAATCAGTGACCAAGAAGTGGAGATTATGTGAGAGTAGCCGTACCTTAAATTTAGTAGGGAAGCCCATCTTCCGGATGATTGCTGCATACTGAATAGACATGGCAAAACAACCCGCACCCGCCGGGTCCCACCCGCCCTCGCCCCGATTTTAACGGGGAAAAACCGAATTAACTGGGTCCGGGGAAAACCCGGAGGTTTAATGCGGGGCCGGGGACGGGGCCGGGGGATACTCACACCCGCCCCGCACCCGTATATGTATTAATTAATCTCTTGAGTAAGAAAATAAGAAAATATTATAACGAAGGATATTATCCATTCATGAGAAAAAGTCCACGACCTTCCAAAGGGGAATCTCCTTATCTTATTCCTTTTTATATCCTAATTTTACTACCTTGCTGCTAATGAATTCTAATATGGTGAGCTCCAGGGTGCCTAGTATACGTGTTGGACATGAGTACCTAAATTAGTTGGATGAATAAGGAAACAACCACATGTGTTGGCCCTGCCAAATTCAATCCCTCGAGCACCGAATTCTATCTTCATCACCTTATTATTCTACGTCTTTCGATGCGGTTGCGAATGTTGCGGCGTTGTTACAGGTGTTGAAGGATAAGATTTTGGTTCTTGAGAGTGGTTCTAGTCAGAGTAGGATAGTGCTTGAGGAGGAAAAGGAAGAGGAAGTGGAAGTGGAAAAAAAAAGGAATCTGTTGAGGTTGTAAAAGAGATTGTGGTTGTTGAGAAACCTGCTGCTAAGGTTGAAAAGAGGACCTGTTTTGAGAACAGGTTCTGAAGGAGAAGAGGCTCAAAAGTTGCAGGTTCGAGGGAAACCGTAGGTGGGGGTGGGGGCGGGGCCGGGGAAACCCGTCCCCGTTGGGGGCAGGTCTGGGGGTGAACTTTCTATCCCCGTCGGGTCTGGGGGCGGGGGCGGGGCTGGGTACCATCAAACGGGGTCGGGGCCGGGTGTGTTAAAACCCGCCCCGCCCCGTTGCCATGTCTAATACTGAAGAAGGAGGCAGAGAAATTAGAATAGTATTATTACAAGGAGTTTATTTTTCTACAAACTACAAAATGAATATGTTCAACACAAACTAACATTAATGGCAAGGTTCTCCGGTATAATGAACTTCAAATTAGAAGCTTTAATATAGACGACGATAAAGGAATGAGCTTAGAAAAGGACATTAGTATACCTTACTTGCCGCCAATTTTGACTGGCTCTCACTCTTAGCTCCAGTACAGACCTAACATTGGAAATTGAATATAAAAAAGCTTAAGAAACATAAATCCATTACAAGCAACATGCTAAAATAATGTTATTGTCAGAATAGCAATAGATGTCCTTCAAAAATAAAATAAGGCAGTAAAAAGGGATCATATTGTAAATTCTGCAACTATATTACAGGCACCAGTAATGCTAAATGAGTGGGAAAAGGACAGGATTGTTTATGAATTATTAAATACAGCATTCAATTGGCATAAGTAGTGCAAATGCGTGTCCACCGATCTCATTTAGCATGATTAAGTAAAACACAAGATAAGAAAAGGGAATTCAATACGAAAACCATACAACTCCAAGTTAATTTCCAATTTTATACACATTATCTGGGATAGATCACGGTAATAACTATAGAATGGATTACCGTAACAATAAAAAAAAGTGTATTTTAAGTACTATACAAAGAACACCTAAGTAAGGAAATGCACCTAAGCTTTGTCCAATAAATTTTTCACACAATGAAACTTAAGAAATATCTATACTACTGAAATAACTTTTTTGTGCAGAATAAATATTGGGGTTTTTCCATTATCCTCTCTCTCTTAACATAGTGTATGTGACTTGGAAGAGAATCCCTTTTTCATCTCATTAGTCATTACCAACCATACCAAGTCTGCTTGTCTATGACTAGAGGTTTGTCTCAATAGAGCAAAACAACCATGTGTGCCCAATCACTGGTCTGCTACACCTCCCCATCAGGGCAAGCATATGACAGCGCATCTGATCCCATTTCTGGACACCATCACTACAGTCCTTTCAACAAAATAAGTTCCAACCACACCAGTCACCACCTTAGTGGCAGTATGCCTCCTTATCCCTCCTGCATGAGTACCATTATAATTGCAATTCCCGTGATTCAATGACAATTCTGGTAATACATGCCTTGATTCCGGCACACAAAAAAAAAAAAAAAAACCAAGCAGCAGTTGGTAGTGAAATTGAATATTACATTCCATCTAAACTATACAGAAGTGTATCTTATGATTCTATCTAAACTATAGAGAAGTGCCAGAAGCAACAAAAGGAACATACCATCATTCCAAAAGAATTGATTTGTGCTTTTGATTCTGGTGCCCTGATCCTCATAATCACAGCAGGATGACGCTGCAAAGATTTGAATCACATACATCAGCACTGCAGACAAATGACCAACGATCATGATAACATATCAACCATGTAAGTATGTAACTATTGATAATTGATTTCAGATAATAAAAGTGTACCTCATAAGTGGTTGACAATTTGATATCAATGGTAATACTCATAAAAAACCTTATAGATCAACCAAGCTTCTCTAGATCTTATAGAAAGACTTAAGTTTTTGAAAAAAACAAGATGACCAAACCCAAACTAAACAAAATCCTAATCACGATTAATAAACATAACTTGCCTGGGGATTGTACTCTGCGGTAGGAGCTTGAAGCTTGATGGAATTAAGGTCCAACTTACAGTCCAAATTGACAGTCGACACAATATTTCTGGCAATAAAAATACAAATAGTATACATTTTTAGATATGCTAAAGCACACACAAGCAGTCATTATCCAGTCAATGTATCTGAAAATATCTCACTAAATCCACACAAGCAATTTGAGCATACAATTCGAGTAGACTGTAGAATAAACAGACACAAAAAAGGGGCATCAACTCCAATGAACTCCATAGTGGAATATAACACCCCTCCCCTATGCTCATGCTCATTAAAACTCACTGCCTCAGCTTTAATGACTTAATTTTTTTAATTGGGAAAGAGCAGTCCAAAAACAAGAGGTACCAATAAAATGTGCATGGAATTATATGCCGTGACAAATACGAGAAAACAAGACTGAACATTTACATTTACAGGTAAGTCTTATGCAAGACAGTTTCTATTTAGAATCAATAATTTTCACTGCAGGGGTGGCCTTGAGCATAGGAGGGAGGGGTGGCCGCCCATGACAACATTTTTTTCAATGATTCTATTGAAAATATATTCTCAGAGAACTTTGCTTATGAATAAATCTTTTGCAATAAAAAATGCAAAGAAGAAAGACATCAAAATAAACGAAAAAGTTTAGGACAGGCGGCGGCTCTGTCCATTGGACAAGAGTAAACCACAACTGACAACCTGAGTTTGCATAACAATAAACCTCGTCAGAAATTAGAAAAAAGAGTCAATTTTATGGTCCATTTGCATGTTGTATTCTAAAATAAATATCATACGTGTGGGGATCACTTAAACACGAACACCAGACACAACAGAGACAATGCGACACAGTAAATGTCGACATAGTATATCAAGATACCAAAAAAAACTCAAACTCATTAGAGTCAATCAAAACATACAACAATAAATTGAAAGAAAAATGGGATACTGACATAATGGTGGGAACAATCCCAGAAGAAGGGTGCTTTTGTAAATTCACAGATTGGTTCCCTTCCATTTGATGAGCAACGGCGTGATAGGGATGAACTAGAGATGACGCTAGGCAGTGTGAGCAGAGGCGAACTTGTGCGTGACAGAGGAACTACGGCGTGAGAACTACGGCGCTGTTTCCGGTAGGAGACTTGAATAGGTCTCCTACGGTAGGATACATTAAAAAAGATTGATTTTTTTTTTTGTATAACAAAGATGATTTGTGGCACCATTAGATTAATGGAGAACACAGATCTTACTATAATCTCTCTACACTAGAATTTTTTCACGCTTTCTTCAACCTCTCCACCAAAACAACCCAGAAGAAAAAACACACTTTCTTCCTCTTTCCATTCTCTCCTCTCTTCCGCCGCCGTAAACAACCCAGAAGAGACTCCATTGTTTGGGAACCCAAATAGAAGGACCCTCTTTCATTTCATCCAACATTATTTATAAACCATGAAATAAAAATCAATTAAATCTCCTTTATCGGATTCAATGTCTCTATTCAAGAATGGTTTAATTATCTGTAGCATGGTGAAGGAAAAAATGGATTTTTACATGACTAGAAAAACTGCATCGACTTTGTTGCTGTTATGTTACTGTAAATGGATTAATTCATGTTATATGAATCAAAAATGGGTTTAGCTTCTTATTAATTATATCCTATGTTATTCTCTGCTATGAATCTGCTATGAATTTATGTTATGGGTTTTTTTTTCCAATAGAAAATTAATTGAAAATGAGTTTAGCTTGTTATATGAATAAAAAATTGAAAATTTAAACCATAGTTGCTGCAGATTTGTGGAGTAATTGAAACTGTAGATTTACATGATTGAAATTGGTATATTAATGTTCTGCATCAAAAAGTGTTAATTTTATGAGGAATAAACAAATAGAGAAATAACCAGAAGAAGAATGAATGGTGTGATGGGTGTTAGTTATTTGATGAAAGTTAATAAGAGGAAGACAAGAAAAATAATCAAGTGTAAGCAGACAGGGAGAGGGAGAGAGAAGGATGATGGAACATAGGGTAAAAAAATCTAGTATTAAGAGAATTTGATAATACTATGGTCTACAAAAAATATCAAATACATCCAGCGGTTATCATCCATTTTACAGACAACAAAAAAAAAAAGTCAAGTCTCCTACGGTAGGAGACCTAAAGAGGTCACCTACCGTAGCCTTTGCCGAGAACTACCACGTGTTATAATTTCTAAGTTTTAATTTACATTTTTTTAAACAAGTAGTTTTTTTTTTTTTGTTGTTATAAATTGATTTTTGAAGTCATATAAAATTTATTTATACACTAAATTTGTTATAAGTGTTTATAGTTTAACATTGAAGTGGTAGATCTAAGTTTGTTTATGACATCAACATAATTACTTACTCACATTTTCTTTTTTGTTTTTGAATTTAAACCTAATTTTACATATAAATATTTCATTAACGATATTATAAATTAAAGATTGGTTTGTAAGAACTTTGTTTATGACATCAACATGATTACTTACTCACATTTTCTTTTTTGTTTTTAAATTTAAACCTAATTTTACATATAAATATTTCATTAACGATATTATAAATTAAAGATTGGTTTGTAAGAACCATTGAGTCTTCGTCTCACTCGTATCAAATCCTAGCTACTCTAATGCTGGGTGGCACTTTAGTGACTTTGTGTTGGGTGACTTTGGTGACTTTAGTGTATTTTAGATGAAAGAGAATGATGATTGAAGAATTAAAATAAATTATTTTGATGAGAGAGAATTATTGGTTAGGAGAGAGATAGAGACAAAGGCACCCAAAGGCACCAAAACCAAAGGCACCGAAGTGTTACCCTCTAATGCTCGTGCAATTTAGCTTCTAAACATCATGAACTCAAACTCATTAGTTCGCTCTGGATCTTATAAATTCATCTTTCAGCTTCATTGCTTAACTTAATGGGAGATAACATCGGGCTTGGTTTCGTACTCCCTTAATCCAAAAAGAAATTCCACAAGCAAGGAACCAACCTTTTTTTGACGATACTAACGAATGGAAGAATGAATCTGATGAGCTCCAGTCTGGACTCTCATTGGTCAAACAGTCTGTTAGTCTGTATTTTCGACAGGCTATAATAAATGCAGTCAATGAAGTTTGACTCAAATTTTGAAGAGGGTTAATGAGTTTCGACTCCCTAACTTAGTCGAATTATGGGATTTAAAGAGATTTGTTGTCTTCATAATGTTTGGTTCACAAGATGGAGTCAAAGAGAAGCAAATCGACAAGCAAGGATTTGTCGATGGGAAGATCGTGCCAGATCAAAAAGTCATGCAACAGTTACCATCGAAGGATCTTATTTAAGATTCAAATTGTCTGTAGTGGTTATTGGCAGTTACATTCAAATGTTTCTGTGTAGGTTACTTAGTATAAATAGTAATTTTTCATAGGAAAAACGGGTCACAATTCAATCATACAGAAAACTTACGCTCAAACTATCCGCATTCAGAGAGTAACGAGTAACAAGTCACAATGTATGAATCTGTGTACCAATTTACATTCAAGTTATGCAATTTAAGTTCATTCCTTTAAATTCCTTGCAATTTACTTTTTTCTTAAAGCAATTTACTTTATTCCATTGAAGATAATCTCGACTGATTCAACCCTTTGTTGTATTTTGACAGTTATATTCATATTTCTATATAACAATATCAAGAACATTAATCACTTTCTGGAAAATAACAAACACAATATGTCTTAAGATTTACTGGTTGATCTTGCAAGCAACCATTTGTAAACCAGCGGTTGTTTACCAAAAACCATGGTAAACACAGGTGCAACGAGCCAAGAGATAATAAAAGTACACCAGAACAGAAGAGAGGGTCCAATACAAAGACAACTTTTTTCTCATGAAGCAACTTTGCAAGAAAGGAGTTAGTTCCCTCTGGGCTCGACCCATGAAAGTATCAATTTAACATTAAACACCTATGAACTGGATAATACACCTATGAACTTTAATTTTAAGAATGGTGAATTTGAAAATATCAATTTAACATTAAACACGCACGTAAACATTTTTTAACTGAGCTTGATGAAAGAATGATCATGGTGCTCATATTTTCGGTGAGACCTACGTTACCCCCCTTCTTGACAATTATAACTCAATTTTAAAATGAAAAAGATGAAGATCACATGTTGAATGAAGAAGTTTAATGTTCTTGAGATGAAAATGGTAACTCGTTGTAACAATATTTGATTTCTTAACTTGTGCCTTAAGGGCACAAGTTAGCTTTTCCCTATTTAGTTTATAACATGATTATAATGTTGGGTTAATTATGTTTGGGTTAATTATGTTTCTAGTCCCTATAAAATAGCGATCTTGTAAGTTTAGTCCCTACTTAATTTTAATAGCATTTTTAGTCCCTAATTTTGTTTTTCTGTACTGAGTATTAGTCCCTACTCAATTCAAATTTGTTTAATTTATGCTTAAACTCTTAAATTTTTGAACAATTTTTTGCAGACATGTTTAGAACATTACTAAAAGTTCGTCCGCAAAAAATTATCGCAAAATTTGATTTCTACATCCAGATTTTATTACTTTTTATCTTTAACTTTTGTCGTTTTAAAAAATTCATATTTAATTCATTTCATGTCAGAAAATTCTAAATTTTAGTAAACGAACCTTTCATAGTGTTCTAATCTTGTCTCAAAAAAATCGTTCAAAAATTTAAGAGTTTAAGGATAATTAATCAAACTTTGTTTTAGCAGGGACTAAAATTATAAGTAAATTTTTTTTTTTATAGGGACTAAAAATGCTATTAAAATTAAGTAGGGACTAAACTTACAAGGTCGCTATTTTATAGGGACTAGAAACATAATTAACCCATTATGTTTTAGGTCCCTGTAAATAGGCGTGTTTCCAACATTAGTCCCTACTTAAATTTTATTAAATTTTTGGTCCCCAACTTTTTTTTTCCGTTAGCAAAATAGGTCATCGCTGTTAATTGTTGCTGATTGAGCAAACGGTGAAGCACACGTGGATGCCACATCTGACTTTTTTTTGTTGGGTTAAATATGTTTTTAGTCCCTATAAAATTGAGGCATTTTAAGTTTAGTCCTTACTTAATTTTAATAGTTGTTTTAGTCCTTACAAAAATACTATGCACTCAGTATTAGTCTCTGCTCAATTCAAATTTGTTTAATTTATGCTTAAACTCTTAAGTTTTTTAACAATTTTTTGTAGACGTGTTAAGAACATTACTAAAAGTTCCTTTGCAAAAAATTATCGCAAAATTTGATTTATATGTCCAGATTTTCAACCATTAGATTTATAGTTTCCACAAATCAACGTCATCACCCGCGACATCGTCAACCATCTCACTATATATCTATTGAATAAAAAAAACAAAGGAAGAATAAATAAATGACTTGTGGAACAAGCTAACCTAGAACAAAAGTGGCGCAAAATATTCAAAAAACAGGAGTGTACAGTGGCGTGACTTAAGTCACGCAACACATTAACTCCTTGCGTGATTTAAGTCACGCAGCCTTTAACCCTTGCGCAAGTTAACGTGCGCACCTTGTCCTACTACCTACGAAAAACAGATGAACCAAGCACAAATATCAGCAAAATGAGATGAGTTTTGATGATACAATACTTGATATTTGATGTTTGATGAGCGTAGAAACTTGCTTCTTGACGATTTGCTATGGTTTGGGATGAGGATTTTGACCCAAAAATTCGCACTTTTTGGGTTTTTGAAGGTGGAGGGAAAGAAAATGGTGCTTGGAGTATATGGACTGATGGGTTTTGTACGAAAACAGTAACTTTGCGTTACTTAACTCACGATGCGTGAGTTAAGTTGCGCAACGTTACTTAAGTTGCGCAGGGGTATTTTGGGCATGGCTGCAGGGCGTGAGTGTTTTGTGCTGGGGGAAGAGCAGTAGTCTAGAACCAATTCCTAGAATTATGAAACCCATATTATTTTGAACCAACCCATATGCTCCCATTTCATGCAAAACTAGTGGCAGTATACAAGATGCCTACAGATCAACCAAGGAGTAATGCGTAATTCAATTCTACAAAACCAGATTGTATTGTGAGGGATGCCTCCTACTTATAAACACCTTTTCAAGTTATAGTTTATTCCTTACTTAATTTTAATAGGTTTTTTAGTCCCAACAAAAAAAAATTACTTCTAATTTTAGTCCCTGCTAAAACAAAGTTTGTTTAATTATCCTTAAACTCTTAAATTTTTTGAGACAAGTTTAGAACACTATGAAAGGTTCAATTACTAAAATTTAGAATTTTTTTAACATGAAACAAATTAAATATGAATTTTTGAAAACGATAAAAATTAAAGATAAAAGTAATAAAATCTGGACATATAAATCAAATTTTGCGATAATTTTTTGCGGAGGAACTTTTAGTAATGTTCTTAACACGTCTACAAAAAATTGTTAAAAAACTTAAGAGTTTAAGCATAAATTAAACAAATTTGAATTGAACAGGGACTAATACTGAGTGCATAGTATTTTTGTAAGGACTAAAACAACAATTAAAATTAAGTAAGGACTAAACTTAAAATGCCTCAATTTTATAGGGACTAAAAACATATTTAACCCAACAAAAAAAGTCAGATGTGGCATCCACGTGTGCTTCACCGTTTGCTCAATCAGCAACAATTAACAGCGATGACCTATTTTACTAACGGAAAAAAACGTTGGGGACCAAAAATTTAATAAAATTTAAGTAGGGACTAATGTTGGAAACACGCCTATTTACAGGGACCTAAAACAAAATTAACCCTATAATGTTTGAGTCTTTTTTTTGAGGGGATAATGTTTGAGTTTATTGTTATTAAGTTTTCTACAATAACACTTTGTCTTAATCATGTTATTAATTTTGAATTCTTAAGAAGTGACAATATGACTATGGATGTTCGCAATGCGGTTTGGTTCGGTTTTAAGCCTAAAAGTCGTCCAAACTATAAGATAAATAAACATGCAGATTGGTTTGGTTGACTTTTTAAATGGAACCAAAACCAAACCAATGCGGTTTGGATTGATTTGGTTGTTGCAGTTTTTTGCAAGACAAATTAAATTTTTGTTTTCAACGTTAAAGTCAATTTAAAAGTTAATTAAAAACAACTTATTTTCAACAATGTTTTAGATTTGATCTAACATTACAATTTTATTTTCATCCTCTCATCAACATAGACCAAATTAAAAACATGGACCCAAAAACAATCCTCTTCGATAAGAAATGCAAAAGTCTAAGATTTTATAATTCTATAAAAGTTCACGTTGAGTTTCTATTCAAGATATATCTAACATAAACATCTATGCAAAAGTGCAAGTATAATAATTAAATTAAAACACATATTTTTTTTTTGGATAAGGCAAGGAATAGTTGAGGCATAAATACAATTAAAATCACAAGCATAGAAAAAAACTTAACAAGAGAAACACTATGTCTTAGTAAAAAAAATAAAAGAAAAAAAGCATGTGATTCTATAAAATTTCTCATTGAATTTCTAGGAGTACTAGGTTTGTGACCTAAGTTTGATTAGTGTTGCGGTTTGGTTCGGTTTCGTTTGGTTGCCAAAATAAGAACTGCAAATCAAACCGAACCATATTGTCAAAAAAAAAAAACGAAGCATACGGTGAGTAAAAATATGATCTGAATACATCCGAACCAAATGCAATTTTTGCGATTTTCAGTTTGGATTGGTTCGGTTTATGGTTTTTTTATTGAGTTTGTTGGGTTTTGAACATCCCTAACTACTCCCTCCGTCCCTTAATGTAAGCCCCCTTTGCTTTTTTCACATTTCTTAAGAAAAGCTGTTAGTGTAATTAAAAGAAAAGTTATAGGACGCGCGGCTCAGTCCATTGGACAAGAGTAAACCACAACCTGAGTTTGCATAACAATAAACCTCATCAGAAATTAGAAAAAAAAGTCAATTTTATGGTCCATTTGCATGTTGTATTCTAAAATAAATATCATACGTGTGGGGATCACTTGAACACGAACACCAGACACAACATAGACAATGCGACGTTGACAATATAGTATATCAACATACCAAAAAAACTGAAACTCGTTAGAGTTAATCAAAACATACAACAATAAATTGAAAGAAAAATGGGATACTGACATAATGGTGGGAACAATCCCAGAAGAAGGGTGCTTTTGTAAATTCACAGATTGGTTCCCTTCCAATCCTTGTTCAGCCATTTGATGAGCAACGGCGTGATAGGGCTGAACTAGACATGATGCGCAGTGTGAGCAGAGGCGACCTTGTGCGTGACAGAGGAACTACGGCGTGAGAACTACCACGTGTTATAATTTCTAAGTTTTAATTTACATTTTTTTTAAAGTAGTTTTTTTTTTTGGTTATATAAATTGATTTTTGAAGTCATATAATATTTATTTATACACTAAATTTGTTGTCCTTGTGAGCTTAACTCAGTTGGTATGGACAATGCATAATATATGTAAGGTCCGGGGTTCAAACCCCGACCACTACAAAAAAAAAAAAAATACACTAAATTTTGTATACACTAAATTTGTTATAAGTGTTTATAGTTTAACATTGAAGTGGTAGATCTAAGTTTGTTTATGACATCGTTTATGACATCAACATGATTACTTACTCACATTTTCTTTTTTGTTTTTGAATTCAAACCTAATTTTATTTGTTATAAGTGTTTATAGTTTAACATTGAAGTGGTAGATCTAAGTTTGTTTATGACATCAACATGATTACTTACTCACATTTTCTTTTTTGTTTTTGAATTCAAACCTAATTTTACTGATAAATATTTCATTAACGATATTATAAATTAAAGATTGGTCTGTAACAACCATCGAGTCTTCGTCTCACTCGTATCAAATCCTAGCTTCTCTGATGCTCGTGCAATTTAGCTTCTAAAACACATAAACTCAAACTCATTGGTTCGCTCTCGATCTTATCAATTCATCTTTCAGCTTCATCGCTTAACTTAATGGGAGATAACATTGAGCTTGGTTCTACACTCCCTCAATCCAAGAAGGAACTAGCTTTTTTTACGACACTGACGAATGGAAGAATGAATCTGATGAGCTCCAATCTGGACTCTCATTGGTCAAACAGGCGCAATGGACCAAATAAACTTCCATGTCAAACACACATAATACAATCAAGTGCTTCTTTTGGGAACTCTGATTCAAATCACATCCAAGGTGTAGTTAGGAGTGTATCTTGGAAGTCCGGAGTGTATCTTGGAAGTCCCCCCCTCCTTGGCTCGGTTTCTCTTAATGTGGATGGTAGCGTGTTCAAAAAATTGGGTTTAACAAGGTTTGGTTGCTTATTCGAGATCATGAAGGCTATTTTCTACGTGGTTTCTATGGTAATATTGACCCCTCTTGTATTTTATATGCTGAGATTCTTGCACTTTATCATGTTCTTGATTTGTGTTGGTCGACTGGTTATCGACGAGTTATTTGCTATTCAGATTCCTTGCATGTGATTCAGTTGGTTCAGGATCCTCTTAACATGTTTCACAGATTTGGTAACTTGATTAGCTTAATTAAGAAACTCTTAGTCAAGATTGGATTGTTGATTTGTGTCATACTCTTCGGGAAGGCAACATTGCTACTGATTGTTTGGCTAAGTTATGTGATAAAAGTTTTGAGAAATTAGTGCTTTTAGATACAGCTCCTCCGAATTTATCCTCCATGTTGCTTGTTGATGTACTAGGCATCTCTTTTGTTAGGCATTAAGTTTTTTTTTTTTTTTTTTTTTTAGTTTTTTCTTTTCTTTTTCTCTTTTCCGTTTGTAACCAAAAAAATAAAACAAGTGCTTCTTTATTAACAAAAAGTACATAATAACAATAAGTTATAAGCTACAGGACTAAAAAGGATACCAAATATCAAATCAAAATATTAATTCAATTATCTGTATTTATCCTTATTTATTAATTTTGTTACGTCTGCAGCAACTTAACCTAATTTTTTCCCGCTCATTTGCTTTATTAGGTTTGCAATTATTTAACCTAACAAATTTCATCTAAAAAAACTAGACCATCGACCCGTGCTAACGCACGGGTCATATCAATAGTAATAATTGACAATGAAATAAAAAATAATATAAAAGTGCGATGGCAGTTCATTTTATAATGAAACATCTACTCTGCGAATATAACATAATATTGAAATAGCATGAGTCGTTTAACACAAAAAGTTTGACACTTTGCTAATACCTTTAAAATGAACATATGTCGGAAAAAATATATTGTACAACGAAGTACTACACATTACAAAAAACTTTTTTATAAACCACATTCGACGTAACATTGGTATATTCACCGTCTTCATAATTTATCAAGATCTTCAAACCATCTCTTGAAGTAACCCTTGATATTGCAACATACAATTGTCCATGTGAAAAAACAGGAGAAGGTAAATAGACACCAACATTTTTTAGTGGCTAACCTTGGCTTTCGTTGATAGTCATTGCAAATGAAACAATTAACGGAAACTGATCTTGGAATATCAATGTTGATAGTTTTTTGTTATTTACAAATGATATACTTTATTTATTAATTTTGTTTTTGGTGCATCATATACTTTATTACTTATCCTCATTGAACATGTAACACATTCTTTCGGTCTTTGGAGTGCATTTTATCCTCCAAGCATTTCTTTAGTGTTTAATGAATCATCATATTTTCCTTTCTTTTCTTATTATACTTTTAACTTTGGATATTATTTCTCAATTTCTTCCACAGATTTTTCTTTTGATAGTAATGGTTGTTAACCAAGGACTAACAATTCTTGTGTCTTCCACATCTAGAGTGGTTGTTGCCTGTTATCATGAATTAGTTGTTGCCAAGTTATACTTATGTCAATCGACTTGTATATTGCATATGAGCATCTTTAAGGATTAACAAAAGTTTATTCTCTATGCTAATGGCAGTTCACTTTCATAATTGATTGATTCGCACAGGACATAAATTATAATGTCATAAAAAATATGAACATAAATTTATTCCTCTCAGTATTTTTCTTTAATCGATCCTCACAGACCACAAATCAAACCTGCACAAAAGAAACTAAAATATTGTCAGAACTCCCAATTTAAAATAGCAAATCCTTTCAATGGTCCTTGCAAATGTTCAACAATTTTGCAACCGAACTAATGTTCAACACTTTCAATCTCAAAAGCAACCAAACTTAATTGAAGGAACAACAAATTTCAATAAGCATTTAGAATATTCATGTGAAAAGTCTACTCATACAACGATTTTGCCGACTTAATGTCTGAACAATCTGATCCTTCAATTATGCTTAAAACATTATGCAATGCAAAACCAAAAATCAATTATGCAAAATAAAAGATTGACTACCCCTTGTTCATTTTGAAACCATCACCAACAACAATATCATTCTATACACCAGTATAGTTGAGTTAGTTCAAGTGGTTCTCAAGAGAACAATCCAATTTGAGCTTCATAAGCAATTCGATTTTTCCTGCAACTTCATTCCCATAACACAATTTATTGAATGTGGTCAAGAAATTGATATACATTTTGCTCAAACATATAATTAATGAACCACCATATCACAACATAAATTAGAATACATAAATAAGAATATATAAGAAGACGCAGATAAGAAGACATAAATAAGAAGATATCTTTTTCATTAAACTACTATTAAACTATAAGAAAATAGACATAAGAGCCAAGATATTAATTGGTCAGTGAGCAAACCAATATAATTGAGTGTCCTCTAATGGTAAAGGTAAGAAAACTCCTAATGCTTACAAACCATTCTGCAAAATAAAGTGGATCAAATGAGTATGGTTTATTGGAGTATAACAAAATCAACTTAGAAAAACTGAAAACAAAAGTGAATATATAAACTAAAGAGAAGAGTAGAAGAAAAACAATAAGCAAATGATTTAATCTACATGACTATGTCTTGTGTAAATCCTGCTACGCAAAAAAAGTACCTTGATACAAAGCAAGCCATAAGTGACACAACAATCAAATTTCAATAGTGAGCTAAATATCCTGCATAGCATAAGCAAACTCAACATCATTGTGTTAGGTTAATATTGCAGTACCCATCAAATAAATAAAATATATTATTTAGGTTAATGGTTTGTATTGTAGTCCCCGTCAAATAAAATATATTCTTTAGCAACATTGAAAGGAAAAAAAAGGAAAATTCTTCATTTAAGCCAATTAATATATTTTTAAAAATGGGATAATAGCAATGTTGTAGAAAAATACCTCTATTGGAGGATGTAATAATTCCCTAAAATACTGAGTCAATATGTTAGCAATCCCTAACAAAGAAAACCAAATGAAAATTAGCTCATGAGACTTTTCATGCTAAATGAAACCACATAAGAAGAGATTGAGGGCTATATAGAGAGGTAAAGAGAAAAAGGCACAAAAAATACACTAAAAAGAAAGTAACGTTGGGTATTTGCAGAATGGAAACAACTTTGGTACCTGCAGTGCACATCAACCTAAGAGGTTACAATCAACCATCAGCCATCATCATCATTCATCAACTTACTCCAACCAGTCATCAGATCCCTACATTTGAGCACTAAGCAGACTTCATGCTAGCACTATAATAGTAATACCATTTATAACGATGAAGAAGATGTAAAACACGTAACACAATGAATTTTCATCTAGATAGAGTTGTATTGCATTATGCAAAATTATACATCATAAGGAAATAAAGTGATTGTAATCCAGTAAAGTAAGAAAAAAGTCACTGTATTCCCAAGCAAGGTTGCTTATATAAGAAAGCTAAAGAGTGCATTTGATTGCCGTGCATTTTCTGTTTTCTCTATTTCTATCTTAATAGCCATCCTTCTACCAAAATCAAAGGATTCCATACTCTATATGAGCATCACTTTTTGGAGATATTGAGCAACCTATCAATATATCAATTCACTCACCTATCACATTTCCAAAAAACAATAAGAGAAACAAAAAAATTGTTTGAATTAGAACAAATATGAAAAAAATAAAATAAAAAGGATTTGTGCATCACAGTTTAAAAAAGGTATGGCAGTGAGAAACAAAACATATTGATTCAAATGAGCTAAAAAAAAATATTTAGAATCCATTACTCATGAAAAATGCCTAAATTCTTTATCTCAAAATCTATCATTCTTACTACCAAAATATTTCTCCAATCGATCTGAAAAGTCGATGCCAAAGAGAAATTACAAAAGTAATAATTAGAAAATAGAGATATAAATCAGTGTCAGAAGAGAACATGAGATATTTCTTCATCATGATGGCGTGTCATAGAATGGGAAGGATGAGAATTGAAGAGATAGTGGGAGAAGAACAAATGATCAGGAAATAGAATGGAAAAAGAAAGGATTTGCATACTCACGCAAATGAAACATTGCTTTTCTCAAATTTATTAACGGAAAAAAGAAAGGATTTGTCAAAAGATGAAACATTGCATACTCACACAAATTTTTGTTTTGTTTTTCAACAAAAATAGGATAATTAGGTTGGAAAGGATAGGAGCGATCTGTTTAAAGGAAATAATAGGAGTGATTTGTTTTTTTTTTTTTTTTTTTTTGTTGTAGGAAACGATTTTTGGAGTGCAAACAAAATAGGAGCAATCACTTAATAGGAGTGATTTGTTTTTTTTTTTTTATGTTTATCAATTTAGCAGCAATTTGTTACACCTAATTTTCTTTGTTAGGAGTGATTTGTTTTTTTTTTTTATGTCATGAATTAGTTAGATGGAGGAAATATCAAAGTTACATAAAAAAGCAATGAAAATAAAAGAATCAAAGAAAAGAAAAAGGTATGTTAACTAACCAGATGATTATGTGAAATCAAGAGAAAAAGGGAGTGATGTTGCTTGCGGTTCGTGAACCAAGAGAAAAGGAAGAAATAAATATGAAAGTAAACAATTTTTGAGTAAAATTAAGGTGAAGTTTAGGGCCAATTTGTTTCAACAACAAAATAGGGCTATAGTTGTTTCGGAAAAATAGGGCTATAGTTGTTTCGGAATTAAGCTTTAGGTTAGGGTTAAAACAGGAAATTTAATCCCTAGGGTTTAGGTTAAAATTAGGGCTAACATTAGCTTACGGTTAACTTTTATAGATAAATAGATGCATTGCACACCAATTTCATTCCTATCCACTTGCCTTTTTTTTTTGAAGAAAATATTTTCTACCATATCAATCCTTATCAATCCTTATTTATTAATTTTCTTACGTCTGCAGCAACTTAACCTAATTTTTTCCCGCTCATTTGCTTTATTAGGTTTGCAATTATTTAACCTAACAAATTCTATCTAAAAAAATGCATTGCACACCAATTTCATTCCTATCCTCTTGCCTTTTTTTTTTGAAGAAAATATTTTCTACCATATCAATGATGTTAAAGATTATTTATTGGTCTTTATTATAGTCGAGAAAACTCATGCGACGCACGGGTCAAAAGTCTAGTTAGTTTTGTTAAGTCGGCAACAACTTAACCTAATTTTTTCTCTCCACTAATTCCTTATTAGGTTTGCAACAATTCAGTCCTAACATTTTGGCTCTAAATTTGCATCATTAGTTTGTGATTATTCATGCTACCTCAACAAAAACCTAATATTTTCCTCTTTTCTTCTTTACCTATCCATGATTTTTCTCGAGGTTCGTTCCCATTAAACCTTTCTCTCTTCCTTCTTTGTTTTTTCTTCACCGCTTTCCATATAAATTCACAATTCACAATGTGATTTTTTTTCCCACTTCACATATTCAAGCTTAATACATAGATGTGTCAACGGTTTATATTCATTGATACGGGGTTATTAATTTATTTATATCGTTTTATATTAGGGTATGCTCAACTAAATTGCCCATATTTCAGTTCTTCGCATGTTTTAATTAAGTTATTGTCATTAAACCATATACCGATGCCGCACTATTTTGCTGTCTTTGTTATTCTTGGCAGGTTAATTTGAAGAAAACATTGCATTTTGGCTGACCATTATTCTATATGCAAATTGTTGATCCTAATTTTGTGCTGCATTATTTTATGATCCATTTTTATGATCCATTTTAGACTGTTTATGACTTATACTACTGGGACCATTTTCAATAGAGACTATTCATGACTAATATTGTTAACATTATCACCATCAAGCTGTATTTTGGTTATGTGTTTGATGACATTGCCGATGCATTAGTTTACGATACATTGCTGATTGTGTACGTCTACTATTGCCAAGTTCGTGGTTTACTTCTTCAAATACGTTCGACTTTTATCAAATATTTAACGTAACTTAGTCATAGTGATTTATCGTTAAACTTACGATTAAACTATAAATCATTGAATTATGTGTCTAAAAATATATGACCCGTGCTGCACGGGTAGACGATCTAGTAATTTATTATAATAACTAACTACGGGAAAAATATTTGTGACTTATGATTATATATTTAAAATTAGTGCAACAACATACAAGCAAATGGTTGAGTACAAGACCTGACCTAATATACTCGGTGTGCTTTATTGGAAGATACATGCAAAAGCCTACTGAATTTCAAATGGCAGTTGTGAAGAGATTTATCACAATATAAAAAAACCAATTTAAAGCTAAAAAGATTAATCTAATACACACGTTAAAACTTAAAACACCCTAAGATGGGTTGGTGGTGGTAGTTCCTTGGAGTATTTTTTTTTTTTTACACAAGTTCCTTGGAGTATTAAAGAAAGCATATTTTGGTTTCCTGTGGTGGGCCTCTCTGTTCGTGACTTTTGAAGTGGTGTGTTTTGTTTTTGCTTGCCACTAGTTTGGTTTGATTCCTTCAATGTACTACTATTGTATCTTTTGGAGTCTTGCTTGCACTATGTCACGTGAAGGCTGCTAGTGCTTCTTAATTTTTGCCTTGGCCACCATCTTTTTCTTTTTGTTTATTATCTTTTGGACTAATAGACCTCAGTCAAAGCTTCAGCTTTAGGCTTGGGTTGTGTTAGCTTTCCTTTAGTTGCTTCTTTTAAGTAGGGGGATTAGTATATCTTTGATAGTTCCTTTGATCTCTCTTAGGGGTGGGCATGGTTCGGTTAACCATGTTAACCGAACCGAACCGAACCGAACCAAAGTGTTGAAATGGTTCGGAAAAACTAAACCGAACCGTTTAAAGTTTGGAAGTATCCGAACTGAACCTAAGTTATGGTTCGGTTAACCATTTTCTTACCTATTAACCAAACCGATCCGAACCAAAACAAATATTTTTTATCCAATGAATAAAATCACTTTTATTAAAAAAATAACAAATTAGAATTAAAAGCTAGAATAGTTTATTTCTTCAAAACAAATTATCTTATGCAAAACAACTTATTACGATCTCTTTTATTTGAAAAAAATAGCTTATTCAAAACAACTTATTTTATGAAAAACAACTTATTACGATATCTTTTTAAAAACAATTTATTCAAAACAACTTATTTATGCAAAACAACATATCAAGATCTCTTTTTTCAAAATAACTTATTCAAAACAGCTTATTTACGTAAAACAGCTTATTAGGATCTCCTTTTTCAAAATAACTTATTCAAAACAGCTTATTTATGCAAAACGGCTTATTAGGATCTATTTTTTTAAAAAAACTTATTCAAAACAGCTTATTTATACAAAACAGCTTATCAAGATCTCTTTTTTCAAAACAACTTATTGAAAACAACTTATTTATGCAAAACAGCTTATTAGTATCTCTTTTTTCAAAATAACTTATTCAAAACGGCTTATTTATGCAAAACAGCTTATCAAAAAAGCTTATTTACGTAAAACAGCTTATTAGGATCTCCTTTTTCAAAACAACTTATTTATGCAAAACAGCTTATTAGGATCTCTTTTTTCAAAAAAAATTATTCAAAACAGCTTATTTATGCAAAACAGCTTATTAGGATCCCTTTTTTCAAAATAACTTATTCAAAACAGCTTATTTATGCAAAACGACTTATTAGGATCTCTTTTTTCAAAAAAAAACTTATTCAAAACTGCTTATTTATGCAAAAACAGCTTATTAGGATATACTTTTTCAAAACAACTTATTCAAAACAGCTTATTTATGCAAAACAGCTTATTACGATCTCTTTTTTCAAATTAACTTATTCAAAACAGCTTATTTACACAAAACAACTTATTACAATCTCTTTTTTTCAAAATAACTTATTCAAAACAGCTTATTTACGTAAAACAGCTTATTAGGATCACTTTTTTTCAAAATAACTTATTTTGAAAAAGCTGTTTTGAATAAGTTAGTTTGAAAAAAGTGATCCTAATAAGCTGTTTTACGTAAATAAGCTGTTTTGAGTAAGTTATTTTGAAAAAAGAGATCGTAATAAGCTGTTTTGCATAAATAAGCTTTTTTAAATAAGTTATTTTGAAAAAAGTGATCCTAATAAGCTGTTTTGCGTAAATAAGCTGTTTTGAATAAGTTGTTTAGAAAAAGTATATCCTAATAAGCTGTTTTTGCATAAATAAGCTGTTTTGAATAAGTTGTTTTGAAAAAGGAGATCGTAATAAGCTGTTTTGAATATGTTATTTTTGAAAAAAGTGATCCTAATAAGCTGTTTTGCGTAAATAAGCTGTTTTGAATAAGTTGTTTTGAAAAAGTATATCCTAATAAGCTGTTTTTGCATAAATAAGCTGTTTTGAATAAGTTGTTTTGAAAAAGGAGATCGTAATAAGCTGTTTTGTATAAATAAGCTATTTTGAATAAGTTATTTTGGAAAAAGTGATCCTAATAAGCTGTTTTGTGTAAATAAGCTGTTTTGAATAAGTTAGTTTGAAAAAAGTGATCCCAATAAGCTGTTTTACGTAAATAAGCTGTTTTGAATAAGTTATTTTGAAAAAAGAGATCGTAATAAGCTGTTTTGTGTAAATAAGCTGTTTTGAATAAGTTATTTCGAAAAAAGAGATCTTAATAAGATGTTTTGTGTAAATAAGTGGTTTTGAGTAAGTTATATTGAAAAAAGAGATCGTAATAAGCTGTTGTGCATAAATAAGCTGTTTTGAATAAGTTTTTTTTGAAAAAAGTGATCCTAATAAGTTGTTTTGCGTAAATAAGCTGTTTTGAATAAGTTTTTTTTTGAAAAAGAGATCGTAATAAGCTGTTTTGTGTAAATAAGCTGTTTTGAATAAGTTGTTTTGAAAAATGAGATCGTAATTAGTTGTTTTAAATAAGTTGTTTTGAAAAAAGAGATCCTAATAAGTTGTTTTGCATAAATAAGCCGTTTCTAATAAGTTATTTTTGAAAATGAGATCCTAATAAGTTGTTTTGCATAAATAAGTTGTTTTGGATAATTTGATTTTAAAATAAATTGTTTTGCATAAAAGAATTTATTTTAAAATAAGTTGTTTTGAATAAATTGTTTTTTAAAATAAATTGTTTTTAAATAGATATGCTTAATGGTTCGGTTTGGTTCAGTTCGGATAATTGTGGTTACTAACGGTTCAGTTCGGTTAGTGAATTGTTATCAAAATAATGGTTCAGTTCGAGAATTGGTTAAATGGTTCAGTTAATTTTGATGTGGTTCGGTTCGGTTAACCGGTTCAAAATGGATTTTGGTTATTTTTGCCCACCCCTAATCTCTCTTGTGCTTTAGTGTTTTTTTTGGATTGAGGGTGTAATATTGGGGCTAATCCTTCAAAGTGTCATTTGTACTTGACTTGTGGCTTTAACCGATTTTTTGGTTATACCGCGTTTTATTGAAATCTCATATCTTTCGACCAAAAAAAAAAAAAAAGCACCATAAGATCAATTTGACTATTTATCTATCAAAATACACTAAACTAACACTTCTAGTGCGAAGATAACTTTTCTTTTTAAAATTGATAGCTATGATTAGAATTTATCTTTAACATCATTAACATTGGCTAGCTATACTCAAACTCGCATTGGTTAAATATGTTTAGTCACATTTTGGTAAATAAATAGACTACTCGAACAAAAAACACAATCAGAATCATTCATAAACAAAAACATAGATTAATCTGATTAATAAAATATGCAAGCCACTCATAGATACGACAAAAGTTAAAAAAAAAAAATCATGTCTTCCATTGTCTTCAACAAAATTAGTCTCTTGAAGGATAACATCAACTTTTCACTTGGACTTCACATTCAAAATCAATCAAATGGATCATAACAATCATCATCTATTAGAGAATCCTGGTAATAAACTCGATCATCATAATCGCAGTCTTCATAGTTGTAGACAACTGGCAATCGCAAATCTTTAATCTGTTCAAGGCACCTTTTCCTCAAGCTTTCACTCAAATTAAGATTATAACATCTTCGAATATCAAGAGCCTGAAGAAGAGGACAGCCATCAAGAATAGCAAGCAAACCTACATTAGAGAGCTCATTTCCTATGATATTAAGATGGCATAGTCCAGACATTGTTTTTGCAATAACAAATGCCTCATCATCACCAACATCATACACCCTATATTGATTACGAGATCTCACAAGTTTGAGCACCTTTAAAAGAGGGCATGATCGGCCAACAGCTTCAAGAGACTCTGTGGATAGGACGCACTCTGAAATGTCCAGCACCTCTAGCTGTGGAAAATTTCTCACAGCTTCACTGAAGCTTCTCTCTAAAATTCTATGGCAGTTGGCAAGCTTCAAGCATTGTAGGTTAATAGCACTGTAAAAAGATAATATCATTAAGCAACAAAACATTTTAAGAAAATAAATCACAAATGGTAAATAAAAGAAATTAACACTTTAATTCAAGAGAAAAATATTGCGATGATAATAACAATTACTTCTTAGCTATGCATTCAAGGAGATCATCAGTGCAAAAAGACTCAATTTCGATGATTTCTAGATGACCAGAACTACGTTCAATGGCATAGCGACAAATCTCAACTAAATCGTCATCTGGAGTGTCAAGGTCAATCATGCGAATAGTTCGCCACATGAGAGGATCCTTGCATATGTTCCACCATTGAGGACAAACTTGACATGCACTTCTTACAATTTCAATGGTATCAAGCCTTTGAAGAATGTTTGCAGTGATGTCTCTAGGAAGTTGCAACCAATTTGGCACTGCTATGCTTTCACATTCTGCATCCTTTGCAGGAATAGAATGAGATGCCATCATCATATATGCAAACTATGCCGTAGCATAAGTATTTGATTCCAGAACTATTGCCTTTTATAGACACCGCTAAGAATAAAACTTTATTATGGTCATGCGTATCATACACTAAGACGCTTAGAATAAACCTTTTTGATGAAACGCAAAGAATAAAACTTGATAAGTTTCCCCAATACCCTATTGTTAGAGTACTCCATGGGTCCTTAAACATATGCACTTATTGTATCTATCTTATTAAAAAAATTGATAATATAATTTGAAAAAATAATCATAAACTCATTTAGTAATTTGAAATAGATTTTTATTTAAGGATAAATTTTTGTTAAATTCGTGATTACAGTTAGATACGAAGAGAGTATTTTTTTTTTTAGAAAGATACGAAGAGAGTATTAACTACTCAGTTAGTATGAATTTTTAACCACTAAATTACCTGAAAAATACAAATAGCATAGATTTTTAGATATGCTAAAGCACACACAAGCAGTCACTATCCAGTCAATGTATCCGAAAATATCTCACTAAATCCACACAAGCAATTTGAGCATACAATTCGAGTACATCATAGAATAGACAGACACAAACAAAGGGGCATCAACTCCAATGAACTCCATAGTGGAATATAACACGCCACCCCTATGCTCATGCTCATTAAAACACATTGCCTCAGCTTTAATGACTTAATTTTTTTTTTAAGGGTCTTGTTAACGAGTGTCTCCGGAATACTCTTTAAATATGCTAAATAAACTAAGTATATTTTCAAAATATAAAAGTTTTCAATTTCCAATGCACTGATTACACAAACTTTTATAAAAAATTACTATTTTAGGTCCTTAACCAGTGCCCCGGGGGCACTAGTTAACATTTTCCTTTTTTTAATTGGGAAAGAGCAGTCCAAAAACAAGCGGTACCAATAAAATGTACATGAAATTGTATGCCGTGACAAATACGAGAAAACAAGACTGAACATTTACAAGTAAGTCTTATGGAAGACAGGGGTGGCCTTGAGCATAGGAGGGAGGGGCGGCCACCCATGACACCATTTTTTTCAATGATTCTATTGAAAATATATTCTCAAGAGAACTTTGTTTATCAATAAATTTTTTGCAACAAAAAATGCAAAGAAGAAAGACATTCAACATTAACATGATTAACATTGAAGTGGTAGATCTAAGTTTGTTTATGACATTAACATGATTACTTACTCACATTTTCTTTTTTGTTTTTGAATTCAAACCCAATTTTACTGATAAATATTTCATTAACGATATTATAAATTAAAGATTGGTCTGTAACAACCATCGAGTCTTCGTCTCACTCGTATCAAATCCTAGCTTCTCTAATGCTCGTGCAATTTAGCTTCTAAAACTCATAAACTCAAACTCAATGGTTCGCTCTCGATCTTATCAATTCATCTTTCAACTTAATCGCTTAACTTAATGGGAGATAACATCGAGCTTGGTTCTACACTCCCTCAATCCAAGAAGGAGCTAGCTTTTTTTACGACACTGACGAATGGAAGAATGAATCTGATGAGCTCCAATCTTGACTCTCACTGGTCAAACAGGCGCAATGGACCAAAAGATAATAAAAGGACACCATAACAGAAGAGCAGATCTAATACAAAGACAATTTTTTTCTCATGAAGCAGCTTTGCAAGAAAGGAGTTAGCTCCCTCCGGGCACGGTTTGGGAAAGTAATTAATCAATTTTGTTTTAAATCAAGACTGAATAATACACCTATGAACTTTAATTTTGAGAATGGTGAATTTGAAAATATCAATTTAATATTAAACGGCCACGTAAACATTTTTTAAATGAGCTTGATGAAAGAAAGATCATGGTGCAGTTATTTTCGGTGAGACCTTCGTTACCCCCCCCCCCCCCCCCCCCCCCCCTCTCTCCTTGACAACTATTGTAGAGTACACACATCCTGTGCAAATTACATATGAATAAGGTCAATAATGAGGTAATAATTACAAATTTGGGAGAAAAATAAGCATAACAGAGTTGGAGGAAACCAATAATAAATTCTATGAAACCGAGTAGGAGCCAAGCGTTGATGCCACTCTAGCAGTAATGTCTTCTCCTGCATAAGAATTATATGATTTATTTTAATTTACAAGTTTCGATATTGTACTAAAAATAAACTTCCATGTCAAACACACAGAATACAATCAAGTGCTTCTTTTGGGAACTCTGATTCAAACCACATACAAGGTGTAGTTAGGAGTGTATCTTGGAAGTCCGGAGTGTATCTTGGAAGTCCCCTCCCTCTTGGCTCGGTTTCTCTTAATGTGGATGGTAGCGTGTTCAAAAATTTAGGTTTAACAAGGTTTTGTTGTCTTATTCGAGATCATGAAGGCTATTTTCTATGTGGTTTCTATGGTAATATTGACCCCTCTTGTATTTTATATGCTGAGATTCTTGCACTTTATCATGTTCTTGATTTGTGTTGGTCGACTGGTTATCGGCGAGTTATTTGCTATTCAGATTCCTTGCATGTGATTCAGTTGGTTCAAGATCCTCTTAACATGTTTTACAGATTTGGTAACTTGATTAGCTTAATTAAGAAACTCTTAGTCAAGATTGGATTGTTGATTTGTGTCATACTCTTCGGGAAGGCAACATTGCTACTGATTGTTTGACTAAGTTATGTGATAAAAGTTCTGAGAAATTAGTGCTTTTAGATACAACTCCTCTTAATTTATCCTCCATGTTGCTTGTTGATGTATTAGGCATCTCTTTTGTTAGGCATTAAGTTTTTTTTTTTTTTTTTTTAGTTTTTTCTTTTCTTTTTCTCTTTTCCGTTTGTAACCAAAAAAATAAAACAAGTGCTTCTTTATTAACAAAAAGTACATAATAACAATAAGTTATAAGCTACAGGACTAAAAAGGATACCAAATATCAAATCAAAATATTAATTCAATTATCTTTATTTATTAATTTTGTTAAGTCAGCAACAACTTAACCTAATTTTTTCCCTCCACTAATTCCTTATTAGGTTTGCAACAACTCAATCCTAAAATTTTCGTTCTAAATTTGCATCATTAAATGCTAATCCTCAACCCTAAAATTTTGACTCTAAATTTGCATCATTAGTTTGTGATTATTAATGCTACCTCAACAAAAACCAAATATTTTCCTCTTTTCTTCTTTACCTATCCATGATTTTTCTCGAGGTTCGTTTCCATTAAACCTTTCTCTCTTCCTTCTTTGTTTTTTCTTCACCACTTTCCATATAAATTCACAATTCACAATGTGATTTTTTTTCCCACTTCACATATTCAAGCTTAATACACAGATGTGTCAACAGTTTATATTCATTGATATGGGGTTATTAATTTATTTATATCGTTTTATATTAGGGTATGCTCAATTAAATTGCCCATATTTCAGTTCTTTGCATGTTTTAAATAAGTTATTGTCATTAAACCATATACCGATGCCTCACTATTTTGCTGTCTTTGTTATTCTTGGCAGGTTAATTTGAAGAAAACATTGCATTTTGGCTGACCATTATTCTATATGCAAATTGTTGATCCTAATTTTGTGCTGCATTATTTTATGATCCATTTTAGACTGTTTATGACTTATACTACTGGCAGGGGCGTAGCCCTTCATATGGGAGGGGTAGCCTTGGCTACCCCAAAAAATATATTATTATTGAATTGGTCGGTATGTATTTATATCCGGTTACCTCAAATAATAAACATTTAGCTACCCCAAACAAGTTCAGTTGGAAAAATTAGCATAAATAATAAAGTAAAAAATTACTGCATGCATGATTGATAGATTTATTTGTATTGGTTTGATACTTCTGCTCTCAACAACAACAATAGAGAAACTTTTTTCAACAATAAAAATTATCAAAACAATAGTCATAGACAAATTAAATGGACAATGAGTTTCTTGCAAATTAATTATTTATTTACATTTGAAAAGACATTATTAAACAGATAATTATGGATGAAATTGGGTTCTTGAAACACATTTTGCCCAATGTTAATTTTGGTCCTTAATTTTTTGTTAGATATTATATTCAAGACTAAAAAGATTTTTTTTTTGTAAGATTTTAAAAACAACAACAACAACCAAGCCTTATCCCACTAAGTGGGGTCGGGTACATGGATCAAATGCTGCCATAATGTTCTATCATAAACCAAATTTGGATCCAACTCATTGACCTCTAAATCTTTTCTAATGGTTTCTCTAATAGTTTTCCTAGGTCTTCCTCTACCTCTTTTAACTTGACTCTCCTCCATTTGATCTACTCTTCTTACCCCGGCATCTACGGGTCTTCTCTCTACATGTCCAAACCATCTAAGCCTATTTTCTACCAACTTTTCTACTATAGGTGCTACCCCACTCTCTCTAATGGTGTCATTCCTAATCCTATCCTGTCTAGTCTTACCACTCATCCAACGCAACATCCTCATCTCCGCTACGCTTACTTTACTCTCGTGTTGGCTCTTAACCGCCCAACACTCCGTACCATACAACATTGCCGGCCTGACTGCTGTCCGATAGAACTTTCCTTTCAGCTTAAGTGGTACTTTCTTATCGCACAAAACACCTGAGGCTCTTCTCCATTTCAACCACCCGGCTTGAATACGATGATGTACATCAGCTTCTATTTCTCCGTCATTTTGTACTATGGACCCAAGATATCTAAACCATGTAACTTGGGGTATGACATGATCTCCAACTTTCACCTCCAAGGTAGACCCACTTCTCCTTTTGCTGAAGTTACATTCCATATACTCCGTCTTGCTTCTACTCAGGCGGAAGCCATACGCTTCTAAGGCTTGCCTCCAAGTCTCTAGCCTCCCGTTTAACTCCTCCCTCGACTCACCAAGCAAGATTACATCATCTGCAAAAAGCATACATCTCGGTGCTAATTCTTGGATGTGTTCCGTCAGCACATCCAAAACTAAAGTAAAAAGATAAGGACTTAGGGTTGACCCTTGATGCAGTCCTATTGTTATTGTAAAATTTTAAAAAACTGAGACAAAAATTGAATAATTTTTTGAAGGACTAACCATAAAAAATTATAATGTATGAGACTAAAAATATATTTTATCCTTAAATTTAATATGTTTGTTTTAAAAAAAAATTCTTCTTTATAGTTGGCCCCTGCGTAAATTTTCTGCGAGCTTCGCCACTGACTACTGGAACCATTTTCAATAGAGACTATTCATGACTAATACTGTTAACATTATCACCATCAAGCTGTATTTTGGTTATGTGTTTGATGACATTGCCGATACATTAGTTTACGATACATTGCTGATTGTGTATGTCTACTATTGCCAAGTTCGTGGTTTACTTCTTCAAATATGTTCGACTTTTATCAAATATTTAACGTAACTTAGTCATAGTTATTTATCGTTAAACTTACGATTAAACTATAAATCATTGAATTATGTTTCTAAAAATATATGACCCGTGCGGCAGCACGGGTAGACGACCTAGTAATTTATTATAATAACTAACTATACGTGGGAAAAATATTCTTGACTTATGATTATATATTTAAAATTAGTGCAACAACATACAAGCAAATGGTTGAGTACAAGACCTGACCTTAGTATACTCGGTGTGCTTGATTGGAAGATACATGGAAAAGCCTACTGAATTTCAAATGGCAGTTGTGAAGAGATTTATCACAATATAAAAAAACCAATTTAAAGCTAAAAAGATTAATCTAATAGACACGTTAAAACTTAAAACACCCTAAGATGGGTTGGTGGCGGTAGTTCCTTGGAGTATTAAAGAAAGCATCTTTAAGTTAAATTCTGCTCTTTACCCAAATGGTTTTGCTCACTCCCAAAGTAAAAGTTGAAAATACCCTTACACATGTTAACTCACGTTGCGTGGGTTAACTTGCGCTAGTTATAATAGAAACGTGACTTAAGTCACGTTCTAAATTAACTTCTTAACTTTAATCTAAATTATTTTATTAACATTATTCTGAAATTATTTTGTTTACATTAATCTAAATTATTTTCTTAACTTTATTCTAAATTATTTGATTAACATTATTCAGAAATTATTTTGTTTACATTAATCTAAATTATTGATTCGATATTATTCTTTAAATAAATAGAAATATTAATAAAAGTAAATACAACATTAGAAAAAAAGCAAATATAAAATAAATGAATAAAAGATGCATAGAACAATATCTTATTTTATTAATAATTCATACATTACAACAATTGTCATACAATAATTTTGAACTTATTCACTAAATCTACTTATTTTCTCCTTTTTGGGGTAAAAAATAATCAATCTTCGTGGGGTAAAATAGTGAGCAGCCTTCTTGGGGAAAATACATCATTAACCCTTGGGCTAAATTTAAATCAGGTTTTTTTACCACAAGAAGTTCTTTTTACCCACGGTAAAAAGTTTCTGCGGTTAAAAAAGCAGATTTAAAATTATCCCACGGGTCGATCACTTCCCCAAGTCGGCTACTCACTATTTTACCCCGATGAATTTTGATCACTTTTTACCCCAAAGAGAATATTGAAAAAAAAACAAAGAAAGAAGAGAATTAGAGGGAGAGAGTGGGAGGAGATAATGTGAGGAATATAAGAAGTATGTGAGGGTATTTATATGTAGAAATGGGAACCTAGGTTGTATCTAACATAAATGTGGTAAAAAAAAAAACGTGTTCTTGTGGTAAAAAACGTGTGGATTGAATGTTGGAAAACTGACCAAAGTTGGAAAAAGGTTGTTCTTCACCGGCCAAGTAGCGTGAGTTAACTCGCGCTAGTGCTAAGTGGCGTGTGACTTAAGTCACGCTCCTAATGCACTAGCGCAAGTTAAGTTGCATAGGGGTATTTTGGACTTTTACTTTGGGAGTGAGCAAAACCATTTGGGTAAAGAGCAGAATTCCTTTTGGTTTCCTATGGTGGGCCTCTCTGTTCGTGACGTTTTTTTTTTTTGAATAACTCTGTTCGTGACTTTTGAAGTGGTGTGTTTTGTTTTTGCTTGCCACTAGTTTGGTTTGATTCCTTCAATGTACTACTATTGTATCTTTTGGAGTCTTGCTTGCACTATGTCACGTGAACGCTGCTAGTGCTTCTTAACTTTTGCCTTGGCCACCATCTTTTTCTTTTTGTTTATTATCTTTTGGACTAATAGACCTTAGTCAAAGCTTTAGCGTTAAGCTTTCCTTTAGTTGCTTCTTTTAGGGTTTGTTTGGAAGACAAGAGAGAGTGAAAGGAAAGATAGTATGAGGAAAGATTGTTAAAGGAATGAAAGAGAGAAGAAAGTGAATGGAAAGTGAGATGATTGTTTAGCCGTTTGGTATCAAAGAAAGTGGAAAGAAAAGTAAAGGAAAGATAGATCTATGTTTATTAAAATGACATAAATATCCTTACATTAAAAATTGAATATTATATATATATATATATATATATATATATATATAATTAATTAATAAAGTAACATATATTAATAAAAAACAAATAATAACCCGTAACAAACAAATAATAAATTAAAAGTATTATATTCCATATACATAGTACTAAAAATTGAATGCCAGAAACCAAACCAAAATCACGTGAGAAAACAAGCGCATGCCATTGGAATTTTTTATTCAATATTGGCAATATTGTAATTTTACCATTCAGAAAACCATTCCCCAACTTTCTTCACTGCATTGAGTGGAAAGTTTTAGAACGTGGGCCCCCACCAAAATGATACTTTCTGTCTACGGTAACAGAGCAACCAAACCAAGGAAAGACTACTAATCCATCCACTTTCTGTTCTTTCATCAATCTTTCCTTACACTATCACTCAAACCAAACAGACCCTTAAGTAGGGGGATTAGTATATCTTTGATAGTTCCTTTGATCTCTCGTGCTTTAGTTTTTTTTTTTGTATTGAGGGTGTAATATTGAGGCTAATCCTTCAAAGTGTCATTTGTACTTGACTTGTGGCTTTAACCGATTTTTTGGTTATACCGCATTTTATTGAAATCTCATATCTTTCGACCAAAAAAAACACCCTAAGATCAATTTGAATATATCAAAATACACTAACCTAACACTTCAAGTGCGAAGAGAACTTTTCTTTTTAAAATTGATAGCTATGATTAGACTTTATCTTTAACATCATTAACATTGGCTAGCTATACTCAAACTCGCATGAGTTAAATATGTTTAGTCACATTTTGGTAAATAAATAGACTACTCGAACAAAAAACACAAATCAGAATCATTCATAAACAAAAACATAGATTAATCTGATTAATAAAATATGCAAGCCACTCATAGATATGACAAAAGTTAAAAAAAAAAAAAAAATCATGTCTTCCATTGTCTTCAACAAAATTAGTCTCTTGAAGGATAACATCAACTTTTCACTTGGACTTCACATTCAAAATCAATCAAATGGATCATAACAATCATCATCTATTAGAGAATCCCGGTAACAAACTTGATCATCATAATCGTAGTCTTCATAGTCGTAGACAACTGGCAATCGCAAATCTTTAATCTGTTCAAGGCACCTTTTCCTCAAACTTTCACTCAAATTAAGATTATAACATCTTCGAATATCAAGAGCCTGAAGTAGAGGACAGCCATCAAGAATAGCAAGCAAACCTACATTAGAGAGCTCATTTCCTATAATATTAAGATGGCTTAGTCCAGACATTGTTTTTGCAATAACAAATGCCTCATCATCATCAACATCATACACCCTATATTGAATAGGCGATCTCGCAAGTATGAGCACTTTTAAAAGAGGGCATGATAGGCCAACAACTTTAAGAGACTCTGTGGATAGGACGCACTCTGAAATGTCCAGCACCTCTAGCTGTGGAAAATTTCTCACAGCTTCACAGAAACTTCTCTCTAAAATTCTATGGCAGTTGGCAAGCTTCAAGCAACGTAGGTTAATAGCACTGTAAAAAGATAATATCATTAAGCAACAAAACATTTTAAGAAAATAAATCACAAATGGTAAATAAAAGAAATTAACACTTTAATTCAAGAGAAAAATATTGCGATGATAATAACAATTACTTCTTAGCTATGCATTCAAGGAGATCATCAGTGCAAAAAGACTCAATTTCGATGATTTCTAGATGACCAGAACTACGTTCAATGGCATAGCGACAAATCTCAACTAAATCGTCATCTGGAGTGTCAAGGTCAATCATGCGAATAGTTCGCCACATGAGAGGATCCTTGCATATGTTCCACCATTGAGGACAAACTTGACATGCACTTCTTACAATTTCAATGGTATCAAGCCTTTGAAGAATGTTTGCAGTGATGTCTCTAGGAAGTTGCAACCAATTTGGCACTGCTATGCTTTCACATTCTGCATCCTTTGCAGGAATAGAATGAGATGCCATCATCAAATATGCAAACTAAACTATGCCATAGCATAAATATTTGATTCCAGAACTATTGCCTTTTATAGACACCGCTAGTGAAAACTAAACATTTTAAGACGCTAAGAATAAAACCTTGTTATGGTCATGCGTATCATACACGAACACGCTAAGAATAAACCTTTTTGATGAAACGCAAAGAATAAAACTTGATAAGTTTCCCCAATACTCTATTGTTACAGTACTCCATGGGTCCTTAAACATATGCACTTATTGTATCTGTCTTATTAAAAAAATTGATAATATAATTAACTTGTCAATTTTATGTATGGAGTAAAATACCTTTAGTACATGTATATAAGACACTTGATGGTTTAATTAGGAGTGTATTTGAAAAAATAATAATAAACTCATTTAGTAATTTGAAATAGATTTTTATTTTGAGAATGGTGAATTTGAAAATATCAATTTAATATTAAACGCCCACGTAAACATTTTTTAAATGAGCTTGATGAAAGAAAGATCATGGTGCAGATATTTTCGGTGAGATCTTCGTTACCCCCTTCTTGACAACTATTGTAGAGTACACACATCCTGTGCAAATTACATATGAATAAGGTCAATAATGAGGTCATAATTACAAATTTGGGAGAAAAATAAGCATAACAGAGTTGGAGTTGGAGGAAACCAATAATAAATTCTATGAAACCGAGTAGGAGCCAAGCGTTGATGCCGCTCTAGCAGTAGTGTCTTCTCCTGCATAAGAATTATATGATTTGTTTTAATTTACAAGTTTCGATATTGTACTAAAAGTAAACTTCCATGTCAAACACACATAATACAATCAAGTGCTTCTTTTGGGAACTCTGGTTCAAATCACATCCAAGGTGTAGTTAGGAGTGTATCTTGGAAGTCCGGAGTGTATCTTGGAAGTCCCCCCCCCCCCCCCCCCCCCCTCCTGGCTCGGTTTCTCTTAATGTGGATGGTAGCGTGTTCAAAAAATTGGGTTTAACAAGGTTTGGTTGTCTTATTCGAGATCATGAAGGCTATTTTCTACGTGGTTTCTATGGTAATATTGACCCCTCTTGTATTTTATATGCTGAGATTCTTGCACTTTATCATGTTTTTGATTTGTGTTGGTCGACTGGTTATCGACGAGTTATTTGCTATTCAGATTCCTTGCATGTGATTCAGTTGGTTCAGGATCCTCTTAACATGTTTCACAGATTTTGTAACTTGATTAGTTTAATTAAGAAACTCTTAGTCAAGATTGGATTGTTGATTTGTGTTATACTCTTCGGGAAGGCAACATTGCTACTGATTGTTTGGCTAAGTTATGTGATAAAAGTTCTGAGAAATTAGTGCTTTTTGATACAGCTCCTCCGAATTTATCCTCCATGTTGCTTTTTTTTTGGTTACAAGGCTAAAGGGGAAAAGGAAAAAGAAAGCAGAAAGAAAAGAGACTAAGATCTCAGGAACAAAGTTCCAGAAGCGTCATTCCTCAACAAAGGACGGAGGTCATCAGGAGGTGATGAGTGGAGAGAAAGGCTGGCATCTGAACTAGCTCCAAGTTTGGCGAGATAATCTGCACAGTAGTTCCCCTCGCGAAGAGTATGGTGAAGCGGACAGCTTAACTGAGCAAGCTTGTCTTTAATTTCCTGGATGAGGACAGCGTGAACATGAAACTTAGAAGGGTTGCCGGTTATAAGGTTGATGGAGAGGAGGGAATCCGAATAGCAAATCAACTCAACAAATTCCATGTCTTTGGCTATAGTAAGTCCATGGAGGATGGCAGTGAGCTCAGCTTCAAGGATGTCCGAGGAAGAAGGGAGGGAACCTGAAAATCCCATCAGATAAAAGCCTGCACTGTTTCGGATTAATCCCCCGAACCCTGTCCGAGATGGAGAACCAATACAACTGCCGTCGACGTTGAGAATGGCACAATCGAAGTTGCTGTTATTCCAACGGATGTGTCTGACAGAAGGAGCAATTGTGTTCAGTTTGTAGAAGCAGCTTTTGATGTCGTCTGCAGCGCTGTGAATTTGCGATATCAACCTGATAAGAGGCAAAGTTTCATCACTCAAACACATAGAGTTGCGGTGTCTCCAGACCCACCACAATCCAGCAGCGAACAAGATTGCGCGCGAACAGTTTAAACCATCCTTGATCCAGTCCGTAACACTCACAACCGAGAAGAATGAGGATTCCAGGAAACCAAGATGCTGCCAGATATTTAAGGAAAAACTACAGTCACGCAAGCAGTGTAATATAGTTTCTTCAAAATCACCACAACGTGTGCAGATAGGAGAAGGGGCAATGTTCCTGTGATGAAGCAGCGATAAAGTGGGAATTGAATTCTGACTAGGCAATGTTCCTCCATGTTGCTTGTTGATGTACTAGGCATCTCTTTTCTTAGGCATTAATTATTTTTTTTTTTTTAGTTTTTTCTTTTCTTTTTCTCTTTTCCGTTTGTAACCAAAAAAATAAAACAAGTACTTCTTTATTAACAAAAAGTACATAATAACAATAAGTTATAAGCTACAGGACTAAAAAGGATACCAAATATCAAATCAAAATATTAATTCAATTATCTTTATTTATTAATTTTGTTAAGTCTGCAACAACTTAACCTAATTTTGTTAAACTTACGAATCATTGAATTATGTTTCTAAAAATATATGACCCGTGCTGCACGGGTAGACGATCTAGTAATTTATTATAATAACTAGCTATACGCGGGAAAAATATTTGTGACTTATGATTATATATTTAAAATTAGTGCAACAACATACAAGCAAATGGTTGAGTACAAGACCTGACCTAGTATACTCGGTGTGCTTGATTGGAAGATGAAAATTGCTTTTTTGACAAAGAATAATTCCAATTGACACAAGTAAATGACCTTAATGCCCCTGGCGGTAGTTAACTACCGCTGGGAAACACGCCGGTAGTTAACTGCCGCTGGAACTCAGCGGTTGTTAACTACCGCTGATATCTGTATGTTAAGAACGCAAACAGCTTCCAGTTTCTGGTTCAAGTTCAAAACAACACAAAACCAACACAAAACCAACTTGACCCCAACTTCAATTGCACGGATTTGAGGCAAATTTCTTCAAGTAATTAACAAGTAAGTACCTTTCTTCCTATTTACATGTAATGTAGGCTGTTTAGGTTGTTAGTTTTCATAATTTTAGCAAAATGTTTAGGGTTTAGGTTAGGTTTAAAAATTGCAAATTATGATATAATTAGATGTTGTTTAGGCTTGTTTATGCTGACATTGTTGTTTAAAGTAGGTTTTTGTTCAATGTAGTTGAATTTGATGTTGAATTAACACTAATTGTGCTAGTATTTTAAAATGCACTTAAGGTGTTTGATGAAATGCCTAAGTGAAATAATCTTGCTTTTTTTGTGATTTTTTTTTTCCAAATATGTTAAATTTAATAATGTAATATGTTATGTTGGAT
The DNA here is from genome assembly GCF_051527215.1 of Medicago sativa. Taxonomy (NCBI): domain Eukaryota; kingdom Viridiplantae; phylum Streptophyta; class Magnoliopsida; order Fabales; family Fabaceae; genus Medicago; species Medicago sativa. The sequence goes on along the minus strand of NC_140751.1, from coordinate 69,561,229 downwards.
TTTGAATATGTGAATATGTGAAATGTGAAATGTCTAAGTTGAATTAATATGGTTGGATTTCCAAACTTATATTAATATGGTTTTTTTTTTAAATATGTGAAATGTCTAAGTTGAATATGTGAATATGTGAATTGTGAAATGCCTAAGCGAAATATGTACAAACTATGTGAAATGTGAAATGTGAATATGTTATGTTGGATTTCCAAACTTATATTAATATGTTTTTTTTTTATGAATATGTGAAATGTCTAAGTCGAATGATAAATGCCTTAAAAGTATATATTTTTTGGCAACTTATTTATGTTTTTTAAAATTTGTTTTGTACAGATATGGCTAGGGATACGGATGAGCAGCAGCGGGTTATTAGAGAGGATAGGATACGGAAAGGTAAAGAGGCGAGTACCGCTAGTGCTCAGAGAGAAAAGGGGGATAAAAACCCGTATGTCCCTAAGACTCGGAGGCGCAGGGACCCGAGGATACATGGAGAGGGCTCACAATCACATGCACATGTGGATTACTCCTCCTAGGTGGTTGATCCGACACCAGCGCATGATTATGCGGATGAGGGTTTTGTTGGATATGATCGGATGCAGGAGGAGAGCATGTTTTTTCAGCCGCCACCGCAGGACGAGGCAGAGGATGAGGGGGTGCCACAGGATGTTATGGAGGATTATCTTGAGGCAGATAATCCTGTTCCTGAGGGTGAGCCTGAGGCGGCGACTCAGCCACGAAGTCGTTGTGTTCAGTTGATACCACCGTATCCTGCTAGAGAGCCTCCCTTTCCTGGAGGACCTGAGACCACGTCACTATTGTCCGACTACGCGAGGCACGTGGCGAACCCTCTTTGGGTGAACCATAATAATGTAAGTGTTTAAATTGTTTAAAATTCTTTAAATGTTTTAAAGTGATTATTTAAAATATAATGTAACGTAAGTGTTTGAATTATTAAATATAATGTAGCGTAAGTGTTTTAGTTATTTAAAATAATGTAGCGTAAGTGTTTTATTTATTTAAAATAATGTAGCGTAAGTGTTTTAGTTATTAAATATAATGTAGCGTAAGTGTTTTAGTTATTTAAAATAATGTAGCGTAAGTGTTTTATTTATTTAAAATAATGTAGTGTAAGTGTTTTAGTTATTAAATATAATGTAGAGTAAGTGTTTTATTTATTTAAAATAATGTAGCGTAAGTGTTTTAGTTATTAAATATAATGTAGCGTAAGTGATTTAATTTATTTAATATTATGTAGCGTAAGTGTTTGAATCATTTAAAATAGTGACAATGTCTTATTTAATTTGAATTTCAAATGTGGCAGGATGAAGTGGGTTATAAGAGCATAAATGCAGGGAAAAGGTTGAAAGAGCTTGATAAGCCGGAGGCGGGTTTGAGGTGGTTTTGGGAGCCTGTGGAGGGGTCTGGCCTCCATGGTTTGATACACACTGGGTATTCGACTGTGACCCATGCCATGATACGTGCTCTATGCGAGAGGTGGCACACAAAGACCAGTAGTTTTCATCTACCTGTGGGGGGATGGCGATCACTTTGGACGATGTGCATAATCTCTTGCACATTCCTATTCACAACCGCATGCTGGAGCATGACGAGGCGATGGATAGGGACCGTTCGATTGATCTGATGACCAGGTTGTTGGGCATGTCAGATGCTGATGCCAGAGCTAAAGTTGGGAATGAATCTCCTGGTCATATCAGTTATCCCGCACTGAAGCGGGTTTATGAGGAGCACCTGACTGAGGCTAGACGACTTGATGATCCACAGTCGAGGGAGGAGCTGCAGGAGAGAGTCAGGAGGAGGGCGTGTTGTATGAGGAGTTTCCTTCTATATCTCGTCGGTTGTGCGCTGTTCACTAACAAAACGAACAGACACATCGACTTGATATATCTTGATTGCATGGCGGACTTGGGGGCGATTGGGAAGTGGTCATGGGGAGGGATGACCTTAGCCTACCTCTACGATTATCTAGATGATTATGTTATCTTGAATAACAGAACGATGGCTGGCTCTACGACTCTTTTTATGGTAATAATTTAATATTTATCTTAATTTCTTTATGAATTTATTTTATAAATTTTATTATCATGTTAGACTATTTTATAATGTTTTAGATTTATTGAATATTTAACTCGAATAATTATTTTTGTGTATTATTTATTTTGTTGCAGGGATGGATTTTGGAGCATTTGCCAGGTCCTTACCCAATGAAGCGTAACCCGGAGTGGGATCCGCGGAGTCCATGTGTTGGGAGATGGCTTACTAGCAGAGGGCATAAGAGTGTGCACCATTACCGCTTACGCCTGGATCGCTTGGAGGTGGATGACGTCAGGTTTTCTACCTATGGTGATCACAGAGACGTGCACCCATTTCAGATCTTGTGCACTTACTCGGGATGGCTCATGTGCGGGAAGGAGATGGTCTACCGTCATTTACCTGAGCGGGTAAAGAGGCAGTTCTCCTTTGCGCAGGACTTTCCCAGACATCCGTCAGATGTCCCTCTGGTGCCTACACAGATGCTGACGACTGTGTTGATGGACGCTCAGCCATGGTTATTCACTGTTTGGGGAGATGGGTGTGAGAGACCATGGCAGCATGTTCCTGGCTACATGGCTTGGTATGTCAGAGTCTCTCACCCTCGCATTCTCCCACCTGATGAAGGATCCCCTCGCAGACCGGCGAACGTTGAGCAGATCATAGAGGAGGAGCATGCCAGATAGATGCCTAACACACTCACGATCGTCCGAGATGTGGCGCACATAGCTAATGATATTGTGGCTAGGCAAGCCGAGATGACCAAAGAGGAGATTGTCCAGGAGGTCATGCGGATAGCTAGTGCTATTGGCCCTGCCCTTACTTATCAGATTGTCAGGCGGCGCAGGGGGCAGCAGAGGCAGGGTAGGCAGGGCTGATTATTATTAGGATTTTTTTATGTATTTTTTGACTATGATGATCATGATGTATTATTATGACATGTTCCATACATTTTCCTATTTCTATGACATATACGTACGTTCGTTTTATATTATTTCTTGCGTTTTAATTTTACCATGTTCCTGTTAAATATTGGATGAATATGTTTAGGTATCAATTGGTTATTAGATGAAAATTTTTGAAGAATTTTCAATTGGTTATTTGATAAAATTTTTAGATGAAAATGAAAATTAAAATTGGTTAGGAAAGACATTGGAAGATGGAAATGAGCTTCTGGAAAATGATAAGCACGTAGCGGCAGTTAACAACCGCTGCCTTCAGCTTCAGCGGTTGTTAACAACCGCTGAGTTCCAGCGGCTGTTAACTGCCGGCGTATCATGGAGCGATTGTTAACGGCTGCCGGCTGCTGGAGGCATTTTAGTATTTTACTTGTATCAATTAGAAGTTTTCATTGTCGGAAAAGCAATTTTCTTGGAAGATACATGGAAAAGCCTACTGAATTTCAAATGGCAGTTGTGAAGAGATTTATCACAATATAAAAAAACCAATTTAAAGCTAAAAAGATTAATCTAATACACACGTTAAAACTTAAAACACCCTAAGATGGGTTGGTGGTGGTAGTTCCTTGGAGTATTTTTTTTTTTTGACACAAGTTCCTTGGAGTATTAAAGAAAGCATATTTTGGTTTCCTGTGGTGGGCCTCTCTGTTCGTGACTTTTGAAGTGGTGTGTTTTGTTTTTGCTTACCACTAGTTTGGTTTGATTCCTTCAATGTACTACTATTGTATCTTTTGGAGTCTTGCTTGCACTATGTCACGTGAAGGCTGCTAGTGCTTCTTAATTTTTGCCTTGGCCACCATCTTTTTCTTTTTGTTTATTATCTTTTGGACTAATAGACCTCAGTCAAAGCTTCAGCGTTAGGCTTGGGTTGTGTTAGCTTTCCTTTAGTTGCTTCTTTTAAGTAGGGGGATTAGTATATCTTTGATAGTTCCTTTGATCTCTCTTGTGCTTTAGTGTTTTTTTTGGATTGAGGGTGTAATATTGGGGCTAATCCTTCAAAGTGTCATTTGTACTTGACTTGTGGCTTTAACCGATTTTTTGGTTATACCGTGTTTTATTGAAATCTCATATCTTTCGACCAAAAAAAAAAAAAAAGCACCCTAAGATCAATTTGACTATTTATCTATCAAAATACACTAAACTAACACTTCTAGTGCGAAGAAAACTTTTCTTTTTAAAATTGATAGCTATGATTAGACTTTATCTTTAACATCATTACCATTGGCTAGCTATACTCAAACTCGCATTGGTTAAATATGTTTAGTCACATTTTGGTAAATAAATAGACTACTCGAACAAAAAACACAATCATAGATATGACAAAAGTTAAAAAAAAAAAAAAAATCATGTCTTCCATTGTCTTCAACAAAATTAGTCTCTTGAAGGATAACATCAACTTTTCACTTGGACTTCACATTCAAAATCAATCAAATGGATCATAACAATCATCATCTATTAGAGAATCCTTGTAACAAACTTGATCATCATAATCGTAATCGTAGTCTTCATAGTTGTAGACAACTGACAATCGCAAATCTTTAATCTGTTCAAGGCACCTTTTCCTCAAACTTTCACTCAAATTAAGATTATAACATCTTCGAATATCAAGAGCCTGAAGAAGAGGACAGCCATCAAGAATAGCAAGCAAACCTACATTAGAGAGCTCATTTCCTATGATATTAAGAAGGCATAGTCCAGACATTGTTTTTGCAATAACAAATGCCTCATCATCATCAACATCATACACCCTATATTGAATACGCGATCTCGCAAGTTCGAGCACTTTTAAAAGAGGGCATGATAGGCCAACACCTTCAAGAGACTCTGTGGATAGGACGCACTCTGAAATGTCCAGCACCTCTAGCTGTGGAAAATTTCTCACAGCTTCACAGAAACTTCTCTCTAAAATTCTATGGCAGTTGGCAAGCTTCAAGCAACGTAGGTTAATAGCACTGTAAAAAGATAATATCATTAAGCAATAAAATATTTTAAGAAAATGAATCACAAATGGTAAATAAAAGAAATTAACACTTTAATTCGAGAGAAAAATATTGCGATGATAATAACAATTACTTCTTAGCTATGCATTCAAGGAGATCATCAGTGCAAAAAGACTCAATTTCGATGATTTCTAGATGACTAGAACTACGTTCAATGGCATAGCGACAAATCTCAACTAAATCGTAATCTGAAGTGCCAAGGTCAATCATGCGAATAGTTCGCCATATGAGAGGATCCTTGCATATGTTCCACCATTGAGGACAAACTTGACATGAACTTGTTACAATTTCAATGGTATCAAGCCTCTGAAGAATGTTTGCAGTGATGTCTCTAGGAAGTTCAAGCCAATTTGGCACTGTTGTGCTCTCAAATTTTACATCCTTTGCAGGAATAGAACGAGATGCCATCATCATATAAGCAAACTATGCCGTAGCATAAATTTTTGATTCCAGAACTATTGCTTTTTATAGACCCCGCTTGTGAAAACTAAACGTTTTAAGAGCTTCGAATAAATCTTGGTTTCTTTCAAAAAAAGAATAAAACTTTGTTATGGCTAAGAATAAAGCTTGTTATGTTTCCAATGTTGTTATGTTTCCAATGGTAAGTTGCTCTAGTTCCTATAAGTGTTTGAATCTGCTTGGAAAGACAAGCTCTCGTGAATACTCCAATGTTAGAGTACTCCATGGGGGTTATTGTATTAGTCTTATTAAAAAATAATATAATCAACGTGTCTTTAGAGAAAGTCTAAAAGATTTAGACACACTCACACAAAATATAAAAATTAAAACAAAAATAAATCAATCACATCAATTAATACTCCCTCCGTCCATATATGTAACCACCATTTCCTTCTAATAAAAGGGTGTTTACATATAGGGATGGAAGGAGTATCATTTAATTTTATTCTCATTTAAATTTTTCTATGTTTTGTGAGTGTGCCCAAATCATTGCCCAAATCATTTTGATTTGGGGTTGTGCCCATCTAAAACTATCTTCGTGATATGGAGTGAAATATCTTTAATATATGTATATAATTAATTTTTATTTTTTATATTCACTTTAGTATATGTCTGTATTATATATAAGGAGTTTGATTCGGAGTTTACTTAGTAGTTTAATTAGGAGTTCATTCGAAAAAAAACAATAAACTTAGAGCTCGCTTGTTGCGGATTAAAATAAAAATGATTTTAACCTTGAATAATTTAGAGATTTTATAAAAAATCAAAATATATTTTGCATTTGCTTACCGTTATAAAAACCATTTTTATTAAAAAAAAAATTAGTTTGTTAAAAAATTAGTTCAATCTTTAGAAGATACTCTTAATATATTCTCATTTAAAACTATTTTTTTATTATGATTGTTTTAAAAAGTTGTAACAAACATGCAATACTTTTTAAAGTAATTATTTTTTATTTTTTTAAAAAGTGCGTGATTAGAGTTAGATCCGAAGAGAGTATTAATTACTTAATTTGTATAGTCCATGGGAGTTTAACTCAGTCTCAGTTAGAACATCTCAAATGGGGAGTCCTTTATTTAATAAAGACCTCAACTTATTAAGGATTCCTATAGGAGGAAGAAAAAAGTGGAAACCTATTGGTTACCGACAATTATATAAAAACTACTCCCTCCGTTTCAAAATGAGTGTCGCTTTAGCCAAAAAAATTTGTTTCAAAATGAATGTCACTTTCATTTTCCAATGCAATAATAACTTTTTCTTTTCAATTGTACCCTCCAATTAATACTCTGTACGCTACTTCCAAAGTATTACTTTTAAAACTGACCAATAGTTAATGAGGATAATTTGGTAAAATAATCATTCTTTTTCTTCTAATCATTGCATTTCTTAATATGTGTGTAAACACCTAAAACGACACTCATTTTGAAACGGAGGGAGTACCTCTTTTAAACAACTAACTGATCCCGCGATTAAAATAGAAAATAAAGTAGATCAAAGTCGGTCTCACCATCTCAAATTGAGGTGACTTTTCTCTTTATTTTTTTTCTTTCTTAATACCCATGTTAATGACTAAAATACATATTAGTGGATCTATTTAAATACCATTTTTAGTTTAGTACCATTCGAGACCACCCCACACATGACAAAGAGATGATCCACCCCACAATTGTGTATTTGTGTAAGAGCAATTAATGAGGTTAAGCAAGATTGAGCAATTGTGGGATGGATCATCTCTTTGTCACTCAATCTTGCTTAACCTCATTAATTGCTTAATCTTATATAAATATGTTTTCATTGAAAGGCCAAGAGATATCATGATTACTCCCTCCGGTCACATATATAAGCAAAAATCAACGTTTTAGGTTCACGGAATAATTAACGTATCTAGTCACATTTATAGACCAAATACATTAGTTATTCAATGAACCTAAAAAGTTGTGTTTTGCTTATAAATGTGACCAGAGGGAGTATGTACTTCTTGACTTGGATTTCATGTTTTCATTGGAAAGGTCAATTGCTTAATCTTATATAAAGAGATATAAAGAGATGCTCGTGTCACTCAATTAATGAGGTTATCTGTACTTTCCTTGGCCTTTCCAATGAAAACCTGAAATCCAAGTCAAGAACTACATAATCACGATATCTCTTGCTTTCAATAACTTTCTAGAACGGGTAAATTGCTTTCTATGTAAACGTGAAAATACAAAGGGTCATGTTAACCAGTGCTCCCGGGGCACTGGTTAAGGAAGTTAAAAGAGAAAGTTTTAAATAAAAAATGTCACTTTTTATACTTTTAAGACCTTGAATGCACAAGTTTCAATGCAACATTACTACATGGGCACTGGTTAACATTTTCCAAATACAAATAATAGTAAACTCAACACATAGTTATCCTCTTACAAGATAGATTTGGAATTTTTTTAACAATGCATATGATAATTATGACAACTAGTTCGTTTATTGAAGCCAGACTCATTGAATTTCTGATTATCTTTAGCTAAAGTTTATCATTGTTTAATATGATTGTTTGAAAATGTATTCTATATTGAAATGTGGTTTTCCCTTCATGAAGAGATCATTGAGAAGATAGGTGGTAGGTTCCTCTAGGAAGTAATAGGTAGTAATATGATTGCTCTTTGCGAGGATTAAACTTTAATTCCTTAGTACAGAACTTCACAATGGAAAATCATTTAGCAATATGGGAAAAAAATCAAGATATATAGAGAAACTTATATATATATATATATATATATATATATATATATATATATATATATATATATATATATATATATATTGTACTCAATTTTTTATGGAGGGAGTATATATATAACAGCAGCAGCAATAATGTTCTTGATTTACTAACAATATACTAATTGGAAGACATTGTGACAATAAGCAATTGTTTCTTCAGACAGGAGCGATATCAAAAACCACTAAATCATTCAAGAACAAAATTAAAAAAAGATAATGTGATGAATAAAACATGCAAACCATATATGCTTGAATACTAGTTTTTTTGAGACATTCTAATATCTGACTTTCAAATATCTGCAACAAAATTACTTTAAAGCAACATCATCAACATTTGAGATGAAATCATGTATTCCACTAATACCGGGCTTTACAGCAATACACATTAAACACATACACATTCGTGATTTTTCAAGAGCCTATTATTCGCAATATATAGCACTGCTGGTAAGAAAAACATTGAGTTTCTACATTCATAAAAAGTTACTTGTAATTTGAAAGTTTTAATCTTCAACATATTTCTGTCATTCATGGTTAATCATGCAAAAAAACCTACGTGTTTAGTTTTTCAATTACTAATTAACAAAAACCACAAAATCATTCAAGAACAAATTTTTTTTTTTGAACAATCATTCAATAACAAAATTAAAAAAGATAATCTGATCGATTAATAAAACAAGCAAACCATCTATGCTTGAATACAAGTTTCTTGAGACATTCAAGTACACTTTTTCAAAAAGAAAATATGAAAGTTTCAAATGTCAGCAACATCGTCAACATTTGACTTGAAATCATGCAAAAAAAAACAACCAGAATCAATTATCCAATACTCCCAATCATCATTACATATGTATCTGCAGAAGTGCCCATATTAGCTAAATCATCATAATTGTAGCAATTAATTGCAATCTACAAGACACATGGATGTTGAAAATCTTTAATTTGCTCTCTGCACCTTTTAAGTAAACTTGGATTGGAATTGGAACAGTGATAAATGCAACCTCGCAGATCAAGAGATTCGAGAAGAGGGCAACCGTCAAGAATAGCAAGCAATCCATCATAGTCAAGAAAATATCCATGCAATTTAAGATGGCGTAACCCACTCATTGTTTTGGCAATACCAAATGCTTCATCACCCTTGATATAAGAGTACACGGACTTGTCATCACTAGTGGGCAAGTCAGACAACCACTCAAGATTTAGTGACTTCAAAAGAGGGCAACATTGGCCAATAACTTCAAGGATATCCTTAGAAAAACTTTTGCTACAGTGAGAAATTTCAAGCTTTTCTAATAGTGAAAAAACTTCTTCACAAATTCACCAAACCCTTTATTTGAAATTCCAGTGTTGCCAAAAATCCGTAACCGTCGTAAGTGAGTTGCCCTGTTGCAAATAGATGCACTGATATAATTACTATCTATTTGAGTTGTTACATACACCCTTCGGTCATTATTATTATAAGTAAAAATAACATTTTAGATTCATTCATTAAATGATGTATGTGGACTATAATAAAGACCATATACATCATTAATTGATTGAATTTAAAATATAAATTTTTGTTTGTATAAGTGACAATAGGGTGTATTGGTGTATAACACTGATCCATACGAAAGAAGGTCAATTGAGAGCATTGCAAGTTATGCCGAATGACTAAAAAGAAGAATACTGGACAAATAATATCAAGGGAAAAGCTTAATAGTGCGACTGTGTGCTGTGCAAAATTCAACAAACAAATTACAACCATTGGATAATATGCTTGCTTTGATCTGCTTGATTTTTATTTACTTTTAAAATGTTAAAACCAATTGTCACCAGCACACCCATGTTTCGTCATCTGTTCGCACTGCCATTTTTCGCACTAAATAGCATGTCTCACATTAAACTATAAATTAGATTATGTATAACCATGGTTAAGAAAAATGACATATCAAGAAGTATAACAAATAATTTTATTATTATGAAACTGGAACTGAAACATGCAAAATGAAACTAATTAATTACCTATGAGCCATATATTTGAGAAGTTCATCGGTCCCAAAAGACTCAATAGCAATGTCTTCAAGATGACCGCAACTTAGGTCAATGGCACAGCGACAAATCCTCTCCAAACAACGAAAATCAAAAGGAGAAATATCGTTGATCATGTGAATGGTACGCCACATTTGAGGATCCTTGCAAACCTTCCACCAAAGAGGACAAACATTACGTGCACTTGTCACAATTTCAACAGTATCAAGTCTCCGAAGTATGTTCTTTGTCAACTCTATTGGAAGTTCAATCCAGTTTGGCTTTGTCATGCACTCAACTTTCGTTTTCTTCCTTTTCATGCTTCAACGAAGCTGAAAATAAGACCTGAAGTTACAAATTGCATATCAAAATTGAAATAGTTAAAAGGAGATAGATGAATACAAGTTGGAAACTATACCTGCAATTTGAATACGATGGAGATCGAGGGAACTGAAAATGGGGAGAAATGTGATTCACGGCGATAAGAAGCCTTCGTGACTCTTACACGCTTTCAGTTAACCCTATCTACTTAGGTTATTTAATTACACGTTATGTTATTTTCTTACACGTGTGTTTCTTCTTTTTATTTAATTTTTTTGTTACTACTTCTTTTTAATTTAATTACAAGTTTTCTTCTTATTTTCAATTAAAAAAAACTTTTTCTCACATTTCTTTAATTTTTTTTATTGAAACTCACACACACAAGTGAAGGGGTTGGGGTTTAAACCGTTTACCCTGTGTTTGTTTAGCAAATTCGACTTTTTGTTAGTTAAGTTGGAATTTGTGGATATTATATACTCATTTTTGTTTTCATTTTAAAAACGTAGCAAATTTATGATTCTTGAAATTTAGAGTTGATATCTAGCTTAGATGAGTAGTGGAACTGGTATAGAAAGTAAAAATCTTTGATTTACATGAGTTCCTTCCAAACCTTAAGTCTAACAAATTGGGGTTTTGTCTAATTCTTTTATCTATTGGTAGTGTGATCTTAGCTAAGTTATCACAAGAATCGAAACTATTGTATGATGTTCAGATTCGGTGGAACTTTCTCTAGTGACCATTACGAAGGGCATTGTTAAGAACAGAGTTGATTCGTCTTAGTGTTTGATGATGATCATTATCGTATATTTTGATTATTTTTATTATGAGAATGATATTTGAACAACCATTTTTTGACAACTTTTATGACAACTTTATCTTTCATACTCACAACTTTTTAGATGAATCATAGATATATACAAGAAATGTAACAAAAAAAAAACAAGAAAAAGATATATACAAGAACTCATTTGTATGCTAGAAGTACATCATTCATCTTTTTATATGCTATAAATATATCTAACAAGCTCATTATTATGATACAAAATTAATGTAAGACTATTGTTAAATGTGCACTTAATAAGAAATTACCTCATTGAAATTGATGAGACACACATTAATTTTGACAGTTGATATATTAGCTATGCTGGCACTCCAAAACATCATATGTCAAATGCAAATATTTATAAAAAAAAAAAAAAAAACAAAACAAAGAAAGATGAGTGAATGCGTCTCACATCAGTTTCATGATCCTGAATGCATCTCGCATGATTTTGCATTATCAAAATCAATTTTGCGATCCTTTTAATCAATTCAAGAAAGTTGACATTTCTGTAATGATATAATTTAATTTTTTGGAACCATTGAAAGACAAAATTCAGATTAATTTCTCTAGTATGCATTTTCTACTAAAATATAACTTGTTTTGTTATAAAATTATCCCAATTTATTTGATATTAAATATCACCAATATTTTTAATATTAGTGAGGCACATTTTTATGAACAGGGGGCCCAAAAAAGTATCACCAATTTTGTCGATAATAATGTTTTTAGCACATTATCAAAATCAACGAATTTTTTATAGGGAGGGTGTATATAAAATCTTTGTGATATTCAAGGCTATATATAGCAAATCGCGCCAAAATGACCCAAAACATTAACAGGCTTCAGCCCAACCTTTCGTCATATTGATGCTTGGGGCCTTAATGTGAACTTTACTATATTCATCCCCCCCTGATGACATGCTGTCATTACGTAATTTTTAGGACTTATTGTGACATTTTGATAGAGTTCTCATGCAATTTATACTGTTCTGGAGCGCAAAAAGCTGAAATATTGAAGTCTGTTTGAAGTAAATCGCGCCACGCCAATTTCAAGCCGTGCTGCGATTTTTGAAGCGAAATTACAACCTCCCTGTTTGAGGGAAATCGCGGCACGCCATTATACAAGGCGCGGCGCGATTTTGACGGGTCAGGCCCATGACTTCTATAAATACTGCACTCAATCTGATGAACAAGGGTTACGATTTTGGAGAGCAAAGTGCGATTTTGAGACATCGAAGACGGCTAGAAGGGCGATTTCTTCAACCTTTTACCAATTCATGTATGTTTTACTTCAATCATTGATTATGCTATTTGTAAACTCGATTATGAGTAGCTAAATCTCTTAGAGATTAGATCCGAGATGAATCTTTGTAACCCTAATTGACACATGTTGCTGTGAAACTCTATTTTGTTTATGAATTCAATTCTAGTTTATTCAATTCAATTATTCTTAATGCTTTTTATATCTTGATCACATATAACTTGATTTCGTGAGAACGAACGACCACTGACCATGGCTTTCGACTTAGACCTAATTGAATTGTTCTAATAAACAGGGTTAGTCTAGGAATAGATAATCGTTTGTTAGTGATAATAGGTTAACGTTCGGTAAAACCTTCAAGAATTATTAGATCACTCAAGGGATTGGGGGATGTAGTTTGAGAAGAGGGTTCTAACTCAAGGGATTGATTAGGGCTATTTTGTTAATCATCGTAAATTAGAAGAGGATTCATAACAAATAGGTGCAGTAGACCAATTAGGGGAAACTTAGAGGATTCGAAGGATCTGATCTCATCTCTCTCATATTTTCTTAATCAAATCTTTATTTTATGTTACTTGATTTAATTAAAATCAAACCAAATCTACTGCCTAGTGGCAAAACTAAAAATAACTTTTATACATCCTAATTATATAACGCAATTGAATTATTGAAGTTAAAAACAGTCCTCGTGGGATCGATATTTTTACTACTTCGATAGTATTTGGTGCACTTGCCAAACGTCTATCACCCCCCCAAAGCCAAATATTTCTATGTATACCCCATATTATAAATTTGTTTTTGGCCCCCTACCGGCATGGGCCCTAGGTCGTCGCATCCCCGACCTATGCCTAAGGTTGTCCCTGATTGGTAGATCCTTTTTTTGTGTTTCAAAATGGCAACTAGAAACTGATTAAGATGGACGAGAGGATTGCATTGCAGAGTGCGTGTTCTTTAAACGAAAAAATAAGAGCCCACTGATTTTATTTTTGAGTCGGTCACAAATACTTGTTCTCATTTCTCACAATAGCAAAGTGTTCTCACCTGAGTTGTTTTATACTTCCTCTATTTTATAATAGGTGTCATTTTTATTAAAAAAATTGTCTCAAACTTTTTGTCTATTTTATACTATTAATACAACATTTATTACTTTTTTTCACTATCATACCCTTATTTATTGCATTTTAATCATCTATAATTATTCTACTAACGATAATTAATAACCGTGTAAAACTCAAATATGTGACACTTATTGTGAAACAGAGGTAGGAAGTATTAAAGTGTAGTATATAGTATTTAATTATTAAGGGAGAAGATTATAATTCAAACATCTTTAAGAGTTGAGTTTAGTTTTAATTTCACAAGGTTGGGAAATGTATAATTTAAGATAACAAGAAGATAGGAAAATGTAATTTACTCCTTGGGTATTTATTGGGTTAATACCTTATATAACCCATGTAATTTGGGTGAAGTTTGAAAATAGTCCCTATAGAAATAAAAACAAAGAATTCACTCTTATAATCTTGAATTCTACATATTAGGACCTTTTACAGGGATTATTTTAATACATTTTAACCTTTTAAAGTGGCTATTTTCAAAACTTCACCAAAACATGTTTTTCAACGAAATTACACAATCCATCTCTTGACTTAATTTTAGGTAAGTTTTTTGTCCTTTATATTATTTTCCAATTTAATTATTTATGTTATAAATGGAAACATCCATATACTTTTTTTTTTTTATTAAAAAAAATCAAAAAATCATCAAACTTATAAACAAACTCAAGTTTTCGTCATACAAACCTAAAAACCCATGTAATTCTTGGAAAAAATACAATAAACTCAACTTATATATTAGAAATCCCCGTGATTTGGCTTAGTTGGTAGGGATATTGCATATTATATGCAGGGGAATGTGTTAGCTCTATCCACTCCACTTCTCCACAATTAAATTGTGTGAACTCTATCCACTAGGTTACTTGAAGAAAAGAAAAAGAAAAAAAAAACTGTGTCAATTTATTTTTTCAAAATATTGAAAATTCATTTTTTTCAATTAATACTTGTTAAAGGTGTAATCCTTAACACGTGCCTTTAGGAAATTTATGAAAAAAAATTCCTTCTTATTTTAGGGCTAATCTAATGCATGTAAGAGTAACGAAGGTTCTTATTGCTTGAATCACTTTTCTTTCTCCATCTGATCTCCACATTCTTCAGTTCCGTCGATAATCCATCGTAATCAAATTACAAGGTATAGTTTCCAATTTGTATACATCTATCTCCTTTTAGCTATTTCAATTTTGATCTGCAATTTGTAACTTCAGGTCTTATTTTCAGCTTCCTTCATTGCAATTTTGTTTGATTTGGGTTTGATCCGAACATCAAAAAAAAAAAAAACCAAATTAATTGGTTTGAATTGGAACATTGATTCATTGGAGCCTTGATTTGGTTCTCACACTCCTACCTTTCATAACTTACAACCGTATCTTTTAGGTGCAATTCTACAATAGAGTGTGCTCTTAAAAAATTATTTTAAAAAAAAAATAACAATTAGGGATGCTGGTGTATCATTATCACAATTTGTATCTTTTTAGGGTTTTTTTCTTCTTTCCTAGGGCTTTATAAATTAAAAGAAAGCGTGTGAATTACTTACTTTGCCGGACTGCGTCAATCTTGCACTCTCCATCGTATACCATATTCATCACTTCATCATACAAATATATTACAAGATATAATTTCCAATTTGTATGCATCTATCTTTTTGGCTATTTCAATACTGATGCAATTTGTAACTCTTAAGTCTTAGTTTCAGCATCATTTCTAGAATGAAGGGGTCGTGTATCAAGAAAGCTAAAGTTGATAGCACGACAAAGCCAAACTGGCTTGAACTTCCAATAGGCTTGACAAAGAACATACTTCAGAGACTTAATACTGTTGATAACTTGATATTGTGACAAGTGCACGTAATGTTTGTCCTTTGTGGCGGAAAATTTGCAAGGACCCTCTAATGTGGCGTACCATTCACATGACCAGTGGTTTCACCATTGATTGTTTTGCTTACATGGGGAAGATTTGTCGCAGTGCCATTGACCTAAGTAGCGGTAATCTGGAAGACATTACTATTAGCTGGTTTGCAACTGATGAACTTCTTGAATATTTGGCTCATAGGTAATTAATTAGTTGCATTTTGTTTGTTTCAATTCCAGTTTCATAATAATACTATATTTTGTTATCAACAGCATTGATCCTTCTTGCTATGTCATCTTGCTTAACCATGATTATACTTATACATATTCTAAATTATAATTTAATTTAATATTTTTCGTCCCATATTCTCCTTTCCAGCTAGTCATTCAGCATAATTTGCAATGCACTCAATTTACCTTCAATGTTATGCCTAATATGCAACAACTCAAATTGATATTAATTGGTACATATATTTGAAACAGGGCAAGACACTTACTACGGTTACAACTATTTCACTGCTACGAAATTTCAGATAAAGGGTTGGATGAATTTGTGAAGAGGTTTTCACTATTAGAAGAACTTGTAATTTGTTGCTGTAGCTGCAGCCTATCTATGGATTTCCTTGAAGTTATTGGTCGATGTTGCCCTCTTTTAAAGTCACTAAATCTTGAGAGGTTGTCTTCCTTGAGTTTTTATGGCAAGCGTGATGAAGCATTTACTATTGCGAAGACAATGACTGGGTTACGCCATCTTAAACTGAAAGGAATTTATGTTAATTACGTTGGATTTCTTGCTATTCTTGACGGCTGCCATCTTCTTGAATCTTTTGATCTGCAAAGTCACACATCTCTTGTTGGCAAGTGTGATGAAGCATTAGCTATTGCAAAAACAATGTCTGGTTTACGCCATATTAAATTGAATGGAATTTCTCTTAACTATGTTGGATTGCTTGCTATTCTTGACCGCTGCCCTCTTCTTGAATCTCTTGATCTGCAATGTTCCACGTATTATTATTCCAAATCCAAGCCATGTTTACTTAAAGGGTGCTGCGAGCAAATTAAAGATTTCCGACTTCCAATTCTCTATAATTCTGATTTAGCTATAAGGACATTTTTGTTAAGATACAGATGCTAATTCTGATTATGATTGATGTCTTGGCATGATTTCTTCTCAAATGTTGATGATGTTGCTTTGAATTAATTGTGTTGCCAGCATCTGAAAGTGTATTTGAATTTCTCAAGAACCTATATGAATTATCTTTATTAATTTTGTTCTTGAATGATTTTGTGGTTTTTGATATCGCACCTGTCTCAAAAACAATTGCTTATTGTTACAAAGTATTCCAATTATAAATTCCCAAGGTTAAGCTACTAAAATGGAATTGATTTGCCAAATAGATATATTTTATTGTTAATTAATTAGTAATTCAAAAACTAAATTCATAGATTTTGTTTCATGATTAATCATGAACAACAAAGAAATATGTTGAAGATTAACAATTTAGAACTACAGGGAACTTTTCATTAAAGTAGAGACTCAATGTTGTTGTTCTTATTTGCATTTTCTCTTGTTTCAGTAGGCATATTTGTGTGGAATTAAAGTGTTTGCACGAAGAACCTATAAATATTTAATATCTTTAAGACAAAGGATAACTTGATTGTTAGAACATCAAGAACATTGTTGCAGGAGTTGTTATATCCTATACATGAATTGGTTCCCTAGATGTAATAGGTAATAGCTAAACAAATAGAACTTTTTAATTGAACTAATTGGTATACACCAACATGTGTAAAAACATTTACACTGTATCAAGCATGGGGCTTCGAGGCTTTGACAAGTTCAAAACAGAATTGATATGTAGTTAAAAGAAAAATAATTATAAATCAATATAGACTTCTAAAACATAAATCAAATTAGGAGTAATTCAACAATTAAAACATAGATATTCCAATACTTAATTAATGAAAGCATGCCAAGCAAACCACATATGATTACAAAATTCTGATGGAAAATAAGCATACTAAAGAAGAAAACAATTAGCTAGGCTTCCGATGACTTCAACGAAATTCCAATAAAACATTAGGTTATTTTCAAGGATCACCATCCTAATATTCAGTTTGATACTATGAGATATAATCACATACGAATAAATCGATAATGGACCGCTTGTTTCAGCATCATTAAATATCAAAATCACAGTCCTCACAACCAGACCAATTAGAATTTATACTTCCAACATCCCAATAAGAATCATCGTCTGAAGAATCGAAATCTAGTGTTGGAGGTACCAAAACTTTAATTTGTTCACGGCACCTTCTCTCCAAGCTTCGATTAATATAATATGTATAACATCCTCCCAAGTCAAAAGACTCAAGAAGATGACATCCATCAAGAATAGCTTCAATACAACCATCACTAGCCATTATATTAGCCTTAATGTTAAATATAATGGCTATCGGAGAGTCTAGCACAATTTGCAAGCCGCAAGCGCCGCAGGTGACACGCACTGTAAAACAACACCTATTAATAAATGTCTGACAATAGAAATAAGATACATATAGACTATAGTCACAATATATTACTCCCTCCATCCCATAATAACTGAGCCAATTGCAAAAAAAAAAAGTGTCTTAAAATAACTGAGTCATTTCACTTTTCAATACAATATTAATTACTTTTTCCCCTTTATAACTCTAATTAATATTACTTTCATCACTCCCAATTCAATATATTCCACTTTGCATTTATGATAGTGGAGAATGCACCAATACTTAACAAAAGCACTTAAAACTATTTTTCTCTCTCATTCATTTATACATTTTTCTTAATACTCCCTCCGTCTCACAATAATAGTCGTTTAAGGTTTGTGCGCGGTAATTAAGGAAATGATTAATTGTGTTGATTTCAATGGTAAAATCAATATTTTTTACTAATATACCCTTATTAATTGTAGTCAGTGGAGTAGTTAAGTTAGATGAAATTCAATAAATAAGGATATGGTAATGGAAAAAAGTAATAAATGATGCATTGGTATTCTAAAGTGACTATTATTTTGAGACAAGGAAAAAATGCTAAAGTGACAATTATTGTGAGACGGAGGGAGTATGTGTGAAATGAGTTTTTGGCTCAGTTAATCTGGGACCGAGGGAGTAAGAAACAAGACATCTTAAAAAATTATATAACACACGTGAGGAAGAAATGAGGTCCTTAGTGAAATACCAATTATCAACTATGTATTTAAGAAGATCATCAGTTCCAATTTTCTGAATATCAATATCTTCTACTTGACCACAACTTCTCTCAACTGCATTACAAAAAATCTTCACCAAATTATCCCCATAGTTGTAGCGAGCATAGTCGAGCCTAGTCATGCGAATGGTGCACCACATGTGAGGATCCTTGCAGATATTCCACCATAAAGGGCTCACTTTACATGCACTAGAAAGTATTTCAATGGTACCAAGCCTCTGGAGGATGTTTGCTGTGACGTCTCTTGGAAGTTCAAGCCAATTTGGATGAACAGTTGTGCTCTCATTTTCCACTTCTGTTGTTGGAAAAGAAGACGATTTCATAATGCAAACGAATTGAGATTCTATAATTTGGATAAAAGTATTGTAACCTTTTATAAAGTGAAAGAACTAACCGGTTTGAGAGTGAAATTAATAGTTTCCAATGAACATTGAAAAATGATGATTATCATTAATAGTATCATCCTTTTAAAAAAAAAAAAATTAATACTCCCTCCGTTCCTATTTACAAGAGACATTTCAGTCAACAAAAATTAATGTATCTGGTCTAATTTTTTTAACCAGATACATTCGCTTTTGTTGGCCCAAATTTTTCTTATAAATAGGACCGGAGGTAGTATTATCATGTGTAGTACTCGTAATTCCTAAACATTTTGAAAAGTGCAACGGTGATAAGAATAAAGTTGCTCTGTTTTCCATAAGTACATGTGGAAATACTACAACTTTGAAATTTGACCGGTGCAAAGACTGCTTTTAATTTCTTTTTGAATAAAAAATAATACTCGTATATTCAATATTTTAAAAATCAGTATCAAGAATATAAAACCCATTCAAATCACAAGATGTCTCAAGAATATAAAACCCATTCAATATTTTAAAAATAAAAATTTATCTTTCTTTTTTCCTTCATTTCACTCTTAACTATTCTACATCACACCATATTATGAGGTATTGTCAGCCTTGAATAGGTGGGTGAGCAATCATGGTTTTGTCCTTTATAAAACACATCTTGGTGGGTTGAAGAATGTGTGAGTTGTATAAAACTATTCTTTGCCTCAATTCGCAAGCATTGTCGGATTTTAAGCCTTTGTTTAAAAGTTTGGAGGGGACAGGAAGTGATTGTTTTGGATGGTGAAAAATATAAGAGGAAAACGATAAATCTTTCGTGTTTTTTCAAATAGTAAAATGGTAAATTGACGCTTATGATCAATATATTTTAAATTTTAAGAAAAAAATTAAATTAAATTTGATTAATTCATATAAATCTTAAAAAAAAAGTATCTAAACCTTTCTTCAATATAATTTGTGAGTTACACCCAAATTAAGAGGATTTTTTATTATGAAGAAAAAAGAACTCTCCAAAGTCCTCTCATTCCAATGTCGTTTATATCTTCCACTTTCTCCTTTCTATTTTACAAAGTTCTCCCCTCCTTTTCCCTCCAAACTCTCAAACAAAGTCTAAAGTAAACATAAACATTTGTCCCTGAGTCTAGGCTTAGTGAGAATTAATGGATCTGCTCCGTATTTAGGGATGGTAAAGCGGACCGACCCGTCCCGTTTAGGCCCTTCTCATGTAATCTCACTTAAAACGGGATGAGACGAGCCGAGTCAAATTAGGATTTTTATCTTCTCACTTTTAAAATTGTTCATTCACACCTTAAAATTACGCTACTAACCTCAGATTGTCGCTCGCTACCTGCGGTAGTTAACTGTTGCTGGCCCAACGGCAGTCAAGTGTCATTGCAATATTTTTTCTGTTAAAAGACATAAACTACCGGCTCACATTTCATACACACATTTTAATCCCTCTTCAATTGAAAAAAAACACAAAAGTGTGAATTTTTGGTAAAAAAATATATATTTGGTCTCAAATCATTGGAGAATGATTGCTATAAGGTTTCTACACTCATCAAACGCCAACAAACATGTGATGCATCATCTAACTCAATTGTCCTGATTCATTTCTTTGTCATGTTTATGTTCTGCTGACAACCTAGAGTCAACGACAGTTAACTGACGTTGGGTATCAGCGGTTGTTAATTGTCGTTGGGCCATCGGTAGTTAACTGCCGCTGAAGTCCCGTTTTAAATTTTGGTGCCCTTTTTCCTTTTGTTTTGCATTGAACCATTAGATAAGTTATTTATATATTTTTTTCTTCGGAATATTTTATTCTTTGTTGATAGTTATGGTTGAAAATGCTGTAGATGATGTTGTTAAGTCCAAACCGCCTTTTTTTGAAACTTTGAATGATACCTCCGTTGATGTCAAACATTTCATTGAAGCATCCGTTGAAGTGAAACCTTCTGGTGTTTCCAAGCTTAGTGACAATGAAGTAAACACCGTTTCTTTTTTTTTTTCCACCAAGGATAAATGGCAAGTCTGAGATGATATGCTTAATTGGGTTCGTCGAAAAGCGAAAAAGACGGGAGTTACTATGTCTTCTGAAAGATGATTGTCCAATACCGCCGGTGTGTACGAAGTGGGAGATACATAAGATTGGTGAGGCTGAGAAATGGAAATTTGAGTTTTTGGATAGACAAAATTTGTTCCGAGACCTCATGGCTAAAGTAGAGAAATCGTCGAAAAAATCAACTAATCAACTTAATCCAATATTTTGTGAGACTCCCAAAAAAATAAAAAGGAGAATTAGAAGTTATTGAAGAAGATGAAGATGATTCAATTTCACTAGATAGGCTACGACAATTTTTGTCGGTGTTCATTCTTTTTTTGGTCAATATTACACTGACATATATTTCGTGGTCGATAATGTAACTCAATTTTTTGTGGTAAATATGTAACTATCATTTGATAAATTATATAAATATATGACTTTTATGTGGCGGACAAATCAACGGCAAGTTTATTGGTTATTATTGCTTTGCGTTTTATTAAATATATGTCTCTCTTTCATCAATAATTTACTTTACATTGCATTTCATTTTATTCTGATATTTGTTATTCCATAAATCTATGTGAAGTGAAACGTGTCCAAAGATGCACAAATTGAAGTTCATAGGCATAGGCTTTTAAATGTTTTCTTAAAAGTGAAGCATGTATTCAATTTTTATAGTAAAGCATGACATAGGAGCGAAGTATTGGATTTATGATCGGGTAGCAAATAATATATGACAATGTAAGGGAATAAACATAGAGCCTCGACATAGCTTGTCGAGAATTAGATAACTAAGCATAGATTTATTTATGCTAAGTTGTGAAGTGAATAGTTAATTTATTCACAAGCAAGATTAAGACAAGAATTTTATATGGTCAAGACCATTAAGTAAGAGTAGGAGTCGTGTCTTTTGTATTCCTTCCAAGGGTGGATACAAGAGGTTCTCCGAGGGGAATGGGATAAGCCTTAAGGGACCCGCACGCCACTGAGGGAGTCCGGTGTGCCTTTGCTAGGTAATTTCACCGGTAGTAAGGGATTAACTTTTGGGGTTACTCCACCCGAAATTAATCCGTAAAATGAACTCAGATTTATTATTGTTTGTTTGACGCTAACTTCTAACTTAATCATGATTTTGGTTATAAATTGATGTTAGATATGTTCAAGTTTAAGAAGTGAAGTAAGTAAAGAAAGATACGTCGATGACGAGTTAGGTTTTACTTAATCGTCCGACTTAGATTCGTGTCTTGTAGTATAGATCTTGATGCGTAGAGCGTATCTTGATATAGCCCCCTTGACCGCCATGACACGTATAGAGAAGTAAGACCTTTGGTGAGATTTAAGAAACTATGATGGATCTAGTATGCACTACCGTCTAGTCAAGCAAAACCACACACGTTAAATCAACCGGCATGTTGTATTTTAGACACGTGATAACCGTAGGTTTTTCCCCGAGGTTATCACTAGCCTAGGGCTAGATAGAACTCACTGAGACATTATGTCTCATCCCTCTCCTTATTTGTTCAGGTTCACAGGTCTCTCGTGGAAAAGATAAAGAAAAAGCTTTAGATTGATCGTGTTTGCATGGATCCAACTTGGGGTTGGACTAGAGATACTTATGTTATATTATTTGAGATGTGTTGTTATGAACTTATGTAGCTAGACTTCTGATAAGTGCTAAAAAGTGTTATTTTCATGTTATATTTCATACACTTTTTGTTACTTGTTTTACAAGATATCGTAGGAAAGCCGAGAAATAAGCGTTAAATGCCTTATTACGCTTTACTTATCATTACTCTATCCTTTTGTGCAGGAATTAGCCTCAAGACATTGATTTAAGATCAAAATCATGAAAAAGTACTATTTGGGCAGAAGCTGATCCAGGAGAGAAGGAACTCGCACTCACACTCGCAACTGCGAGTAGCAGATGCGAGCAACTCGCAACTGCGAGCTCCCTTACTCGCAACTGCGAGTTAGGGCGGTTTGATCCCCTCAGTTATGACGTGGCAGCGTATCATTGGTGCAGGCAAGCAACTCGCATCTGCGAGTGATGTAGCTCGCATCTGCGAGTTCAGGCAGGGCAGAAGTCTTTATATAGCCACTTGCTACTCTTTGGAGAGAATCTTATCATATCTTAGCTTGATATTTTCTTAGCTTCTCTTAGGTTTTAGTTTAGATATTTTCATAGGGAGAAGTAAGGTAGTTCTTCATTGAGTAAGATTGGTTTTGGAAGTTGGATCTTAATACTTTGTTGAGACATCACAAGTGTAATGAATCCTTCCTTTTCAATCCATCCTTGCATGGCTTCCATGATGATGTGTAGCTAAATACTCTTTGTTGGGATGAGAGGTACTTGATCTTGCTAAACATGTAATCCTTTTTATCTTGCAATATATGGTTCTAGCAATTTATATTCAATATTGTTGTTATTCTTGTGTTAATGCTTTCAATGAGATTCAAGATGCTTTGGACACAAACTCTTGAATCTTGAGCTAGAGTAGCAATATATCTTAGGTTAACTTACTTGACATCTTTGTTAATCTTGTGATAATCACCATAATCAAGAGTGAAATGCTTTCGGATACTTAATCAGGCTGGACACGGTCGATTAAGGCATCCGATCGACTTTGTTATCGTTTAAGGAATTTGGACACGAATGTTTAAACGATAACTTAGAAATAATTATATCACTTTGGACACGAAGGATAGTTTAGAATTGATTGTGATAATGTTGTTTACAAAGCTAGAATTCGTATGGATCATTAGGTTACGTGTGACGCTTGGTTAAGGAACGCTACTCCTAACAAGTTTCAATCCTTATTTATCTCAACTTTTACTTATTGCAATTAGTTTAGCTAGTTACATTTCAATTCAAACAAACAAGTACTCTTAATACTTTGAATGATAATCGATGTTAAACTGTCATTGATAACGCACTATTCCCTGTGGAGACGATACAAAAATACTTATCTTGTTTTTGATGCAAAACAACTTCATCAAAATGGCGCCGTTGCCGGGGAATGGTGTTTAGTTATCATAGATAGAACGATTGATTTATCGTTTTGAGTATTTGTATATAATCCGTAAATAGTTTTCTTTATTTGATCGTTGTTTGTGCTAACCCCTTGTTGATAAACAAAGAAAAGTTTCTTGTTAGTTGTTTCCATTTTAGGATCACTACCGAGCCAAAATCATGGCTGATCATGGTTACTTCAATTTCTATACTCCACCCGAGTATGAATCCTATCTACAGTATCAGCAACATTCTTATGAAGATGAGAGATATTCGGTGATTGAAAATACTTTGAATATCTTCATGCAACAATCCATGATAAACATGCAAGATACCAACCAAAGATTGAAGACTTTATCACTTCAAATTGGGTTGATTCAAGCACAAATCATGGATAATCAAGCCAACAATCAATCCACTCTTAGAGAACAAGAAAATAATCCAAACATGTTAGAGAGAGTCGGAGAGATTGTTGAAGAAATTGTTGTTCACAATGAGGTAGTTACAACTGTTGATATTGAAGAAGCAATGGTGGTTGAGAAAAAGGAACGGTTACTAATCAAGGAAGATTTAATGGTAACAAGAGGGAAGAAGATGAACAAGGTTGAAATCGATCGAATCATTGATGAAATTTGCACCTTGTTCAAACCAATGTTAAGGAGGTCATGGACTCCACATCATCTGTTCTTAAAGTTCATGGAATTCCTCCCAAAGCAAAGGAGTACAAATGATGATGTATTGTCCATTTCATTTTGGCCGCCCTAACGAAAAAGGCGTCGAGCTAACGACGTTAAACAAGCGCTTGTTGGGAGGCAACCCAATTTTGTGAGTCTATTTATTGTTTTAATGCATAATTAAATATTAGAGTCATGCGCATGCATCGAAACATCCAAAAACAGAATCCAAACAGAGAGCAAAAGTCTGAACCATTAGTACTCGCAACTGCGAGTAAAACAGCTCGCAACTGCGAGCAGGTATAGTTTGACTGCGTTGACTACCAAAACACTCGCATCTGCGAGTAAGGTTGCTCGCATCTGCGAGTAGCTGCAGTTTTGGGCAGTTACGAAACCCAAGGCCACCAACTCTCATTTACTTCACTTAACCACCCATTATCATCTCATTTTCAGTTTTGGTTCTCTCTCATCAAAACAAATCACAAAAATTTTCTCTTACTTTGGTGTGCCTTACGTGAACAACAAACCCTTAGCACAAAATCAAATTGCATTCAAATCAAGCTTTAAAGTTAGAACATCCACTCTGCACTTGTAGTCCTTCATTGCTAACTAAAAGGTTTGTGTTGTGATTCCATGCCTTTAACTTTCGTTTTAATTGCATGTATGAAACCCTAGGTTAGAAGATTTTCTGTTGATTCTAATTCTGTGAAATAGTGCCCATTTTTTTGAGATGAGTCAAAATCATTCATATTTTCGTATTCCTTTTCAATTGAATCCACAAATTTTGTTTTGTTTTGCTAACCCTTTTTGTAAAAAGTTTTAATAAAATTAGGGTTCTTTGTGGATCAATTCGACTTTCCAGCATAATCCATGATTTAGCTCATCTCTCTATCAATTCTAGGGTCGGAAATGCCTTACTTAGGGTTAGAAAACAATGGCACTGAGAAGAGTTTGAAAAAGATGCGTTTTTGCCAAATTCTGGGCAACTCGCATCTGCGAGTAAACCAACTCGCATCTGCGAGTATCTTCGTATAGCTCGCAACTGCGAGTGCTTCTGCTCGCATCTGCGAGTTGCAGCAGAACTTGCTGCATGTTTCTATGATTCAACCTGTAATTTGTGTAATTTTATTCCATACTGGTATTAATTGTATATTCCATTGTGGTGTGGTATTTTTCTGGTTGTTTTGCAGGCATGGCATCTAAGAGAGTTAACTCCGGTAAACGAAAGCAAGGTGAAACATCCGAACCCCAAACCCCACTTAGAAACCAGTCTTATGATCAAGAGAGATTTAGGACTAGGTACCACCAAAATAGGTACAACACCTTGCTTAAACAGTCCTTATGGACTGAAAGAGTTGTTCGAATAAAACCCGAGGGACCTTATGGCCACTTTCACAAACTTTTCCTTGACCAAGGGTGGGCTAGACTCCTAAACCCCATAACCAAAATCAACGAAGAGTTGGTTCGTGAGTTCTATGCCAATGCTCTTCCTCAAAACCCCCAAACCGATCCATTCACTTTTCAAACTTTTGTGAGGGGTAGGACTATCAAGTTTGACCGTGATGCCATTAACACATTCCTAGGAAATCCTTTTGACCTAGATGTGGAAACTGAGAATGGGATTGATGACTTTCACAACAAGCAAAACCTAGGTCATTTTCTCCTTGACGAGCAACACGAAGAAATTAAAAAGTTCATTATGCTAGAGGGGGAAAACTATGACAAGAGTGGTGCGGGTAGAGAACACATTGCTCAATATAAGAAGATGACACCGCCAGCCAAACTGATGTTTAGATTTATCCTCCATAATGTCAAGCCTAATAGTCATATGCTTGATTGTACCATTGATGTCTGCCCTTTAATCTTTTACATTCTTAAAGGCATCAAGGTGGATATAGCACGCACTATTGCTTGGCAGCTGAGAAAGGTGGTGCTCCAAGGCCATGGGGAACCAAAAACCCGTCTCTCATTTCCGGGGTTAATCATGGGGTTGATCAAAGACACCCACATGCGGATGCCCACTGATTATCATGAAATCATAAAAAACCCCATTGATGATGCCTTCATTACCCGTTACATCATGGGTGAATCGAAAAAGGGTAAGGGTAAGAAAGGTACTGGAGCTTCCTCATCATCACACCAACCTCAAGCTCCAACATCAGCTGATGATTTCTCACACATGGACCCAGCCCAGAGGCAGTGCTTTACTTACACATGGGACTACCTCGATGCTAACAAGAGGGCGATGACTTCATTGCATGATTCTTTGTACCGGATGCAGCTACATGCCGGTTACCCGCAGTTAGCAGACCATCAGGTTCCTTTGCCAGAGGCTTTTCAGGCTTATTGTGCTTGGCCTGGGGACAGGCCATTGATAAGTGCTAGGAAGTGATATTTTCATGTTATATTTTAAGCACTTTTGTTACTTGTTTTGCAAGAAATTTAAGGAAAAGCCGAGATAAAAGTGATAATTGCCTTATTACGCTTTAATTGCCTTACTTTACCCAATTGTGCAGGATTTAACCTCAAGACACTAAGCAAGCATGAAAAAGCCAAGAAAAGAGCAAAAGGCCGCAAGCACTACACTGCTCGCGAGGCGAGCACAGCAGCTCGCAGTGGCGAGCTTCAAATCAATCCACAAAGCCGTGAGCACCCCCTTGCTCGCGAGGCGAGTAGAGCTACTCGTCGTTGCGAGTAAGGGCGGTTTGACCCTCCCAGGGTGACGTGGCAGAATCTTAACGGTGCAGGAAACAGCACTCGCCATGGCGAGTAAGTCTGCTCGCGAGGCGAGCTCAAGCATAGTGGGAATTCTATAAATAGCCCACTTGCTATTCTTTGTAAATATCTTATCATATCTTAGCTTGATATTTTCTTAGCTTCTCTTAGGTTTTAGTTTAGATATTTTCATAGGGAGAAGGAAGGTAGTTCTTCATTGAGTAAGATTGGTTTTGGAAGTTGGATCTTAATACTTTGTTGAGACATCACAAGTGTAATGAATCCTTCCTTTTCAATCCATCCTTGCATGGCTTCCATGATGATGTGTAGCTAAATACCCTTTGTTGGGATGAGAGGTACTTGATCTTGCTAAACATGTAATCCTTTTTATCTTGCAATATATGGTTCTAGCAATTTATATTCAATATTGTTGTTATTCTTGTGTTAATGCTTTCAATGAGATTCAAGATGCTTTGGACACAAACTCTTGAATCTTGAGCTAGAGTAGCAATATATCTTAGGTTAACTTACTTGACATCTTTGTTAATCTTGTGATAATCACCATAATCAAGAGCTAAATGCTTTCGTATAACTTAACCAGGCTGGACACGGTCGATTAAGGCATCCGATCGACTTTGTTATCGTTTAAGGAATTTGGACACGAATGTTTAAACGATAACTTAGAAATAATTATATCACTTTGGACATGAAGGATAGTTTAGAATTGATTGTGATAATGTTGCTTACAAAGCTAGAATTCATATGGATCAATTAGGTTACGTGTGACGCTTGGTTAAGGAACGCTACTCCTAACAAGTTTCAATCCTTATTTATCTCAACTTTTACTTTTTGCAATTAGTTTAGCTAGATACATTTCAATTCAAACAAACAAGTACTCTTAATACTTTGAATGATAATCGATGTTAAACTGTCATTGATAACGCACTATTCCCTGTGGAGACGATACACAAATACTTATCTTGTTTGATGCAAAAATTACATCATCAAAATGGCGCCGTTGCCGGGGAATGGTGTTTAGTTATCATAGATAGAACGATTGATTTATCGTTTTAAGCATTTGTATATAATCCGTAAATATTTTTTCTTTATTTGATAAGTTGTTTGTACTAACCCCTTGTTGATAAACAAAGAAAAGTTTCTTGTTAGTTGTTTCCGTTTTAGGATCACTACCTAGCCAAAATCATGGCTGATCATGGTTACTTCAACTTCTATACTCCACCCGAGTATGAATCCTATCCTCAGTATCAGCAACATTCTTATGAAGATGAGAGATACAAGGTGATTGAAAATACTTTGAACATCTTCATGCAACAATCCATGATAAACATGCAAGATACCAACCAAAGATTGAAGACTTTATCACTTCAAATTGGGTTGATTCAAGCACAAATCATGGATAACCAAGTCAACAATCAATCCACTCTTGGAGAACAAGAAAATAATCCAAACATGTTTGAGAGAGTCGGAGAGATTGTTGAAGAAGTTGTTGTTCAAAATGAGGTAGTTACAAATGTTGATATTGAAGAAGCAATGGTGGTTGAGGAAAAGGAACGGTTACAAATCAAGGAAGATTTAATGGTAACAAGAGGGAAGAAAATGAACAAGGTTGAAATCGATCGAGTCATTGATGAAATTTGCACCTTGTTCAATAAACCAAAGCTAGGGAGGTCATGGACTCCAAATCATTTGTTCCTAAAGTTCATGGAATTTCTCCCAAAGCGAAGGAGTTCAAAAGATGATGTGCTATCCGTTTCATTTTGGCCACCCTAACGGAAAAGGCGTCGAGCTAACGACGTTAAACAAGCGCTAGTTGGGAGGCAACCCAACTTTGTAAGTCTATTTATCGTTTTAAGGCATATTAGTTATTAGAGTCATGTGCATGCATCAAAACATCCAAAGCAGGAGCCAAAAATTCAAAATTGTTACAACTCGCGAGGCGAGTAAAATTGCTCGCCACTGCGAGCAAACTGGTAGTCAAAATGGTCAAATGACCAAATCACTCGCCACTGCGAGTAGTGTTGCTCGCGAGGCGAGTAAGCTCAGTTGGGCAGTTACACATCCCAAGGCCACTAACTCACATTAACTCCCCCATTATTTTCCTTAAACCACCCATTTTTATCTTTCCCTTATCATTTTCGTTTTTACACTCTCTCTCATCAAAAATTTTCACATTCTTCTCTCTAACACCATCACTAACCCTAAATCTTCAAAGTTTCAATCAAAGTCAAGACAAGGCCACTCATTCTTTTCTGTTTATTTTGCACTTGCATCAATTTAATCTTCCAACAGGTTTGAATCATTTCTTCTTGCTTCAGATTTATTTTCAATTTTGAATGCATGTAAACCCTAGGATTAGAAGATTGAAGGTTGATGAAACTTTTGTTCTGATTTAGCACCCAGATGCCTAAGATGAAACAGAATCATGCACAATTTCGTATTGCTTTTCTCTCTAAACCACCATCTTTTGGTTAACCCTTTTGTAAATTTTGAAAAATAAAAATTAGGGTTTTGTGGCATAAATTCGAATTACAAAACAAAGGCATGATTCAATTCATCTTTAGGTCATTACCAGGGTCGAAAATGCTTTATTTAGGGTTAGAATTCATGAAACTGAACAACTGTTGAAAAAAGAATGGAATTTTGAAAAATTCTGGGTTACTCGCCGTGGCGAGCTTCATCACTCGCGAGGCGAGTGTCCATCTTGAACCCAGAAATTCATCTGCTAACTCGCCACTGCGAGTAGAGCTGCTCGCGAGGCGAGTAGCTTCAGAACCTGAAAATTTTTGTTCTGGTTTGAAGTTCTAGTGATGCCAATTGTGCTGATTTGTTTCCATACAGATTTTTGACTGTTATATTGTATTGTGTATGGATTTCCTGGCTGTTTTGCAGGTATGGCTCCTAAGAATCCTCAAAAGAGAAAGAAGGGTGAAGCCTCTGCACCCCAACCCTCCCGAAACCAAAGTTTTGATATGGGTAGATTTAAATCCCGCTTTCATCAGGAGAGGTATGTCGAGTTGCTCGACCAAAACATGTGGGCTGAGAGAGTGTTTAACATAAGCCCTAATGGACCTTACGGGGAGATTGCTAAACTTTTGAAAGACCAAGGGTGGGATAGGCTTTGTAACCCCATGACCAACCTAAATGCTGAGCTTGTGCGTGAGTTTTACGCCAATGCTCTTCCAGAAAACCCCTTCACTGATATCTTCCCATATGAGACTGTTGTCCGGGGTCGCACCATTAAATTTGATAGGGCAGCCATCAACAAATACCTTGGCAATCCCTTCGAACTACCCCATGACCATGAGTATGATGAATTCCACACCAAACAAAACTTGGGGCACTTTAAGGTTGATGAAACTCATGAAGAAATCAAACGATTTCTTTTGCTTGAGGGTTTCAACTATGACAAGAGTGAAGCCGGGAGAGAACACCGCTGCCAATACAAATTCATGACTAACCCGGCCAAAATAATCCAAAAGTTTATCCTCTACAATGTCATGCCAAGTAGCCACATGTCCGATTGTGTTGTGGAAGTGTGCCCTCTCATTTACTATATCCTTCATGGTAAACCAGTGGACATAGCTCGAACCATTGCTTGGGAGTTAAGGAAAGTCACTTTACAAGGGAAGGGTGAGCCACCAGCCCGCCTATTCTTCCCCGGTCTCATCATGGGACTCATTAAGGATACCGGTATGAAGCTTCCTTCTGCCGTTCATGAGAAAATTCGCAACCCCATCAATGATATTTTCATCACCCGTTTCATCATGGGTGAATCTAAAAAAGATAAAGGTAAGGGGAAGCAAGCTTCATCTTCTCAGGCACCTCCTCCACAGGAAGAACCCATGCCATTCCAACCCACTGCTGCCTTTGATTTTGCTAGCTACGTTCAGTGGCAACATCAAAGCAATATGCACACTTGGAATATGCTGACAGCTCAAAACCGTGCAAACACCTACTTCCAACAATCTCAGTATGTCATGCAGCAGCAAGTAGGCTACCCACAGGAGGTGATGGATCAGTTCATGACACCACAGGCTTTTCAGAACTATGTTAATTGGCCTGAGGGCATGCCAGGTCCATATGGAGGGGTTGGAGACTTTGCAGGGCATGAGAATGCAACCATGGGAGAAGATATAGGTGGTGATGAGGATGATGATAGAGATGATCCAGCAAATGTACCGAGTGCTACATCTTCTCACGATGGCTCGGATGATGATATGCAATCTTAAGGAGGAGGAAAAGTCTTGAAAGCCAGTTCTTCATAGAGTGATTTTATCAAGCTTTCATTCATTTCTTGCTGTCTTCCTTATATTTCATTTGCTTTCTCTTTTGATACTTTTTGAACAATGTTACTTCTTTTGTGTTTTGATTTAGCACTAATGACTCAGTTTATTTTTGTATTAGTACAATCGTATTGTGTTATGTTGTATTGTGTTTCGTTGGCACATTTAATTTAATTAGTATTGTGATGTTTTTATTTATCTTAGTATTATTTATTTTCGTATTATGATTAGTTAAATTCATGTTTAGCATATATATTTTTTTGTATGATCAAGTACCTTGTGGTTTTAATAGCCAAAGCTTAAATTTCAATTCTCAGATGATTGATATTGATTCATAGTTACGATTAAAAGCGCAAAGCCAAGGTACAAGTTTCCAGTTTTTCTAGGTTTTTACTCGAATATGGAACGAGTACTTTGTGCAAATTTCATTTCATTTAGTTCTTTATAATAATTTATTTGTTTGTGAACCACTTAGTACTAGCTAAAAGTGAGGAAACCTCAAATGTTTGTACATATGCAAGGAGACCGGCTTTCATTGTTTAACTCGGTTGTTTTATGTTAAATCCAATAATTGTTTTAAATTGTGTGAAGGCATGGAAGTGATCAAGGCACATTTTTGTTATTGAGTGAAACTTACTTGACCACAAATAGCCTACCTTGTGAGAAGAGCGAGTATTTGCTAACCCACTTGAGCCAAATGAATCGGAGTCATCAATTATGAACTGTCAATTCATAAGCACAATGCTTGATGAAGTTGCCTTTAAATTTTTCAAAATTCAGTTCATTCTTGACGCACTTTAGGACTCTGATATGTTTTTAATTGTTGAACCCTAAAATCTCAATGTTATTTGTCCCTTTTGCCTTAGAGTAGAGGAACATTCAATTAGGGTATTTGTTGATTCAAGTTGGGGAGAGAAGGTAGATGTAAATCTTATGTCAAGTACTATGGTGTAAATTTATCTTTGATCAAGACAACATGTTGTTGTAAATACAAAAGAAAAGAAAAACAATGTGTACATGAAAAGAAAAAGAAAAAGAGAAAAAGAAAGAAAAATCCAAAAAGAAAATAAGTTGTCAAGATCAAAGTGCTTCATGTTTAAGCACCAAGGGTTTGTAATGATTGGTAGGAAAGGTTGTGAAATTTAATGGTTGATACAAGGAATGTTCCTAATTGTTAGGCTTTTTGATTTCAATTGCCCCACATATGACATTTCTTTTGTAGCCAAGCCAAGTTATAACCCTCAAAGACCTTTTGATCCATGTTCTTTATGCCTTTTGAAATAATATTTGGATGGACACATAACTTGATTGGAATGTTAACTTGATTGCCGGATGTGTGTTCATAACCCTCATTCATTTGATTTCAATTGTTTATTTACTTTCATAGAAGTGTGTTAGGTGTGGTTCGTAAATAAATATATTATTGTTTTGAAATGTTTGACATGAACTTTGTACTTAGGACTCATCTCATGTTAGTAGTAGAATTCTAAATTAGTTGGAAACTTAGCCTTGCACGCACATTCATTTTGAATCATTATCTGAGAAAGTTTTCAAAACCTTTTGTACTTGTGTCTTGTTCTATTAACTTGTTTGATTTTCAATCTTTTGTTTGAGGACAAACAAAGAGTTAAGTTGGGGAGAGTTTGATAAGTGCTAGGAAGTGATATTTTCATGTTATATTTTAAGCACTTTTGTTACTTGTTTTGCAAGAAATTTAAGGAAAAGCCGAGATAAAAGTGATAATTGCCTTATTACGCTTTAATTGCCTTACTTTACCCAATTGTGCAGGATTTAACCTCAACACACTAAGCAAGCATGAAAAAGCCAAGAAAAGAGCAAAAGGCCGCAAGCACTACACTGCTCGCGAGGCGAGCACAGCAGCTCGCAGTGGCGAGCTTCAAATCAAGCCACAAAGCCGTGAGCACCCCCTTGCTCGCGAGGCGAGCAGAGCTACTCGCCGTTGCGAGTAAGGGCGGTTTGACCCTCCCAGGGTGACGTGGCAGAATCTTAACGGTGCAGGAAACAGCACTCGCCATGGCGAGTAAGTCTGCTCGCGAGGCGAGCTCAAGCATAGTGGGAATTCTATAAATAGCCCACTTGCTATTCTTTGTAAATATCTTATCATATCTTAGCTTGATATTTTCTTAGCTTCTCTTAGGTTTTAGTTTAGATATTTTCATAGGGAGAAGGAAGGTAGTTCTTCATTGAGTAAGATTGGTTTTGGAAGTTGGATCTTAATACTTTGTTGAGACATCACAAGTGTAATGAATCCTTCCTTTTCAATCCATCCTTGCATGGCTTCCATGATGATGTGTAGCTAAATACCCTTTGTTGGGATGAGAGGTACTTGATCTTGCTAAACATGTAATCCTTTTTATCTTGCAATATATGGTTCTAGCAATTTATATTCAATATTGTTGTTATTCTTGTGTTAATGCTTTCAATGAGATTCAAGATGCTTTGGACACAAACTCTTGAATCTTGAGCTAGAGTAGCAATATATCTTAGGTTAACTTACTTGACATCTTTGTTAATCTTGTGATAATCACCATAATCAAGAGCTAAATGCTTTCGTATAACTTAACCAGGCTGGACACGGTCGATTAAGGCATCCGATCGACTTTGTTATCGTTTAAGGAATTTGGACACGAATGTTTAAACGATAACTTAGAAATAATTATATCACTTTGGACACGAAGGATAGTTTAGAATTGATTGTGATAATGTTGCTTACAAAGCTAGAATTCATATGGATCAATTAGGTTACGTGTGACGCTTGGTTAAGGAACGCTACTCCTAACAAGTTTCAATCCTTATTTATCTCAACTTTTACTTTTTGCAATTAGTTTAGCTAGATACATTTCAATTCAAACAAACAAGTACTCTTAATACTTTGAATGATAATCGATGTTAAACTGTCATTGATAACGCACTATTCCCTGTGGAGACGATACACAAATACTTATCTTGTTTGATGCAAAAATTACATCATCAGCCATTTGTCTATGGAGGGGGTGGTTCTTCAGATATGCATGTTGATGATCTAGGTGGTGATAATGAGCAGGATGATCCAGAGATGGTCCACAGTGCTACGTCAACCCCCCATGGGTCTGATGATGATGGCATGCAGTCTTGAGGAGGAAGAAAAGACTTGAAAGCTAGTTCTTTTTGAATGATTTTTTTTATTAAGCTTTCAGTCAATTCTTGTTGTCTTCCTTAGTTGTTATTTCTTTTTGCTACTTTGTGAACAATATTCTGTTGGTTTTTATTTTAGCACATGTACTCGTATTTTGCTACTTTGTTAAGTATCTCGGTTATTGATGTTTGGTAACTTTTATTTCGTTTTAATTAGTATTATTAAGTTCGTATTTATATTAGTATGGTTTAATTTTATTTTGTAGAATAATAATGTGTTAGCATGTTTCGAGTACTTCATTTGGTTTTAATTTAAAAATTGTGGAAGTTTCTTGCGTATCACTTTTGCTTAATTTCAAATCTCAGATGATTGATAACAATTCATAGTTGTGATTAAAGCGCAAAGCCAAGGTACAAGTTTCCAGTTTTTCTAGGTTTTTACTCGAATATGGAACGAGTACTTTGCGTAAATTTCATTTCATTTAGTTCTTTACAATAATTTATTTATTTGTGAACCACGTAGTACTAGCCTAAAGTGAGGAAACCTCAAATATTTGTACATATGCAAGGAGACCGGCTTTCATTGTTTAACTCGTTTGTGTTATGTTAAATCCAATAATTGTTTTAAATTGTGTGAAGGCATGGAAGTGATCAAGGCACCTTTTTGTTTATGAGTGAAACTTACTTGACCACAAATAGCCTACCTTGTGAGAAGAGCGAGTACTTGCTAACCCACTTGAGCCAAATGAATCGGAGTCATCAATTATGAACTGTCAATTCATAAGCACAATGCTTGATGAAGTTGCCTTTAAATTTTTCAAAATTCAGTTCATTCTTGACGCACTTTAGGACTCTGATATGTTTTTAATTATTGAACCCTCAAATTTCAATGTTATTTGTCCCTTTTGCCTTAGAGTAGAGGAACATTCAATTAGGGTATTTGATTGATTCAAGTTGGGGAGAGAAGGTAGATGTAAATCTTATGTCAAGTACTATGGTGTAAATTTATCTTTGATCAAGACAACATGTTGTTGTAAATACAAAAAAGAAAAGAAAAGCAATGTGTACATGAAAAGAAAAAGAGAAAAAGAAAGAAAAATCCAAAAAGAAAATAAGTTGTCAAGATCAAAGTGCCTCATGTTTAAGCACCAAGGGTTTGTAATGATTGGTAGGAAAGATTGTGAATTTTAATGGTTGATACAAGGAATGTTCCTCTTTGATAGGCTTTTTGATTTCAATTGCCCCACATATGACATTTCTTTTGTAGCCAAGCCAAGTTATAACCCTCAAAGACCTTTTGATCCATGTTTTTATGCCTTTTGAAACGATTTTTGGATGGACACATAACTTGATTGGAATGTTAACTTGATTGCCGGATGTGTGTTCATAACCCTCATTCATTTGATTTCAATTGTTTATCTACTTTCATAGAAGTGTGTTAGGTGTGGTTCGTAAATAAATATATTATTGTTTTGAAATGTTTGACATGAACTTTGTACTTAGGACTCATCTCATGTTAGTAGTAGAATTTTAGATTAGTTGGAAACTTAGACTTGCCCGCGCATTCACTTTTAAATCATTCATCTGAAGATGTTTTCAAAGCCTTTTGTACTTGTGTCTTGTTATTAACTTGTTTGATTTTCAATCTTTTGTTTGAGGACAAACAAAGAGTTAAGTTGGGGAGAGTTTGATAAGTGCTAAAAAGTGTTATTTTCATGTTATATTTCATACACTTTTTGTTACTTGTTTTACAAGATATCGAAGGAAAAGCCGAGAAATAAGCGTTAAATGCCTTATTACGCTTTACTTATCATTACTCTATCCTTTTGTGCAGGAATTAGCCTCAAGACATTGATTTAAGATCAAAATCATGAAAAAGTACTATTTGGGCAGAAGCTGATCCAGGAGAGAAGGAACTCGCACTCACACTCGCAACTGCGAGTAGCAGATGCGAGCAACTCGCAACTGCGAGCTCCCTTACTCGCAACTGCGAGTTAGGGCGGTTTGATCCCCTCAGTTATGACGTGGCAGCGTATCATTGGTCCAGGCAAGCAACTCGCATCTGCGAGTGATGTAGCTCGCATCTGCGAGTTCAGGCAGGGCAGAAGTCTTTATATAGCCACTTGCTACTCTTTGGAGAGAATCTTATCATATCTTAGCTTGATATTTTCTTAGCTTCTCTTAGGTTTTAGTTTAGATATTTTCATAGGGAGAAGTAAGGTAGTTCTTCATTGAGTAAGATTGGTTTTGGAAGTTGGATCTTAATACTTTGTTGAGACATCACAAGTGTAATGAATCCTTCCTTTTCAATCCATCCTTGCATGGCTTCCATGATGATGTGTAGCTAAATACTCTTTGTTGGGATGAGAGGTACTTGATCTTGCTAAACATGTAATCCTTTTTATCTTGCAATATATGGTTCTAGCAATTTATATTCAATATTGTTGTTATTCTTGTGTTAATGCTTTCAATGAGATTCAAGATGCTTTGGACACAAACTCTTGAATCTTGAGCTAGAGTAGCAATATATCTTAGGTTAACTTACTTGACATCTTTGTTAATCTTGTGATAATCACCATAATCAAGAGTGAAATGCTTTCGGATACTTAATCAGGCTGGACACGGTCGATTAAGGCATCCGATCGACTTTGTTATCGTTTAAGGAATTTGGACACGAATGTTTAAACGATAACTTAGAAATAATTATATCACTTTGGACACGAAGGATAGTTTAGAATTGATTGTGATAATGTTGTTTACAAAGCTAGAATTCGTATGGATCATTAGGTTACGTGTGACGCTTGGTTAAGGAACGCTACTCCTAACAAGTTTCAATCCTTATTTATCTCAACTTTTACTTATTGCAATTAGTTTAGCTAGTTACATTTCAATTCAAACAAACAAGTACTCTTAATACTTTGAATGATAATCGATGTTAAACTATCATTGATAACGCACTATTCCCTGTGGAGACGATACAAAAATACTTATCTTGTTTTTGATGCAAAACAACTTCATCAACTTCGTGCGACAAACTTTGTGTGTAATAATGTAACATAAGATTTTGGATGTCCTTGTATCTAAACTCTCGACTTGTTGTCGTTTCTGTATTGTACAATTAATGTATCCAATATCACTTTTAACGCACATTTGAGTATTCTAGACACTTTCAAATTGAGCGTTACAAGTACGAGGCTGACAGTCACACATCTAGGGAAGAGCACGATACCTGCTACCGTAGTTACAGGAAAAAAGGCAGGTACGAGGGTATTCATTCCCAGGATGAATCTTATTCTGAGTGATCCAGGATTACCCTTCAAATTCAGGCGCAGGCAATTTCCATTGACGCTTTGTTTTGCAATGACAATAAATAAAAGTCAGGGTCAATCTTTATCTCGAGTGAGAGTTTATATTCCTAAGCCTGTGCTCACGCATGGACAACTCTATGTCGTTGTCTCTCGAGTTACTTCTAGAAAAGGTTTGAAGCTGCTCATCTTGGATGAAGATAATAATGTTTGCAAGGAGACCACAAATGTTGTGTATCATGAAGTTTTTCAAAAAGTATGATAATTGGTTATGTTTTAGAATTGTTGTTGCTATAATTTAGAAAACTAAAGTTGCGTATTGTTTGGAAGTCGTTTTTTTTTAATTTCTTTGTAAGACGTACTGGTCATTACAGGACATGCAATTTCTATATAAGAAGATCCTCCTGCCATTGACTTTTAACTGATGCACTTTTCAGGTATAACAATACGCGGAATTTTTTTTTTTTTTTTTACATCGTTGTTACTCTAAAACACAATATTTACATTAGACCATTGGTTTTGTAAAAAATAAAAACAAATAACAATCGGCGTTTCTGTAGCCCAAACTATATTTATACACACCCGTAAAAAATTTAACGTTTGCATTCACAGACTAGGTGTATACATCTGACACTGACTATTATATAAAAAAATACCAATTTTTTAGTTTTTATGATTAATAAAATACATTATGCCAACAAATAATAATATACAATACGTCGGCGTATTTTTGCAAAAATATTACATATGCTAAGTTTAACAATGAGTACATCTTATATTACAAATAATTAGTATAAGTATAAATTCAAATACTTTAATCGTTATGTGCAATGTTTAGATATTTCAAAATATATACAAAATTAACAAAATTAAGATGATATTTTTTTCCATATCAAATTTAAATTATAACCACATAACTTTAAATAACATAATATAAAATCTATACATTAACATAATATAAAATCTATACATTTGATCAAAAAAGTTTTTTATTTCCCGTGCTTGGCACGGGTCACTATACTAGTATGTATAACATCAGCAACAACAATGTTCTTTATTTACTAACAATCAAGTTATCTTTTATATCCAAGATATGAAAAGATTACAGGTTCTCTGTGCAAACTTTCCTTCCACACAAGTATGCCTATATAGGAACAAGAGAAAATACAAGAACATTATTGACTCTCAACTTTCATAAAAAGTTATCTATAACTTGAAAGTGTTAATCTTCGACATATTTTTTAGATTTAATGATCATGCAACAAAACCTATGATTTAACGATAAAACATATCTAATTGGCCAATCAAATCCGTTTTTGCAGTTTGTCCTTCTGAATTTATAATTGGAAGACTTTCTATTAATAAGCAATTGAGATATCAAAAACCACAAATTCATTTAAGAACAAAATTAAAACAGATAATTTGAATAATAAAACATGTAAACCATTTGTTTAAGTACAGTTTTCAAAATTAAAAGATTAGACTTTACAAATGTCTGCAACAAAATTAATTTAAAGCAACATAATCAACATTTGAGATGAAATCCTGCCAAGAAAACAATCATAATCAAAATCAATGAGCTAACACTCTGGTAGCATACTGCATACCTTCAAAAGTGTCCATATTAGCTATAGCATCATCATCATAGTAGTAATTAACTGTCATATAAAGAGATATGGAGGTAGAAAATATTTAATTTTCATGCGGCACCTTCTATATCTAAGCTTGAATTGGAATCAGGAATAACGATACTTGGAACGTTGCAGATCAAGGGATTCAAGAAGAGGACAGCCATCAAGAATATCAAGCAATCCATCATAGTTAAGCAAAAATCCATTCAATTTAAGATGGCGTAACCCAGACATTGTTTTTGCAATAGCAAATGCTTCATCACCTTCGCCATAAGAGTGAACCAAACATCATGAAGACTTCGCGTGAAAAACATGCGCTCAAGATTTAGCGACTTCAAAAGAGGGCAACATCGACCAATAACTTCAAGGAAATCCTTTGATAGGAGGTTGCTACATGATAGCTCTTCTAATAGTGAAAACCTCTTCAGAAATTCACCCAATCCTTTATCTGAAATTCCATTGTAGCCTAAAATCCGTAACCGTCGTAAGTGACTTGCCCTGTTGCAATAATTTACTTTACATTGCATTCCGTTTTATTCTGATATTTGTTATTCCATAAATCTATGTGAAGTGAAACGTGTCCAAAGATGCACAAATTGAAGTTCATACTTGATACCATGCGTTCAAGAAGACCATTAAGGTTTTTTTAACCCCCACCGACAAGTTGGTGAGTTGAAAACACAACTTAACAGATACTTTGTCCATCCGGGTGAAAATCAAACTATGTCTCATGTATTTGTATAGGTACCATGCGTAGACTTGGGGGCCGATAAAGATGAAGACATGTATGTAGAAAACAATTTATTTTCCTCAAGCTATTTATGATGATTGCGATGTAGCATACATGTTTAGGTTGATAATTGAAAATAATAAGTTATATCTTTCTGTCCGTTCCAACTAATACTTTTATGTTTTTTTTTTATGTATTGATGTGTAATATGTTGAATTGGGAATAAAATCTGTAATGTTGCACTTTTCAAAAGCATACATGTTTTGATTGATAAAAACATGCAAAGCATATGCTTGTATACATGGTTCTTGAGAAATTTATTTTCACTTTTCAAAAGTAAAATGTCACACTTACAAATGTCTGCCACAAAATTACATTAAAGCAACATCATGAACATTTGAGATGAAATCATAGTAGTAGTAATTAACTGTCATATAAAGAGTTTTGGAGGTTCAAACTCTTTAATTTGCATGCGGCATCTCTTACGTAAACTTGGATAGGGATTGGATAACTGATACAAGGAACATTGCAGATCAAGAGATTCAAGAAGAGGGCAGCCATCAAGAATAGCAAGCAATCCATTATAGTTAAGCAAAAACCCATTCAATTTAAGATGGCGTAATCCAAACATTGTTTTTGCAATAGCAAATGCTTCATCACCTTCGCCATAAGAGTGAACCAAACATCCATGAAGACTTCGCGTGAAAAACATGCGCTCAAGATTTAGCGACTTCAAAAGAGGGCAACATCGACCAATAACTTCAAGGAAATCCTTTGATAGGAGGTTGCTACATGATAGCTCTTCTAATAGTGAAAACCTCTTCAGAAATTCACCCAATCCTTTATCTGAAATTCCATTGTAGCCTAAAATCCGTAACCGTCGTAAGTGACTTGCCCTGTTGCAAATATATGCACCAATTACTAACCATTTGAGTTGTTACAGATAGGCATAACACTGAACCATACAAAAGAATGTAAATTGAGTAAATTGCAAATTATGCCAAATGACTATAAAGGAGAATACCTGACGAATAATTTTAAATTATAATTTAGAGAATGTATAACCATGGTTAAGCAAGATGATATATCAAGAAGGATCAATGCAGTTGATAACAAATCATTATATTGTATGAAACTGGAATTGAAACAACCAAAATGAAATTAATTACCTATGAGCCATATATTCGAGAACTCCATCGGTTCCAAACCAGCTAATAGTAATGTCTTCCAGATGACCACTACTTAGGTCAATCGCACAGCGACAAATCTTCTCAAAATGCAAACGACTAACGCGAAAACAATGAATGGTGAAATCACCAGTCATGTGAATGGTACGCCACATTTGAGGATCCTTGCAAACCTTCCACCAAAGAGGACAAACATTTCGTGCACTTGTTACAATATCAACAGTATCAAGTCTCTGAAGAATGTTCTTTGTCAAGTCTATTGGAAGTTCCAGCCAGTTTGGCTTTGTGGTGCACTCAACTTTCGATTTCTTAGTACACAATTCCTTTATGCAACCAACGATGCTGAAAATAAGACCTACATTTACAATTTACAAATCAAAATTGAAATAGATCAAAAGAGATGGAGTACAAATTGGAAACTATACCTTGTAATTTGTATATTATGGAGATCCAGGGAAACTGAAGCAGTGCGGAGGAGAATGCCATTCACGGCAATAAGAACTCTAAAATAACCTATCTATCTACTATTTACACCGTTTGTTTTCCGAGGGCACTATCTATGTACACCTTATGTTATTTTTTGTCTTGCACGTGTTCTTCTTTCTTTTTTTAATAATAAAAAAACTGTTTTTATTTTCGGTCTCATGTTATTTTTTTATTCATTTTAAAACGTAAGAAGTCTTCTTGCAAAAAAAAAAAATGTAAGGAGTCTTTGGAATTTTTTTATCAAGTTTTCATTTATATGAACTTCGTCTTCTTTTTTATATGTTAATTTATTATTTATATGGTATTTTTCCGTATTAAAGAGTGTCGTTGAAAGATACGGTGCATGATATTAATTCTTTTAAATAAAAATAAAAATAATTATAATTATAATTTATTATCAAAATCATACAAGGAAAAATGTATGTCATTCAAAATTTATTACAAATTAGTCATTTTTTAAGATATTTTGATCTCTATTATATTAAATGTTGATTTGTGCTGATATAACCATAATTCCGCCTGTTTTGGTTGGCTTAAAAAATCATTATGAATAAAATGGATTCTAACTAAATACCTTATGATAACACTTTCATTATGAGGTTTTTATTAGATTATTTTTTACGTAATAAAAACTATAATCTTCAAGCAAATAATTTAACGGTTTAAGAATTCAAAATCTATACTTATTAATTAAGGCTCAAATTATAGGTTTGACTTTGGGACACAAAAATCTCATAAACGACCCTGCTTTTAAAAAAACTATTCAACTTGTACTTGCAAAAGTACAATAATAGAATCTAGAGTTTATATTGTGTATATCATGGATTGAGAATGCTCTCAAGAGTGATATTTTATAGCCCTTCGTGGGCTTGTATTTCGTTGACTTAAGCTCCAAGATGCTTGGGCCATAAGTCACTCTAGAGCATTCTAGATGTTTCTAGAAGCTTGTCAAGACGACGCCCTTATGGGGACGCACCTAGGGCTTCAGAAGTCCTTCAAGAGAGCGCCTGAGCCCTTCTGGAGGGCATCTGTGCCCTTAAGAATAGATTGATAGTCCATAGCCCCTCAAACATGTGTCTTGGGACAAGGCGAAGTGATGAATAAGTATAACTGTTTTGAAGGGCACACCCAGGCTTACCATAGTCTTTCATGGAGGCGTTTAAGCCCTTAG
This sequence comes from Medicago sativa, assembly GCF_051527215.1. NCBI lineage: Eukaryota > Viridiplantae > Streptophyta > Magnoliopsida > Fabales > Fabaceae > Medicago > Medicago sativa. Next base: position 69,517,652 of record NC_140751.1, on the reverse strand, counting down.
GAATATAATGACAGTCCACAGCCCCCCAAACACGAGTCTTGGAGACAAGGCGAAGAGATTTATATAGTCGATAGTCCACAATACGAACGTCCTCTTTTAAGACACTAACTTACTTTTTTTTTTATGGTTTTAATTTTAAGTTTTCATCTTTTATCTCCTTAGATATCTTCCTCGCCGATTTTTTGGTTATCATGTTTACGTTTTCATCTTTCATTCTCCTTTGATCTTTTTGTTCTTTGTTTTTTCGAGTGAATCATCAATTTCGTCCCTGAATTTGCAAGCATCAGCCAAAATCATCCCAAAATTTTGCGAAATATCAATTTCGTCCCTGAATTTCTCTCACGTCCATCAAAATGGTCCCTCCGTCCAAAAGGTCCGTTAGTGATTCTGAGCTGGCTCCATGCATGTTGTGTTGTCTTGTACACGTGTCAAAGAGGAAGCCACGTGTACAAGAACTAAATTGATGGAAACGCAAAAAATTAAGTTTTCACTTTTCAAATGCAATTTTTTCTGCTTTTTCATTTATACCGATCTTTTATCCTTACCTTCCACCCTCAGATTTCAGTCTCTGACCTTTCCCCTTCCCGCTAAATCCTTCATCACCTTCTCCTCTCCAAAATCATCATCATCGTCGGCGATCAACGGTGGTTTTTTGAAGAATGGAACGATCTTTGGTTAAGGTAAGTCTCACGTTCATCTCACCTTCACCTCCTGTTCGTTTTCACCATTTTTTTGGCCGTTTTTTTAATTTTTGTTTTTAGTTTTGATGATTTCGTTTTTAGTTTTAATGATTTCGTTTTCATTTTTAATGATTTTGTTTTCAGTTTTTGTTGTTGTTTAGATTAGTCTTATTAGGGTTTTCGGTTTAAAAAATAGAAAGATGATTTTTGTTCTGGTTGGTTACTATATTTGGTAATGGTGGAAATGTAGAAAATGTTGATGCTTGTAATGGTGGAAATGCAGAAAATGTTGATGCTGATATTGGTGGAAGTGCATAAAATGTTGATGCTGCAAATGGTAGAAATGTTGCTGCAAATGGTGGAAATGCTGATGCTGCAAATGTTGTAAATGTTGCAAAGATCAAGTTGTGTTTTCTGCATTTTGTATTTTGTTCTGCAAAGCTTGCCTTTCAGTGACCAAACTGATAGTTAGTTATATAATTCAAGGACTGATCTGGTGTTTTTTAACATAATATAGGGATCGATTTGATGGATAGACATAAAATTTAAGGACTAATCTGATGTAAATATTTTGACAGAAAGGTTACATGAAGATTCATCTTCAACCTCTTTTCATTACAACATTACACACATCTAGTACAATTCAGAAGCATATTCACAAACTCAAACAAGCAAACCATGACTATCAAAAAGTTAATCAACCTAAACTCAATTCCTTAAGTATCAACTTTGTCCATCAGCCTCACCCTCCAAACAACTTCATTCTCACTTTCCTTTGACTTGAACATGAAGATCGATTTTCTAAACATTTTTTGCCCATACACCCACCTCCATCATTTCGGATTCAATTACAACAGTTTTGTTTGAATGAATTTTGTGGATTTTTTGATTTTGGATTCAATCAAAAAATTAAGGTTTGAGGTTATTTCAATTGGGGAAGAACGTCACCACTAATTATTGGAAGAATTTTTGGGAATTTTGGTGTGGATTAAAGATTGTAAAATTAGTGTTCCAATTTTATACATTTGGGGAAGAAATAGCCATTGAGGAAGAGAGAGGTTGGGGAAGATGACATTCTTACATTCAAATCAGCCAAATTAGTCCTTGAAAATGTTGGTTACAATCAACCATATTAGTCTCTGCTTGTGTGGCGTCTGACATGGCAGTCCATGTGAGAGGTTAACGACCACATCAGCTCCGTTAACACCCCAGTTAATTGGAAGGACGAAATTGATTGACATTTTACAAATTCAGAGACAAAATTGATATTTTGCAAAATTTGGGGACGACTTTGCCTGATGCTTGCAAATTCAGGGACGAAGTTGATGATTCACTCTTATTTTTTCCATATTGAAACTATTAATCATTCATTGTATTGAAAAACAATTAAGAAACATTTTTAATTGATTTTAATTTTAATTTTTTTGTACCTGTGTCGATGATGAGCTGTTCTCGATAAGGGAGTATTATTGGTCCAAAAGATATCCACAATTCCTCCAAACAGAACATACGATGATTTATGTATAAAGATGAGGTATTAAAATAATGATTGCATTTTTCTACGTGAGTGCCATGGGAACACCCCTAACTAGAAATTAAAGCCAAGTAAGCTTTTTATCTATACTTATTTTGAATAATTCCACTGATAAAACGTGGCTTTGTTGTTGCCTTTCATATTATTTTTTCAACAATTGTCCTTTGCTTGATTTTTTTTCTTCCTTAAACTGCGTAATGGTAGAGGAACACTTACAGAAAGCATTGAATGAGGTGGCAGAAATCCAAAGCTCAGCTTCTGATATAGTTTAGAACTTGAAACAATGTTCAGAGTTAAGTGCAACGGATATAAAAGAGATAGAGAGAGAAGAGAAAGACACAATGTTATTTGGAAGTAGTTCAGTCCCCTTATCACTTACAAGAGATTTTTCACTATAATCAATCAGATCACAATTGCTCAAGCACACAAGCAAGAGACTTTTAACAAACAAAGATTACAGAGAATATTGTTTGAATTGAACACTTGATATACAACCAGAGATGTTTACTAAATATAACGATATGAAGTTACAAGTTAAGGGAAATGCCACTTTAGTATGGAAGAACTATCAACGATATGAAGCTATAGTTCTGATTCACTCATTTTGATTACTTTCACTTAATTGAGTTTTTTTTTTTTTTATACTTTCTTTAAAGCCTTTTATTATGATTTTCATCAATACTTTCTTTAAAGGCTTGTAATCGTATTTTGACCTATTTAAGATTAGGCATGGCAATGGAAAAGGATGGGGACGAATTTTACCTTCCCCATCCCCATACAATACTCACATATACTTACCTGTTACCCTTCCTATATCCAACGACGATGAGAAATTGAATCTCATCCATGTCCTTGATGGGTTCGAGTATACATCTCGTTGATGTAATAATAAAATAATAGTATAATTTGATAAATCAATTTCTCATGCTCGTGGGCCTAAATTTATCATTTTCTTTTGAAAAATTCATTGGTAACAGGGTCGTTCCTAGAGTTGTACATGCCTTAGGCATAATATGAGAATAGGGCTCTAACATAATACATCATAAAAAAAATTAGTTCATTGTTGTGATTTTATTAGATCTTCATTTCATTTTCTTCCGGTTTTCACTACCAAATAAATGTTTTTTTTGAAAACATCTGAAAATAAATCAATTACTTCATAGAAATTAAAACAAAATAAAATACCATAAAAGTAGAGAACAATAGCACATGCAAAGTAGACTGAAATTTTAGCACCTAAGAATAATAGGATCAAAAAAGTAAAAATATATCAACACGTAATTAATTAAATTTTAAACTTTTAGATGAAAAGTTCTCCAATGTTAAACTCGTTAAAACAATAAAACATGATACAAAATTAGTGTTAGACTTTTTAGAGGAATCATAGATATATACAAGAACTCATTTGTACGCTAGAAGTACATCATTCGTCTTTTTATATGCTATAAATATATCTAACAAGCTCATTATGATGATACAAAGTCAATGTAAGACTATTGTTAAATGTGCACTTAATAAGAAATTACCTCATTGAAATTGATGAGACACACATTAATTTTGACAGTTGATATATTAGCTATGCTGGCACTCCAAAACATCATATGTCAAATGCAACTATTTATAAAAAAAAAAAAAAAAACAAAACAAAGAAAGATGCGTGAATGCGTCTCACATCGGTTTCATGATCCTGAATGCATCTCGCATGATTTTGCATTATCAAAATCAATTTTGCGATCCTTTTAATCAATTCAAGAAAGTTGACATTTTTGTAATGATATAATTTAATTTTTTGGAACCATTGAAAGACAAAATTCAGATTAATTTCTCTAGTATGCATTTTCTACTAAAATATAACTTGTTTTGTTATAAAATTATCCCAATTTATTTGATAATAAATATCACCAATATTTTTAATATTAGTGAGGCTCATTTTTATGAACAAAGGGCCCAAAAAAGTATCACCAATTTTGTCGATAATACTCCCTCCATTCCTTTTCTTTTGATGTTTTAGAGTTTCAATTATATTCCAAAACTTTTGATGTTTTAGTGAATTTATTATTGTTTTCTCAAGTTTACCCTTGTTGGAAAACACCATAAACTATTAAAGTAATTGTGACCATTGGTTTATCACATGTGAATTTAATGATAAATAAGGACATTTCAGTCAAAAACACATAAATATTTATATACTTTAATTACTCCTTAAAACTTGTGTCAAGAGCTAAAACATCAAAAGAAAAGGAATGGAGGGAGTAATATTTTAGCACATTATTAAAATCAACCAATTTTTTTATAGGGAGGGTGTATATAAAATCTTTGTGATATACAAGGCTATATATAGCAAATCGCGCCAAAATGACCCAAAACATTTACAGACTTCAACCCAGCCTTTCGTCATATTGATGTTTGGGGCCTTAATGTGAACTTTACTATATACATCCCCCCCCCCCCCCCCCCCCCCCCCAAAGCCAAATATTATGTATACCCCCTATTATAAATTTGTTTTTGGCCCCCTACCGGCATGGGCCCTAGACCGTCGCATCCCCGGCCTATACCTAAGGTTGTCCCTGATTGGTAGATCCTTTTTTTTTGTGTTTCAAAATGGCGACTAGAAACTGATTAAGATGGACGAGAGGATTGCATTGCAGAGTGCGTGTTCTTTTAAAATAAGAGCCCACTGATTTTATTTTTGAGTCGGTCACAAATACTTGTTCTCATTTCTCACAATAGCTAAGTGTTCTCACCTGAGTTGTTTTATACTTCCTCTATTTTATAATAGGTGTCATTTTTATTAAAAAAATTGTCTCAAACTTTTTGTCTATTTTATACTATTAATACAACATTTATTACTTTTTTCCACTATCATACCCTTATTTATTGCATTTTAATCATCTATAATTATTCCACTAACGATAATTAATAACCGTGTAAAACTCAAATATGTGACACCTATTGTGAGGAGGTAGGAAGTATTAAAGTGTAGTATATATTTAATTATTAAGGGAGAAGATTAGTTTTAATTTCACAAGGTAGGGAAATGTATAATTTAAGATAACAAGAAGATAGGAAAATGTAATTTACTCCTAGGGTATTTATTGGGTTAATACCTTAGATAACCCATGTAATTTGGGTGAAGTCTGAAAATAGTCCCTATAGAAATAAAAACAAAGAATTCACTCTTATAATCTTGAATTCTACATATTATGACCTTTTACAGGGATTATTTTAATACATTTTAACCTTTTAAAGTGGCTATTTTCAAAACTTCACCAAAACATGTTTTTGAACGAAATTACACAGTCCGTCTCTTGATTTAAGTTTAAGTAAGTTTTTTGTCCTTTATATTATTTTCCAATTTAATTATTTATGTTATAAATGGAAACATCCATATACATTTTTTTTATTAAAAAAAATCAAAAAATCATCAAACTTATAAACAAACTCAAGTTTTCGTCATACAAACCTAAAAACCCATGTAATTCTTGGAAAAAATACAATAAACTCAACTTATATATTAGAAATCCCCGTGATTTGGCTCAGTTGGTAGGGATATTACATATTATATGCAGGGGAATGTGTGAACTCTATCCACTCTACTTCTCCACAATTAAATTGCGCGAGCTCTATCCACTAGACTACTCAAGAAAAGGAAAAAAAAAACTGTGTCAATTTATTTTTTCAAAATATTGAAAATTCATTTTTTCAATTAATACTTGTTAAAGGTGTAATCCTTAACACGTGCCTTTATGGAAATTTATGAAAAAAAATTCCTTCTTATTTTAGGGCTAATCTAATGCATGTAAGAGTAACGAAGGTTCTTATTGCCTGAATCACTTTTCTTTCTCCATCTGATCTCCACATTCTTCAGTTCCGTCGATAATCCATCGTAATCAAATTACAAGGTATAGTTTCCAATTTGTATACATCTATCTCCTTTTAGCTATTTCAATTTTGATCTGCAATTTGTAACTTCAGGTCTTATTTTCAGCTTCCTTCATTGCAATTTTGTTTGATTTGGGTTTGATCCGAACATCAAAAAAAAAAAAAAAAAAAACCAAATTAATTGGTTTGAATTGGAACATTGATTCATTGGAGCCTTGATTTGGTTCTCACACTCCTACCTTTCATAACTTACAACCGTATTTTTTAGGTGCAATTCTACAATAGAGTGTGCTCTTAAAAAATCATTTAAAAAAAAAAACAATTAGGGATGTTGGTGTATCATTATCATCTTTTTAGGGTTTTTTTTCTTCTTCTTTCCCAGGGCTTTATAAATTAATCGAATGCGTGTGGATCACTTACTTTGCCGGACTGCTTCAATCTTGCGCTCTCCATCGTATACCATATTCATCACTTCATCTTCATCATACAAATATATTACAAGATATAATTTCCAATTTGTATGCATCTATCTTTTTGGCTATTTCATTACTATGCAATTTGTAACTGTTAAGTCTTATTTTCAGCATCGTTTGTAGCATGAAGGGGTCGTGTATCAAGAAAGCTAAAGTTGATAGCACGACAAAGCCAAACTGGCTTGAACTTCCAATAGGCTTGACAAAGAACATACTTCAGAGACTTGATACTGTTGATCTTGTGACAAGTGCACGTAATGTTTGTCCTTTGTGGCGGAACATTTGCAAGGACCCTCTAATGTGGCGTACCATTCACATGACTAGTGGTTTCACCATTGATTGTTTTGCTTACATGGGGAAGATTTGTCGCTGTGCCATTGACCTAAGTAGCGGTAATCTGGAAGACATTACTATTAGCTGGTTTGCAACTGATGAACTTCTTGAATATTTGGCTCATAGGAAATTAATTAGTTGCATTTTGTTTGTTTCAATTCCAGTTTCATAATAATACTATATTTTGTTATCAACAGCATTGATCCTTCTTGCTATGTCATCTTGCTTAACCATGATTATACTTATACATATTCTAAATTATAATTTAATTTAATATTTTTCTTCCCATATTCTCCTTTCCAGCTAGTCATTCAGCATAATTTGCAATGCACTCAAATTACCTTCAATGTTATGCCTAATATGCAACAACTCAAATTGATAGTAATTGGTACATATATTTGAAACAGGGCAAGACACTTACTACGGTTACAACTATTTCACTGCTACGAAATTTCAGATAAAGGGTTGGATGAATTTGTGAAGAGGTTTTCACTATTAGAAGAACTTGTAATTTGTCGCTGTAGCTGCAGCCTATCTATGGATTTCCTTGAAGTTATTGGTCGATGTTGCCCTCTTTTAAAGTCACTAAATCTCGAGAGGTTGTCTTCCTTGAGTTTTTATGGCAAGCGTGATGAAGCATTTGCTATTGCGAAGACAATGACTGGGTTACGCCATCTTAAACTGAATGGAATTTATGTTAATTACGTTGGATTTCTTGCTATTCTTGACGGCTGCCATCTTCTTGAATCTTTTGATCTGCAAAGTCACACATCTCTTGTTGGCAAGTGTGATGAAGCATTAGCTATTGCAAAAACAATGTCTGGTTTACGCCATATTAAATTGAATGGAATTTCTCTTAACTATGTTGGATTGCTTGCTATTCTTGACCGCTGCCCTCTTCTTGAATCTCTTGATCTGCAATGTTCCACGTATTATTATTCCAAATCCAAGCCATGTTTACTTAAAGGGTGCTGCGAGCAAATTAAAGATTTCCGACTTCCAATTCTCTATGATTCTGATTTAGCTATAAGGACATTTTTGTTAAGATACATATGATAATTATGATTGGCAGTATTAGATAAATATTGATTCTGATTATGATTGATATCTTGGCATGATTTCTTCTCAAATGTTGATGATGTTGCTTTGAAGTAATTGTGCTGCCGACATCTGAAAGTGTATTTGAATTTCTCAAGAACCTAGTATGCAAGCACAAGGTTTGCATGTTTTATTAATAAGATTATCTTTATTATTTTTATTCTTGAATGATTTTGTGGTTTTTGATATCGCTCTTGTCTGAAAAAACAATTGCTTACTGTTACAAAGTATTCCAATTATAAGTTCCGAAGGCTAAGCTGCAAAAATGGAATTGATTTGCCAATTAGATATATTTTATCGTTAATTAATAATTCAAAAACTAATTTCATAGATTTTGTTTCATGATTAATCATGAACAACAAAGAAATATGTTGAATATTAACAGTTTCAAACTATAGGGAACTTTTTATTAAAATAGAGACTCAATGTTGTTGTTCCTACTTGCATTTCCTCTTGTTTAAGTAGGCATATTTGTGTGGAATTAAAGTGTTTGCAAGAAAAACCTATAAATTTTTAATATCTATAAGATAAAGGATAATTTGATTGTTAGAACATCAAGAACATTGTTGCAGGAGTTTGGTTCGCTAGATGCAATAGGTAATGGCTAAACAAATACTCCCTCCGTCTCTAAATAATTATCGTTTAAGGTCTATGCACGACTATTAAGAAAATGATTAATTGTGTTGATTTTGATGGTAAAATTAATATCATTTACTAAAACACCCTTATTAATTGTAGTTAGTGGAGTAGTTAAGTTTGATGAAATTCAATAAATAAGGGTATAATAATGGAAAAAAATAAATAAATGCTGCATTGCATTTGGAAATACAATTTGGAAATTCAACTAAAATTAAAGATGTGATTTGCTGGAAAATACTCGACGTCATGACCGATTAAATTATTTCTCGTATTTTCTAAAAAATTATGAAATTTTCATTTTTTTGAGGGAAAAAAAATTATGAAATTTTTATGTGAAGGAATACTTTTAATTTCTTTTTGAAGACAAAATAATATACACGTGCCTACTAAAACTTATTCAAATCACAAGATATGTCAAGAATATAAAGGAAAATATTAAATATTGAAGTACTTACTTGGTAAATAGTTTAAAAATAAAAATATTTATCTTTTCCTTCAAAATTTTTTTTATCTTTTTTTCGTTGATTGGGTTGATAAACCATAACGGAACAGAGTGAAATGTAACATAATGGAATGAAGTAGAGAGTTCATTCTACTGTTTGGGTATTCTATAATGCAGTGGAACATATTTACCTTTCCATTGTTTGGAAAGTTGAAGGAATGATATGACTATAATTTTTTTAATTCAATTTTACCCTTCTTTAAAAAAATATTATTATATAAAATTAAATCATCAAAAGCTAAAACATGTTTACCCTTGTTAGAAAACACCATATCACATGTTTACCCTTCTTTAAAGTAGTTGTGACCTTTGGTTTATCACATGTGAATTTAATGATAAATAAGAACATTTTAGTCAAAAACACATAAATATTTATATACTTTAATTACTCCTTAAAACTTGTGCCAAGAGCTAAAACATCAAAAGAAAAGGAATGGAGGGAGTAGTTACTAATATGGTTTTGAAATGGAAGGAGTAACTAATATGATTTGAATTTAATGGAAGCACAAATTTTCCTTTTTCACAATCTTCATTTGATGCACGAAAAAGATATGTACTTTAATATCTTCTACATACTTTCATGAGTATATATTTAGCATTTGAGCATTAGTCAGAATCTCATTATTGTCTTGCTCAAAACAAGAATCTTTTATTGTGTTACTAGAATAGTAGAATCAATTAGAAACAATCATCATCATCATCTTACGGTACAAAATCTTTGATCTGCTCTTGGCACCTTTTCAACAAACTTCCACCAAAATAGAGATTTTTGCAACGATGGAGGTCAGAGTCTCCAGAAGAGGACAACCCTCAAGAATTGCACCAAAATAGAGATTTTGGAAACTTTTGAAACTTAAAGGACTAACATGGGAATTCTGTCAAACTAAAATGATCTATTTGAAACTTGTAAAACTAAAAGGACTAAATTGAGAATTATGTCAAACTAAAAGGACCAAACGTGATATTTGGCCTAGATAGATTCTTAGCAAATGAGAACTAAAAATAAGTCATAATTAATTGCAAGGTCCATAAATTACAAAATAAATAAATAAAAGATATAATTATTGGGCTCCATGATCACAGATGAATGGAAAACCGTAGAATAATCTAGCAAAAGTTACATTGCGTGGATTTTTCAGTGTAAAAACACATTATTAATCCATGGTACTCCCTCTGGTCACTATTATAAGCAAAATTTCACTTTTTAGATACATTGAGTAATTAATGTATTTAGTCTTTATTATAGACTAGATACATTAATTATTTAATGTATGTGAAAAGTGAAATTTTGCTTATAATAATGACCGGATGACGTATAAGTATACTCTATAAACTATGACACTCATGCAATTTATTGTGCACTGTAGTATAACTAAATCAACGAAGTTTAATATAGATATAATAACAAAAGCATTCTTCTTTAAGGCAGAGATACTTGTGAGTCAAACTTTGTGGACATTCTGCAGGAGTCTTACATGGAGTACCTTCTGTAATTAATAAAATAAAACAGAATAAAATTATGTTACTAAAAAAAACATAAAAGAGTTCTTTAAAAAAGACATAAAAGAGCGTGTACAAATTACAAAAAGTACTTTAACAAAATTACATACAGCACTAGAGAATGAAATTTTAAAAGGATTAGAAAAATTGCTTACCAAAAAAACCAAAACTATCTGTAACAAGAAATAGAGAAAGAAATAAAATCATAACATGTATAAATTTAAGAGTTTTAGTCATATTTTTTTCCATTTGCATGTAACAAAAATAATCTGATTTGATCACTTTTATAGTGTATAAAGTGCCTCTTGCACCTGGACAAAAAAAAAGTGAATATTGCACTAAAAACAATTAAATAGTTTTATCTATAAAGGAGTTCTGAAAAGCTCTTTCTAAAATTATAATGATTATTGTGAAATGTAAAAATATTGCTAATCTAATCATTAGAATCCATTATTTTTTTAATTGACTCATCAACCTTTGATGATAGAAAGAGAACATAGCTCTGGTACCCATACGATGCATACAGGGCGTTCCTACGAAATTTAAATATTGAAACATTAGATTTGAATATTCCTTCCGTCCTTTTTTATAAGACTACTTTACAAAAATCACGAATATTAGGAAAAGTTGTTGAGTAACAAATTTGTCATAAATGTATGCTACTATTACCAAATTACCCTATGTTTATAGAAATATTTAATGTTAACTTTTCATATTTCAATGTATATTGATAACATTAATGAAGGTGTATTTGGAAAAAAGAGTAACAAATAGATCTAAAAATTGGTAGATAGTCTTATATTTAGAGACAATTTTTTTTTTTTTTTGTCAAGTAGTCTTATAAAAAAAGACTGAGAGAGTATAATATAGTACATATGACCTGTGTGTCACACGGGTTGGAGATATAGTTGATGTTAATGGTTTTAACTAAATTTTATATAATATGTGTAATTTTTTTAATTTTGTTCAAGATAATATATGTGATTTTTTTTATTTTTGTTCAAGATAATATGTGTAATTTTACATAATATTTTTTTTTAACTAAACTTTTTTATTAATTAATTTTCTTATAGTAGAGACGAAGAAAACAAGATATTTTAAACAAAACCGATGAATTAAATCATAATGGGAGATTATATAATAGACCAATTTCCCTCAAAAGAAAATATAACACGATCAAAAGGACTAGAGTGTTAACCGAACAATTGGACTCAACTGGTTAGTAAGTTCGCTAAAGTACAAATTATTAAGGAGAATATGAGTTAGATTTCTAGATGAAACAATGTTTTATTAAACTTTACTTATCTTCTAGTCGAATTTTAGATTACTACAACCATGTTCCCTTGAATACCAAAGGGTTAATAAATAACCGAGTTTTGAAAAGACATGGTAACTTTTGGCTTTAATTAAGAGAGAATATATATATAAAAGCATTATTGTACAATGTTTTATTAAACAATAATGTTTTATTAAACTTTACTTATCTTCTAGTCGAATTTTAGATTACAACAACCATGTTCCCTTGAATACCAAAGGGTTAATAAATAACTGAGTTTTGAAAAGACATGGTAACTTTTGGCTTCAATGAAGAGAGAATATATATATATATATATATATATATATATATATATATATATATATATATATATATATATATATATATATATATATATATAGGGCATTTCAAGTGAGAGGAGTTGTTATAGTGAGAGATGAGAGGGTTAAATTGTGACCCTTAGATTAATCTTTACCATGATCCTTAATTTTGATAACCGCAGCCTAATCTTTCAGCATCTTCATCTCCTTACGTGACTTTTCCCTGTATTACAACAAATAATCCGATTCTTTGTCTTCTCTCCCATTTGGTTGTGACTGGTGATTCTTTTATTTCGAATCTAACAATGAGTTCTTAAGCAAGCTATTTTGTTAAATCAACTCTAATTTTACCATAAAAAAATGCTTTTAGTCCAACATTAAAAGAGAAATTGGGATTATAGAATATTTTTAATCTTCATCTTTTAAGTTTTAACTATAGAATTCAGAATACATCATCGAATTATCGAATTGTCTATTGAATCTTGACAAATCATCTTCTTTGTAATCATCCCAATCCCTCTTTTTCAATATTAGCTTTTATGGCTACACATCCTTTTTTTTGTGACCAAGGGGGAATTGAAACCGACAGAAGAAGATGAAGACTGCTCACGTACAAAAAAGGGGGTGAGAGACTGCAAAGATGAAAAATTCCTGCAATTTATTCAAATGTTTGGGGTTCAACTTGATTGAAAAATTCATGGATGCAAGATCTGGAATTGAAGCGGAATAAAAAAAAGGTCTTTAATTGAGAAAACGAAACTACAAATGGGTTTCAAGTTATCATTTGGATTTGATAAAATTCAGTTGTTGCATATATGGAGTTGAAGAAACAAGGGGCGAAGAGGAAGAGGCGTTCAGACTTTAGACAAATTAGGTATTTGAAAATTGCAATTTATTTGACAATTAGAATGAGAAAGATGATGAATAATAAATCAATTTGATTTGTAAATACCAGAAATTAACCATTAAAAAATCAGTCTAGTGTTTTATGATATGGGTATTCTTCAACACTTGAAAGTTGAAACTGATCTCAGAAGATAGTAGAGACAGAAACGGAAACGAAGGGATAGAGTGTCACTAGTGAGCATGGAAAATTTGTAGTGGTTAATTTAATGTCAACCGTTGATGTGAATCCAATGGTTATTAGTGGTTCCTCTCATCTCTCACATTAAAAGTCCTCTTATTTGATATATATATATATATATATATATATATATATATATATATATATATATATATATATATATAGGATGTATACTATGAGAACTAGCGTCCAGACGGGCACTCCCGTGCCCGTCTGTCCGCTTTTTCTATTGCGCTAACGTATGTATATAGCACATGTGTGTATACTTGACTATGGTTTTTTGTATAAATTATTGTATAACATGTCAAACACCTAATTTGTTTAACACCATGCAGAAATGTAATATATAAATCTTATGGTATAAGAAATAAAAATATGATGACTAAAGATCTCTTGTTTCTGGACATTTGTATAACATGTGTACAAACTTGACTATGTTTCTCTAGGTAAATATAAATATAGTATGTCATACACAAATATAATTTATTTAACACCATATGAAAAAGTAATATATAAAACTTATGAATAAAAATACTTTGTTGCCCTCAATTTTATATTGCGCACCTTTTCATTTTTATATTGCGCTAACATATGTATCCACTATCTTTTGTGTCTGTGAGTCCACTGTTTTTATTCCGTTTACACATTATCCAAACAAAAAATGATAGGTTCAAGAAAGAAAATGTTACTTTTGAGTAGTAGATATTTCATATACGAAGAGATTTATAAATTTTCTACCAAAAAAAATGAAGAAAAAGTTGGAGTAATTTTTTCACCATATCCATTATATTGTTCTTTTTGTTTAAAGCGACCAATACATGTCTGCTATTGCAGATCATTGTCGAAGGGGCTAATTATGATCAATAAAAATATGTATGATAACTAAACGATAATCTTGTAAATGAAAGGAAAATATAAATGTCCCATTGGTCCAATAAGAGCTTGTCTTTTGTATGCTTCCAGTCTAGTTTGGAGAGTTCCAATCCTTTTAGGTCATTTCCCATTGGTATTACCGTCCATTTGCTCCAAAATAAACCCCTAAAGAATCAAGAGTCTTACAAAATTAACCCATAAAGAATCAAGAGTCTTATAAAAAAGCATCATAAACAGTAACAAATAACCCTCTTGACATAAAAAGGCTCACAAGTACAATTTAAAGTTTCAAAGAAAAAAATGATAAGAAAATATAAGCATGAAATAGAATATCCAACCTATAAATCATCCACATTTGAGATGGCAATAGGATATCCAAGCTATGTGCACCGACACTGATCTCGATATTGACTCGTTGGCATCGGTAGAAAAAAATGAAAATGAGCAAGTGTTGGTGCTACAAATTATTCAAAATCCCCTAGTCTTCCCTTTCATCCCTTTCTTGAGCCTCATATCTCACCTTTTTTTTTTGTTGAAGGAATCTCACTTTTTCTCGCGCCTCATATCTCATAATTGCTGTCATTTACAAATAGTTTGCACGGTTGGATAAAAAGACTTTACCAAAAGAAGGCAATATCTTTGTATATGTCATAGAAATAGATTATAGATACAATGATTATTCACGAAAAAAATATAACACTTTTATTAGTAAACTACAAAACCAGTCAAACAATATGAAACTGCACAACCAAAACCGCCAACCGCGAGTTGTCTTGTCTCCATATTAGAGCGTAAACATAAATTAAAAAGGTAAAACCGAAACCAAGGAAATTAACATGCGTTGAAAATATTGCAAACTTGAATTAGAAATTCACAACTTCTTTCCAAACAATTGTACGCAATTATATGAATTCAAAACAGTAAGGAAACCGTTGTATCTCTCTTTGTCGCTGGCATAACCTTTCCGCCAGCCCCTTCGATGTTCTCGCCAACTACTACATATCGCAACATGAAGAAAAGAAAATAAGAAATCAAAAATGTATTTGATCAACCCGTTCCTCAAATGTTTAAAGGTTAGTCAATATCTCAGATCTATCAAACATCCGCTTTTCTCAAAGTCAAAATTAACGATCTCAAAAAACCATGTCTACAATTTTAAGAAACCATTTACTATGACCTCTTATTTGAGGGTTGTAGAAGAATTTCTAAGCAACAAAGTACGCCACAAAAAATCCCTATCACTAAAGAAAAAAAAATTTATATCAAATACAATTAGAAAAAAGCTACAATATTGGTACTCAATCAATGCATTCTCATTTCCATTGTAATTCTTTTCAAATCGCATCCTTTGAAATCTAAATATTAGACACATTCAACATAAGAACGGAGTGAATCAATCATTAAATTATGAAAGAAATGGGATAATAAATTTTGAAGCAATTAATTTTATCTAGAAACATTGTGGTCCAACTCAAACTCAGATGAAAATTTGTAGTGGTTAATTTAATGTCAACCGTTGATGTGAATCCAATGGTTATTAGTGGTTCCTCTCATCTCTCACATTAAAAGTCCTCTTATTTGATATATATATATATATATATATATATATATATATATATATATATATATAGGATGTATACTATGAGAATGACATGTTTATATGAGAATGATGAGAATACATGTGCACCTTTAGATCAAAAATAAATGGTCCAGATTAAATGTTCTACTTTAATTAACACATGTGTCTTTCCACACTCAATCAATATTCCTTTCTCATTTATTTCCATTAAACTTTCTCTCCCTTCACCGTCTGAATTCCTTTCTCTCTCCCCCACTTGTTTCCACCGCCATTTATTTCACTTCCACCTTCACCACCGTTAACATAGGCAGTGAGATTCCAATCCATGGTTTATTTACAACAAACAAGACAAAGTGCTTCTCTTTCTTAGGAAGTGATTGGTGTTGGTTTCATTTTTCAACACAAAATTAAACTCTTTTGATTTATCAAGATCTATAATTTCAATTTCATAAACCAGTTTTGAATTTGCTGTTAATTTAAAAGGATCTTCAAGTTTTAATAACTTCACAATAATTCATAGATCAAGATTAAAAAGCGAATACACAGCGGAAATTTAAAGTGTCATGCGAGTGATTTGGTGAAGATGAACAGTGAACGTCGGCAGCGGATAGAGAGATGACCGTCGGCGGTAGGTGATCGCCGGAAGTTGGTGGTCGCCGGAGAGAGATGGTCTTTGGGGGAGAGAAACTACCGCACATACATTAGAGTTTTAAGAGAGAGAAGAAAGTTGAATTGGAATGAGAATGACACATGATAATGTCACATGACTCACTTAAATGATAATCTAATCTCAGCCATACCTTTTAATCTGAAGGTTAATATTCATTCTCATTATTCTCATATAAATATATCATTCTCATATGATACATTCTATATATATATATATAAGCATTATTGTACAATAATGTAATTAGTTTTAGTTTTTCAAACAGCAATGTGAGCAATATTACCTTCACCTTCTCTCTTCATTTCTCAAATCTATAAACCCTATTTTTCCGAATCTCATTTCTGGCCACCACAATCCAACCACCCCGCACCAAGATGTAGATCTCTTCGGTGGTGGTGCATTGAGGTGTGCCAATGCATCACCTCACCTCCGGCTATTCAGTGACCTCTGCACTGATAGCTTCAGGAGGCCGTAGGAGCTGCTCGCCGGTGGTGTCCCCTTTTTCTCTGACGGACGGTTTCGTGGTGGTTTTTCAGTGTTGGTTTGCGTTTTGTGGTGTTTCATGTGGTTTTGTGGGTGGCGGCGTTAGTGGTGGTGGATCTCAGGGCGGTGGTGGTTCGCGGTGGTGCGTCATTGTTTCCTGGTCGTACCACTGTCGCTTGGTGTCCGGCGCACTTCCGGTGGTGTGCCGCCTTTCCTTCTCCAGATGTCTTTCCCTCCAGCTTCGCCACGTTTTCCTTCCCTTAATAAATTTTGTCTTTAACTTACGACAAAAAAACTTTAGCCGAAATGACATTATTGGCTAGTCATAATCTTAATTGTTGTATGAAGTTGTTTATTTAAAAAAAGGAAATACAAAAAATTCTAATGAACTTTTAAATAAATAATCTAACATATGTTTATGTTGCCTAACGAAATAAAAGACAAATTAGTTATTAAACTCTAGACATGGCAACAAAACCCCTTATGCGCGGGTATTCACCCGAACCAAACCCAATTTGAAGGGTTTTTCCCGCTTTGATTGGGTTTGGGTACGAGTTTGAGTTTTCCCCGATTTTAAAACACAAGTACGGTATGAGACGGGTAACGGGGATATATGTACCCACCTGAACCCATACTCAAACCCGTTCCAAATATAGAAAATCAATTTATCACCCATTTTACATTACAACATTGCACTCAGGGCTGAAAAATACTTTTATTTTTATTAAAAAAAATATTATCCATTGCGGGGATGGGGATGGGGCAGCGATACCCGAACCCGTTAGGTACGGGGATGAGATTCGATTTTTCATCCCCGTTGAATATGGATAGGGTAATAGGTAAATATATGGGAGTAGGGTATGGGGACAGGGAAGATAAAATCCGTCCCCACCCTGCGCCATTGTCATGCCTATTAAACTCAACTGTAATGACCTTTGTTCAAACTAGAGTGCATACAGGCACATGATGTCCGCTTTTATATTGCTTTGTCCACTTCATTATTGCTCTAACATACTCCCTCCGTTTCAAAATATATGTCGCAGTAAACCATTACACACATGCCAATTACAGAACTTTAACCATTAATATATTTAATT
Source organism: Medicago sativa (assembly GCF_051527215.1). NCBI lineage: Eukaryota > Viridiplantae > Streptophyta > Magnoliopsida > Fabales > Fabaceae > Medicago > Medicago sativa. Next base: position 69,499,632 of record NC_140751.1, on the reverse strand, counting down.
ATATATTAAAAAATTATAAAAATTTGATATTTTGAAAATATTCATTGAGACAAATCAAACAATATCTTGCATGCTAAAAATTGTATTTATATATTAGTTAAAAAATATGGTTAAAGTAAGTTATATATTTTTTTTAATGTGGTTAAAGTAAGTTATATGAATAGCTCACATTGGAAAATTACCACGTGTATTTTAAAAAGGAGAGAGTATATATTTTTTAATTCTAGTTTTGATATCTATTAATCAATTATGAAATAGGAATAAAACGCTTATGTGAATAAAAGGATAGAGAGCCATGACTTCAACGACTTCAACAACAGAAACCAAAATCATCAAGTCCGCCAAACATCCTAAGTGACTTAAACAAATAAAAACAGAAGTAACCGATATTATTGATGCGACCGTAAGCTTGCATAAAAATTAATTTAAATCACATTTTAGAATCAATAAAACTACAGTGGAAGCAACCAAGTATTCATGATGGAGCCTTTTACCATTTTGTATAATCAAAAGGAATCCACAACCTATAGCAAATAAATCAGAGCTCCACTTGATACACAAGATAAACATAAGCTTCAGAAGCTACTTATGTTGACAGTTAACGCAACAACCAAAGAAAATTGATGGATGTGGTGAACATATGGGACGATGAGAGGTACTGAGTTTGGGAAATGGTTGAAGAAATTTTGTTTAAATTTAGTTAGAGGTGATGAAAGTTTTAGTGTTTAGCCATAGATCAATAGATACAAGTTATAACATATTATCAATAATAAAGAAGGAAGAAGAATTGTGTACCTTTATATTAGGTTGATGAAGGATAACCGCCGACAAACATGAGAGAGATGACTACCCTTATTTCATCTAGCTTTAGGTTTTCACAATGTTGTTCAGAATAATTAACCGTCTGATGGATGACGTCATTGTTGTCAAAATCCCGACTTAAATCCTAAAATCCAAGATTTTGCGACTTTCTTCACCTTCAACGACTTAAATCCATAGTAGAATCCTAAAATAGGCAAAATCCATCGATTTTGATTGCGATTTTACGATTTCTTATAAACTAAGTCATTTATGACTATATACCATTTATAACATATATTTAGTATTATTATTTTTTGGTAAAATCTATCGATTTTGATTGCGATTTTACGAGTCCCGATTTTGCCATTTCCTTTCGACCTGAAGTAAAGTCTCGATTTTGACAACCTTGGATGACGTTTAAATAGCTAAACGGCTGAGGGCAGGGACCTCTCATTGGGCTTAGCTAAAGGTCCAACCCATCACGGTCCATTTAGAAAGAATAGCCCAATCACATATATTCATCAACTAATTATTATAAGTTAATGTCATAATATATTATGACATTAACTTATAATAATTGATAATTGTCGTGTAAACAATTTAATTATCAAGATCGAGTTATTATATGAAATTAGAACACACTTACTTGGAAACCATGGTGACCGGATTCGCCGAGATTGAAGACAAAGTCTTCCTTTGCCTTTCACATGCTCCAAACTTAGGGTTTTCAATGGGGCAAACCACTAATGAGCAGAATAGTCAGAGTGATGGCAAAGGGGACCTAGCCTTTCTATTTATAACCGTGCAACCCTAGGCACCACCCATCATGGGCCTAACGTTTGGGCCTACACTATGTTTCTACACAAATCAGATTAAGTGCCCAAAAGCCCATTATTAATTGATCACTTTTATTAGGGCCTAAGCATCATCAAATGGATCACAACATCAGTCCGTTTTTATTAAAACCAAAACCAACAATTGATTGTAGCCCACCAAATATTAGAAGAAATTCTAACATTCTCTCACTTGGGCAAAATCAATTGTGTATTTTAAAAATAAAATAAAAATTAAAAATAATTTTTGAAAACGACTCTCGGACTGATAACAAACTTCCTAACGTGGCCACTACATGATCCCATGATGCAACACTTAATAAAGACTCCGTCCAACTAAGAACTGAATGATATCGAATCATGGCGGTAGTTATATCCTTAATTGATACAACACCTTCCATGGTTACAAATATCACCAATTCCGTCGACTAGTCATCTGTGTAGAGTGTAGCAAGAAATGATATGTCAACGTGATCATCGACCATACTATCATTTTCATTGTCGGTCCTCAATTTCTCTCAATGCCTTAAAGCCAGAGAAATTATGTGATTTCTCTCAAATGCTTAAAGCCAAAGAAATTATGTGATTTCTCTCAAATGCCTTAAAGCCAGAGAAATTATGTGGTCCACGGAAAACCACATTGTCTTAGCTCCAAAATAGTGTCAATCACCGGCATAGTGATCCCAACGACACTGAGCTCTAATTTTCACACATAATACATCAGCTCCAAAATAATGTTAACAGCCGGCATAAAGATCCTGTCAACATTGAGCTCAAATTTTTCACATGTAATGCCTCAGCTCCAAAATAGTGTCGATCACCGGCATAGTGATCCCTTCAACACTGAGCTATAATTTTTCACATTTGATATTTGATATATACAAGAATTCATCTCATCATCAATAATTAAATTGAATGGAAATTCACATCAATATATCAAAGAAAATAAGTGAAAGAAAAATTCATCATCAAAAAATTGATAATACAAAATTCAAACTCCCACTAACCAAATTCATCAAAAGAATTCATAGTATTCATGTTATTCAAAATGACGCTTGAAAACAATGAACCTAAGTCATTTGGTTAAAAGAACAGTTAATGTCAAAGTTAGGGAGCCAACCAATGTAATAAATAATTTATTACCATAAAATATAGGAGTTGGGAGCCACTAATTTCAATTTCGACAATTTCTAAGGGTTCAGAAATGCTAGTTGTAACCTTTGATTTTAGTAAATTTGCTTCTAATGTAATCTACACAAGTACCTGGATCATCAAACATTAAGAAAGGTAGAATATTTACTTTGATTAATTTCTCAGCCCTTTCCCCAATAAATATGATCCAAGTGCTTATGTCATGAAGTAAAGGATGTCTTCCTCAACATTAGACTTTATAGCAACAAAAGTTTTGACAACGAAAGACGAAGCAATGTTATGTGAAGTCAAAAACAACTTATATAAACCATCAACAAAAGATCCACGGAGTCATGAACTATCTACTAGAGACCGTTTATATAGATGAACAAAGGATGAAGCAAGGTTATGTGAGTTTAATCTCAAACTTTAGTTTTCTACCTCCAAGAGTAAAACTAAAACAAAGTTGCTCCAACAAAGAAAAACAAACAAGATTCATCCTAAATGAAGGTAAGGGAAAAATATTTTTCAAAACAAGTTCAAAACTAGAATGTTAAATCATGGTGACAACTCCCACTGACTTCACAATTACTCCTAGATCATATTAATCTGAAATTAAGTTGACATCTCCCACTGACTTCACATTTACTCCTAAATTACAACATTGTTATATTTTCACGTCCAATAACTTTTCATTAGACACATGGAGACCAATATGGTAAGGTACTTTAACTTGTGAGTCATCTCCCACTTACCAAAAGGTTATTTCAGTTCATGCATGTTCTCCTAGAGGCAACTTCAAATCTTACTTCCATTTCTTACAGTTTGACTCGGTTAAGATCTCGATGGAAGCAAAACAATCATTCATTGATAAGGAAAAAAAAATGAATGAATTAAAATATGTCATAAGACAAGATATAGCTTAAAATAAACAAGTTATTATAACGAGGCCAATATAATCGTACAATCACCTTTGGGCAGAATGCACAAACCAAGGTCAAAACCTTAGCCAAAACCTCAAATGAGTTAATCAATGAGGATACATTGAACTTGGGAAATTGTCACCTTTGGGCAGACAAATTCTTTGGTTCGACATATACTCCAATAACTCCATCTTGTATAAGTTAATCAATAAGCATGCATAATAAAAGCACAATAATTATCCATTGAGGAAATATATGAGACAAAACATGAATGCATTAAAATATATCAATTGACAAGATATAGCTCAAAATAAACAAGCTATCATAATGAGGCCAATATAATTGTACAATCACCTTTGGGCAGAATGTACAAACTAAGGTTATAACCCCAGTCAAAACCTCAGGTAAGTTAATCAATGAGCATGTATTGAATTCAGAAATTTGTCACCTTTGGGCAGACAAATTCCTTAGTTCAAAACATTCTCCAATAACTTATCCCAAATAAATTTTTAATTGTAAAATGCAATAACCACCTTTGGGCAGGAAACTACATGTTACGATTAAAAACATTCCTCAAGCTACAAAAATAAATTTCATCAATCAATCAATAAAGGTGGTCCCACTTTGGTGGTAACTACCTATATTAACGCAAGAAATTCTTTTTGCATAGGAATCAACAACTCTTGTCAAAATACGACATAGAAAAAAATATGCATTATTTAAATGCATCTAAACTGGTCAATATCGTCTCAATTTGCATTCATCATAATTTTGTTTGATACAATGCGGTAGAAAAGTACGTTAAAAGCACATAAAAGAAAATCAACATGTAATCATGTGCTATCTTTTGGAAGAGTAACTATTACCACTAAACTCATAATCTCATCAACAAGTAAATATTTAAATCAATTACCAACGCAGCGGAAATATGTGAGACTTAAATTTCACCACCATTGAGGATAAAAGACAAAATAGTCATAAAAAAATATTTAAGAAAAAACTATAATATCCTCAATGTAAGTCTCCATAATAAACAAAAGAGTATTCATCAACAAAGGATGTTTGTTTCTCATTTATATATAATTGACATGTAAGATTCTCCCACTTGATAGAGAATGATAGTTAGATTTTCAATCCAAGACTTTAAAATATTTAAACAAATATTCAACTATATTCTCTATCACACAATGGTCATGTCAATTAATATTACACCAATAAGATATCCACATCCCTTATATAATAAGGGAACAAGTGTAATCAAAGTGTAATCAAATTCAATAAAAGGAATTTAAATTAACTAAACCATGACTAACCTCAAAAAGTGTAATGAATTCTCCTTGTATGTAGAGTCATTAAGCTTCGATGACTTAGAGAAAATTCCGCACAATTTGGCATATTGTCATCTCAATTGGTTCATAATTCAACAACAAACCAATATAGCAAAAGAAAGACTATCATAATACATCAATAAAATACAAGGATAACAGTTTTTGATTGCCTTCAGAATTGCTCGAAAATTATCTTTTATGATATTCCACAACTGAGCATTCAAATAAGAACAAGGCAACATATAATTTAATAATTGTAAAATCATATACATTGATATTTGGTGCTATGATTGATAAAATTGAGTGTAAATAATTTCACAAATACAACACTTTAATAGAATAATTCACTTCTTATAAAAGAGAATTTCACAAATAATATTTTAGACTCATCCTTGGGAATATATATCTCACAAATTTTTTTTTTTTTTACATATTTCACAAAATAAAATTTATTCCCATAAATAAAAAATGTGAAAACAATGTTTGGAAATTATTTCCAATCAAATTACTCAATTTTAAAAACAAATCAATCCACCAAAATCAAATCAAATCCTTTTGAAAATGCAAAATTTGATCCATAAAATATTAATCATGGTGTTTCCTTCCGGATTTGAGATAAAATAAAATTATGCATGATGGAATATTCATATAATAATCATGCCAATATTTATACACATTAGATGCACATACACAATGAATCACAATACGTGAAATTTGTTTCAAAAAACGCAAACCTTGTGGCAACAAAAAACAAATGTAAAATCAATTTGCAGTGACAAATACAACATCAAAAAGAGTAGCACAAAAATACATGATTTTAATTTGAACATGACTACTCAAAATTGTTTTTGGATATCCACACATGCAATTGTAATTCAATCATGATAAACATAGTCATAAAACAATTCAACCTATGAATAAACCAAATCTCAAATCCACTTCATTTTAATAGAGTACAAATGATAGCCATGCATAAACGAAACTATCCATAAACTTAACACAAAGAGTCACACAAAATTGGATCAATTTACCAATTTCACACGTATTAATACATAAACGGCACATATAAAAATAATATAATAATTGAGCAAACAATTATTAAACACAAACTATCATTCATATAAATTAAGAAAATTTATCATAATTCCACAAAGATAGCAATCATAACATTTGTTCAAGTAATTATTTTGATTGAATATATTTTGTCGAATAATCAAAGGTCAAGCACATACAATAGGAAATATTTAATTTTCCTATCAGCCATATGATTTTGAAAATTAAAATAATTTCAATGATTTGAATACTAACAAACAAATCTTTTAATTCAAAGCTTCAGATTGTATGCAAATTCTTGAAAATAAAGTTGAACCTTTTAAACAAATATGCAAATTCACCATGAAATACAGACCATATATATAAATATATCAGCCCAAAAAAATACTAAGGTGAAAAGAATATCAAATTCCAAGATATGACATCGATATTAAAAGAAAAATGATCCTAAATAAAAAGGATTTAATTCTAAATCTTTAAAAACAAATGACTCAAAAATTAATCGATATCCATATGCACTTTAGGAACTTGAATTGAAATCTACGATGAAAAAAAAAAATCTCTTTTCCAGTCACTTTTATAAAGTAAACCAATATCCACAAAAATATCAAAACAGTTTCAAACAAAACACAATTAATGTGATTTTGATCAATAATTTATCGAGAAAAAAAAAAGTTTATGTATTACACATACCAAACAATTTCAATCAACAAGTCTCGAATACAAAGAAAGTGGAGCAAATATATCAACCGAAAAGGTTATTTGCATAAACATTGAAAAAAAAAAAAATTCTTTCTTTGTATGAATAATTGTTTTCACTCCTTTCGTGACCAAATCAACTAACTATCAGAGAAAAAGCTTTGAATAATATGCAACAACCATGCATCGATCCATATATGTAATAATTATATAAAAAAACTTTATAAGCACTACACCACACTAGTCTCCACTTTCATCTTAACATTCCACATTGTATTTCTACTTTGATAAATAATAAAAAGCTATAAGCTTCTTTCTGTCAAAAAAAAAAAAATATAAAAAAACTTTATTGAAACAAGATTTGAATATATGAAGTGCACCGCTCAAAAGCAGTAAAAAAAAAAATCAACATTAATTCACATGGAATTTGAGATCAAACGGCATCCCATATATAAAATTAAAAAATCGCAGCATGCAGCATAAAAAATAAGAAAGAAAGATCAATCTCCGAAAATTGATTAGGTGCGATACATATATGAACCGAAAATGACATGATCATTCTCCGGAAAACAAAACCGAACCGAAGAAATTTCACGGTAGAAAGGAAATATAAATTAACCTTATGTTTGCCGAAAAACCCAAATTAAATATCACAACCGAAAGATAAAATTTGGAATTAGGGTTCTAAATCATATAATATTAGGCTCTGATACCACATGTAAACAATTTAATTATCAAGATCGAGTTATTATATGAAATTAGAACACACTTACTTGGAAACCATGGTGACCGGATTTGCCGAGATTGAAGACAAAGTCTTTCTTTGCCTTTCACATGCTCCAAACTTAGGGTTTTCAATGGGGCAAACCACTAATGAGCAGAATAGTCAGAGTGATGGCAAAGGGGACCTACCCTTTCTATTTATAACCGTGCAACCCTAGGCACCACCCATCATGGGCCTAACGTTTGGGCCTACACTATGTTTCTACACAAATCAGATTAAGTGCCCAAAAGCCCATTATTAATTGATCACTTTTATTAGGGCCTAAGCATCATCAAATGGATCACAACATCAGTCCGTTTTTATTAAAACCAAAACCAACAATTGATTGTAGCCCACCAAATATTAGAAGAAATTCTAACATGTCAATCCATAATTGATTAATTAAATAATTAATCCAACAAGAGGAACCCATGTTCAATTCCGTTGAGGATAATTATTGGTCAAACTTTAGTTATCAACGTGCCGAACTTCGGATTTATTAGGGTAAAAAAAATAACTCTGGACTAATTGTACTTGAACCTTCACATGATTTCGACCTCTGTTCGATAGCTATCAAGCACGGGCCTTTGACAAGGTCTTGAAAAATCATTATAAATGTAGTAGACTCTTGAAAAATCATTATAAATGTAGTAGACAATTTGTCAAAAAAATAAATGTAGTAGACAAGAAAAAGCCTAATTCATATCTAATTTGCATTATCCTCTGGAAAAAAAAAATCATATTTGGATTACAATATTAGTAGAGAAATTGATGAGAAAAACCTTTCAAAGTAAATACTTCTCAGCCAAAGGCAACCAACAACCAAAACAGATCAAATGTCAAGGCATCTATATCAGATTGTTGAATGAATAAACAGAAAGATAACACAGATAAAAATGAAATATAAATCGATGAGATCATGATGTAAGAATATAGTAAAAACTAAGTAAAAATCGATTCAAAGAAAATGCAAAATAATAATTTGACCATATCGAGAATTCAAAGCCACCAAAAAATATACTTTATAGCGTCAATTACGTTCTCAAGTGTTCTTGGCTAAATCATTAATAGAGAAAATTTATACAGTATATTGTATAGTTTTTTTTCCTTAAAGAGGAGTATAATTTTTTTTAAGGATAAAAGGGAGTTTAATATTGTATAGTTGTAATTAGCAGTCATTTAAAATGTTTGAGCTGAATATAAAAACTTCACTGTTAAGATATGAATATAGAAAATTTTGATGGTATGACTTCTGTAAAAGCATTTTTTTTTTTTTTTTGGTCAAGATGTGAAATCATTTTATATTGTACATTAATCAGACTATAAAGACTAAAACATAAATTAAATCAGGAGTAATTCAACAATTAATATATAGATAATCCAATAATTAATTAAAGCATGCCAAGCAAACCACAAGAGTACAAAATTCTGAAGGAAAATAAGCATACTCCTAAAGAAGAAAACATTTAGTAAGGGTGTGTTTGGATTGAGGGTTTAGGAGGGGAAGGGAGGGGAGGGTTCAATTTTCTTTTTTAAATTACGGACTATATAACATGTTTTTCTAAAATAAAGTAAGTGTGATTGAAGTATCATATGATCGTTTATCATGTTAATATGTTAACTCGTAGTGTCCGTAATTCAAAAATGAAAAGTAAACCCTCCCCTCTCTTCCCCTCCTAAACCCTCCATCCAAATTAAACACACCCTAAGGCTTCCGATGACTTAAGGATCACCATCCTAATCTTTACTTCGATACTAGGAGATGAACAAATACGAAGAAATCGATTATGGACATCATTATAATATAGAAATCACATTCCTCACCATAACCAGCTCAATTTGAATATTCACTTCCAATATCACAATCAGAAGTATAGTCTGACGAATAGTACTCATCATCTGATGGATGAACAAAAAATTTAATTTGTTCACGACACCTTTTCACCAAACTTTCGCTACAATAACAACTATAACATCCTCCCAAGTCAAAAGACTCAAGAAGAGGACATCCATCAAGAATAGCAAGAATACAATCATCACTGGGCATTTCTCCAGAAATTTTAAGATGAAGTAATCTAGGCATTGTTTTGTCAATAGCGAACGAGTACTCATCTTCCCCTGTGTCGTCCAAACCAAACCCACTACATTTTAGTGATTTCAAACCAGGGCAGTATCGGCCAACAACTTCAAGAGAATCATTAGACAATTGACCGTTAGAAGAAATCTCAAGCTCCTCTAATGATATTTTTAAGTAAAAAAATAATGAATAAAATAATAATTAAAAAGTTTTTGTCTTTTAGTGTGCCACGTGGCGTGTCATGATTGGTCCACGTGGCACACCGTTAGTTTTTTTTTTTTTAAGTGAGACTTAACAGAAGGACTAAAACCAAAAGTTTTACAAACTGCAGGGACCAATACCAAACAAAAAAAAGCGCAGGGACCAATGCCAAAATTGGATGAAAGTGTAAGGACCAAACACACATTTAAGCCTTCTTTTTATGAGTGGAAGGTGGAGCCAATTCTGTGTTGACACCGATAGTGTTAGGTGTGGAGGCAGAGATGGATTTGATATGTGCCTTGGGAGTTTGAATGGGGCCTAGGTTTCGTCGGTATCTCTGGTGGTTTTTGTCCTTCTGGCTCTGCTGTCTCTTGGTCTCTTCTTGTTTTTGTGGTTTTTGGTGTTGTTTTCTTTGTGGAGGCAGAGATGGAGTTGATATGTACCTTGGGGGTTTGGATGAGGCAATGCCATTGTTTGCAGCCAAAAAATAAACAGATCCATTGTTTTCATGACAAAATTATTTTAGTGGCAAAAGAAATTTCCCCAATAGGGAAAAAGCAAAATAATTACCTAAAACCTTGTATATTTTGTCAAGTTGATGGAGCTACACAAGTGGAGCATTGATTATTTAGAAAGCAAAAATGTCACCACATCTATAGCAATATTAAACAATAAAGTCAAAAAGCTATAAGAGAGAATTAGACAAGCATTGAGTATGAGGAGATAAAAGAAAACTATTGTATCATTTAACCAAATCTAATGACAATAATTCACTTTCAATACAATATATCAACTCATGACAATGGTAACTGACCTATGTAAGATTTGAAACTTAGAAACATATATTGATCTAATAAGAAAACAACTAAATAGAAGACAAAAAAGATGAAATTTGGAAAGATACCAGAGGTCAATATCTGCAGGTTCCTATCTAATAAGATCCAATGGAAGTCTGAAATTCCATGCCAGAACTTAATAGAAAAAATGAACTTATCTCAAACTTTTAATAGTTTTCCTTACTTCCTGCACAATTTCTCAAACAAGTAAATTACTTTTGATTTACAGAGGATTATCTAGGTGAGCAAAGCGTATAAATAAGAAGATTAGACCATCTACCTTAGTTTCATTTGGAAATTTTGGTAACACTAAAGATTAGACTTTTTCAAAGAGAAACGAAATAAAACATCACTTCCAGAATCATTAAGCAAATAAATTAACAGATAAACTACAAGATTAATAAAGTATGACAATAAACCATTGACCAAAATAAAGCATAACAACCAAGTGTGCATAAAAGGTTCCTGAGAAAATAAAGCACATTTACATTGCATAAAGATAAAAGACCGCTGTCAAGGATAACAAAAAACATCTGAATTTTCACTTGAAAATGAAAGACCTGCCAAAAAACCAGATAATAACAACTTCATCATTACTTAAGTCTTTGATTTGACTCCAAATTAAGCATCAGAATCGTCAACATCATCCTCATCTTCATCCTCATCACGAATCTTCTCAACAATTTCCCAATAAGAATTACCACTTGAATCTTCATATGCAAACTCTAGTTCAAAATCTGAATAGTACTCCCTAATTTTTAAATCTATGATCTGATTATGCAACCTTTTCCACAGGCTTCCACTGAATTCTAAATTAGAACATCCTACAATGTTAAGAGATTCAAGAAGAGGACATCCATCAAAAATAGCAAGCAACCCAACATCGGTAAGGGGGTTTCCATGAATATCAAGATGGCGTAGCCCATGCATTGTTTTTGCAATAATAAACGCCTCATCATCACATTGGATGAAGCCTCCACTCACATTAAATGTTAGTGATTTCAAAAGAGGGCAATTTAGGCCATTAACTTCAAGAGATTTCTTAGATTGGAAGCCATATGAAATGACAAACTCCTCTAATAGTGGAAACTTCTTTGCAACTTCACACCATCCTTCATCGGAAATTCTAATGCATGAATCAAGGTGTATGCTCCTTAAGTTACTTGCCCTGTAAGAAATTATATGATAAAAAAGAAACCTTAAAAAATATGATTCATTCATAAAATACACAACACCAAATACATAAAATCACAAACACATCCAAAAAGGCAAAGAAGCGTTTAGATTAAAAATAAGAATGCAAGGAAAACTCAATTCATATATACAACTTGACCAGTATATAATTAGGAAGAATCAAAGAAACTAAAAAGATCCCCCAATGTTTGATTGAAATCTAGATCTTAGGATTCAGTTAATAGGATCTACACACTATTCATAGTAGAGACCATGGCCAAGCTATTAACAACTAACGAAAACACAGAAATGGAGCAAAAATCATAACCTTTCCAATGACTTAAACAAAATAAAAATTGAATATGGTAAAATGCATATTAAAGTAGCAAACAAATTATGCATAATAATCAACACTAACTTTGTTAGTATGTTAATCTTTAACTTGTTTGTATTTGTTGGATGTGAGAATCGAATCTGAGACCACCCTTATCACTCCACTAGTCAACTTTACAACCCTAGCCAACTTAGATGGACGATTGATTTTGAAAGGAGCGTTATTTCAAAAGTTGGAGCAGAAAAATAAAAATTGAAACATAGTGGCCAATTTAAGATTGTAGCAGAAGAATAAAAATTAAAACTTGAAAAAGGAACAAAAATTAGTTGAAAACATAGGGTTTTCATTCCATATTCTATTGATGTTAATTATTACCTATTAATTAATCAGAAACAAAACCCCTAAAATGAGAAAATAGGAAAATAAAATGGGTATTTACCTACAGCAATGTATTTGAGAAGATCATCAGTACCAAATCTATAAATATCAATCTTTTCTAAATGACCAGAACTTAGGTCAACAGCATATTGACAAAGATTGACCAAACGATCAAGATCTGGAGTCCCACGGTTTGAAAATTCAAAGTAGAGATGCGATGTTCCCATGTGAATCTTGTGCCACATGAAAGGATCTTTGCAAATGTTCCACCAATAAGGACACACATAGCGTGCCTTCGTGAGAATTTCGACAGCACCGAGCCTTTGGAGAATGTTTGATGTAACATCTCTGGGAAGTTCAAGCCAGTTAGGGTTTACTGTTGTGCTTTCAAGTTTTGGTTTCTTAGCCAGACACAAAGAAGACATCTTGTCTTGTGTGTTTTGAAGTTGAAACTGCGGGGGGAAGAGTTTGTTTTCTATTGAACTTTAGCTCGTTTTTGTAAGAGTAAAGACCACAATGGGTCCTCACAATTTTTTCACCACCCAATTATTCTCTCATTCTAGGGGTGTATTGGATTGAGATTATAAGAGACTATTTTGATTGAAAAAGTCTTGAAGATTTTAAAAGACTTTATAGGATTGTAATGACTCTATGAAATTTTAAAAGACTTTTTTTAAAAGACATTTTACAATCTAGATTTTTCAATTTGGATTTTAATGCATTCATACTAGAGACTTTTAAGATTTCATAGTATAAGATTTTTAAAACTAGTGTCTATATTGTCATCCCGTTCTTCATTTTGTATGAATAAAGAATTCATAATTATTGTTTTATTATAGACCTTTATTTTGCCATATTCAACAAACTTGTGAATGAAAAAAAGAAGGTTTTATTTACTGGTTGTAAAATTAACAATAACTAATGAAGTTCTTATAATAAAATGTACAATTAGAAATATACATCACGTAAAAATAAAATTAAAAAGAACACGTTGAATGAGTATGCATAAAAAGAAAATGTGCAATAAAATACCAAAATCACTTCTTTAACAAAAAAAAAATTAGTCTTTTTGTTTTTTTAAAGAACCAATGCCAGGCTAAAATTGACAATGAGAAAAATAAAAAATTGGAAAGAAAGAGAAGATTGAAAAATCTAGTATAGTGTTGAACGGAAAAAATTGGTGGCAACGACGGAAAACAATCCTTATGAATGTGAAAAAGTCTTATGTTTTTGTATGAGATTGTTGAGTGAGTGCATTTCAACTAAAAAGTCTCTCAAAATCTCTACACTAGAGAATCCGACCAAATCTCTATATTTTTTAATATCAATAGACATTTTATAAGTCCTAAGAAATCTTGATTGAATACCAACATATTTTATTGTCTTGGAAAAAAAAAAAACTTGATTGTCTTAAGTGAATTCCACAAGATTTAGTTATATTTCATAAAAATCTTGATTGAATACCACAAGATTTTATTACCATAAAAAAGTCTTTTAAAATATCTTGAAATCCCAATCCAATACACCTCCCTAATACCCAACTCTAATCTTCCGCCAAATGCTCATAAATATATTATTTAAAAAAGGGAAAAAAATACATAATACAAAACTGGGGGACATAAACCTGACCAGTTTATCCATAAAATGGAGGTCTACCCAAACGGGTAATATGAAAATTAAAAACAACACAAATGGATCAAAACAGCCTCTTAAGTAGAGGTCTAAACCGCGGTGAATGGACCAACCGTCAACACGGCGCGGGGAAGAATACTAGAAACTTAAGACCATAATCGCAACCACCGTCCGGAAACATCTGGATCAACACAACAGCGCGTCCCTTATCAGACCTTGAAGAACGACGACAACCTTAAGGATGACGACGACGGTAGGTTGGGAATCTGAGCTGAAGCTTGATCGCCGGAGAGGAAAATGTCTAATATGACACGTCTACTCAACAATACTGAATTGAACGAACCAATTAATCAGAGACAAGCATGAGCTTATCTTTTTGAGGGATGGTGTCTGAAACGACCGCCAACACAGACAAAGATTCACGTACCAACAGCCCCTGCGACAATTCACAACAAGCATAATCAGCCCTTTCGAGCCCAACAGAACCCTTTGACGTACCAGCAACCACCGCAAGAGATACGGTGTCGAACTTCTCTGGGTTGAAAATAAAAGACATAGCAGTGAAGCAAACCACCAAAGGTAGCGGCAACACGAAAGGAAACCACCATAAACGGGTTTATAAACCGACCCCAGATGGGCGTGGTGATGACGCAGCTGTGACGAGGCTGTTCGCATCACCCACTACCTCGGTTACATGGCGGCGATATGGTGGCAAAAGGGTTTGGATTAAGGAACAAAGTTTTTTTGGGGGCGGTGGTTTGGGGAAAGCTTTTAGTGACCAAGAACTTTTCACTCAATCTGTGCTTTATTATAAACATCTTTGATTAATTTCACTCACCTATTAAGAAAAGTTGTTGGCATTCTTAACGTGTAAGTTTGTGTGTGAATTTTATTAAGTTGGCATTGTTTAATTTGACTTTTTATATTTCAATGTACTCCCTCCGGTCTCAAATGTAAGAAACAAAAAAAAAATGCACATATATTAAGAAAGTGGATTGACCACATTTAAGTCATTATAAAAAGTGATATTTTTCTAATTTTACCCTTGTCTTGGAGTAGTAAAGACATTAATGAGGTGGGTTTAATAAAGGTAAACTTGTAATTGTGGCATTTAATAGGTTCATTTTACTATACTTTTTCTTACTCCCTCCGGTCACTATTATAAGCAAAAGTTCACTTTTTTGATTTATTCAATAAATGATGTATGTAGTCTCTATATAGACCATATACATCCTTTATTGAATGAACCTAAAAAGTCCACTTTTTCTTATAATAGTGACCGGAGGGAGTATATTTGAGACCGGAGGAAGTAAGTTACTAGTGTTAATTAAAAGTTATATACTCTCTCTCCGGTCTCAAATGTAAGCAACTTTTCACTTTTTAGATTTCAATAAATGATGTATGTGGTCTATAATATGGACCACATACAACATTTATTAAATGAACCTAAAAAGTGAAAAGTTGCTTACATTTGAGACCGGAGGGAGTATATAAAAAAATGCATCTAATGATTTGCAAATGTTCCACCAATAAGGACATACATTGCGTGCGTTTGAGAATTTCAACAGCGCCAAGCCTTTGGAGAATGTTTGATGTTACATCTTTGGGAAGTTCAAGCCAATTAGGGTTAGTGTTTCTGATCTCAAGTTTCGGTTTCTTAGCATGAGTCAAAGAAGAAGACATCGTGTGTGTGTATGTGTGACGTGTAGGTTTGGAAGAATATGTGTCACACGCACCTTTTCAACTAAACTTAGTTTATTTCTTTTTCATGTATATTTGTCTCAGAGTTTGCTATTAACAAATAAAAAAACAAATTAAAAATCTTAAATTCACAATTAAAAAACAATGAAAGACACAATATAATACCCCCTCCGTCTCTAAATTATAGTTGTTTAAGGTTTGTGAATGATTATTAAGGAAATGATTGATTATGTTGCTTTCAATAATAAAATTAATATCATTTACTAAAATACTCTTATTAATTGTAGTTAGTGGAGTAGTTAAGTTGGATGAAATTCAATAAATAAGGGTATAATAATGGGAAAAAATAATAAATGTTGCATTGATGTTCTAAAGTGACAATTATTTTGAGAAAAGGAAAAAAAATACTAAAAAGACAGTTATTGTGAGACATATAATTTTCTCGCAGCACAATTTTGCAACCATGATGAAAAATGGATAAAATATAGGATATATCATGGTTGTAAGTATAATGAAAAATGATATAATCATTAACTTCAAAGTTAAAGATAATATATGTCTATTAAATAGATGGACACGAATAAGAATAAAATTCATATTTTGTTCTTTTATCTTGTGGATGGTTAAACATATACTCCCTGCGTCCTATATGTAAGCTCTTTTTGCTTTTTTCACATTTCTTATGAAAAATTGTTAGTATAATTAATGTGTCTATTTTGTGTTAATATTACAAAATTGTTCTTTGTTTGTATGAGTATTAAATTTGATTTTTCATATTTCAAGACAAGTTAGTAGTATATTAATTAGGGATACGTTTAAGAAAAAATAATAAATGCATCTAGTAATTTGAAAAGGGGTTTATATTTAGGGACAAATTTTTAGTCAAATGGGTACTTACATATAGGGACGAAGGGAGTAGTTGTTAAAAGAAAAACAATCATTTCAAATGTTGAAAAGAAAGTTGTAACAATCCAGTATAAAAATCCGGGGCATTACAAAGTTTTTGAAATAGTCAAAATAGAAGGAAAAAAAAAATGAGATTTCCTCTTCACAAATCTAGTTATAGAAAGTCATAGTTTCTACCTTTGCGTCATAGGTATACGATACTAGATGTTAATCTCATATTTATTAAAGGGTCTTGTTAACTATAGTGTCTCTGATATACTCTTTAAAAATTACAAATTAAGAAATTATTCTTTAAAGAGTCAAACATTTCAATTTATAATGCAGGGAGTACAAAATTTTTCATTAAAACTTACCACTTAAACCCATAAAGAATACTCAAGGACACTCGTTAACATTTTTCTTTATTAAAATATGGAGTGTCTTAAAGAAGTATAATATTGACTACTCCTCCATCCCTAATTATAATACTATTTACAAAAAAATGAAATTTTTCTTTATTAAAATATGGAGTGTTTTAAAGAAGTATAATATTGACTACTCCTCCATCCCTAATTATAATACTATTTACAAAAAAATAAAAAATAAAAAAGTCTTGTCCATAAATATAGGATCACATACAAACTCATAAATGCACTTATTACTCTTTTTTCAAATATCAATTTGTCTTTTTTTTTTTTTTTGGTGGTCAGGGTTTGAACCCCGGACATTGCATATATTATGCATTGTCCATACCAATTAAGCTAAGCTCACAAGGACATACTATCAATTTGTCTTGGTATATGGAAAATTAACATTAAATGTATTTTTAACTAAGGGTAATTTAATGATAGTCACACACATTTGAGACAGCTTTATTACTCTAACAACTTTTCTTAATAGCTGCATTTTTTGTAAAGTACTCTTATAAAATGGGTAAGAAGGAGTAGAAATAAAGTCTGGGTACGTTTAGAATGGAACAAATTATTTCATCGACCATGAAAGTTTATGATTGGAATTAGAATTGAGTTTGGTATGAAATCAAATAATTGTTATTCAGTTATATATAATAATAAAAGCGTTAAAGATCCCACTTGAGTTGTCCTGGTGGTATTGGCTTGGGACCTGGGAGTATGCTCCTCCTCGAGGTCTCAGATTCGATTCTCTCCAGTGTCAATTTAAGTGGGCTAATTTAGTTTCTTCAAAAAAACATAATAGAAGCGTTAACCTAAATCTTATTTTTGACAAGAGAAGTATTGTATGTTAAACATAATAGAAGCGTTAACCTAAATCTTATTTTTGACAAGAGAAGTATTGTATGTTTGAATAAAGGGAAATGCTAAAGAGTGCCTTTGGAGCATTGGATAAAGGAACAAAAATAGAAATTTTGTGTTGGAAAATGATAAAAAATGGTCAAGTAAATTTGTAAAAATTTTACAAATTGTTGTTTCCAATGTAAAGTTACTAATTTTGATTACCTTAAGTCCTTAACCATTGTTCTAAGGGCATTGGTTAGCAAGATCCTAGAATAAAAGAAAAGCGTTGTCTAATTATCCAAACAATATTCTAATCAGGTGATGGACTTGTCATCAGCATTATTGGTTAGAACAAAAAAGTGCAATTCATATATTCAGCGCCCACTTTTTTTTTTTTTTTTTTTTTTTTTGAAATCAGCATGCTTATTAATCACATGTGCCTTACACAAATTGTACAAAGGACACAAAAAGCAAATATACAAAACAACAATTGGTCACTCCCTTATCAATTGCATGGGCGCATGACAACACAAACAATTGGTCACTCCACCATCTCCTTCCACCTCATCTCCTAACATCAAGCCACATCATATTATAAAGCCAAACCTTTGACAGCTCCACACAATGTTAAAAAAGGTGAATTCCAAATTCCTTTCGCCTATCACGCATCACGCAATTTTTCGAGTTGAAATTGGGTCTAATAGTAAAGTCCAAGAGAAAACCACTACTTTGGAGGAGGATGGACTTTTCCAAAGATATTCATACACCACCTTCTCCAACCTATTCAACTCCTCTTCTATGTTCAATAAACCCTCCAACACCTTAAAGCACGAGCTCATAGTGAAAACTCCTCCATCATCGGGTTGCCACCACCAAACATCTTCCTCTTCTCCACCTCCAGCGCTTGCACTCACACCCGTCAAGGTTGTAATTAAATCTCGCTCCCAATTAAAAGGGCACCTACGCCACGTTAGGTTCGAAGCACAATACCATCACTCCTCAAGCAAATATCTCACACGGTTGCTTCTTTTTGGTTTGAGATGGAGTAAGGTGTGGAAACATCACATGAAGAGGTGAATTTCCCACCCAATTATCATTCAAAAAACTAGCTTTCCTTCATTTTCCCAATTTTCTCGCTGCCCTTTGTTTGAACCAATTTGAGCCCCCCACCTCCTCTAAAGACATCAACTCCTTCCACCTCACCTAGATGTATGTTGTGACCACTGACACTTCCACCATATCCACCAAACCTCCTGTCCTAGACCCGTATTTGTCTACCAAAACCTTCTTCCAAAGTTGATTACCACACTACAAGAATTCCCCAATCTACTAACCAATACAAAATTGCATTACTGGGGGATTTAGGCCCTCAGTAATTACTGGCGGAATAAACCTTCAGTAACATCCAAAAAACCCTCAATAAAGTTACTGACGGAAAAATCCCACAATAATTTAGTGAGTTACATTACTGACGGATAAATCCGTCAGTATTTTCAATAAAGAACCTACGAATTATTACTGAGGGATATAATCCGCCAATAATGTAAACACATATGTCTTTGCTTTACTGAGGGAGATAATCCGTTAGTAATGGTATAACGGAATTATATAATCCGCCAGTAATTCAAAAGATCCGCTAGTAATGTTGTTATTTACGAATCCGTCAATAACGCATACAGTCCGCCAGTAATTAAAGCAACAATCCGCCAGTATTGAAACCAAATCCGCCAGTAATGGTCACTTGCTCCCTCTCTCATTTCCCCTCCCTCTCTCACGTACTTACTTCCTCTTCTCTCATTTCTGTATTTTTTTTTCTTTCTTCTCCATGGGCACCACCACCTAGCTTTCTCTAGCCACTGTTCTCCCATCATTCGACCTCCTATAGGCAAGAAAACGCCATTTTTGTGATCATCTCCTCTTCCTCTACAATAGCCCTCAATTTATTTTATTGATTGGAGAAGTTTAATTTTTGAGACCTCACACTTCTCTGTTTTCCGGCCACCGTGAGCTGCCTTTGGGAAAACCAAACTCACCATCTTCTTCCTCATGATGTTAGCAACAAAACCCCTAAACTTATTTCTTGATCTGAGCATATTCACCGAAGACCACCACGCCGGAGCTCATCTCCACAGCATCGGAAACATGTCCCACTAACATTTTAATCAATTTTTTCTTCTTCTTGGTGAGTTCTATCTTCTTCCTCTTTTCTAAATTATATTTTAGAAATTTTATATTTATTTTCGGATTTTTGATTAAATACACTAATTAGGCATGTTGTTTTTGTTAAATTGATGGCTTAAGCTTCCGAGTAAGGTCTTAGTGCATATATAATAGACTTAGTTGTTGTTTGAGCCTTATTTTATCCTATTATATGTTTAAAAATCATAGGTTAGGTTGATATAAGATTGAAACTATATTCTTTTGAATTTGAAGATGTGAGTTGTTGTGAAGAGATGTTCTTGAGATATAGATTTAGCTACAGACATGTAAATTTTGGATTGGGAATATATGTCTTCTTTAGGCATGTTTGTTTGACAATAGAAAAAGGTCAAAAGATATTTTGGGGCTTATGGGTTGATAATCAGAGTTCGATGTTTGGCCTTCTATTTTAATTGAAGTATTACCTTCACTTTAAAGAACGGTGTTCATAAGTTTGTTTTGATCTAATTGATGTTTTAAAGTATTAGAAGCCCACCTTGTTAAGTTGATGATGGTTTGCCTATAGTCATGGCATGACGGATTTTAGGCTTCATGCTTGTCGGAGTTAAGTTAATTTAAGATGTGCATTTATATAATTGTTTTGTGTCGTTGCTTAGTTTGCTGAAAACTGATGTCAGTGTTATTTATTTGTTTTTGTGAAGGATATTGCCTCAAGACTTAAAGCCACCGTCAATGACGCAAGTAATCTGCTTGACATATACTACTCAGTTGGAAGTTTGGTTCTTATCAAGGTAATTATCTAGTTTCTACTTTACTCTTTGTGCTCAGAGGGATACGTCAAGTGTTCGTGAGAGCTCATGTAAATGGCTTATGATATGTTTATAAGCTACTCATATTATTTACATAAACTCCTCTAGACAGTTTATTTTAATGGAGCAGTCCTTATAATATGTTTTTCAGCTTATGCAGAGTGTACCCTAATTTTCATAATCTCCTTATGTCTTTCAGCTTATGTGTATCCTAATTTTCTCTTTGATTGTAAAGACAAGTTGTATATTGGTGTGGCTTTTGGGTTGTTATGTGGTATTATGTTCTGTTACAGTCCTCACTCCTCGTTCCTTACCTTCTTTGTATGCAGGATCAGGCTTCTAATGTTGATGTTCTTCTTACTGATGCTTTTGGCATTTTTCATTCAATTAAGGTCCGTACTTATCGTGTTTTTTATGAAATAAGATTAAACAGGGTTGCTTTTTCGTGATTACTCTTCTGCAATTTCAATTTAAACTGCCTAGTGCACGTTTGATTCAACGTAACTTGTTATTGTATATTTCTAATTGAAACTAGAGAAATATAATTTATTGTATATTCTGCCTTATCCTCATTAAAGAAGTAACTTGTTATGGCTTGGCTTATATTATGGGAGATTGATTGCATTTCAGAGGCTTGTTTTTACAATTAGTTACATTTATCTTGCATCAAAGGAAGAGAAAGGTTAGACATATGTGGTGGGCATGGGTGCAACCTGGGCTGTTTATTAAGCTGAGTTTGTTGTAGATAAAAGATACATGGGAGCTAGCTACGGAAGAGAAAGGTTAGACATATGATAAGAATTCAAGCATGAATTATGTTTCTGCTGCATAATTGGTTTTCTGCTTATTTTTGGTTTTTAACAGAGCTTAAATTAATGTCTTAAAAGAGCGTATATAGTGAATATAGATTAGTGCATTTAGTCACTACCTAGGTATTTAATACTCCCTCCGTTTCTTTTTATAAGCAAATTTTACTTTTTAGATTCATTCAATTAATGATGTATGTGGTCCATATTATGAACCACATACATCATTAATTGAATGAACCTAAAAAGTAAAATTTGCTTATAAAAAGAAACGGAGGGAGTATGAATGAATTCAACAAGCAGGATTATTGTTTTGATGATCCATACTTAACAGGGTTACATTCTCATCAATCAAATGAAATATTCTTAGAACATGAAAATTGGTTTAATCTTTTATTTGAATGAATCCATTTTTTCCTATTTTTAGCAGCCAGCACATGAAAGAATTGGTGTAATTGATTCTCAATGGATTATTCATCAAGTAATTCCTTCTCTTGGGAACCAGGTTAGTCATCACTGGCTTATAAAATAGTATGTCCACATACTTCTTTTGAGGGTAACATTCTAAGTTTTATGATTTATACAAACCTGACCTTGCTAGTGAATACCCGGTAAAAGCTTTTCAATCCATTTTCATTGTTGTCACTTGTCAGAACATTTTACTTTTGGATCATATAATTTGAAAAATAAATTCCAATTGTTTTTCCCTTGTGATGATCAAAGCATCCTTGCAACTTTAATTTGGTTTTGATATGCCATGAAGGATAACATTGTTGTTCATGCCATGAAGGTATTTCTGTTGGTGGATTTTGATCGGTGTTGTTTAGGCTGTCGCGGTCTGAAGGTCCTCTGCAGTTGCTACTGAATTTTCTGGCTTTGGCTAATTTATAACAGTGTTAGTTGATTGTTTAGGGACTGTTTAGATGTTTTTGGATCGGCTGCTGTTGCTGTTTGTTTGATTTTTCCTGACATTTTGTTGAGTGCCTACTGCTGTTTGTTGTTAGCAGCTGAGGACCTTAAAATTGTATTTATGGTTTTGTACAAATATTATGATACTTAGTTTATTAATTTAGTTTTTAGACTACAAATATTATTGATATATTTATGGTTTTGTATGAAAATGATTTATGGATTGTACGAATATTATGATGATATATGTCGTTTAATTAATTTGTGTCTTATTAAATTAAAATTGTATTTCATTAATTTATTTGAGTTTAATAAATTTTATTTCTTTAATTAAAATTAAAAAGTGGAAAGGAATAAAAAAAAGGGGGAAGTACATTACTGGCGGAAATTTCCGTCAGTAATTCAAATCAGTATAAACATTACTGGCGGAATTTTCCCTCAGTAATGGAAAGGTGGTTTTGACAAAGCATTACTGAGGGATTATTCCGTCAGTAATTACTGACGGAATTGTTCCGTCAGTAATTACTGGCGGAATAATCCCTCAGTAATGCTTTGTCAGAACTCCCACTCCATTACTGAGGGAAAATTCCGCCAGTAACATTTTTGACGCTCATATTACTGAGGGACTCGAATCCGCCAGTAATGCGTATTACTGAGGGATTTTTTGCATTACTGGGGGATTATTTCCACCAGTAATAACCAAAATTCTTGTAGTGCCATCTTGGATCAACCTCCATCGCCTTTTGCTAGACGACTCAAATTCATCAACCTCACATCTTTAACTCCCCCCCCTAAATTTTGGTTTGCAAACCTTCCTCCATTAACATGGACTATTGGACTTATTTGAATTTGTCATTTATAGGATAGGATAGGATGTGAGTCCCGCTTTTAAAAATAGGTCGGTGTATGTATCAGTCACAATTTTTTTTAAGACGGTCATGGGCTAAATAATGTGAAGCTAATATGCACAATCAGAATATATATATATATATAGACTACAGAATCAAAAACCACCAAAAATCAGAATAATTTTAGCAATTAAAAGATAGATAATTCATTTGATTACTGAAGAATGCCAACTATGCATGAGTACATGATTCTAAGGTAGTGTTTAGCTAAAGCTTCCGATGACTCTAAAAAAATTCCCTTAAAACATTTCGGACTTTTCAAGGATCACCATCCGAATTTTCACTTGGATACTAGGGTTTTTCAACATCATTACCACTAAGCATTAAAATAACAGTCCAGATAGCTAGACAAACTGGAATTTTCACTCAGAATGTCCCAATTAGAGGCAGAAGAAATTTGCAAAGGAAGTCTAAAATCCTTAATCTGTTCACGACACTTTTCCTCCAAACTTTCGCCAAAAGAAAAACAACAGCATCCTCTTAGGTCAAGAGACTCTAGTCGAGGACATCCATCAAGAATGGCAAGAAGTCCGTCATCAGTGGGCATATCTCCAGAAATTTTAAGATGATGTAACCCGGGCATTGTTTTTGCAATAGCAAATGACACATCGTTCCCCTTGTTATCAACAACGATCCCGCCATATTTTAGTGATTTCAAAAGAGGGCAATGTCGGCCAACAACTTCTATTGAATCTTTAGATAAGTTGTTGCTAAATGAAATGTCAAGCTTCTCTAATAGTGGAAGTTTCTTTACAGCTTCACTAAATCGTTTATCTGAGAGTCCGCCACAATCTACAAGCCCCAGGCAACGTAGCGTAGCATACCAGCGCTGTAAATTTTAAATTAAAAACTATTAGCAAATGCTTGACAGTAGAAATATATGCATACATTATTGTTATCTAGGAAACGTGACATCGATTGTTAAAAACAAAAAGCATCTAGACATTATTGTCATAAAATAAATCATAACACTTGAAACTAAATACCAATCTGCTATGAATGCAAGGAGATCGTCAGTTCCAAAATACTCTATTTCAATGTCTTCAAGCTGACCACAACTTCGCGCAACTGCATAATGACAAATTTTGACCAAATTATTGCCGTGGTTGTAACTTGAATGGCGGAGCTTGGTCATGTGAACAGTGCGCCACATAAGAGGGTCTTTGCAGATATTCCACCATAAAGGACAGACTTGACATGCACTAGTGACTATTTCAATGGTAGTAAGCCTTTGAAGGATGTTTGCTGTGATATCTCTTGGAAGTTCTAGCCAATTTGGCTGATCAGTTGTGCTTTCCATTTCCACTTCGGTTGCTGGAATAGAAGACAACGCTATATTATTGCAAGTGAAACGAGATCATATTATTTGATTCCCGCATTGTAACCTTTTTATAATGGGTCATGTTAACTAAGGACACAAGTTAAGAAGCTTAAAATGGAAATTAAAAATAAATTTTATATTGAAAGTATAACTTTTGCAACTTTTAAGACATTGAATGCACAAGTTCCAAGAAAAACCTTCTACATTTGGTTTCTTAACTTATGCCTGAAGGGCACAAGTTAACATTTCCCTTTTATAATTAATAAAGTGAAAAAACCAAACGTTTTGAGAGTGAAATGCACGTACTAGTTTCCCATCAATATTGGAAAATGATGATAATTATTACTATCAAGCGTGCACCTTGATAAACACTAATAATAAAGACACCTTTCTTCAAAAAAAAAAAAAAAAAAACTACGTAATAATAAAGACACCTAGCCATTTTGAAAAATACAGCAACGGGTATTTTGGAAATTGAAGGTAAACATATTTTGGAAACTGAAGAATTTTGAGTGAGTAAAACTAAGGGTAATGCTAAGTGTAGTTAAGGATTTTATTTTTTAATTTTTACGGTATCTTAAAAACTAGTTAGAATCTTCTCTATTTTTTATCTTCTTCATTTCTTTCATTCGAAAACAGGGACACTTATTCATAGAGGTATATGAGCGTCCTGGACCACATAAATTGTCGGTATATTGTGGACCACAGAAAAAATCTTGTTCTGAACATTTTTTGATTATATAATCCGAAACTTTCCTCTTCCTACATAAATTTGAAGTTCCTCTCATTTTCACCCAATATCGAATAATTTCAAATTATATAATTCAAAAATCTATGGGATAAGTTTGAATTATATAATTTCAACCAAGTCAGTGTTTTTGACCGGTGGTCTGCACCACATAAACACACATTTTCAAAGGTTTCACTACTAAAATACATTGAAATAGTGACGAATTTTATTGACGGATTTAGTAAATCTGTCTCTAATTTCCTCGTCGCAAACGATCAGTGACGGAATTAAATTCTTTTATAATTTTTAACAAATTTTCATATAGTTTTAATTTATTTTCATATTCTAAAAGGTGTATTGAGGTCCTGTCTATTTCATCATCATTTCCTATTTTAATATTATAATCTAATTTATTGTATAATATTTTTATTATATCTCTAGTGTTATTTATTATATCTATAAGTTCTAAGGTTATTATACCTTTAGTTTTGCTTACACTCATTTTCTAATTTCCTCTTATTCCTATGTTCTTCTTTCTTTATAGTTCTTTTTAACCCCATAAGTTTCTTCTTATTTAATAGCTGAATATATGTATGTCCTTGAGCATCCGCAATGTCCGTAGGTGTCTCGCAAATTAATTTTCCATAGTATATAATGTTCCCTTTTGATTGAATCTTTTCATTATTCCACCGATTTTTTCTTTGCATTTCATATTAGCATCTTTAGTTAAGTCTAGATCTTCCTTTTGTAATTTTTGAAATAAAATGGGATCAATTAAAATACTTTCCTCATAATTTCCATCTTCTTTGGTAATATTTAAGTGTTTTATATCATCCATAATTAGTATCTCTCAAAAAAAATCATCCATAATTAGTAGATAATTATATTAACTAGTTCTCAAAATGAAAATACTTAAACATATAAGAAGAAAAACCAACAAACATCAAAACCAATGTCAGCATTAATTGTTGTAACTTTTTAAACATTTTTACAAATATACCCTTATAGAATATTGTGAAACATTAAATACATCAACTAATATTAAAAAGACAAACATTAAATGAGGGGTAAAAAAAGTCTTTTAAGCAATAACTATCCTTAAAAGTTGTGACATTTGCTTATAAATAGGACCAAAACTTTTTTTGAAAATTTTCTTATATTAAGGACCGGAGGGAGTACTAAATAATAATAAATGAAGCATAAATGCTGACATTATAAAATACACGTAAAGCTTAAATTAAGTTAGACAAAGTTAAGTTAGGATTAGTGATAAGTGGAATAAATTTGAGTAAGTGGAAGGATGAATTTTATTGATAGGAAATTGATTACAAGAAAAAGCACCAAAGTGCCAACAACTAAATCCTAAAGGACTTAGACAAGTTTCTTAGAGAAACATCATAAACAAAGAGATTTTCATTTCATACCTAGGAATAGCTTGAACCACTGATTTAATCAAAACTTTTCTCCCGGCAGTTGATAGAAATTTTTCTTTCCAACCTTTCAGCTTCTTCCACACCCTATCTTGGACAAAATTGAAACCTGTTTCTTAGACCTACCAACAAAAGTAGGCAGTCCTAGATACTTTGAATGACACTCAAGAGCCTTAATTTGCACCTAACCTTTGAACAAGATTTTACGATCATCAGGTACATTTCGGCTAAAAGAGATTTTAGATTTGTCCGAATTAATAAGTTGACCAGAAGCAGATTGGTAAGTATTATCAATTTCTTGAATGGTTTGAGAATCCTGAAAAGAATCTCTACAGAAAATGAGGTTGTCATTTGCAAAAATTAAATTATTAATTTTTGGAGCTCCTCTGACAATTTGAATTCTATGAAGGCTCTTTTATGCTTGTGCCTTATTTAGAAGCCCAGAAAAAAACCTAAGCACATAAGATAAATAGGTAAGGAGATAAAGGGTCCCCTTGACGGAGGCCTCGTTGAGGATAAAACTTCTGATAAGGACTACCATTCAACAAAACAGAGAAAGAAACAGTGGAAATACAATTGAAAATCAAGTTCTGCCATTTCTGAGAAAAACTCATAGACTGAAGCACCTTAATCAAAAAATTCCACTCGATACGGTCGTATGCTTTTGACATATCTAGCTTTAACGCCACACACCCCTTCTTGCCTATTCATTTTTTTTTTTGCTCATATAATGAAAAGATTCAAATGCTAGTAAGTCATTATCAATAATTAAAGGTCCCGGCACAAAAGTACTTTGGAATTTTCCAATGATATCCGGAAGAATCAATTTCAACCTATTCGCAATTGTGTTTGTAATTATTTTTAAAATGACATTGTAGAGAGAAATGGGTCGAAATTCACCTGACACCTTCGGTTTATTCTTTTTTGGAATGAGACAAATATATGTATAATTAATGTTGCTTGGATTTCCACCACCATTGAGAATCTTCAAAGCAAAAGAAGTCACATCCTTTCCAACTATACTCCAAAATTGTTGATAAAATAAAGCAGGCATTCCGTTCGGTCCCGGGGCAGCATGGGGCTTTAAATTTTTAGCGGCTAAGAAAACCTCATTTTCTATGAACTCGACTTCCAATATGTTACGCGTAGCATTCGACAACCTATCTTTGACCACTTGCACATCTTTAGTAATTCTTTCTGGGTGACTTGTAGAGACAAGATCTTGAAAGAAATTATTAAAAACTCTGGCAATGTCTTCCTCATCATCAAATATTTCCCCATGATCGTCACATATAGATTCCAGTCAATTTCTAGATTTTCTCTGAGAAGCTTTTTGATGGAAAATTTTTGTATTTTTATCTCCATGCTTTAACCACAAAGCACAAAACCTCTGAGCCCACCAAATTTCTTCGCTCTCCACCAAGTCATTCAATCTAGCCTCCAGTCGTCTAATTTCTGACATCACCCCCTCATGTTGAGTTTGTTTATTAAGATCATCCAATTTCTTTTGAACAATTTTTATCTGATTGGGAACATCACTAAAACGATCCTAATTACTCCAGTTAGAAAGATCATTCGCACATCTATTAATTTTGTCAGACATAGAATCTCCTGCCATCTCCCAAGAACCTTTCACTGCTTCCAAAATTCCACTATCACGCAACCAACATTCTTCAAAACGTTGTAATTTAAGAAACACACATAACTTGACATATTGATGAAATATAAAATAATTGTACACTGCATATCAAACAAATTATGCTTTATTCTTGATTAGATCTCATATTGGTACCTCGTAAATAACATAACTTGATTAAATATAAAATAATTGTATACAACATATCAAACAAATTATGCTTTATTCTTGATTAGATCTCATATTGGTACCTCGTAAATCTTTCTTAATTCTCAACATAATTTTAAAAGACAACAATTACAAATACGGTCAATCAATATCACATAAACCTTCACATTTAGAATCACTCAATAGTGATGAATTTCACACAGATAGTCATACTTCCCATTCAATATATTCATCATTGTTAGTCAAATTCAAGTTGTCATAAGAATTGTCGTCTGGAAGTTCTAAATCTTTGATTCTCTCATGGCACTGTTTCCTCAAACTTTTACTCAATCCATTCTTATTACAAACGCATCCTTCCAAGTCCAGAGATTCAAGAAGAGGGCATCTATCAAGAATTGCAAGAACACCATCGTTAGTAAGCAGTATTCCAGAAATATTAAGATATCGTAGCCCAGGCATTGTTTTGGCAATAGCAAACGCCTCATCATCCCTCTTGGCGTAACTCAGTTCCATACAGGTCACACTTAATTTCATCACTTTTAAAAGAGGACAATATTGCCCAATTGTCTCAAGATCATCTTTAGCAACAAAGCTGAATGTGAACTCCAGCTCCTCTAACTGTGATAGTTCCCTACATGCTTGACTCAATTTTAAACCAGAAATTCCCCAAGGATGTACAAGCTTCATGCGTCGCAGGTGACTCCCGCTGTAAAAACAATGAGATACTTACATACACATCGAACAATCACCTAAGCAACAAGACATCTTAAAATAAAATGATAAAAAAATCGTAACACTTTTTCTTATTAAACAATTTAATAACACAAGACAAAAACTTATGATGTCAATTACCAATTAGATATTCCTCTAAGGAGATCACCAGCACCAAAGACGTGAATGTTAATATCTTCCAAATAATCGCATCTTCTTTCAATGGCATAACGACAAATTGTCGCGTAATAATTGTAGTATGCGATATGGTTGGCCATTTGAATCGTGCGCCACATGAGAGGATCCTTGTATATGTTCCACCATAGAGAACACACTAGACATACACTTGTGACTCTTTCAACAATATCAATCCTTTGGAGGATGTTTCTTGTGATGTCTGTAGGAAGTTCGAGCCAATTTGGACTCTCCCCTTCCACTTCCTTTGTTGAAATAGAAGATGATGACATCATTGCAAACAACAAAGTTGTATAATTTGATTCTCATATTGTAACCCTTTATAAACACTAGGTGATACTCTCTATGGCAAAAAAATATTCATATATTTTTAGTCTCCAAAACAATTTTTTAAAACTGCTAGATAAAAAAAAAAAAATTAAAGTACATTCATTGTCTCATCAAAAACAAAACTACATTCATTGAATTTAATGCCATTATTTTCATAATACATTAATGTTAGCGTACTTTCATTAAGGTGAAGCAACAAAATATTTTTAATAAACTGAAGCATCAACACATAAGGGGAGATTATATAATAGACTAATCATGAGGGATAGAGAATACTGCAATTAGTATTGATTATATTTTTTATGTTAAGAGGGATAGATAAGTGTGCTTCCTCACATCAAGTAACTTTCTTATTTACGAAAAGCCATCCATTGTTGGTTTTCGGGGGCCGTGGATAATCGTTTAGCGGGAGTATTGCTAGGCACATGCACTACAAGAAAACACTTGATTTCCTAGGGAAAAATTCCTCGGAAAACAAGCCTATTTCGTAGGAAAACATTGTTTTCCTAGGGATTACCGAGGAAATCAGTTGTAGGAAATTTTAGATCTATTCCTACAAGTTTTCCGAGGAAATGTTGTTTCCGAGGAATTTACCTAGGAAAGTTTTGTAGGAAAGCACTTTGCAGACTGCCAAAACTGACACATGCTTTCCGACGAAATTTTGGTAGGAAAGCATTTTGCAGGCTACCCCACACTTTCCGACGAAAGTTTTGTAGGAAACATTAATAATTAAAAAAACATTAAATTAAATCCAAATTTTCAATTTGAAATGAAAATGGCGCCAAAATTTCAGAACAAATTCAAATTAAAAAAAAACAAATAAATAAAGTGCGCCAAAATTTCAAAAACACCCAAATTTTTTTGAGAATTTGTTTCTATAATGTTGATAATAATTACATAAAATTCATTAAGGCAACTAAAATTATCTTTAACAGTGGTGAGGCAACCAGAATTTTCTTTGACAGTGGTGATGTACCACTGCAAACCACCTAAAACAACCCCAAAAGTGCCCCAAATCAGTCCCTAACCAAAAAACATGCTAAAAACAACACCAAAATACACAACAAGAATAAAAATTACTCGCTATGATCATCATCCCGCTCGTCGTCCTCATCATCATCATCAACGTTGTCATCGTCGTCATGTGATCGGTCTTCTTGAACCGATGGTGATGATTGACTCGATGGCGACGATGATTCCGATGTTTTCCTACTCTTCATGCCACCCATCCTTTTCGTAACAATCCTTTTGAGTTTTCTCATTTCATCTGCTTGTTTGGCCAGCAATTCCCTTAACTCATTCTCCGATTCTTCTTTCTTTGCCAATGCCTCCTTTTGAGATTGCAACTCTTGGTTCATTCGTTGTATCATTGCTTGCATCTCAAGAGGCAGATCCCTAGAACGAGATGAGGACTCTGGTGGAGGAGGAACATAGAACAAATCTCCATGTACCACATTGCCGGCTAACGGCCCAAGACCGTACATTCTACCCTTTCTTCCTTTTCCTCCATCCAGTCTTCCTTTTTCTGCAGCCTTTGCCCATAATTGAAGTTTAATGGGGAAGGGAATTTCTGGATATGATGGAATCTCAAGATTCTCCTCCAAAAACTCCGCTGCATTCGTGCGATAAGCTGCCTATAAAGAAAAGTAATAAACAATAAAGTCATAACCAGGAAGGAAAAAAACACAGACACAGCAGCAGCAAGCAAGCCACAAACAAAAAGTGCTGATAGCTTCAATCTCAAAAATGAAAGGCACCAACCAACAAAAAACGCTGGCAAACAGAACAGAACAGGACATCATTTTCTGGGCAGCAGCAAGCATTAATAATTTAACTAACAATGTGATATTTATAAGCATCAAATAAAAATGAAAGGCACCAATTGACAATGCATACATATGACCGACACATCCTTTGAACACATCAGAGAACAGAAAATTATTAAAAATTTACCTGGGTATTGCTAGCTCTAGCATCGACATACCGACCAAGATTCTGACTGAAATGAGTCTCATCATGGATCTCTTTCGGATAAGGAACTCTACCCAATCTATTTCGCTAATTGTACACATAAATATTAACCAATTAGAACATTTGGCAAAATTAATATATATATATATATAAAATATTAATAGTTAAATATATTTTTTTACCAAATTTCTAGCATGGGTAGCGGAACTGACAGAGCCTTGTGCGTGCAACTGTCCTCCTACAATAGATGCTCTGTTCGCCTTGTTAGCTTTGGACCGGTTCTTAAAATGTGGATCTTCATTCCAATACGTCAGCAATAAGTCCCAGCTTTTTTCTCCGATCCATTCTGTACGATAATTGCCCTTACGTTTTTTCAATTCTTGCCGTTCATCATACAATAAATCTGATAAACGTCTTGCAGCTACCCTATGAAAGTTTCTCTCTACAAGAGTGTGATGATGAGATTCCCATCTACAAAAATCCTGCAATAAAAAAAAATGATTTATCTATCTGGAGCCATTCCCCATTTTCGTATCAAACCATTCTAGTCATCAAGACTTCTTAGCTCGCTGCAAAACGTCCAATTGTATCTTAATTTTCCAATGATGTTTATATTCAATAATCCAAAAATTACAAAAATAATTCTTGATAACGTATCGTAAAAGAAGAGTGAAGAGAAGCATAACCCTAAGATCGCTTATAGGAAAAGCTGAAATTAAGCAATCAGGGAAGGAACAATCTGGCTGGCTAATGGATCAAGATACAAAAGACAGTAGAAAGAAAATCAAGCAAACTCTAAACTCAAGACATCAAAATCATACATGCTCTCCTACAACACTAAAGATTGAACAAAAAGAATTTACTTGAGGCTCCATGCTATGGATGAAGGAGATCATTATTATGACAAACCACATTGCAGAAGAGCAATTTCAAAATCAATTTGTATGTTCTGCAATCAAAGTTAAAGATTAAAACAAAAAACAATGGCTCATTGAAGAAATTTGATTTAACTAATCAAAACTTGGAGGTTCTTTTTTATTTATGAACTAAGGAGAAAAGTATTTACCGAAAAGTATTTAAAAAGGTCATTCCTGTCATCGGTAGTAAGATCTGTATATACGGCCCAACGCCTATCTTTAGGGTAAAACGTTTGGATCGCCATTCTAATATGTTCTGATACTCCGTGGGATGGCTCCAACCTACAAATTTGAATTGTTAATTAAATTATGCATTTAAAAAACTAATAAGAATTAAGTCAAACATAGGTAACAAATTAAATTTTTATTACTTACGTTTCAGGTGTTGGTGTAACCACAACAAGTTTATCCACATACTCCCAGTCTTCAATGATGTGACGCCGTTGTCGTCGTTGTTGATCACCCCCAGCTGGTACCTCTTCATTTTGGTTGTTTTGTTGTTGTTGTTGTTGTTTTTGTTGCTGCTGCTGTTGTTGAGGTCGTTGATAGCAAGTAAGGCTAGGAAATTGCCAGTTTGCATAAGATCTTGCATCAGTTCCGTTGATGATTGTGATGGAACAGATGTGTTAAAGCCTTGTCGGACATTATATGGGGTGGTGTTGTAATTTGGCGAGTGTGTGGATGGCAGAGTAAATCCAGGCATGGCAAAACCAGGATTAGAATATATGGGGGGCTGGCTAGTAGTAGCCTGACTAGTAGTAGCTGCTGGAAATGATGCGGGAGGACTAGGCAGGAATGGGGCGGGAGGATTAGGCGGGAATGGTGTGGGAGGATTAGGCGGGAATGGTGCAGAAGGAATAGTCGGGAATGGAGTGGAGTAAGGAGGTGGAGTAGTAGCAGTACGAATAGGAGTACCTGTCCGTTCATCAATGTTACGGAAGGTAACCCCCGTCGGCCGAACCCACTGTCTGGTAGGGTCCGAGGAAACATCTATTCTTCCATTCTTCTTTTTCTTTGGCTTCTCATGATCTACAGCATGAGCCTTATCCCTATCCTTGTGTTGCCCAAACATCCCTGTCATAATTATACAATAAACAAAATTAATAGAGGTAGCAGAAGAAAGAGTAAACGAATCAGTTTGAAGTTTTAACTTCAAATTAGTTCCATTTTTTATACATAAATATTTTTCTAATATAAATAACAATTTTTTTCTAATCACCTAAATACTTAGAAATTTGTACAAAATAAACATAGTATCGCATAAAAATTATATAATATTTTATATTTTATGACTAAAATATATAACATTTTGTAATCTATATCACATTTTCTAAAATTTGTATGAAATAAATTGCGCGCATATACAACTTACGAACCACAAATAAATGTTAAGCGCGGACACCAAAACTAATTCCCACAAAATAATTCACATATGTCATATTAATTAACTTCATAATTTTTTTACTAATTTACATTATTTTTCTAACAAACTTTATTATACATATTTCTTTACTAACTTAATTTTTTTTTTTAAGAGCTACGGTAACATTTTTACTAACTACATTTTTTTTTTAAGTAAAACAAATTTTATCTAAATAACATATTTACTACAATGTAATTTTACTAACTATGTTTCTAATAACTAATATTTTTATTACTAATCCATTGAGTTAATTTTAAATAAATAAAAGATACTAACCTCAAATAACAAGCCAATGAACAAGTGGATGCAAAAAAAAAAAAAAAAAAACAACCAGCCAGCAACAACACCAACCTCAAAATGGATCCAAAGCAAGGAAACTACAAAAAATAATGCAACATATTTTAATAACTAAATTAACAATATATAAATAATATAATTTTATTACAATAGAATTTTACTAACTATTTTTCTAATAACTAATATTTATATATAATAACTAATATTAATTTTTCTATTTTTCTAATAACTATCTTAACTAATTAAACTACAAGTTTTTCTACAAGATAACACTTTTTTATTATACTCTCTAACACTAATAAGTTTTTTTTTTTTTAAAGAAACACTAATTTGAAATTTAATTTAATCCCACTAAATATTTTTTTGATGAAGTTAATCCGACTACAAAAAATAATGCAACATATTTTAATAACTAAATTAACAATATAATTTTATTACAATATAATTTTACTAACTATTTTTGTAATAACTAATATTTATTTCTAAGAACTAATATTTATTTTTATATTTTTCTAATAACTATTTTAACTAATTAAACTACAAGTTTTTCTACAAGATAACACCTTTTTTATTATACTCTCTAACACTAATAAGTTTTTTTTGTTTTGAAAGAAACACTAATAAGTTGAAATTTAAATTTAATCCCACTAAATATTTTTTCGATGAAGTTAATCCAACTAACATTTTTTTTAATACAAAAAGCCCAATAACATTTTTATTTACAATATAATTTTACTAACTATTTTTCTAATAACTAATATTTATTACTAATATCATACCATTGTAGCAATTATTTAGACTAAGTTAGAAATATACCAACCTCATAATAAGTCGACGAATTAATTGGAGGCAGCAAAATCAACAGCAACGAACAACACCACCAACCTCAAAATCGATCGGAACAACAAAACTATAAAAAAAAAACGTAACTTATTTTAATAACTACATTAAAAATATATAGATTCAAGCACATAAAATTGAAATCAATTATAAAAAATAACAATAATAACCTGTGCTAGAAACTTCAACAATGATAGTAAAATGATGAAAAATAGTGTAAATAATGAAGAATAAAATTTGAGTGATATTAAGAAAATTTGATTGAGAATTAAGTGAAGAAAATGGTAAGGAAAATAGTTGGAATTGGTACTGTGAGGTAGAATGCAGAAGCACATATATATACACATGCTGCCAACGGTAACAACAACGGATCTCTTCAAGAGACGTACACTTTTTAAACGTTATTTTGCATGTGGGTCCGCTGCTTTCCTACGAAACATTTCCTCGGTAAATCCACCATTCACAAGTTGCCACGTACAATTTTTTAAACGTTATTGTCCTTGTGGGTCCGCCGCTTTCCTACAAAATATTTCCTAGGTAAATCCAGCCATTCACAAGTTGCCACGTACCATTTTTTAAATGTTATTCTCCATGTGGGTCTGCTGCTTTCCTACAAAATATTTCCTAGGTAAATCCAGCTATTCACAAGCTGCCACGCACCGCTTTTCTGTGTATATGGGACCCTCTTTGACTGACAGATGCGTTCCTACGAAAATTTCGTCGGTAACTCCTCGGTAAACGTGTCCTAGGTAATTTTGTAGGAAAATTTTGTAGGAAATACAGGATTTTCTTGTAGTGATGCGATTCGTCACTCGTGGATAAAGACATGTTAGTATTTTTATGCCACGTAGGTAACCCACTTTGTGAGTATACCGAAGAAGTTTCCCTTTGAATATTGCTGTCCAAGTTGAGTCATTCCAATTCCAATCTCTGATTTGTATTGGTGATAGAATGGAAATATTTTTATGCCACGTCGTCCATTTTAAAAACTATTTACCTGGTTACAGGCAGACTAGGTTGAATCTTTTTTTAGAGTTATTGAAAATATTAAAAATTAAAATCAATCCAGTCATGAAGCACCAAAGGTTCAAAACCTTTCATTACCAACACCAACATTTCAATCACCTCCCTTGCCATCATCGCAAACTGCCATAAGATCCCGTCAACTTCCTCTTCCAGCGAATAATAATGGAGGCCTCTGAAACACCAACCTACATCGATAATCATGGTTGAAGCCTCTGAACCATCAAAATTAACCTTAAGTGAATTACAACTATTCCCAATCATTACCGTGTAAACCAAAAATTAGAGAAACGAGAATAGTTATAGAAAACATAGGGTAAAAATTTAATTAAACTTCTTTAATCTTCAACCCCACCACCGTTCTTTTAGCTTCCCCATCTCCATTTTAAGAAGAAACAAAATGTAAAATTGGTTGGTTGGAACAGAGAAATACATAAAACATGAAAGTGAGAGATGGGGATTGGGAGGATACATAATCCTTTGGGGTGTCATCGCTCGTATTGAGCATCTTCCGACTCTAAAATCAAAGAGTACCACACATTTCTGTTGAACTATACAACGACCACCATGTTAGGATTGTAGAGAGAATATAGAAAGGAAAATTGAATTGTGAAAATTGAATTACGAATTAAGAGCGCCAACCATGTTGACTCTGTGCAGAGCAATGAAGAAATATGTTAACATAAGAGGTTCGAAAAAGGGAGGTAAGAATGATGATCTTTCCCAATATCTGATTTGTATTGAGAAATAACTAAACCTGGACAGTCAGCCTATTAAGGAGAAATGACGTGGCTCGATAGACCAACGAGTATCCAAGGGCGTCTGTCAAAGCGTCGGTCAATAGCATTTCTCTTGTTTAACATAGTACTACACGAGTAAGAGTGAGAATATGCATAGTCGAGCAAAATTTGGTAAGACCCAAATCTGATGCATAGTAATTGTTCAGAGGTCAAACCTAAGACCTCCTCTTGAAAACTCTTTCAATGTTCCTTAGCATGCTAATCGAGCTACCTACTTAAAACATTGCATATGAACATTTTAAATTTAAATAAATAATCTGACCTATTTTTATGTTGAGTGTTGACTAACGAATTAATAGAACAATAAGATTATTAAACTCAATTGTAATTACTTTGGTTCAAACTAGAGTGCATACAGGCACAGGATGTCTGCTTTTTCATTGCTTTGCCCACTTATATTTATTGTTCTAATGCGGGTAAACCATAAACACTATTTTTTTTTTTATAATTTTTGTTTTAATATATCTTGTACATTATGAAATAGGATTAAGATGTTTATATGAATAAAGGTTGCAGAGCCAATGACTTCAACAAACAAAATCATATCGATATTATTGATGATGACACCATAAGCTTGAAGAAAAAATAATTGTAATTACATTTTAGAAAAGGTCTAGCGGCGCAGCTTGTTGCCCGCTTGACTTCTATTCAAGTGTAAATAATGGTTTATATATATTAAGAAGTTAATCTATCTTATTTTAGAAACAAAAAAACTACAGTGGAAGCAACCAAGTATTCATGATTGAGCCTTTTAGCATTTTGTATAATCAAAAGGAATCCACAACAGCAAATAAAACAGAGCTCCATTTGATAAAAGATAAACATAAGCTTCAGAAACTACTTATTTGGACAGTTAAGGCAACAACCAAAGAATCCAAATTTGTAGTATACTTCCCATTTAACCAAGTAATTGAGCTCGAGTAGTTATTGAGCAACCATTAGGACGAATAGTTAAGGGAAACCCGAGTTCGATTTTTATTGGAAACAGTTTTTGACCAGACATTACTTACTTTACGGTCAAACTCGAAATTATTAAACTTCCCTTCCCCTATGAATATGAAGAACAACGGAAAAAAAACTTCCCAAAAGAAAATTTTAGCCAAAAAAAAAAATATCTCATGCTCTTGAGACATGTTGATAAAAATTGTGTGCAATCCAAAAAGTTTGGTAAATGTATGGACTGGTTGGATCGTGAGCTGTATTTTACTTTTCCAGTTACTAATTTACTGCAAAATATATATAATCGGCAAATCAATTCCATATCTCAAGTTTCCTATTCTTATCCAACGATATATAGCGTAAAATGTCATTCGAGAACTTAATAATGAAATTAAGTTCGCTATCTATTTCCAGGCGGAAAACTCATAACATTGTTAGTCCTTTATAGTATTAAATTACTATCTATCTGAAAACCTTGCTGTCCATGCATAATGTGCCAGAACCTGCCCACTGAAAACCTTGTTGTCCATGCACACTGTGCCAGAACCTTGTTGAAGTTTAAAACATGAAGAGAATACCACGCATTTGTTGTCCATTCACATTGAAGCTTATAACATGCTCACATTGAATTCCAGTCAATCAAAAGCAGATAACACAACACATTTGTGTTCATTGTCATGCCAAACTAGCTCGATCAGTTTGCCCCTTTGAGTTCGTATTTGGAAAATCTTGTAACAATAAGCACTATATTTTCAACCGGGAGCTAAATGAAAAAACCGTGAAATCATTCAAGAACAAAATTAAACAAGATAGTTAGTCTGATTTAAAAACATGCAAGCTCATGCCGGCATACAACAGTCTTGAGAAATTCAAGCACACTAATCAAAAATAAAATATCAGACTTTCAAATGTCGTTAACAAAATTACTTTAAAGAAACATAATCAACATTTAAGATGAAAGCATGCCAAGAAAACAATAATATATAGTCTCCTCACTGTCTTAAAAAAAACCTAGAATTACTAATTCATAATCACAGTTATCATTAGCTTATGTATTTTCAAAAGTGTCCATATAAGCTAAACCATCATCATCATAGTAGTAACTGTACATCTAAAAGTAATGTGGAGGTTGTAAATCTATAGTTTTCTCACGGCACCTTTCTTCCAAACCTGGACTGAAATAAGGACAAGCACAATATCGTAGATTAAGAGATTCAAGAAGAGGACAGCGATCAAGAATAGCAACCAATCCACCAGAGTTACGCAAAAATCCATTCAATTTAAGATGGCGTAACCCAGACATTGTTTTTGCAATAGCAAATGCTTTATCACTCTGGTCATAAGAGTTCACCAACCCAGCATTAATTCTTCGAATGAAAAACAAGTTCTCAAGATTTAGTGACTTCAAAAGAGGGCAACTTCGACCAATAACTTCAATACAATCCTTAGATAGGCTGTTGCTACATGAAAGCTCTTCTAATAGTGAAAACCTCTTCACAAATTCACTCAACCCTCTATCCGAAATTTCATTCCCACCAAAAAGTTGTAACCGTCGTAAGTGACTTGCCCTGTTGCAAATAGACGCACCAGTTACTATCTATTTGAGTTGTTACAAAAGAAGTTAATTTGAGAGCAATGCAAACCAAAAAGGAGAATATGGGACGGATAATATTCAACAAGATGACATATAAAGAAGGATCAGTACAGTTGATAACAAATTATTATATTATTATGAAACAATTGGAATTGAAACAAACAAAACTAGCGTTACCTATGAACCATATATTTGAGAAGTTCATCTGTTCCAAACCCCCTAACAGCAATGTCTTCTAGATGACCGCAACTTAGGTCAATCGCACAGCAACAAATCTTCTCCATGTGCGAACTACTAAGGTCAAAACGACAAGTCATGTGAATGGTACGCCACATTAGAGGATCTTTGCAAATATTTCGCCACAAAGGACAAACATTACGTGCACTTGTCACAATTTCAACAGTATCAAGTCTCTCAAGTATGTTCTTCATCAGCTCTATCGGAAGTTCAAGCCAATTTGGCTTTGTCGTGCTCTCGCCTTTAGCTTTCTTCGGACAGGAAAGCTTCATGCTACAAACGAAGCTGAAAAGAAGAGTTACTTTAATAAAAACAAAATAAAAAATTGATCAAAATAAAATAAGTGAGTTACAGTTACAAATTGCAGACCAATGATTAGTACTAGCCAAAAAGATAGATGAAAATAAATTGGAAATTATACCAACTTTGTAAACTGAATGTTGAAGATGAAGTGATGAACAGTATACCTGTATCTATCGATATAAAATGCAAAACTGAAGCAGTACCTTGAAATTTGAAATCCTTATTTATTAATTTTGTTACGTCTGCGGCAACTTAACCTAATTTTTTCCCGCTCATTTGCTTTATTAGGTTTGCAATTATTTAACCTAACAAATTTCATCTAAAAAAATGCATTGCACACCAATTTCATTCCTATCGGCTTGCATTTTTTTTTTTTAAGAAAATATTTTCTACCATATCAATGATCACGTATTATCCTTCTATTTTATACTCTTTTTTTTTGTCAAGCATTTTACACTTTTTTTTTTGAAATTTTTTTTAATTTCATGTTTTTTTTTACATCCTTATTTATTAATTTTGTTACGTTTGCAGCAACTTAATCTAATTTTTTCCCGCTCATTTGCTTTATTAGGTTTGCAATTATTTAACCTAACAAATTTCATCTAAAGAAATGCATTGCACACCAATTTCATTCCTTTCTGCTTGCCTTTTTTTTGAAGAAAATATTTTCTACCATATCACGTGTTATTTTTTTCACCGTTACCAATTATATATTGCATTTTATTATATTATCACGTGTTATTTTTTCACCGTTACCAATTATATATTGTATTTTATTATCTGTATGTCAATTTTTTTACAATAAACCCGAACGGAGCACGGGTCAAAAATCTAGTATATATAACCGATTTAGTGGTTTCACATGAAATTAGGTAATTTGAAAACAAATTTTATCCTTTCTTCGCTATAAAAACAAACTTTATCCTTTCTGCTCATAAAACAAACTTTATCCTTTGCTAGCGAAAAGACAGGCACATTGTCTTTCTGCTCTTTTTACTGCGGTAACGTTTGAAAATTATTAACGCTATTTTTTTATGAAATTTAAATTTTGATTTAAAGTAAAAATATAAATGTTTTTTTATTTCAAATTATAATATATCAAACTAACCTTAATTATATATTTCAATGAACAAGCAATATAACAAATAATATAAGCTAAATTCAAGAAAAATTAATGACACCAACAACAATCTTTATTCCTACAAAAAAAAATCTTTATTATAGAAAAAAATTGTTTAAGGGTATAATTGGGATAATGAAAAAGTAAATATAGACACACTCATCTAGTTAGTTACACTTTTTAAATGATAAAGGAAAAAATTGGACATTTGTGTTTGTTACACTTTTATTTTAATATTTACATTTATTCTTATTTATTTTTTACATATGTTATTTGTATTAAAAATTGAGGGCATTTTTGGAAAGAAAAAGTCAGCCCAAAAGAACTGAAAGAGGTTGTTTTCTTTATATATAGTACTCCATCCGTTCCTTTTTAAGTGTATTTTTAGGGTGAATTTTCCTTTCCTATTTAACTGTCTTTTTGGTGTTTTAAGGGTACGATTTGTCAATTACACCCTTTGTCAATTACTTTTATCTTTTTCAATAAAACTAATTATTGCTATCTATTTGGAAAACTAAAGTTTTTTTTTAAACAAAGTTTGACTCTTGTTATCTTAAAATTTAAACAATTTTTTTTCAAACAATAGTTCCAAGAAGAGTTAAAATTCTATAAATAAGATGAGTAGCAATTGTTAAAAATTTCAAGTGAGACTGTAACATTGGTTGAAGCCATAGTTGAAGCCTTAACTTTTATTAAAGGAGTTGAAAGAACGTTAAATTTTTCTTAACTTTTGATTAATGTGAAGTTGGAATAATTTTTATATTGACTTAAAATAATTAAAATTAAACGATGTGCACAATATTTAGAAAATTGATCCCTCAAAAAATTAAAAGATGTGCACAATATTTAGAAAATTGATCCCTCAAAAAAAAATTTAGAAAATTGACAATGTTTGTTATGATAGATAGAGTGCGCAAAAAAATAGGAATTTTTTGGAAAAAAAGATTATAACTGACAATTGTTTGTTACGAAAGAAAGATAACATATTAAATTTATTGAAAAAATAAAGTGTGCGCATAAAAATCGTAATTTATTGGTGGATTAAAATGAAGGTATAATAGGAAGAAAATGTGCAAAAATACACATCGCTATTTTCGTGTTAATTTTCTAAAAAGACATTTAGAAAATAACGGATGGAGTATAGATTTAAAGAAAAAATAAATTATCTTGTAAATGTAGCTCCTTTATTTAAAAATAATTTTTTTTATAAGTAGTTTAGTGGTTCAAAATTAACCTTCTTAAGATGAACAAGTAGGGTGTCGGAGCTAGAACCCGTCCCCTGCATATATTATGCAATGTCCTACGAGTTGAACAAAGTTCACATGGACAACATAAAATAAATTCTAATCATACTAGTTTTGAAATTTCACTTATGCCTTCCTTTTATATAAGGTTTTATGTTTTGATTTTGTTGCTTTGTGTGCACCAAAAAGACTCATATGGTAGTTAAAGAATTTTTTTAGAACAATAAACCAAAATAGAAATAATAAAAAGAATAAAAGCAGAAAACAAAGACTAAGCACAAGAGTATGAAACTTCCATGGCATCTACAAAAAGTAATAATTGAAGCTCAATTGGAAGATTGTTGAGAATCGCCAAGTTACTAGAAGCTAGCGACAAGTTTTAGCGAGAACGCCTGCACTCATATTACCATCTCGAAAAGTATGTTGAAGTCGCACGGTCCAATCCTTGGCGAATAATTGAAGAATTATCTCAATTTCATTTCCATAATGGTGATATCCAACCTCTGTCATTTGGAAGCGAATGGTTTGAAGGAAATATGAATAGCAAATAATGTATCTGAAACCCTACTTCCCAACAAAGATGAATGTCGTGAAACCATAAACATAGAGAACATCCATGTGAAGAGAAGAAACTTTGGTTAAAAGACCATTGAGAGAAGTGTCAAACCTAAAAATATATTATTCCTTGCACACGAGATAATCCATATAACAATGAGGATGATAATGCCAAGCTTGTTAATAGCATCATGAGTCCATTTAAGAAGAGAAACATCTCCCATGGGTAGAACAATATTGGAGCCCACTGTGATATGCCAAACAAATTTGGCGCGTTTACAAGTAAATCACAATGCACCACAATTTCATGCTCAATATGACAAATAGGACAAGTTAGGTCCACATGAATACCGC
Organism: Medicago sativa; assembly: GCF_051527215.1. Taxonomy (NCBI): domain Eukaryota; kingdom Viridiplantae; phylum Streptophyta; class Magnoliopsida; order Fabales; family Fabaceae; genus Medicago; species Medicago sativa. Next base: position 69,455,901 of record NC_140751.1, on the reverse strand, counting down.
TATTGTTTAAAATGAAATGAAAACATCGTACCAATATCATGATTCATCAAAGCAAAGATTGGGGTGGCCCAATAGATGAGAGTGTCTTAAAAGAACATGTTAGAAGATGTGGTCTTAAGGGGGTTTGAGATGGCATCGGGATTTAAAGTTAACTTCTATAAAAGTTGTTTGATAGGTGTGAATGTTGGAATGGAGTTTATGGAAATGGCATGTAATTTTTGAATTGTAGTGCAGGATGGATACCTTTTATCTATTTGCGGCTATCGGTGGGGGCTAATCCGAGGAGTATCTCAACTTGGGAACCTATGTTAGATCAATTGAGAGGGAGGTTAAATTCTTGGGGCCATAAGTATATTAGTTTTGAAGGTCGTATTGTCCTCCTTAATTCAATGTTGAACTCAGTCCCAATTTTTTATTAATATTTTTTGAAGATGCCAGCAAAGGTGGTGAAGCAAATAGTGAGGATTCAAAGAAATTTTCTTTGGGGAGGGGTCATGGGAGGACGTAAGATTTGTTGGGTGAAGTGGAAGAATGTATGTAAGCCGAAAAACAAAGGAGGGTTACGGGTTAAGGGACCAAAGCATGTATTAAGCCACAAGTTTTGTGTTAATTTTTCGTTCCCTTTGTACTGTTTGAGTTCTTCTCAGCCCCTTTTGTGGGTGGACTCCTTATCTAATAATATTTATGCTGTTAAAAAAGAACATATTTCAGTTTTACTATTTCAATGTAATACAAGGTCAAGTGCCAATATGGCTAAATATTACTATATTAGCATGCAATGCGAAATGTCCTATAAGCAATTGTTAGTTGGAACTGCACAGACAATATGCAGAGGTCGAGGTTTGAACCAAGAATTCTCCACTTTTCCACATTTAAAGTGTGTAAGCTCAACAATTATGCTACTTGACCAAAAAGAAAGGAAAATGCATACAAGGCTAAATGTCAACAAAATATTTCAGTTTTGCAAAATCAGTTTGCGTACAAAAAATCATATGGAAAGCAATCTTATGTAATATTTTTTTGGAGATTTAGATAATTAGTTTATTTGTTGAAGCCAATCTTATGGAGTTTTTGGTTGTTTGAACGCAGAAGAAGGTTAGTCATCACGAGATTCTTGACATAAAAGCAGATGACATACACAAACATATGGTGTAAAATAAACGAATTGATCAGAATAAAAAAAAATCACATTCAACAGGTCATGAGAATATGTGAGATTGTACAATATTGCAGCGGCAAAGATAAAGTTTATCTTAATCAAGAAAGAATAGAAGAACAATGGATCAAGTACTAGTGAGTGCAAGAGAAAGAAAAACAGATGCAGAAATAAACATGAAGCATCCTTTGAGTTGTTGCTACTGCACATAATAACAGATGCAGAACCGTATTTGATTGTAGCAAATTCCGGCTTCCACAAAGCTACCAAACACAACGAGATTGATTGTCATTTGGAACGCAAAAAGCTCATCATGACCAATTTTGTATACTCTTAAACAAACTACATGTTCAGCATAATTGGATATTTGTATGCATTTTAGTTAATGTGTATATGACCATATTCCTCTATTCACATGAGGTGCATGCACATTAACTATTGAGAAGCCAACACAAGAACATTTTATTTTTCGAATAGGTAAATGTTAGCATTAATTAGTAGTTAGTTTTGTTAGCATATGGGGATTGAGCCTAGGACATCCTCATTCAAACTCCATCAACGTCCCTTAGCTAATTAACCAACCGATCTTCCATTCACGATATTCTCTCTATCACTTTTTAAACTATTTTGTTAACAACTTCCTCCTTTCTCCCATTGAAAGTTAAACATGTTTCCTCTAAAAAAAACTCCATACATCTTCCACCAAAGGATTTTCATGATTATAAGAACTGACATTTACATCTCTTTGTCCATCTGTATCTTTCCTTAGCCGTTAATCTATCCTTCCTCTTCTTATCAAGCAATTTGTCTAAGTGTTTCAATTTTGAGAAATGACATTTACGTCTCTTTGTCGGTATCAAAATGTTACAACAATTAAGTTGTTGGTTACTCGTGAAATAAGTCGAGGGACTTTTGAGCAAAATTGAGAGACCCATAGAGCAATTTCCCAAAGTTTTTGAAAGAGTACATTGCTTTCTATTTGCAGTGCAAATTAAAAATCTTGGTAAACTCATCGTAGTAGTATAGGTAGTTCGTAGTACTTAGTAGTAGCACTAAATTACATTAATTATCTGTAAAACTTGTTGTCCAGACACATAGTATTAGTGCTAGAGTCGGCTCATAGTGGAAAGACAACCAAACGTTAAAACAAGATTACAAAAGCAGAGAACACATTTGTGCTTATTGATGTCTTGCGAAACTAGGCGATCAGTTTGTCACTCTTAAGAGTCTGGATTTGGAAAATTTTATTGTCATATCAAAACAGGAGCGTACGTAATAAAAAAGAACATTAGGAGGAATCATTCAGAAACAAAATAAAAAGAAAATAAGATAATCTGATCAATAAAACATGTAAATCATGCTTGCATACAGAGACATAGAAATTCAAGCAAACAACAAAATAAAATATCAAAATTTCGGATGTCTTCAAATGCAGGAAATCAATAAAACAACCTCATTGTTCTTCAACACCAAGAATTAGAAATTTAGGATCAAAATAGATTATCTAATACCCCCATATTTATTAGCTTATGGACATAATCAACATCCAAATCATCTTCAAAAAAGAAGTTTGGAAGTCGTAAATCTTTGAGTCGCTCATGGCATCTTTTTTCCCAATTTTGACTCAAACGAGGTAAAATGCACTTTCGCAGATCAAGAGATTCAAGAAGAGGGCAACCATTAAGAACGGCAAGCAACCCATTATCGTCAAGAAAATGAATTCCAGAAAATGAAAGATGGCGAAGCCCGGGCATTGTTTTTCCAACAGAAAATGCTGCTTCATAACCACTATATGAAACCCTCTCAAAATTGAGTGACTTCAAAAGAGGGCAGCATCGACCAATAACTTCAAGAGAATTGTCGGAAAACTCATTGAATGAAATGTCAAGCTCCTCTAATAGTGAAAAGTTTTCCACAGAACCAATCAACCCTGTTTCTGAAACTTCATTACAGTTAAAAAGTCGTAGCCTTCGTAAGTGACTTGCCCTGTAAAATATTATGAATATGAATATAAGATTATTAAAATATATCAATCATAGTTCTACCTTACAAATAGATGCACAAATTACTTCTTTAAAAAAAATAGATGCATCAATTACTATCAATTTGAGTTGTTGAATGTGCGGGAAACATTCTTATATGAAGGTAAATGCATCACATTGCAGATTATACCAATGACTAAAAAGGAAAATATGGGATGAATATTATTGAATTAAATGATAACTAAGAGTATGTATAACCATCATTTATCAATATGAAGGATCAATGTTGATGACAAATTATATTATTATAACTCAAGAATTGAAACAAAGAAAATGAAACTAATTATTACCTATCAACCATATAGTTGAGGAGGTCATCGGTCCCAAATAACTGGATATCAATATCTTCCACTTGACCGCAACCTAGATCAATGGCATAGCGACAAATCTTCTCCAAACAGCGAAAATCAAATGGAAATGGGCTGATATTACTCATGTGAATGGCACGCCGCATTTGAAGATCATTGCAAATGTTCCACCAGAGTGGACAAACATTACGTGCACCGGTTAAAAAATCAATGGTATCAAGTCTTTGGAGTATGTTCTTCGTCAAATCTATCGGAAGTTCAAGCCAGTTTGGCTTTCTTGTGCTCTCATCTTTTGCTATCTCTGTAAACGCGCCCATCTGCATGCAACAAAACGATTCCTATCTGTATGTTCACTTGCATATGATTCATTTTATAAATACACTCAACCGCTTTGAACATTGGAATGGCAAGTAGTCACATGCTTTCCCAAGTAACTTTTAGGGAGTCGTGCAAAAATATTTGGATGGTTGCCTTGAAAATATAGTAGTAGTACACTATGTAATTTTCCTTGAAAATTGTACTTGACATTCAGCATTTATAACAGGAGGCGTTAGTTTAAATAATTCAATTGAACTTGAAAATAAATAAATAAATAAATGAAGGGAAATATTCACGGGTGCCTCCGAGATACACCATCCGGTCACAAATATAAGCAACAATTCATGTTTTAGATTCATTCAATAAATGATGTATGTGGTCTTTATTGTAGACAACATACATAATTTATTGAATGAATCTAAAACTTGGATTTTTGCTTATATTTGTGACCGGGGGTGTACTCTTCAAGGTTTTAAATAAATTTGATGTATTATGAAGCACAGACACCTCTAGGACCATGAGTGTCGCAGTGTTCAATACTCTTATGTAGGGATGGGAATATGTCAGACTGGCCTACAGGGCCTACGGCCTAGCCTACGATAGGTCATGCTAGGCCAGACTTTTTTCTTAAATAGAGAAGACCTAGACTTTTTTAGAAGCCTATTTAGCTTAAAAGGTCATGTCACATGCCATTCAAAAAGACTCTTAGGCCTACTAAGCTGACCTATTTAAGTACTCCCTCCGTTTCAAAATGAGTGTCGTTTTAGGTGTTTACACACATATTAAGAAATGCAATGATTAAGAGAAAGAGAATGGTTACTTTACCAAATTATCCTTATTAACTATTGGTTAGTTTTAAAAGTAATATTTTGGAAGTAGTGTGCAGAGTATTAATTGGAGGGTACAATTGAAAAGAAAAAGTTATTATTGCATTGGAAACTGAAAGCGACACTCATTTTGAAACAAATTTTTTTGGCTAAAGCGACACTCATTTTGAAACGGAGGGAGTAAATATGAATAATATTATTTATTATTATATTATATTTTATACTTTGAATTAAAATAAAAGTTTGTTAACTTTTTCAGTAATTTAAGCTTATTAGTATACATTAATTTTTTGTATATTTAAATGTATTATTATAAACTATAATTGAAATATGATACAATATATAGTCAAATTCCCTAAAAACTCATGTTGATTATCAAAAGAGAGTTTAATCTAATTGATCATATATTAGTTTGCTCATCTATTTAAACTTCGATTGCATTGCTTATTTAACGATGTTCATATGAAATAGACATTTAAACAAGCTGAAGGTCGTATCAGGTTTTCAAAAGACCAGGCTCAAGCCTAAAACGTAAGCCTATGACAGGCCGCAAACCAGGCTTAGGCCTTCAAAAAAAATTGGCAGGCCAGGCTCAGGCGTTGCAAAGTCTAACTCGGCCTAGCCTATTCCCACCCTTTATGGAACTTGTACAACACGTGTCAGGCAGGCAATTCAGACAGGTGTCCTAAAATAATTGTTTTCTTTTTACTTCGACTCTCCTTGGACTGATGTCCGACACTTATATAACACTCATACGAGCATGTGGAAATTTTTTTTTGATTTGGTTGGGTGGTCATAGATTTATGGAATCGGTTATTATAACATTACAAAATTGTGCAAAAATAAATATTTTGTGATTAGTAGGTATTCAAAATAGAAAAGGAAATGAAAGTCAAATAAGGAAATGGTTGAATTAAAATAATTCCCTTTCAAGTTATATATATATATATATATATATATATATATATATATATATATATATATATATATATATATATATATAGGGCAGGGCAATATGAATGTTCTATTATGTTACATCAACACATTAAACAGATTCTATCAGACAAAAGTTTGAATTTTTTTCTATGAACCTTATTTTGGTTTGGATGCATATGTAATGTGACTATAAAACCTTCTTCATTCGATTTCTATGAATTTTCCTTTGATTCACTATCAACCAATATGTACTAACGGCATTCAGATTGTATACTGAAAATAAGAACAATGTATTTTAGATTACTCAATCTGATCAATGCCAGTACAAAGTCGTCCTTTTCTTTTTGCACTAATTGAGTTATGGATGCTCCCATTGATCCCCCTACTTTCGTACCTGACATTACTCCTCTAATCTTGTTTCCAACTGTTTCAAGAAGTTTTAGAGATTTCTTAGTTCCTCAATGTTGATTACTTTGGCGAAGTTGCTTCCCTTCGATATATGTTTGTTCATTTGTCGATTCCACATAGATTTGTTAATATGTTCAATGTTTTCCCTGAATAACTTTTTTTTTTATGGGAAAATGGTTTCCATAGTTGCTACCGTTTGTCGAAGTGATGTTGTGAAATATGCAGTAAATTATTGACATAATTCTTCCCACGAATTAACAGATTCCCGGAGAAGGCTCTTATACAAGGTCATAACGCATTTCCATAGTGTCGTGGTGATGAGCCAACATTTGAGAATGCTTCGAACATTTCAATAGTTGAGGATATTTTTAATGTTTTCAATATGGTCATCTGGATCATTGGTTTCATCATATGAATCCATCAATGGTGGATCCTTAGACCTTGTAAAGATGCATAAATTTTGAATCCTTCATGTAAAATGGTTTTGTGGTTCACTCTCCAAGTCGCAAGGACTATATGATCTACAACATCGAGGTTGTTTTCTACGTGGTTGATAGGGTGGATGTTCAATAACATCGGGTCGCAAAGACCTTTCAAGATGAACCACCTACGAAGGTCACAAAGACCTTGATCTTTTGGGGTTTTGGTTCTTCTCCACCTGTTTCATGGTGGTTATGGAGTATCATTACAGTGATTTGATATGACTAAACACTTGCTTTGGGAGGTATCGCTTGGTCGTATGGATGACTTCCAATTGCTTTGTATTTGTTGAAGTAATTAGTTTTGGCCTTCAATGAGGTAGTTTTGATACTAGCCGACTTGCACAATATTGTTCAAAATATCCTCGTCCTTATTTACAACTATCAATGATGTCATTGCTGACATTTGTGGAAGTCTCTTTGGTCGCGATGTATTGACCTTTGAAGGCAAAAGGTTTTTCCATCTGCAAGATTGATGTAGCTAGCTACACTTTTAGGGTGGTTTCACTCATTTTTAAAATAAGGACCCTTAATCAGGTGGTCAGGGGTTCAATCCTTGAGTATTGATGCTTGACTCTATGGAGGCAAAAAAACATAAATAATTTTAAAGATAAAAAACGTTGATGATTAAAGAATTAATGGACTTTGATCAGTTTCTTGGTATTTAACGTGTGTAATTGAGTGATTAACTAAGACATAAACAAAGTATAAATCAAACCAAGAAGCAAGTAATCAAAGAACATTAATGCTTATGAACTCAGTCAGAGTTCAGAAGGTTGTTCTTATGGTTTATCAAGAACAAGTTCAGAAATATATGAACATTATCAAGAACATCCCAGGCTCACGTGACATAAATAAAAGTCCAGAAAAATATTATGACTTTAGATCAATCAAGGATTAAAGACATTTATTTGGATAAAAGTCAAAATGCATATTCATTGTTCATTAAAGATTTATGAACAAATGAAGCACAAAACATTAAGAATATTCCTCTCACAATATCATCGTAGATGTTATACATGCTGCACTTCATTAATCTTTTACTATTAGGATTTGATTACATAAGTCTTATAAATCATCTTAAGTGAAACAAATTAACATTGTGAGTTCATTCCTTGAGTATCGATGCTTGACTCTAGTGTATGGAGAATATTCGTTTGGGAGGAGAGAATCTACCTTGTGCTCCCCTCACCTTCCTCGATGAAGATTAATCATTCTTAAATGGCGGTGGAAACTTCGTACCTATATCATGATTCAGTAAAGCAAAGAGTGAGGTCGACCAATATATGAGAAATATACGAATTTAAGTTAAACTATTTTCTTTATTAATGGTGTCATTGACAAATATAAACATGGTTTGTTACAATTTGAAAGTCACAAACATCTATATCCATAATATTAAACAAAATCAAAATATCATAAAAATTATATTCCTGTTTTACATACTTTAGCACGGTAAAAATAGTGACCATACGAGAAGTGTCTGTTTGAAACTTAGTCAATTTCATTTAACTTGTTAAACATTATGTAACTTTTTTCAAGTAACTTATATTACTTAAGCTATGTTAATTTCAACTATACCAACTAAACATTATGTTAATTTTTAAAACTTTTATTTATCCCATATTTAACTTGAGCGATGCTATATAGTGGAAAAGAAATTATAGCGAAAAAGTCTTGAAACAAAACTGACCAATAACAATTTGCTGTTTGGCGGAATACAAGGAGCTGTTAGCGGAAAAAAAAATCAAGTAATAATCCTCCAATCAAAACTAGCCAACTATTCCCTGAAGCATTCACTTGATATTCTGTCCGGAGAAAAAGCATTTCCCATTTTACTTTCACTTAACAGAGATATTTATAACAAGGGAAATGTTAACGATTGCTCCCGGGACACTCTTTAAGCACTTTAAATGGTAAGTTTTTAATGAAAAGTTGTGTATTGAATGCATTGAAAATTGTAATAGTTGACTTTTTAAAATAATAATTACTAAATTTGAAATGCTTAAAGAGTACCCCGGAGACACGCGTTAACAAGACCCATGTGATGACACGAGTATTTACTTAATTTAGACGCTTTTCGAAATATTCAAATTAACACTTCAATATTTTTTTATTAGATATATAATGTCTTTTTTGTTATAATTTATGATATTAAAATTTTACACTTTAAAAAAGAAGTCATTGATATTTAACTTTCCATGCATAGTATGGGTACCACCAATGCTAATGATTTTATATATAAAAATAATATATATTATATTAAAACTTTTCTATATGTCCTCTTTCTATCATCAAAGGTTGACCAGTTAATTAAAAAAAAACGGATTCTAATGATTAGCAATATTTTTACATGTCATAATAATCATTCTAATTTTAGAAAGAGCTTATTAAAACTCCTTTATATATAAAAATATTTAATTGTTTTTAGTGCAACATGTGCTTTGTACACTATAAAATGATCAAATCATATTCTATTTGTTACATGTAAAGGGAGAAAAATATGACTAAAATTTTCAAATTTATAGATGTTATAATTTTATTTCTTTCCCTATTTCTTGTTGCAGAAAGTTATTTCGGTAAGCAATTTTTCAAATCCTTTTAAAATTTTCATTCTTTAGTACTGTATGTAATTTGTACACTCTCTTTTATATTGTTTTAGTAACATTATTTTATTCTATTTTATTTATTACAGCGGATATTCTATGTAAGGTTCATGAAGATTGTCCACAAAAATCGACTCACAAGTATTACTGCATTGACGATGAATGTTTTTTGTATTACTGGGAAACTCCTTGAATACCAGAGTGACACAATAAATTGCATGAGTACCATACTTTAGAGAGTATACTTATGCCATATGGAGATAAAAAATCTACGCAATGTAACTTGCTAGATTATCTACGGTTTCCATTCATCTACTGTAATCATGGAGCCCAATAATTATATCTTTTATTTATTTATTTTGTAATCTATGGACCTTGCAATTAATTATGGCTTATTTTTAGCATTCTCATTCTCAAAAATAAAAAATTTCATTATCTCCACCAATTTCAATTCGTTGTGGGGTTTCTTTGATCGATGCATTTTCAACCTCTGCAATTACGTAGAAATTGATAGCACAAGATAACAGTAGTTGGATGTTAACCAAATGTTGTGAATGCAACTAGTAAACATAACAAATTTATTTTCCTTTTAAGACTATTTATAGACATTTTCATTTTATAAAATAGAAATAGACTAAATCAACCGAGGACCTAAGGATAAGCCTACGTGAGTTTAAGGACACAATTTATAGACATTTTCATTTTATAAAATAGACAAGGTTAACGACACAATTTATAACCAATTTAAAATATAGGATAACTTAGTAAATTACACTCAGTTTTATTTTTCAATAATACATTCCAAATATTGTATCCTAATTCAAATAAAATTGTATATGTCAATGCTTCTCAATTTCAAGCATTTTTTTAGTTATATTCAAATTCATATATTGATTTGATTAAAATTTTGCTACTAAGATCAACGCATAGTATTTACTAATAATGATAATTTTGTTAGTTTTGTTACTAATTCAAGTTTAGTTTAGTGGTAATCATGTTTAAATGATTATTCATAGTTTGTTTTAGTTTGTTTTAAAATTTGTTACAAGTTTGTTAGAGTGTAGCCAATAAGAGGTTAGGGTTTGTTACATTGCTTATGCTTTAAGCTACCTAACTAGTTGTGTATATAAGCTACAACTCATTGTACATATTTGATATCATTCAAACAACTTTACTTTCATCAATTCATACTCTTTCTCTTCTCTTAATTTCTCTCAAATACCCCATAACCAGAAACTGCTTCTGGTTACTGCTTCTGATAGAAACTGCTTCTGATAGAAAACTGCTTCTGGTTTTCTGATTGCTTGTTGAACAAGCTTGCTGCGCTAACAAATTGGCATCTAGAGCCTGTGGTTTCGATCAAAGGGGTTAAAAAAGGATTTTCAATCACGCAATTGCAGATAGAAACGCTGAAGGAATCACCATGAATGGTAGCAGCAGTTTCAATACGCATCTTCCAATTCTTGAAGCACGTAATTGGGAACGATGGAGTGCAGTGATGAAGAATCTGTTTGGAGCACAAGATTTGCTTGAAATTGTGCAGAATGGTGTAGCTGATTTAGCAGCGAATGCGACAGAAGTGCAAAGGAACGCACACAGAGATCTGAAGAAGAAAGATTGCAAGGCTCTGTTCTTGATTCAACAAAGTCTTGATGAAGCCAACTTTGAAAGAATCTCAAAGACGGTTAGTTCCAAGGAAGCCTGGGATATTCTTTCAAAGTACCATGAAGGTGATGATAAGGTGAAGATGATTAAACTTCAATCACTAAGAAGGAAGTTTGAGTTGATGCAGATGGAAGATGATCAGAAAATTGCTGAATACATCTCCAAACTTATCAATCTTGTGAATCAGATGAAGGCTTGTGGGGAAGCAATGACAGATCAACAGATTGTTGAAAAAATCATGAGGACTCTATCTCCAAGATTTGATTTCATTGTGGTAGCAATTCAGGAATCAAAAGATGTCAAGACATTGAAGATTGAGGAGTTGCAGAGTTCCTTAGAAGCTCATGAATTGATGGTTTCATAAAGGAGCAGTGAAAGATCAATTCAACAAGCCTTGCAAGTTCAAACTATCAAGAAGGATGAAAATGATAGAAAGAATTCCAAGAAAGGGAGGAAAAACTCTAAGGGAGGAAATGGATCTAAAGGCAAGAACAATGGATCTGAAAAGGGTGAATCTTCAAAGGAAGGAAATTCTAATCAGAAGAAGAAAACTGATAAGAAGAAGATTCAATGTTTCAAATGTGAGAAATTTGGGCACTATGCTTCAGAGTGTTGGTCTGGTAAAGGAAAGCAATCAAATAATGATGAAGAGGAAGCAAAAATTGCACAAGATGATTCAGATTCAGAGTCATTACTCATGATGGTTACAACAACCAGTAATGAGAGCTGCAATTCAGAAAGTTGGTTCTTAGATACTGGGTGTTCTAATCACATGACTGGTAACAAGACATGGTTAAGGCAAGTGGATCCTGGAAGGAATACAAAAGTGAAGCTTGCAGATCATAGAGTCTTAGTTGCAGAAGGAATGGGGAATATTGCTATTGAAGGGAAGAATGGAAAAAGGGCAATAATTGAAGAAGTTCTCTATGTTCCTGGAATGCAGTGCAATTTACTGAGTGTGGGTCAATTCATTCAGAAAGGATACTCAGTGGTTATGAAGGACAACACCTTCAAACTGTTTGATAAAGATCAAAGGTTAGTGTTGAAAACTCCTCTTGCAAAGAATAGAACCTTTCAGACCAATATGAAAGCTGTGGAACTGAATTGCTTATCAGCTATAGTGAAAGATGAAGATAGCTGGCTCTGGCATTATAGGTATGGTCATCTCAATTTTAGAGGTCTTAATCATTTGGTTGATAAAGAAATGATACTTGGTGTACCTAAAATTGAAATACCAAACACTGTCTGTGGTACTTGCTTATTGGGAAAGCAACCCAGAAATGCATTCAGTTCTAGTATGGCTAGTAGATCAAAGGAACCACTTAATGTTGTATATTCAGATGTTTGCGGTCCTTTAGAGGTTCCTTCATTAGGGGGCAACAAATACTTTATTAGTTTTGTTGATGAGTTCAGCAGAAAAATCTGGTTATATCTGATCAAGGCCAAAAGTGAAGCATTTGAAATGTTTCAGAAGTTTAAAATCTTGGTAGAAAAGCAAAGTGGAAAGTCTATTAAGATTTTAAGAACTGATGGTGGTGGAGAGTATACCTCAAAGGTGTTTGAGAAGTTTTGTGAAGACAATGGTATTGTGCATGAAGTCACTGCTCCATACACTCCACAACATAATGGTTTGGCTGAGAGAAGGAATAGAAGTCTGCTTGACATGACCAGAAGCATGCTCAAGCTGAAGAAGATGCCTAACACTTTCTGGGGAGAAGCAGTAAGAACTACAGCCTACATCTTGAACAGATGCCCCACTAAGAGACTTGATCAGATTCCTGAAGAGATTTGGACTGGTTGCAAGCAGTCAGCAAAACACTTAAGAGTGTTTGGTTCACTATGTTATATGCATATCCCTGATGCAAAGAGAAGAAAGCTGGGAGACAAGAGTGAGCCTATGATATTGGTTGGTTATCATGAAACAGGTGCTTACAGATTATATCATCCTCTAAATCATTCAATAGTGATTAGTAGAGATGTTAAAATCTGTGAAAATGAAGCATGGGATTGGAATAGGAAAGAGAAGAGTTCCAGTCATACAATTCCCACTGCAATTGTAGAAGATGATCAAGCTGAACAAGTTCAACTTGATACTGAAGTGCAAGCTGAAGAAAATCCAGTCATCAGAACTTCAACTAGACAGAGATTTGCTTCAACTAGATTAGCTGGACATGAAGTCACTCCAGATAATTTAGTTAATGAAGATGGGGAATTTGTGCACTTTGCGCTATTAGCAGATGTTGAACCAATCAATCATGAAGAGGCACTGAATGAGAGTGTGTGGAAAGGTGCAATGATTGAAGAGTTGAATTCAATCAACAGAAACAACACATGGGAACTCACAGAACTGCCTGCAAACAAGAAACCAATAGATGTGAAGTGGGTTTTCAAGTTGAAATTGAAACCAAATGGTGAAGTAGCCAAGCACAAAGCAAGACTAGTGGCTAGAGGATTCATGCAGAAGGCTGGTATGGATTACTTTGAAGTATATGCTCCAGTAGCAAGACTGGAGACTGTGAGATTGATAGTGGCTATAGCTTGTGGCAGAAACTGGCCAATGCATCATCTGGATGTAAAATCTGCCTTTCTAAATGGTCCTTTAGATGAAGAAGTATATGTGACACAGCCACCATGTTTCAAAATCAAAGGGAAGGAGAATATGGTGTACAGATTACACAAAGCCCTCTATGGTTTGAAACAGGCACCAAGAGCTTGGAACAAGAGAATTGACAGTTTTCTTGTGCAGCAAGAATTTGTCAAATGCAAGTCTGAATATGGTGTTTATGTGAAGAAAGGAAATGAAGGTAATCAACTTCTTATCTGTCTATATGTTGATGACCTGATAGTGACTGGTAGTGATGAAGCTGAAATAGAAGCATTCAAAACTCAGATGATGAATGAGTTTGAAATGTCAGATTTAGGAAGATTGACATACTTTTTAGGCATGGAATTTACTGAAGATGCAGAGGGTCTGGTGATGCATCAAAGGAAATATGCATCTGACATATTGTAAAGGTTCAATATGAGTGACTGCAATCCATCATCATCACCTGCTGAGACAAATGTAAAGCTTGTGATGAATGAAGATGAAGAGCTGGTGGATCCTACATTGTTCAAACAAATTGTAGGGTCATTGAGGTATCTATGCAATAGTAGGCCTGATATTGCATATGCAGTTGGTATAATCAGTAGATTCATGAATGAACCAAGAGTATCTCATTTTCTAGCAGCCAAAAGGGTGATGAGATACATCAAAGGGACACTGCAGTATGGTATTCTATTTCCAAAAGGCTTGAATGATAGTTCTATGGAACTGATAGCATATTCTGATGCTGACTGGTGTGGAGACAAACAGGATAGAAAGAGCACTTCAGGGTACCTATTCAAGTTCTTAAATGCTCCAATTTCATGGTGTGCTAAGAAGCAACCAATTGTAGCATTGTCAACCTGTGAATCTGAGTACATTGCAGGATGTATGGCAGCATGTCAGGCAGTCTGGCTGGAGAATGTACTCAAGGAAATGGAGATAGAGGTTAGCAGACCTATAGCATTGTTTATAGACAACAAATCTGCTATAAGCTTGGCAAGAAACCCAGTTCTGCATGGGAGAAGCAAGCATATAGAGACTAAGTTTCATTTTCTAAGGGAGCAAGTAAACAAAGGAGCACTGCAGATTGTTCACTGCTCTACTGAGCTGCAGCTTGCAGACATATTCACTAAAGCCTTGAAGGTTGACAGGTTCATCAAGCTCAGAAGCTTGATTGGAATGAAGGAAGTGGAAACTTGAATTAAGGGAGGATGTTAGTTTTGTTACTAATTCAAGTTTAGTTTAGTGGTAATCATGTTTAAATGATTATTCACAGTTTGTTTTAGTTTGTTTTAAAATTTGTTACAAGTTTGTTAGAGTGTAGCCAATAAGAGGTTAGGGTTTGTTACATTGCTTATGCTTTAAGCTACCTAACTAGTTGTGTATATAAGCTACAACTCATTGTACATATTTGATATCATTCAATAAACAACTTTACTTTCATCAATTCATACTCTTTCTCTTCTCTTAATTTCTCTCAAATACCCCATAACCAGAAACTGCTTCTGGTTACTGCTTCTGATAGAAACTGCTTCTGATAGAAAACTGCTTCTGGTTTTCTGATTGCTTGTTGAACAAACTTGCTGCGCTAACAAATTTATTATTTATGCATAGTTCATATTAATAATATGTGACCACAATTTTCTTGATGCTAACTTTAAGTATATAACCAATATTACATTATCATTACATAATAATCAGATTTAAGCAAAAATATTGGTTTTTTTTTTTTTAGTTTGTATAAGCTGTGATATATATAATGTGGGTTGAGCCTTTCAAATTGAAATCAAATCTACTAATCCTACTAATCAGATCTTTATAATCTATCTCTCCTTATACATGTTCATTTGATTCATTTGCTTTGTGATATAATCCCTTATAATTGCAAGTATACTAATTTTTCCACTCTTTCTCATTTATGTGCTTACACTACTTGATGCTTTCTGCATACATTGGTTCCATTGGACCAAGAATGCCTGCTTCTGAAATAGAACACCATATGATGGTTTATCTATTACTTAGCTTGCAGTTTAAGTTTGGGCCAGCTGTTTATAATGCATGTCACATTACTTGAACAACACAAATTAAGCAAGCTCATAGTAGTTTAGTGTGTAGACACTTGATTTTACAGATCTTTGTTGTGCTCAAGACAATCCAATGCCTATGGTATTGAACTTCTTATACATGATTTAACGTGCACACTATTGCCTATTCAAATAGGTAGAGTGTGAAGAGTTATTTGTAATGATATCCTCACTTAATGTAATCAATCTAAGCATGCATGTACCAAGTGTTAGACATTTAATTGTTCATAATTTTTTTTTTTATTATTTTCTCAATGGAAGAGTGCAGCAAATATTACCTCGAGTTGTGCAGGGTTCTGCCATCTATCATCGAGCAGTTCATGTCATCAATGAACTCCAAATTGCAGGCCTATTATGCAAGCATAGGATTACAACCACTTCTTTTTCTACTTGCAAATGATAATAGAGTATTATCAATTATAGCTTATGGCATGCTATTAGTTTTGAAACCTTTTTCTAGCCAAGTTTGCACGCCTAAATATGTCACTAATGCTGGGCAGACAAGTGATTAACTCATGTTTGCTTATAGCTAATGAAGTTTGGTTTTTCCATGCACACTTATACTCTCTATTAACTACCTTAGGCATATATCATGATGGCGTGAAAGTAGAAGTGTGTAATGAAAGTACTCTTTAAACCACATGTTTCTACCAGGGCTTGTTGGTTAATAAAAATTTTGCCGACTTCAAAAAACATGTTTCTACCAGGGCCGTTCCTACGAGTCTGGAGGCTCAGTGCTGGAAGTGAAATGAGGCCCGTAATAAAATAAAGATGTATTTTTTTTAAAAGAACAATATTCTACTTAAATTTTTTAAAAGATAAATACAAGGTGTCGTGTATATGCGGTACACCCAAAGGTGAAAATCATTACCATATACATGAGAAACCTCAAACCACCCTCCCAAAAAAACACCCACCTAACAACAAAAGTAAGAGGACTCAATTCTAATAGGCCTAAAACAAAACAACAAAAAAGGAAAGTGGAAACCTGCACAGAACCACCAAAAATAGAGAATAACCAAAAACTTATAAAATTAGAAATAGAACACTGTCATTGTTGTTTTGGAAAGGGGAAAACGTTAATCTCTATTTGAACTTGTCAGCCTCATAAAATTAATAAAACAAAACCATAAATCAGCCAATTTAACAATTTGAAAAACTCATAAAATTAATCTCTATTTGAAGAACTCATAAAATTAATCTCTATCAATCTCTATTCCAGCATTTAGCAATTTTAACATTCAACAAAAATCATCCAATTCCATGAAAGGAAGTAAAAGAAATCAACGAAAGAGAGGTTATTTACCTAACAGAGTAACAGTGTCAGTGTTGTTTTGGAAAGGGGAAAACGACAATAGGATGGTCGATGATGATGATGGTGGTATGGTCAGAAATCGAATTGGTTGAGAGATGCAGTCGGAGGAAACGTTTGCGTAGTCGGCAGTCGCGTTTGAACCATGAAGGAAGAAGAAAAACGAAACACTGATGGTGAGAGGAATGGAACGCGCGCGTTGGTATGTGAAAGAGTGTTTTATTTTATTTAGTGGGGGGTACTGGGCTATAAATTTTTTTTTTTAGGCCCATACCCTGGGGAGGCTCGGTGCTATAGCGCTGCTTGCACCCCCAGGGTCCGGCCCTGGTTTCTACGTTTCTCTCCACATTCTCAATCTTCCATGCACAAAGTTGGATTATATAAATCCATATAAAATCTTTACTCCCTCCGTCCCGCAATACTTGACCTACTTGGTCATTTCACACAGATTAAGAAAAGTGTAAAGATGAAAGAAAGAGAATGATATTTTTACTGAATTGCCCCTATTATTATTTTTAAACCTTCACTTTTTTAAGCAATGATTACTTTCTGGTGGGGTTTAGAATGGGAAAGGAGAATTGTTTCCCACCATGGGAAAGTTTTTTTTAACAGTTGGATTAAGTAAAGAACACATTATTATCGTACACTCTCAACACTAGATTACTTTTTTCTTTCCCTTTCACCTTTGTCTTTGACCCACGGTTCAACACTAGATTACTTTTTTCTTTCCCTTTCACCTTTGTCTTTGACCCACGGTTCTGGAATTTTACATTCACTTTCAATGAAGAACAACATCCTGAAACCACAACAAGGACAACATGAGTGCTATCATCATAATCATCATCAACAACATCTCAAATGGCACAATAACCAATAAATCAAGAAAAAGAAAAGCAAGGGTGTCCTTATTACTTGTTCAATCAGCACAATAAACCGCTTTGAGTCCAACAAAAACCACTTTTAACTAATCCCACAAACCATTTTCTTCCCGTTTTAGTTTCAACATCCCCTCTCCTAATAATTTTCCAGTAAGTTTCTTCCATTATTCTTCATTCTTAATTTATGAATGACTGATATTTTATTTTTATTTCTATGATTATGCAATAATTAAAATCATTGTATTCAACCAATCGATGAGAAAATTTCTTATAAATTTCAGCTCATCATATTATTACGATTTTGATATATTTCAGATTCATTGACATACCAAAAGAAGAGACTAAAATATTGGAAGAACCCTAGCTAGTAGAATTAAGATAGGGAGAGGAAAGATTGTGATTCGAAGGATTGAGAATTTGACTAGCCGTCAAGTGATTTTCTCAAAGAGAAGAAAAGGGTTGATGAAGAAAGCTATTTTTGCTTGTTAGGGACGTCAAGTGATTTTCTCAAAGAGAAGAAAAGGGTTGATGGAGAAAGCTATTTTTGCTTGTTAGGGATTTTGTGTTTACTAATTTGAGTTTTCAAAACATGACGATTGAATTTGGATTGTCCTTTAATTTTAGTTTTCTGGATTTTTTTTAAGAACAACACTATGGGTTCAGTCTCATGTTGAATGAATTGCAGATTTGCATGTTGAAGATGATGTGTGGAAAATATATGGTGTGGATAGACCATCATAAAATCTGTGCTACTCCTTAATCTAACTGTTAAAAAAAACTTTCCCATGGTGGGAAACAATCCTCTTTTCCCATGCTAAACCCCACCTGACTTTCTTTGTTCCACTACAAACTTTTACATGGAGACCACAAAAAGTAACTATAAGGGGTAAACTTGTCAAATTAAGCTTAAAAATTTGAGAAGGTCAAGTATTGTGGGACAACTTTTTTTTTTCCAAATAGGTCAAGTATTACGGGACGGAGGGAGTAACATATAAACTTATTAACATATTTATGTAAACTCACAAAGGCTTGATAATATTCATACCGTTTTCTTGATCTGCTAATGAAGTTTGGTTTTTCCAAGCACACTAATCAGACACGTCTATAAAATACTCCATCCGATTATTATTATAAGCAAAACTTCACTTTTTAGATACTTCCTCCGTCCCTTAATGTAACCTCCCTTTGCTTTTTTCACATTTCTTAAGAAAAGCTGACAATATAATTATTATGTCTGTTTTGTCTGTTAATATTATCATATTGTCCTTTGTTTGTATATGTATTAAATTTGACTTTTTAAATTTCAAAACAAGTTAGTAGTATTAATTAGGGGTATGTTTAGGAAAAAAATTATAAATGCATCTAGTAATTTGAAAAGGGGTTTATATTTAAGGATAAAAATAAAGTCAGATGGGTGGTTACATATAGAGACGGAGAGAGTACATTAGATAATTAATGTATCTAGTTTATAATAAAGACTAGATACATTAATTATTCAATTTATTTAAAAATTGATATTTTGTTTATAATACTTCTTTGATCAACCTTATTGTAAGTGATGATAATGCTAACGACACGTGTAGCTTCCACCGACAATGACAGAACCGTGTTGCACTCCTCATTTCCTTTGAAATCTACAAATCATGTCAATATTTAAGGTAAGAATTCTAGTTCAAGTAAAAGAAGCAAGAGAAAGTATAACCACTGTTGATGAGACTGGATTTGAATCAAAAGTTCCAAAAGCTAAATCTGACACATATCATGACGAGGCATCAAAGTTGGGTGGCCATCAACACAGAAGAAGAGTTTCATTTGTTGAAAAAACAAGGGTTAAATATGTGATTCATCCTTGCAAATAGGGGTCGCTTAAAAATTCATCCCTATATTTGCTAATCCTTGTTTTTTGTCATTGCAAAGTTTAATCAGTTAAAATTTCGTCCTTTGACCTAGTTAATGACTGTCACGTCATCAAATTAGCAAAATGGCATGGGAATGGACAAAAATACCCTCATCTTCAATTTTTCAGGCTCTTTTTCTGGCTTTCATCTTTCTCCTCCTACCATTTCCAATCCAACAATTTTCTTCTCCTCTCTGATTCATTGCCTTCTTTTCTTCTTTTCCTCACAAATCAGTTCAACAACAACAAAACTCAAAACAGTGGGAAATCAACAACAAAAACTCAAAACTTGGTTTCTTTTCTTCTTCATCAACAAGTGAATGCAATTATCATCACCACCATTATCATCATCTTCAATTCCTCTCTTGAGAAAGGGTTCATGAATAGGAGATTCAAGATAAAAAGGAACATAATTTGTCGACCGTGTTGTTCGCCGGCGAGCTGGAGATTACCACTGACAAAGACAAGCATGCCGCCGTTAGCGCCAGGTGGTTGACAATCGACAGTGGTGATGGAGTGATGGCACTGCTGAAAAGGGAGAGAAGTGAGTTTAGCGACAATATTCCGAGATCCCATAATTTGCCTTTGACAATGGTAGAGAGCGGCGGCGAGATTGGAACGGTTGGTGTCGAAGGTGGTGTAGTAGTGTTCCACGAATGCCTTTGACAATGCGTTTGGATCCATCCCTCTTCCGATTCACTCTCCGCCGCCGTAACACGATCGATTGCAACCAAGATTAGATTGAGGGGTGGTAGAAGAAGAGTGTGAAGGAGAGAAGAGAAAACAGTTACGGTGGTGGGAGAGAAGAAGGATGAAGAAGGATGATGAGGGTATTTTTGTCCATTCCCATGCCATTTTGCTAATTTGATGACGTGGCAGTCATTAACTGGGTCAAAGGACGAAATTTTAACTGATTAAACTTTGCAATGGCAAAAAACAAGGATTAGCGAATATAGGGACGAATTTTTAAGCGACCCCTATTTGCAAGGATGAATCACATATTTAAGCCAAAAAACAATAACAAATACCTCTGACCGTGCCTTCTTTTGAAGGTGACGAAAACACACAAGATAGGGGGTTGAATTGTGTTTGGCCTTTTTGATGTTTTCTTTTTCTTAGTCTTAAACACAACCTTGATAGAATTTGATGTTGCAGATTTTGACTCGGAGTCTGAATCCAGCGGAAATACATAACACCAAAATAAAAGATAAAGAGTCAGAACGGGAGAAGATAGATATAAATTAAGCAATTTATACTGGTTCCTTCCACCACACAGAAGTAGTTCAGTTCCCTTACACTTCTAAGGTATTTCATTATAATAACTCTGGATTACAACTTGCTTAAGGACACACCAAGATACTTCTCAATTATCAAGCACAACTGCAAGTGACTTCTATGCTCTAAGACTCTACCTAAAGACTTCCTGCTCAAAGACAACTCTAAGAGACTTCCCGTTGCTTAAGCACAACTGTTTAAGGCTTTACCCTGCTCAATCACAACTAGCCGAGACTTCCTAGGTGCTAAGGTTTCACCAAGAGACGTATATGTTCAAGCACGCCGGCGAGAGACTTTATAAAATGTTTGCTCCAACTGCAAACAAGTTAATTTGTTCTTACATTATATTTAACAATGATAGTGTAAACTGAACAAATGAACAGATTCACTCCTTAGGATTTCAAAGATATAAACTTGAAAATAAATCCTAAGTGTTTTGCGCTATTTGATTTGATAGAGTTTTGGCACAGAAAAATAGTAGAGTCTTATTGCTTCTTATTCAGGTCTTCAGCTCCTTTTATAGGCAGTGATTTGAGAGACATTGGAGAAGAGTGTCAGCGTAAATAGAGTCGGTGAGAAGCTTTTATCAAGAACGTTGGTCATTTGTTTGATATGGATAATTCTGTTGGAAAGTCTTTTGAAATTCCTTTGTTGAAAGAAGAATTATTTGTTGCTCTCTTTTGTCTGGTTGAACAAGTAGACAGAAGAAGACAAAAGAATTGCTCTATCGAATACTATGATAGATACAACTCACAAAATAAGACAAAAGCTTACGTGAATTCTGGGTCCCTCAGATCCAAGTAGCCAGTAAAAATATGTTGAGAATATGTTGAGATCACTCTCCAGCTTCTGTGAGTAGGGGCAGATCTACTCAAAGACTATATGGGTTAAAACCCCACATCTAACTTTTTTTTTATATTATAAATAGAGTACTAGTCATTTTGGTTCCTGAATGTATAACGAATAATCAAAATAGTCTCTCAAGGTATTAAAATTCTAAAATAGTTCCTAATTTTGCACTTTGTTAGTCAAAATAGTCCCTTAAATGACAATAAGTAAGTATATTAAAGGACTAATATGGCAATATTAACGAAGTATTCTAATGTTAAGGATTATTTTGACTAAAGAAATGTACAATCAGAGACAATTTAAAATTTTATACATTGAAAGATTATTTTGGTCCCACGTGTATCAAATAACTAGATCAGTCCCTGTCTGTGAGGCATCCTTCTTCTAAGGACGTTGACTTCTGGTTGACCTTCCTGTAGATCTTCCGCCATAATCTTCTAAGCTTTCCAATCCCTCTCTAATGCTCTTCATATGTCATTTCTTCATGATAGATAGATCCTGCATACTTGAACATATCTTAGTTTTCCAATTGTCTTCAATACTTTGGTATCATCAAAACCCTAGTGAGCTTGTATGAACCATTCTTGTTCTAACAATCTCCCCGTTTTTGATGATGGCAAATACAAGTATTTTGAATAATTGTTGTTAATTTAATTAACAGTTATATTTCAAGTTCTGAGGTTTGCAAGCTCCTTCTGAGTCTAACAGTCTCAGGTTCTGAGGTTTTCAAGATCCCCATGAGTCTATGATAGTCCATTAAGGCGAGGTTTGCAAGCTCCCTCTAAGTCATATTCTCAATTAATTAAATTCATTCTTAGTCATTTTTGAGTGCATCAGAACAAATAATCAAATGCATATCAGAATATTCACAAGATACCAATTTTTTTTTATCACATTGAGGTTTGCAAGGTCTAATTAAGACAATTATGATACCTTATCGGAGTCTGATAAGATAAACAGTTAAGCGCATATTTTTTATTTTTTATTTATTAAATTATAGAAAAAATAAATTAGGTTCTATTAGGCTCAGCTTTGAAAATTGCTCTATTTTTCCCCCTTTTGTCATCAACAAAAATTAACAAAAGCAAAAAGAAACAACAAAAAAAAACTTGTAAGATCATTATAAAACAAAGATGCAATCTGTTAAGGTGAGATCACAAGGTGAGATCGTTTTAATTGTTGCATCCAATGGCATATTGCATTACTCGTGCCTAGGGGGAGAACCACGCATTCAAGATTTGGCATTCATTTACTTATTCACGAAACTTCAACATTATGTAGAACCTAATACACCTTTAGCATTTTTAATAATTAAGGTGAAACTCGTTATATGGGACGAGCTCCATGCACCGATATTGCTTCGAAGCAGTTGATCGATCATTCCGAGATGTGATGAAAGAAGATGACAATAAAAATAAGAACATTCTTTTTGGAGGAAAAGTTGTTGTTTTTGGAGGAGACTTCCGACAGATACTTCATGTTATACCAAAAGGCATCAGACAAGAAATTGTAAATGCCATGATTAATTCTGCATATCTCTTGAATTATTGTGAAGTTCTCATGCTTGCAAAAAATATGAGACTTCTAAGTGGTGCATTGTCCACTGATATTGCAGAAAGAAGATTGTTCTCTTGTTGGGTTTTGGCAATTGGTGATGGAAAAATTGGGCAAAGAAATGATGTGGATATATCAGTTGACATTCCTCCTGATCTACTTATACAGAGTTCAGGCAATCATCTTGTGTCTATTGTGGATATCACGTATCCAAAAAAATTAGAAAGTATGAATGATATATCATATTTTCAAAATAGAGCCATACTTGCTCCCAAAAATTCGATAGATGATCAGATAAACGATTCATGTTAGATTTGATGCCTCGTGAAGAGAAAACATATTTGAGCTATGATACTCCATTGACACAGAACCTGAATGGTGATGCAGTCGATAATGTGCACACGCATAAATTTCTCAACACAATTAATGCTTTAGTGCTTCCAAATCACTAGATCATATTAAAGGTTGGAGTGCCAGTGATGCTTTTGAGGAATATTGATAAAAAAAATTAGGATTATGCAATGGAACAAGCCTAATCATAACCATAATGGAAAATTTTATTCTTGAAGGAAAGGTGATATCTTTTTCTTTTTTACGTTTGGAAAGGTGATATCTGGAAGTAATACTACTAGTGAGAAAGTTTTCATACCCAGGTTATCTATTTCACCGTCTGACGTTAAAATTCATTTCAAGTTTCAACGGAGACAATTTCCTTTGGTTGTCTCATTTGCAATGACTATTAATAAGAGCCAAGGGCAATCACTTAAAAATGTTGGAATTTATTTGTCAAGTCCTGTGTTTCCGCATGGTCAGCTCTACGTTGCAATTTCAAGAGTCACTTCAAAAGACGGGTTGAAGATACTAATAACTGATGAAGATGGCAACAATACCACTACGACCTTAAATGTTGTTTATTATGAAGTATTTGGTAATGTCTGATGATTAAAGTTAAACTCGATCAATAATTAGACTACCTTACCATTCATATGTTATCATTGCTATATAATATCCATGTTTTAATTTTATCAAATGACTTCTATTGGATACTATATGTTAATTATATTGCAACTTATTCCTTTTCAATACAAAATTTATTTTTTATTTCTTTTTTTTCTTTAACTTGTGCCCTTAAAAACATAAATTAGCATGACCCTTGTTTGTTTAAGTTACTTGAGAAGTTTGGTGGAAATCATGCTTTTTTGTGTTGAAGTCATTGGGCTTCATGATTTTGGTTGCTATTGTTGTATCCATGACTCTGTATCATTTTATTCACTTAAGCATTTTATTCCTAATCTAATAATTTAATAGAGATATCAAAACCAGAATTACAAAATATAGTGTTTATAGTTTACACATGTTAGAGCAATAATGAAGTGGACAAATCAATATAAAAATGGACATCCCGTTGCACTATAGTTTGAACAAAGGTCATTACAATTGAGTTTAATAATCTCATTTGGTTTGGTCTGATAATTCATTAGTCAACATAAGCATACGTCAAATTATTTATTTAAAATGTCCATATTCAATGTCTTTAAGATAGTTCGATTAGTAAACTTAGGGACATTGAAAGAGATTTAAGGAGAATGTCCTAGGTTCGATCTCTAAACAATTACTATGGGTCAGACTTGGGTCTTATTCCATCCGTCTCAAATTAGGTATATTTTGAGTTTTACATGGTTATTAAGGAAAAAGTTAAATAAGTTCCTGGTACTTATAAAATTTTCAAATTTCAAGTTTTAGTTCCGATAAAAATTTTCATCAATTTTTGGTCCCTCAAAAATTTTCTAACGTCATTTATGATCTCTGTTTTTAAATCAAATCATGGGTATATTTCACATTTTTGAATAAATTTTTATATAGTTTACACAAAGCAATAATGAAGTGGACAAAGCAATATAAAATTAAAGGTCGTCCCGTGCTTTTATGCACTCTGGTTTGAACAAAAAGTCATTACAATGCCTTTAAGTAGGTTGTTTTATTAGTAAACTAAGGGAAATTGAAAGAGTTTTAAGGAGGATGTCCTAGGTTCGATCTCTGAACAATTATTATGCGTCAAACTTAGGTCTTACTCCATCCGTCTCAAGTTAGGTGTCTTTTATGAGTTTTACACGGTTATTAAAGAAATGATTAGAATTGTGAATTTTTAATTGTAAAATAATTTTTTTTTTCAACCAAAACACTTATTAATCATAGTTAGTGAAATAGTTAGATTATTAAAATAAAATAAGTAAATGTATATTAATGAAAAAAAATAAATGTTGTATTAGTATAATGTAAAAAATATATTAATCTGAGACAGGAAAAATACTAATAAATATGCTACATAATTTGAGAGAGTACATACCCTTGTATTTTTTATTTTTTGGTAGAGAGTACATACACTTTTATAGCACCAAAAGCCAACGGTGGACGGCTTCTCGTAAAAACAAAAGTTACTTCATGTGTGGAAGGACATTTATCTCTCTCTAACATAAAAAATATAACTAGAACTAATTACAGTACTGTACAATAATGCTTACATACATTATATATTCTCTCTTCGTTGAAGCCAAAAGTTATTTTTATCCCTTTGATATTCAAGGGAACATGGTTGTAGTAATTTAGAATTCGATTTGAAGGTAAGTAAAGTTTAATAAAAAATTATTTCATCCAGAAATCTAACTCATATTCTCTTAAATAATTTGTACTTTAACAAACAAACTAATCAGCTGAATCCAATTGTTTGGTTAACACCAAATTCTTTTGATTAGTCTCTTATTTTATTTTGAGTAAAATTGATCTATTATATAATCTCCCCTTATAATTTGATGCTTCATTTTATTTAAAATATTTTGTTTTCTTCGTCTCTGCTATAAGAAAATTAATTAATAAAAAAAGTTGAGTTAAAAAAACATATATATTATGTAAAATTATACATATTATCTTGAACAAAATTAAAAAAATTACACATGTTATATAAAATTTAGTTAAAAACATTAACCTCAACTATATCTCCAACCAAGGTTTTACAACTCGAAAGTTTATCTCAACTCGTTTTACCTATGTAAACTTGAATCGTAAACACAACTCGTAACCAGTACGAGTTTACCTACAATTAAAGTCCCCGTGAGCAAAGCTCAGTTGACATGGACATGCATTGTTATATGCGGGGGTCGGAGTTCGAACTCCGGACACCCCACTTATTCACCTTGCAAAAAGGTGAATTCTAGTCACTAGGCTACTTGACAAAAAAAAAAGTTATTTATTATATACATAACATATGTAAGCTAATATAATATTGTAAATAGGCCAATAGGGCAAAATATGGCTTAATTATAAAGACAAAGGATACATAACCACTATAATAAAGAGTTATGTTCAACTTAGAATCAAAATACAAAATTAATTTGCTAAATCATAAGTTTCATAAGACTTTAAACCATCCAAAGAACCATCCAAAAAACCAAGTTTCACAAGTTTCTAAAGTTATTAATAAACCTATCCAAAAAATAAACTAGTTAATTTCTTCAAAAGTTCAATCCTTCTAAAGTTCCACAATATCATTATCATCGGTGTTTTCTTCTCCATATGATAAAGAGTTTTCAATATTAGAACCAAATACATGGCTTGAACTCAATTCAATTTAACCTTGAGCTTGAAAAAAGAATTGGGTTTTGAAAGAAAATGGCCCAAAAAATGGCCCAAAAAAAAGTGTTTTTTTAAACGTAAACTCAGTCAAGTTTATTCAAGTTTACTCGAGTTTACCAAGTTTAATACGTGTTAACTCGGTCAAACTCGTCATACATTCTGATTTCACAAAAAATCAAGTTTACCTTCGAGTTAACACATTTTGACACCTAAAAATGTAAACACGGGCGAGGTTACGAGTTAACACTCAATTTGTGAAACACTATCTCCAACCCGTGTGATGCATGGGTCATAGGTACTATATTATATTTACCAATGCCTTACTAAAGAAAACTTTCATAAATATCATGAAAAGTAATTTATAAAAACACATGATAAAACACAAAACATAATTATTTGTTACAATGGAAACAACCATATATAATATAAAGTTATAAATATAATGAAAACGTCATATATTTCGGAAAACTTTATGATAAAGAACGTTCGAAGTGATATTTGGTATCTTCACCATCTTTATCAATCAACAATATGTTTTGCCCTTGTCTCAGAATAACTCTTGAAATTGCAACATCTAATTGACCATGGGAGAACATTGATGTAGGAAGATATATTACAACATGTTTAAGTGATTGTCCTTACCCTTTATTAATAGTCATTGCGAATGAAACAACTAACATGAATTGTCTTCCCTGAAAATTGAAAGGAAGTCTTTTATAGGAAGAAGTTAAGGATAATCTGGATATAAAAACCTGATCCTCTACTCCCTACGTCCATTTTTATAAGACTACTTTACAAAAAAGTTTTATCTCTAAATATAAGACTATCTACCAATTTCTAGATGCATTTGTTTCTCTTTTTTCAAATACATCCCTCATTATTGTTATCAATATACAAAAGGAAATTTATTAATAGTAACATACATTTGTGACAAATTTATTACTCAACAACTTTTTTTAATACTCGTGATTTTTGTAAAATAGTCTTATAAAAAGAGACGGAGGGAGTATTCAAATTTAATATTTCAATATTTTTTATAAGATATATAATGTTTTTTTGTTATAATTTACGATATTACAATTTTACACTTTAAAAATGAAGTCATTAATATTTAACTTTCTATGCATCATACGGGTACCAATTATCATTTATGTATTTTTATATATAAAATCACTAGAAATACTGTACCCGTACTAAATCACGATCCCTTCACCCCTATCATTTCTTCACCCCTGTCTTTCTTCCCGATCCCTTCTTTCTTCACCCCTGTTTTTTTCTAGTGATTTTATATATAAAAATACAGAAATAATAAATAAACACAAAATAGACACCACCGTATAAAATACAGTATTTTTATAATATT
This sequence comes from Medicago sativa, assembly GCF_051527215.1. Lineage (NCBI taxonomy): Eukaryota > Viridiplantae > Streptophyta > Magnoliopsida > Fabales > Fabaceae > Medicago > Medicago sativa. Next base: position 69,427,727 of record NC_140751.1, on the reverse strand, counting down.
ATTTTTTTCTTTTATTTTTTCTTTCTTTCTCTCTCTTCTCTCCCTCCCCCACGGTTTCCTTTTTCCCTCATCTCCCACCACAGCTCCTCTCTCTTTGGCCATCGGCCTCCGTTGTTTTACCCTTCCACCAACGACCGTCGTCGTTCCACCTCTCAACCTTCTTTGTCGTTCATAGCACCACCACTTTTCCTCTCCTTCTCTGTTCCGTTCGGATCACGCACAACACCACCATAACAGTCCACCACCGGCGTTGATTTTAATCTCTCACCGGTGACCACTCACCTTCTGACATCGGCGTCATCTCCGTCGTCTCTCTCTCCCTACTCTGCAACTTTTTGTTCTCCCCTCCCTACTCTCTGAAACGCTGATCCTTCATTCAACCTGCAAAAAACCGAAGTTCTTAGCCTCGAATATGAAGAGGTTGAAGACGACGGTGGTGAGGAAGATGTGATGGCAAGGTGGTAAAGATGATGATGGTGATGACAGAGAGTGTGGTGGCAACAAAGACAGGGGTGAAGAAAGAAGGGACCAGGAAGATGAAGGAAGAACTAAAAATTGGGGAAAAGGATAATAGAATTACAAAGTTGTCCATCTCTTTAAAAGTGAAATTACTTATTTGCCCATGGTGTCAAATATTTGTCCAAAATTGTGTGTTCAGTTATCATTTCTGATAAAAATACTATATAATACATTTTTTTTTGAACAAACAAAAATGGAATATATTATCAACAAAGTTGGGTTACCCTGCACAAGACATGCAAAAGGAGACCCAACCACAAAGTATTTACAACAAATCGGTGCTTGAAAACTGAAAGCACCCACAAAAAGCTAAATTACACATGAGCTCCCATACAGAGAAGTGGATACTGCCACCAATGATGGTAACTGTAGCTAAAAGTTGTCTATTTAGACTTCAGCCACAAGAAAGAATTCAGTTTTACTTTTTCGGCTAAAATAGAAGAATCTGAGACCGTGTTTTGGAATACACGGTTGTTCCTTTCCTTCCAAATAGCCCAAACAGAAGCAAACCAAATAATTTTCAAAAAGGAATGAGTGGCTCTAGGCAAACCAACCATATTAGTAAATTGAGTGAAATGATGTCGAATGTCGCCAGAAAGAACCAAAGAAATACCCAACCAATAAAACACACGACCCCAAAGCGAACTGAAAGCGTCACATCCTAGAAACAAATGGGAAACAGATTCTGGTTCACCATAACCAGACACACAAGCCGCATCTTGAACCTGAATGACACGTCTCTGCACCAAATTATCTCGAGTAGGAAGTCTATTGTGAAGGAGTCGCCACACGAACAGAGAAACCTTAGAAGGAATATGCTTCTGCCAGACGTCGTCAACATGATTCCTATCCACCTGATTACTGTTGTCAGTGAGAAAGCGATATGCTTCCCGCACCGTGTAACCATTGGAAGGATCCAACAACCAACGCCAAGTATCATGAATATTATCTTGCAAAACAACATTATTAAGTAACACAGAGCACTCCCTCACACTATCCTCCTCCCAGGCCAATAACCTGCGCCACCACTCCCACCCCTATCACCAACCGCCCACCCAAGCCTCCACATGTCCTCCACTGTACACTCCTTACTGACAGCCAAATCAAAAAGGCGGGGGAATTTAAACCGCAAATGAGTATCCCCTACCCAATTATCATACCAGAATAGAGTATTCCTGCCATCTTCTACTACCCTACGGATGTTCTCATCAAACCACCTCCCAACACCCTCACCCAACCCCTCACGCAACCTACACACCGACCGCCACCAAGAAGAACAATGGCTTCCCCCCTCCTTCAACCACCCCCCCTACTTCACCATAACGAGCTTTCAGAACTCTATACCACAAACCCTCCTTCACATAATACATTAAAAAAAATTCCCATATGTCCTCTTTCTATCATCAAAGGTTGATTAATAAATTAAAAAAATAACGGATTCTAATTTGATTAGCAATATTTTTACATTTCATAATAATCATTCTAATTTTAGAAAGAGCATTTTAGAACTCCTTTATATATAAAATTATTTAATTGTTTTTGTGCACCTCGCGCTTCATACACTATAAAATGATCAAATCATATTCTATTTATTACATATAAAGGGAGAAAAATATGACTAAATCTCTCAAATTTATATATATTATGATTTTATTTCTTTCCCTATTCCTTGTTGCAGAAAATTTTGCCAGTAAGCAACTTTTATAATCCTTTTAAAATTTCATTCTTTAGTACTGAATTTTTTTTTGTGAAGGATTCTTTAGTATTGTATGTAATATATATTCACACTCTTTTATATTGTTTTATTAACATTATTTTATTCTATTTTATTTTATTCATTACAGCGGGTATGCCATGTAAGACTGATAAAGAATGTCCAAACACTTCGACTCACAAGTATAAATGCGTTAAAGATGACTGTTTTTGCTATTATATCCATTGGCCATTGGGAAATTCCTTGATTTAGTTATACAAGAGTGACACAATAAATTGCATGAGTATCATATATTTCGAGAGTATACTAAAGCCATATAGGGATTAATAATGTGTTTTTACACTAAAAAATCTACGCAATGTAACTTTTGCTAGATTATTCTACGGTTTCCATTCATCTACTGTGATCATGGAGCCTAATAATTATATCTTTTATTTATTTATTCATTTTGTAATCTATGAACCATGCAATTAACTATGGCTTATTTAGTTTTTTTTTTTTGGAAGGACTGTGGCTTATTTTTAGCATTATCTATTTACGTCAACGGTTTTATATGAATAATAGAAATAAGGCTCGCTTCCAATAATATTAATAGCATTACATTACAAACTGTTACAAGAGAATATATATATACATACACGAGACCATATCACATGAGAATGACTTTTATATATGAGAATGATGAGAATGAATTGCAGCCATTAACCTCAACCATATTTACCAATGTCTTATTAAAGAAAATTTTCATAAATATCATGAAAAGTAATTTATAAAAACACAAGTAGAAATAACCATATATACTATAAATTTATTATAAATATAATGAAAACATCATATATTTCGGAAAACTTCATGATAAACAACGTTCGTAGTGAGATTGGTATCTTCACCATCTTTATCAGTCAACAATTGTCTCAAAGCAAATTTTGAAATTGCAACACACTGATGTAGGAAGATATATTCCAACATTTTTAAACGATTGCCTTTGATTTTTATTAATAGTCATTGCGAATGAAACAACTAACGGGAACTGTCTCCGTCGAAAATTGAAAGGAAGTCTTTTATCGGAAGAAGTTAAGGATAATCTAAACTTTATCACCTATATCACTTCCTCATATGATTTTTCCTTCAATGACATATTTTTTTTTTATATGATCTTATATTTAGAGACACTATTTTTTGTTAATGGTCTTATAATTAGGGATGAAAGAAGTAAATATTATTTTTTTGAAAAAAAAATATTTTTTATTTTTAAAATATTGACTATAAAATTTCCAAAACAATACTTTAATATCTTACATTTCCCTTTATATTTCTTGACACATCTTACGATTTTTATTTTGTTACTACACATCTTATGATTTGAATAAGTTTTAGTAGGTACGAGTATATTATTATTCCTTAAAAAAAAAAAAGACTATATTATTTTGTCTCCAAAATGAAAATACAAGTTGTTCTTTACATGAAATTTTCAAATTGTTTTACAATATACTAGTAATAAAAATAACACACAGGCAAACGTTTAATCGGTCGAATCAGTGCTATAAAATAAAAAAATAAAAAAATCGGTCCAATGTTCATTAGAAATTATTCATTTGACTCCCAAACCGTTTAGTTCTTTCGCTTTATAAAAGGTTACAATACGTGAATCAAATTATAGAATCTCAATTCGCTTGCATTATGGAAAAGGAAAGCATAACTGTTCATCCAAATTGGCTTGAGCTTCCAAGAGATGTGACAGCAAACATCATCCAGAGGCTTGGTGCCATTGAAATACTTTGTAGTGCATGTAAAGTGTGCCCTTTATGGTGGAATATATGTAAGGATCCTCACATGTGGCGCACCATTCGCATGAGAAACCTTTTATGGTTAAATATGGTGAAGATTCTTCGCAATGCAGTTGAGAGAAGTTCTGGTGAAGTAGAAGATATTGATATCAAGCAAATTGTAACCGATGATCTTCTTAAATACATTGTTGATAATTGGTATTTAACAAAGGACCACGTATCTTCCTCTCATGTGTGTTATATGATTTATTTATTTTTTGGGAAATAAGTTATATGCTTTTTTAAGATGTCTTGTTTCTTAATGTATTGCTGTAAATTTAATTCTGGACCATATTCGATATGTATCTTATTTCTATCGTCAAACATTTATTAGTAGGTTTTATTTTACAGTGCGTGTCACCTGCGATGCTTGCGATTTGCACTTTGTGGAATCTCAGATAGAGGATTTAGTGAAGCTGTAAAGAAACTGTCACAATTAGAGGAGCTTGAGCTTTATCATAACCTTCAATTGTCTAATGATTCTCTTGAAGTTGTTGGCCGATCCCGCCCTCTCTTGAAGTTGTTCTGATCTGCTATTGCCAAAACAATGCCTGGATTACTTCATCTTAAAATTTCTTTTCAAACGCCTAGTGAAGATGGCATTCTTGCTATTCTTGATGGATGTCCTATTCTTGAATATTTTGACCTGGGAGAATGGTATAGTGATTATGTTAGTGATAGTTTGATGAAAAGGTGCAGTGAACAAATTAAAGTGTTTGTACCTCCGTTACAAGGCTATTATTTAGATTTAATGGTGATGATGTCGACACACGTGGTTCATTATCGATTTCTTTCTATGTGATCATCTCCTTGTATCGAAGTTAATATTTGGATGGTGATCCTTGATAATAACCTAATGTTTTATAGGAATTTTGTTGAAGTCGTCGGAAGCCTAACTAAATGTTTTCTTCTTTAGTAGAAAGCTTATTTTCCCTCAGAATTTTGTACTCAAATATGGTTTGCTTGGCATGCTTTCATTAATTAAGTATTGAATTATCTATGTTTTAATTGTTGAATTACTCCTAATTTGATTTATGTTTGAGAAGTCTACTGATTTATAACTTTTTTTCTTTTAACTACATATTAATTCTGTTTTGAACTTGTCAAAGCCTCGAAGGCACCTACTGACCAGGGGTCGAAATCATGCAAGAATTCTGCTTTTTACCCAACCAAAATTGCTCGTTCCCAATTGAAATTCCCATAATGCCCTTACGTGACTTAACCCATGCTGCGTGAGTTTACTCACGCTAGTGTAAATATTGTTGTCTGCTGATATATCAGTAGCAGTGTGAGTTAACTCACGCAGAGTTAACTCACGCAACTACTGATATATCCGCAGACAACAAGATTAACACTAGTGTGAGTTAAGTCACGCAGATTTAACACTAGCGTGAGTTAACTCACGTAGGCGTATTTTTGGAATTTCAGTTGAAAATGAGCAAAATGTATTGGGTAAAGAGCAGAATTCATCATGCAAAGGTTCAAACACAATTAGTTCCCGACACATTAGGTCGAGACCAGTGGACCCTTAAATTTTGGGAGGTTTTTTTTTTATCCTAATAATCTGGAGTTTGATCGGAATATAACTAAAATTCGATCAAGAATTATTCTCATCAGAATCGAACGTTGGTTCCCTTAACTAAAATCAAACAAATTTCTTCAACCCATTTCCCAAACTCAGTACTTCTCATCGTCCCGTATGTTCACCGCATCCATCAATTATCTTTGGTTGTTGCGTTAACTGTCCACATAAGTAGCTTCTTTTTTTTTTACACAATTTCTAAAACTTATGTTTACCTTTTATCAAGTGGAGCTCTGTTTTATGTTGCAAATCATTAATACTTGGTTGCTTCCACGGTAGTTTTATTGTTTCTAAAATGTAACTACAATTAATTTTTCTACAAGCTTTTATTGTTTCTAAAATGTAACTACAATTAATTTTTCTGCAAGCTTATGGTTGCATCAATAATAATATAGGCTTCATCTGTTTTTATTTGTTGGAAAATGTTACCTTATGCGTTTAAGACATATGTTAAAATCCTAGAAATAGAAGTATTTTTCTGTAAATTGTGCATTCATGTTATAAAAGTTTAATAACTTGCATTTTCAATACAATTTGTTTTCCTTTAACTTGTGCCCCTAAGAACACAAATTAGCATAACCCTTGTTTGTTTAAGTTTCTTGAGAAGTTTGGTGGACTTCATTTTGTGTGTTGAAGTCATTGGGCTTCATGATTTTGGTTGCTATTGTTGAATTCATGACTCTATCCTTTTATTCACATAAGCATTTTATTCCTATCTCATAGTGATTTAATAGGGATATCAAAACCAGAATTGCAAAATATAGTGTTTATAGTTTACACATATTAGAGCAATAATGAAGTGGACAAGGCAATATAAAAATGGACATTCCATATGCCTGTATAGAGTTAAGATCCTCCCCATTTGTTATACAATTTGGAGAGAGATGGACACAAAAAATAGATAGTGAATATTTTAATTAAGGGTCATGTTAACTTGTGCCCTAGGGGCACAAGTTAAGAAACTAAAAATGGAATTAAAAATTAACTTTTGTATTGAAAAGACAAATTTTTAAACTTTTAATGTATTGAATGCACAATTTCCAAAAAAAAGTTTCTATGTTTAGTTTCTAAACTTGTGCCTCAAGGGCACAAGTTAACATTTCCCTTTAATTAAATGGATCTCACCATCATTAATATACTTTTTACTTTTTTTTAAGATTTTTGATGTCTTTGTCTCTTCAAATGGAGGAAATGAAGATAATTGTAAATGAAGATGATCTTACCTCTCCTATATGCACTCTAGTTTGAACAAAGGTCATTACAATTGAGTTTAATAATCTCATTGGTCTGGTCTAATGATTCGTTAGTCAACATAATCTCATCTGTCCTATCTCATCGGTCTGGCCTGGTCTAATAATTATCTATTTAAAATGTCCATATGCAATGTCTTTAAGTAGATAGCTCGATTAGTAAATTAAGGGACATTAAAAGAGTTTTAAGGAGGATGTCTTAGGTTCGATCTCTAAACAATTACTATGGGTCAGATTTAGATCTTATTCTATCCATATCAAATTAGGTGTATTTTGAGTTTTACACGGTTATTAAGGAAAGAGTTAAAAATGTTTTTGGTCTTTATAAAATTTTCAAATTTCAAGTTTTAGACTCGATAAAAAATTTCATCAATTTTTGGTCCCTCAAAATTTTTTAATGTCACTTTTGGTCCTTCTTTTTAAATCAAATCACACTACAAGAAACATTACATTTTGCCAGGGGCAAAATCCCTGGCAAAAGGACGGAATCCCTGGCAAACTGGACGTTTGTGAGGGAATTTCCCAGGGGCATAAGCCATCGCAAAACCGCTCATCGCAAACCTTTTGCCAGGGGTTCCACCCCTGGGAAAAAAACGAGGGCCTTAACCCCTGGTAAACTGCCTGGCATTTTCCCTGACATAAGCCCTGGTATTTTCCCTCACTTTATTCTGCAACCTCTGACTCTGACTGACTCTGACTGACTGATGGAAAGTCAAGTGTCAGTACGAAAAAAACCAGGGACATGCGAGGGGTTTAACCCCTGGCAAACGTCCATTTTATTTTTTTTAAAAAAAATGTTTTATTTATAAAAACGTATTTTTTATTAATTAATTAAATAATTTAAAAATAATTTTAATTAATAAAAAAATTGATTTTTCTTTAAAATTGTTTTTTAAATACAATTATTTGTTTCAAAAATCATTTTAATAAATAAAATTTATTTTAAAAAATAAATAAATTTGTTTTTGAGATATAATTAATTATTTGAAAAATCATTTTTATTAATAAAATTTATGTTAAAAAATAAAGAAAAATAATTAGTTTGAATTGATAAAAGATTCTAAGCAAAAAAAAAAAATACAATTATGCCAAATAAAAGTCTAATGGGTTGTACGGCCCAATACCAACAATTAAAACTAAACCCTGATTCCATCAATTATATGTGGGCAACAAAATCTCTTCTTTCTTCAAACATAGCTGCCGCTGCTCTCATCTCTTCTTCATTTTTTTTTTTTACTGCAAACATCAGTAAAGCTAACTAGCCATACAAGAAGAAGAAGGCAGCAGCAACAAGATCCACAACAATAGTTGGGCAGATAGAAAAAGTCTTACCTTGAAATAGAAAAACCACAACAACTCAACACAACCAACCTGAACAGATGCAAGGCAAACAATACAGCAACCAAATCGGAAACAACAAAGAATGAAAATAGAAAATGAACAGAGAATGAAGAAGAAAATGAAGAAGAATGGTTAGCTTTTAAGTCCAGTCATGGAGGAGTAATTTTTTTTTCTAAGTCTGAGACACTTGCAATGAAGAAACAGACCTGATTGTATATATATAGGCCAGGAAAAAAGCCACAGCTTCATTCAATAAACGAGGGGTTTTACCCCTGTCACGCCTGCTGCAACAGCTTTTGTGCAGGTTGACTTGACAACCGAATGGCAATAGCAGAGATTCTCTGCTGAATCACGCGTCCCAGGGGCAGTCCGTCGGATATGCCGTGGCTTTTTGCTGCAATTTCTGAAACATGGCAGGCGGTTTGAATTTTGATTTTTCCCGGGCAAACCATACCAGGGCGTGTGTACATTTGTGAGGGCCTCACCCCTGTCAAATGGTAAGTGGTCCCCGAATTCCCAAAATCAATATACCAGGGGTTTTCCTTGGCTTAGGCCCTGGCAAATTTCCCAAGGGTTTAAAACCCCTGTCAAAATCCCTGGAAATATGTCATACTTCTTGTAGTGTCATGTGTATATTTCACATTTTAGAATAAATTTTTATATTCTCTCAAAAAAAAAATATTTTTATATAGACCGTTTATAGTTTACACAAAGCAATAATGAACCGGACTAGACATGGGAACAATACCTGTCCCCATGGGTACCAGTCCAATCCCACCCCGATTTGACTAGTTTTCCTCGCTTTGACTGGATTTGGGTATGGGTTTCGATTTTTCCCGATTTCAAAACACGGGTATGGGACAGGTAACAGGGTTATATGTACCCACCCCAAACCTATACACGTCCCAAATGTAAAAAAAAATAAAAATTTACCCCTTTTTATATAAATAGAAATACAACCCTAGATCATGTTATGTTAGTTGGTTTAATAATTCCCATGTTATAAAAATTGCCTCTAATTTTTAAAGGAGCAACCAAATCATTATGTTAAGGAAATGTTAAAGGGAACATAATGCTTTACAAAATTGTCATTGGGGTTGGATAAAAAAACTTTTTTTTTATTAAAAAATAATTCACTACGGATACGGGGATGGGGATGGGATCCCCGAACCCGTCAGGGATGAGGATGGGGTTCGATTTGTCATCCCGTTGGGTATGGGTAAGATAACGGGTATGTATATGAGAATAGGGTATGGGGATGGAGAAGGTAAAACCCGTCCCCACCCCTCCCCCATTGCCATGCGTAAAGTGGACAAAACAATATAAAAACGGACATCTCGTGCTTGTATGCACTCTGGTTTGAACAAAAGGTCATTATAATGCCTTTAAGTAGGTAGCTCTATTAGTAAACTAAGGAAAATTGAAAGAGTTTTAAGGAGGATGTCCTAGGTTTGATCTCTGAACAATTATTATGTGTCAAACTTAGGTCTTACTCCATATGTCTCAAGTTAAGTGTTTTTTCTGAGTTTTTCACGGTTATTATGGAAATGATTAGAATTTTTTTTTGAAGGAATGGAAATGATTAGAATTGTTGATTTTAATTGTAAAATATATTTTATTTATTAAAATACTCTTATTAATCATACTTAGTGAAATAATTAGATTATTGAAATATAATAAGCAAATGTATATTAATGATAAATAATACTCCATCCGTTTCAAAATGAGTGTCGTTTTAGGTGTTTGCACACATATTAAGAAATGCAATGATTAAGAGAAAGAGAATGGTTATTTTACCAAATTATCCTTATTAACTATTGGTTAGTTTTAAAAGTAATACTTTAGAAGTAGTGTGCAGAGTATTAATTGGAGGGTACAATTGAAAAGAAAATATTATTATTGCATTGGAAACTAAAAGCGACACTCATTTTGAAACAATTTTTTTTGGCTAAAGCGACACTCATTTTGAAACGGAGGGAGTAATATATGTTGTACTATTAGTACTCCCTCCGTCCCAATTTGTATGTCGCTTTAGGAAAAAAATTGTCCCAAATTATATGTCGCTTTACAATACCAATGCAACATTAATTTTAGTTTTTCTATTATAACCTTAATTATTTATTGGGAAATGTTAACTTGTGCCCTTAAGACACAAGTTTAGAAGCCAAATGTAGAAATACTGTATTGGAATGCGTACATTAAATTTAATCTTTAATGTTTTAAAGAGTTGAATGCACAAAATTTAAGAGAATATTTCTTTTTTGGGATTTCTTAACATGTGCCCTAAGGGCACAAGTTAACACTACCTTTAATTATTACTCTCTATTCTTTCAATTCTTTCATTTATCTTTCCCATATTATTTATTAAGGACAATTTTGTAAAACAACTCATAATATCTCTTTTCCACGCAATATTAATTGTATTTTTTAATATGTGTAAAATACCCAAAACGTCATACAATTTGAGACGGAGGGAGTATAATATAAAAAAATTAATTTGAGACAGAATAAATACTAATATATATGTTACATAATTTGAGAGAGTACATACACCTGTATAGTACCAAAAGCCAACGGTGAACGGCTTCTCGTAAAAACAAAAGTCACTTCATGTGTGGAAGCACATTTATCTCTCTTTAACATAAATATAACTAGAACTAATTACATTACTGTACAATAATGCATGCATGCATGCATGCATATATATATATATATATATATATATATATACATATATATATATATATATATATATATATATATAGGGGGCTGTTAACTTGCACCCACCTAAAAACACTAAGGTGCAAGTTTACAAGCTGCACCTACTTGTACTTTACTAAAACACCCTTTTGTCTCTATTAAACTTTATTTTAATTAAAAGGACATTTTTGTAAATAGCATAAATAATATTTGTTTATAATAGAAAAACATGAGTGTTTTGGTAAATAACTAGTAGGTGCAGCTTGTTAACTTGCACCTTAGTGTTTTTAGGTGGGTGCAAGTTAACAGCCCCCATATATATATATATATATATATATATATATATATATATATATATATATATATATGGGTATTGCTACAACACACCCATTCACTTTTTTGTGAAGGTGTGTTTTAACATTAAACACCTTTTAAATTGGACACTAAAGCCTTTTTCTTTCTCTTCAATTGTGTTTTACTTAATGCATCTTAAAGTCATTTTCATACCCATAACCCATTTTCTTTCTTTTGCTTACAGCTAATCATTTTAGCACTTGAACAAAGAAAGAAGAAAAGCTTGTTCATAAGCTCTTTGGCATTTTAATGATTATTTTTTTTGACAATAACATTTAATAATCAAATTGGTGCATGTTCTTTACTAATCAACACCAAAATCACTCCTTCGGTGTCATATTTAAACTTTCATTATATTGAATGAAAATACATTCACACCCATGGAAAAATTATTATCGAACAAAATGGAATGGAAATACATTTTTTTTTATAGATGAATGGAAAGACATTTTCATCCATGGAAAAATTGGTACAAATAAAATTAGAATGAAATTATAAATAAAAAGAAGAAAAAACTTTATATGTTGAAGAAGATAGCTCCGTAGCATTTTAATTGGAGGGGTGTTCTTATCTCTCAACAAATATGAAGTTGTCTTTGACAAGCATTGTAATATCCCACTCGTCAGCTAATCGAATATTACCAGTCGAACGTGCCAGAGGATTAATGTTATGGAAAGTAAGTATGACGGAAAATGTTTATTACATGATGTCAGCTAAATACGAGTTAAATATATAAACACGTTTAAGACGAAGGGCGTTTTAGTACTTTCACGGAAAGGGGGTACATAAGTGATTTTTGGGCCAAAATCTTCATAAATTTATGTTGTTTCTCTCTCTAGGGTTTGGAAATTTGCTCTCCCTTCTCTCTAAATTTCCCTCACGGCTCTCACCCCCTTCCTCCCTCAATCTCCATTTTCTCACCCAAACCTCTACCAAATCAACATGCAAATGAATAGTACTGATCATTGAATCAATTGAGATATATGGCAAGCAAAAATCTTCCCTTTTTCTTCCTCATTGATCCAACCGTAAGTTTTTCCCACTTTCCTTTTGTTCCATTTTGGTTGTATGAATATATGTTAATCATAGAGAACTTGAGTGATTAAAGCTACTTGGGTCGTATCTCTGGCTGTGTAATCTATGATTGAGTAATTGTTGGATATTTGGATTCTATGTTTAATTTACTTCAAATTGGATATAAATTTCATGTGTTTTGGATTAGTGACGAACTCAGAAAGTGCGTTTGAAGTTGTGAATTTCTGCTGAAAAATTGTTACGGGTTTTGGGACAGGGCTCCACTAAAATGGTAATAACTTTTTATCTATAACTCGGAATCAGGTGGTTCTTGTTGCTATGGTTAGCTAACAAAATTGCTGTCGTTTTGGCACCGGTTTCACGAATTTTGGTCAAGTATTGAAGTCTGGAGGTGACTCTGAAGTACGGGGTCTGATGCTAGAATTGTGCAGAATCTGGATTAGTATTCATGTGAGGAAGATTGTTGTTTGTGTTGCATCTTAAACACCTTGCAGCAAACTTGAGCAAGAGAGCAGCAGCTGGGATTTTGTTAGCTTGTTGGAACTTGAAGCTTGGAATGGAAGCAGAGCACATCATGGTGAGTTCCTTTATATAGAACCCACCCTTGGGTTAGTTAAGTGATTATATTGTGAGTAAACTTGATTAAGTTTTATTAAAGATGCATGTTAGTTGCCCAATTGTTAATGGTTGACAAAAACTTGTTATTCTTGGTTTAAAACCTTATTATTTCACTCAAATATGCTTCTTGGAACTGTTAGAATGATATGGGGTGATTGGGCAACTCATAGATGCTCAAAACATGATTTTTATGAGTTTTTGATGTTCTGTCATGGTGGCTAAGCGAACCAAATGGTGGCTAAGCCACCGTGACAGCAAAATTAATTATATGTTTCTGTCATGGTGGCTAAGCAAGCAGATGGTGGCTAAGCCACTGTGACAGCAAATTTCACCATTTTCTTAAAAATGAATATTTTCTGCCCAGTGACCTTTTTGCAATTCCAGAAAGCTTAATAAAAGTGAACCAAGTATTAACATACGTCCTTGTCATCGTATTAACATCAGAGAGTATATATTTACATATATGTACGGGCGGCTAGGAATGATTAATTAAGGGTAAGCTACTGACCCGGGAGCTAATGACTAGTTAAAGACGAAATTACTACGTCTTTATTATCAGTTTCAGAATGTTGTTATTATAAGAAATTAATTAAGTTAAGTTATTCCTCTCTAACTCCCCGTTAGTAGTGGAGTTGAGGGTTATTTCATTATCAGAAAATATGTTTAGACCGTGGCTTTTGCTATCCTCGCCTGTTAGGATACAAAAGGTTCCCGTCAGTTAGAACGGGCACTATCCGTAAGGATGACCCCACGACCATAAGAGGAGTCCGGTATTCCCGTCAGTTGGAATTATTACCGGTTAGCAGTCGAATAAATTCCGGGGTTACTCCACCTGAGTTTATTCCTTAAAATCAACTCAGATAATATTGTTTGTTCAACGCTAACTTCTAACATAATGATAAATATGATTATGAATGTGTCAAGATGGCAAGATTCAACTTCTAACATAATGATAAATATGATTATGAATGTGTCAAGATGGCAAGATTCAAAATAGTATTCAGTTAGCGATCTTAGTTTTCCCCCCGATTGCTCAGTTATGCAGATATGAACCGTATAGACCCAAAAATGGGTTGAGTTTAGTAACAGATGGTGATCATAGGTTCCCCTTGATTGTCTATAGCCTAGGATAGGTGGAACTCACTGAGACATTCTGTCTCATCCCAATCCTTTTTTTTTTTTTTTCAGATCAGCAGGTTGCTCGTAGCAAGAGGTAGCAGATGTGTAGCTGAATGGATCATCGTCAAAATGCTTGTTCATACCAGTTTCAGATTATCTATTCATGTAATAAAATATGTATCAGATATATGTATTTGACAGTTGGTAATTCATCAGATGTACGAACTGGTATCGATTTATATACTCATTCGGCCGAAATTATGTTGTAATTTTAATGTATCCAATACTAAGTTAACGCGCATGCTAAATATTCTAGATAATTTAGTATGAGTGTTACAAGCATGAGGCATGGCAAGTTTAACATGAAGACATGAACAAGAGCCTGGTTCTGTCAACGTTAGCTGCGGGAAAACTATGAAGACAAAAGATGGTCGGTTCAGTTTAGCTGATTGGAGGAAGATGAATAGTGTGGAGGAATTTTGGGTAAAAAAGAAGGGTGTGGCAGCGGGAAGTGGAAAAGGAGATAAAGAATTTTTTAATAATTAAATTAAATTAAATGGAACCAAGCCAGATTCCAAGACAAATACATCCACTGGAAAATCATCATCAACAATATCACCTCCTCTGTATATCTATCGGGTTGCAACACATCCAAAACTTCTTCTCCTGATATGACTGAATTTAGAATCTTGAAACATTTCAGAGTCCCTGTTCACCCTCCCAAAGCCCCTCAGATAAAAGAGGTGATCTGGTCTCCGCCGGTTTTCAACTGGATCAAAGTGAATACGGATGGTGCTGCTACTAAAAATCCTAGAAATGCTTCTGCTGGTGGAATATTTAGAGGTAAGGATGGTGTGTGCATAGGATGCTTTGCTCAAAACCTAGGAGATGTGAATGCCTATCGTGCTGAACTTATGGCTGCTATCATTGCTATGGAAATTGCTCAAAGCAGGAACTTCAACTATCTCTGGTTGGAAACAGACTCACAACTAGTTTATTTGGCTCTAAAGTCTTCTTCAATCATCCCTTGGTTCATAAGAAATAGATGGCAAAACTGTTTGAATTATGTACATTCCATAGGTTTCACTTTTTCTCATGTATATAGAGAAGGCAATGCTTGTGCTGATGGTATGGCTAATCTTGGTTTATCATTGCCTCTCAATTTTTTGTCTTGGTATAGTATCATCCCTGATATAATCAGGGGAGAGTACACCATGAATAGGATGGGCTTACCTAACTTTAGGTTTATTAAATATTGAAAAGGTCTTGGCCTAGTCCCTCTTTTCCTCTTTGTACTCTTCTTTTTTCCTTTTCAATGAAGTTTGGTTGATGCTCTCTGCATCTTCCTTTTTGCTTAAAAAAAAAAATTAAATGGAAATAACAATCATAGCCTTTGTCTTCACTAATTTTAAAAGGAAAACAAGGGCTTTTAGTGACCAATTAAAAAGGTGTTTCATGCTAAAACACACCTTCAAAAAAGTGAATGGGTGTGTTGTAGCAATACCCTATATATATATATATATATATATATATATTCTTCATTGAAGCCAAAAGTTATCATTTTTTTTTGACGTTAAAGACAATTTCATTAACGAAAGTCTGGCAATAAATCAAATGTTAAGACTGCAGAAATACAATGCGGAGTTTCTTCGACCCATATGCAATCTAAATTCTTAAGAGCATATTTAGCTAAATAATGAGCAGTTTGGTTGGCTTCACGCCTAATATGCAAAAGTTATCATGATTTTTCAAAACTTGGTTATTTTTAACCCTTTGGTATTCATGGGAATATGGCTGTAGTAATTTAGAATTCGACTAGAAGGAGTAAAGTTTAATAAAAAATTGTTTCATTCAGAAATCAAACTTATATTCTCCTAAATAATTTATACTTTAGTGAACTCACTAACTAGTTGAGACCAACTGTTTGGTAAACACCAGGTTCTTTTGATTAGTCTCTTATATTTTCTTTTGAGGAAAATTGGTTTATATAATCTCCCCTTATAATTTGATGCTTCAGTTTATTTAAAATATTTTGTTTACTTCGTCTCTACTACAAGAAAATAATTAAAAAAAAGTTTAATTAAAAAAACATATTATGTAAAATTATACATATTATCTTGAACAAAATAAAAAAAAATACACATATTATCTTGAACAAATTTAAAAAATTACACATGTTATAAAAAATTTAGTTAAAACCATTAACCTCAATTATATCTCCAAACCCGTGTGTCGCATGGATCATATGTACTGTATTATATTTATCAATGCCTTATTAAAGAAAATTTTCATAAATATCATGAAAAGTAATTTATAAAAACACATGATAAAACACAAAACATAATTATCTTGTTACAGTAGAAACAACCATATATAATATAAAGTTATAAATATAACGAAAACATCATATATTTTGGAAAACTTTATGATAAACAATGTTCAAAGTGATATTGGTATCTTCACCATCTTTATCAGTTAACAATATTTTTAACCGTTGTCTCGGAGCATCTCTTGAAATTGCAAAATCTAATTGACCACGGGAGAGCACTGATGTAGGAAGATATATTCCAAAATGTTTAAGTGATTGTCCTTGAATTTTATTAATAGTCATTGCGAATGAAACAACTAACGGAAATTGTCTTTCCTGAAAATTAAAAGGAAGTCTTTTATCGAAAGACGTTAAGGATAATCTGGGTATAAAAACCTTATCACCTACTCCCTACAACCCTTTTTATAAGACTACTTTACAAAAAAGTTTAATCTCTAAATATAAGACTATCTACCAATTTCTAGATGGATTTGTTACTCTTTTTTCAAAGAGCAATGCTATATATCAAGAAAGATTTTATCAAGAAATTGTCCCGAAATTAATGTTAGCCAATAAAATCTCAGCCTGTCCGGAAATCATGGGGTGGTGGGTGTTATGTATTTTTTTGCTATGAAACTTTAATAAATAAGATTGAAATCTAAGGTGATTATTCTGCCATGTCATTCTTGAATCCATCAAAAAAATTCATTCTTGATATCTAGCATTTTCCTTTTTCAAATACATCCCTCATTAATGTTATCAATATACAAAAGGTAATTTGGTAATATACTATGACAAATTTATTACTCAACAACTTTTCTTAATACTCGTGATTTTTGTAAAACAATCTTCAATATTTCAATATTTTTTTATAAGATATATAATATTTTTTTGTTACTACCTCCGTCCCTAATTATAAGACACTTTTGTGTTTTTTCTTTATCTCTTTTTATAAGACTCTTTTCAAATTTCAATGTACATTAATTATGATATTACAATTTTACACTTTAAAAACGAAGTCATTAATATTTAACTTTCCATGCATCATATGGGTACCAATGCTAGTGATTTTATATATATAAATACTATATAATACATTAAAAAAAATCATATGTCCTCTTTCTATTATCAAAGGTTGATTATTAAATTAAAAAAATAACGGATTCTAATGATTAGCAATATTTTTACATTTCATAATAATCATTCTAATTTTAGAAAGAGCTTTTTAAAACTCCTTTATATATAAAAATATTTAATTGTTTTTTGTGCAACACGCGCTTTATACACTATAAAATGATCAAATCATATTCTATTTGTTACATGTAAAGGGAGACAAATATGGCTAAAACTCAAAAATTTATATATATTATGATTTTATTTCTTTCCCTATTCCTTGTTGCAGAAAGTTTTGCCAGTAAGCAACTTTTATAATCCTTTTAAAATTTCATTCTTTAGTACTAAATTTTTTTGTGAAGGATTCTTTAGTATTGTATGTAATATATATTCACACTCTTTTGTATTGTTTTAGTAACATTATTTTATTCTATTTTGTTCATTACAGCGGGTATACCATGTAAGACTGATAAAGAATGTCCAAACACTTCGATTCACAAGTATAAATGCTTTAGAGATGGATGTTTTTGCTATGAAACCAATTATGAAAATTACTTGATTTAGTAATACCTACTTAATAAATTGCATGAGTACCGTACTTTAGATAGTATACTTATGCAACATAGGGATTAATAATGTGTTTTTTCACTAAAAAAAACTACGCAATTTAACTTTTGCTAGATTATTCTACGGTTTCCATTCATCTGCTGTGATCATGGAGCCTAATAATTATATCTTTTATTTATTTTGTAATCTATGAACCTTGCAATTAACTATGGCTTATTATTAGCAATCTCATTCGCTAAGAATCTATTTAGGTCTACGGTTTCATATAGAATAATAGAAAGACGGCTAGGTTCCAATAATATCAATAGCATTACATTACAAAATGTTACAAGAGAATATATATATATATATATATATATATATATATATATATATATATATATATATATATATATATATATATATATATATATATATATATATATATATATGACCATCACTGACCATATCACATGAGAATGACTTTTATATATGAGAATGATCAGAATGAATTGCAGCTATCTGATTTAAAAACAAGAGTTGAGATTAAAACAACTTAAGTGAGTCATGTGCCATGTGATTATTCTCTCACTCACTTCCATCATTCACGTTTCAGTATCTGCCTTAACCCTTCTTCTTCCTTCAAAAGCTCTCGTGTCTTCTTCCCCTCACCATTAACAATCTTTACCATGTAAACATTGTTGTTCATTAATCCCTAAAATCAATTTCAAGTGGTGAACCTTGTTGTTTATCAAGAACAATTTTTCAGATCTCATTTAAATATACAATCTTTACCATTTGTGTCTTCTCCATATCTCCTTCCCTCACAAATCTTCTGTCTCCGACCATTCACATTAAAGAAATCTCTTTGAATAATTTTAAATTAATGTATAATTTGGCATGACTTTTAATGGTAACATATGGATATTCCCAGGCTTACATATGAAGCCATACGTCAGCAATAAATGCGGATACTTGATTGTCAATTCCCGCTCATTATAAATGTTACAAGAGAATATAGATATAGATATATACTCCATCCGGTTCTTATTATAAGAAACAATTGACTTTTTTGGTTCATTGTATATGTGATGTATCTAGTCTATATTTACAATAAGATACATTAATTATTCTATGAACCTAATAAGTCAACTTTTTCTTATAATAAGGACAGGAGGGAGTATATGGGTATTGCTACAACACACCCATTCACTTTTGTGAAGGTGTGTTTTAACATTAAACACCTTTTAAATTGGACACTAAAGCCCTTTTCTCTCTCTTCAATTGTGTTTTACTTGATGCATTTTAAAGTCATTTTCATACCCATAACTTATGTAAGATTTTTACATGTCTAAAAACTATATACACGTGAGTATAATATAGGATCGTTTACACAGGGAGTTGCTTTAATCATAAGCGTTTTCACAATATTTCACATTAAGGATTTGAGTATAAAATGTTTGTTTGTAAAACTATTTTCCTATTCGACAATAAAATAAAACGAGAAGAGATAGAACTATTTCGCTTGCGGTTAGAGATATCAACCAAGCATAACAGCAGCATCTCTCGATCGATTAACAGATTCTAGCTTTATAACCAATATTATCACAATCATTTCTACAAATATCCTTCGTGTCCAAAGCGATATCGTTATTTCTAAAGTATCATTTAAACATTCGTGTCCAAACATTTAAAAGATAATAAAGTTGATCGGATAACCTAATCGACCGTGTCCAACCGATTAAATGTCCGAAAGCATTAAGTTCTTGATTAAAAGCGATTATCAAAGATTAACAAACATGTCAAGGGTGATAATTTAAGATAGATTGTTATTCTAGTTCAAGATTCAAGAGTTTGTGTCCAAATCATCTTGAATCTCTTTGAAAGCATTAAAAGCAAGAATAACAACAATATTAAATCATTAAGGTAGAACCATATATTAAAAGACCAAAAGATTACATAATAGCTTGTTTGATTACCTCAATATACAAGAATAGATGATAGCTACACATGTCTATGTAAACTATGCAAAGGATGAAGGAAAGATGAAGATTCCATGCCAAGATCCTTGATGTCTCAATGAATCTAGGGTTGAATCTACTCCTAAACCAGTTGCTTTGTGTTTCTCTCTTAGAAATAGCTCTAACCTCTCTCTTAGAATGTATAAAAATATCTTAATAAAACTGTGAATTCCTAAAAGAGAGGTAAAACTTCTATTTAAATGGACTGAAATCGTGACATCTCGCTTAAGCGAGACAAAACTCGCTCAAGCGAGCAGTAATAATATCCAACTCTGACCAATGAAGGCTTGCCACGTCCACATGTCTTCCTTTAGAAGTTGAATCTCGCGTAAGCGATCTAGAAGTGATCCACAGGCGAGGTTCTGGATTAGCTCTCTGGACAAATCTCGCGTGAGCGAGATGCACTCGCGTAAGCGAGTTGCTTCAATCTTTAAACCGCCTTTGAACCTTTGCTTGCGCGAACTGGAAGCGAGATGAAAAGCGAAATTCCATTTGCTCTCGACATTGATCTCACGTAAGCGAGTTACACTCGCATAAGCGAGATGCCAATTTTCACGAGCGAGTCTGAAGTGAGCTGGCTGCGAGATAATCATTTGCTATCTGGAACTTTCTCGCGTAAGCGAGGTTATCTCGCGTAAGCGAGGTTATCTCGCGTAAGCGAGGTTATCTCGCGTAAGCTAGTTTTGCTTGGCTTAGAATATTGAGTTTTGGTCCTTGCTTGTCATTTCCTGCATAAATTGGGTAGAATCAGGCATGTAAAGCATAAATGGTATAAATACAACAGTTGATAGCTTTTCAGTAGATAACTTGCATAACAAGTCACTAAAAATGCCTATTTTAACACATGAAAGATATTACTTTTGAGCACTTATCAAACTCTCCCCAACTTAGCTTTTTGTTTGTCCTCAAACAAAAGAATCAAAAGGAAACTCATAAGGCTTTGGACAAGCTTTCTAGCACAGTCCCAAACAATTCAAAACATTAAAAATTTTCAAGTGGTGATTCAAATATGAATGCACAGGCAAGCATGAAGTTCTCCATTATTCCAAGCACAGCTATGAATGTGAAACAAGTCCTAAGCACAAAATATATATCATAAAATTCAAAGCATAAACATAACTATCTATGAACCACACCTAACACACTTCTTTGAAAGTAGATGAAATACATAAATAACAATAAACGAAGGTAATAAACACACATCCAACAATCATGCTAACATCCTGATTAAGTTAGGTGTCCATCCAAATATCGTCTCAAAAAGCACAGAAGCATGGATCAAAAGGTCTTTATAGGGTTATAACTTGGCCGGGCTACAAAAGAAATGTCATATGTGGGGCAATTGATCAGAAAGCCTATCAAAGAGGAACATTCCTTGTATCATCAATTAAAATCCATTACCTTCCCTACCAATCATTACAAACCCTTGGTGAATAACAATCTATCTGATAACCTTGACAACTTATTCTATTTTTGTGATTTTTCTTTCTTTTTCTTCTTTTTCTTTTCTTTTCTTTTTTCTCAAATGTACAAACTTTTCTTTTCTTCCATGTTGTCAGGTTATTTTAACACATCACCAAGATACTTGACATACAATGCCTCCTTTTCTCCCCAACTTGAATACAACAAAACTCTAATTGAATGTTCCCCTTTCCTAAGGCAAGGGACAAAGTACAATAAAATTAAGGGTTCAACAAAGTTAAAATATCAAAATCCTAAAGCGAGTCAAACATGAACTGGATTTTTGAAAAATTTCAGGCAAATTCAATGAGCATTGTGCTTATGAATATTGACAATTCATGTTTGCGGACTTGATTCATTTGGCTCAGATTGGGGTATCAGATACTCACTCTTCTCATAGGTAGGCTTTATGTGGTCAAGTAGGTTAATCTCAATTTCAAAAATGCCTTGATCCTTTCCATGCTTTCATACAGTTCAAACAATTATCAGATTGAACATAACAAAAACAAGTTAGACGGAGATTATCGGTCTCCAACATATATTAAACAATTTGAAGCTACCTCACATTTAGGTTAAGTACTAAGTGGTTCAAAAATATTCATATTTATGAAAAGAATTAAATGAGATACATTTTGTGCAAAGTACAAGTTTCAAATTCTTAGTAAAACCTAGAACAACAGGAAACTAATACCTTGGCTTTGTGCTTTCTCACTATTCATATCATTATCACTCACCTGAACTTGCTCAACATTTGGCTCCTTTGAGCACTTTAAACTTTGATGTTCATGAGCGAATTTTCTTTTCACAAAACACAAGCAAGATTAAACAAAAATTTCATCCAAAGCTTATAAGTTAAAATGAAAAAACAAACTAACAACAAGCTAAATTATTAAACCAAAATGAAATTTAAAACTAAAAGTACTACCCAAAAGTTTGAACACCCGAAACCGTGCTCATAAAGTATAAGTTCAAAAGCAGTAAATATGTTCCAACAAAACAATAAAAACATAAAAGTAAAAAGGCAAAGCAAAAGCCATAGCAAAATAAGCATCACTAAAAATCCAAGAGATGCGGTCAGTGCGCCGCATCATCATCCATGTCATCATGAGATAAATGGACACTGGATGTCATCTCTGCATCCTCATCGATTCCATGAACACTGGTTGTCCTGGCCACATCATCACCAAGATGGACACTGACTGTTCTAGTCAGATCATCAGCACGTCCACCGAAAGCTGCGCCACTGCCTCCTCCTGGGTAAATTGGCATGTCCCCAGGCCATATGCAAGAATCAAAGAACTGAGCAGGAGTGAACGCGAAACACCTAGGGTCCATGTGAGCATCGTAAAGATGCGAATAGATACCCTGGTTATTGCGGAAGATTGAAGCCTGCTGGTCTATCATATGGTTATCTCTCAGTTCTTGCCTCATAGCTCTCTCCTGCGCCCTCTGCTCATACTGAGTCATCCAAGCCTGCACAGACGAAAAATCAAAAGTCCCGGGCTGCTGAGGTGGTGGCATAGTCTGGTGAGGTTCATCATGCTCTGGAAAGTCCTCAGGTGGGGGTACATCCTCAGGTGGGGGTACATGAGAAGAAGAAGCGGCACCCTTAGTTAGTGCTTTGGTAATGTAACCCCGAATGTACTTGTCATCAATGGGAGAAACGAGCTCTTCAGAAAACTCGGGAATTTGCACCTGATGATGCTTAAGCAGCCCCATTATGAACCCTGGAAAGCATAGTCGAGTCTCAGCTCATGTTGTCCCACCTAGAGCTATATTCTTCAGCTCTCTAGATATGATCCTCGCCACGTCCACCTGTCTTCCTTTACAAATGTGATAAATCAGAGGAGTTACAACCTTAGTGGCAGTAGTGACATGGCTCTTTGGCCAAACATTGTGAACTAAAAACTTGAAGATGATTCCGGCCTTTGGCTTCATGTCAGTGAAGCTGGTTATATTTGGGTTACCAGTTTTGGATGGGCGATACCGCCTCCCGGGTAATAGGATCTCTCTCTGAATTTTCTCATGGTCCCATGTCCCATTTTTCTGTCTATTTCCATAAGGACAAAGGGCTTCTTCATCTGGGTCCTCAGGTGCAGGTAAAGTGAAAGGGTTTCCCAAGTACTCATTGATGGCATCACGATCAAAGCGGATCGTGGTGCCCCTCACAGTGGTTGTATAAGTGTAGGCAGCATGCATTTGGTTGGCTTCACAATTGGGTAAGGAATTGGCATAGAACTCACACAACAGGTCCAGGTTAATCTTTGGGTGGGGGTTGAGAAGTTTCTCCCATTGCCTATCTCTAAAAACAGCTGCAATGTCTGCAAACTCTCCCTCTAGGTTAATTCGGAAAACTTTGTCATGCCAAGTTTTCTCTCTTTTCAACTCGAGAAACCTGGCATAGGTTTTGTTTGAGGTGTATCTGGTTCGGTCTGGGTTTCTGGGTAAGGGTGCAGGACGGTTTACAACACCTGATGATGAACCAGTGGTTTTCCGTTTCTTACTTTGTGGGTTCTTAGGTGCCATCTGCAAAACAACCAGGAAAAACCATATACAGTATAGAAACAATGATCAGCATAAGTATGGAATCTAATGGGTTAAGGCAGATAAAACTTAAAACAAAAACAGAGGGACAGAACAATGTCGCTTATGACTCGCTTAAGCGAGATGTGAGCAAAATTTTCCAGATTTTTTTATGAATGCTCGCATACGCGAGTTTATAAACATGAATACTCGCTTAAGCGAGATTCTTGTGTTCCTGCGAATTTCACACTATTTCCAGCATTTTCAACACAATCCATGCATATTTTCAATAGAATTCAACCCTAATCCTTTACTAACACAATCATGAACAAGAATTGAACCAGAATCATAACATTTGCCAAGAAATTTCTCAAAACCCTAATTTTCAAAAGTTCTCAAATGGGTCAAATTTTCAAAAAAATGAATTTCTCATGGCAATGGGTGTTTTATCTTGGTTTTTCGGGTGTCAAACATTGATTACGTTTGAACCTTTTAAACCGGTGATATCTTATTTTTTCTTGGGAAGGGAAAAAGTAAGCAAAACCCTTGAGAATCGAGGTCCGGGAGTTGTTTTCGCTACGGGAAGGTGTTAGGCACCCATAACGACTATAGTATCCTATAGGAACCGTCTTTAATTTCTACGCGCGCGCTTTATTTTTAAATGCTATTTGGAAAGTGTTTACTAAACCTAAGAATGTTCTAAGTGAAGAATTGGAGGGAGAAGAATGTTTTTGGATTTTTATTTTAGTTGAATTGAAGGAATTTTGTTCCTTGCCTACGTACCCGTTTAAGGGATCAAATACACCGTAGTTCTCTTCAAAAAATGTTTTTGTTTTTGTTGGTTGATTTTAAGTTTGAAAATGGAGTTTGAAGAATAAGAGAGAGGCCTCAAGGGCATGAGGTTTATGAAATTGTGAGGTTTGATTAGTCATTTGCAAAATGTGGTCTAAACATGATTAGAGTTCATTGAAATTTGATTAAGAAAATAAAGGGAAAATTACAATGGGATTTTGATCCCAAGGTTTATTTGGAAGATGGTTTGAGTGAAGTTGTTCACATTTTTTTGGAAATTGATTTTTCTAAGTATAAGGCCTAAACATTCATCTAAACATACAATCCTAAACATACATCTAAACATGCATATTTAGCTATATATCTAAAGTGAAGTGTGTGCATGTGTCGGTGCTTGTGTCGGTGTACATTATTAGAGTCCATTGTCCTTATTACATCATTGGCCTAGATACATTCTATGGTCTTGCAAGAATTTAAATGACATGAAAGTAAAATATTACAAAGGCCCCCTAATTATTACATTCTAATTTTTGCATGCAATTGAAACTTAAAGTGCAAGAAAATAAAGACTAAGGAGATAAGATGGTGGATGAAATGCTTATGAAACAATGAACAAAATGATTAGTAATATAAGGCACAAAATGATAGAAGAGATAGGCAAGAAAATATTAAGCAACACAATGAGAATTAGCATTAAAAGGTGGCAAAGACATGCCTAAAATTTACCATGATATGAAAGCAAGATCATGACCTATAATTTTCATATCTTTTGCAAGTTTCCAAAGGGTTTTATATATGACATGAAAATTACAAGGTCACATCAAGCTTCCAAAGTTTTGGCATACTTTAGACATATTTTGCACTAATTTTGCACATAGTAATATTCAAACCATTCACAACACAAGAAAGTAACATCATACACTATAAACAGCACCAAATATTCCAGATCAACAACAAATAATGCCTCAAAATTACTCTTCAAGCACCAATTATCATGAGCCAAGATATTGGAATTAAAATATGCAAAAAACTTCACAAAATATGATAAAAAACAACACAAATCACTCACAATTTCACATGTACTTTTCCTAACAATTTTCAACATGCAAAAGGTCACAAGAAACAAGTCTTGACCACTTAACACACATTTAAAAGAAAACACAAGGTTATCACAAGCTTCTTTACAAAATTTTTCAACAAAAGAAGGAGAAAGTCAAAAGAAAAGCAATAACCAAGGTGAAATAGTTTTCACATGTTTCTTTGATTAAAATTGACGTGTAACACATCAAGAATTATCAAAGAATACAAGAAAATTAATAGGAAAAAATTTAGGACTCTTCATGACGATTTTAAGCTAACAGAGGTGCAAACAGGGAACAAAAGGCATGAAATAGCAAAAAAAGGGAGCTAAAACGTAGGAATTCACCAAATCCAACCCAGGCCCAAACCATGAGGCAGACTGGATCGTCAGAGAGCTTCAGGATCGTAGGATCGATCCACATGGATCAGATCCACAATCCAGCCGTCCCCAAGGCTTAAGGAGCATGGACTTACGGTGAACTCGCATGCACAGGATCACATGGAGGTATAAAAGCAAGAACCAAGGGAAAAACAACACAAACCCTATACGTTTCTCTCTCTAAAGTGAGAAGAGGAGAGAGAGAGAGTCTGCAACTCCCTTTCTTCTCCGATCTTCTTCCGGCGAGTTCAAACATGCCGGTACGGTGGTTCGCCGGTGGCGCCGCCGTACCGGTGTAGTTTTCGAAGCTTTTCACATCTCTGAACTCGTCTTCTCCTCCTCTTTACGGTTTTGAAACTATTTCTTGAAAGGAAGGTTTAGATCGGAGTAGATCTACGATTTTTGGTTCGAACAAAACACTTAAAATGAAAAAGAGAAGAGAAGGAGAGACGAGATGCTTACCTAGGTTTTAATCGGAGGGCAACGAACTCGACGGGAGAACTTCGAATTCCTCTGAATCTTCGATGTAAACTTCCGGAAATAAACCGGTCTTGTGTCCTTCTTCTCTTTCGTATTCTGTTTCTCTGTGAATTTGTGGAACCAACACCGTTTCAATTCGATCTTTCTTCTTCTCTCAAGCTTTTTCGTGATCGTGTTGGATTCACCACCGTTGGTGAAGAATCTGCATTTGAATTGCGAAATGAGTGATTCGATGATGAAGATTCTGCGAAGAATCTCTGAGAATTGCTTCGAATTTGTTGTGGTGGATCGTGAATTTGAGTTTGTTTTCTGTGGAATTGGTAAAAAAATGATACGAAATTTGTGTAGTTTTTGGCCTGAAATTCAATGTGATTTGATGATTCAGTGTTGGATTGGTACTGGTTTGATACGAATTTGATGTTCTGGATGGTTAGGGTTTGAAGATGATGAACTTGTTCATCATTATTCTTGAGCTTTTTCTGAGTTTCTTGGAATTTTGATCGAAAAATTTGGGAGAGAGAAAGTGAAATGTGTTTGTGCTGAGTTGTAACAGAATGAATGGCCTTTTTTTGACCCTTTGACTGATGACTGGATTATATAAGCTGATGCAGTAATGCCTGGATCAATATGAACATGACATGTGGCATGACTTTGTAACATACTTTTGTGGGCAAATAAGACACTGACACATGTACAGAACAGATGACTTGGACAAACATGGACTAAAATGCAATTTTTAGAATTTAGGACTAAAAATAAAAAGTAAAAATAAAATGAATTAAAATTAGTAATTGGAAAATAACGTAAAGTGAAACAGTTAAAATTGACAAAACGGACTAAAACGAACCAATGGCCTAAATGAGGTACTTTAAAGTAACCTCTCTCCGCCGAAATTTCGTGTGAAATGACCAAAATGCCCCTAGGGCTAAAACGACTAAAAATGACTCAGATGCAATTTTAAAATGGATTTTTAACAGAGAAATTAAAGCAAGAACTTTATACAAACAAAATTAAAAGACTCAGAGACAATTTTAAGGGTTTAAACAGAGCTTTGACACTTGAAAAGACTAAAATGCCCCTAGGGGCAAAACTGACTCAAAATGACTTCAAATGCAATTTTTGAAATGGATTTTGACATAGAATGAAACAGAGACTTATTCTAACCAATTGAAAAAGACTCAAACAATTTTAAAAGACTGAAAGAAATTTTGACATAGGAAATGACTAAAATACCCTTCCATGTGAATTTTGCAAGTAATATTGAAATAAAATGCAGAGAAGAAATGCAATTGATCAGAGACAGTTCAAATGACATGTAATGCAAAAAGAATTTGAATTAGTATTTTTAGGTCCAAAATTAGGGTATAACAATGGGTTGTGATTCTTGTTCAATTACATCATCAACGTCCTATGAAAACACAGTCTCTAATTACAATTGTCACTAACCCTAACCTAGCCATTTCTACACATATTAAGAATGTGAATTAATTCAAAATTAAAACAAGAAATTGGAAAAGATTCAAACCTGTAGAGATTGATGCAAATGCAAGATGAAAAATAATGTGAAGTGTGAAACTTGACTTGATTTGACCAAAACCAATTGAGTTTGTGTTAGTGTTTGTGTTAGTGAAGAGAAAAAGAATTTTGAGAAAATGTAGAGAAATGAAACTGTAAAAGAGGAAAATGAGGGGGTGGGGTGGGGTGGGGTGGTTATGCAGAGTAATGGCATTGGGAACCGTTTTGGACTGACAGAAATTCACCTCGCTTAAGCGAGATCTAATTCGCGTGCGCGAATTCAATGTCGTAACTAATTTCAAAATTAAACCCAATCTCGCGTAAGCGAGAGTAATGTCGCGTAAGCGAGATTTGTGCAGTTTTCTCAAAATGTTTGCTCTTTGTTTTGGCCTAACAATGCTCATGATCTAATTCCTAAATGCAATAAAACATAAAAATACTTACAAAACTGGGTTTGCCTCCCAGCAAGAGCTTGTTTTACGTCATGAGCTCGAAGCCTTTATCTTGAGGAAATCATGGTTCGATTAGTGAAATCGTCGACAAACACCGATCAATTTCACCACCAAAATAGGGCTTAAGTCTCTGCCCATTCACTGTCCAGCTAGATTTTGTAACTGGATCCTCTAGTTCAACAGCTCCATATGGTTTCACCTCTTTAACCATGAAAGGTCCGGACCATTTTGACTTTAATTTGCCCAGAAAAAGTCGTAGCCTAGAATTGAAAAGCAACACCATTTGTCCAGGCATGAATTGTCTCTGGATGATCTTCTTATCATGGTATTTCTTGACCCTTTCTTTGTAAAGCTTTGAAGATTCATAAGCTTGATTTCTCATTTCTTCAAGCTCATGCATTTGAACTTTTCGCCTTTCACCGACCTTCTCTTGATCAAAATTTAGGAACTTGAGTGCCCAAAATGCTTTGTGTTCAAGCTCGACCGGTAAGTGACATGACTTGCCATAGACCATTTGAAAGGGAGTGAGGCCTATAGGAGATTTGTAAGCGGTCCTATAAGCCCACAAAGCTTCATCGAGCTTAGCCGACCAATCCTTCCGAGATGTGGAGACCATCTTCTCAAGTATTCTTTTTACCTCCCAGTTGGAAACTTCAGCTTGGCCATTTGTTTGAGGATGATACTGTGATGCCACCTTGTGCTTGACTCCATAGTGATATAAGGCTTTGGCAAGTTGTGCGTTGCAAAAGTGTGATCCTCCATCACTAATGAGAACTCTTGGTGTACCAAATCGGGTGAAAATATTTTTCTTAAGAAACTTCACTACCGTCTTGCTATCGGCTTTAAGCGATGCTACGGCTTCCACCCATTTTGAAACATAATCAACAGCTACCAAGATGTATTCGTTGGAATATGATGAAGGAAAAGGGCCAACAAAGTCTATACCCCAACAATCGAACACTTCTACCTCAAGGATGCTTTGTAGAGGCATCTCATTTCTTTTTGACATTGATCTGGTTCTTTGACATTCATCACAATGCTTGCAATGTGTATTGGCATCTTTGAAAAGTGTTGGCCAATAGAAACCAGATTGAAGCACCTTTGTGGTTGTTCTTTCCCCGTTGAAGTGACCTCCATAGGGTGAATTGTGACATTGCCATAGGATCTTCTTTGCCTCATCATCATCAACACACCTACGCAAGAGATTGTCCGCTCCAATTTTGAACAAGTATGGCTCATCCCATACATAATGATTAGCTTCATGGAGGAACTTCTTGCGTTGTTGCCATTCATAATCTTCAGGAATGAACCCGGTTGCTTTGTAGTTCACCATGTCGGCAAACCAAGGTCTCGCATTGATTACAAGCAACTGTTCATCGGGAAATTCTTCAAGAACTTCCAGTTCATTCTTTGTCACTTAATTATTTGTCAACCTTGAAAGGTGGTCAGCTACAAGATTCTCCGTACCTTTCTTATCTTTGATCTCTAAGTCAAACTTTTGAAGCAACAACATCCATCGGATGAGCCTTGGCTTTGAATCGGACTTAGTGAGGAGATACTTGATAGCTGCATGGTCAGTATAGACAACAATTTTGGAACCTACAAGGTAAGAAAGAAATTTCTCCATTGCATAAACTATTGCAAGTAATTCTTTCTCAGTGGTGGCATAATTGATTTGTGCCTCATTTAAAACTTTACTTGCATAGTGAATAGCATGAAAAATTTTGTCCTTACATTGACCCAACACCGCACCAACAACATAATCACTTGTATCACACATTAATTCAAAGTTTAAATCCCAATTAGGAGCTATGATTATTGGTGCGGTGGTCAACTTCTCTTTCAAAGTTTCAAATGCAAAAAGACAATCATTATCAAAAATAAAAGACTTATCTTTGTTGAGCAAGTTGCTCATTGGCTTTGCTATCTTTGAAAAGTCTTTGATGAATCTCCGGTAAAACCCGGCATGGCCAAGAAAACTACGAACACCTTTGACATTCACCGGTGGTGGGAGCTTTCAAATTACATCGACCTTGACTTGGTCTACCTCAATACCCTTTGAAGAAATCTTGTGACCAAGGACAATACCCTTGGTAACCATGAAATGACATTTCTCCCAATTGAGCACCAAGCTAGTCTCAATACACCGTTTCAGCACGATGTCCAAGCTCTTTAAACACAAATCAAATGATGATCCAAAAACTGAGAAATCATCCATGAACACCTCCATACACTTACCAATTAAATCGGAGAAGATGGCTTGAACACACCATTGGAAAGTTGCGGGTGCATTAGACAAGCCAAAAGGCATTCTTCTATAAGCAAAAATACCAAAGGGGCAAGTGAAGCCCATATTCTTGTGATCATCTGGGTTCACGGCGATTTGATTGTAACCAGAGTAACCATCAAGGAAGCAATAAAAGGATTGACCGGAGAGTCTTTCAAGCATTTGGTCCATGAAGGGCAATGGGAAGTGATCCTTCCTTATAGCTTGATTAAGTCTTCTATAGTCAATGCACATTCTCCATTCGGTGACGGTTCTTGTTGGGATCAATTCATTCTTATCATTAGTGATCACCGTCATCCCTCCTTTCTTTGGAACTACTTGAACCAGGCTTACCCAAGCACTATCCGAGATTGGATAGATCATGCCGACTTCAAGCAACTTTACTACTTCCTTGCGCACCACCTCTTTCATGTTTGGATTCAAGCGGCGTTGCGGTTGTGCTACCGGTTTGAAGTTTTCTTCCATCATTATCTTGTGCATGCAATAAGATGGACTTATCCCTTTCAAGTTGGATAACTTCCACCCTATAACTTCTTTGTTGGCCTTGAGGATTTCTACCAACTTCGTTTCATCATTGATGGACAAGGAGCTACTAATGACCACCGGTTTGGTACCATCATTCTCTAGAAATACATATTTCAATTGAGATGGTAGAACTTTTAACTCTACCTTGGTGTCATCATCTTTTGCTTCTTCCTTAGATTCGTCTTTCAAATCTTCAAGTATAGCTTGATTAGGGCGAATCTCCTTCAAGGAATCTAGCTCCTTCAAACACTCTTCAATTTCTCTTGCTTCATCTTCATCTATGGCATTGAGTGCGTCCATCAAAGCACTCTCAAGGGGTGTTCGTTTATGCAATTGCTTCCGAGTTGTCAAGATGACTTCTTTGGTTGCATCCATTTTGAAGCATGCACCCTTGTCTTTTGAGTGCTTCAAGGCTTCCCGGATGTTGAAAGTAAACTCTTCATCATTTACTTTAACCTTCATGATATTATCATCAAGATCAATCATCATCCGAGCCGTTTGCATGAAATTCCTTCCCATTAATAGAGGCACATCCTCATCTTCTTCGACATCCATCACCACAAAGTCAGCCGGAAAAACAAATTTGTCCACTTTTACAAGAACATCTTCGGCCATTCCTAGTGGTGTTGCAAAGGATTTGTCGGCTAGTTGCAAAGTCATCCTAGTCCGCTTGATACAAAGGTCACCAACTCTTTTGGCACGGACAAAGGCATGAGATTGATGCTTGACCCAAGATCAAGTAATGCTTTACCTACAATGGTGGTGCCAATAGCTACCGGTAGAGTGACTCTTCCCGGATCTTGTTCTTTCTTAGGCAACCTTCTTTGAATGATAGCACTACAATTGGCATCAAGTTGGATGGTCTCTTCATCGTTCACTCTTCTCTTCTTGGAAAGGATGTCTTTCATGAATTTAGCATAAGCCGGCATTTGCTCCAAGGCTTCTGAGAATGGTATGTCAATTTGCAATTTCATGAAGAGTTCAGGAAACCTTGAGTATTGCCGCTTTTTATCTTTCTTTGATGGAGCTTGTGGGTAAGGTAAGTGTTGAGGCGCCACTTTCTTCTCAACTTCTTTCTTCTTGCCTTTTTCTTGCCCCACATCTTTCTTCTTTCTCTCCATCTCCTCTTCTTCAACTATTTCTCTTTCTTCAACCTTCCTCTCAACCTCAATATCTTCACCAACCCCTTCACCGATCACTTTACCACTCCGTGTTGTTATAGCTTTTGATTGCTATGATTTGCTATGCTCTTTGGGATTTGGTTGTGTGTTGGCGGTGAACGCTCCTACTTGTGGATTACCTTGAGCCATCTGTTGAGCCAATTGACCGACTTGCATTTCAAGGCCTTTTATGGACGCATCGGTGTTCTTTTGATTGGCCATCGACATTTGCATAAATTGATTCAAGGTTTCCTCGGTGCTTTGAGAACGATTTGGTTGTTGGGGGTTATTTTGTGGTGGAAATTGATATTGGTTGTTAAATGTTTGTTGGAATTGGTTGTAAGGTTGTTGGTAGAAATTTGATTGTGGATATTGGTAGTTGTATGGTGTTCTCCATGGTCTTTGAAAGTTGGAATTACCCGGATATCTCCCTTGAAAGTTAGAAGTACCCGGATTTTGGCCTTGTTGTGAGCTTCCGGCTTGTTGTTGTTGGTTTGGTCTTTGTTGTTGGTTTCCCACAAAATTGACCTCTTCTTCAAATGAACCAGGTGCTGGACAAAAGCCGGTGGGATGATCACCCGTACATAACTCACAAGTGTTTACTCCCGCCTTCTTTTTGGAGAGATTCCAAGATTTGCTTGGGCATGGCTCTCATTTCTTTTTGCATAGCCTCCATTTGTTGAGTGAGGAGTTTGTTTTGAGCCAACACCGCATCATTAGCATCTAATTCAAGAATATCGGCTTTCCGTTGTGAAGGATTCCGGTTGTGAGACGATTTGCGAGTGTTGAGTGCCATTTGGTTGATGATCTTCACCGCTTCCGCTGGAGTTTTTAACATTATAGATCCACCTGAACTAGCATCTAACATAGTCTTGGACTCACTTTGAAGCCCTTGACGAAAGAGATAGATTTGCATTTGGCTATCATAACCATGCTTCGGACAATTCCTTAGCAAAGACTTGTAACGCTCCCACGCCTCACATAGTGTCTCACTAGAACCTTGAGAAAAAGTTGTAATAGATGTCTTGGCTTCAAGATGCCTATCCTCCGTAAAGAACCGTTCTTGAAAAGCTTTCTCTAATTCATTCCAATTCTTCATCAAAGAAGTCGGTTGATCCCAGTACCACTCCTTAGCTTTCCCAATCAAAGAATGAGGAAATAATTTGGTGAACATATTCTCTTCCTCATCTTCTTTCATGCCGAGTGTACTGGCGGTAACATAGAAATTGGTGAGATGTTTATATGGGCCTTCATGATCCATACCGGTGAACGGGTTTTGAGTTATAAAATGGATTAACCCCGACTTCAACTCAAATTGTTTAGTATTTGGATTTCCAAGGCTAGCAAGCCTCCTTGGACTAACCCAACACGGTAGTGCATTCCCATCTTCATTTTCATTAGCCATGGCTACAAATGTTTCCCTTTCCAGAGATGATGGTGCAGACGAGTGTAAAGACCCACTAGGAGATAAAGTATGAACCGAACCAGAAGGTGTAGGAATAGAACTAGAAGATTTCGGTTGAGCCAGCCTGGCTAATCTCTTTGTTTCCCTTGTCTTAGCGTTGTTTCTACGTGCTGTTTTCTCTGTCTCAGGATCAAACTGAAGTAGGTCTTTAGCAACGGTACCTCGCATAAACAAAATTCACAGAGACTATACCAATTGGTTAGCACAAAAAGGATAATAAATGTTATATGTGTATGTTATATACAAGAAAGAATTTTGTGCAAAATTGCTTAACATGACAAACTTGTTTCGATACTTATGAGAAAATTCCGCTATTCCCCGGCAACGGCGCCATTTTGATGTAAGATTTTTACATGTCTAAAAACTATATACACGTGAGTATAATATAGGATCGTTTCCACAGGGAGTTGCTTTAATCATAAGCGTTTTACAATATTTCACATTAAGGATTTGAGTATAAAATGTTTGTTTGGAAAACTATTTTCCTATTCGACAATAAAATAAAACGAGAAGAGATAGAACTATTTCGCTTGCGGTTAGAGATATCAACCAAGCATAACAGCAGCATCTCCCGATCGATTAACAGATTCTAGCTTTATAACCAATATTATCACAATCATTTCTACAAATATCCTTCGTGTCCCAAAGTGATATCGTTATTTCTAAAGTATCATTTAAACATTCGTGTCCAAACATTTAAAAGATAATAAAGTCGATCGGATAACCTAATCGACCGTGTCCAACCGATTAAATGTCTGAAAGCATTAAGTTCTTGATTAAAAGCGATTATCAAAGATTAACAAACGTGTCAATGGTGATAATTTAAGATAGATTGTTATTCTAGTTCAAGATTCAAGAGTTTGTGTCCAAATCATCTTGAATCTCTTTGAAAGCATTAAAAGCAACAATAACAACAATATTGAATCATTAAGCTAGAACCATATATTAAAAGACCAAAAGATTACATAATAGCTTGTTTGATTACCTCAATATACAAGAATAGATGATAGCTACACATGTCTATGTAAACTATGCTAAGGATGAAGGAAAGATGAAGATTCCATGCCAAGATCCTTGATGTCTCAATGAATCTAGGGTTGAATCTACTCCTAAACCACTTGCTTTGTGTTTCTCTCTTGAAAATAGCTCTAACCTCTCTCTTAGAATGTATAAAAATATCTTAATAAAAAAGTGAATTCCTGAAAGAGAGGTAAAACTTCTATTTAAATGGACTGAAATCGTGACATCTCGCTTAAGCGAGACAAAACTCGCTCAAGCGAGCAGTAATAATATCCAACTATGACCAATGAAGGCTTGCCACGTCCACCTGTCTTCCTTTAGAAGTTGAATCTCGCGTAAGCGATCTGGAAGCGATCCACAAGCGAGGTTCTGGATTAGCTCTCTGGACAAATCTCGCGTGAGCAAGATGCACTCGCGTAAGCGAGTTGCTTCAATCTTTAAACCGCCTTTGAACCTTTGCTTGCGCGAACTGGAAGCGAGATGAAAAGCGAAATTCCATTTGCCCTCGACATTGATCTCGCATAAGCGAGTTACACTCGCGTAAGCGAGATGCCAATTTTCACGTGCGAGTCTGAAGTGAGCTGGCTGCGAGATAATCATTTGCTATCTGGAACTTTCTCGCGTAAGCGAGGTTATCTCGCGTAAGCGAGTTTTGCTTGGCTTAGAATATTGAGTTTTGGTCCTTGCTTGTCATTTCCTACATAAATTGGGTAGAATCAGGCATGTAAAGCATAAATGGTATAAATACAACAATGGATAGCTTTTCAGTAGATAACTTGCATAACAAGTCACTAAAAATGTCTATTTTAACACATGAAAGATATTACTTTTGAGCACTTATCAATAACCCATTTTCTTTCTTTTGCTTACAACTACTCATTTTTGCACTTGAACAAAGAAAGAAGAAAAGCTCGTTCATAAGCTCTTTGGCATTTTAATGATTATTTTTTTAATATCATTTAATAATCAAATTGGTGCATGTTCTTTACTAATCAACACCAAAATCACTCCTTCAGTGTCATATTTAAACTTTCATTATATTGAATGAAAATACATTCACATCCATGGAGAAATTATGATCGAACAAAATGGAATGGAAAGACATTTTTTTTTTATAGATGAATGGAAAGACATTTTCATCCATGGAAAAATTGGTACAAATAAAATTAGAATGAAATTATAAATAAAAAGAAGAAAAAACTTTATATGTTGAAGAAGATAGATCCGTAGCATTTTAATTGGAGGGGTGTTCTTATCTCTCAACAAATATGAAGTTGTCTTTGACAAGCATGAGGCATGGCAAGTCTAACATGAAGACATGAACAAGAGCCTGGTTCTGTCAACGTTACCTGCAGGAAAACTATGAAGACAAAAGATGGTCGGTTCAGTTTAGCTGATTGAAGGAAGATGAATAGTGTGGAGGAATTTTGGGTAAAAAAGAAGGGTGTGGCAGCGGGAAGTGGAAAAGGAGATAAAGAATTTTTTAATAATTAAATTAAATGGAAATAACAATCATAGCCTTTGTCTTCACTAATTTTAAAAGGAAAACAAGGACTTTTAGGGTTTGTTTGGAAGATCAAAGAAAGTGAAAGGAAAGATCGTAAGTGGAAAGATTGTTGAAGGAATGAAAGTGAGTAGAAAGTGAATGGAAAATGAGATGATTATTTAGTTGTTTGGTATTGATGAAAGTGATAGGAAAGTGAAAGGAAAGAAAGATGTGTATTTCCTAAAATGACATATATAGCCTCACATTTAAATGAAATAATATATAATATAGTAAGGGCTTTTCTGTAAATTTATGAAAATGAATGTGCACCTCATACTTTCCTCATGCTTTCTGCGCATATTAGAAGAGAATGGTTTTGGACATGGGACCCACAAAGATTCTTCTTTCCCACCTCTCTGACATTGCAACCAAAGGGTGGAAAGAACACATTTCCATACACTTTCAATCCTTCCTCCTATCAATCCATTCACTTTCCTTGAAACCAAACAGCCCCTTAGTGACCAATTAAAAAAGTGTTTCATGCTAAAACACACCTTCAAAAAAGTGAATGGGTGTGTTGTGTGTGTGTGTGTGTATTCTCTTCATTAAGCCAAAAGTTATCATGATTTTTCAAAACTTGGTTATTTTTAACCCTTCGGTATTCATGGGAATATGGCTGTAGTAATTTAGAATTCGACTAGAAGGAGTAAAGTTTAATAAAAAAGTGTTTCATTCAGAAATCAAACTTATATTCTCCTAAATAATTTGTACTTTAGCGAACTCACTAACCAGTTGAGACCAACTGTTTGGTAAACACCAGATTCTTTTGATTAGTCTCTTATATTTTCTTTTAAGGAAAATTGGTTTATATAATCTCCCCTTATAATTTGATGCTTCAGTTTATTTAAAATATTTTTTTTACTTCGTCTCTACTACAAGAAAATAATTAAAAAAAGTTTAATTAAAAAAACATATTATGTAAAATTATACATATTATCTTGAACAAAATAAAAAAAAATACGCAAATTATCTTGAACAAATTAAAAAAATTACACATGTTATATAAAATTTAGTTAAAACCACTAACCTCAACTATATCTCCAAACCCGTGTGACGCACAGGTCATATGTACTGTATTATATTTATCAATGCCTTATTAAAGAAAATTTTCATAAATATCATGAAAAGTAATTTATAAAAACACATGATAAAACACAAAACATAATTATCTTGTTACAGTAGAAACAACCATATATAATATAAAGTTATAAATATAACGAAAGCATCGTATATTTTGGAAAACTTGATGATAAACAACGTTCGAAGTGATATTGGTATCTTCATCATCTTTATCAGTTAACAATATTTTTAACCCTTGTCTCGGAGTATCTCTTGAAATTGCAACATCTAATTGACCACGGGAGAACACTGATGTAGGAAGATATATTCCAACATGTTTAAGTGATTGTCCTTGAATTTTATTAATAGTCATTGCGAATGAAACAACTAACGGAAATTGTCTTCCCTGAACATTAAAAGGAAGTCTTTTATCGAAAGACGTTAAGGATAATCTGGGTATAAAAACCTTATCACCTACTCCCTACAACCCTTTTTATAAGGCTACTTTACAAAAAAGTTTAATCTCTAAATATAAGACTATCTACCAATTTCTAGATGGATTTGTTACTCTTTTTTCAAATACATCCCTCATTAATGTTATCAACAACTTTTCTTAATACTCGTGATTTTTGTAAAACAATCTTCAATATTTCAATATTTTTTTATAAGATATATAATGTTTTTTTGTTACTACCTCCGTCCCTAATTATAAGACACTTTTGTGTTTTTTTTTTATCACTTTTTATAATACTTGTAATATCCCGCTTGTCAGTATCGGAATATTACCAGTCGATCGTGCCAGAGGATTAATGTTATGGAAAGTATGTATGATGGAAATGTTTATTAATGACATAAGTCAGGTACGAGTTAAGTATCAGTGTTGGATAAACGCGTTTAAAACGAAGGGCAATCTCGTACGTTCGCGCAAGGGAGTATATAAGTGTTTTTGGGGCCAAAATTATTCATTTCAACTTCTCTTTCTCTCTCTAGGTTTGAGAGAAAGAATTCTCTCCTCCCTCTCTCTAAAAGGCCGCCCCCTTTCCCTCTCCCAACCCACTCAAACTCTTTCAAGATCAACAAGTGGTAACCAAGCATGGATTATGGAAGCTTTAAGGACAAGAAACAACAAAGAGAATGGATAGAAGCTTGGATTCAAAGATTAGGGTTTGATCTTTGGGAAGCTTGAAGCTTGAAGAAATTGCATGAACTTGTTTAGGTGAGTTCTATAGATAGTTTCCTACCTTTGGGATGTGTAAATTCTTGTGAGAAAGTATGGATTTTTGTTAATTAGGGGTTTAGAACCCTAGAGTCCCTTTGGCCAATTCTTGTTGTTTGGATGTTAAATTGCCATGAAATATGTTTATAAATGTTTCTATATGTTGCTGGATGTATATTGTAACACCCTAATTCCCACATTTATTATTATAATAAAAATGCATTTAAAATAAAGAAACACACAAGGTGTCACACATCTTCTAAAAAAATTCAAAAGAACTTCATTCAATTTAAAAACATTGCAGTGGAATAGTTTTCAAAAACTTTAAAGTACATGTCGCATCACAATTTCAACACCAAAACTTAATTCAAAAGAATTCTAAGATAGAGTCTAAAATAAAAAAAAATCCCCAATCCCTAATGTTACTGATCAGAGCATCGACTCAATAAGACTCCCAATAGACAAAAAGGAGAAGGCTCCAACACCATCCTCCGAGACTCACTGCTACTAAGATCTTCTTCCTGCAAATCTAAACCACAAGGGTGCAGGCGCTCAACCCGCCACTAGAGGGTGAGAATATATTCAACATAAGAAATGCATAAACACATGTATAGATTCAGACAAAAGAGCATAGCAATATTACATTTAGACATGTATGCATCACATTTAGATAATATTCACATTTAAATATAAAATTTCATTTAATAAAAATCAAATAGGCATCAATCAATATCTTATATTAACATGTGAGCATCAACAATCATATAGAATATATAAATTATTCACATCATTTAATAATCATCTTTCATCATTTAATAAACAGAAACATATCACTATCTTTAAATAAACTCATCTTCATCTATAAATTTATATATATAGATACTACATCGTCAAATATACTACATCTTCAAATATTATACACACACACACACACACACACACACACACACACACACACACACACACACACTACAGCGTCAAATATACCACATCTTCAAATATGCTTGACAATAAATGCAATGTCTCTAACTCGACTCTATATGCATGTGGTACCAAACCAATCACCATCGTCAAATGTTTTGGACATCAGAGGTATGTTACTGATTTTGTCCACACCATCGTCAAATACAACATCGTTAAATAGGACTGACCAGGAATGCATGAACACCAAGTAATGACTCGACAATGCACATCTTTATATGACTCGACAAATACACATCTTTAAATAGCACCATCTTCAAATATCACACCTTTAAATCACACATATTCAAATAACACATCTTTATATAACACATCTTTAAATCACACATCTTCAAATAATTCATCTCTACAAAATCTCTTATAAAAAAATAGAAAATATTATTTTGACCTACAATGGTATCCATTCTTCTATGAACATGTACAGGTATATACAAGTAGCAGCAAGTCACCAAAAATCATCAGTATAGTCATTCGAGTCACGAGTATCAATGGAAGGAATAGCTACATGATAAACATATTCATCTCCTAATATGATTCAATCATAATTCGAAATCTTTATAAATGAATATAAACATTAGTCAACACTTCAATCTAAAATATAATTAGTAGTTAAAAAAAAAATTAAATTCAACTAAATAAATTGTCGAACACGCTAAGGTCATACCTATACACCTCTAATGATATTTAATAATAAGTAAATAACATCACAGAACTGATTATTCAATTGAAGATATATACACAATTGACATGCATTCTTAAAGATATAGGTATTCTAATATTAATCAAATACAAAGTCAAAACTCACTTAATTTGTATATAAAACTGAATTATTATTATTGAATTACTCATTGGCAAAGTGTGCCCATTTTCAAATCAAGTATGGACAGCACAAAACATTTATCTACGGGAAAATCGAAACGGTGGAACCCAAGTCAAAACAAAATAGAGAAACTGATTTTAATTAGAAATTAGAGTGAACAAATCAATTTAGGAACAACATGCCTAATGATAGCGTGAATTGAAAGTTAGTTTTGGATTTCACAGTATAGTGAACATGATAAACCATTGAAATTTCCCTTTTTAATACCTACACCTACGGGTCATCAAAATAATATAAATCTAAAAGCAACTATATTTGTCAAATCATTAAGGTTAATTGTTGACCACATATGATCCCATAGATTTACATGTAGCAAAAAGAAATCATTGCACTACTGTGCTATTCATTATACCGATTTATAAATATGCATAAAAAGAATGAAAACATATAGGCATAGATAAACATATGTACATATCTATGTAAATAATAAAGCCATCGATGACACTATCATATATGAACGGAATGTGATTATACATATTATACCTAACTGTTAACTGGGAATCGAAGAATAGATATAATAAAGCCACCGAAATATTATAAATCTCAATAATTAAACATATAATCACAACAAACAAATTAGAGTATAAATTTAACATAAATTTATCAAAGGATCATGAAAACAAGAAAGAAAAACACAAACCCTTCACTACCCATATGTTCATACAACCCTTACGGTGAATAGAGACCCCCTACCTCTAGTTTTGCGAAATTGATGATTTCCTATGGTGAAATCTCTCTCTAGGTTCTTCTCGCTATTCCTCTTTGCCTCTTCTCTCCATAACCTTAGTTTTTCTTTTGCCGGTTTGTTTCTCTCTTCCTCGGTAACCCTTCTTCTCTAATTCTCTTCTCTATTTATAAGCTCTAATTGAGTTTGTTACCAATCTTTTTAGATTACTATATGTCCTCTAGGTTTGTTACTAATCTTTTCAAATTATTATCTGCACCTCTTGAATATGTTACTATTATTTCAGTAATTACACCGTCTTGCTATTCACACTCCCCTCTACTTAAATAATTAAAGCACTACTCATCTCACTAACTACACCTCTTTTCTACCAAATTTTACTAATCCCCCCGTTTGCACTCTAATTTCTCTAAAAAAACTCTATTTTCTTTCTAAATATTATTTTCTCTCATTCTTTAATCGACTAACCAACCCATCTAGTTTCTTCTTACCTATTCTTCCATTAAATACGAATAATTAAATTAATAATATCAAACAAAGAAATACTATTAATAATATTAATATCATCTAATAATAATACTAATAAACTAATATTAAAAATCGGGGTGTTACATATATGGTGCATTGCAGGATTGATTTGGACGAGTTTTGGGTCAAAATTGTAAAATCTGCAGCACAGACCCGAAGAAACTCGCTATTAGCGAAATATTTCGCTAATAGCGAAATTCTTCAGAGCCCTGCCCAGAAAAAGTCGCTATTAGCGAAAGTTGTTGTAGTGACCATCATGCTTTTGGCTTGTTGGCTCAATGTAGGGTCGGTGGTGCATTCTGAAGCCTTTCTTTCATCGTTTTACAACTTTATAACCCCAAAACAACATCTAGGCAATGCACATAACATCAAATGATTCTTGAAATGAAAATCATGGTAATCTTAGCATATATGGCAAGAATGGCATAGAGAGTTTTAGCCGATTACTCGGGTAGAAATGAACTAAGAAAGGGATTAAAAGTAGAGCCTCGACATAGCTTGTCGAGAACTAGAAAGTTAAGTAAGAATTCTATGTAGGATAAGTCGCGAAGTATATTCTCTTCGCATATGATCTAGAAGGTTTAAGTATATAAGTTAAGCTGTGAATTGAAAGTTAATCTCTTCACAATGATCATGTATATGGTTTACCTCTAGTAGGATCGTTTAAGGATCCGAGGTAAAAGAGATAACATGTTTAGAATTAATCTTCATGCATGAATAGATCAAGACTTTTAAAGATATAAGTGCCATGTCTCCTATAATCCTTCGGAGGTTGGATTCAAGGGGTTCTCCAAGGGGAACGTGATTAGCCTTAAGGGGCCCGCATGTCACTTAGTAAGCAAGATGTAGTTGTCGTGTCTCTTGTGATCCACACTAGGTTGGACTCAAGGGGTTCTCCAAGGGGAATGGTTTAACCGTAAGGGAGCCGCGCGTCACTGCAGGAGTGCCGTTGGTTATACCTTAGATAGGTTTCCATCGGTTAGAAGGGATTGTGCTCGGGTTTACTCCACCCCGGGGCTCTCCATAAAATGAACTCAGATAATTGTTTGTTTGTTCAACGCTAACCTAATGAATGAATCTGACTATGCATATTGATTAGACATTTATATGTTATGTCATAGAGCCCTGACGTAGATCGTCAAGAATTAGTGAAGCCTTGACGTAGATCATCATGAACTAGTATGATAGCAAGAATGATATGTTGTTAGACACAATGTATTTATACAATAGAGCAAGTAGAGAAGGTTATGCCGATGACGATCTTAGGTTTCCCCTAATCGTCCGGTTTAGAATTGTGTCATGATTATAGTATGTGTAGGCCTCGATACGTAGAGCGTATCTTGGCATAGCGGTCTTAGATTCCCCTATGATGGATCTAGTATGCACGACTGTCTAGGAAAGCGTGACCACACACGTATAATCAACCGTCAGGTTGTATTGTAGACACGTGGTGACCGTAGGTTTTAACGGTAGTAATGTTGAGTAAGTCGGTAGAGAAA
Source organism: Medicago sativa (assembly GCF_051527215.1). Lineage (NCBI taxonomy): Eukaryota > Viridiplantae > Streptophyta > Magnoliopsida > Fabales > Fabaceae > Medicago > Medicago sativa. The sequence goes on along the minus strand of NC_140751.1, from coordinate 69,384,148 downwards.
CAAGTTAAGTTATTTGAAGTGGATGAAGTTAAGGTTGTATGTGGAAGTTTTACGTTAAGTTCTATGACAAATGAGATATTAATTTCCAATGTGTAGTGAATTGTATTGATTAATGTTAGTACTTGTTATACGAATGTTAAGAAATATTTTACGATATTCGGGATGAATGGGGTGCATTAGATCGCTTGAAAGACAAAAATTTTATGTAAAATATGTTTTTGGAAAATTGAGCCGAAGAAACTCGCCAATAGCGAAAATTTTGCTACTAGCGAAATTTTTCCAGAGGATTTCGCTGATAGCGAACCTGGGGCGAAATTTCCAGTTTTCTCTGAAAGCTGTTAGTTTTCCCTAGGGTCCGTAGTGGCTATTGGGGGTTGTCTTCGCAGTCTATTACGCAACAAAAACCCTTTATGATATCAAGAACCGAATGCACATCACATCCTAAGGAATTAAAGAAGAAAATGCATGAACAATTATTAACGGAATTAATCCAGTTCAAGGTAACATTAGAAGTTAATGTGGCAAGGGTTAAGAAGAAGCTTGTAGAAAGAGTTTCAAGGTTCCGGTTTATGGAATAGACGTAGTGGATGTGAAGACATGAGATAGAAAGTAAAGTGGTAAAGCGGTATGGGAAACCACAAGGTTCCTAGATGTTGTGAAGATATGAGTATTCCTCGAGTCTATGATTTGCTTAACTAACTTGCTAAGGCTCGTTGCCATGACGGATTTTAATGTTTGCAAAGTTTACATGATATTAGAAAAGATATACGCATATGGGTGATTGGAGTTGGCGTTCTTGAGTTTAAATGAAACTCTGCAGGTACCGGTCTGTTACGACTCGCGTAGAGTGGACTAAACTCACTGGAACCAAGATTTGATGGCACAGTTGTGTTGTCAACTCGTTCCGTGATTTTAGAGTAACGACTAGGACCCAGATTCACTATGTTTTTATATATGATGAAGAGACATCAACGCCAATGACCCATGTGCTAATTTATGAAGTTTTCTTAAAAAGAAAAATTAACGAGCAAGCATTGGTATGATTAAGAAAAATATAGTATGCGAGAATACGAAGATACAATGTTAGATGTTTAAGGAAGGTATGTCCGAGCGCAAGATGAGTCTGCCATGGAAAGTTGTAAGAACAATTCATGGAAATAGTAAGTATGTAGTAACAAAGATGTTCACTATGAGTCAAAATTGCTCGGGAAAGGTGTAAGTATGGTATTGATATGTCAAGAGGTAAGTTCACCTTGAGATTTAATCTTACAAGCAAAGGGTAGAGCAAGGTTGCAGAGTTGATTGCAACATAGGAAGTCTTGAAAAGAGTTCAAGAAGATATTAATGAAATGATAGGAAGAGTGTGAAGTTTCACTCGTCTCAACGGATTAGAGTGTTGGTTAGAGCCAACCGGTGGGAATCAGAGCAGTGCAACGGAAGTTAATCGGTAAAGTTGTTGACGGTAACCATGGAACATGGAATTTGGTAGTAAGCATCTTCGTGAAGAATGTTCGGCGTAGTAATACAATTTTAGTGAGAAGCATTAAGAGACGAGCGAGGAGTTCTCGAAATGATAAGTAAGGATCGATGCTTATACAGTCAGTGATGGTTAAGGTAAAAGTATAAAGGATGTATCTTCACCTAAGTAAGATAAGAAATACTAGAGTCGCCACAAATGAAGTAATCGGGTTGCCTAATTGGTGATGTCGAATGCGTACAAGAGTTGTTGGTTAGTCAGGAAGAGTATGTACTATGGTAAGAGAAATACGAATCATGAGTTATGCACGATGAGATTCATACCCTCTCATGTCATACTTGTTAGGTGATAACGATACTTGCTATGTTATGTCAAACCATGATTTTATAACTTTTAAATTTAAGATAGGTATTAAGGAACTTGGGAACGAAGTTTATTTTAAAAACATGATATTTTACATTGTTGAACTAATGAGGCGCGTCGTAAGCTAGTAAGCTCACTTAAGACGTGCAGATTTTAGGACCAACTCATCATTGGTGAGCTTGGGAACGAGTTGTAAACCTTTTTCAAAAATCTAGAGATACGTCCTGTGGCTCTGCAGTACTATTATGGATTTGGTTTCGCGATGTTTTTTTTTAAAGTCATGCAATTATTCATTCCAAGGACCCGCATACCAATGTTTATAAGATTTCTTAAAGTAAAATGATAGAACAAGTATCATTATTATCTAACAGTATGTGGCACTTGAAATTATGTAAGATATTATGGAAATTAAGGGTTTGACGAAGTGAGCAACAATGTTCCTCGAAGGGTCATTTGGGGCACACAAGTTATAATAAGAGTATTCAAGTGCAAATGGTCTAAGACGAAAGAATAATTAGCAAGCAAATTAAGACTGAATAATGAATGTCAAGTTATGGGTCACCCAGGAATTCGGGTGCAATGAGATCGTAATGGGATCGAAAGATTTCTTAAGACTCTGAGAAGAGATAAAGGATTCGTAGAATCACCAAGATAAGTAATGTAAATAAGAGCATGTGTCTCAAGTTATAGTAAAGAAGATTATGTATGTACTCTGTGTGTGCACAACATGATACTTTGAACACAAGTAAGCACTGCAGGGCCGAACCTGGATTCCAGTAGAACCCCAGTTAAAAGGCAAATCCTGAGTGTTTTTGTTATGAAAGGTTGCTTATATGTATGGATAGAGCCAAGCAGATAAGATATGACCATGATGTTTTTAAGTTAAGCCTAGAATTGGAGACAATCAATTCCGACAATATGAGGATTTCTACAAGATGTTATGTTTGAACTCGGTAAGTATTAAGTGATTTCTAAATTTCGAGGACAGAATTTTTTAAGGGGGTAGAGTGTAATATCCCGCTTATCAGTATCGGAATATTACCAGTCGATCGTGCCAGAGGATTAATGTTATGGAAAGTATGTATGATGGAAATGATTATTAATGACATAAGTCAGGTACGAGTTAAGTATCACTGTTGGATAAACGCGTTTAAAACGAAGGGCAATCTCGTACGTTCGCGCAAGGGAGTATATAAGTGTTTTTGGGGCCAAAATTATTCATTTCCACTTCTGTTTCTCTCTCTAGGTTTGAGAGAACGAATTCTCTCCTCCCTCTCTCTAAGAGGCCACCCCCTTTCCCTATCCTAACCCACTCAAACTCTTTCAAGATCAACAAGTGGTAACCAAGCATGGATTATGGAAGCTTTAAGGACAAGAAACAACAAAGAGAATGGATAGAAGCTTGGATTCAAAGATTAGGGTTTGATCTTTGGGAAGCTTGAAGCTTGAAGAAATTGCAAGAACTTGTTTAGGTGAGTTCTATAGATAGTTTCCTACCTTTCGGATGTGTAAATTCTTGTGAGAAAGTATGGATTTTTGTTAATTAGGGGTTTAGAACCCTAGAGTCCCTTTGGCCGATTCTTGTTGTTTGGATGTTAAATTGCCATGAAATATGTTTATAAATGTTTCTATATGTTGCTGGATGTATATGGTGCATTGCAGAATCGATTTGGACGAGTTTTGGGTCAAAATTACAAAATCTGCACCACAGACCCGAAGAAACTCGCTATTAGCGAAATATTTCGCTAATAGCGAAATTCTTCAGAGCCCTGCCCAGAAAAAGTCGCTATTAGCCGATTACTCGGGTAGAAATGAACTAAGAAAGGGATTAAAAGTAGAGCCTCGATATAGCTTGTCGAGAACTAGAAAGTTAAGTAAGAATCCTATGTAGGATAAGTCGTGAAGTATATTCTCTTCGCACATGATCTAGAAGGTTTAAGTATATAAGTTAAGCTGTGAATTGAAGGTTAATCTCTTCACAAAGATCAAGTATAAGGTTTACCTCTAGTTGGATCGTTTAAGGATCCGAGGTAAAAGAGATAGCATGTTTAGAACCAATCTTCATGCATGAATAGTTCAAGACTTTTAAAGATATTAGTGCCATGTCTCTTGTAATACTTCCGAGGTTGGATTCAAGGGGTTCTCCAAAGGGAACGAGATTAGCCATAAGGGGCCCGCATGTCACTTAGTAAGCAAGATGTAGTTGTCGTGTCTCTTGTGATCAACACTAGGTTGGACTCAAGGGGTTCTCCAAGGGGAATGGTTAAGCCGTAAGGGAGCTGCACGTCACTGCAGGAGTGTCGTTGGTTATACCTTAGATTGGTTTCCAATGGTTAGAAGGGATTGAGCTCGGGTTTACTCCACCCCGGGGCTCTCCGTAAAATGAACTCAGATAATTGTTTGTTTTTTCAACGCTAACCTAATGAATGAATCTGACTATGCATATTGATTAGACATTTATATGTTATCTCATGGAGCCTTGACGTAGATCGTCAAGAATTAGTGAAGCCTTGACGTAGATCGTCAGGAACTAGTATGATAGCAAGAATGATATGTTTTTAGACACAACATATTTATACAATAGAGCAAGTCAAGAAGGTTATGCTGATGACGATCTTAGGTTTCCCCTAATCGTCCGGTTTAGAATCGTGTCATGATTATAGTATGTGTAGGCCTCGATACGTAGAGCGTATCTTGGCATAGCGGTCATATATTCCCCTTAATCGCCATGACACGTATAGTGATAGCAAGACCTATAACAAGTTAAGAAGAACCTATGAATGGTCTAGTATGCACCATCGTCTAGGAAAGCATGACCATACACGTATAATCAACCGTCAGGTTGTATTGTAGACACGTGGTGACCGTAGGTTTTCCCCGAGGTTACCTATAGCCTAGGATTAGGTAGAACTCACTGAGACATTATGTCTCATCCCAATCCTTATTTGTTTTAGATAACCAGGTTGGTAAGGCAAGCTAGTAGCCGAATGGATATGTTCACCAAGTGTTCGTTCGTACCCGCTGTAGGATGCTATGGATCTCAAGGATGCTCTTACTATGTTTTAGACAAAGTTATGTATACTCTTGTGTACGAACGCTTATGATTGTATATGATATTCATTCGGAGTTTTTTTTGTTGTAAATTTTTAATGTATCCAGTACTAAAGATAACGCACATGCTAAACTTTCTAGATACGTTTAGTGTGGGTGTTACAAGACTCTTTTCAAATTTCAATGTACATTAATTATGATATTACAATTTTACACTTTAAAAACGAAGTCATTAATATTTAACTTTCTATGCATCGTATGGGTACCAATGCTAGTGATTTTATATATAAAAATACTATATAATACATTAAAAAAAAATTCGTATGTCCTCTTTCTATTATCAAAGGTTGATTATTAAATTAAAAAAATAACGGATTCTAATGATTAGCAATATTTTTACATTTCATAATAATCATTCTAATTTTAGAAAGAGCTTTTTAAAACTCCTTTATATATAAAAATATTTAATTGTTTTTTGTGCAACACGCGCTTTATACACTATAAAATGATCAAATCATATTCTATTTGTTACATGTAAAGGGAGAAAAATATGTCTAAAACTCTCAAATTTATATATATTATGATTTTATTTCTTTCCCTATTCCTTGTTGCAGAAAGTTTTTCCAGTAAGCAACTTTTATAATCCTTTTAAAATTTCATTCTTTAGTATTGAATTTTTTTTTTTTTGTGAAGGATTCTTTAGTATTGTATGTAATATATATTCACACTCTTTTGTATTGTTTTAGTAACATTATTTTATTCTATTTTGTTCATTACAGCGGGTATACCTTGTAAGACTCATAAAGAATGTCCAAACACTTCGACTCACAAGTATTTATGCCTTAGAGATGAATGTTTTATCACTGCAATCAAGTGGCCATTGGGAGATTCCTTGATTTAGTAATAGGGTTAAATATGTTTTTGGTCCCTAGAAAATTGCGACCTTCTAAGTTTAGTCCTTACTTAAATTTAATAGCTTTTTTAATCCCTACAAAAAAAATTACTTATAATTTTAGTCCCTGCTAAAATAATTTTTTTTTAATTATCCTTAAACTCTTAAATTTTTTAACGATTCTTTTTATACAAGTTTAGAACACTATGAAAGGTTCATTTACTAAAATCTATAATTTTTTAACATGAAATAAATTAAATATAAATTTTTTAAAACGACAAATGTTTAAGATATAAGTAACAAAAATATGGACGTAGAAATCAAATTTTTGCGATATTTTTTTCTGATGACCTTTTAATAACGTTCTTAACACGCCTGTAAAAAATTGTTGAAAAACTTAAGAGTTTAAGCATAAATTAAACAAATTTGGATTGAGTAAGGACTAATATTTAGTGCAGAAATTTTTTGTAGGGATTAAAAAAACTATTAAAATTAAGTAAGGACTAAACTTACAAGGTCGTAATTTTGTAGGGACCAAAAACATAATTAACCCTTGGTAATACCCTACTTAATACATTGCATGAGTACCGTACTTTAGAGAGTATACTTATGCAATATAGGGATTAATAATGTGTTTTTTTCACTAAAAAAATCTACGCAATTTAACTTTTGCTAGATTATTCTACGGTTTCCATTCATCTGCTGTGATCATGGAGCCTAATAATTATATCTTTTATTTTTTTTTGTCAAAAATTATATCTTTTATTTATTTATTTTGTAATCTATGAACCTTGCAATTAACTATGGCTTATTATTAGCATTCTCATTCGCTAAGAATCTATTTAGGTCTACGGTTTCATATAGAATAACAGAAAGACGGCTAGGTTCCAATAATATCAATAGCATTACATTACAAAATGTTAGAATATATATATATATATATATATATATATATATATATATATATCTGTGTGTGTGTGACCATCACTGACCATATCACATGAGAATGACTTTTATATATGAGAATGATCTGAGAATGAATTGCAACCATCTAATTTAAAAACAAGAGTTGAAATTAAAACAACTTAAGTGAGTCATGTGCCATGTGATTATTCTCTCACTCACTTCCATCATTCACGTTTCAGTATCTGCCTTAACCCTTCTTCTTCCTTCAAAAGCTCGCGTGTCTTCTTCTCCTCACCATTAACAATCTTTACCATGTAAACATTGTTGTTCATTAATCCCTAAAATCAATTTCAAGTGGTGAACCTTGTTGTTTATCAAGAACAATTTTTCAGATCTCATTTAAATATACAATCTTTACCATTTGTGTCTTCTCCATATCTCCTTCCCTCACAAATCTTCTGTCTCCGACCATTCACATTAAACAAATCTCTTTGAATAATTTTAAATTAATGTATAATTTGGCATGACTTTTAATGGTAACATATGGATATTCCCAAGCTTACATATGAAGCCATATGTCAGCAATAAATGCGTATACTTGATTGTCAATTTCTCCCATTTTTTGTTGACCTTCCATTTGCCCTCAAATTTGAATCGTCATTTCCCTCTTCAAAGCAATTAATTCGCCACTAATCTCAATTATTCTCTTCCAATCTTCCCAAACACCATTAACCCATTTTGCTGAACCTCTTCTACATTCGCAAGCATTAATGATTGATTAGGAGTTTTTCCAATGACAATATTATGTTTTTCCAATGAACACACCCATTAATAATAGACACTCTCTTTCAAAATTCTAATGGTAGATTAGCAATATACAACACCCTTAATATTCCGTAAAAGTTTAACTTTCAAATAGACAACTTTCAAATCTACTATTCCCTCTGTCCCTTTATCTAAGCACCCATTTGATTTTATTTTTGTCTCTAAATGTAAACCCCTTTTCAAATTACTAGATGCATTCATTATTTTTTTCCTAAACATACCCCTAATTAATACTACTAACTTGTCTTGAAATATGAAAAGTCAAATTTAATACATATACAAACAAATGACAATTTAGTAATATTAACACACAAAATAGACACATTAATTGCACTAACAACTTTTCTTAATAAATGTGAAAAATGCAAAAGGTGCTTAATTAGATATAGGGAAGGAGGGAGTAAGACTCAAGTTTTTCTCCTCTCCTCTGCACACATATCTAAATTTTCTAAATCATTGGTTTTAAATGCCTCTCACCCACTCAGCAATGCCACCATCGGCAACTTCTTATGCTGGTATGAACTCAAGCCCTCTTTTTGTTTCTATGGTTTCTGACCATACTAACATAATTTGTTCATGTGGCGGAGAATCGCGCACCAATTCGCGGGCACCGAATTCTGGTACTTTGACGAACCTCGTACCCATCAATTTGTGTGGAATTCGCAACAAATGACGTACCAATCGTACTAGAGAAAGAATAGCACAAGTTTGGTTGGGAAAAAAGGTTTGAACTATAAAATAAGAGTTATGCTATATACAGCGAAAGTTTCCTTTCGCGAATGCCACGAGCGTGTTATGAATTTTTTTCCTTAAGAGATAATATTCCGTGTGAAACCCAACAAAAAGTAATCACAATGTCTATGTTCTCTATTAAGTCAATTTTGTGCCCTTGATCAAAGCACACACTCATTCCAATGGAAAAAATATACTACATCCGTTCCTTTTTAATTGTCACTTTTTCACATCTTACACAAACCAAGACAATCAATAAATGTTACTACTTTTGATACAATTGTTTTTGTTTTCACTATAATGACCTTATTAATTTAATATTTCATTTCATATGTTTCTCTCTCCGCAATAAATATATAAGGGTAATATTGATAAAAACAACATTCAATGTTGCATTGAACTTTAAAAGTGACAGTTAAATAGGAACAAAAAACGATACGAATACGCACGTTTAAGGAAGGAGGGCATAATAGTCAATTGAGCTTAAGGACTATATAAGGAATTTTGGCCCAAAATATTCATTTTTCATACAAGCTTCTCTCTCTAGGTTTAGAAACTTTTTCTTGCTCTCTCTTCTCTCTCTAGGAACCGATCCATTCCTTCAATCTTTTCCTCAAAGTTGTCCAGAATTTTGTGAGCAAGTGATCAAGAGAACTTTGGATGTGTAGGAGCAAGCATCTTCAACCTTTTTACCTTCTCAATCAAGAGTAGTGATCTAGGGTTTTGAAGTAGGAGGACTTGTAATCAACTTCAAACACTTCAAGTGAGTTCTTAGATAGATTTCTACCCTATGGGTGTGTGTTTATCATAGCTCATGCTTGATTTAAGCTTAGGAGATATATATATATATATATATATATATATATATATATATATATATATATATATATATATATATATATATATGTTTACCTTTATGATTCAATCGAGAGACTAAGATGTTTTTATGTTATGCCTTGTATTATACCTTGTCCATTATGTTCACTCGCAGTCTAGAAATGATAACAGGTTCAAGCAAATGGATTGAGATGAAGTTTTCAAAAAAATCTGCAGAACATCTGCGCTATTCGCTTGAACCACGCCATTAGCGAAAATCTGCAGAAATCCTTCAAGAACCACGCTATTAGCTTGAGTCATGCTAATGGCGAAATTTTGCAGCAACTTCCAGAGGCATACGCTAATAGCGTGATTCTGGCATGGCTGGAATTTTCCTGCGCTATTAGCGTAGCTTGCGGGAAGTGTGTACCTTTCTGCAGTTTTCAAACAACATCTTATTCTTTACTCTTGCCATTTTGATTTGTATTGAAAGGAGCATCATCAATCCACTTGTTTTCCTTCTTAAAATTCTTTAACAATTCAAAGAGACCCCTCTTATGCTTGAACATGTATCAAGTGACCCTAGACCTCCTTGCTTGGAAGATAATGGAAAGGTAAATGTTATGAATAATTTTGAGTATTTATCAAGGAACTCTAGAGAAGGCATTAACATATAGATTGGGTAGAATTTCTATAGTATGAGAAACATAGAGACTTGACCTAGTGGTCGAGAGAATAGATAGTAATCTTGCAAGAGTATAGTGATGAATAATGCGAATAATATTTACTTAAGACAAGAAGCGATGTATATTACTACGTATATAGACGAGTATGAATATGTATGCATACGAACATGATTAATATAAGATGTAGGTGCTCGTGTCTTTTGTCATCCACGTTAGGGGGATGCAAGAGGTTCTCGATCTAAGGAGAATAGTTCAAGCCGTAAGGGACCCACACGACACTGAGGGAGTCCGATGTACGTACATCGGTCATGTATGGGATAGTTCTCGGGGTTACTCCACCCGGAGCTCTCCGTAAAACGAACCAAGATAATGTTGTTTGATTCACGCTAACATAATGAATATGACCATGCATGATTATGATTATGTTAAACATGAACAAGTACTGGAATAGAGCATGAAATGAATGTTTTACCGAAGACGAACTTAGGGTTCCCTATTCGTCCGGTACAGGGTCGTGTCATGAATCTTAGAGTAGGCTTCGGTGCGTTTGACGTATCTTAGCAAAGCGGTTCTAGGATCCCTTGACCGCCATGACATGTATGATATAGTTAAGCCTATAACATGTTATGAAGAGTCTAAGACGGATTCTAGTGTGCACTTCCGTCTAGACAAGAATATCCACACACGTATAATCAACCGGCAGGTTGTATTTTAGACACGTGGTAACCATAGGCTTTTCCCCAAGGTTATCACTAGCCTAGGGCTAGGAAGAACTCACTGAGGCATTATGTCTCATCCAACTCCTTATTTGTCCAGTTCACAGGTTTCACGAGGTAAAGGTAAAGAAAAAGTCTTGGAGTGATCGTGTTATCTCGAAGCTTTCATGGTGTGGATTAAAGATGCATATGTTACATTACGAGTCGTGTTGTTATATATATTTTGTATTTGTACCTTGTTGTGACAAAAGCTGGTGTAATAATGTAACATAAGAACTTTGGAATGTTGGTGTATTTAGACGTGAGACTTATCGTCGTATCATATTGTATAATTAATGTATCCAATATCACTTTTGGCACTCGTTTGAATATTCTAGATATTTTCAAATACGGGTGTTACAGAGGGAGTATATGAAATGACCAAAATGAAATGAAAAAAATTGGTCTTTTAAGTTAGATGTTTTTAATAAATTGGTCCTTTAAATTTTTACATGATAAATTGTTTTTTTTTAAGTCATAAAATATATGCATCATTACTCTCGTTCTATCAAATTCACTTAAAAGGTGGTTATCTGACCCTTTAATGTTAAGTTGGTAGATCCAAATTTACCACTTTCAAGAGTTTATATGTGTATTATTTAATTTTGGTTTGAAACGAAATCAATCGCTTGATTTATAATGTTGTTGACAATATATTTATGTAAAATTATGTTTGGATTCGAAAACAAATATAATAAAACGTGTGTAAATAATCTTGTTTGATGACAAAAGTCTGTTGTGAATTTGTCACCTCAACGTTAAAAGGTTACGTAAACACCTTTTAACGGACTAATAAAAAAAGATAACAGTGTAAATATTTTATAAATTTAAAGATGTGTTAAATATGTTTTTAGTCCCTAAAAAATCATGAATTTTCAAATTTAATCCCTATAAAAATTTAATAGTAATTTTAATACTCTATAATACTGCAATTTGTAAGATTAGCACAAATATCTTGGGAGGTAAACATAAAAGAATAACTTATTACAAATATCTAATCTAAAATATCGTGGGAGGTAAAAATATGAGTTAGGAATAAAATAAATAAGGGAAATGTTATCTTGTGCCCTCAAGGCACAAGTTAAGAAGGCAAAGATAGAAATATTTTGTTGGTAATTATGTATTCAATATTCTTGAAATTTGAAATCTTATCTTTTCAAGACAAAATTTATTATTTAATTCCATTTTTAGATTCTTAACATGTGCCCTGAGGGCACAAGTTAATACTACCCAATAAATAAACTAAAATCCACTATCTCCGACTTTTACGGGAATCATGAGGATGTGAAATCAACGGATTAGATTATATCCGTGCCCTTCATTTTTCGCTCTTTCATAATATTACCCTAAAATAAATAAACGGCGATTTGCACTGTATGCTTTGGATAAGGTTTAAACAACATAGTTGTGTATTTATGCTACAAGCTGTCTGTCAGCCTTTGAATGATGTGTGTCATTTCATCTTATAGTGTTGGCCTTATTTCTTTTGGACACTGGAACGACGAACCGTCGCATATCGAAGCTTTATACCCCATACATACCGAATTCTTCACATATTGTGCACCGCGAACTCGTACCTGTATCGCATACCAACATGAATTATGAACTATGTGACTATGTTTCTGACTGATACAAAATTAGAAAGCGTACTAACTTATATCGAAGTAATAAAATTTATAAGATTTATATCCATAGGGACTGTTTCAACTTCTGCTCGGTAGTAACGTTATTATTAAGGATGTATGTAAAATGGGGGGTGCACTAAGGCAATTGGTTTGGATTGCAAATGTAAATAAAAATGGTTCAGGTAAAATTGGTTTGAGAAATTATATGGAGAGATGACTAGGTCATTCGATTCATCTGCTCATCGTTCATTAGCAACCTGTTTCTTAAGTCTACGAACGCTATAAAGTTAACGACAAATTAACAAAATAGCTTAGGTCAATCCCTTGATCCTAAACCCTCTTTTATGATTATAATTCCCTAATCCCTTAGGTGAACCGATAATCATCAAAGGTTTTAAGTCCGTTAATTCAATTATCACAACCTAACAACGCTCCATCCCTAGATTGTCCGTTAGATTGAACAATATAAATATGTCAGAGTTACACGCTAGTGTCAGTAGTCATATATACTCTAAAATCAGTTATATTTGGTCAGAATCATAAAAGCATTAAGAACAATTTATACTGAATAAACTAGAATGACATTCATAAAGATTAAGAGTTACAGGTTACATAAACATGAGCTAGAACAGAATCATCTCTTGACCTAATCACAAAGGATCTAGCTACTCATCATGGCTAAAGCATTAATAACTAATATGAAAGAAGGATTCATCACATGAAGTTGGTAACCGGATATGAGTTTTGATGGTCTCCAACCTTCTCTCCAGATCTCCAGCTCCAAAAGTACGTTTTTCTCTCCAAAATTTCCAACCCTTGGCTCAGAACACAACTTGGCTTTTATAATAAAAATCTGATTCACGCTAAAATCGTAGTTCGATCCTCCAAATCGTAGTACGATTGCCTCATAAATATCAAACCTGAATCGACGCGCCATCGAAATAGTAGCACGATGTACGGAAATCGTAGCATGATGTAAGGAAATCGTACTACAAAATTTTTATAGACAAAATGCCACAAAACTGCTCACAAATCGTACTATGATGCTTCATATCGTAGCACGATTTTCCACTTGCTCCAGCGTATAAAATCAATCCTTTTGTAGCTTCTAACTCATGCAGAATCACCTGAACTCGACTAAAATTACATAAAAACTGTAACAAAAGTGTTATATGACCCAGTGTCATCACAACCCCAAACTTGCATCGTTACTTGTCTTCAAGGAACTTACTTTTAAAAATGGACTTTAACAGTAAAATAACACCTACCTAATCATTGGTAAATCAAAAGTTCATCTTCTAGTTAGCATTAGTGGGCTAACTTGCTTGCCATAACATTCATTCCACAACTTCACGCAACATCATTGAAAAGGTTCACACAGTCGACACACTAACCACTATATTGCCAAAACTTGAAAAGATTCTAAACATCAATCAAAGTTACATTACAATACACACTTTTAAGGACTTTCAGGGTGTAACGGGGCTAAGGTCACAGGTGGGATTATTTGGGAAGTAGGCTTAAAATAACGAATTGGAGTTAAGCATTTCCTACTTACTTTGGCAATTTGGAACACCACAACCTGAAATAATTTGCTTAAATTTGAGAACTAGAAAACACAACAGAAGTTCCGGATCACTCAATTTACAAGTCTTTGTCTCAATTTATTTCATAACTATATACACACATTATTTTGAGTTGATTTTTTTTTTTTGGTATCAACTTGATTGAATATTTTTTCTTTATATATATTTTTTTTCATTTTTGAATTGAGACAATGTGATCTATTATTTACTCATGTTCTCTATATCCCTCACCCCAAACTTAAAATGTTGTTATCCCATGAGCAACCCCAAACTTAGACTTTTGCAAACACATAATAATTGCCTAACTCCAAAAATTGGGTTAAAATCCTAAGGTCTCTAGGCTTGTAATATGGTTTGTCACCGAAACAACGGGGTCTAACCTATTGGCTTAAAATTGGCTTAAAAATGGGAAAAATTCAATGCAACAAGTATGCTTCAAAGGCTCAAGGTACAAGCACTTTGCCTTAGTGTGTAAGTAACGTAATCAATTGACATAAAGAAAATTCGCAAGTCCCAGAAATAATATTAGCATGGAACACTCATATTTTGTGAAAATTGAAAAACAAAGATTTGGCTTTGGAACTTACTGGCTGAGGTTTATGGAAGTTGTCAAAATTCACACTACCGTACACTTCAACAAAGGAACCTCATGCAAGCTCTACCTCCTTGAACTTTTGATAAACCATTGAAGAACAAATGCTACTAGACTGGTAAAATTCAAGAAAAAAGCAAATTCATTAATAATAAACAAGTGCAGATGCAATTATAAAACATAGGGGAATACAGAATTCATAACACTAGCAGCAGTCACACACATTTTATTTTATTTTTGAAAAGAAATACCAGCCAAATAAACGAAATTAGAAAATATGATGGGTTGTCTCCCATCAAGCGCTTTCTTTTACGTCATTAAGCTTGACGCCTCAGCCACTGTTAGGGTGGCAAATATGAAAGAAAGAATACGTCATCTTTCTTCTTCCTCTTGTTTGGTAGGAATTCCATGAACTTCATACAAAGTAGCAGATGCTCCCATGCGCTCACCGTTAATCCATTGGAAATTAAGCTCTCCCACCTTAAAGAAGGATATGTATTCATTTGCACATGAGTGAGTTCTTCAGACCCCATTTGTTGAGACTTCAGGTAGAGACCAACACTCATAACTTGTGGACTGTCTTCCACCACAGTAGTCTGACACTCAGTCTCCATCTCAACCAACTTTTGCTGAGACTCATATGCTTTCTCAACAAGATCACCACACTGAACTTCCAATTTCTCAAATGAAACTTGATTTAATCTCAAGAAATCATCTACAATTGAATATTGTAATCGATGTTGATAAACTTTTTCAGCCCTTCACAATTTGTACCCCGATGATTCGCCTTATAAAGATCACATCTCGCATTTAATCTTGAGATTTGATTGTCCCATTGTTTTATCTTCCAAGAAATCAGATATTTTTCATACTCCAACGTAACAATCTCCTCTGTGTCATAAAGGCGTAACCTGTGTACTAACCTGTCTATCATAGCTGCAAAACTTGGATAAACTTTTTAGCAGCAAAGAACGATGAGATAAACATGAAGATCATAAATCATAATATATTTTTTTTTCAATTTTTTAATATATAGAAAAAAAATGTAAATGCCAGAAATCCTAAACAATGACGAAATTTCCAAGCTGAAATGATTCAACAGTCCCCGACAACGGCGCCAAAA
This sequence comes from Medicago sativa, assembly GCF_051527215.1. Classification (NCBI taxonomy): domain Eukaryota; kingdom Viridiplantae; phylum Streptophyta; class Magnoliopsida; order Fabales; family Fabaceae; genus Medicago; species Medicago sativa. Next base: position 69,368,719 of record NC_140751.1, on the reverse strand, counting down.
ACTTGTTACATAATTAGCAAGCGTACTAACTTATATCGAAGTAATAAAATTTATAAGATTCGTATCCATAGGGACTGTTTCAACTTCTACTCGGTAGTAACGTTATTATTAAGGATGTATGTAAAATGGGGGGTGCACTGAGGCAATTGGTTTGGATTGCAAATGTAAATAAAATTGGTTCAGGTAAAATTGGTTTGAGAAATTATATGGAGAGATGACTAGGTCATTCGATTCATCTTCTCATCGCTCATTAGCAACCTGTTTCTTAAGTCTACGAACGCTATAAAGTTAACGACAAATTAACAAAATAGCTTAGGTCAATCCCTTGATCCTAAGCCCTCTTTTCTGGTTATAATTCCCTAATCCCTTAGGTGAACCTATAATCATCAAAGGTTTTAAGTCCGTTAATTCAATTATCACAACCTAACAACGCTCCATCCCTAGATTGTCCGTTAGATTGAACAGTATAAATATGTCAGAGTTACACGCTAGTGTCAGTAGCCATATATACTCTAAAATCAGTTATATTTGGTCAGAATCATAAAAGCATTAAGAACGATTTATACTGAATAAACTAGAATGGCATTCATAAAGATTAAGAGTTACAGGTTACATAAACATGAGCTAAAACAGAATCATCTCTTGACCTAATCACAAAGGATCTAGCTACTCATGACTAAAGCATAAATAACTAATGTGAAAGAAGGATTCATTACATGAAATTGGTAACCGGATATGAGTTTTGATGGTCTCCAACCTTCTCTCCAGATCTCCAGCTCCAAAAGTACGTTTTTCTCTCCAAAATTTCCAACCCTTGGCTCAGAACACAACTTGGCTTTTATAATAAAACTGTGTCATAAAGGCGTAACCTGTGTACTAACCTGTCTATCATAGCTGCAAAACTTGGATAAACTTTTTAGCAGCAAAGTACGATGAGATAAACATGAAGATCATAAATCATAATATATTTTTTTTTCAATTTTTTAATATATAGACAAAAAATGTAAATGCCAGAAATCCTAAACAATGACGAAATTTCCAAGCTGAAATGATTCAACAGTCCCCGACAACGGCGCCAAAAGCTTGTTACATAATTAGCAAGCGTACTAACTTATATCGAAGTAATAAAATTTATAAGATTCGTATCCATAGGGACTGTTTCAACTTCTACTCGGTAGTAACGTTATTATTAAGGATGTATGTAAAATGGGGGGTGCACTGAGGCAATTGGTTTGGATTGCAAATGTAAATAAAATTGGTTCAGGTAAAATTGGTTTGAGAAATTATATGGAGAGATGACTAGGTCATTCGATTCATCTTCTCATCGCTCATTAGCAACCTGTTTCTTAAGTCTACGAACGCTATAAAGTTAACGACAAATTAACAAAATAGCTTAGGTCAATCCCTTGATCCTAAGCCCTCTTTTCTGGTTATAATTCCCTAATCCCTTAGGTGAACCTATAATCATCAAAGGTTTTAAGTCCGTTAATTCAATTATCACAACCTAACAACGCTCCATCCCTAGATTGTCCGTTAGATTGAACAGTATAAATATGTCAGAGTTACACGCTAGTGTCAGTAGTCATATATACTCTAAAATCAGTTATATTTGGTCAGAATCATAAAAGCATTAAGAACGATTTATACTGAATAAACTAGAATGGCATTCATAAAGATTAAGAGTTACAGGTTACATAAACATGAGCTAAAACAGAATCATCTCTTGACCTAATCACAAAGGATCTAGCTACTCATGACTAAAGCATAAATAACTAATGTGAAAGAAGGATTCATTACATGAAATTGGTAACCGGATATGAGTTTTGATGGTCTCCAACCTTCTCTCCAGATCTCCAGCTCCAAAAGTACGTTTTTCTCTCCAAAATTTCCAACCCTTGGCTCAGAACACAACTTGGCTTTTATAATAAAAATCTGATTCACGCCAAAATCGTAGTATCCTCCAAATCGTAGTACGATTGCCTCATAAATATCAAACCTGAATCGACGCGCCATCGAAATCTTAGCACGATGTAAGGAAATTGTACTACGAAATTTTACGAGACAAAATGCCACAAAACTGCTCACAAATCGTACTACGATGCTTCATATCATAGCACGATTTTCCACTTGCTCCAGCATATAAAATCAATCCTTTTGTAGCTTCTAACTCATGCAGAATCAACTGAACTCGACTAAAATTACATAAAAACTGTAACAAAAGTGTTATATGACCTAGTGTCATCACTGACCAATTAAGGTATGGATAGTTACAATAATCTTCTTGGGAGGGTTTTAATCTGATATTTTTTTTTCTCATTTACTAATTTCTTTTAGGGTACTCCCGTCAATTTTAGGGTATATTTGAGAAGGGATGGGATATTTAGCTCTGCAAATCTATGTGTTTCATCAAAGGAATAGATTGATTGATAAAATCAATTTTAAGAGCTTCTCCTAGCGGATGGTTTAACAGATACCCTCCGTTTCTAAATATAAGTAAAATTTACTTTTTAGGTTCATACATTTAATGATATATATGGTCCATAAACTTTCAGCAAGTATTCAATTAATTTAGATTTGTAAGTTTAAATCGCATGCATTCAAAGCATTGTAATCCAGTAATCTTATTAGTACCTATATAAAGTTGTTAATAATCTTCTTTCGATAAATCGACAAGTTTTATCTAATGTACGGAATTAAAAATTGTTTCATATTGTACAAAAAAGGAGTTTTTTTTTTCATGAACTATTGTTTGAATTTGTTATATCTCTATGTTTGTGATGAACAAACATATGGTAAAATGACTCTTTAAGGGCAGTTCTTGCAAGTAAGTAAAAAAACATCTTGCCGCCTATGTAACAGATGTAGGAACACACCCTTTTTGTTCTCGGTTTTGTAGTTTTAGGTTCTGATTTTTTGCTTTTGTTATACATAGGAAGAAAACCAGAGAGCATATCACTCGTTTGACCATATAACTATCATATTTGTCTACTTACAAATGAGGATGATTTGTTTGTTTACTCCTTTTGAACTAATAGCAAATTAGCAACATATTCTTTTCTTAGTGTTGTTTCCTACTTAAATATGATTGAGATTTGAGATTATAGTAGAAGTCTATAATCAATACATGGAAGAAGCAGTAGCTCTCATTCTAAATATAAAACTTATTAGGTGCCTTGGCATACTAGATGCCATATCTGAAGGTTTTCTTTGTCATTTTAATTATGGTCAGTCTAGGTAAGTTGCTTCATTTTTCCGTTTCTTTATCTGGTTGCTTTGAAGCATTGAGCATTGGTTGCATATAGGGTGATTGGGCATGATTGTTTTATGATTCTTAACTTTACCTGTGATAGCATGTTACTTCTATGCTTGCTAAATAATGACCAAAGGCAATTACAATTTGATAATTTCTGCAACTATTATAATTTAATTACTTCATATTTTGACAATTCTATGACATATTTGTTCATCTTAAATAGACACTTTCATTATCTATTTTTGTAGGCTGAATGGTTTTGCAATAGCCAAATTCGACACTGTGAAGCTTGGAAGAAAAATGATTATGCAAGTTGAAACAAAAAATACAATTAGGATATATGTGAAAAGTTACATCATATTTTTTTCGGCTTTGTGATCATGGTGGTTAAGCTGCATGGATTACTGAATCCAATGTGTGTGTGTAAGGGATGGAAGTTTGGATGGAGCACTTAGGGATGTTTCTCATGGTTGTTGGATGTTCACATCTTCAATTTGGTTTTTGGCGTTTTCTGTTGAGACTTTTCATTTCCAATTTTTGTCTTTGATACTTACAAGTTAAACAAATATCAAAAGCATTTCTTCATGAATTTGATTTAGTTGATTTTAAAATGTCAGCTAAATTTGATTAGCATAACATATATTATACAAATTTGATTGGAATGCTAATCGTTGATTCGTTTCATTCTTGAGAAATGTAATGGTTCCTACTTCATATTGGCTTCTGATTTGATTTGCAGGTTTGATTGGCCACTGATAATTTTCCAGGTTTGATTGGTAGATTGCCATCTCATACATGATACATATAATGAAGCTTCAAAATGCCCAGCTTTTAAATCTTGATGTATGTTGTGTTTATGTCCATTTTTCTTGGCTTCTTTTTAAATATTTGGTTGGCTTTTTTGTGTTGTTGCTTTAGGAAATTCTTTTATCCTTTTATCTTTAATTGAATTGCTGCATTTTCTACCCTCTGATAGAATTCCTAAGTCAATTCAAAGACTCACTTCATTCACATGTAACATTCCCCTTTCAAATTAGTAACGTGTCCGCAATTTGCTTATTATTTTTTTGGTATACGTTTCTAGATTAAAATTTTATATGTCCACAACTTATTAATATTTCAAGAGTAATTTGCTTCGTAATCTTTCTAACATGAATATTCCCTATTATCCTCTTAAAACTGCAATTTAGAAAGTTGTTGTAACATTGGTTGTTTTAAACATGATTTTTGTGTACTCTGCAACTTACCGTGGTTCAACAAGTCATGACAAGAAACAATTAAAAAAAGGCATCCTTAAATACCAATTTTGACTCTGCATCAAATGGTTTGGACATCTGAAGCTTCTTGCTACTGCTACTAGAAATAATCTCAACTATAAGCGCTATGAAATATAGTTCTCCCATTTTTTTATGTTATTCTCGGTAGTGGTTTTGACTTTTGACACATGTTTGGAATTGAATTTTTATTTGGCCACTGTTTCTGATCTTACTCGAAATGTTGCGAGCTCTCGGTGCATCACCATGAGGGAATCCTTGAACAATTGTTGGGACTTCATATCTCCATCAATATATCTTTTATTGATCATCTCTAATTCTATCTACTTTTCTCAATTATATCTAATTCTATCTTAATTATGACATGATTATCTCTAATTCTATCTTAATTATGATTATCTCTAATATATAAACACTACCTACTTTTCTCAATCGAGTCATGATTATCTCTAATTCTATCTTAATTATGACATGGTATAATCATCTTAATTCGATCGAAATGTTTGGTTTTTACACTTGATGTCCAATAAAGTTTAGATAAACTTTGAAATTTAAGAATTTTAAGATATGAAAGTTATTAAGAAATTGTCAAAGTGTTTTTGCAATGTTGATTTTGACAAATTAAGGGCTGGTAAAATTCATTGTTGCGGATTCGATGAGAAAACTCACACCAATAACAACTTGATGTGTGGAGCAAGGGATAATAAAGCAACCAATAATCAAAGTGAATAGAACAGTTATAATCACAAGACAAAAGTAGAAAACAACACAGCAAGAGAAAAGAAAAAGAGAGAACACAAAGAATCTGTTTACCCAGTTCGGTCCAAATTGACCTAGTCTGGGGGGAGAGAGCAGCCCTCCGTTCCACTATATGATGAGTAACGTTACAAAAGAGATGGATTACAAGAATAAGTCTCCCGCCTAATTCTACCCAAATCCCAACCTCTTCCCGTAACCAAGAGACTCAATCCTAATAGTGTTTCCCAAGGTGAATCAACCCTCAAAACCTAGTGTTTGTTCCAAAGAGACAAACTCTATACAAACCCTAGTTTTGTTGTTGCCTTTCTAAACCCTTGTTTCAGCCCCCTCTATCTCAAAGTTTACACTGATACAATGCCTATATTTATAGTAAAAGTAACTCCCATAAAATTGTACCAAATCTGGCCCAAAAATACGTTTCTGAAAAAAAAATCTGCACGCAAAATCGGGCCCCGATTTTTACCATTCGGGCGCCGATTTTTCCAGTGCCAGCAAACATGATTTTGGCCTCGAAACTCCAATTTTGAGTCACTTTCACAACATTCATAGTAGTCTATTTTTCTTCAAGTCTTCAGGTCCTTATATATGAGAAATTCTGATAGACGTTGGAAAGTGCCAGCTCAACAAATTGAGTTTTAGAGAAGCTTGATTAGAGACGTTGCAATATTGCTTAATTTGATTAATGTCGTTGAAAAGTCATTTGAAATTCCTTTCCTTCAATTGAAATAATTTGTTTCATTCCCTTGCTTGAATTCATTTATTTGTTTCTACATGTGGTCTACTCAGAGTCTGATAGTGACTTTTCTTCAGAAGACGACAAAACCAATCAGAGTTTCTAATTTTGACGTGTCCTTCAGAGTCTTGACATCTTCAGAGTCTTCAGTCCTTCGGAGGCTTGACCTCTCCAGAGTCAGTTCCAAGTCATCAGCTTCTCACTAGTTTCAGATGCTCTCATATACGCTCATAATCTTGTTCTTTCATAACCAAAATTTAATTTACCAATATGGATTTAATTCTATGATCCTACACACTTGAACACATATTAACATATCCAATTGTTCTTCATACTTTGTTATCCTCAAAACTTTTGAGGTATTGTACAAAACTCATTTTGTTTCAACAAGAATAAATATGGAGAATGAAACAACCAAACAAAAGAAACCAGTAGGCAGAAAGATTCAATCAATTAGAATATATGGAGAGAAAAATAATCAAACAGAAGATCTAATAGGGAGAGTCAATAAATAAGAAGAATCAAAAGGTAGAGAAACAATAGAAGAATCAAGAGAGAGAGAGACAATCAATCATAAGAATCAAAAGAGAGAGACAATCAAACAAAAGAATCATAAAGGAGAGAAGCAATCAATCAATAGAATCAAAATGAGAGAAGCAATCAATTAGAGGAATCAAAAGTAGAGAAAAGAATCAAAAGGGATAGAAGCAATCAAGCAAATTCAAAAGCGGGAGAATACCAACCAAACATACAGATGTATCAAGAGAGAGAACATAAGAGGAAGCAACCAACATAGAGGACAGCCAATGAGAAGAACACTCAGAGATAACAGCAACCAAAGAGAAGAAAACAATCAAAGAGAAGAACTAACGTATCAAACCAAATCCAATAAAGGATACACAACACAAGCAGATCATACGCTCCTTTATATACAATGGACTTTTAATTTTAACCATAAAGGAGAACCACGCATATGAAAATAATTTCATATCCCAATTGATTGCTTTCATTCCAACAAAAAACTTTCCAAACAGTACCTTCAAATAAACAATAATTCCAATCGATGGTGTTGTGAAAGTGACTCAAAATTGGAGTTTGGAGGCCAAAATTGATGTTTGCTGAAAGTACAAATCGGTGGCCGATTTGGAAAATCGGTGGCCGATTTTGGCTGCCTTTTGGGAGGCTTTCTGTTCGGGAAAAATCGGTGGCCGATTTGGAAAATCGGTGGCCGATTTCGCGTGCTGTTATCTTTCAGAAACGTATTTTTGGGCCAGATTTGTTACAATTTTATGGGAGTTTCTTTTACTATAAATATAGGCCTTGTATCAGACTATTTTGAGCGAGATAGAGGGGGCTGAAACAAGGGTTTAGAAATCAAACTAGGGTTTGTATAGAGTTTGTCTCTTGGCAACAAACTAGGGTTTGAAGGTTGATTCACCTTGGGAAACACTATTAGGATTGAGTCTCTTGGTTACGGGAAGAGGCTGGGATTTGGGTAGAATTAGGCGGGAGACTTATTCTTGTAACCCATTGAAATCTCTTTTGTAACGTTACTCATCATATAGTGGAACGAAGGGCTGCTCTCTCCCCCAGACTAGGTCAATTTGGACCGAACTGGGTAAACAAATTCTTTTGTGTTCTCTCTTTCCTTTTCTCTCGCTGTTGTTTTTCTACTTTTGCTTGTTTAATTGCAATTCACTTTGATATTGGTTGCTTAATTATCCCTTGCTCCACACATCAAGTTTGTTATTGGTGTGAGTTTTTCATCGAATCCGCAACAATTGGCGCCCACCGTGGGGCAAAGGTCAAAGGATAATCAAGTATCATGGGTTCAAAGTGGGATATTGAGAAGTTTACCGGCGATAACGATTTTGGGTTATGGAAGGTAAAGATGGAAGTGGTGTTGATACAGCAAAAGTGTGAGAAAGCTTTGAAGGGTGAAGGTTCGTTACCGGTCACCATGACACGAGCGGAGAAGACCGAGATGGTGGACAAGGCCAGGAGTGCCATTGTCTTGTGCCTCGGAGATAAAGTTTTGAGAGAAGTAGCAAAGGAACCAACCGCGGCATCGATGTGGGCAAAGATGGAATCTTTGTATATGACAAAGTCTTTGGCTCATCGGCAATTCCTAAAGCAACAACTCTACTCATTCAAGATGGTGGAGTCAAAGGCCATCATGGAGCAACTTACGGAGTTCAACAAAATCCTTGATGACTTGGAGAATATTGAGGTGAATCTTGAGGATGAAGATAAAGCTATACTCTTGTTGTGTGCTCTACCTAGATCTTTTGAATCGTTTAAAGATACCATGCTCTATGGAAAAGAAGGCACTGTTACCTTGGAAGAAGTTCAAGCAGCTTTGAGAACCAAGGAGTTGACTAAGTCGAAGGACTTGAGAGTTGATGAAAACGGGGAAGGCCTAAGTGTTTCAAGAGGGAATGGTGGAGGTAGAGGTAACCGAGGAAAGAGTAGTAACAAGACAAAGTTTAAATGCTTTAAGTGTAACAAGATGGGTCACTTCAAGAAGGATTGTCCGGAGATTAATGGTAATTTCGTACAAATTGTCTCTGAGGGTTATGAGGATGCAGGTGCTTTGATGGTGTGCTGTTTGGAGGATGAAGGTGATGTTTCTCACCTTGGGGGTGATGCCTGGTAGAGCGGTGGTCGTCTGGAGAGACGTTAAACACTCAACATCAGCCTGGAGAGGCGGTGGTAAGAATACTCATGATCAGCCTGAAGAGGCGGTGGTAAGAATACTCATGATCTACCGGTTGAGGTGGAGGTTCAAGGAAGACATAGTGGGATGTACTCATTTGCTAGTTGAGAGGTTGGAAGCTCAGCTTTAGGTGGAGTTGAACACACCGGGAGTGGTACGACTATGGAGGACCTTGGGTGCTATGCTCTAGTGGTGAGCAAGGGTTTTCTTCATGAAGACGGAAGGCATTCCGGAGGTTGAAGAATGTATAGCACGGCTTGTGGAATTACCCTAAAAGTCCAAGGGTGATTGGATGCAAGGTGATCTTCAAGGAAGCGGGAGATGTCTCGTATTGAAGAGGTATGGTATAGTCTTGTAGAACTACCTGAAATTCCTAGTGTAGTTTGGATACAAGGATCTTCGAGAAGGCGGAAGACATTCCGATGGCTGAAGAGGTTAAGGTGTGTACTTGTGGAACTACCTAAAATTCCTTGAGTAGTTTGGACACAAGGATCTTCAAAGGGGCGGAAGGCATTCCGATGATTGAAGAGATTAAGGTGTAAACTTGTGGAGCTACGTGGTGTAGTGCGAAGCAAGGGAAAGAGCAGCAAGGTGTTGATGTTAAATGGGCATCATCACTAATTTGGAGTCAAGGTGGAGATTGTTGTGAAAGTGACTCAAAATTGGAGTTTGGAGGCCAAAATTGATGTTTGCTGAAAGTACAAATCGGTGGCCGATTTGGAAAATCGGTGGCCGATTTTGGCTGCCTTTTGGGAGGCTTTCTGTTCGGGAAAAATCGGTGGCCGATTTGGAAAATCGGTGGCCGATTTCGCGTGCTGTTATTTTTCAGAAACGTATTTTTGGGCCAGATTTGTTACAATTTTATGGGAGTTTCTTTTACTATAAATATAGGCCTCGTATCAGACTATTTTGAGAGAGATAGAGGGGGCTGAAACAAGGGTTTAGAAATCAAACTAGGGTTTGTATAGAGTTTGTCTCTTGGCAACAAACTAGGGTTTGAAGGTTGATTCACCTTGGGAAACACTATTAGGATTGAGTCTCTTGGTTACGGGAAGAGGCTGGGATTTGGGTAGAATTAGGCGGGAGACTTATTCTTGTAACCCATTGAAATCTCTTTTGTAACGTTACTCATCATATAGTGGAACGGAGGGCTGCTCTCTCCCCCAGACTAGGTCAATTTGGACCGAACTGGGTAAACAAATTCTTTTGTGTTCTCTCTTTCCTTTTCTCTCGCTGTTGTTTTTCTACTTTTGCTTGTTTAACTGCAATTCACTTTGATATTGGTTGCTTAATTATCCCTTGCTCCACACATCAAGTTTGTTATTGGTGTGAGTTTTTCATCGAATTCGCAACAGATGGTTTTGTGGTGTAGTTTCCCAAATTCAAGGCAGTAACGGTTGCAACAACGCTAAACTAAAATTATCCCTTAAACAAAGCACAACTATGAAACGCAAGACAATGCCGGAAAAGCTTGCCTACACCTCCATGAGATAGGTTCATCACAATTGACAAAGAAGGACGGACCGACACAAAACCAACAGAACACTATGAATCAAGCAACAAAGGTACAAATTAAATAAGAGACAAAAAAATCTTACGAGAGCCAAATAAAACAGTCGAAATTAAGGAGTCCAAGCCAAATAAAACTGGCATAATCAAAGTTCATAAAGTGAGGAGTGTTTTCTCTTTATAAACATTTATCAAGTGTCTTACCGATTCGAAGTGTGATTTGAGTTTTTCCGGATACACCCCTCACGTCTAGCACTCTTTTTGAACTAATATGTGGATAGGTAGGTGGCCCTTGAATTCGACAAGCTTTGATACCATGTTGAACTTTGTGGCCTAACACAACCCCATCAATCTGGTTTGTAAGGTGAAAATTGTCCCCACTTATAAATACATTTTCAGATCATCTCTTATTCAATATGAGACTCTTTAATTAACACACCCCATCACGTCCAAACATCTAAAGCGTGAACATAAATGGTGGGTGGTCTGATAACAAAAACCTGACAGTAGGCGGCCCAACAAAACTTGGAGGAGGCTTTAATACCATGTTAGTAATCATAGAATCCCAAGGATAAAGATCATAGTAATCAGCAAGAAAGAGTGCATATGAGCATTCATGTGGGAGATACTCATGGAGATTCATAGTAGAATGAATAGATTGATAAAAGATAACGAGAGAGTACAATAATGAGAGTTATTTATAAGGGTGAGTTAGTGTAGCTAACTCCTAACTACATTACCAACCGACTAACTAACTCTAGTTTAGCTATCAATTAATTATGGTTTATTCCGTGATCAATCTGGTGCTTTCATAGGCTGTTTTTTCGGCTAACCTTGGTGATTATTTGGTGTTGGAAGCAGAAATTATGGGCTTCATTATAGCGATGGAAATGGCAGTTATGCATCATTGGCATTTCATTTGGATTGAGGGTGACTCTACTAGTGCTCTTTTAGCTTTCTCAAAGCTCTATATGATTCCTATTCGGTGGCGGAACCGTTGGCACAATTGCTTCGCTCATGGCATGCAGGTTCTCTCTTCTCACATTTTCCGTGAAGGCAATGGTTGCGCGGATAAGCTTTCTAGTCATGGTTAAGTTGGACTCTATGCCCTTTTTTTGGGGGGAATTTTTTTAGTAACCGATATGGGTTACCTCATTTTTGCTTTCCTTAATTTATTTTCGTTGTTTTCTTTTCAGGGTTGGGTCCCCCCCCCCCCCCCCCCCCCCACCCCTCTCTTGTACATATTTTTCCCCTTTTTTCTATATATATTATATGGGTGAGCGGCAGAGAATTGGAGTCTCTTGGGGGTGCCGACCTAGTCGGGATGTCCAACGACTCCTTGATGTCTTCCTCACTCTTGATTCAACAAAAAAAAAACTATGATTTATTCACAATACTCTAATATTATTTGCAGAAAGCATCTTGAAAGAAAACCATAGAAAGAAAATTAACAAAGAAGAACGACGAACAAGATGAATAATTTTTGTTTACTAATATCACTTCCTTCAGTTTGCTTTTGTTTCGGTGGTATGGAAGGAAAGGAATTACCGTGTCTTCGAAAATACGGTTTTTAACCCTTCTATTCTCATTGACAAGGTTAAACTAAATTCATTCTTATGGCTGAAAGCAAAACATGTGACATTTACCTATAGTTATCATGACTGGTGGAAACATCTGCTCCTTTGTATGGGAGTGCATGTTAGAACGCTAGTTAATTTCATTTAACTTGTTGAACATTATGTTACTATTCATTATGTTAGAATGCTAGTCCCAGTATTTTCAATCATCATCCCTATTGTATTGACGCTATTATTTTGGATGAAATGAAATGAGTTATCTTTCCATATAAAAAAAAAAAAAACATTATGCTACTTTTTTCAACTAACGTATATTACTTAAGTTTTGTTAATTAATTTCAACTATAGATTATGTTAATTTTTTAAAATTTTATCTATTGAACTTTTTTTTGGGTGGTCGAGGTTTGAACTCTGGACCTTGCATATATTATGCATTGTCCCTAACAACTGAGTTAAACTCACGAAGACTGCATATTTTACTTACACATAACAGAGATATTTATAACAACTATTTAATTATGATGCCTTTCAAAATATTCAAATTTAATATTTCAATATTTTTTATAAGATATATAATGTTTTTTTGTTATAATTTATAATATTACAATTTTACACTTTAAAAATATAAGTCACTGATCCTTCAAAAAAAAATATATAAGTCATTGACATTTAAATTTCCATGCATCATGTGGGCACAAATGCTAGTGATTTTATATATAAAAAATATTATATAATACATTAAAAAAATTCTATATGTCCTCTTTCTGTCATCAAAGGTTGATGATTTAATTAAAATAATAACAGATTCTAATGATTAGCAATATTTTTATTTCATAATAATCATTCTAATTTTAGAAAGAGCTTTTTAGAACTCCTTTATATATAAAAATATTTTATTGTTTTTTGTACAACACGCGCTTTATACACTATAAAGTGGTCAAAAACATATTCTATTTGTTACATGTAACGAGAGAAAAATATGACTAAAACTCTCAAATTTATGCATGTTATGATTTTATTTCTTTCCTTATTTCTTGTTGCAGAAAGTTTTTTCGGTAAGCAATTTTTCTAATCCCTTTAAAATTTCATTCTCTAGTACTGTATGTAAAAAAAAATTTAGTAATGTATGTAATTTGTACACACTCTTATGTTTTTTTTTTAAAGAACTCTATTATGTTTTTTTAGTAACATTATTTTATTATATTTTATTCATTACAGTGGATATTACATGTAAGGTTCATGAAGATTGTCCACAAAAATTGACTTCCAAGTATTACTGCGTTGACGATAAATGTTTTTTGTATTACTGGGAAGGCGCCGCTCCTTGATTTAGTTATACTAGAGTGACACAATAAATTGCATGAGTACCATACTTAAGAAAGTATACTTAAGCTATATGGGGATTAATAATGTGTTTTTACAGTACTAAAAAATTTACGCAATGTAACTTTTGCTAGATTATTCTAATGTTTCCATTCATCTACTGTGATAATGGAGCCCAATAATTATATCTTTTATCTGTTTTTTTATTTTGTAATTCATGGACCTTGCAATTAATTATGGATTTATGGCTTATTTTTAGCATTCTCATTTGTTAATTAACAATCTATCTAAGATTTAGTGTATAGAATAACATAGAGATGGCTATGTTTCAATAATATCGATAACATTACATTATAAATAAGGGTGTTTGTGGTCCGGTTTAAATCAGTTTGAAGGCAAAAACTCATGTCATCCAAAGATAAAATTATATATGGTTTGATTCGATTTTAGATGATTAATTTTAAAAATCTGATCATATCCGATCTTTAATGAAGTTTAATTTGGATCGGTTTCCAAACTACCAAACCCTTAAACCAATGCTTACATCCCAAAAGGAGTGCCAGGAGTAATATTTGTCAGGCCATTGCTATGGAATGGAGCTCAAGTAGCATGGCACCAAAGCCCTAACACAAGGAAAGGAGACACTTTTACTCCACCCCATCTTCCGGCATGAACAGACATACCAAAGATGCACTTGTCACAATTTCAATGGTATCAAGCCACTGAAGAATATTTGTTGTGATGTCTCCAGGAAGTTCAAGAAAATTTCAACTCTCCCCTTCCGCACGGTTAGCTGAAAAAGAATGCAATAGCATCGTGCAAACAGAACATATGATTGTATAATTTGATTCGTAGAGTATTCCAGCATAAATATAAATAGTAGGTGCAGGTTAAACGTTTTGAAAGAGAAACATATACACCATCCGATTACTATTATAAACAAAAATCAATATTTTAGATTCATTCATTAAATGCACGTGGTCTATAATAAAGATCATGTACATCATTAATTGAATGCATCTAAAATATTATTTTTTGCTTATAATAGTGACCGGAGGGTGTAATTTTCAATAAACGTTGGAAAATTATTATCATTAAGGCTATTACCACAATAACGATATGTTTATAAACATATTTTGAAAAAAGATACCTAGGGCTAGGGAGACGATTGAGCCATTCATTCTCAACATAATGAGTCAAATATGTACGTGTTTTTTTTTCTTGTTTATTTAATGTTTTTTTACCGGTAAAAAATGTATCCTCCGTGCAATCAATCGTAGAGACTAATTCGTGTAATCGTAGAGACTAATTCATTGAATTTTGTGGGATCCAAATGGGAGGCAAATTCTTTCTACGAGTTTTAACGTTGTTGCATATTAAAATCTAGATTCGAACACGATCTTGGTTAAGCTAGAAGACTTGCGTCATATCTCTTAGGTATTTTTAGTGATTTAGAGTAGCTAAAAAAGAGCCATTTTTATGGCTAAGGATTTTCAATGATTTAATTTTTTGAAACACGGCCTAAAGTGGTCAGAATCCAAGCCAGGCAGTTGCATCCCTTGAAGGAGAGAAAAGAGATTAATTTAGTTTTTATGGCTAAAGATTTTCAATGATTTAGTTTTTTGAAACCGTTGAAGATAGGTAAATTGAAAAGTGGTGCTGGAAGGAGATAGGAAAATAAGTGAGGTGTGATACAGGGTAAAGAGTGTATAACAACATGTGTAATCTTGATTAATTTAATGACTTTCGATTATTGTTTACGGTGGTCCACCCGTGAAAGACTTAATTGAACACCCTAGAATCAACCCTTTATAATTTGTTAGGAGGAGTATCAGAAAGGAAAAAAAAACATCCTTATAATTTAGGTATAAGTGACACTTTTTTTTTTTTTGAGACAACAACTAAATTTTGTAACGTTAGCATGAAAACACAAACATATATTGTAGATTCTTTTTTACTAAAAAAAACAAACATAGCTGACTAAGGGAAAATGTGAAATAACAATGGAAGAAAAAACATAACAATCCATCCCATTACTCAAGCATGCCAACAACACAGGAATGTAAATTACAAAAGTTATGAAAATAAAAAACTCTTCTCATGCCTTCACAACAACAGGAAAATTATCATTAGCTTCAAAGTCTCTCCAGATAATAACCTCATTTTTCATCATCCCATACACCTGCACACTGAGAACCAATCATGAAACATTATTTCATCATTTAAATACATCTCAAGATAAACATGATCATCATAATAGTGTTCTTCAATATGAGGCCTAACTGACAGCTGCAAATTTTTTATCTTCTCACGGCACCTTTCCTTCAAATTTTCATTTAAAATAAACATTGCCTCCCCGAATGTCAAGAGATTCAAGAAGCAGACATTGATCAAGAATCGCAAGCCATCCAACTTCGCTGCGGTCATAGTCTTCCATATAAAAGTGGCTTAGTCATACACCGGTTCAGCAATATGAAGTTTGAGCAATTTTAAAAGTGGGCAAGATCGTGCAAGGACTTCTAGAGAATCATGTGTTAGTTCCATAAGTGAAATGTCCAACTCTTCTAAATGCGGAAGCTTTCTCACACATTTTCTGAATCCTGCATCTTTAATTTCCCAGCAATTTACAATCCTCATGCTTCGTAGGTTTCTGGCACTATAAAAATTAAAAGTCGTTGAAAATGATTGATAAAAGCACTAAGATATATACATACATATAAGAGAAATGATATTTGTACAGCCATTTTATTACAATTTTTTTACAACTTATCTCTCATACTCACATTATATTTAGGCTTAAATATGTCATTGGTCCTTGCAGTTTCACCATTTTTTGACTTTGGTCCCTGCAGTTTTTTTTGTTTGACTTTAGTCCCTGCATGTTTGTAAAAAAATTGCCATTGGTCCTTCTGTTAACTTCAAGTTAAAAAAAAATGTTAAAACTAACGGTGTGTCACGTGGACCAGTTATTTCACGCCACGTGGCACAGTAAAAGACAAAATTTTCAGAATTAAAATAAATAAAATAAAATAATTGATTTTTTTATAGTTTTTATGTTACTATTATTATTTAATTAGAAATAAAAAATTAAAAAGAAAAGATATAGAAAGAAAGAAATGAACGCAAAAGTTTTGAGAAAGGGGGAAAATTTTCTTTCTCATACATTTTCTTTTTAATTTTTTATTTCTAATTAAATAATAATAGTAATATAAAAACTATTAAAAAATCAATTATTTTATTTTATTTATTTTAATTCTGAAAATTTTGTCTTTTACTGTGCCACATGGCGTGAAATAACTGGTCCACGTGGCACACCGTTAGTTTTAACATTTTTTTAACTTGAAGTTAACAGAAGGACCAGTGACAAATTTTGTACAAAGTGCAGGAACTAAAGCCAAACAAAAAAAAACTGTAGGGACCAAAGCCAAAAAATAGTGAAACTGCAAGGACCAATGACATATTTAAACCTTATATTTATATTCTCTATCTTCCTTTTTTTTTCTCTCTCTCTCTATTGTTTTGGACCAATGGAAAGAGAGAAAATGAAAGTTGTCATCAAAGTTGTCTCAAATGGTTGTCCATATATCACTACTCTACATATAATACCATCATTAAGCAAAAAAATAAAAAATATCAAGAAAATGAATCACAAATGATATAAAAAAAATAAAAAATATCAAGAAAATGAATCACAAATGATATAAAAATACAATAAAAAAGATTTTGGTAAAATAGTTACTTCTTGCTCAATTCCGATACGGACATCCGATAAGGCACCGTCGAAAACTCCACATCTCACTCCGGCGGTAAGTCGATAATGTCTTCTGGAAACTCTCGCACTATCGGCAAATCTCCAACTCCCTTCTCAACGCGTTACTTCAACGAAGCAAACATCATGAACACACAAGCTTCATCATCCAAAGACTTCTTTACCTGCTCCGCGGTCAAAAACTTCTCTCTTACCCGATCCAACCGCTTAAAATGTCACGCTTTTGGTTAAACAATTAATGTTAACCCCAAAAGATAACATCTAATCCATTCCAAAAATCACATCCATATGCTCCAAAGATAAGTAAACTAAATCCAATTCAAAATCCACATTACCAAAATTAACATGACACTTAACACACACCAAGGAAGTGATCACCAAGCCATTGACTGGGGTATCAATGACCATTCCTCTTGACATAGTACACATAACAAGATTCAAACGTTATGTGCAACCAAGAGAAATAAAAAAAATATGTCGCATCCGTATCAATAATTGCAATCAAAGGAGTACTGTTAATAAAGCAAATACCTCTAATCAGGTTGTCCGGCTCCGGTGTGAAATTCTAGCGCATTTGTTTTAATATGTTCTGTCAGATGTTTTAACGTTTGCAATGTTCCAATTAATGTTCCAACATCACGCAATAAACAGAAATAAAATAAGAAAAGTAAAAGACAGAAAGATAAAGAACACATGAAGTTTGTTGACCCAGTTCAGCACAACACGCTTACATCTGGGGGCTACCAAGCCAGGAAGAAAATCCACTAGTGTAGTCCTTATTCAATAGCTCTCAACAAACTCCTCGTTTACACTATATGACTTTGGACCTACCCGTATAGACTTCAACCTAGGAACTCCTAGATCTGAGATCCAATCTCACTATCCTAATGGTCGGTCACTGCCCCAGTGACCTATCAGACCTCAAACAAAACAGAATAGAAGTTACCTTCCAACACAATCAACCAAACCTTGTTTCACAACTTCGGTTTAGTGCACAAGAGTATCAAACTCACACAAACAGTCCTAAACAAGTATCTAAATCGACACAAGAAAGAAACACGGTAAAGATTCTAGACTTGCATCACAAACGACACAAGAACAGAATACATGAAGACTCAAACCCTAAAAATCTAAACTTTTTAGTATGACGGCTTGAATGAACAATTAGGTCTTGAACTCTTCCTTTTATACTGAAGCAGCTTGGGCTAAATAATTCATTGGGCTTCAGTAAACTTGCAGATCGGTTAAGCTAACCTGCAAAACAAGAATCAGAAACAAATCTGGAAAGTTTTAAAATGTCGGAACATTTATAGGAGCGTTCCAAATAATAACAAATATTTCCTAAAATAAAATATCTACTTTAGAAATATTCCACAGCTGATTCTTAGATGATATACACGTTGTTTAGCCACTAAGTAAAGGAAATATTGTTTCCTTAATCAATAAAATACGCGCGCACATTTAGGCATGAACCCAGGCACACTGAACCGTGCCAGGATGTTGGAACATTGTATCCAACATCTTACAGAGTCGCCTAACCACATGCTGGAACATTGGTTTCAACTTACAGAACAAGGATATTTGTTTTAGCAATAATGCAACCAACACAAATACCCAACAACCTCCCCCTTTGGCAAATTTTTGGCTAAAACAAATTAAGGTCAATACTTATGAAACAGAAGGATACAAAATGCCATTCCTCCAAGAGCATGAGCACACACCAATGAAGAAAACAACTAGCACACAAAATCCAAAGAGATACCATAGATACACTTCCTCAAGTCATCATGAACACATATTCAAGAAGAAGGAGTAGCAGGTAGTATCACTCTAGAGATAGCAAGAGTGTGCATGCATAGAATACCTCACGAGTCTTCAATCACAGCTTCAGCTGGCAGAGGTATTACACTGGATCAGAGACATGCAGCAGCGGATTAGATCAGTAGCATAGTCTCAAGAGCAAAGGAAAAATAAATTCCTGAGTTACAACTAGGGAACATAAGCTCTTGTACAGAAAGATAGACAAGTTCTCTGAAGAGCAGAGGAAAAATAAATTACTATGCTACAGTCAAGGAAGATAACTTCCAACACAGAAGTGGAGAGAAGCAAGATCTCTCAAGAATAGAGGAAAATCAAGTTCCAATGCTACAGACATAGGATGTGCCATCATCCTTCAGAACGTCAGACAGGGTAACCTGCCACACATAGAGGCAAGGGAAAAAATAAATTTCCCATACCTACAGAGTGCTGTCACCAACCAACCATAGAAGCACAGAAAAATGAATTCCTGCACTTACATGTGACAGACTTGGATGCCTCCAGAGAACTATCACCAACAACATATAGAAGTCAGGAAACACAAATTTCCAAACTTACAAGTGATAGGCGCAGATGTTTAAACTTCTGACTCAACATCCTTCACCCAGCTTGGACTAGCACAAGCTCACATAGAAGTATCACTCCCCCTGAATATATGAATTTATGAGTGACTACTTACAGGGATATTCCATTACTCCCCCTGAATACATGCATACAGATACTTAGAACAGATAAAAGCTCCTAATGTATAGAAATGAAACCTTCAGGATTTGGGCATAAAACATTCAAGAAATATCCACAAACCAGCATTCCTATCAGCAGATACACGCTGGCAGTCCTATCAAAGGTCACACACAGAAAACTTAGACTTTAAGAAGTCATCAGACATGTTCCATAATATAAGACAGTAGCAAGAAACATGTACACTTAGAATTCTAAGAAAAATAAATTCTCAGAATTACACCAAGATGTTGCAGCTTCAGTGCCAACATCTGCACAGAGTCTCATAGACAAGTTCCAACCTTTGATTGAACAATTGCAGGGAACATGTACATCATCTAAGAAAACCAGAATCTCAGAAGCATCACAGAGGTGTTCTAGCACAAGCGCTTGAAGTGGATATAATAGTCACAAGGAAGGGGGTTTGAATTGTGACCCTTTTAAAATTAAACCTGTAACTTAAAATTGATTCTCAAGTTGTGAACTTGGAATGGTTAAGTTTGGAGACTGACTTCATAACGTTCTGAAGTATTAGTACAAAAACAGTTTAAATAAATAAATAAATGTGTTTGTGTGTGATGTGTATACTGTAAATAAAGAGTATAGGGAAGAGAAAGAACACACAGAAATTTATAGTGGTTCCCCCAATGTGGGTTAGTCCACTCCTCACAATCTTGTGAGAGTTTCCACTATGATGTTTGAGATAACCTCTCAAATCCTGCACTTTACAATCTTGTTCACCTGAACAATTACATCAACTGTATTCTCTTAGCCTCAGCAGGCTTGCACTTTCTTACTAAGTTACCCACTTAGACTTTTGCACCTTTTGCTCAAACTAACACTTTAGTACTCCTAAAGCTAGATGAGACTTTCTTTTCTTCTTGCTAAGTTACCCACTTAGACTTTTGCACCTTTTGCTCAAACTAACACTTTAGTACCCCTAAAGCTAGATGAGACTTTCTTTTCTTCTTGCTAAGTTACCCACTTAGACTTTTACACCTTCAACTCAAACTAACACTTTAGTACCCCTAAAGCTAGATGAGACTTTACAAGATGTTTGGAGTTTGAATGTTTGTGAAACAAACAGAAGAAGAAGAATAACTTATCTTTGAAAAGATAAGAGAAAGAGAATTGATTTACACTTAAAAAGACTTCTTGGAATCTTTGTGATGATCAATTTTTTGCTAAAGCTTCACAACAATGTTCATGTTGTTTTTCTTGTTGCTTTGCAATGGTGCATGTTATGCTGAGGTCTTGATCTCTATTTATAGAGTTTCTTGAACCTTTGTAGCCGTTGGAGAGTGTCCACTGGTCTTGTGCCATGTGTCCTGGGACCCACCAACTTACACTTGAATTCTAGGCAAAACTGATATACTTCAGAATGTTACTGTGTTCTTGAGAATACTTCAGAATGTTGTTGTGTTCATCATGATCTTCATCTGGGTTCATGTGGATGGACGGTCAGATATGTATCTGGGCTATTGCAGATGAATATCACATGAATTTCTGGGTTGTACTATGAAGATTTCCTTTGTACGACTTCAGAATGTTCAAGGGTCAGATCTTCTTTGAAATCTGTCTTGGAACATGTACAGGATATCAAAAAGTGGAGCTGTCACTTTCATTCCATGCTTTAGGGGATTTGGTTTGCTTTGTACAGTACCAACTCCCTTATGTGTCGAAATCTTGTTGACTCAGACTTGATCTTGCTTTTGGCTTTGCCTTTTTCTTTCCAACAACTGTACTGTTCATGTCAGAAAAAGCATGGAGCAGGATCGAACTTTCTGAACTCAGGGGACTTCAGAATGTTCCTTTTTGTTTCACTTAGGATGATTTGTAAGACTTTCATTTGATGTAATCAAATCCTAATAGTGAAACATTTATGAAGTGCAGCTTGGAAAACATCTAGGATGATATTCTTGATGGAATATTCCTAATGTTTTGTACTTCAAATGTTCATAGTCTTGAATGAACATTGAAGATGCCCTCTTTGACTTTAATCAATTAAATGCCTTTATTCCTTGATTGATACTAGTCATTGTACTTTACTGGGCTTTTATTTAAGTCACGTAGACCTTGCATGTTCTTCATTTTGTTCATGAATATCTGGGCTTGGTTCTTGATGTTCATCATGAACAACCTTCTGAACTCTGTCCAACCTTCTGAACTCTTTTAACTTTCTGAACTCTGACTAACCTTCTGAACTCTGACTGAGTTCATAAGTTTTCATGTTCTTTGATAACTTGATTCTTGGTTTGATTTATAATTTGTTTGTGTCTTAGTTAATCACTCATGAACACACAAATACCAAGAACTATCCAAGTCCATTAATCCTTTAATCACCATAGATGCCTTTAATGATTTCTTGATCCAAAGTTAAAATCATTGTATGCATAAGATATGTTCATGTCACATCTGTTCTTGCATGTTCTTGGTGTGGATATTGATTTATGAGTTTGCTCTAATGAACCTTTTGAGCAACCTTCTAAACAACCTTCTGAACTCCTTCTGGGTTCATACATATGAACTTCAGAGTGTTTCTTCTGGGTTCCTTCCTTTTTGACGGTTGTACTTTGTGCTGAACTTTCTGATGTTCATAAACATACTAATGTTCTTCAACACTTTGAACCTTATGAAGGTTGTTTCTTTATTCCCTTCAAAAACTTCTTGAAGCATATAAAGGAGAGATCATTTGTTTTGACAAACAATATGATTCTTTCTTTGAAGTCCAACAGAATATTTCTTTGCATCTAGTTCAATATCGCTTGTAACCGATGACTTTAAATATTCTTGTTTATCCATGAAATAATCCTTTATGATTTCTGGAAATATTCTGGTTTATGTTCATGATCATTATGAACTCCATTCATATGAACATTCTGAACTCTATTCATATGAATATTTTGAACTTTGAACTTCTTATCCTTAGAAGCTTTGGAAGTGTGATACTTTGAGGAGGTTCTGAGAATCTTCCTAACTTGTATGCATATTTCCTTTTATCTTGTTTACCCATGGAGGATCTTCAAATCATTTAGCACAAAACTCAATGTGAGTTTTGTCACATAAATTCAAGCACATTCTTGTGTAGCTTGTGATGTAAGTTCTTCCAGCATGATTCAAGTTCTTCCATCATGATTCTTGAGCTATGAATCTTCATGCAGATATGATATTGTTGTTTCAACTGATGATATACTCATTGTTTCATTGTTGAGTAGATATAATGCACTTATTGATGTGGGTGGCTTCTAGTTTATCCACTTATGTGATTCCTGTTCTTATCACAAAAACTCAAGTGCAATCATCAGTAGAACACCATTCATAAAACTTATTATTTATTCCACGAGGTTTGTTATCATTAAAACATTCATCAAAAAGATTTTTGCTTCAACAATCTCCCCCTTTTTGATGATGACAAACCTTTTGAATAAATATTAAGTTTTATGATGGATATAATAATAAATGTAAGAATGTTCATGGATATGCAATTAAACTCCCCCTAAACACATGCAAGAGTTTAATTCTTATCAAACTGATTAAACTCCCCCTCAACATATGGAAAAGGTTAATTCATAACATTCATCATTAATTAAATCCATTTTAGATTTCTCTCTCCCATAATACATATGTCTCCCCATCCTAGGTTTTTCTCCCATCATATATATCTCTCCCCCTTTTGTCATCTATCAAAAAGTAGTAGGGGTGATATGAAGGAAAAGTGACATAATTTTGGAAGGTAAGAATCACAGGACATTGCATGTAATTCACAAGTGCATTCATATATCAAACTCATGGTTTAATTAAAACAAATTGCAGGAATCATGATCAATCATTATTTCAATCAGTTGTATAAACAAAACATGAAAAATGAGAACATATGCAACCATTTCAACATATTCAAAAAATGAGATATTTTCTTCAAAATTTGAGAAAATGTTTTTGTCCTTGGTTTCAATGTTTTCGAAAAGATTGATATTTTCAAGTATAGAAAACTCCCCCTAAGTTTTAGAGATGAATATCCTATTACATTTCAAATCTTTTGATTTTCTAAGAAAATAATTATTTTCTTTTACTTATTGTCATAGCAGATAAGTTTTTCATTTTGACAAAGTCATGCTCATAATTTAGAAAATGATTATCTAATCTAAATTGAGTTTTTAAAAGAGAAAAGATCAATTGATCTTATTCAGCAATTTTTTGAAATTGAGAGAAAGTGAAGTATTTGTGGAAGCGGTGAAATCAGAGTTTAGAAAAGATCTTTCTCTCTTTACAATATTCTCATGTTGGAAAATATTGTTGAATTTTTTCAAAAGATGAAATGCTTCAAAGTATCATTTGATGCAAGATAGTTTCTTTAAAAGAAAACAATTACAAGCAACAATTTTTGACACAATTTGTGGAAAACACACATGTTCACAATTTTGTAGAAAACACACATATGTAGGTGTGTGTGTGTGAGTGATACCTTTTGAGTGTTGATCTTTCAAGTTTACATGCTTCAAAAGTATGTTAAACACTTAAGGTCAAATTGCAAGATAGTCTTATGCAACAAATTTATGCACAAGCACATATTGATATGCCATTGATGTTTACAACTCTATCTTTGTCTTCAATTTTTGCAATTAAAGTAAGATAATTATTCAACAATGCTTAAAACAAATTTTTATGCTCAAAGCAAGGCCAATAT
Organism: Medicago sativa; assembly: GCF_051527215.1. Lineage (NCBI taxonomy): Eukaryota > Viridiplantae > Streptophyta > Magnoliopsida > Fabales > Fabaceae > Medicago > Medicago sativa. The sequence goes on along the minus strand of NC_140751.1, from coordinate 69,344,584 downwards.
AAGTTTAAGAACAAAAAAATGCAAACCTTAGAGCAATTTTTGAAGATTATAACAAGATCACACACAACATCAACATGAAGATCAAGTATATAAAAAATCTTCTAATGCTAATTCAAACATAAGATTCATTTAAAATCATGTTTGAGGAATGATATTTTCATAAACTACATCAAAATCAAGTGAATATCTTCACGTTTCAGATTATTCTAAAGTTTGACAAATTAAGACATTTTTTATGTTTCAAATCAATGAACAATCATGATTCAACATTTATGATCAAACATAAATCTTCCTATCAATTATTTAACAATAATGATGATTTAGTTTGCAACTCATGTTAATAACTCAGATAGAAATGCATCAGAATCATTTATTTCAAGTGTGAAAAGATAAGTATTCACAAAATGATGTAACACATTTAACATTTAACATGATAATTAAGAAGGAATTTGGGGCAAATAATGAGAGAATATTATGCATGAATTTATACATAACAGAACCAACCCCTTGTTTAATTCTAAGAACACTAATTTTTTTAAATGCACCCTTAATGTATCTTGTTAAAGCATAAGACATCATGAAATGATTTTAATAATCAATTACCATCATGAAAGGAGCATGAACAAAAAGTGAAAAAGAATTATTGCATTTAGGGTTAAACATTTGATATAAGCACATATTAAATATGACATAATTTGATGCATTCAATCATCATATTTATTATAGTGCAAATAAATGTGTACCTTATAGGATGATGTCTCTTACTTTGAGATTCAATGAATAGAGCATGTTTCTCTTTCTTTGAAATACTTTTTCATCTGGATGGAGAACTCCAAGCATCAATAAGCATGACCTTCTGAAGCAGTTTAATCATCAGTAGCCTTCTCTTCTTCTTAGTCTTTCCAACTTTCTGATCTGACTGTCTTTTAACATATCCAGATGTTTCAGGATCTGCAGACATATGATCAATAGATGGAATGCTTTGTTCATGAAGAATGTTTCTTTGAACATTCTGAACTTGAGTTGAAGGAATTGTTCCATAATTTTCCATCTAAGAATCCTCAAAGATACTTGTATTGAAGTCTGAGCTGAATTCCTTCATATTCAGATCAAAACTAGCTTGATTTCCAGCTAGCTCATCCTCATCAGATTCCTTTGTGGTAGTGCAACATCATGCATATGTTGATCTTTTAATGACACAAGATCATTTCCCATATCAGATTCTAGAACAATTTCTTGTTCATCAAACTGGAGTTCACTCATGATGTTAGTAACATCACTTCAGATTTTGGAATTGTTTCAGCAGTAGAAGATTTAAAGGATCCTTCTCCAATAAAAGCTTCCAGCTTTGTTAGCTTTCTGAGGTATTTTTCAGAAGCTTCTTCAATTTCATTAACCTTCTGAAGTTGTTATGCAGGAACTTCAACATCTTTCTGAGTTCCATCTTTTAGTAGCTGCATCAACTTTCTGAACAGCTTCTTCAGCAATGACTGCAACTTCTTGGAAGTTTCTTCAGGGATGTCTTGATCCATTGTTGGAGGATCCTCATTGTTGTCAAATTCTTTATGTCAAAGATTTGACAATCCTTCTCATACACTTCACTTTTTCAGAGGCATCTTAAAATGCTTGAATATGAGTGTGAAAGCCAATTCATATCGAATATGAGAAGTCTTCTTGTTCTTCAATCATATGTTGCAAAAACATATAGTTGAGATTGAAAGACAATATGTTGAGAACTTGGTATATGATCAACATTAATGACATACTCAAACACTTTCACTTATTGTAGCAAGTGAATGCAAAGATTGTTTAGACAAGTCTTTTGATCAGACCATCTTCTTCAATCTTGAGCTTGCAAAAATAATTCTCTTATTTGCATCATATGAGTGCAGATGACCAGTAAGGTCCTTGATGTTTGATCCAACATTCTCTAACCTTCCAAAGTTATTGAATGTTCTTTGAGTAATAGCTCTTGCTGACTAATTTTCTCAAAGTATAAGATTTCTACCTTGCTTGAAAACAAAGGGATGAACATTGAAGCTTTCAATTTTTGGATTGAGTATCTTCAGCATCAGGAGTATTTTCCTGAACATTCTGATCTGCAGACACCTTAACATTCTGATCTTCAATTTAAGATGTTTCTTGAACATTCTGAATTGCAGTCACTTTGAACATTCTGATCTTCAGTTTCAGATGTTTTTTTTTTGAACAATCTGGACTGTATCCTGAGCATCTTAAAACACATCAGTGTTGAAGTATGAGTTTAGATCTTCTATGTTGAGATCAAAACCAGAGGAAAATTCCATGTGTTCATCTTTTTGTACTTGCGTATTTCCTTGACTCATTATTTGTGAAGCCAAGATTTCTGCATCTTCCTGAGTGTCTTTATCAACATTGTGAGAAGCTTGCTCAGTATTTTCTTCAACTTTCTGATCTTGGTCAGAAGGGTTTTCTTCAACATTCTGAGGTGCGTCAACCTTCTGATGTTCTTCTTCAGCATCATTTACTGGAGTTTCTACAACAATTTCATCTTTCTTCTGAAGAGATACATCATCAACCTTCTGAGTATCATCTTCTGTGATTGAAGCAGCCATATGAGCTTCTTGAGGTATCTCATTATCTTCCATTTGAGATACAACCTCATCTTGTACATTTTCTTCTTTAACAACTTCATCTTCTTTCTGAAGATGTTCTTCATTCTCACCAGCAACAATCTGAACTTCTTTTCTTGCAAGCTCAGCAACTTGTTAAAACATCTCCAGAGCTGGAGGAGAATGAGCTTCATCATCTTCCATACTTTCAGGAGATCCATCTCCTTCTTACTTCTGTATGCTGGATAGGTTTTTAACCTTCTCAACTCTTCTTTTCTTCCTAGCTTTCTGAACTTTCTGATCTGCATATCTTTTCACAGATCCAGATGTTCCTGAAGTTGGAGGAGTTGGCATGTTTGAAGTGGTGATGTGAAGTTGTCCTAAGGTTTTGGTTGTGAATCTCATGAAGGTGTATTTACTTTCTTCACCTTCTAGGGATACTTGTGCAACCTTAAAGATGGGAGTCATATGAATCCCATATGGAAACTCAACAACTTTTTGTTTGACAGCCAAACAAGAATCAATCATGTATTGAAGGATTATGAAGCAGATGTTGAGTTTTGTTTTGGTCATGAGATGATACATAAATCAGTATCAACATCAAAGATTCCATATCTAGGGAGTAAAGTGTGCCTAATCATGTTATGGAAGATTTTAGGGACATCTTTAAGATTTGTGGAATCATGATCAGGTTTGGTGTATTCTAGGATAGGTTGTGGTTCATGTTTTGGTGATGACAGATGATAACTTCTTAGAGGTGTGCAAATAAATGAAGTTTTGGTTCTTTGACTTGAACTCATTTTAAATTGTTCCATTGTTCTAGAACAACTCAGCATCATCTTGAGAAGTTTCAGAATCTTCATCATTTTGATCTCCACATATTTCTTGAACATAATTTGTCCATGAATCAAGCTTTTCCTAGAAATTTAGAAGACATTCCTGCATCACAAATTGGTAAAGCTCTTGGTACCCGTATTACTTTGGGTCCTTGGAGGTTAGTGTTTCTCTTCTTGAGATATTCTTTCTTATGACCACATTCTGATTTAAGATGATCAGATTTGTTGAAACAAGAAAACTATATTTTACCAATCTCAACCTTTTGAGCTCATTCTATTTTAGGATATAATGTCTTTTTGAAATGAGGATTTTTCTCAAGTTTCTTTTTAAAAAGAAACATACAGGTTCAGAATTTTAAATTCTTTTTCAAAATAAACATTTTTCAATTTCCTTCTCACTTTTGTTTGTGATAGGTTATGAATCCTAAACCAACATTTTTGAAAGGTTTAACAGACTTTAGAAAGTTGGTTATGTCCTTTTTCAAAATATTACTTCCCTTTTCAAAATAACATTTTGTTTCAAAAATTCAGACTTTTCTAAATCTTACAAATTTTTGTTCATTGAGGATCTTATGTTTCTCAAATATTTTAAAATGAGAGTGCTACAATTTTTGAATGGTTTTAAGATATATATCATTCAGGATTAGTAGTTTCACATTTTCTTTCTTTATACAAGAAAAGTTATTATTTTAAAAGTTCATACTTTTAAGATAAAATGCATGAGTCATATGAGATATTATTAAACACTTTATATAAAAGATAAAGATTAGAATTTATTACCTCTTCACTTCTTGTGTTTCTTTACTCATGTGTTGATTTCTTCTTTTTCTTCAAAATCATCTCTGGTTGCCATCTTTGCATCTTCTTCTTCAGAGGGCATTGGGTTTTGAAGTATCCCACATTGTTGCATATGTGACATGCACTTTGATTTGCAGGTTTTGACATCACTTCCTTCTGGATCTTTTCCTCATACACTGTTAAGTGCTCAAACCATAGAGGCAGGCTCTGATGCCAATTGAAGTGGATATAATAGTCACAAGGAAGGGGGGTTTGAATTGTGACCCTTTTAAAATTAAACCTGTAACTTAAAATTGATTCTCAAGTTGTGAACTTGGAATGGTTAAGTTTGGAGACTGACTTCATAACGTTCTGAAGTATTAGTACAAAAACAGTTTAAATAAATAAATAAATGTGTTTGTGTGTGATGTGTATACTGTAAATAAAGAGTATAGGGAAGAGAAAGAACACACAGAAATTTATAGTGGTTCCCCCAATGTGGGTTAGTCCACTCCTCACAATCTTGTGAGAGTTTCCACTATGATGTTTGAGATAACCTCTCAAATCCTGCACTTTACAATCTTGTTCACCTGAACAATTACATCAACTGTATTCTCTTAGCCTCAGCAGGCTTGCACTTTCTTGCTAAGTTACCCACTTAGACTTTTGCACCTTTTGCTCAAACTAACACTTTAGTACTCCTAAAGCTAGATGAGACTTTCTTTTCTTCTTGCTAAGTTACCCACTTAGACTTTTGCACCTTTTGCTCAAACTAACACTTTAGTACCCCTAAAGCTAGATGAGACTTTCTTTTCTTCTTGCTAAGTTACCCACTTAGACTTTTACACCTTCAACTCAAACTAACACTTTAGTACCCCTAAAGCTAGATGGGACTTTACAAGATGTTTGGAGTTTGAATGTTTGTGAAACAAACAGAAGAAGAAGAAGAAGAACTTATCTTTGAAAAGATAAGAGAAAGAGAATTGATTTACACTTAAAAAGACTTCTTGGAATCTTTGTGATGATCAATTTTTTGCTAAAGCTTCACAACAATGTTCATGTTGTTTTTCTTGTTGCTTTGCAATGGTGCATGTTATGCTGAGGTCTTGATCTCTATTTATAGAGTTTCTTGAACCTTTGTAGCCGTTGGAGAGTGTCCACTGGTCTTGTGCCATGTGTCCTGGGACCCACCAACTTACACTTGAATTCTGGGCAAAACTGATATACTTCAGAATGTTACTGTGTTCTTGAGAATACTTCAGAATGTTGTTGTGTTCTTGAGAATACTTCAGAATGTTGTTGTGTTCATCATGATCTTCATCTGGGTTCATGTGGATGGACGGTCAGATATGTATCTGGGCTATTGCAGATGAATATCACATGAATTTCTAGGTTACTATGAAGATTTCCTTTGTACGACTTCAGAATGTTCAAGGGTCAGATCTTCTTTGAAATCTGTCTTGGAACATGTACAGGATATCAAAAAGTGGAGCTGTCACTTTCATTCCATGCTTTAGGGGATTTGGTTTGCTTTGTACAGTACCAACTCCCTTATGTGTCGAAATCTTGTTGACTCAGACTTGATCTTGCTTTTGGCTTTGCCTTTTTCTTTCCAACAACTGTACTGTTCATGTCAGAAAAAGCATGGAGCAGGATCGAACTTTCTGAACTCCGGGGACTTCAGAATGTTCCTTTTTGTTTCACTTAGGATGATTTGTAAGACTTTCATTTGATGTAATCAAATCCTAATAGTGAAACATTTATGAAGTGCAGCTTGGAAAACATCTAGGATGATATTCTTGATGGAATATTCCTAATGTTTTGTACTTCAAATGTTCATAGTCTTGAATGAACATTGAAGATGCCCTCTTTGACTTTAATCAATTAAATGCCTTTATTCCTTGATTGATACTAGTCATTGTACTTTACTGGGCTTTTATTTAAGTCACGTAGACCTTGCATGTTCTTCATTTTGTTCATGAATATCTGGGCTTGGTTCTTGATGTTCATCATGAACAACCTTCTGAACTCTGTCCAACCTTCTGAACTCTTTTAACTTTCTGAACTCTGACTAACCTTCTGAACTCTGACTGAGTTCATAAGTTTTCATGTTCTTTGATAACTTGATTCTTGGTTTGATTTATAATTTGTTTGTGTCTTAGTTAATCACTCATGAACACACAAATACCAAGAACTATCCAAGTCCATTAATCCTTTAATCACCATAGATGCCTTTAATGATTTCTTGATCCAAAGTTAAAATCATTGTATGCATAAGATATGTTCATGTCACATCTGTTCTTGCATGTTCTTGGTGTGGATATTGATTTATGAGTTTGCTCTAATGAACCTTTTGAGCAACCTTCTAAACAACCTTCTGAACTCCTTCTGGGTTCATACATATGAACTTCAGAGTGTTTCTTCTGGGTTCCTTCCTTTTTGACGGTTGTACTTTGTGCTGAACTTTCTGATGTTCATAAACATACTAATGTTCTTCAACACTTTGAACCTTATGAAGGTTGTTTCTTTATTCCCTTCAAAAACTTCTTGAAGCATATAAAGGAGAGATCATTTGTTTTGACAAACAATATGATTCTTTCTTTGAAGTCCAACAGAATATTTCTTTGCATCTAGTTCAATATCGCTTGTAACCGATGACTTTAAATATTCTTGTTTATCCATGAAATAATCCTTTATGATTTCTGGAAATATTCTGGTTTATGTTCATGATCATTATGAACTCCATTCATATGAACATTCTGAACTCTATTCATATGAATATTTTGAACTTTGAACTTCTTATCCTTAGAAGCTTTGGAAGTGTGATACTTTGAGGAGGTTCTGAGAATCTTCCTAACTTGTATGCATATTTCCTTTTATCTTGTTTACCCATGGAGGATCTTCAAATCATATAGCACAAAACTCAATGTGAGTTTTGTCACATAAATTCAAGCACATTCTTGTGTAGCTTGTGATGTAAGTTCTTCCAGCATGATTCAAGTTCTTCCATCATGATTCTTGAGCTATGAATCTTCATGCAGATATGATATTGTTGTTTCAACTGATGATATACTCATTCTTTCATTGTTGAGTAGATATAATGCACTTATTGATGTGGGTGGCTTCTAGTTTATCCACTTATGTGATTCCTGTTCTTATCACAAAAACTCAAGTGCAATCATCAGTAGAACACCATTCATAAAACTTATTATTTATTCCACGAGGTTTGTTATCATTAAAACATTCATCAAAAAGATTTTTGCTTCAACAGCGCTAACATCTACACTGGTCTTCTTAGACATGTCCCAACATATCAAAGGATGTCAGCAACGAACATGTACAAACAAAATAAATACTGAGAACAGATTCTCAGAGTATCATGGTGCAAAATAAATGCAACAACATAGAATAGTTGTCATAAACAATCAGGCATACACAAACAGGCATACATATACATGCAGAAGAGCACATATACAAAAAGCATTTGGGAGTATATATATGCAATTTTTCTCCACCTTTTCAGCCACAAAATATGCCAAACAAGATAAAGAGGACTAACATAAAACATAAGTCTGCATGCACTATCCAGAAAACCCAAAATGTATCACATAGTACCAGGAAAACAAAATAGAGTGCTGAAGAGAATACGGTTACAGACCAAATAGGCACACTCAAGTGCACAAAGTAAAAACAAACAAAAAATTGGGCTATGCCCACAACACTTGTTCTGAAATAATAAAAAAAAAATCATTCAGCTGCCTCAGAGCTGCTACCAGAAGCCTCCACATCTTCCAGGTCCTCATCACCAGTACCAGCTTCTTCCTCATTCTCATCAACAACCTCAGCATCCTCATGATTATTACCTTCAGCAGTATCATCATCATTCTCAGCATCTTCCTTTTCCAAAGCATGAATAGTTAGCTCAAATTGGGCCTTCCTTTCATCCAGCATAACGCAGGTATCTTTCAAAGCAGCAATGATTTCTTCCTTAGTCATGATCTCTGCAGCACGAGTAGAAGTAGGAGCAGATGTTCCAACTAAATATGGAACATGATTGTCTCCAAAAAGCTTTTGATGAATGGTGAGTGGGGAGTCCCTCTTCTTTGGAAGATCAGAGGCAGTGACAATACCAGGATGTTGGTCTAGAATAATACTACACAGCAGTGAGGGAAAAGCTATTGGGAATCTGACAGCATCAGTTTTTGCATGTCTTACGGTTTGATCAAATATGTACCTACCAAAGGCAATCCTAACTTTAGTGCCCACAACATATATGAATTTAGCCAAACTTGTTGCAATATCTGATGTGTGGGTTGTAGGAACCCAATTTGCTGCTCCAATTCTGTTGAGAATAGCATATTTTACACTCAGCTTCCCAGATGAAATTTTTCCTTTCTTTGGCCAAGTTCCTACCTTGTTTGCAGTGACCTCCCTGCAAACTTGATTGTCAGTTGCTTCTATCTCACCAGCACCTTCTTCAGCTATTCCCAGAAATCGGTTGATGATGTTGGGCGAGAAGTTGACACATTCTCCTTGAACACACACCTTCTGAAATTCCCTACTCAGAGGGTTATCGCAGTCTTCAGGAATGTTCACAACAAACTCCCTTACCAGCTTTTCATAGCAATCACCAAGATTGCACACAGTTTTTATGAGTCTAGTTTTTTTTATAAGTTCCATAATTTCCTTGATTCTAACCGTTTTTTCACTCAGTTCTCTCTCAACCGCAACCCTTCTGTGATAGATAAACTTCCATCTTTGTGCAAATTCTGGAAGATGGAATGATACCTTGTCAATAGGCACATTTTCCACAGTCTGGACAACCTTCTTCCCAGCAGACTTCCTTGTACCAGTAGTGGTGATGTTTGGGACATCTTCCTCAACATCATATCCAGACTCGCTAGAGGAGATCACTTTCCTCTTCCTTGAGGTTCCACCAGTAGTCTTCACCTTTACCTTACTCCAATTTTTCTTAGGACCTACTCCAGTGCTTTTTGTTCGGCTTTTGGGAGTCTTAGTTTCTGAATTGGTCACAGTTTTAGGAATTGTACTAGAGGGAGTTACAGCCACCCCTTTGTTGCTTCTCATTCTCTTGGTCACACCTTCACCACCAAGCTTGTTTGCAAGAGGAATGTCATCTGAGTCTTCTTCTTCAATATTGACCTTATCTTTGTCCTCATTTTTGCTCTCAGAACTGTCATCCTCATTTGTCTCTTTAGAGATCTCCACAGATTCTTCCTCCTTCTCAGAAACAAAGTCATCGACAGACTTGTCAGACTTCTCATCTCTTTGTGGAGTAGTCTCCACATAAGCTGCTCGTCACCACCACCAGTTGCAGTGATGTCCATAGAGTTACCGGGTTGGCCCAAGGATGTTTCAACATCCGGTCCAACATTCTTACGAGCAACCGTTTCATCAGGATCTACGTCCATCTTCTCAGTACTATCTATTGCATCATTTAAATCTTCTAACCCTTGTTTTTTACAAGCATCAGGTGCATCAGAAATAAGGGCTTCATCAAGATTACCTTTAACGGTGCCAGGAGTTTCACTCTTTTCAGCATGAGTAGAGACCTCAGATACGTCTTTGAGTTCCTCTTTGCCCTTGTTCTTCTTGGTTTCCTGTACCGAGGATTCTGCTTGAACATTTTTCGAACCACTTTTCTTCGTGGATTTCTTTTTAGCAGCAGAGTTGGGAGTGTTTTTCCCTTTAGTTAAGACAGTGGAAACGATGGTTATTGGCCCAATCCTTAGAGGAGTTGATGTATCTGGTTTTTGGTGATCAGGGATAGTCCTTTTAGCGGGAGGAATGCTAGATTTGAACTTCATGGTGAACTGATGTGAATGCCAAATGCCACAGATGGTAAGAAAACGGTGGAACTTTGTTTTCAAGGAGAGAATGTAAACGGCTTTGTGGGATTTCGATGAAGAAGAGAGATGACTAGGGTTGTAGGTGAGATGATTGCGCTTAGTTGGGATTTGAAAAAGAAAACTGCCTGAAATGGCGTGCACCACTAAGGAGAGAGAGAGAGAGAGACGAAAAGGAAACTTGCACGCTCTTCATGAATCAACTACCATAACTTCCCTTCCAACAAAAAGTCAATCTTGTCCCTTTTATTTAATATTTTTGTATATGCAAAAAGAAATAGGGGTTCTTTAGTTAAGGTAAATTTCTGCTTAATGGGATTTCTAATGAAATGAATTCTTTCATAAAAGTGACTATCCACCAAAAGGGTCATACTCAAGCTATTCGAATTTTCAATGTATGATGGGTCATGACTTTTGCAACTCATATGATGTTTCAACTTTCTACTCAACATTGTGTCTTGTTCTAAAATCTGATGCTCTTCACAAGTAACCCATATATAGCAATCATTTTCAGACCTAATTCCTCTCATCAGTACCTTTCCTACTTCATCAGTAACATGACATTCAGTTTTGGTGAAGTTTACCTTTAATCCTTGGTCACAAAGTTGACTGATACTAATTAAGTTGGATACTAGTCCTTTGACTAAGAGAACATTTTCGAGTTTGGGTGATTTCTTGTTGCACATATCTCCAGCGCCCTGTACTCTTCCATTGCTTCCATCGCCAAAGACGACATTTCCCTTTTTACATGATCTTATATCCTTAATCAAATGTCTTTCCTCAGTCATATGTTGAGAGCATCCACTATCAAAGTACCAAGTGTCACTAGAAGATGTTCCCAGAGATGTGAGAGCCATTAGTCCAACATTGTTCCATTTTGGTATCCATTTGTGACTTGATGTATCAGGATAACCATACAACTTGAAACAAAATGGTCTTATATGACCTTTCTTCTTGCAGTGATGACAAATCCAATGCTTTGCCCTTTTGTTCTTGGTATTGAGATGTTCTCCTGAATGCTGCAACATCTTCTTTCTAGTAGATGAAGTATTTAGACCATTAGTACTGATGTCCTGCTTTTCTTTTCTTATCATCCCATGATCTTCTGGTGCATAAGCAACATTACGGTTCCGTTGTCTTTGATTTAGGGAACTGTAATTGAACCTTATACCTTTTGGATTCTCATTTACTTGTCCTTCTAGAATATCATCCAGGGTATTAGTGCCAGTTGTCATCATTTTCACATGTTTCTTAATATTTTCAAGTTGAGAGTTCAGAAGCCTTACCTCATCCTTGAGTTCAAAAATATTTGCCAGATGATTACCTCTTTCAGCCAGTAGTTGACTATTTACCATTTTCTGCTCTTCTAGCATCTGACATATCTCTGCACTTCTGACATACAATCCATCGTAGGAGACAACAAGCTCATCATAAGCTGACTTTTCCCTACGTGTTTCTGTATCAGAAGAGATTCTACCAGTCATGGCAGTCACCTGCTTAGTAACATTGTTATCAATATTTCTTTCAGATACATCTTCATCCAACGAGGTGCCACTAAAGCTTTTCTTTTGTTTTCTGAGAAACGTGGCACATTCTGTCATAATGTGTCCATATCCTTTACATTCATGACACTGATCCCTTCTGGAGTGATTTATCATGTCAGCCGTTTCTGCTTTGTTCATATCATCTTGTTGTTCTCTGATGTTGTATCTGATGTTCTGACCATTTGATCTGGGTCTCTAACATGCTTGTTCCAGAACCTTGTTGAATTGATTTTCGAAGAGTACAATTGCTTCAGTGAGTCCTTCATCCGATTCATACTCTTCCTGAGAGTCATTAGTGTCACTGTTAGAAGAAAAAGCTATGCTTTTCTCTTTCTTCACTTTTTTGTGATTGATCATAATTTCAAAATTCTGAAGGGATCCAATTAGTTCATCAATCCTCATACTAGAGACATCATGAGCCTCTTCTATAGCAGTGACCTTCATGTCAAATCTCTTGGGTAGAGATCTTAGGATCTTTCTCACTAGTTTTTCATTAGAAATTTTCTCTCCAATAGACTCAAAGGAATTTGCAATGTCTAGAATATTCAAGTGATAGTCTTGAATGCTCTCATCTTCTAACATTTTCAGATTCTCAAATTTAGTGGTAAGAAGTTGGATTTTAGCTCTTTTTACCTTAGTTGTGCCTTCATGTGCAGTTTTGAGAATCTCCCAAGCATCCTTAGCCATAGTACATTGCTTGATCAGTCTGAACAAATTTTTATCAACACCATTGAACAGAGCATTCAATGCCTTTGAGTTTCCAAGAGCCAATTCATCTTCAGCAGCACTCCATTCTCCTTCTAGTTTCAACACATCGGTCCTGTTGCCATCAGCATCAAGTTGCACAGGATGTTCCCAACCTTTCAGAACTGCCTTCCAGGTTTTGCTGTCAATAGATTTGAGAAAGGCACTCATACGTGATTTCCAGTAATCATAGTTTGACCCATCCAACAGAGGGGGCTTGTTTACAAATCCACCTTCCTTGTCCATAGTTCTAGAATAGAACTCCCTGGAGCTCACCCTAAAACAGGCAGGGTGCCTGCTCTGATACCAATTGAAATTCTAGCGCACTTGTTTTAATATGTTCTGTCAGATGTTTTAATGTTTGCAATGTTACAATTAATGTTTCAACATCACACAATAAACAGAAATAAAACAAGAAAAGTAAAAGACATAAAGATAAAGAACACAGGAAGTTTGTTGACCCAGTTCAGCACAACACGCTTACATTTGGGGGCTACCAAGCTAGGAAGGAAATCCACTAGTGTATTCCTTATTCAATAGCTCTCAGGAAACTCCTCGTTTACACTATATAACCTAGGACCTACCCGTATAGACTTCAACCTAGGAACTCCTAGATCTGAGATCCCATCTCACTATCCTAATGGTCAGTCACTACCCGAGTGACCTATCAGACCTCAAACAAAACAGAATAGAAGTTACCTTCCAACACAATCAACCAAACCTTCACAACTTCGGTTTAGTGCACAAGAGTATCAAACTCACACAAACAGTCCTAAACAAGTATCTAAATCGACACAAGAAAGGAACACAGTAAATATTCTAGACTTGCATCACAAACGACACAAGAACAGAATACATGAAGACTCAAACCCTAAAAATCTAAACTTTTTAGTATGACTGCTTGAATGAACAATTAGGTCTTGAAGTCTTCTTTTTATACTGAAGCAGCTTGGGCTAAATAATTCATTGGGCTTCAGTAAACTTACAGATTGGTTAAGCTAACCTGCAAAACAAGAATCAGAAACAAATCTGGAAAGTCCTAAAATGTCGGAACATTTATAGGAGCGTTCCAAATAATAACAAATATTTTATAAAATAAAATATCTACTTTAGAAATATTCCACAGCTGATTCTTAGATGATATGCGTGTTGCTTGGCCACTAAGTAAAGGAAATATTGTTTCCTTAATCAATAAAATACGCGCGCACATTTAGGCATGAACCCAGGCACACTGAACCGTGCCAGGATGTTGGAACATTGTATCCAACATCTTACAGAGTCGCCTAACCACATGCTGGAACATTGGTTCCAACTTACAGAACAAGGATATTTGTTTTAGCAATAATGCAGCCAACACAAATACCCAACACGGTGCCTCCTCGACATTCGATGCAAAGACTTTACCTCCCACCTTCTCCTTCTTGGGCTTGGTACACTTGGTACTAATATGTCCAACATGTTCACATTTGTAGCACACAATCTCCTTGCTTTTGCATTCATAAGCATGATGTCCGGTCTTTCCACACTTATAAAAGTTTACTGCAGGATTCTTGCAATCATTAGCATAAAAGTTTACTTCAAGTCTCCCCCACTTGGCTTAGAACCACCACCAAAATCCTTCTTCTTTCCATTGTCCTTACCGTATGGTTTGCCACAATCATGCCCCTTTCCTTTCCGATCATTCACAATCTTGTAGAAACTTGCCTTTGTCTTACCCGCCTCATCAAAGATCCGACAGTTGTTCACCAAGGTATCAAAGTCTCGAATCTCGTGAAAGCCAACATATTGATAAATCTCTGGGTGTAGACCGCTCTCAAACTTAATGCACTTTGACTCCTCCGCACCTTTCGCATTGATGTATAGGCAAAATCAAGACAACTCCTCAAATTTCGCTGCATACTCCGCAACAGACATACTCCCCTGCTTAAGGTGTAAGAACAGAAATTAGCACGACCTTTGTTTCTTTAAGTTACTTGAGAAGTTTGGTGGACATCATGATTTTGTGTGTTGAAGTCATTGGGCTTCATGATTTTGGTTGCTATTGTTGAATTCATGACTCTGTATCCTTTTATTCACATAAGCATTTTATTCCTATCTCATAATTTAATAGAGATATCAAAACCAGAATTATAAAACATAGTGTTTATAGTTTACACATGTTAGAGCAATAATGAAGTGGACAAAGCATCCTGTTGCACTCTAGTTTGAACAAAGGTCATTCCAGTTGAGTTTAATAATCTCATTGATTTGGTCGAATTATTCGTTGGTCAACATAAACATATGTCAAATATTTATTTATTCAAAATTTCCATATTCATGGAGACAATCCGTTTTGTTAGCAGCAAAGGATGGCACAATGCCATTTTTTAATCAGATTTGTGCACTCTTGTGAATTCACTATTGTCTCGGTGTAGTGGAGTTTTTGAATTTTATATGCTACTTTCGGTTATTAATAACCAACTATCTCTACATTACAACTTCGATGTGAAGTTTATTCGGCTACAAGAAAATATGGTTGCTCACTTTTTAGCTAGGGCAGCCAGTTCATGGACTAGTCACCATAATTTTGAGTTTTTTCCTTTTTGTATTGAACCCTTCCTTATTAATGAATAATATGAGTTAATTTTGCTTTTGTATAAAAAAATGTCCATATGCAATGTCTTTAAGTAGATAACTCGATTAGTAAACTAAGAGACATTGAAAGAGTTTTAAGGAGGCCTCCTTAAAACAATTACTATGGGTCAGACTTAGGTCTTATTCCATCCGTCTCAAATTAAGTGTATTTTGAGATTTACACGGTTATTAAGGAAAGTGTTAAATATGTTTTTTGCCCTTATAAAATTTTTAAATTTCAAGTTTTAGTCCCAATAAAAAAATTTATCAATTTTCGGTCCCTCAAAAATTTTCTAACGTCACTTATGATCCCTATTTTTAAATCAAATCATGTGTATATTTCACATTTTTAAATAAATTTTTATATAGTTTACACAAAGCAATAATGAAGTAGACAAAGCAATATAAAAACGAACATCCTGTGCTTGTATGCACTATGGTTTGAACAAAAGATCATTACAATGCCTTTAAGTAGGTAGCTCGATTAGTTTTAAGGAGGATGTCCTAGGTTCGATCTCTAAACAATTATTATTCGTCAAACTAAGGTCTTACTCCGTCCGTCTCAAGTTATGTGTCTTTTCTGAGTTTTACACGGTTATTAAAGAGTTTTTTTTTTTTTGAAGAGGCCGGATATTAAAGAAATTATTAGAATTGTTGATTTTAATTGTAAAATATGTTTTATTTACCAAAACACTCTTATTAATCATAGTTAGTTAAATAGTTAGATTATTGAAATACAATAAATAAATAAATATTAATAAAAAAAATGTTGTATTAGTATAATGTAAAAAAAAATATTAATTTGGAACAGAAAAAATACTAATAAATAAGTTACATAATTTGAAAGAGTACATGCACTTGTATAGTACCAAGAGCCAACGGTGGACACGGCTTCTCGTAAAAACAAAAGTCACTTCATGTGTGGAAGCACATTTATCTTTCTTTAACATAAAAAATAAAACAAGAACTAATTACAGTACTGTACAATAATGCTTACATACATGTATATTCTCTCTTCATTGAAGCCAAAAGTTACCATGTTTTTTCAAATCACGGTTAATTTTTAACCCTTTGGTATTCAAGGGAACATGGTTGATTGGTTGTAATAATTAGAATTCGATTAGAAGGTAAGTAAAGTTTAATAAAAAATTGTTTCATCCGAAAATCTAATTTATATTCTCCTAAATAATTTGTACTTTAGCTAACTCACTAACCAGTTGAGTCTAATTGTTTGGTTAACATCGGGTTCTTTTGATTAGTCTCTTATATTTTCTTTTGAGGAAAATTGGTCTATTATATAATCTCCCCTTATAATTTGATGCTTCAGTTTATTTAAGATGTTTTGTTTTCTTCGTCTCTACTATAAGAAAATTAATTAATAAAAATAGATTAGTTAAAAAAACATACTACATGTAAAATTATACATAATATCTTGAACAAAATTAAAAAGCAAAATTACACATATTATCTTGAATCTTGAAAAAATTAAAAAAAATTACACATATTATATAAAATTTAGTTAAAATCATTAATCTCAACTTTTCTTAATACTCGTGATTTTTGTAAAGTAATCTTATAAAAGGGACGGAGGGAGTATTCAAATTTAATATTTCAATATTTTTTATAAGATATATAATTTTTTTTGTTATAATTTATGATATTACAATTTTACACTTTAAAAAAGAAGTCATTGATGTTTAACTTTCTATGCATCGTATGGGTACCAATGCTAGTGATTTCATATATAAAAATACCATATAGTTCATTAAAAAAAATTCATATGTCCTCTTTCTATCATCAAAGATTGATTAGTAAATTAAAACAATAATGGATTCTAATGATTAGCAATATTTTTACATAATAATCATTCTAATTTTTGAAAGAGCTTTTTAGAACTCCTTTATATATAAAAATATTTAATTGTTTTTTGTACAACACGCGCTTTATACACTATAAAGTGATGGAATCATATTGTATTTGTTACATGTAAAGGGAGAAAAATATGACTAAAACTCTCAAATTTATACATATTATGATTTTATTTCTTTCCTTATTTCTTGTTGCAGAAAGTCTTGGTGTTTACAGTAAGCAACTTTTCTAATCCTTTTAAAATTTCATTCTTTAGTACTGTATTTTTTTTTTTTTTTGAAGGATTCTTTAGTATTGTATGTAATATATATACACACTCTTTTATATTGTTTTAGTAACATTATTTAATTTATTCTATTTTCTTCATTACAGCGGATATTCCATGTGAGACTAGTGAAGAATGTCCAAACACTGCGACTGTCAAGTATGCATGCATGAACAAACTGTGTTATTGCTATGATAACAATTGGCCAAATGGTATGAATCCATTTGAGCCATGTGGGCCATAAGGAAATTCCTTGATTTAGTTATACCAGAGTGAGACCATAAATTGCATGAGTATCATCATATCAATGACTTCTTTTTTAAAGTGTAAAATTGTATCTTTTACCTAAAAATCTACGCAATGTAACTTTTGCTAGATTATGCTACGGTTTCCATTCATCTACTGTGATCATGGAGCCTCAGAGTTACTCCTTCCGTTTTAAAATATAAGCAAAATTCACTTTTTAGGTTTATTCATTTAATGATGTATGTGGTTTATAATATAGACTAGATACATCATTAAATGAATGAACCTAAAAAGTAAATTTTGCTTATATTTTGAAACGGAGGGAGTATATCTTTTATTTATTTTGTAATCTATGAACCTTGCAATTAACTATGGCTTATTTTTAGCATTCTCATTTCTGAGTTTACATCTAAATAAAACAATTAACCATGCATGTGTCTTCAAGGATCGTGCCATCGGAAATTTCCCTTGAAGATGGAAGAATGATAAGAAATCAATAAACATAACCTCATTTGTCATCATCACTTACAGCTCCACATTCAGCATCATCAATTCAAGATCATCGGTCCAAATCAGAATGATCATTCGAATTTTCACTTAAACCGTCCAAATAGGAATCTTCATCATAAAAACAACAATCAACATAGTTAAAAGGAAACCCTTAATTCTGGGTCATGTTAACTTGTGCCCTAAGGGCACATGTTAAGGAATCCAAAAGGAGCAATTTTGCATTGGAAAACATTATATTTTACCTTTTAAGAAGTTGAATGCATGACTTTTGATACATATATTTCTATAATTAGTTCCTTAACATGTGCCCTTGAGACACAAGTTATCATTTGCCATTCTTTATACGTTCATCTCACCTTTTTCACAAACTTCAACTCAAATCAAGCAATGATTTCAAACCCGACCTTAGTTAAGCTATTAAAGACCATTATCATATCATCTAAGCGCTCTTATTTCAATGACATGGCAAAGATTCTTAATGATTTAGTTTTTTGAAACATAGACTATAGTGGTCGAAATCCAAGCCAGGCAGTTGCATTCCTCGAAGGAGAGAAAAGAGATTGATGTTGGAAAAATTAGACATAGAATTATTATTATTAAGTAATATATCAAACATAAATATTAGCATAAATAATTGAACTCATAATAAAATAAAATATAGAATAGAGAAACTTATCGAATTATTGACTGAGGCGTGCAATGCATTGGGCTTAAGAGTATTTTGCCACCCCGGATAAATTACCTGATGCGCAGTGGTGGAGCCAGAAATTTTGAACGGTGGGGGCAATGTACATATAAATTTATAGCAGGGTCATCTTAAATAATTTGGAAACCCTATTATACTTTGTAGCAGGGTCATTTTAAACAATTTAGACGCGATGTACAAAATTTAGAGGTCGATACTGATTTAGAGTAGTCATTTTGGTCTCTAAATGTGTTGTGTTTTCACTAAAATATTTGAAATTTATCAAAACTATGAACACATTTTCAAATGGTTGTTTTGTTATTCATTGTATAGACTAAATTAATTTGTAAAAAATATATTTACAGATTAAATAAACTAACTAAAGACACATTTAAAAATTCAAATGACTAACAAAAAACAAAGTTTGTTTTTGTAATTTTAATAGAAATATTGATAACCTATTTTTATTCGAAACCTCTTAAAGTTCTCCATAATATATAATTACATTATTATCATATATTAATTATTAAAGAAAACATAAAAAGAATATGTTGAGAGATGCAAAGCCAGACATTTTTGTTTAGTACGTTTCCACAATATCTGTAGGAAGGTTGATAAAGCTTTTTTTTAGTAAATATAATAAATAAAAAAATAAACAATATTCGTAATGATGTATACATATGTTATGTAAATTGTAATATGCATGAAACCAAACCATGATACTATGGAAAACTTAGTTGGGCACAAGCCCACGAAGTGATAAACAAGTCACTGTCGATGCGGTAGGTCTCATAGCTAGTACTTCACAGAATACAACAGTCACTTCTTACCAACACTGCACTAGCAAGGTCTCATGAACCACTTTTTGGATGCTCAAGGAAACTTTGTATTTATTTTATAGGGTTAATACATTTTTACCCCCTGTAATATAGGCGAGTTCCGGTTTTCCCCCTGTAAAAAAGATTCTTTCAATTCCAACCCTGAAATATGAAGATTCCGTCGAAAACACCCCTGGTCAAATCTGGCACACGCCAGGTGCTGATGTGGTGCGCCACGTCATCTTTTTTGATGACGTGGCACGCTGACTGTATAATTATTTTTATTTTTTATTTTTTTAATAAGGACACGTGGCATTTCCTATTTTTTAATAAAAAAAATATTTTTTTAATAATTAAAAAAATATTTTTTTTTAAGTTTTTTTAAAATTTTTAAAAAAAAAAACGAAAAAAATTCTTAACAAATAAAAAAAATGAAAAAAAATTCTGGAAAAAAATAAAAAAATACCGAAATTTTTTTAAAAAAATTGGAAAAATTAATAAAAATGAAAACAAAAATCTGGAAAATTTAAAAAATAAAAAGTAAAATCTGGAAAAATTAAAAAAATGAAAACATTATGGAAAAAATTAATAAATTTTGAAAAATTCATATTTCCAGATTTTTTCAATACCGGAAAAATGAAAAAAAAATCATATTTTTTTCGGAAAGTACTTGTCATTCAACCGTATAACATGATTTATATACCGGTGTCAATCAATATACATTGTATCTTGTTATTCGGACATGATTTTTATAAATATGATTAATCTTCAAATTTTTGAAAATGATGAATCTTGAAATTTTTGAAAAAAGATTAATCATATTTACAAAAACTAAATTTTCGAAAAAAAAAGATAAAAAAATATGAATTTTCGAAAAAAATATTTAAATAGTAGAAGTTCAAATAGTAAAACAAATATAAATTATGTTTGACTCAAATACCATTGAAACTAGTAGACACTAACATAAAAAATGTTTTGAGCAGTTTGTATGTTTTTCGAAAAAAATATGAATTATGTTTGACTCAAATACCATATTTTTTTTTATCTTTTTTTTTTCGAAAATTTAGTTTTTGTAAATATGATTAATCTTTTTTCAAAAATTTTAAGATTGGTCATTTTCAAAAATTTGAAGATTATTCATATTTATAAAAACCATGTCCGAATAACAGGATACAATGTATATTGATTGACACCGGTATATAAATCATGTTATACGGTTGAATGACAAGTACTTTCCGAAAAAAAATATTTTTTTTTTCATTTTTCCGGTATTGAAAAAATCTGGAAATATGAATTTTTCAAAATTTATTAATTTTTTCCATAATGTTTTCATTTTTTTAATTTTTCCAGATTTTACTTTTTATTTTTAAAATTTTCCAGATTTTTGTTTTCATTTTTATTAATTTTTCCAATTTTTTTAAAAAAATTTCGGTATTTTTTTATTTTTTTCCAGAATTTTTTTTCGTTTTTTTTTATTTTTTTAAAAAAAAAACTAAAAAAAAATATTTTTTTAATTATTAAAAAAATATTTTTTTTTATTAAAAAATAGGAAATGCCACGTGTCCTTATTAAAAAAATAAAAAATAAAAATAATTATACAGTCAGCGTACCACGTCATCAAAAAAGATGATGTGGCGCGCCACATCAGCACCTGGCGTGTGCCAGATTTGACCAGGGGTGTTTTCGACGGAATCTTCATATTTCAGGGTTGGAATCGAAAGAATCTTTTTTACAGGGGGGAAAACCGGAACTCGCCTATATTACAGGGGGTAAAAATGTATTAACCCTATTTTATACTATTTGTTATTAGATATGATCGTGAAATAAGAAGAAGGAAGAAGCTATTTAGTCTGTGGATTCCTTTCCCACACTGTATGCTCTCACCAACCCACGTACAGATATATGGTTAAATGGAGGATATCTGAGCCCATATGTATGTATGTAAAAAGAAGTTTTCATTAAAGTGCAAATAGAAACCGAACAATGGAATAAATGCTACTTATTCAAGCTTGTAGTAACTGTTAAACTTGGAGTAGAAAAAACGTTTTGCAAGCAAAATATATGACTCAGTCAAAATAGAAATTAATTCATATAATAATTATTTATATAATAATTAACTTTAAAATAAATTATTAAATAAAATTGCAACAATTGAAACCGTTAATTAATCTAAGTGATATAGGGTAGTGAGTGTATAATAAGGTGTGTAATCTTTGATTAATCTAATGAATTTCATTTATGATTTATGGAGGTCCACGAGCGAGAGACTTAATTAAACACTCGGGAATCCACCCTTTATAATTCGTTATCAGAAAGAAGGGAAGAAGAAAAAAAAAACGTAGTTATAATCATAGCTAAATTTTGAGACAACAGCTAAATTTTGTAACGTCATAAAAACACAATCATAGCTGACTAAGGGAAAATGTGAAATAACAATGGAAGAAAAATCAACGCGATGAGAAAAAACATAATAGTCCATCAGATTACTCAAGCATGCCTACAACATAAGGTAAATTATCACTAGCTTCAAAGTCTCTCCAAGATAATAACCTTAAACCTCCACCACTCAGAATCAAACAAAGACATTATAGTTCATTATCTAAAAACATCTCAAGATAAAAATCATCATCATGATAGTGTTCTTCAATGTGAGCCCAAACTGGCAGACGCAAAATTTTGATCTGCTCACGACACCTTTCCCTCAAATTTTCACTAAGATAAACATTACCTCCCTTGATATCAAGAGATTCAAGAAGCGGACATCGATCAAGAATCGCAAGCCATCCAATTTCACTACGGTCATAGTCTTTCATATAAGAATGACTTAGTCGATACACTGGGTCTGCAACACTCAAGTTGAGCGATTTTAAGAGTGGGCAAGACCATGCAAGGACTTCTAGAGAATCATGTGTTAGCTGCATTAGTGAAACGTTTAACTCTTCTAAGTGAGGAAGCTTTCTCACGCATTTTCTGAATCCTGCATCAGTAATTGACCAGCAATCGAAAGCCCGCATGCTTTTCAGGTTTTTAGCACTACAACATTTGAATTATAAAATATTAAAAATGATTGATTTTTTTTTTTTTGAAAGATTAATTAAAAATGATTGATAAAAACAATCCATATGCAACATATCATCCTCAGAAAATTTGAATCACATAAGATAAAATATTGAAACTTAAATGCAAGAAAAAAGATTTGAAAAAATAGTTACTTCTTAGCTACGCATTCAAGGAGATCATCCGTGCCAAAATACTCGATATCAATGACTTCCAAATTACCTCAACTTCTCTTAACAGCATAACGAAAAATCTCTAACAAATCCAAACCATGGTAAGCACTTCCCAAACAATAGAAGTTGGGAGGGTCCCTAAGATTATTCATTCGAATGGTGTGCCACATGAGAGGATCCTTAAAAATGTTCCACCATAGAGGACACACTTGACATGCTTTCGTCACAATGTCAATTGTATCAAGCCTCTTAAGGATGTTTGTTGTGATGTCTCTTGGAAGTTTCAGCCAATTTGGCACCTTTGTGCTCTTAGATTTTGCTTTCTTTGCAGAAATTAAACAAGATGCCATCGTAATATTCAAACACAAGGATTGTATGAATTGATCCTAGAATTATACCGTGCTTATATAGACTCTGACAGTGAATACTAAACGTTTTAATTTTTTAAGTAAAAGTGAATTAGTAACCTTTTATGGAAGTGCTTTTCCAATAAAATAGTAAAAGTACTACTCAAATGAATATTTTGTCACGCGTAAACCTTACTAGGGTCACGCACCTAAACGTTTTGAAAGAAAATCGAGGACTAAGAATAATACTCTCTCCGGTCTTATTTACAAGAGAAAGTTGACTTTTTAGATACATTGAATAATGTATGTATCTAGTCAAGAACCTAAACCAAATACATAAATTATTTAATGTATTTAAAAAGTAAATTGTCTCTTGTAAATAGGACCGGAGGGAGTAATAGTTGTTCTGCTTCCAATAAGCTGGCCATGTTTCCAATATGCGTTTTCTTAAATTTGCTTGAAAGTATAATAACCGTTATTTAGGGGAGTAATAATCTTATCATGTGCTTTCAATAAGGTTTATTATACTCATTTTTAAAAAATTCGTATAATAATCTTTTTTTTTTTTTGGATGCGTTTCAACAAGGAGTGCTTGTAAGAGTAGATAAAACAAACAACATAATACAAGGAACAACACATGACAAATGTTAAATTAACTCGAAGATAGATTAAAATAGTTAAGATAGTTTTTTTCTTAACAAGAAATAGTTAAGATAGTTAAAATTAGTTAAGTATTAGTTAGGTGGTTATAAGTAGTTAGTAGGGCTGGCAATGAACCGAACCAACTCGAATATAGTTCGGAACTCGACTCGGTGATTAATTCGTTGAACTTGGTTCATGAACCAAATGAGCTGAACTTGAGTTGAAAATTAAGTTCGTTACATAAATGAGTTGAACTTGAGCTACATGTAGTTCGACTCGTTTGGTTCATGGTTTGACTCGATATATATTTATTATTGCTATATATTATTACTATTTTTTTAATATAAGCTTTGTGAATGGAAGTGCTATTAGCTATTACAATATTACATGGGTTTCTATTTTACCCATTATAACAATTATCGTCTCCTTATCTCAATACAAGAGCAATTTTTGTGATATGATCTAGTTTATCTTTTAACCTTTTTAAACTAAATTAAAAAGTCAAAAGATCTAAATACTGTCCTTTTTTTGCACAAAAAAAATTTCATTTTTGAAAAGGTTCATGAGCCTATCGAGTCGAACCGAGTTGTTCGTGAATTTTAAACGAGCCGAACTCGAACTACAAAAAAGGTTCGTGTCGAACTCGAGTTGAGTTTTGAGCCGAATTAATTCTTATCGAGTCGAGTCGAGCTTAGACAAGTTTGGTTTGACTCGACTCATTTCCAGCCCTAGTAGTTAGTTAACCACTATACTCCATCCGATCTCAATATAAACAACTTTTCACTTTTTAGGTTCATTCAATAAATGACGTATGTGGTAAATAATATAGACCACGTATATTATTTATTGAATGAACCTAAAAAGTGAAAATTTGCTTACATCTGATACCAGAGGGAGTAGTTAGGTGGTTATGGCTAGTTAACCATTCTAGTTAAGTATCATATAGAGGTCAATAAATAAGATCAACCATGTACTAATTACATATCTTTTTTTCAATCTATATTCATTCAATATGAATATTTATGAGTATTCTTCTCATGAATACATATATGCTCTTTATTTTACTTACATTTATGATATTTCATCCCTATGATTCCATAATCCGCAACAATAGACTTTTAGGGTATCGAATAATTTTGTCTTATACAAATTTTTGTGCCTTTGGGACACTCGTTAACATTTCTCATAGTTTAAAGGTAAAATATAAAAAAAAATGTTCAAATGTGATTAAAATTATTTGTGAATGAGTCATATTTATATACTCATTTTGTTGGTTTGGAAATTCCTTCCAACAAATCAACTCAAAATACTCCCTCCGTTTCAAAATGAGTGTCGCTTTAGCCAATTGCACACAGATTAAGGAATGGAATAAAGTAGTCAAATGTCATAGCAATTTTACCAAATTATCCTAATCAACTATTGGTTTGTTTTTCATTAAAGAAAAAATAATACTTTGAAAGTAGTGTAACATAGTATTAATTGAAGGGTACAATTGAAAAGAAAAAGTTATTATTGCATTGAAAACCGAAAGTGACATTCATTTTGAAACAATTTTTTTTATCTAAAGCGACACTCATTTTGAAATGGAGGGAGTATCAATTTAAGACTCAAGTTAGATCCTTATGGGGTTCTTAATTGATAGATTTAACGATACAAGCATTATGAAAGGGTGCAAAAACAACTGAGAAAGTAAAATGCATAAAGAAACACATAAATAAGGGCACAAATCGTGCAAAAGAGAAAGATATATGTTGAGATATACCATGAAATCTCATTTGAATGTGCAAAATTTTGAGTTTGGCTTCTGTATCGTGTACCTCAGCGCAAGGACTGTTGTACAAGGCATGACTATTTGATTTTTTCAGAAAGGTTGAAATTTGTCACACAATGCAGAAGAGGTGCAAGACACAAGTTCTATGTAAAGATAGTGACGTTGTCGATTTTAGAAGGCCAAAATCATATGAAGGATAATTGAGTCTCTTAATCGCGGGTAGAGATTTCTGAAAGTGGTAGAAATCAAGGTTTTCTAGTTGAAGGATAGTTTTTTGTAACTCTTGTATCTCTTTGTAAGGAACTCATTAATAATGGATTGCATATATGTTCTCTATTCCATATGCGTGCAGGTCAGTGTTGGACCCAACTGGCTAAAAAAATATCAGCGCGTTGGTCCTCTTTTCCATCGCTCTTTTAACAAGTTCTATGTACAAAATTTTCGCATCCGTTTAATAATGAAAAATCTCTATCGTAGAATCTGTAGAACACAAGGTGAATTCTTCTCTTCCAAACAAAATTTTATCATACACAAGAATTGTGAATCGAACAAACATTTTCTTATTCTATTAAGGGCTACCATTTATTTTATATATTAATTCGAATAAAATGAAGTGATAAAGAAAACATTTACGTAATCTATAAGATGTACGATATATGATGACATTAATTTGTTCAAGAGAGGGAGGGGTCAAGGCCCTTGCTTCCCTCCCCTGCATTTGTCACCAAGTATGGTGTAAAATAAAGTTTTCTACTTTAAGTTTCTGCTATGATTCGAAGCTGGGAATGGAGTACATCTCACGTGGAAAAAGCATTTTGAGCCAATTCATTGTCTTAAAAGCTTACTCCTCGTGAGAAGTACTCCATCAATTAGCATTTTGAGCCAATTCATTGTTCTAAAAGCTTTTGGTAATGTTTCTTTTAAGACTTTAAGAACAATTTATTTCGAAATATCTTAATAGACTAGTATGGATACCCGTGCCAGGCACGGGCTAGAATTTCTTCACATTTGAGGGAGATAATATTGTGATGTATCAAATGTAAGTTATAGTCTAACATTGAGTAGAAGATTGAAGGTTGAACAACATATAAGTGAAAAAATTCATACACTTAGTGCCTTAAAATATTGGGTGAAAATGTGGTATCGTTCTTATTTGTGTGGTTCCTCTCTATTCGATTCAACTTTGTGTGGAAAGCGGGAGTGATTTAAGGTGGTAGATCACAGATGCAAAGAGTCTCATACTTGAGGAAGAGGTGTTAATGTGTAAAGTGTGAGTTAAATTTTTGCATGAACGCATGAGTAAATTTTAAAGAACATTTAAATGATATATCCATATACTTAGCTAATTCCTTAAAGTTCTATATTGGAGGTAATAGTAGATCTCAAAGAAGGTATCAGTAAAAAGACTCATATACTTGATGCTATAAGATTTTTTTGTAAGGATGTTGTATCAATCTCACTCGTGTGGTTTCTAGTCTACTGTGGGAATCATACGCAGTGTGGCTTCCCCGGTAGTTCCAAAATTATGATGAATTTTTTTTTAGTTTTTGGATCCCCGGTAGTCCCCCAACAACTCAATATATTCCGTATACTCTTGCAGACAAAGCACAAACTCCTTATTTTTTCGCTTTATCATTTCTCTTATGTTAAAATCATTTTCATGCTATATTTTTATTCAACCTCTATTATTTTAAATTCCTTGAATTTTGGTATTTGGTGGGATGTAACAATGGAAAAATGCAGATGTGTTATGTTGAGTTTACAAAATACATGCTTATTGAACATTTTAAAATGATATTGAGTTTTTTTTAATTAAGTTTAATTTGTTGGTAAAATAATTACTCAAGATTCCTCAATTCCTTCAACAAATCTATAAAATTAACGACAACTCGTATTATTCACTATTCTCTTATGGATAACTCGTATTATTCACAACTCGTATTATTCAATGCATATTTTTTTCGCTTATCATTTCTCTCATATCGAATGTCCTTTCTTGTATTCATTTTCTTTCTTCTAATTTTCTTTATCTCTTCTTGTGAAAGAAAGGAACATAAACATACATCCACGAAATCATCATCAAGCCAAATTTTTGAACATGTTGTGTCTCTATTTTACTTTTCATGACTATGTCCCATAATTAAGAACACATGTAATCACACAGTTGGTTAAACTATGGTAACATTTTCAAGTGTGAGTTAACATTCTACATATTGGATGAAAGAGTAGATTTTGATCAAGATAGAAATGAGATGACCCATTTACCTAGTGCCTTAAGTTTTTTGTGAAGACGTAGTGTCAATCTAACTTGTTTGGTTGCTATTGGCATAACATGATTATCCAACCTAATGCAGGCTCTATTGGAAGGCCTAACATTATGATAAACTAATTTGTTAGTTTTTGAATGTCATTTGTTTGATTTTTTTTATCTTAAATTTTAGTTATTAGATGTCATTCGCTTTAATGCTATATTTTTTATTCAACCTTAATTTTTTTTCAAATTCATTTACTTTTGGCATTTGATGGGATTTTACATTAGACAAATGCAGATGTATTATGCTAAGTTGATAAATACATGCTTATTGAAAAATTTAAAATGATGTGACGTTTTTTTGGTTTAGTCTAATTCTTCTTCTGGAAAATATTAAGGGTTAATTAAGTAAATGGTCCCTATAAATATTCAGAATTTTGTTTTTAGTCCCTACAAAATAAAATCACACTTTTTAGTCTCTGTGACATTTTCCTTTAGCATTTTAGGGACCGAAAATGGTGACGTAAAATTTTTACAGGGACTAAAAATGTTGATGGAAAATTTTACAGAGACTAAAATTGCTGACGAAGAGACTAAAAAGTGCGATTTTATTTTATAGGGACCATTTACAGGGACTAAAAATGAAATTCTGAATATTTATAGGGACCATTTACTTAATTAACCCAAATATTAAATTTAAGTTTTTCCATGTTGCTCTCTTTCATACCATTTATTTCATTCAACTTGTATTATTTCAAATTCTTTTTTTTTTTTTGTCTTTGGTAAGATTTAACCTTGGAAAAGCAATTTTATGTTATGCTAAGTTGACAACATACATGTTTATTATAGGTTTTCAAATGATGTGGTGTGTTTTTAATTGAGTCTAATGTTTTGGTAAATTAATTATCGAGAAATTCTCAACCCTTTCAAGAAACTCATAAAATTACCAACAACTTTTGAAAAAATGTGTTTGATTGTGTAATTCCAAAAATCAATAACAATTAAACCAACAAATTGTTTTCAGTAAAAAAAACCAAGATGAGAGATGGTTCGTGTATAATGAATATGCTATTTATAATGATTAATTTGAATTAAAAATGCATTTTCTAGTTCATTGTGATTTTCCGACTCTAAGGGTTTAATCTAGTGGTAAAAAGACAAACTTTTGATTTAGAGGTTCCAACTCATGACAAAAAACACATTACATATCTTTTTCTCTTATCATTTCTCTCATATTCAATGTCCTTTTTCGTATTCATTTTGCTTCTAATGAAATCACCACTAACCCACATTTTTGAACATGTTTGTGTCTCTATTTTACTTTTTATGGCTACGTCACATAATTACGAATGCATAAAATCACACACTTAATTAAAATACGTTAATGTATGAAGTGTGAGTTAACGTTCTACATATTGGAAGAAAGAGTAGAATTTGATCAACATATAAATGAGATGACCCATATGTCTAGGGCTTTAAGGTTCCGCGTGAAGATGTAGTGTCAAATTAACTTGCGTGATTGCTATTGGCCTAACATGATTACCCAACCCGATGTAGGCAACATTGGAAATCCCGGCATTATGATAAACTCTCACGATTTAGTCTAGTTAATTGTGATTTTCAAACTCTCAGGGTTTAGTCTAGTAGTAAAAAGACAAACTTTAGATTTAGAGGTTCTGAATTTTGAACACTGCTAGTATCTTTGAAGATAGATGAAATCATAATTCATACCTTTCACAAAATCAACATTCGGCGACATATTTTTTTATTAAAAATAAATTCATTGTGATTTTTTATTTTATTTTATTAACTTCGTTAAATATTATACCGCAAAAATCGTTAGTGCAATGATCATTAAAGAGTTATCCCATGTACATTTTTATTTATAAAATTAGACATAAATGCATTAAAAAAATTGTTATTAAAAGACATTTTCATGCATTATGCTGTTAAAATGACACGACGTACTTTAAAAAAATTTGCAATACAAACTTTGTAGAAAATAGTAAAATTGGAATTTATAAAAATTATCGGTTAGCTCAATTAATTTTGGGTAACATTCGATTCTTCTTCAAAACTTTGTTATTATTATTTCTATAACTATATGATTTTTCCATTTTATTGAATATTCTTTCCTAAAAAATGTTTTCAATTAATCTTTTTTCTTTTAGGACATGTTAAAATTTAGGCTTTCATTTTGAATCAAAAAGTTGAGATTTTTCATTTTTAATTTTTTTAAAATTTACAATTTAAAAAAAATGATAAAATGTTTAGATGAGTTAGGCTTCGGAAGCTCATCAGGGTCAGAACAAATCTCATGGCTCAAAGAGCATTTAGAGAGGTACTTGTAAATCATTCACTAAAGAAGTCCTTGCGCAGGCACCATAAGTTAAATCAATTACCTTGCAATTAAGTCAATTCTTTACCAATTGAGTCTACCTTCCTTTGTAATGCTACCATTAGTAATTTAGTATTAACTTATAATAAAAAAAAATCAAAGACATGTTACCATATTTAAAAAAAAAAAATGATAGCAAATATTAATGCTAATAACATCATTCAATTCTCCTTTTAAATGTTGTTGTTATTACTATTTCTATAATTATATGATTTTTCCATATTGTTAATTTTTTTTTCTTTGGCTTAAATGTCACTTTGGCCCTGTAACTAATTTTAAAGTTCAATTTAGTCCCTTTAAAATTGATCAATTTAGCCCAAAACTTATTTTAAAATCTCAGTTTGGTCCCTTAATTTTAATATAAGTCAAATTGATCTCTTAACTTGTGTAAGTTAGTGCAGCTTGATCCTTTATTGTATAACAAAATCGAACTTTGTTAGTAGCATGAAAAAAAAAAGCAAATTTGTATGTAGTACAAACCTATGCAATATCATTTTCAAAAAAAGGAATAGGTGTAAAAATATGATGACATATTCAATTTCATTATTTTTAGAAAAGTAATAAAGACCGTTTAGTGGAAATTATATTGTTGTATATTATATGATTATTTTTAGGAAAAATGATAATGAGCATTTATTCCCGAAAATAACAATAATGGGTATTTATGTGTCTTTATATTTTTATTTTTGTTAATCCTACGTTTTCTAAGAGAAGAGTTCAACTGCGAAGTAACTAAAATTCGGGTTTTCCCAAAAAAAATTATTTGATGGAGTTCATAAACAACTTGAGCCAAAATACCTGGTTTTCGTATTTATTTTTTACAATTACTATGATTACAATTTCAAAATTAAATCAATTTTAATTTTTCAAGTTTGTAGAAGTGTTTTGAAAGAATTGTTTTTCCGTAGAAGTCAAGGATGAACGAATATTATGGAAAGAATTAAATATGGAGTCGATTTTAAACCATTTGTGGTTATAAGTTTTAATAATAGAATGAATGCTCCTTAAAAAAAAGAACGAATACAAAGATATGGAGTTGAATAAAACATTAATATTTTTTTCTAAAAAAATATAATAATATAATAATCTTTAATTAGAATATTATTTTAATAATAGTATGAATTCATTTAAATATTTCATAAAGATGAAGGAAATAAAACTAAAAAAATCAAAAACACTATACACTAACGCAAGGTCTTGTTTTTGTTTTTTATTTATACGCTCATCAATTAATTAACTTTTTCCACTCAAATATCTATTTTTCTAATTATAAAATATTAGTTTTGTTGTTGTCTGTTTTAAATAAATCAAAGGAGCCAGAAAAACATTTTTTTTTTTGTATATACAAAAGAAAATATAAACATGAATAGAGATCTGGTCAAAAACAAAGAATATAGAAGCAAACACCAAAAGAAAATTTTAAAAGAGAACATGAATAGAAAATAACAACATAAGAAATCACAACAAAAAGTAACATACAAATAATAAATGTTAAACAACAATAAAAAATTAGAAATAAACAAATAAAAGAAAAAGAATGGGTTTAAAAACAATGATTTTTATGGGAGGAAGATGTAGATGAAAATAATGAAAAACAAATTGTCTATATATATAGGAAAAAAAATAATGTCATAATCAATTATGATTGGCTCATTAAAAATAAATGAGTCATTGATCCATTTTGATTGGCTAATAAAAAATAAACGATTCAATATCCATTTTGATTGGTTGATAGAAAAGCATTAAATGAGATGAAGAGCATGAAGATGCCACGTGTACTATCGCTTATAGATGTATGCATTTGTATTATATAAAGATTAGAGTTTTCTCTCAAATGTTGTTTCGAGAAGCGTTTTGGGCCAAGTAATTTTCTTGAAAGATTTGAGATCAAATTGGCCGGTCTTTAAATTAAGTGACCAAACTGAACATTTAAAATAACTTAAGAAACCAAATTGATCTATTTTATAGTTAAACTAGTTACAAACCCGTGCTTCGCACGGGGGTTAGCTACTTTTTTGACAAAATATTATATCGGACGGATAGATTGCGAAATGACAGATAATTATAAATCATAACACAATATTTAGAGTACTCCTGCATCACGGGTTAGAAAATGAAATGTTAAAAATGGCTTATCACGAGTAACAAATGAAAACGTCAAGGACTTTATTGTAGAGAGAGATAGAAAGCAAGTTGCAGCGAAGAAAACAATTGAGAAGGCTAAACATGCATTGGAAAAGTAGTGGTTTTCAACAACTCAATAACCGTAAAGTTAATTTAGTAGAATAATTGTGAACTGTGTACTTGATTTGATCCACCACCCCTGCACTATGCAGAGTCAATCTAACCTCATGGGTACCCATTATACGGGTACTCGTGGGTATTCAGGTATCCATGGGTACCCATGGAGTTTTGAATTTATTTATTTTTTGGTACAAATAAAAACTTTTTTTAATTACCAAAAACCTCAACTTTTAAACATCCATACATAATCCGTTCAAAATTTCATAATCCTTTTTTATGGAAAAAAATCAAAAACTCCAAAAAAAAATTCATCAAACTCATAGACAATTGCAAATCCTCATCATCCAAGCCTAGAAAATAAAATTTCTTTGAAAAAAATCTCATAAAAAATGATAAGATATTGTAATTTTATAACATAAAGGACTAAATCGTGATAAAAAAAAAATAAAGGACGAAAGTGTTACCTAAAATAAAGTTAAGGGACTAAATGTGTAATTTTGTCTATAAAATTCGATCGGGGCAGTGAGGAGATAATTGAATGTATTTGAAATCCATGCATCAATTATTCTTAAGAAAAGTAAAATAAAATTATTCATACAAAGGTTATACATGTGAAATTCACATCAATGCAAATAACAAAAACAGAATTGCTATAATGTGTACTCACATTGAACCTATAGTGACATGCCATTTAAAACAAAAGTCATTGGTGAGAATTGTAGAAGAACAAACTGCTAACCAAAAACTACATCAGTAAAAGTCTTGTCTATGAACTATAGCTGATAACCTTTTGAATTGTAAAAGAATGGATAATAATTATTGTAACAAAATCTCTAAATTCAATTCAAACTTTAAAATAAATGTTTGCTATGAATTCAAAAATATTAGAATCAACAAAACGATAAGATTTTAACGGTTAAAATCATTGATATTGTTTGTATTGCTTCCAAATTTTTAGAATGTAGGCAAAAAAGTAGAAGGAAAATGGACTCAAAGGAACACAAGGGTGAGAAGTAACAATGTAAAATGTAGTGCACAATCTATCTTGCACCAAGAAAACTTATGCAGTCAAGAGCTGGTGCTCATTCTTAGTTTAGCAACAGTTTAAACTTCCTGGTTGGCAAATACTAAAACTCCACCCTGTCACAAATTGGATGTGGGAAGAGGATCATTGAATATTTTTTAAAACCATTTATCAATTATTAATTTTTTAACAGAAAAACCCATTTATGAATTAATCTTAAAGACAAATAAAATATAAATTATCCAGACAAGAATCAGACATGTGGAATTCACATCACAGAAAAATAAAAAGAGAATTGCAATAATCTGTACTCACATTGATCCCACAAAAATATGACATTCAAAACAAAGTATAGTCAATGGAAAGGAGTCATTGGTGAGTATTGTGAAATAAGGTTAGTTAAACAATAGAGGACATCAATGGCAAAAGCCTTTTCTAAATACCTTTGAACATAACATTAGTTCAATATATTTCAGTTACAACTTACAATACAATGATTGTGCCAATCCTGTTGGCATTATTGCTGAAACAGTAAACAAACATTTATACAAAAACTATATCAGAAACTCTGATACCAACATTAAAACACAGGTGTATATTCTGATTGTTTTGACGTTGCTCAAAGATCATCCACCAATACACATGCGTGGTTTTTTCAAACACAACCAACTGTTGCAGATATTAGGCCTACCATCATCTACAAAACAAGATGAAAAAATTAACGCGGATAAAATGATACATGATCGAACTATGGACCAAAATAATAATATGCATTTCAGATGCTACATATCACCACTACTGATCTATATGCTCATGCTATATAAGGATTTTCAATTCTGATTATAAGAGTATCATGTGTGTGAAATATTTTGTCTGCTGCTGCATAATTCTACTTATAAGGCCTTAGGCAAAGAGCTGTATTACTTTGCAATTAGATTTATGCATCCATTATAAGGATTCGCGCCACAGTTTCTGTTATGCATTTCCATGTCTTGAAATATATCAAAGTTCATAAGAAACTCCAGTTAGATTTTGTTAAACTAAGAATGGGATGTTCTTGATACCATATGAAGGCAATATATAAAAACTCATATTTGATATTATTTACATGAATAAGGTCTAGAACAGTACTACAGAAATTTGTGCACTATCACAAAGTGCTTGTTTCATGCCTTGAAACTAAGCAAAGGTGAAAAATTGAAAACAAGTCTTCCAAGATTACATACCATGCTCTCGAACGCCATGTGCAAAACCATCAACTTTTTTTTCCAAACATGTTCATCTTAGTCAGAACTGAATTTAATTTACCTAAAAATATAAAAAAGACCATGATCAATAATATTAAATATGAAAGAAGTATTTGATGAAATATAGATTTAGTAATGTAGATGTGTCTAACCCTTCTTTGATTTTGTGATAGACTTGCAGTATTTGCCGGTAGAATCAGGCAAGTATCTCTTTGCAGCCTTCTGACAGTTTAATCTGTTCAACATAAGAGCATGTTTAGTAAATAAATCAAATTTGAACCAATTGTATTTACTAACACGTGCAGCGTGTGAGTTTGCATCTAGTCAAAATATAAGAATAATTGAGACAGACGCTAGACATTATACTCACACATAGACAGTTGTAATAGTTTAAGAAAATAAGTATATGAATAAACCACGTGTGAGAATCATGTCGACGTCAGACACTAAACACGCATTCAATCTGAAGTATCAATGCTACATATATAGGTCAAATTTGAAAAATTAGGAAAAAGTGATACTTTTGAGTTAGTTCCGAAGATGCTTACCTCAAGAGTAGTAGCGACAGACGAAACTCTAGCAGGCTCTTTCCAGGCTCATTCTCTAGCATCTGATGTATAATAGCCAAAGAACCAACATCATCAACTGAATACCATTGTTGTTATAACTGCATCCAACAGTCAACCTGATTCTTCTTCTGAATTCTACTATTAAGAATTTGAACCAAGCACTTACCTTTAATCCTCCCATGTAAAGTTATGTAGTTAGCCTCCATGGTTAACAAAGCTCTAATATCTCTTATAGCACTATCATAATCATCTAATGCAATATACAACCAAGCCTTCAACTCTAAACAATCAGGTGAAAGCTTAAATCCTAGAAACTTATCTAACTACATAATTCATTCCTTTATTTGCTTCTCCTCAAATTTTTCCAATGCTCTATATTTATACGAAAATGAAAGGGAAAGATCAAGTTGAGTTGCAAAATCCAAATCAAAACCTTTTTCTCTTCCCATATTGCACAATGCTCTCTCTTGATACATCCAACCAACTGGTTTATACTCGAATATGAGTGAACTAATTAACTTACTTTTTTTTCTCTTTATTAATAGTCGCTATTGAGATTGCTTCTACAGACAAAAATGGGGTCCTCTGATAATTCTTATCCCCTGAATAATCCTCGTAGTTAGCTGCACAACCTAGCCATTCCATAAACAATAGTAACTCGTAATCTTCGCTCCCTCTCATAGCTGAAAGCAGGAACGAAAAGAGGAAAATAGATGAACTATGAGTTAGCAAAGTGATTTATAACCAAATTAACCAATTTGGAAATTAATATATGATAGCTTATGAAAGTTACTTGGTCCAAATTATGAAACAATGATCCATCAGTAAGTAGGCTTCTGCAAAATTAATCAAGTCAT
Organism: Medicago sativa; assembly: GCF_051527215.1. Lineage (NCBI taxonomy): Eukaryota > Viridiplantae > Streptophyta > Magnoliopsida > Fabales > Fabaceae > Medicago > Medicago sativa. The sequence continues at coordinate 69,308,639 of NC_140751.1, read as the reverse complement.
TGAGATATTTAAGAAGACTGAGTTGTTTCAGAACTTACCTCTTAAGGGAAGAATCAATGCCAATAGTAGAGCCTGATTTTGCACTTTGCTGCCATGCCAATATGAACTGCAAGTGCAATAAAGAATTACAAAGATTATGATAATAAGATATTCCATTTCCGATCATTGGACAAATGACAAGTTCGAAAACGAACGATTATATACCTTTGTAGGGCATTTTGCAACAACAAATGTTTCTGCAAGCTGTGCGGCATCTGTGTTTGATGTCACACCTGATAAAATACAAAAGTCAACATTTAGAAACGACTTTTAAAGATCTGATTGTTGCCATAAATGAAGATCCAGGAAGAATTATAATAAAATGGAAAATTAATTTGAGACAGATTAGAAATTATATAAAATTCAACTATTTAACATATAAATGGAGATTAACATTGTCTATGCTTGTCACCTATTACAATAAAAAAGATTATTCTAACTGTATAGATTGTGAGAAAATTATATGCCTCTAATTTAGATAAACTACAATGAATTTGAAATAGAACTCACCATGTGAATTAATTGAACCACTTTCTATTGTCCTTCCATTTCTCTCTCTCTCATAGTAAACACCTTCCAGATAAAGGACTGAAATCACATTCAAAGAATAATCAAACCCAGAATAAGCAACTGTTAAATTAACCTTTGTTGACTGCTTGCCATCATATCAGAAGTTGCTTGTCCATTCTCAAATTCATTGTCCATCTAAAAAAACAAAATAATCAAACCCAGAATCAGAATCAGAAAATCACAAAATAATCAAACCCAAAATAATCCAACAACATTAATTAGCATCAACATTTCATATCAGAGAAGCTAACTCATTCGTGGAGCAAATTACAGGACTGATAACCTTTTTTAAAAGCGCACAAACAAAATTTCTATAACAATCAAGAAATAAGCTTCTATACACAACCAATATAAACATTGATCTTTTCATCATTGGCTTAATAGGGTAAGAGTGAAAAGAAATGAGGAATTTAGCACTGATAGAAATAGTGAAGGAGACTTGAATAATCATACAAAATCCTCATCACTTCACAGTTTGCTAGCTGACATATTGCTTCTAAAGAAGGCTACCACAAAATGCCAGATCAAACCTCTCCTCAGGAGGATCACCAATGAAGTCAAATACAACGTCTGCATTTAAGAAATCTCCATCTGCCGTATACCTGCATAATGCATTTGAGATTAAGAAGAAGTCAAATGAAAAGTCACTACATTTTTAGAAGTCCCACACTACGAAGGCAGCTCGGTTGGTGAGCTAAGGGACATTGAAGGAGTTTAAAGTCAGAGATCTCGGATTTGATCCGGGAAACTAACATAACTTACTATTGTCTGCCTATAAAAAAACATAAAGTTGCTTTCCATTCAGTAAATAGAAATATACCCGCTCTTTGTTACTATACACTTCATCCCAGCTACTTTAGCGGCTGCTAGACCTATAGCGCTGTCCTCGACCACGACACATCTGTAAATAAGAAATAACAACATTTCATATTCAAAAGTTGCACACTCCATGCAGTTCAAAAACAAAATTAAGAAATCATATGATTCTAACTTGCTCTCATCCAAATAAAGTATTAGATAGGTTTATTTGTTTTTGAACTTGCACTCCATACACTTCAAATAGGGTTGATAATAAGTTGCTCTAAAATTTTGGTTCAAAGAAATGCCATAAAATTCTACTGTTGGTGAATAGGTTTCAGAATGTATATAACTTTCATATCCTAGAATACTCAGCACAACTAATTAACTAATCTATAATGTCTAAATGACGATAACTTCACAAGCAGACAAGCACCACCTTACAAACTAACAGAGATTTGCCATAATCTATATCCTTCAATTCATTAAAACTATCAAGGTACCATATCTAGAATGACGTCCCTTCCTCTTGGCCTCCTTCATGCGCCTAGCACAGGATAGGGAGTGAATCTTAGTTGGCTTCCTGATAATGAAGCCATCCTTAAACAACTTCCTGATGTTTTGGCCTGCAAAGAGAGAGCCACCAAACCATTTAAATAAATTGAACAAAGTTATTGTATCAGGAAAAAGTTAATGTATCAGAGCTGGAACAGGGTAACCATCATCCTCCAGGAAAGAAAATGAATAGAAAGGAGGCAAAAACAAACCATCATCCTGTAGATTGCATCATGTAATGCAGCAATTCTCTGTTATATCACGGACCATGGCGCGGCCACAATTTAAAATGTTACACTACATTAGCCAGATACATGATGTTTCAATATCAAGCAAAATTATACAAAGCCAATATAAACTAAACCGTGCACAATTTTGTTGGTAAGTTACTCCTAAATAACTTCAGTTAAATTAAAAATAGGTTCTCACTTTTTACCAAGGAATTGACCCATTCGAGCTTCCCAACTGCCACATTTGTGCAGTGTTACTCCTCTGTACTTCGAACTCCCTCTTGAGAAAACATTGATTTGTAGACGAAGTGTTTGCAAAGACTCATCTTTCGATAAATTCTTCGTCTAAGTAACAAAATATCGAAAAATTACATGATATAATCCATCTAGTTTCACATTCATCAAGTATACTTGAAAATTCTCTAACCTGTTTAAGATCATCATCATAATCATTCAAATTGAAATTTATGTAAGCACCAACTCCCCTGAATTTAATCGCAGCTCGATCATAGGCTCTGATATTCAAAATTTGGAATCAACTCAACCATAAAAAAATTAATTACACAAAAAAATTGAAAATATGTTCAAAGATTTACCTAGCAGCAACATGAGCTGTGTTAAATCCACCTACAAAAATCAAATACAAAACTAAAACAATGCCTAAAATAGTAAATCATATAATATACTAATTAGTTCCAAAATCAAAGAAAAAAATAGTCAAGTATTTATACCGTCCACCCCTAAGATGATCCTAATGATCTGTAGGACTTTTGTGTGTCATCTGATGCTGAGAAATCAAACAAAGCACAAACAAATCAGCAATAGAGAAAATCAAAAGGAAGAGAAGCAATCACACAGACTGATCAAATATAACTACAAACTCATAAAAATCTATGCAAATACAATCATAATTTCCTAAAATGAAGTGAAAAATAAAAACTTGGAAAGATAGGAACAAAAAAAAACCAGTAACATCCCAAATTGAAACTTACCCATATCTGATCCATGCCAAATGGTATTTTCAAATTCAAGGTCATCATCTCAGAACTGCAATCAACCAAAGACATACCAAAAAATCTAAATCGATTAAAAAGAAAAAATGCCTCAATCAATTAGAAGAACAAAATCGCACCAAAAAATGGGACATGCAAGCAGATCAAAGTTAAAAATCCAACCTTTGATTGATGATAGAGACAAACGGAAGAAGAAGCAAAACGAAGAAGACGTCGCACACTGAGAAAGAAGAAAATGGTGGAGATTGGTGTGTTCAACGGCGAGGTCGACGGAGGAGACGGCAAGGTGGCGGTGTGAGGAAGAAGAGAACCCGTTTTTTTGTTTACCGTGTGAGGAGAAGAGAACCGGACTGAAGAAGAAGAAGGAAGAAAGAAATTGTACCGCAACATATATATATATATATATATGAGGGAGATGGCCATTTACCAATTTACCAAAATACCCCTCCAAGGGCAAAATTGTCAAACGTACGGACAAGCATTTTCCTATCTAGTTTAGTAGAAGATCAAATTGAACTTTTATACTACTACATGACAACACATGGATTATTCTCTTGTCAAAAAACACATGGATTATTCTAGTAGGGTGTTTTTGTGCTCTCTTGGTGCTCGCACTAAATATAAAATCAATTGATTGGGGTCACATATTCTCTAAGACATCTACATTTTTGTCTGTGACACCTTATTACCAAATAAGATGGCTACATATTCTTTGGACAATCGGAATCTTGATGACAGTTGGATTCTGTTATAATGAAAAAAGAGAACAAAATAATGTAATTAAAATGGTTGAAAATTTTGTTTACGAGATAAAAAAGGTAATTTAAAAAGGAATATAAGAAATGGAAAAAGAAATGGAACAAGAAATGGAAAAAGAAATATAGTCATAACACAAATAAACTTGACAATTTCAACCATTATATTCCCCCGTGTAAGAAAAAAATTTAGCATTTTATAATTTATAAAGCACATCCTCTCCTTACATCCATTATATAGTTTCTAGAGCTTATGAAGTTGTAAAAAAACCTTTCCTAATATTACAATGAGTAGTGTTATTTGAACATCAATTTATGTGACAACCAAATGGACAACCACATTTTTACAAAGAAAAGTGTGTATTGGCTCAGAAATCAAAATAATAGAGAGAGAAAGTAAAATTAGAGAAATGATATTTTGACAACCACTTTTTGACAACTTTTGGACAACTTTCTCTCTCATACTCACATGATGTTGTTATCCTCTCTCTTCCTTTTTCTCTCTCCATTGTTTTTGACCAATAAGAAGTGAGAAAAACAAGGTTGTCAACAAAGTTGTCATCAAATGGATGTCAAAATATCATTACTCGTAAAATTATAATGTGAGTATGAGATATAAAGTTGTCACAAAAGTTGTTAAAAAATAGTTGTACAAATATCATTTCTCTATTATAGTTCTTATGAAATGTCTTTTAAACACGTCAATGTGTTGTACTTGTTCCTTCAGCACACTTAGTAGAGAGGTGTCATAAAAAATTATCAATCATAAGAATTCATATTTATTTTTACTGAATTATCATTATTTTATAACCTTTCATGATAGAAAAATAAAATCATAATAGATGAATTAATTGTTGCAAAAAATAGTTATGCATCAATTGAGTGTATTCTTAGATCAAATTTAAATGCAAAATGTAATGCATTCGTTGTGGATGGCCTCATCATATAATTAATGCAAAAAATAGTCATGCATCAACTGAGTCTTTTTCCATGCATTTGGTCAAGGTTTTATAACTCGAGAGTTTACCTTAACTCGTTTTATCTATATAAACTCGAATTGGTAATTCGTACGAGTTTACCTAAAATTAAAATTATATAATATTTATTATATACATGTTTACAGGTGTTTTTGGTAAACAAGAGGACTAGTTTTGATTATTACAAGAAGCTGGATCAAACCAGAAATCCTAGAACATGTTATGCAATCTTTTTCTAGAAAATACATGAATGTTCATCATATTCATAGGTTGCTTTATGAACAAGATGAAGAAAATTATTTTTCGTATGAAGATAATTGTCTTTCGACAGAGATTAGTAAAGAATACGCAAGTAAAAGACTTGAAGGTAAAGAAAATGCAAGTAAAATGCTTTAAAGTTTAAACGCATAGACTTAAAGAAAAGGTAAATTGCATTGCATTAATGTAAAGGTGGTTCGACAAATCAGATTACACTACAAGAAACATTACCTTTTGCCAGGGGCAAAATCCCTGGGAAAAGGACAGAATCCCTGGGAAAAGGGACGTTTGTGAGGGAATTTGCCAGGGGCGGAAGCACTGGCAAAACCGCTCGTCGCTAACATTTTGCCAGGGGTTACACCCCTGGGAAAAAAACGAGGGGCTAAACCCCTGGCATATGGCCTGGCTTTGTCCCTGGCATAACCCCTGGCATATTCCGTCACTTTTTTCTGCAACTGTGCAGTCTGCTCTGACTGACGCACTGACTGATGGATGGTCAAATCATATCAGATTTTACCAGGGACATGCGAGGGGTTTAACCCCTGTCAAATGGTATATTATTTTTTTTAAAAAAAAAATGTTTTATTGATTAAACTGGTTTTTTATTAATTAATTAAATGTTTTAAAAATAATTTAATTAATAAAATGTATTTAAATTAATTAAAAAATCGATTTTTTTAAAGTTGTTTTTGAAATATAATTATTTGTTTCAAAAATCATTTTAATTAATAAAATTTATTTAAAATAATAAAAAATAAATAATTTTTTTTAAATATAATTAAAAGGCATATAATTAAAGAAACATCATGTAAATAACATCCAACATCATCAACAAATATCATTCTATAACATTTATTTATTTGAATTTCGGAAAAAAAATAACAGTATATATTATTATACAATTTTTTCTCTAGCTTTAACATTTTTTCTAATATATTATTTTCTTTGACAATTTTCTTTATTAAAAAAATAGAAATTTTTTTGCTCAATAAAAACAGATCATGAAAAATTAAAACATCATATATATAAAAAAAAAAACAAACATCATGTATTTCAAACAACTAATAAATTTGAAAATATCATATATATCAATTGTATTTAGAAGTAGATAAATAATTAATTTGTTGAAGCTTGATGAGAAGAACAAATCCAAAACCAAAAAAAATCCAAAACCAAGCTTAGCAAGGAACCATATGAGGAGGCAAACTTGGACATTGATACAATACAAAATATATATGTTAATAAGTAGCTAGTAAAGCATAAAAACACAAAATATAAGAAGTTATGAGAGATTTACCAAATTAGAGAAGTTTATTGGTGTTGAAGAAGAGTAAAGTGTATGAAAGAATGGAGTAAAATTTATATGCATGACTGGAGGAGTAAAATATATATGCAGAATTTTTTTTCTAAGTCTCAACCATTGAGAATGTGAATGACTACGGTTTGGATAGAATGGAGTAAAATATATATGCCTAGAAATAAACCAGGGGTAAACCGAGGGGCTACCCCTCACATACATGGTCAAATCTTAGCAGGTTAGGTGACAGCTATGTGTGGCAGGCCAGCCTTTCAGCTTTGCACAGTGCATAGTCAAGTCAGCTGGACTTGGGCCAGTGATTCACGGCTTTATGCAACAAGCCAGGGGCAGCCGTGTTATTTTCCCTCGGTTTTGGTCTGAAAAAGCTGATGCATGTCAGCTTGTTTGAATTTCACTTTGGCGGTTTTTTTAAAGCCAGGGGTTATGTATTTTTGCGAGGGACAAACCCCTGTGTTATTGCAAGTGGTCCCAGCTTTCCCCAATGTCGTTTGTGAGGGGTTTTTCTTGGCATTTTCCCTGGCAAATTTGCCAGGGGTTTCGTGTCCCTGTCAAAATCCTTGGCAAATTGGCATTTTTCCTGTAGTGTTACATACATTTTGTATGACTCTTTTCTCTGGACGCTGGTACTTTGAGTGCTAGAATTCTATAAGTGATTTGCAACCATTTTTCCTAATTAAAAACTACTATATATACATATAGAAAATAATTGCAGATCCTAAACTGCTAAAAATTGTATGTCCTCATCGAAAACTGCATGCTCTCCACGTGTCGGACACTTGAAACCACTTTGAAACCAACTTTTTTACTAAATTAACTACCCGTCGGTTTCCACCTTCCTGTCAAAAACATCCAATGTCTGTCGAATACTCTCATCATCTGTCGAACTCAACAACTTCAATTATTGACTTAGAGACTATTGGAGTTTTGAATCTTCTTTTACCTGTCGAATAACATCGGATAAAAATACAGACTAATAAATTGTCCCCCAAAAATGTCATTTTCAAATGAAAAAATGAAGGAGAAAACTGACATTTTTTAAAACTCTACGTATTCTCTGGAGATGACGTCATCTTGATCATTACTTTAAAAATTATCTTTTCAGTTTCCACTTTACTGCGCAAATTTAAGACTTAGTGGGACAACCTTTTCGACCACGTGGCAGTATATTAGTGGATCAGAACTCAAAAGTTATCCTCTTTCCTATCAAAACACATTACTTCTTCCAACTTCACTTCTCCCCAGTTTCATCATTATAACGCCACCTTTTTGAAGATTTTATGGATCATTATTTTTTGAAAAACTTCTTAACTTCCCACTAACTCAAAAACTGTCATCTTTTTTTAAAACACGTGGCGATTATTGAATAGGGAAAATAAAGAGTTTTGTCCCATCAACTATTTCCATCACTTATAAAATCCATCTGTCTGCTCTCTCCTCAACCTCGTCTTCCATTTCTCAAAACTTGAATTCTTCTTTTTCCTGCAAAAGAAAGAAAAAATTCTGCATAAAAGGAACAACTAGGTTTGGTGGTGGGTGTAGGGATGATGTGGTCAAGAACCTCATAAGCGTAAGTGTGAATTTTAAATAATTCATACCATGTATTTTATTTGATTTTTCAATATCTAGAGTAATTTTGATGAAGTTTGTGATATTGATAACAATTGGGGAAGGATGAATGGGGCAATTGGTGGTGGTAATGGTGGTTTCAGGCGGTGTCTTCGAATAATGTTTAAATGGTAGGGTTTCTGAATCGGACATGATGTTTGGGAGAGAAATCAAGAGAGAATTGAGGGTTGAGGGAGATGGTGGTGTGGTGAATGAGAAACCGAGAGAGGAAGGAGGGTTGAGAGAGATCGCGATGCAGTGAAACCGAGAGAAAGGAGAAAGTAGAAGACTAGACGGTTGTGAAATGAGGGAGAAGACAGAAAGTTGGTGTTGCTGTAGGGGGCAACTTTGAGAAGAAGGGGAAGACAGAAGGAAAAAAATAGGGTTTAGACTCGTGAGACCATAATAGAATTCTTTATGTGATTTTCATTATGCAGTAATGTATTTATGCAATTGAGATGTGCCTAAATAATCTTGGACCTAAATGTATAAGATACTAATGATTTATACGATGAAAATTTTATATTCTAATTATAATTTTTGCAAAAGTGGATTTAAAATATGAATGAAAGATGAAGCTACTCATAAGTAGGGGTGGGAACAGGTCAGGCCGTCCGACAGGGGCCTACGGCCTAGCCTATTTAAAGCCTAGCTCGGCCCAGCTCGTTTATTAACAAGGTCAGGCTCGAGCTTTTTGTAAGGCCTATTTAATTAAATAGGCCAGGCTAAGGCTTGCAAAAAAAGCCTATTAAACCCATCAGGCCGGCCTATTAAGCTTTTCATATATAACATATCTTCCATTATTGATATTTTTGAAGTTTTTTTCCCATAAACACAAGCCTCCATATGATTGGTTATTTAGTAGCTGATATATTGGTGTGATTAGACATTCGTAAGAATTCATTATTTAGTAGCAAACATATTTGTGGGTTTTAGGCCTTAATAAGTTTTGGCCTATTTAGGAGTAGGCTTACACATGTTGCTAGGCCTTAGGATAAAACAGGCTTTTAAATAGGCTTTCAGGCTTCATCAGGCCTTTAAAAAGGCCAGGTCAGGCCTAAAAAATGAGCCTATGATGGGTAATAGGCCAGGCTCAGGCCTATAATTTTTGAAGTAGGCCAAGCTTAGGCCTTACAAAGCCCCGGCCCGGCCTAACCCATTTCCACCCCTATAAGTCATGACATTCCATTATCTTGCCGCTTTTCGACAACATCCCACACTACGGATACAAATGTAAATTATGTAAAGCTGATTGTTTGGTGCAGTCTGATAAGCTGGTGAAGATTGTCCTTAATAGCCTTTTTCTTCACCCCCAGTATTATTTGATCAATTTTAATTTAATTTTTTTGAATGATAAATATTTGTTGTTAGATGTTAGATTACTTTTTTTTTCTTAGATCTCAAACCCCTTGTCTTTTAACTCAAACCACTTAAAATACCCATAGTAAATACTCGTTGGTCTAATGTATGGAAGTGTGGGAAGGCGCTCCTCGAGTCAAACACTTTCTAAGGATCCTTTTAAATGATGGACTAAAGACTAATGAAGAAAAAGCACAAAAAAAAACCCAGGAAATTCACCATATGCCTAATTAAAAACATTGCCACGAAAATCCATGGAGATAAAATCTACAAAGGAAAAAAGAGTACAAAAAAAATTGTGAATTCAGATCATAACTCATACAAATACTTTAATGTGTGGAGCAAAACTAGCAACAATCAAACATCGGTGATCAAACAAGCACAAACAATAAGATAAAGGAGAAGAATGAAAAACACAATGATATTTGTTCTCCCTAATCGGGCCAAAATTGACCTACGTTTGGAAGAGAGCAACTCTCCAATTCAATATCAATGAGTTCTGGACAAAAGAAATTAAAAGGTTACAAGAAATTAGTTTCAACAATAACAATGTAATACGTGAGGTGAATACAATGTTTCTCAACCATAAATATTAACCCAATAGTACTCAGTTCATAGCTTTTGATGTCCTAAGAATTCTCCCAATTTTAGAATTTGCGCGCGATTTCAAGGGATATTCAACAAAAAAAAACACACAACAACGTGAAAAGAAGCCTTGATTACAAAGAACAATGATACTAAGATGCTTAGAAAATCCATTTCCTTGGTTTGTTTGTATAAAAAAAATAAAAAAAATAAAAGACCTGCGTATAGGAAGTCAGGAAGTGAGATTACTATTTTTCAGTAATTTCTAATTTATTATGATTTAAAGAATCTAAAATGCAAAGCTGAGTATGATCCATTCATAGCATCTCATTTTGCTGAAGGTTAATAGAAACATGTTGCACTATCTTAAAATATAAACAATGTAAAACTGCATTTTTTCCGTTTATTCCTTAGGTGTGTTAAGGAACCAGAATTTCTGAAAAAAATTAAAATTTTAATGAAAATTTATTTTAAGTCAAAATCTTTAAAGTTGTATCAAATGTTTTAACTATTTTTTTAATAAGTATTTATCAATTTTTAATATACGAACTTTGATGTTCATGTTTCAAGTTTGCATAAACAACCAACTAATTGATTAAAATTTCGTGAGAGGAAGGGGCTTTGAAAAATGAAACAAAGTTCTCCAAATCAAAATATTTCAGCAATACAACCAACACCAATAATCTTGTCAAAAAACCAAAAACAGTAAACCAAAAATTATTTTTATTACAATTTTAAAAGACTCTCAAATATCACCAACAAAATTCCTTCAAAACATCCCCAACAACAGTGCTTCTCTTCAATTGATCCATGCCTTTCAGAATAGCACTTAATCTAAGAACAACATTTAATGAAACTTATAAAAATTCATGTGTGTGAACTTCCTCTTCATTCCTTTGCTACCTATGACACGACATTCGCAATAAAACTCGTAAACAAAATCATCATCATCATCATTATCATATTCATTTATATACTCGGTTGGATACCTAAAATATTTTATCCTTGTATTCTCAAAACTCCTCTTCGCCAAATTTCCATGAATAACTAGATTGTAACACATTCGAACGTCAAGAGATTCAAGGTGAGGACAACCATCAAGAATAGCAATTAAACCGTTGTTGGTGAGTTTGTTTCCCCAAAGCTCAAGATGTCGTAGCTCGGGCATTGTTTTTGCAATAGCAAGCGCTTCTTTGTTGCATTTGTAACCTTTGTAAGAACTACAATTAATTCCTTTGAAGGGTTGATTGAACTTCAATGTCTTCAAAAGAGGACAATTTTGGCCGATAGCTTCAAGAGAGACATGGTTTAAACTGGTGAATGAAAGTTCAAGCTCCTCTAATAGTGAAAACTTTTTGGCAGCAATAGTAAAAAGTGTATCTGAAATTCCCAAGCATTTTGAGATGCGAATGCGTCGCAAATTACTAGTTCTGCAGAAATCATTAATCCAAGAAATAGAAAATAAATGTTTAGTTTTTACATGTAGCTATATAAGCAAAATAAATAAGTAAAATCATAGATGGGTCGAGCGTAATATATTTGCAAACCAAGCAAATTGTGTGAAAATAAAAGTCGTGTATATATTTTTAGTCTATGAAAGTATGATCTTTTTGAAGTTGGAGGTGGCGTCTAGCTAGGAAGATAGGGGGTTTTGCTTGTATTATGAGAGGTATTTGAACCATCTTTCTTATCTAATTTTTTAAGCTTCTTGTTATGATTTCGACGTGAATCGGGTACCCTTTATACTTCTTTCAATTTTGTGAGTCAAGTACTATTTATACTTTTCCTATTTTTATCTAAAATAATTTAGTTTGCCGATCAAAAAATAACAAAAGATTTCGTATATGATATTATTTTTGCACAAACAAGATTTATGCAAAAAAAAAAAAAATTAAATAAAATTTGCTATAAATATTACACAAATAATTAAAAATTGGAAAAAGACTATTCAAATGTATCATTTTATACTTGATGAAAAAAAAATCATTTTATATGCCTTCTTTTTGTATCAGTTTATTCAATGTATCAATTTATTCTAACCTACATTTTGTGCTGAATAGAAATAATAAGAACAAATCCTAACAAATTAATTGATTGAAAACAAAAAGATAATAGTATTACCGTTCAGCTAAGCGTCTGATGAGTTCATCAGTAACAAAATACTCAACATTAATTTCTTCCACATGATCACCACCTTGATCAACAGCATACATACAAATCTTCTCTAAGTTATGTGGTGAATGGAGACCATTGATCATTTCAATGCTCCTCCACATGAGAGGGTCCTTACAAATTTCCCTCCACATAGGACACACTTGACGTGCATTCATCACTAGGTCAACTGCACCAAGTAATCTGAGTATATTTGATGCCACTTCTTTTGGAACTTCAAGCCAATTTCGAATTAATCCTACTGTGTTTTCCAATTTCACTTTCTTTGTTGGCATTGAACTTGAAGCCATTTTTTTTTCTTTTTCTTTGAGGTGATTGTGAATACAAGGCTTGATGGCTTGAGGTTGATTTAGAGGTGTGATAATGTACATTTATATATAGTTTCATCTATGCACTTTGAATTAGAGAATTAAACTCCACCTGGAGAAAAGGGGTCGCATGGTTTGTTTTGAGTTAGGTCGCATCGTTTCATATGAACCTTGGTGGTATAAAACCTTTTGGCTTCCTAAATATCGTTTAAAAAATACTCCCAAATCCTCAAGGTCATGAATGCTTTATGCTACATTTATAATGGTTTATCTTTTAAGTAATTATTCATAAAAGGGAAATTTATATAAAGTTTTAACTTTTAAGTAACTGTTTTCATAAAAGGGAAATTTATAATAGGGCTATTGTTTATACTTCTCTCTTCACTATATGTGGAAATAGTTCAGGCCGACCGACACGGGCCTATGACGTCTGGTCGGGTCATATTTTTTAAATCATCCAAACCCCAATTTCTTCAAGTTCAAATCAGCCAACACTCCAATAACAAGTAGGTTTTCATAATCAAGTTCCAAAGCAATTTTATGTTTATATGTTACATTTTTCCTCTTAAATTAGAAATGTTTTAGTTTCACTACCAAAAAAAAAATGTTTTAGTTTTAGGGTTTGTTTAAATTTTGAATTTTTTGGCAAGAAATGATATAATGTTTACATGTAAATGATTTAGGTTGCTTAAATGATTTAGATGTTTGCATGTTTATGTTGTAGTTTTTAGTTTTAAGGTTTATGTATAATTTGCACTCCAAATGTTTAATGAAATATTTGAATGACTTTTTCATTTATTGTTATTAATTTTTTATGGTGTAGATCAGAAGCAATGGTCAATTCCATAGTAGATCCGAAAACAATGTTAGCTGGAGTCATTGATTAGCTGGAGTATGCTTCAACGGTGGAAAGCCCAACAAGTTGTTCAGGGTTCGGCTTGTTGTCTTGTTAAAATATGTGAGGGATTAACTAGATGAAATCATCGAACGACTCAACCGCAGAGACACAAGGAGGGTGGAAGATGTTTGGTACGAACGTCATTCGTTCGACCACACATTCTATTCTAGACTTTGGATCACACAAGGGGAGCTAGGGAGACCATCCACATCTAGACCTGATCAACCACACAATCCAAAACCTTAAGACAATGAGTCTATGGGTCCTTTCACTTATAAATTGTTCAACCTCCTTTTTCTATATGATGTGGGACATATAACTAACATTTGCACCCAACCAGAACGGTGTCTATAGCACTGGCCAACAAATCATAAAAAAGTGTCTATAGCATTTACAGGTCCGATCGTTGAAAAGCACATCAATAAAAACTATGATATGGGAGTTTAAATTGAATTGAAGATTTTGTTGTATATGATTAGAATGTAATTGAAAGAATTGTATTAAAAAGACTCGCTGCATTTGTTGCAAACATGTGGATAAAATCAATTTAATTTTTATTGAATTTGTACGGTGTTCATCAGGTGGCAAACCAACACTATCATAGACTCTCGATTTTCCTGCTGATTTTATTACAACTCCAGCCTCAAGACTAGCTCCTACTTCTATGATGGAAATACTTGTAATTCACCAAGACATCAGCTTAGTAGGAAGCAATTGTTGGCTCCATTTGCATTTTTCATTATGTTGTCTAAGCATTCAAGGTAGAAGCCAATTTGTATTTATCTTTTATATTGCCTAATCTAAATTCCAGTACCATTCAAATTGCAACACAGCGAATTTTATTACTAGGAATTTCTTCTCATAGTGAGTGCAATAACCACGGTTTTCTATGGTTGTTAAATTGATTTTTGTTTTTGTGATGGTGTCAATGTTTCATTTCATCGTAGAATCTTAGCTTCAATCAAGTACATTAAGAGTATTATAAAGATAACATGAAAGAGTGACAGATTTGAAACAAGTTTAAAACTAGAATATGAGAAATTCAAAAGAAAACAATTTAGGCATTGATATTGGTTCTAGTCTTGTTTCTTGGGTTAACATCCTATCTTATCACATGCAGTTCAACATTCAACTCACTGCAGTGCTACATAAGAACTCGTTTTGTTTTGCATATCATTACCAAATTCTATGATTTCTTCTGATGATTCATTTGCGAAGCTACATAAGACCTTGTGATCACAATTCAATACATGTATGGTAAAGAGGCTATGCATTGTTGATGTTAACTCAATGCAGGGCATTAACTATGTTTTGGTTCAATTTCAACCTTTAACTAGCACAAAGATTTGCTATTTACTACTACAGAAGACATAATTTCTAATGGTTTCAATTACTTAGAAAACGTACTTCGCGGAACTGAAACTTATAATAGATTATAACATCTTTGACATGCTCGCAGCACCTTTGCTCCAAACTTCTACTTAAAACAAGATTATAACATCTTCCAAGATTAAGAGATTTAAGAAGAGGACACCCGTCTAAAATGGCAATCAGCCCAGCATCAGTGAGCTGGTTTGCATAAATGTTAAGATGGCGTAATCCAGGCATTGTTTTCGCAATTGCAAAGGCCTCATCATTACACTCAAAATCTGCCAAAAACATCTTGCTAGACTTCAGCGATTTTAAAAGAGGGCAAAACTGACCAATGACTTCAAGAGAATGACCACGAAAGCGGGTGAATGAAATGTCCAGCTCCTCCAAAAATGGAAGTTTCTTTGCAACTTTAATCAATCCTTTGTCTGAAATTCTTTGGCACTTTGCAATGCATAGGCGTCGTAGGTTAATTGTACTGTAAAATTAAAAGGAAGAGAACTGAAAATTAACTCTCAAAGATAATACTATTTTCTAAGTAAAATATGTATTAGTATTCTGACTCTTAATTACAACAAATCTTATTTTTTGGTGGTGGATAACAACAAATCTAACTAAATGTAATACAACATGTATAATATAGGCACCACCAAATAAATAAAACTTAAACACCCATGAATTTCAAATAGATCTATCAACTGGAAAAAGAAAAAAAAATAACGTAAATGGAGCTCATTTCATAAACATGGCATGTAATACGCTAAATCAAGAACTTGCATTAAAAAATAAGCCTAGAGTAAGAATATTGTGTATACATCATTAAACAATAAGATATCCTATACTATTTTCTTTTTAACTCAAGCAAAAAGGAAAATGATATTACCAATCAACTATATATATTCAAGGAGATCATCGGTAGCAAAATACTCAATATTAATTTCTTCTAAATGACCACAACTTCTCTCAACAGCATTTCGACAAATCTTTGCCAAGTTATAGTCTGAATAGCGAATGTTGGTAATACTAATAATGCGCCACATGAGAGGATCCTTGCATATATTACGCCATAAAGGGCAAACTCTGCATGCATTTGTCACAATTATAATGGTACCAAGACTTTGAAGGATGTTTGCTGTGATTTCAGCAGGAAGTTCAAGCCAATTTGGTCCACTTGTGTTCTCTCCTTTCTCTTGAATAGAAGATGTGGCCTTGGTAAAAACAATTTACGAGGGAAATTTGGAATAAAGTACTCATAAACAATATCATCACTACTCATAGCACCTTTATAAACAATATGACTGTAGTGAAAGTGAAGCGCCGGGAAGGATAATTATTTGGGGAAAAGATTGCTTAGTTTCCAAAAAAACATTGGAAAAAGAAAATTGACTAACAATGCTTGAAAATTGAAACTGAAACGTCGGGAAAAGAGTGAAAATGGGTAGTATCTATACCGACAGTATAAAGCTAGGGTACGTGGTAGGTACTGTACGATATAGATACGCAAATACATTTTGGGTCATGTTAACTTGTGCCCTTGGGGCACAAGTTAAGGAGCTTAAAATGGATATTAAATATAAATTTTATATTGAAAGTATAACTTTTGCAACTTTTAAGACATTGAATGCATAAGTT
Source organism: Medicago sativa (assembly GCF_051527215.1). Classification (NCBI taxonomy): domain Eukaryota; kingdom Viridiplantae; phylum Streptophyta; class Magnoliopsida; order Fabales; family Fabaceae; genus Medicago; species Medicago sativa. Next base: position 69,292,196 of record NC_140751.1, on the reverse strand, counting down.
CCAAGAAAATCCAGGGAGATAAAATCCAGGAAATTCACCATATGCCTCATTAAAAACATTGTCAAGAAAATCCAGGGAGATAAAATCTACAAAGGAAAAAAGAGTACAAAAAAAAATTGTGAATAACTCATACAAATACTTTAATGTGTGGAGCAAAACTAGCAACAATCAAACCAAAGTGGTCAAACAAGCACAAACAATAAGATAGAGAAGAAGAATGAAAAACACAACAATGTTTGTTCCCCCTGATCGGGCCAAAACTAACCTACGTTTAGAAGAGAGCAACTCTCCAATTCAATATCAATAAATTCTCGACAAAGAAAAATCAAAAGGTTACAAGAAATTAGTTTCAACAATAACAATCCTAATTTCAATGATATGTAATAAGTGAGGTGAATACAATGTTTCTCAACCATAAATATTAAACCAAAAGTACTCAGTTCATAGCTTTTGATGTCCTAAGAATTCTCCCTATTGATAAACCCTAGTTTGTTTCACACCTCCTACAAAAACAAATTGTGCTGAAAAATGCCTTTTTATAAAAACGGGTTGCGGCCATGCGGCAGCACACAGATACGTAACCAACGGGCTACAAACAAGTGTCATGTGCTTCGCGCATGAGGCAGAACAACCCCAATTTTAGAATTCACGATTTCAAAGGATATTCAACAAAAAAAAAACACAACAACGTAAAGAGAAGCCTTGACAAAGAACAATGATACTAAGATGCTTAGAAAATCCATTTCCTTGGTTTGTTTGTATAAAAAAAAAAAAAAGACCTGCGTGTATAGGAAGTGAGATTACTATTTTTCAGTAAATTCTAACTTATTATGATTTAAAGAATCTAAAATACAAAGCAAGTAAATTTTGTATGCACTCTCTTAAAATATTAGCAATGTAAAACTACATGTTTTTTTTATTTGTTAACTTCATACAATCTAGCCATTTATTCCTTCGGTTTCAAGGAGTAATACAAGAATTTCTGAAAAGTTTATAAAAAATTTCTTTTAAATCAAAATATTTTTAAGTCTTATCGAATGTTTTAACAATCTCTTATAAATATTTATCAATTTTTAGTAGGAACTTTGAAATTCATGTTTCAAGTTTGCATAAACAACCAATTATTTGATTAAAATGCGATGCCCGATACAGAGAGGGGGGGCTTTAAAAAATGAAAAAATTCTACAAATCAAAATGTTTCAGCAATAAAACCAACCACAATTATCTTGTCAAAAAACCAACGGTGGTTTGTTATTACATTTCAAACAAACAAGTAAAAGACTCTCAAATATCTCCAACAAAATTCCTTCAAAACATCATCAACAACAGTGCTTCTCTTCAATTGATCCATGCCTTTCAGAATAGCACTTAATCTAAGAACAACATTTAATGAAACTTATAAAAATTCAAGTGTGTGAATTTCCTCTTCAATCCTTTGCTACCTATGACACGACATTCGCAATAAAACTCGTAAACAAAATCATCATCATCATCATTATCATATCCATTTATATACTCAGTTGGATACCTAAAATATTTTATCCTAGTATTCTCAAAACACCTTTTCGCCAAATTTCCATGAATAACTAGATTGTAACACATTCGAACGTCAAGAGATTCAAGGTGAGGACAACCATCAAGAATAGCAATTAAACCGTTGTTGGTGAGTTTGTTTCCCCAAAGCTCAAGATGTCGTAGCTCGGGCATTGTTTTTGCAATAGCAAGCGCTTCTTTGTTGCATTTGTAACCTTTGTAAGAACTACAATTAATTCCTTTGAAGGGTTGATTGAACTTCAATGTCTTCAAAAGAGGACAATTTTGGCCGATAGCTTCAAGAGAGACATGGTTTAAACTGGTGAATGAAAGTTCAAGCTCCTCTAATAGTGAAAACTTTTTGGCAGCAATAGTAAAAAGTGTATCTGAAATTCCCAAGCATTTTGAGATGCGAATGCGTCGCAAATTACTAGTTCTGCAGAAATCATTAATCCAAGAAATAGAAAATAAATGTTTAGTTTTTACATGTAGCTATATAAGCAAAATAAATAAGTAAAATCATAGATGGGTCGAGCGTAATATATTTGCAAACCAAGCAAATTGTGTGAAAATAAAAGTCATGTATATATATTTTTAGTCTATGAAAGTAGGATCTTTTTGAAGTTGGAGGTGGCTTCTAGCTAGGAAGATAGGGGGTTTTGCTTGTATTATGAGAGGTATTTGAACCATCTTTCTTAACTTCTTTTTTAAGCTTCTTGTTATGATTTCGACGTGAGTCGAGTACCCTTTATACTTCTTTCAATTTTGTGAGTCAAGTAACTATTTATACTTTTCCTATTTTTATCTAAAATAATTTAGTTTGCCGATCAAAAAATAACAAAAAATTCAAATGTATCGTTTTATAGATGAAAAAAAAATCATTTTATACGCATTCTTTTTGTATCAATTTATTCTAACCTACATTTTGTGCTGAATAGAAATAATAAGAACAAATCCTAACAAATTTATTGATTGAAAACAAAAAGATAATAGTATTACCTTTCAGCTAAGCGTCTGATAAGTTCATCAGTAACAAAATACTCAACATTAATTTCTTCCACATGATCACCACCTTGATCAACAGCATACATACAAATCTTCTCTAAGTTATGTGGTGAATGGAGACCATTGATCATTTCAATCCTCCTCCACATGAGAGGGTCCCTACAAATTTCCCTCCACATAGGGCACACTTGACGTGCATTCATCACTAGGTCAACAGCACCAAGCAATCTGAGTATATTTGATGTCACATCTTTTGGTACTTCTAGCCAATTTCGAATTAATCCTACTGTGTTTTCCAATTTCACTTTCTTTGTTGGCATTGAACTTGAAGCCATTTTTTTTTTTCTTTTTCTTTGAGGTGATTGTGAATACAAGGCTTGATGGCTTGAGGTTGATTTAGAGGTGTGATAATGTACATTTATATATAGTTTCACTAATGCACTTTGAATTAGAGAATTAAACTCCCCCGGGAGAAAAGGGGTCGCATTGTTTGTTTAGAGTTAGGTCGCATCGTTTCATATGAACCTTAGTGGGTATAAAACCTTTTGGCTTCCTAAATATCGTTTAAATAATACTCCCAAATTCTGAAAGCCATGAATGCTTTATGCTACGTTTATAATAAAGTTTTATCTTATAAGTAATTATTATTATTATTTTGATAAAAGGGAAATTTATAATAGGGCTAAATTTAGGTATTGTTTTTATTTCTGACCTCACTATATGTGGAAATAGTTAAGGCCAACCGACACGAGCCTATGACGTCTGGTCGGGTCATATTTTTTACATCATCCAAACTCTGATTTCTTCAAATTCAAATCAGTCAACACTCCAATTACAAGTAAGTTTTCATAATCAAGTACCATTGAAATTTTATGTTTATATGTTAGTACATTTTTCCTCTTAAAATAGAAATGTTTTTAGTTTTAGGGTTTGTTTAAATTTTGAATTTTTTGGCAAGAAAATATACAATGTTTACATGTAAATGACTTATGTTGCTTAAATGTTTAGATGTTTGCATGTTTGTGTTGTAGTTTTTAGTTTTAGGGTTTATGTATAATTTGCACTTCAAGTGTTTGATGAAATGTTTAAATGACTTTTTCATTGATCGTTAATAATTTCTTATGGTGTAGATCTGAAGCAATGATCAATTCTCGAGTAGATTCGGACACAAGGTTAGCTGAAGTCTGTTTCAACGGTGGAAAGCCCAACAAGTTGTTCAGGGTTCGGCTCGATGTCACGCTAAAATATCTGAAGGATCAACTGGATGAAATCATCCAACGACTCAACCGCGGATACACAAGGAGGGTGAAAGACGTTTGGTATGAATATCCTTCGTTCGACTCAGACGGGAGATTGACGTTCATCCGGATGATGCTCACGAAAGACGGCAACGTGAGGAGCATGTTGATTTACATTTATAGGACCAAATGTCGAAGAATAACTTTAGATAGACAAAATATTCTCTTCATTTTTACACTATATGAAAATATTCGATGTGATAACATATAAAGTGGATTTGGTAGAATACATGTGTTGTATTCTCTTCATTCTTTTGAGTTTTTAAAGAGACTACCAAATTTTTACACTAAGTATAAGACACTTCAATGCCGACATTTTCGACAAATTTTTAAGAATTTAATTTAAATCCAACATCATGATGATATCACATATTTAAGGATAATGTAATGTAATGTAACATAGATTAATGTAGTAGTTATGTTTTTGGTTCCCATAGACATTCCAACTTTTCATTTTAGTCTACCTAAAGTTATTCTTCGACATTTGGTCCTATAAATGTATATTATCATCACTTTTGATCACTATTTTTAAGTCAACTCATGTGTCTCATTTGAAAGTGTGTCATTTGAATTTTTGTCACAATCATATCTAGAATATCATATGAACCTTTCAAAAAAAATCATGTTTTATTAAAAAAAAATCTAATTTTTTTTAAAAAAAATTATAATATTCTAAACAATATTACAAATACTCAATAAAAAAAAATTACGTGTACAAATGAGTTGACTAAAAAAACAAATAATAAAAATGGTGATTGAAAACTTTTGGTACACTAAATATTAAATAAAATTTTTAGAAAAATTAAATAAAAAGTTGTAATACTTATATGGATAAAAAAAACATATTTAACTTCATAATATATCACAAATAAATGCTTACCAAAGAGAATTTTTTTTTTATTCGACCCTATTGTGAAAAAAAAATCAACTTTGACCCCCTATGAGAATTATATACAGAAATGACCCTCTTTCTGATTTTTTTTTTCTTTTGTACTGCCAGGCCACGTGACCATATGTAATCGAAAATTAGAAAAAAAATTGATACAGGCCTGGTGGGAAAAAATTGATTGATACAGGCCTGGTGGGAATCGAAACCCTGCACAGCTTACCCACATGATTTTCAACCTTTACCATTGAGCTGACACGAACAAGTTGATAATTAAGCCATCTAACAAATATTAATATTAACATTACATACAGTTTCACATCAATATTTTTTTATAAAATAAGGTTTTTTATGCCACATGAACTATCATGAACTGGTTAATATTATACTATTGGTAAAACATAAAAATAATTGGTTTTTTATTTGAAAAAAATGTTAATGTATAGTAACGCATGTACGTAAAAAATAAATGACAAAATTAATTTTTCCTAAAAGAATGACAAAATTAATTTAATTTAAATAATTAACTTATGTTAAACCACCAGTGGTTACACTTTTTACGATTTCGTAACCGTCGGACACACGTATGCCTTTACAACGGCTCTGCATTCATCCACCTCTATAAATAGGAGGCTTCCCGCAGTCTCCAAGGTAGAATCTCTTTCACTCTGAAACCACCCATTCTGAACATCTACGATCAATAGATATAAAATTTATAATTTCAACTAATTATAATATTTTTTTGGTCAAACTAATACAATGAGATTTGAAAGAAAATTTTGAATGCTTGTAAAACAAATCGAAAAATTAAAAGATAAGAAAATTAGTTTTAAAAATATTAATAAATTTGAGAGTTCGAAAACTAATAAAAAGGTTGATGTGAAACTGTATGCAATATTAATATTAATATTTGTTAGATGGCTTAAATATCAACTTTTTCATGTCAGCTCAATGGTAAAGGTTGAAAGCATTCAATGGTAAAGGTTGATAAAGGTTGAAAGCATCTTGGTAAGCTCATGTTGGTAAGCTGTGCAAGGTTCGATTCCTGTGTAGGGTTCGATTCCTTCCCACCAGGCTTGTATTAAATTTTTTAGCTCATGTTGGTAAGTTGTGCAAGGTTCGATTCCTGTTTAGGGTTCGATTCCTTCCCACCAGGCTTGTATTAAATTTTTTCCAATTTTCCATTACATATGGACACGTGGCGTGCTAGCATTTGCTGTTTGACTGACGCCCAAAAAAGTCATTACCGCCATTGCATCCGGCGGTAATCAATGGTAAATGAAAAAAATTGCAAATCAGAGAGTGACATGTGGTGTATTCGACTGACGCCCAAAAAAGTTGGTAAGCTCATGTTGGTAAGTTGTGCAAGGTTCGATTCCTGTGTAGGGTTCGATTCCTTCCCACCAGGCTTGTATTAAATTTTTTAGCTCATGTTGGTAAGCTGTGCAAGGTTCGATTCCTGTGTAGGGTTCGATTCCTTCCCACCAGGCTTGTATTAAATTTTTTCCAATTTTCCATTACATATGGACACGTGGCGTGCTAGCATTTGCTGTTTGACTGACGCCCAAAAAAGTCATTACCGCCATTCCATCTGGCGGTAATCAATGGTAAATAAAAAAAATTGCAAATCAGAGAGTGACATGTGGTTTATTCGACTGACGCCCAAAAAAGTCATTACCGCCATTCCATCCTACGGTACAAAAATTAAATTAATTTTGTCAGAAAGAGAGTCATAATAGGGTCGGATAAAAAAAAAATTCTACCAAAGATTGATCAATGATATCAAGTGCACGTAGAAGTTTGTTTGGAGTTGTTGATGTGCAAACATAGGGCAAAGGCTAGGGTAGGAGACCTCTTTAGGTCTCCTACGGTAAGTGACTTGAACTTTTTTTTTTTTGTTATTTTGCAAAATAAATGTCAACCATTAGATATGTATGACAATGAATTGATGGTTGTGATCTTTGGTGGACTGTGGCCCACTAATCTTTGAATATTGTTTTTAAAAAAGGCAATAAAAGTTGGAATTATTATAGTTAGAAAAGGGTGCTTTTGGAATTGTCTCTATAAGTCCTAGGAACGGTTTTTTTTTTGTGTTCAGGGTTCGAACCTCGGACCTTGCATAGCTAAACTCACGGGGACTTATATAGTTGTATTTAAACAAACTAAATTATTTTTTAAAAAGAAAACGATTTTATTAAAAACATAAAATAAATTTTTTTTTTCTTAAAAAAATCTCTAAATTGTCTATTCTCTAATTATGAAAATTCAAAATGATATATCCTCTAATTATGAAAGTTAATTTAAACAAACTAAATTATTTTTTAAAAAGAAAACGATTTTATTAAAAACATAAAATAGATTCTTATTTTTTTCTTAAAAAAAATCTCTAAATTGTCTATTCTGTAATTATGAAAATTCAAAATGATATATCTTCTAATTATGAAAGTTAATTTAAAAAAACTAAATTATTTTTTAAAAAGAAAACGATTTTATTAAAAACATAAAATAGATTCTTATTTTTTTTCTTAAAAAAATCTCTAAATTGTCTATTCTCTAATTATGAAAATTCAAAATGATATATCCTCTAATTATGAAAGTTAATGATCAACAAAAACACAATTTTTCCTTCTCTAAGTAATATGAAACTAATGATCAACAAAAACACAATTTCACCCATCATAATCATTTGACATTTCATCATATTTAGGCCATTTTGTATCTTTTGTAAGGAATAATCATATTTCAACAAAGGGTATAATTGACAAATCGTACCCTTAAAATATCAAAATGGCGGTTAAATAGGAACGCAAAATTCACATTCAAACGACACTTAAAAGGGAACGGACGGAGTACTATTCTTATCTATGACAGTCTTACTAATACTAACTTTCGTTTTATGTGAATCTTCTTAAGAAGTAAGATTCAATCTTAGTAAGACTAACTTCTTTTCTATGCGAATCTTTTACATTTTTTTTTTTTTTTTTTGGTGAACGCGAATCTTTTACATTTATAAATTAAATATTAGAATATTTACATTTATGGTAGTTAAAACATGAATTAAAAATGAATTTTTAACAAAACATGATATTACATTTATGGCCGTTAAAAATTTATATTTAATTCATATTTTGTTTAAAAATTCTATTTTTTTGGTGAGATCTTTATAGTATTCTACACATTTATGGTCGTCCAAACACTAATTTCTTATCTATAAAAATATTTCAAAAGACTGACATACGTTCTATGAGAATCTTCTTAAGACTAACTTCTTATTATAAGAATATTTCAAAAGAGTAAATGTTCTATGAGAATCTTTCAAAGACTAACTTCTTATTTATAAGAATATTTCAAAAGGTTAACATCCGTTCTATGAGAATCTCCCAAACACTAGTTTCATATCTATAAGAATCTTTCAAAAGACTAACATACATTCTATGAGAATCTTCTTAAGACTAACTTCTTATCTATAAGAGTATTTCAAAAGACTAACACAAGTTATATGAGAATCTTTCAAAGACTAACTTCTTATTTATAAGATCCTTTCAAAAGGTTAACATCCGTTCTATGAGAATCTCTGAAACACTGGTTTCTTATCTATAAGAATCTTTCAAAAGACTAACATACATTCTATGAGAATCTTTGAAAGACTAACTTCTTATCTATGAGAATCTTTTAAAAGACTAACATACGTTCTATGAGAATTTTTCAAAGACTAACTTCTTATCTATGAGAATCTTTTAAAATACTAACAAATGTTCTATGAGAATCTTCTTAAGACTAACTTCTTATCTATAAGAATCTTTCAAAAGACTAACATCTGTTATACGAGAATTTTCCAAACCCTAATTTCTTATCTATAAGAATCTTTGAAAAGACTAACATTCGTTCTATGAAAATCTTCCAAACACTAATTTATTGTCTATAAGAATCTTTCAAAAGACTAACATTCGTTCTATGAGAATCTTCCAAACACTAATTTCTTATCTATAAGAATCTATTAAAAGACCAACATCCGTTCTATGAGAATATTTCAAAGACTAACTTCTTATCTATGAGAATCTTTTAAAAGACTTACATACGTTTTATGACAATCTTCTTAAGACTAACTTCTTAGCTATAAGAATATTTCAAAAGACTAAGACACGTTCTATGAGAATCTTTCAATGACAAACTTCTTATCTATACAAATCTTTCAAAAGACTAACACCTGTTCTATGATAATAATCTTCCAAATATTAATCTTAAAACTTTGATGTTGAGAAATATTCTAATTTAATTCGTTGCATGTGAAAAAAAAATATAACTTTTTATAAAAGAGTTCCTTTTAATGCTCTTAACATTTATGTAAAAAAGTGTTAAAAAATTAAAATCTTTAAGCAAAATTAAACAAATTTTAATTTATAGGGACTAAAACATGTCAATTTTTTTTCTTGAAGTCTAAAAACAATATTCAATATATTAATATATTAATTGGGACTAAAAACTTATTTAACTTTTGTTATCTTTTTTTTTGTGGTATCCAGGGTTCGAACCTCGGACCTTGCATATATTATGCATTGTCCTTACCAACTGAGTTAAGTTTGCTCACGGGTAACACTTTTGTTATCTATTGACCATTCGACTAATAATATTCAATTATTTTAAAAAAAAACTCATAATATTCAATCCATAGTAAAAACGTGAATATATTTTCAACTTCCTCATTATATTATGAAGTCATTATATTTCTCTAAAGAAAAAAATGAAGTCATTATATTAATGGTGTTCAAAGGAATAGCAACTATGTTGTAATCATTACAGATCGGGTGGAAAAATATATTTTTTATTTAAGAGGATATTCCAAGATTGCCCTGCAGTTAAATGAATAATTTAAATAGAATTTATCTCCAACAATAAGTTACCAATGTACAACCACCTCCAAACACAAGTTATTTTAGTAGCAAAAAAATAAAAACAGTCTTTTATATAGTCTCCTACCGTAGGAGACCTATTCACGTCTCCTACCTTAAACGACATAGCAAACATAGGTCATATACTCATAGCTACCATATCCATGGAGAGAGACAACAAAATGTGTCACTAAATATGTGGAGCTCAAAGAGGTGTGTGAAAAAAATGTGTACATGGATATTATCCGTGAAAAAAATCTTCACAGTTGGTAAAATCTTCTAGCAAGAATTTAGGTAGCACTTGGTGATATAGAATTGATAACATCGACCAACTATAATATTTTAAGTGATTTTTTTTCTCTTTTTCAAAATGATTGTAATATTATGATTGATCGATGTCACCAAAATCACAAAATGTTACGTCACCCAAATGCTACCTAAAATTTGGACCTGCACCTGTTTGTGTCACTAAAACAGAGTTCAGATTCTGGTTTAGGCTTTGTTGCTACTGGGCCCCACATGCACAAGTCATTGTTAATCAATATAATCATCATCATACACAACCATGGACAACATGGTACTTTCACAACACTAAAAAACAAAAATTCCAATAACCTAACAAAAACGAAACTTTATTCCACGTCATCAATCCGTGTGTTTCACTCTCACGGTAAGCTCTCGCCGTTGGATCAACGTTTCATCTGTAATTATTAACCGTCCATTTGTTTCTGATTGAAAGAAAGAAAGAAAGAACCATTTGTGTTTTTTATATTTTATTTTGTATATAATAATCTACCTTCAAATCAGATCCTCAATTGCTTGCAGATTCTATTCAAACAAGACAGTGCTACTTTGAAACTCTATTTGCTCTTTAAGGTTGTTTTTTCTGAAGATCCGAGGTTGTAAATCTTCAAAACTCTTCTATCAACTTTTATGGCTACTGGAGTGGTTATTAATAAACCTCTTTCACTTCCATCTTACCGTGAGGTAAATTTCAACTAACCCTCTTTTTCATTAGTATTTTATAAGTATGAAATTTTTACCGCTGATTAGCATAGACTAATATATGTTCCTGTTCGAGATTTTGTTGGACACACAAGGTGAGTTTTTTTTTTTTGTTCAATTAAATTTTTTTATATTAAGAGTCAAAGATCAACCTTTGACCATTTCATTAATCACATGTTTATTTATAGAACTATCTTATCAAGTTTTAAAACTATGTTTTTTTTTTTTTAAGATAAAACTATGTTAGATATACCAAAATATTCACTAACTTCTTTTTTACAGAAAAATGTTGACTGATTTAGTCATAGCTTGTTAAGTTTTTCACCTTAATTAAGTTTATATCTTTAGATCTTTACAGATGTTATGATTTTCATTGTTTTATGCTTGCATGTTAATTTTAGATTACAAATATGTGGAGTTAGAGAAAGGCATCAAAATGAGATATTCTCAACTTTGATTATCTTACACCAACAATAAAAATATTTAATTAATTGGGTGCCCCATAAGCCTATTGTTTAATGAATTTATAACAAGGTCCTTGAGATTACCTCAGGACAATGCAAAGGTCTGGGGTTCGAACCCCAAACATCACAAAAAAAAAATTATAATAAAAAAATTTGTTCGTATTTTTCTTAATTTTATTAAAAATATTTATATTTATCTATGTGATTTTTTTGACAAAATATTAGTATTACTTTAAAGGTAAATGCTAGGGCACTGGCTAAGGACTTAAATGTAAATTTTTATGAAAGTTTGTGTAACCAATTCATTAAAAATTGAAAAGTTTAACATTTTTAAAGAGTAATTACTTAAATTAGAATGTCTAAAGAGTGTTCTGGGACACTGGTTAGTAATACCCTTACTTTAATTAATAATATTTTTCTATTATTTTTTTTTTTAAAAGTGTTTAACTGTGATTAGTTGATGGGATAAAAACTTTGACTCTGACAATTGTTCAAAATTATCAATTTTGAATTTGAATGTATGTTTGTATTTCATTTTTCAGATGATTTTGAAGGCAATAGAAGGATTAAATGAAGAAAATGGTTCAAACAAATCCTCAATATCCAAGTACATAGAATCCACATACGGTGGATTACCTCAAGGACACAAGGCACTACTCAACTTGCACCTTGCAAGAATGAGGGACAGTGGTGAATTAGTATTTTGGAAAAACAACTACACCAGGCGTGACCCAAATGCTCCACCTAGAAGGGGTCGTGGAAGACCACCCAAGGCTAAAGAGTCTTTTTCGCCAGGAGCCATGTACTCACCACCCAAACCTAAGGGCCGTCCTCCAAAGGATCCAAATGGCCCACCAAGGCCTCCACAAATGAAGGCATCTGGTGGGACCGGAAGACCTAGAGGTCGGCCCAGGAAGATGTCCCGACCAACTGGAGCCTTTGACGGACCATTGCCTTTGGCCGTAGGGACCAGAGGTAGTGAGAGGCCTAGGGGTAGGCCTCCAAAGATGAAATCCACAACATTGGCTGAAATTAACGCTTAATGATTGATCATGGTTTGGATTTTATGTCTTGCATGGAAATGAAAGTGATGTTTCTTAAGAACCTAAATAGAGTGTAATTGTTTAGTTTGGGGGTTAGACTATTGTCTGTGTTACGTGAATTGTTATGTACAATTGTGTATTAGTTAGATGTGACTCATGTGAGCTCTGTTGGTTTGAAAATTGTAAAAATTGTGGAAATATGACAATTTGTAGTCTTGACAGCAACCGATTCATGTTTCAGAGTTTGTTCAAAATTTTACATTTGTTATTCAAGCTTAACACAACCCTCTTCTTTTACTTGAACTTGAGACCGGCAAATACATAACAAAGCTTTTTTGGTAGTGTAATACATAACAAAGCTAAACATAGGCTAATGTAATCTTGAGTCTTGACGAGCAGAAAGAAAAACATATCTTAGATTCGATGAATCCGATTGTTTTATTTGGTTTTAGTCACATTATATATTTCTAGTTTCAATTGACATGGATGGTGTGACATGCTTAAACAAGCAGATGTGTTTTAAGCTTGAATGTATAAACACATCTGTTTTTTAATCCAACGGTTGTTGATCCATTTTAGACATTTTTGGTTAAAATTAACAGAGTGGGACCTTTGGCAAACGGAGATTGAATTAAAGGACTAAAACGAAAAAAAAATTAATTAGGGGACCAATATGAAACCTAAAAATTAATTAAGGGACCAAATATGCAATTAAGCCAAAAAAATAAAGGGTCGTGCTAACTTGTGTCCTAAGGCTTATGTTAAGTAACCCAAAAATAGAAATATTTCCTTAATACTTGTACATTTAATCAATTAAAAGTTAAAAATTAAATTTAATGCACGGAATACAACAAAAATTTTCTACATTTAACTCATTAACTTATCCTTTAAGGGCACAAGTTAGCATTAAAAATACTTTTTTTTTTGGTTTCTACTTTACACAATGATTTTCCTCTCTAAGAGTATGCCAATTAGTGACATTACTTTGCTCAATCAAGCCTTTCACGTCTTGAATCAAAACCGTGTAGACATGAAACCATATGATTGGCCCTTTGATGATATTTAAACTCACCTTATTATTATATAATAGTGTTAATGTTATTGTTATAAGTTAGTTTCATACGATGGAATGAAATTTATAATTATAAAAAAAAAAAAAAAAAATAGGTAATGGTCTTCTAAAAAAAGAAAACCAAATAAGATAATGGGAAATTCAAACTTTTTTTAAAATTATATATTTAAAAATGTATTTGTCAATGCTAATTAATATTACCAATTTTGTTTAAATCGTTTATCAAGATAAAATTCTTTGGATATAAATTACATCAATTTTCAAATGCTTAATTCCACTTAGTCTTCAAGTATCAAATTGTGAGATTTTGATCATTTACTTTTTTGAGTGATTTAAATTCTCCAAGTTTTTCCCCAATTGCAATTAGGGGGTTGTTGGATCATGAAAGGGTATGAAGAATATTCAACATTGAACAAACACACAAATAAATTGAACACCTCGTCTTATCTAAAATCTTAAGACATTAAGTATAGGAGTTATCTCATATATGATGTTCATTTATCACTTTTCCATATAATGTGAGACCTTGCTCACACTTGATATACCAAAATATTCCCCTCAAATGTGAGTCTATCCATTCATCTGGACTCTCCTTAAAGTGGAAGCTTTCTTTCATTCATATAAATTGCAATATTGTCGACACTCAACATCAATCAAGGAGTCTACGGTCAAACCATGCAACTCTGGTACCGAGTTGGATAATGAGGAGGGTCAGTGGATCATTGACTTTTGAGCAACAACACAATTTAATATGACACCACGTCTTAACACAAAATCATAAGACATTAAGTATATGATATTCAACTACCACTTTTTCATCAAACATAAAACTCTAACTCACTTAATATATCATAATGCATAATTCTTTATCAATTATTGTTGAACAACATTTCCATAATCCACAAGAGATTGTAGGATTTTATGGTTCCTAGCTGAGAAATAGGAAGCTCTAAGTTTATTGCGATTAAGGGAACTTGTGATCGTGCACTTGTGATGGCGCAAACATTCTGCAAGAGTAAGGTATGCTTAGAGGAAGCTCATTTCTTTTTATGCTTCTGATACTTGATGTCTGCCTGAGTTTTATACTATGAAACCTATTTTATTGACCATGTGCCTAGTATTTACAATATGTTGGGAGTTGTATACCCTCGCTCTGATTATGTTATCAGGGGAAAACTTATTGTTATGATATTTTACTGCTTTCTTTATTTTGGTCGTTTTGGGATAGTGTAGGGAATTCCACGTGGTTGAAACTTTTTATTTAATCAACTTTAAGATCTTCCTTGAAACTTTTTGTTATTGAACCTGCATGACTAGTGATATCCTAATCCTACGTGTTTGCCGTGTGATTATTGTGAATAGTTTCTTTACTACTAATGTACTCTCTCCGTCCCATAATACATGACACAGTTGACCAGATTACGCATGCCAATGCATAATTTTGAGCTTAAATATCTTGAATAATATGTTTAAAAAAATTATGAAAATTTGATATTTTAAAAATACTCATCGAGACGAATCTAACGACATCTTATATGATAATATTTATCTTTGTATATTATTAGAAAAATATGGTCAAAGTAAGTTACGTCAAAATTGAAAATTTTCAAATGGATCATCTATTGCGGGAGGGAGTATTCAAAAAGAATTTTTAAGTCCCAATTTTTTAGAAAGTCAATTTCAATATTTTTTTGAACAAGAAGTCAATTTCAATATTAAAATTAATGTCGAACAAATTTACTAATATGTTGGTCAATTTCTTAATTACTCTAATTTAAAGGGCTATATGATCATTTGTGATACATAATCTTGAAAAATCGATAACAAACTTTTTAAAATGGGGTAATAGTCATTTTAGTCCCTGAATATGTAATGATTAGTCATTTTAGTTCTTCATTGTATCAAAATTTCAAAATAGTCCCTGATTGTGCATTATGTTAGTCAAAATAGTCCTTGACACTAAAATAACCTCTCAATGTTCGCAATAACTATTTTCATATAGGGACTAAAATGACAATAAACATGTACTTATAAGGACTAATATGACAATAAGTAAGTATATTGGAGGACTAATCTGACAATATTAATGAAATATTTTAACGTTAAGGACTATTTTGACTAACAAAATGTACAATCAGAGACTACTTTGAAGTTTTGATACATTGAAGGACTATTTTGACTACTCATTACAATTTCAGGGACCAAAGTGACTATTATCCCTTTTAAAATAGTACAAAAAGGTGCAATTTGTATTTTTTTTTCGAAAAAATGAAGCAATTGGATATTATTAAAAAAATCAATCTACTACTATAGTAAAATCAATGTCCAGCAAATTTATTTATTTGTCATCGGTCAAATTCTTAATGGCTCTAATTTAATGAGTTACATGGTCATTTGTGATACATAGTCCTTAAAAATCGATAACAAACTAATTTTTAAAAAGGTTATCTACTACTTCTATTTCTACCATATTAAAATTATCTTCTACTACTTCTTTAGTTTTTACTTGGATTTGGATGAGAATTTTGGTTTGGTGATGAAAGAGAATCTGGGAGTGAAGGAGGATGAAGAAGGGTTTATGCAAGGGAAAAAGAAGTTGGGGTAAAATGATCTTTTCACACGTGTCTGGAAGCATTGAGGGCAAAAAGGTTAATTTAGGTGTTATTTGTTGACTCATCATGGTCTTTTACCATCCAACTTGTGCCGCATATATAGGGGTGGGAATAGGCCAGGTGGCTAGGCTTTGATAGGCCTGAGTCTGACCTACGAAAAACTTAACAAGTCTGAGCGTGGTCTATGGCCTATCATAAGCCGTTTTTCTAGGCCTGGCCTGACCTATTTAAAAGTCTGGACTGACCTGAAAGCCTACTTACAGACATACTTTACATTAAGGCCATTAAATAGTTCATTTGACCTACTAAATAGGTTAAACAGACCTTAAAGCCCACTTAAAAGCCTATTTAACTACAAGTAAATTTTAACTAGATTAAAGCCTACTTAAAAGCTTATAACAATAAAGCCTATTAAGGGACTAATAGATAGAGAAAAAAAATGTTTATATTTTTAATGTATGCAATTATTTTAATATAAAAAAAATATTTTTTTAATAAAAAAGTATTAATAGACCGCCCTATTAGGCTTAACAGACTTTTCTGGAAGCCTAAGCTTGGCCTATTTAACTAAACAGGCTTTCTAAAAAGCCTAAGCCTAGGCCTATCTATTAAACAGGCCAGGCCAGGCCAGGCCAGGCCAGACCAAAACAGGCCAGGGCGTAGGCCCCTGTAGGCCGGCCTGGGCAATTCCCAACCCTAGCCGCATCATTGTCACGCCACTAATCACATGCCACATCAGTAAATGATTATGATTAAAACTCAAATATTTGCAGTGGTTGTTTGACAATATTAGTGCAGGGACAAAAACTCAAACGACACATTTACAAGGGTGAATTATATAAATAAGCCTATTTTTATCGTAAACAGGTTCTAAACCAGATCCGAACTAAATCTAAACCGATTTTTGTAAGAAAATTGGTTTTTTTCTACCAAAAGTAGTTTTAGGAACCAAATCATAATTTTGGTTCAGTTCGGTTTGACTTATTCAACATGTCAAAATTCAATTTATTTATATTCTATTTATGAATGATATTTAAAAAATTTTACTCTCGTAATCAGGAAACCAGGTCCTTTCAATCAGTCGGTCTTATCTGTCTCAAAAGAATAAAAAATAAAGACTCGATCGTTTGATTAATCTAATAACTATGATATTAGAAGGCCAAATTATGAAGAAAAAAAAAACTAATATTCAACCCAAAACATAACCCTAAAACACATTAAACATGGAGTCGTTGCTCTTTTTCTCCAGCCCCTCATCCGTGTTTCATTTGCTATAACCCTTTCAACTCCTTTTTTTAAATTTGATGATGATGTTCAAATTGAAATCTTAGACCTTAACTCACCAAAGCAGCTTTACATTGTTAAGCCAAAGAGTGGGCAAAAATTAGGGTCGTCTTAAACAAGTCATAGGCCTGGTTTTAGTTTTTTAAGGACTGACAAAAAAATTAAATTTTGGGCCCAAAGAAAAATGCTCAACCATGCGTGGCCACACCACTGGAGCTCTGTGGTGAATTTGTAACTTCCTCAATTTAACTGTATATAACAATTAATTTAGTACAAGACATATAAAAAAGAGAATTTTGGGCCCCATCGACGGGTTATGGGACGACCATGTGAAACATTAATTTTTGGTCTCATCGCCACTTTGAAAACATCCATGAGTATATACATACCACATTGAGGGTAGACCGATCGATGATGGTTTTACAACGTTAGATTAATCTGTTTGATGGGTGGTTTTTTTCTTTTGCACTATGTTTTATTTTAACCATAGTTTTAAAAACCGGACCGGTCATCGACTCGGCAAGGCCATTGGGTCACCGGTTCATTGGTCGAACAACTGGGTCACTAGTTGAACCGCATGACTAAACCGGATTAAACCAGATGACTCGTTTATATAACTCGGTCTCTATAGAGAATGTGTATAAGTAGGAAATTGTATTGAACTGGATCGAACCACATTGATTATTTTGTTGATAAAATTAAAATATCAAATTGAGATAAAAATTTAAAAAAAAAACCTTTTTCATCAAAATCATAACATATATATCATATTTAAATAAATTTTACAATATTATTTTTAATTGTAACACATATATTTACAAAGAATTGTGCAAAAAATACATATATTTTAATTATAAAGGTATATTATTATTTTTTATATAAAGGTATGTTATTATTTTTTAGAGGAAGGTATATTATTATTTATTATCTTAATAGAGAAGATGGGTATATATATATATATATATATATATATATATATATATATATATATATATATATCTAACTTACATTTTTTTCCTTCAAAATCCATTTAAAAGCACAAAACCAACGTCTAAAAAGGCAAACCCAACATACAAACCACAAGCCCAAGCCCATTTATAAGAAACCCTAGACTATATAAACTTTTGGAAACACAAATTACACAATGTGCCGTCATCTTTATCACTCAACTCGCAGCACATGGACGACGGCGGCGGCGGAATGGCTATGTTAACTGCACAACAAATTGTTATCTTCTTCTTTTTCGCAACTACCTATCTTCCCTTCTTCAGCTTTTCATTGTTCGAAAACCTGTTTGACTGGTTCTTTTTTCTTTTCAAAGAGCGTGCACTGAACCGGCCAGTTTGTGAAAAACCGCCGAGTCGCCGGTTTTTAACGGTTTAACCGAGCCACACTGGTTTGTGCCGGTTTAACAACATGGCCGATCCATTTATCAGCTCGAACCGACATACCCACCGGTTCACGGTCCAACCGGTCGGACCGGCCGGTCCGGTTTTTAAAACTATGGTTTTAACAATTTGGGCTTAAATATTTCAATTGTTAGGTTAATCTAACAATTGGGTTTTATTGTTGTGAGAAATTGACAAGAAAGACCGATCGGGAGGATCTGGTTCCTTTGTAACCCACTCTTGATATTGATCAATTGACAACAGTTTAATACATCTACATTGAAAGAATAAGATAGAAATGCACATAAATGAGAGATGCGCGCATAAATAAATAGGAAAAGAAAACACAAAAGCAACGCAATAAAGACAATTAAATATGGTCAATTACTTGCTGAAAATACATAAAACAAAGCCCAATTTCTACGAATTGTAAATATCATGTAATCGATTTTATAGATCCATATACATGTCATTATTCCATATTAATACCATAAAAGCGACAAAAACAAATAGCCATTGTAAATGAGCATGTTGATAATTCAAATTAAGATTCTATGATCCAGTCTCCTCCAGACAACTCATGATGAACTCGGATCTGATCACAACAGCATAACCTCCTTCTAGGGATAGTGGGAAAGTACACCCAAATGTAATAATGGTTTCGCCTGAAGACCTTCTTGCTAGTGATTTTCCCTAACCACCATCCATCATTGCAGAAAACATCAACCCTTTGGTTGAGTTGGAACTCATGAGGATTTTGGACAGATGGTGGTATTGGACGAAGGTCCTTTGACAAAAGTGTCTCCTCGAGAGGTCCAGATTCATCATCCTCAAGAAGGTTCTTGTAACGAACCACATATTCCCCATTCTCGAGGCATGCAACAATTTTGGCCTCAAAGTACGAGCCCCAAAACCCTTCATTTTTGATGCATACTTCAACTAGGTCACCTACTCGATAGTTAACTCTCCTCATTGGTGGACGCATGGTTGCATACAAACCAAAATGTGAGAGAAGGGGAGAGGGGTGGAGACAAGAATAGAGAGAGATTGGCTAGTTCTTATATAATGTGTATTCCGTTGATGTGTAATTTTGTAATTAGGATTAAGATTGTGTTTTTATTTAATAAATTAGTCAATAAAAGGAATTTATTGCTTTAAAATTCTAAAATAAATTTTTTTTTTTAGTTTCTTTGGTCAATAATTATTTTTATCATAACAATCGATATTAGACATATTTGAATATCTGTAAATTTTGATTAAATTAAATCTTTATCATTTTAAAAAAATCAAACGATATATTAATAATCTAGTACCGGAGAAATGTTTTACACATCCTAATCACTCTAGAATTTCTCCTATTTTTACTTCTCCTCTCTTAACCTAGTCCTCGCCATTTTTTATTCTTCTTGATCTACGGGAGATGGATGATTTAGGATTACTTTTGGCCTAAAATCATCCCCTTCAAGTCGTTCTCTCTCTCTCTCTCTCTCTCTCTCTCTCTCTCTCTCTCTCTCTCTCTCTCCTCTCTCTCTCTCTCCCTCTCTCTATATCAATCTATCTCCCTATTTCAGTTAAATGAGCGATTTACACATATATTTAGTTTTTCTTTCGTATTTTGTTTATTATTTTGAGGGCATTTTTGAAAAGAGAAAAAGTCAGCTCAAGAGAGCTGAAAGAGGTTATTTTCTTTATATGTAGTATAGATATAGATACTAAATATAAAGAAAATAACATGTTTTGACTCTTTTGGGTAGATTTTTTTCTCTTTCCAAAATTATTTTCAACTTTCAATACAAATAACACATATAACAAATATATAATAGTAAAATCAAATATTAAATAAAAGTGTAACAAACACGATATGAGTATATATATGTCCAGTTTTATATGAGTATATATATGTCCAATTTTTTTCTTTATCCTTTAAAAAGTGTAACAAATTAGATGAGTATAATTATACTTACTTTTCCATTATCCCATTTTTACCCTTAAACAACTTTTTGTATAATAAAAATTGTTGTTGGTGTCATTAAAAAAATTAGATTATATTTATTTTTTATTATATTATTGGGTGTCATTGAAATAGATAATCATGGGTAGTTTGACCCTATCTTTTTTCAATTAGATTATATTTATTTTTTATTTATTTTTTCAAAACTGTATTTTTTTCATAAATATTTCAACATACTACATATATTACTTTGACCCTATCTTTTTTTAAAGAACTTTGACCCTATCTATTAACTTTTTTTTTTCTTTTTTCTTTTTTTATAAATATTTCAACATATTACTACATATATTACGTTGACCCTATATCTTTTTTTAAAGAACTTTGACCCTATCTATTAACATTTTATTTGCATTTTTTTATTAACTTCTAATTATTTTTTTATTTAATAAATTTATAATTTTTTATTGATATTTCTATGTTTTTTTTTTTGCTTTTCATATCTGATTTTTTTATTTGTCATAAATATCTCAAAATAAGGTATATTACCTTTAATCTTATCAATTAAATATATAATTTCTTTTTGTAATGAATTTATATATTTTTAGTAAAAATAATTAAAGTCTATTATTAATAAAAAAACCTATTTTTCACATAGCAAAAATATCTCAATAAACTACGCATATAAGTTTTAATTATATCCAGCCAAATATGTTTTTTTTATTTTATTCAAAACGGTTTTTCAATATATTAAATGTATTTTTTTTCGACGTGCTGCAACCGCGAGTTGGAACTGTGAGCAGTTTGACATATTTTGTTTTTGATATATGTCGTTCCGAAAGCCGAGACATTGCTGTTCGGGTGGCTTCACTTCTTTGGCAAATTTGGGCTGCACGTAATGATGTCATTTGGAATGCCGCTCATCATACTTCAACAAGCATTGGGAGGACGGCACTAGATGCATGGCAGCAATGACAGGAGGTTCATAAACATTCCCTACAACCGATCGTGCAACACGGGCAGAATAGAGTGCAAGGTAACAACTCAGTTTGGGTGAAACCACACGAGACATGGTTGAAGTGCAATGTGGATGCCGTGTTCCATGACCGTAACCATATTACATCTTTTGTGTGTTGTGTTAGAGACTCCCGCGGGCAATTTATTCGGGCTCAAACGAAATGGCAGCGGGCAAATATGACAATTTTGAAGGGGGCAGTAGCCTTACTCGAGGCTCTTCACTTTGCTGATGCGAACAGATGGGACCGGGTTGTCTTCGAGTCCGACTCATCTACTCTAGTGCAAGCTCTATCGTCTTCGTGCCTTGGTGATTCGGAATTCTATTGTTTCTAGTATTATTTATCAGTTATCTTTACATTCCAACTTCGAGGTGAAGTTTGTTAGGAGCCAAACGAACATGGTTGCTCATAGTTTAGCTAGGGTGACCTGTTCTTGGGTTAGTCACCGTATTTTTTATTCTTATCCTTCTTGTATTAAACATTGATTGATAAATGATAATAGTTAACTTTGTTTCGGTCAAAAAAATGTATTTGTTTTTCGAATTTTCAATGATCTTTTTCTAGTATTTTCAAAACTAGTTTTTTAAGGCATAATAATCCCTCGTCATACTTTCTACCAAAAAAATTATGAATTCTCCACCTCTTGAATACTCGGGCAACACACACTAAATAAGCCTTAGGAATTAGTTGGTCTAATTTCCTATATAAGCCTTAATCAACTCTCTTTTTATTTCACTTTTCTCTAATTTATGAATTCTATCAAGAATTATATTTTTTTTTATTTTCTTTTACAAGTTTCACATTATCGGCAATATCAGAACTATTTAGAACTGAAATATCATCTTCAATCCACTTTCCTCAACATGAGAAACATGAAATATATCATCATCGAACTTTATCAATAACAGGAAAAATGCATTAAATTTTTAATCACCCTTCCAAAAAACAAATGAAAAGAAAAGAAAACAAATTATGGTTTTTGGAATATCATTTCATGAGTCTGCATACAACTATACGCCAGTCCTCGTGAGCTTAGCTCAGTTGGTATGGACAATGCATAAAATATGCAAGGTCTGGGGTTCAAACCTCGACCACCACCCAAAAAAATATACAACTATACGCCTGAATTAATGAAGAACTTTTCTGTTTTACAGAAAATTAGAAACTTAAATTCAAGTGTCTCTACAGAAGGAGGCTTCACGTCCTTATCATTTGCAGACCTAATTATTGCGGGAATCATGCGTCCATCTGGTATTGGCGGAGTTGTTGGCAAAAGGCTACTCGTTTGTCCTTCTATACTAACATTACAGAAGCTTCTAATTCTTCAACAACCTTGTCAGATTACCGTTTGGAGCAGAAGTAGCAGCAGCAGAAGATCCTCCATCTAATTTCTTCTCTTTCTTTAGTTCCTTGGAAGTGTCTGCAATAATTTCAATAGGGCCAGCCGCTATGAGGCGATCCATGTCTGATACTTTCAATTTTTTTCCATATTTATCACGAAGGAAACAAAACATGTTATCTTTTTGCGACAACGATGACCATCTTCATCACGAGACATAATTTAGATATAAAAGTCATATAAGATACTTCCATGAGCTTGTAAGAACCATATTGATCACGGATGACAACGTCTGGTACAGAACCAGTCGCAGAAGTTATGCTAACAGATGGATGATGATCATATGCATCAGATAGTTCGTATATATAGCATCCACAACATCCTGGTCAGCTTTCAGATTAATGGTATGCAGCTTGCCAAGAAGGCTTCCATTTCTCTTCTTTGGTTTATGTTGATAGAAGAATCCAACGACGATGTTGAAGAATCACTAGTGCGGCCGCCAGCATTCGTTGCTACCTCATTGACACCTTCCTTCTGATTTTTTTTGTGCCTCCTTCTTAAGATCAATGTCCATTGTTTGAAACTCGTCTTTAAGTTTCTTAGTGGTAGTAAAAGCATCCATCCTCTCAACCAATTGTTTGACATTCGCCTTATAAATTAATATCCCAAGTTGATTCAGTTTGTGTTGAACTTTCTCGAATACTTATTGTTTAAACTCTTTTGTTCCTTTGAAAACCTCTTCCATAGTCATGGAAGCGGCGAAGATATGTGTCTCGCCTTCGATGATTCCCTGAACAAGTTCATTGACGTGGTTGGAGAGTCTATCGTGTGGGGAGATTAGTTTGGAGTATTTGAGAAGGCTTTCGTGATGGTCAACCCAAGGACTGATTGTGAAGACGGCAGAGAGAACAAAAGGGAGTTTATTGGAGCTCATTGCTTGAACTTCGAAGGTGTAGTTGACCAGTGAGAGATCGAAGACGGTGCAGGATTGTCGGGCAAGAATCCATGATTTCTTTGTGATTTTGATGTCCTTGATTCCGGCTCGAGTTATCATAAGGCACTCTGATGTTTTTGCTACGTACCTTGTACATTGTTGATTTTCTAAAACCTAGAATCGGAAAATTAAGGGACCGTTCGTTACGGATTAAGAGCCCGTTTGTTATAGCTTTTTTAAGAAAAAAATCACTTATTTTAAAAAAATAATCACTTTTAAGAGTATTGTATCCGTTTGTTACAAAATTTAAAAAAAAAATCAGAATCTAAAAATAATCTAAAAACAGCTTCAAATGAGAAGCTATTAGGAGCAGCTTAAAATAAAATAGATTTTTTTTTAGAGGAGAGAGAAAATATAATTTAAAAGATTGAACTAATTTTGTAACAAAAAATCCCTTTTATATAGTTGTATCCAAACAAACTAAATTATTTTTTAAAAAAAGTGATTTTTATTACAGTAAACAAACGCAAACTAGATTCTGATTTTTCATATAATCTCTAAAATATAATCTCTAAATTATTTTATATCAAAATCACTTTTATTTTAATCCGTAACAAACGGACCCTAAAATAAAAGTGATTTTCACATAAAATAATTTAGAGATTATATTTTTAGAGATTTTATGAAAAATCAGAATCTATTTTGCGTTTGTTTACCATGATAAAAATCACTTTTTTTAAACAAATAATTTAGTTTGTTTGGATACAACTATATAAAAGGGAATTTTTTGTTACAAAATTAGTTCAATCTTTTAAACCATATTTTGAGCCCGTTTGTTATAGCTTTTTCAAGAAAAAAATCACTTATTTTTAAAAAATAATCACTTTTAAGAGTATTGTATCCGTTTGTTACAAATTTTAAAAAAAATCAGAATCTAAAAATAATCTGAAAACAGCTTCAAATGAGAAGCTGTTAGGAGCAGCTTAAAATAAAATAGATTTTTTTTAGAGGAGAGAGAAAATATAATTTAAAAGATTGAACTAATTTTGTAACAAAAGAAAATCCCTTTTATATAGTTGTATCCAAACAAACTAGATTATTTGTTTTAAAAAAGTGATTTTTATTACAGTAAACAAACGCAAAATAGATTTTGATTTTTCATATAGAGCCCGTTTGTTATAGCTTTTTTAAGAAAAAAATCACTTTTTTTAAACAAATAATCACTTTTTAGAGTTTTGCATCCGTTTGTTACAGATTTTTAAAAAAATTAGAATCTAAAAAAAAAATCTAAAAACAGCTTCAAATGAGAAGCTGTTAAGAGCCCGTTTGTTATAGCTTTTTTTAGGAAAAAATCACTTTTTTTAAAAAAATAATCACTTTTAAGAATATTGCATCCGTTTGTTACAGATTTTAAAAAAAAATCAGAATAAAAAAAAAATCTAAAAACAGCTTCAAATGAGAAGCTGTTGGGAGCAGCTTCTAAAAAAAATAGATTTTTTTTAGAGGAGAGAGAAAATATGAATCTAAAGATTGAACTAATTTTGTAACAAAAAAATCGCTTTTATATAGCTGTATCCAAACAAACTAAATTATTTTTTTAAAAAAAGTGATTTTTATTACTGTAAACAAACGCAAAATAGATTCTGATTTTTCATAAAATCTCTTAAAAATAATCTCTAAATTATTTTAGATCAAAATCAATTTTATTTTAATCCGTAACAACCGGGCCCTAAGAGCAACTTCTCAAAAAATAGATTTTTTTTAGAGGAGAGAGAAAATATGATTTAAAAGATTGAACTAATTTTATAACAAAAAATCCCTTTTATATAGTTGTATCCAAACAAACTAGATTATTTGTTTAAAAAAAGTGATTTTTGTTACGGTAAACAAATACAAAATAGATTCTGATTTTTCACAAAATCTCTAAAATATAATCTCTAAATTATTTTATGTCAAAATCACTTTTATTTTAATCCGTAACAAACAGGCCCATAATCTCTAAAATATAGAGCCCGTTTGTTATAGCTTTTTTAAGAAAAAAATCACTTTTTTTAAAATAAATAATCACTTTTAAGAGTTTTACATCCGTTTGTTACAGATTTTTAAAAAAATCAGAATCTAACAAAAAATCTAAAAACAGCTTCAAATGAGAAGCTGTTAAGAGCAGCTTTTTAAAAAATAGATTTTTTTTAGAGGAGAGAGAAAATACGATTTAAAAGATTGAACTAATTTTGTAACAAAAAATCCCTTTTATATAGTTGTATCCAAACAAACTAAGAGCCCGTTTGTTATAGCTTTTTTAAGAAAAAAATCACTTATTTTAAAAAAATAATCACTTTTAAGAGTATTGTATTCGTTTGTTACAGATTTTAAAAAAAATCAGAATCTAAAAATAATCTAAAAACAACTTCAAATGAGAAGCTGTTAGGAGCAGCTTAAAATAAAATAGATTTTTTTTAGAGGAGAGAGAAAATATAATTTAAAAGATTGAACTAATTTTGTAACAAAAAATCCCTTTTATATAGTTGTATCCAAACAAACTAGATTATTTGTTTAAAAAAAGTGATTTTTATTACAGTAAACAAACGCAAAATAGATTCTGATTTTTCATATAGAGCCCGTTTGTTATAGCTTTTTTAAGAAAAAAAATCACTTTTTTTAAACAAATAATCACTTTTAAGAGTTTTGCATCCGTTTGTTACAGATTTTTAAAAAAATCAGAATCTAAAAATAATCTAAAAACAGCTTCAAATGAGAAGCTGATAGGAGCAGCTTAAAATAAAATAGATTTTTTTTAGAGGAGAGAGAAAATATAATTTAAAAGATTGAACTAATTTTGTAACAAAAAAATCCCTTTTATATAGTTGTATCCAAACAAACTAGATTATTTGTTTAAAAAAAGTGATTCTTATTACAGTAAACAAACGCAAAATAGATTCTGATTTTTCATATAATCTCTAAAATATAATCTCTAAATTATTTTATATCAAAATCACTTTTATTTTAATCCATAACAAACGGGCCTATAATCTCTAAAATATAATCTCTAAATTATTTTATATCAAAATCACTTTTATTTTAATCCGTAACAAAAGGGCCCTAAATTATTTGTTTAAAAAAAGTGATTTTTGTTACCGTAAACAAACGTAAAATAGATTCTGATTTTTCACAAAATCTCTAAAATATAATCTCTAAATTATTTTATGTGAAAGGGCCCGTTTGTTACGGATTAAAATAAAAGTGATTTTGATATAAAATAATTTAGAGATTATATTTTAGAGATTACTAGAACGCCGACCCGTGCATCGCACGGGTCTCACGGGGTTAGCTTTAGGGGTTAAGCTTTAGTAAGTAAGATGTTTCGGAAAATAGAAGAGATAAATATGAAATAGTTGTTTCGGAAAATAGAAGAGATAAATATGAAATATGATCAATGGCTAATATTGAATGGCGCCTAAATGTGCAAGATCCAATGACTTAGAAAAGTGGAGGGAGAATGGGGGAAAAATATTAAGGTTAGGGTTAGATTTAGTTGTTTCGGAAAAATAGGGCTATAGATAAATATGAAATAGTTGTTTCGGAAAAAAGAAGAGATAAATATGAAATAGTTGTTTCGAAAAAATAGTGCTATAGATAAATATGAAATAGTTGTAGGGCCAATTTGTTTCGGAAGTAGAGATAAATATGAAATAATTTTTTCGGAAAATAGAAGAGATAAATATGAAATAGTTGTTTCGGAAAATAGAAGAGATAAATATGAAATATGATCAATGGCTAAAACTGAATGGCGTCTAAATGTGCAAGATCCAATTGCTTAGAAAAATGGAGGGAAAAATGGGGGAAAAATATTAGGGTTAGGGTTAGATTTAGTTGTTTCGGAAAAATAGGGCTATAGATAAATATGAAATAGTTGTTTCGGAAAAAAGAAGAGATAAATATGAAATAGTTGTTTCGAAAAAATAGTGCTACAGATAAATATGAAATAGTTGTAGGGCTAATTGGTTTCGGAAGTAGAGATAAATATGAAATAGTTGTTTCGGAAAATAAAAGAGATAAATATGAAATAGTTGTTTCGGAAAATAGAAGAGATGAATATGAAATATGATCAATGGTTAATATTGAATGGCGTCTAAATGTGCAAGATCCAATGGCTTAGAAAAGTGGAGGGAAAAATGGGGGGAAAATATTAGCGTTAGGGTTATGTTTAGGGGTTAAGATTTAGTAAGTAAGATGTTTCGGAAAATAGAATAGATAAATATGAAATAATTGTTTTGAAAAATAGAAGAGATAAATATGAAATAGTTGTTTCGGAAAATAGAAGAGATAAATATGAAATATGACCAATGGCTAAAATTGAATGGCACCTAAATGTGCAAGATCCAATGGCTTAGAAAAGTGGAGGGAAAAATGGGGAGAAAATATTAGGGTTAGGGTTAGATTTAGTTGTTTCGGAAAAATAGGGCTATAGATAAATATGAAATAGTTGTTTCGGAAAAAAGAAGAGATAAATATCAAATAGTTGTTTCAAAAAAATAGGGCTATAGATAAATATGAAATAGTTGTAGGGCCAATTTGTTTCGGAAGTAGAGATAAATATGAAATAGTTGTTTCGGAAAATAGAAGAGATAAATGTGCAATAGTTGTTTCGGAAAATAGAAGAGATAAATATGAAATAGTTGTTTCGGAAAATAGAAGAGATAAATATGAAATATGATCAATGGCTAAAATTGAATGGCGCCTAAATGTGCAAGATCCAATGGCTTAGAAAAGTGGAGGGAAAAATGGGGGAAAAATATTAGGGTTAGGGTTAGCTTTAGCGGTTAAGCTTTAGTAAGTAAGATGTTTCGGAAAATAGAAGAGATAAATATGAAATAGTTGTTTCGAAAAATAGAAGAGATAAATATGAAAAAGTTGTTTCGGAAAATAGAAGAGATAAATATGAAATATGATCAATGGCTAAAATTGAATGGCGCCTAAATGTGCAAGATCCAATGGCTTTAAAAGTGGAGGGAAAAATGGGGGAAAATATTAGGGTTAGGGTTAGCTTTAGGGGTTAAGCTTTAGTAAGTAAGATATGAAAAATCAGAATCTATTTTGCGTTTGTTTACTGTAATAAAAATCACTTTTTTTAAACAAATAATCTAGTTTGTTTGGATACAACTATATAAAAGGGATTTTTTTGTTACAAAATTAGTTCAATCTTTTAAATTATATTTTCTCTCTCCTCTAAAAAAAATCTATTTTATTTTAAGCTGCTCCTAACAGCTTCTCATTTGAAGCTGTTTTTAGATTATTTTTAGATTCTGATTTTTTTAAAAATCTGTAACAAACGGATGCAAAACTCTTAAAAGTGATTATTTGTTTAAAAAAAGTGATTTTTTTCTTAAAAAAGCTATAACAAACGAGCTCAAAATCACTTTTATTTTAATCCGTAACAAACGGGGCCATAATCTCTAAATTATTTTATGTGAAAATCACTTTTATTTTGATCCGTAACAAACGGGCCCTTTCTCCCTCCTCTAAAAAAAATCTATTTTTTGAGAAGCTGCTCATAACAGCTTCTCATTTGAAGCTGTTTTTAGATTTTTTTAGATTCTGATTTTTTTAAAAAGTTGTAACAAACGGATGCAAAACTCTTAAAAGTGATTTTTTTAAAAAAAAATGATTTTTTTCTTAAAAAAACTATAACAGACGGGCTCTAAAACTAAAGGCTTGTGAAAATCGATTGTTGAGATTGATGTGTTTGTTGTATATAAAGGGAATACATGATTTAGGGTTGTGTTATACCTTAAAGTATAGTTTGTTACTGAAAAAATGCAAAATATCATCACAATCAAAATAATTTATATTATATGGTTTTGGCCTTGGATTAATCTAGAGTTTGTTACTCTTTTTTTTTAATTAATAATCTAGAGTTTGTTACTTTTTTTTTTAATTCAAGTTTGTTACCTTTTCTATAAAGGAGAGTTTGTTACTTGGTAGCATAAAAATAGCATTTATAATCTTTATATTTGTTTTTTTTAGGGAAATCTTTATATTTGTTGTTGACTACTAGCACTTAACCTTTTGAAGAGATATAGGCAAGTGATAATAACTATACCGTAAAAGGGAAGCCGCACAGCCATTGAGAGAATAGAGACAGAATCGACTTCTTTTGCAAACAACAAAGGAGACTTTGGGAGTAAGTATCCGTTCTCTCTTAGGGTTTTTATGGTTCTACTTTCATTCTCTTTTAGGGTTTTTATGGTTCTACTTTATTTTGATGAAGACTATTATTGTTAATTTAATTTTGTTTAACATATATATAGCAACTAAGATGTCTTCTAGGGTCTTTCTCGGATCTTGAAGTTGAGATACTTTTACCATGTCTTGGATTTAGGCTCTAGTTTCTTATTTGAATTTCTATTCGTATTTCAATTAATTTGGTCATATTGATTTTATCACATGATTAAGATCTATCACCATTTGCATGTTAATAATCTCATAATCGATCAGCAATTGTAAAGCAATTAATTGGTGAGCTTATATTATAATATGTGAGACTATAAATTTGTTTGATCAACCTAATTTTAGTCTTCAACTCTTTTGTGTTCTATGCTTTTCTTGAATTTTAAACTCTTTGCATGACAAATTTAAGGGTTACTTTAGGAAGGAAAAAAAAGATTATTCAGGAATGACCAAATAGGTTAGTAGCTTTAGTAAAGAAATTAATAATAATTGAATTAAAATAAAGAAATTCAAGTAGAACGAATCAAAGATTACACATGAAGCCATGATTACACCAAAAAGAAGAAGCCATGATCGTAGGCCTCAGTACTTTATTGATTTGCTAATTTGTGTTTTTGTTCTTGTCTTTCATTATTTGATATTTACTTAATTAGTTTCCGTAAAAAAATTCAATAATTTGTTAGTCTAAATAATAAATAATTTTAAGTAGTTTGCTACAATTTTTGGGATAGACAATAGTTGTTTTAACTTTTAAGTGTGTTTTTAAGCCAACAATTTTATAGGTTTAAATCACTGTACTATCATATTTTCTCTACAGCAACATGGCGCTTACTATGACAAAGATGTCTCTCATTGTGATAATGCTTGGAATAATTTCTTTTATTCTAGGCATTGTTGGTGAAAATAAAAAGGTAATATTTATAGTAATGTTTAGAAAAAAGGTTTTAGCTTCAAATTTTTAAGGAATATGATTTTTGTACCACGTGTTGGGTTTATTTTTTAGCCTCCAATGGGAGTTATTGTACAAGAAAAAGATGCTATGATGTGCAATTACCCAAGTGATCCAACGGTGGCATTTGGATACTCTTCTTTAGGGTTTCTCGTGGCATCATCTTGCATGGGTTTGATATCGTTATTTTATTCATACAATGGTACATCTGTTCCTCCTTCAGCCTTGTTGAAATACACAACTTTATCTATCTTCTTGGTCTTGGCTTTGTAAGTTCTCTTATCCAACACTCTTATGATTGCTTTATTTCTACATATAAAGTTTTTTTCAATAAACCTACCTATAAAGTTTGAAACTTTCTCTATTGACTAGTAACAGAGGTGGATCTAACTCATGTCATGTGTGGTTATAGCCACACATGATTTTTTTCTTTTTTTTAAATTAGAAATTATTTCTTTAGCGGTGGAAATAATGACTGAAAATTCAGTCGCTAAAGTAAAAACCGGTTCTAATACATTTAGTAGCAAAAATAGTGATCGAAAATTCAGTCGCAAAAGTATAAAATATTAAAAATTCATTGTTATTTCGGTTGCTATTTATTTAGCGACACTTGAAATGTATTCCTAAATTCATCCATGACTAGTAGTATTTAATAATGATGTGTGTGCGCGTGCAATTTTTCTTATATACTCCCTCTGAACACTATTATAATCAAATATTTTATTTTTAGATTCATTGAACAACTGATGTATCTGTACTATATTATAGCTAGGATTGCGTAACTTTTATTAGGATTGCATAACTTTTTCCAAGAGATACCTAAAAGAAGAGACACTCATTCATCTTATTTATTTCAGGGCTTGCAGTACATTGGGTGCGATAATGACAATATGGCCAACAGTAACAGAACAATATCTCTGGAAATCCAATTCCTATCCTGCTAACATCACAACTTCTGTTAAGCCAGATTGCCCTACTGCCAAGACTGGTCTCATGGGTAGTGCAGCATTCATGAGCCTTAATTCATCTCTCTTCTGGCTATTATCCCTTATGTTGGTGAAAAATGCAAGAGAAGACTATCTTGAAGATGTGCAAGTTTCTCTCTCAACTTCCATATAGCTTGTTCTCTTTTTGTTTTACATTGTTATCTATTTATGAATAGATAGCATCTTCTTCTTTGTATATATTCTATTCTTCTGAATTTCAGAGTAAATTCAAACTATATTGGTGGAGTGCATCTCTTATGTACATTCTTCCCGAAACGATTTGCCAAATTAATTAGATAGATTTTTAAAAGCCTTTAATTGTTTTTATTTCTTTTTAAGCAAGCAAGCATCTTACAAATTTATTTGACTTCTCAAAATGAGCAACTAACTTTAGGACGGTTATTGAATTGAAATTTTAAGAGATTTTAAAAAACATTTTGCTATCAAACAAATCTTGTACTTCAATTGAGACTTTAAAATGATATTTTTTTTTTTTTACAATCACAAATTTAACTTTTTCACTCATCAAAATAGTCATAATACGGGATGGAATATAAGCAAAGAATTGACGATTAGCTTATGACAATGCTGCTCGAGCTAGTAAATAAGCTACATTGTTGGCTTTCTTCCTAACAAAATTTATCCTAAAGTTTGGTAAAGAGTGCATGATATTTTACAAGCATATAATAAAGCCTTAAACTCCCTTCTATGACTCAATCTATATGCCATCAACGACTAGCTTGCAATCTAGTTTCATAGACACTCAAGTATAACCCATATTCATAAACCAGAGGAGCTAGCGCTTGTTGCAAATGGTTTGCCTCAAGGCACCAATGAGTTTAATTTGAAGTTAAATTTGAATTTAAATCAAATGTTACATGCAAAGAATTTGGTTTGTATTCATGTGTTTGGATTGCACGTTTTGAGGACGAGTTTTGTACCTATAACGTTTTCATTAGGAGTGGTGCTATATATAGCGAATCACTTCCTCGTGAATATCTCACGAAACTTAATTAACGAGTAAACAAACGACTTGGAAGTCATGGCAGAGAATTTGAAGCCATGACAGTAAAATATTTAAGAAGAGAGTGATGTTGTTGGAGTGGAAGATGAAAGGAGGATAGAGAGAAACTGGACTATTAAATTTAAATTAAATGATAAATAATGCAAATGGATAACAATAGACTAGGTGAGGGGTGCGAGATAATTGAGGACGTTTTGGTGAAGTGCATTTTCGCGATAATAGGCACTCTTTCACTAGTTGCCGCCTTGACCTTGAAGTCTAATCCGTGTGATGCGTAAGTTTTTTTAGAGTTTCGTATATAAGTATTAAATTGGTTATATTATTAGAAATCATCCACTAACTGGTAATCAAAAACCATCCACTACCATTTAATGGAATACGACAATATTTTGAAAATCGGATCAGTCATCAATCTGGTAGGTACCTATTGGTCGAACCACTAGATCATTGGTTGAACCACATGCTTGAAACGAATAACCCGGATGTTTAATTCGGTAGCAATCAAATTTTTATTACTACTATATATCTTAGAAGCCATAAATCTCTCAAGTGGAGCAGACAATATAGTTGCAATCTCTAGGGTGGGTCATTGGTTTATTGGTCAAACCACCGAGTCACCAGATGAATTGAATGCCTGAACCGGATGACCTGGTTGTTTAATTTGGTTTCTATAAAAAAAAAAATGTACATGTATTAAAGCAGATTGAATCGGATGACTCTGGTTAGATCGGTCTATA
The DNA here is from genome assembly GCF_051527215.1 of Medicago sativa. NCBI lineage: Eukaryota > Viridiplantae > Streptophyta > Magnoliopsida > Fabales > Fabaceae > Medicago > Medicago sativa. The sequence continues at coordinate 69,258,556 of NC_140751.1, read as the reverse complement.
TTAAAACTTAAAAAAAATGTTTATGACATGAACTTCATTTTTTTTGAAGGAATGACACGAACTTCATAACAATATACATTAATACATTTTCTTTAAAAAAAAATGTACATTAATACATTTAAAAAAATTACAAATTTAATAAGAGAGTTGTTGTTATGGAAAAGGTTTGTGTATGACTTATCAAAACAATTTATTACTATTATATATTTTAGAACCCATCAGGTCGTGTTTTTGAGTTTTGCATGCTCGACATTTATATTTTTTTCCAATAAGCAACAAAAACGGGTGGGAGTATGGTTAAACAATATAATGATAATTAAGCTAACCAAGAAGGACAAGATTATGGTTAAACCAGCACAATTAACATTTAGTATAATAAGATCACGTTGTTGCTTATTTACTTGTATGTAATAAAATTTGTTGTTTTGATCCAAAAAAAAAAATGTTGTTGAACGCTTAGCTCAATTAGTAATAATGACAATGTATTATGCAAGGTTTGGGGTTCAAACTTCGGCACCACAAAAAAAAAAAATTGTTGAACGACGGTAAAATTACATATTATTATAAGTTTTATTTTTTTATAAATTTTCTTTGGCTTAGGGGGTGTATTGGATTATGATTTTAAAAGACAATTTTTGTATAAAAAAGTCATGTTGAATTTAAAAGACTTTGAGAGATTTTAATGACTTTTAAGATTTTAAAAGACTATTAAGATTTGTAATTGGGATTTTAAAGTATTTAAATCATAAGATTTCATAGGATTTGAAATGACTTTATGGATTTATAAGATTTCAAAGGACTTTTTAAACTTAAAAATAAAAATAAAAAAACCATTTAAAACACATTCTCTAGCGCGCACAATATTCTCAAACACTCTTATTTGTTAAATTGCAAATTATTTCCCAAAAAAAAAAAATCAATTCTACCATAAAACTATGTCAGTAACTCAATAAAAAAGCATCTGGTGTTAATTACCCAGCAACTTAATGAAAAATCAATCTTTTATATGCTTGGTATTTTTATTTATTCCAGACGATGCTTGGTAACATACAGTGTTGCAAATGAGTGTCTGGATATGGTGTTTATTAGCTTTTTTCCAAAAGAAATTCAATTTTGATTGCGACGTTTTTCGAAGCATGACAGACACTGTGATGATAGTTTGATACTGTATTTCATTCCATAAATAATTGGCATGGATGAGACAGTACGTAATATAAAAGTTCCAGGAAGTTATTGCATGAGAGTTTGGCTATCACATTTTGTGTTTTGCATCGAGAGAAATATGCATGGTATAACAAACTGTGAAAATGGAAGAGATGAAGTTAAATAAGAAACATATTCGATAGAAGGACATGAGAGAAAGGGGAAGGAGATAAGGGAGATGTAAAAACAAAAAACAAATAAAAAATGAGAATCCATAGAAATCTCATGATGTTGGTAAAGACTTTTTAAAGCTAAAAAATCACTGAAAAGTCCATCAAAATCCATATAAATCCTATTTTTTTTAACAATCCATTGAAATCAGAATTTTTTTGAATACCAAAAGACTTTTTTAAAGTTGTAAAAAGTCTTAATTGAATACCATAAGATTTCTAGACTTTGTTTTAAAAGTCTAGAAAATCCTAATCGAATACCACTAGACTTTTTTAATTTAAACAAAAAACTTGATTAAATACCACATGACTTTTTCATCATAAAAAAGTCTTTTAAAATCCTTCCAAATCCCAATTGAATACACCCCCCTTAATTGCATGTTTGGTCCTTTATGTTTATTTTATGTTTTAAGTTGGTCATTTATGTTTTAAAAGTTTCAAGTTGGTCTCTTATGTTTTACACGTTTCAAGTTGGTTCAAAACATTACTCACATTTAAATAAGTTAGTCCCTTCCGTCACATGATCATTTGAAGATTTGGGTTGACAATGTGGGCGAAGGAATTTAACTTATTTAGAAAATCAGTTTTAAAATATTTTCTTAATTTTTTTGTTTAATTGAACTCAATATTATGTCGCAAAAGGGACTAACTTATTTCAACGTGACTAACGTTTTGGACCAACTTGAAAACTTTAAAACGTAAGGGACCAAATTAAAACTTTTAAAACGTAAGGGACCAATTTAAAACCTAAAATAAAGATAAGGGATCAAACATGCAATTAAGCCATTTTCTTTTAAGTGGAGTTTGGTAAAGAAAAGAACTTGAAGGAAAGAAAAACAGTACAAAATGAGGGGATTATTTAGTTAGTTATAAGAGAAAGTGAAAGGAAAAAAAGTTAAATATTATTCCCATGGGGAAGAGAAAGAGAAAAAATTGATGCTGGAGATGCGGGGGATCGAACCCCGTGCCTCTCGCATGCAAAGCGAGCGCTCTACCATTTGAGCTACATCCCCATATATTTCATTTTCTTGTTTAATTGCATATAAAGTAAACGAAACATATATATTTTAAAAAAAATGGTGAAAATAACCTTTTAAAATCAAGGAATTTTCAGAGAGGCTAATCAGATTGTACCAAAAAAGAAAAAAGGCTAATCAGGGAGCAAAGAAGCTTGTGAAACATTGTTTGACATTAGATAATGGTGTCAAAATTTTTTAAATTTTTTCCGTCTTATTTTATTTTGGCTTGTTGACTGATGAATCATGAACTAATTTTGCTAGAGGTTTTTTGTTGTTTCCTCGAAGCTTAGGCCCCTCGTATTCACCATAAAAAAGTAGTGTTCAATCCATACAAGGCATTTTGCCGTAACTCAAATGCCATTCTCCAACTCATTGGCTTCAATCTTGTTTTCAAGGCTGAAAACACATATATATGATTGCTCGATCACCCATATATGATTTGGAGTTGCCAGGATTTTGAATCCCCTCTTTATGGGTGAAAAAGCATATTTATAGGCAAAAATCTGTTTTGACACGCATGAGGTGCATGCTACCATGTACGTCGTGCGTGCCCTTTTTAAGCATATTTATGTTTTTCTTCACACATCGCACACACGTTATAAAAACTCCATTTTCTTTCTTCATTGTGCGCTAGACGCGTGGGCTCGTGTGCGGGGCAGTAGCAATTTTTTTGTTTTCTTCATTCATTATGTACTTTTTTCCTTGATATGAGTTTGGGACTTGTGACAAAATTCCTCCAAAGTGTTTAGAGTTCCAATGCTTGCGTAGGAAAGATAGTCAAAAGCTTTCATCCACACCAAATTTCTATTCACTCTCTCACAACTTCTCTCTAGCAGGTGTGTTGGTAAAACCACTCAATCAACATGTTAATGCCAATTTAGAATAGACCTTCAAATATTCTAAATAATCATTCAAGGTCAAAATAAACATACACATTTTAGAGGTCTTTCAGCATTACAACGTTGTTAAGGTAAATGTGCAATATATTTGAGAAAACTAGGTTTAATGTTGAGTTGGATATTTGCTACTAGATCATCTACCCGTGCTACCGCACGGGTCATATATAGCTAATAACTTAAATTGAAGAGAAAAACTACCGTAGATGTTATTTTTTTTTTTTTTTATCAATCGTAGATGTTATTTGAGAAAACATCACAAATAAGTTATTTTGAGTTCGACAAAAGTACACTCACTCGACCACGGCATTGGATACACAATTGTTAATTAAGGTACCTTCAAAAATACATTAACTAAAAAATGACACATAATAATGGTAAACATCTGCCTTTCATAATGAATCATAACATAATGCATTAACACTGTAGTTATATAGCTCCGAATAAAGACATTAGCATATGGTCACTTAGCTTTTCAATTACCTGTTTCCAAATTAAAAAAAAAAAAAATAAACAGTTTGTGAGGCCAGAACATTTATATTATCAAACATAATTAAACAGGAAAAGGCTTCAACTTAAAATACGCCAATCAAACTTGAACTTACCAATTAACATTATGCCTTTCAAGTCACCAAACGGATTAGCAGCAAAAGAACATCATCAGTGCGTGTTTCACTTGGTTGCATCTGCACAAAGCGTACATGGCTTATAACATCACCTACAGACTGAATTTACCTGCAAAAAGACGGGAACAACCAATAGGAATCAGTCAGGACACAGTATGATCATGTCATACACAATATGAGTAAGCATATTTTGTCACTAAGAATCTTATGTGTTTGGTTCAACAACTTTGAATCAAAAGCATTTTTTTTTCAAGAGGCATTGAGATTAAACAAAACATATTCATGTAATAGGTTGACATTGGCCTAACGATACTACTTGAACTTTTTCAACCAATAATTAGACTCTTTTTTTGGGATCAGCAAATATTATTAACAGCGAAAGTGTGCAAGATGCACAACTAAAGCTCACGGGCACGAAAAGGAAAATTCAAAAGGCACCGAAATACCGAAAAACCCCAAAGCCAAACCCTTATAATCCGCCCAAAAAACATAATAAAAAGCCTGCTGACAGCAAACAGACCGCATGGAGGAAGCAAAAATAGAAACAACACCGTAAATTGCAGAAACAGAAACAGCAGAAGCCGCAACTGAACATAATTGAGGCTGAAATATAAACTGGCAGCACCGACAAACAGAAACAGCAGACGCCACATACCCCAGCCTCAACCTGAAGTCGCAAAAAACTTCCCCTTTACCACAAAAGGCACTCTTTTGGGTTCCACCGCCATTCATAAAACAAAAAAGCCGGCGAACTCAAACGGCTCAAACACCAACGCCACGCCAACACCTTAATATCCTCCACTAACTCCTAGACTTGATTATAAGAAGCAAAATATAAGGCAGTTTGATCTTCGTGGTTTGAGACAATATGTAAGTCAATCATAGACATAATTAAATATTTATAAAAAGGATAACAGAGAGATATTTTACAACTATATACATATGCAATAACAGACACGGACAATAAAATATTTAAAAATTAAAATTAACTTATTTTCACAACAGCACTTCATGAGCATGTAGCTATAGTTGGTGAGATAAGAGAAAAAAAAAATCAATAAGAAGAGAACATGAAGAAGAAATCCAACTAATTCTAATTTCTACTATAGCAAAATGATAAGAAAGAAACCAATAGAAGTCTAAGAAAAATTTAACCAAAAGAAATTTAGAAACCTGACAACGCATGACCTTCTCATCAATGCCTCACTCCACCATCTTCAACATATGAACTCAAACCCAGCCAAACCACCATCCCTAAAATAAGAAGGAAAAAAACCACAACACAAACTTCATAAATAAATAAATAAAATAAACATGTCAAATTTAACAAAATTTATAAATCAAAAGAAAAAAAAACTAAAAAAGAAAGAAATGGTGGAGAAAATCAACATCCCTGCAGAAACTAAGTCGTTACAGATCATCTGAATTGCATAGTTGCCATTCCTGATAAAACTAATTAAATTTGCATATGCATAAGCACCACCTCTATAGTACCGAAATAGAAGATATAATCTAATTTATGGACTAAGACACAATGCTATTCAGCAAAAGAGAAAAACCTTTTAAATTAAGCAATGTAGTTGCAACATCTTTTCACGGTTGAACGCCATAAAAATTGATAAAAGCTTCATAATTTCGTATATTTGCTTCTGTTGGTATTGTGTTTCATGAATCACATTTTTCACAGCAGCCTGTAATGCAGTCATGTCTTGAACTCGATCAACACAAATGAAACAAAGCATTATTTAGTTTGTGGCTTAGGTTATAATGTTTTAAAACATAAACATACACCAAAAAAGTTTAGGCACATTTAACAATGAGCAGGGAAAGCATGCTTGAAAGAAAATGTCAGTTGGCTTACATTGAGAACATGTACTAATATCAGTGATTTGTACAATCTCAAATGCATAGTTGTTATTCCTTTATTCAAGTGCACTCGGCATTCCAAAGTCAAATAAAATATTAAATGCAACTAATATCATGTTGCACTATGTGTGCATTCTAAACAATTGCCAAAGGACCTTATGAGTAACAACAAATATTAAAAAGCTATCGATTGGCCTAGTGGAAAGACATTTTTCTCCAAGCAAAAGTTATCTAGTATCTATACAAAAACACAAAAGGTATCTAGTTTTGAGCAGTTAAGATATAGATGATTACAAACAATTGGTGAAAATTTATGTTCGCTATTTATGAAACTTCAAAGGTTTAGATCAATGGGTTGAGAAAACATGTCAGTAATATCTTTTATCCTAAATAATCTGGCACAGGACTCCTACAACTCAATCTCAATGCTTTCAAACTAAAAACGTAGACATGTCTCATCTTGAACCAAGATTCATGATCAGGTATCAACACAATCATCACCAAATAACACCAAAAATCGAACACATTGACATCCCTTACTTTGAATAAGTTCGCTCAACCAAACTTTTATTAAATAGAAATAATATATGATAAGTTCACTCAAAATTCTCCAAGTTATTTTGGGCATTTACCTACATCTGACAACATACATGTATGAAAATTACTCTTACGTGTGAAAATATTACATAGCAAATTTGTCGCTAATCAAATGGGTCCAAAAAGAGAAAGGAGAAACTGCCTTACGTGTTCAAACTATGCTTCAGAGATGCATCCATTGAGATAATAGAATAATCATTTTGCCCTTGATCAGCTAAACTTTCTTAGAGAAGAATACTATCTGTTAGGTACCTAATAAAATCAAACTGAATCGAATCATTGAACAATGATAACAAAGCAATTGAGAATTAGAGAATGACACCAAACAATTAGAGAATGATACCTATTGATATCATAAAACTACATGGCATAAAACTTCATGGCAAAACCCATTTACAATCTTGAATATATAACAAAGAAAAATAAATCACAAAGATGGCTCATGACAGTACAGAATTATTTGTTATGTAAGAATAAAGACAATGCAATTGATTCCTCTAAATGGATTAAAGAACATTTGATGCTTCATACCAGCAAACACTTGTAAATATTCCTGACATCAAATAAATTAAAGAAATATTGCTATTCAAGAGTGAAGTGAATTCCTTTCATAACTGTAAAAGTCAATCAAATATTAGTACCAGCACTTTCTTTCCATGAAACGTCACTTGACCGAGATAAGTTACATAAACAAAGGATTTTCAGTCGATATATAGAATTAAATTTTTGCAAGCCAAACAAAAACACTTTATAGTAAGACCTATAATCAGATGTTAATCAAATTACTGCAACTTTCAAAGCTGCACATTCAGTTTATGTCCAACACATAAGAACTTCGTTAGATATGGGCTACATAAAGATAAATAGACATACTTACATTGATGCCAAACCTACTTTGAACAACACGAATTCTATTGATCCTAAAGAGGGAAAAATATAAACAGTGAGTAACATATTATTTATAGAGAAACATATATAATAAATTTTCAGATTGGCACGTAAACTCAATTTCTGAATAGTCTCTTTCACTATAGAACGTGCTTCCTAGAACACCCTTATAGAGAGAAAAATTATGAGGAGGCATTAATAATGAATTTGGAAAGAGAATATCAAGTTTTAACACACATCAAAATAGTTGGTAGTTTTATAAAAACAACATCAATGGCGTATTTTTGTGATGCCGCATAAGCTCCTCAAGCTTGAATTAAAAAAAGCTCATTGTAAACCAAAATAAAACACATTTTTGTACTACTTTGCATATGTATTACATCCTCCTAAAGCCATATAAACACAATGTCATTAATAAAATTCAATCATTTAAACAAAAACCATATAGAGAAATAAACAATAGAAACTAATAGCCAATTACAAAACCTTGAAATTCAATAGCACTTGTCATATGTAAAAAATAATCGAGTCCCAAATTCAAGACAAATATCTTTATTAGAGAGAATCATGGTAAAAAATAATAATTGTCACATTCAGACCTCCAACAAATGAATCAGATAAAGAATCACACACAAAACAATAGTTGTGACAAATAAAAGCTAAAAAAAACTCAAATATAGACGATAGCAACAGAAGAGGCATTGGTCTGTTTTCATAACCACAACCACCACCTGAATTCTTCAACCTGCAGTGGAAAAGAAAAAATAGTAATAATAGTATTTAGCTAGCAAATATACATTGAAATCAAACATACTTCGTCACCACTCTAACACTGATGGGTGAATCAGATAAAGAATCAAACATCCTTGTTATCTTCAACCTCAAGAGAACTCAAATACTTGAATATCCATCAACTAAAGAGTTGGAAATCAATTAAAGTTTAGAAGGAATGAAATTTAGGAATTGTTTAGAAGGCAATTTGCAACAAAAAATAACAGAATAAGAAGATTCTGTTTCAGATTAGCATATTAAAAGTATAACAGAACACGACCAAAGCCGATAAAAGTGATATATTTTGATTCAAACACAGCCTTCGTACACACACCTCCACATAACACACTAATTTCCAGAAACATACAAACAAACCAAATGTAACAGCATGGAAAACTTAATATAAATGTAAATTTTAGTTGCCGGAAAAAAAGAATACATTCAGGTTTGTATGGTGCAACCAAAAGAAGAAATGGATCTTCAATTTTCTGAATGTATAAAGCACACAATTAACTGAAAGCCTTAATTGTATTTTTGTACTTTTAGCTTAAGTATCAAGTAATTGTTTAAATCAAATCCTCATACTTTTCAAATGAAACAGATTTGTTCTAAAATTAAGATTTCTTACAATTGCTAATAAAATGTAGTAGGCCTAAAATGTATTGACCTGAATCATGGTTTTTGAAGTGACAATACTAACGGATCATATAAGAGCATCTTCAATGCATGTTCTTACTATGGTTCTTAAATATAACAAAAGATGTATATGTTGAAGTATGTACCACATGTAAGAACGGTTTCATGAATAGAATATGTTCGTACATTATTCTTAATATTATTGTGTTCGTCTCTCTCCTGTGCAAGTTACATTTTTATGCAAAAATTGTTTTTAACTTTATCCTATTGGAGTGAAGTATTGTTCTTAACTTTGTTGGATTGAAGATGTTCTAACAATAAATATTAGCAAGAAAATAAAATGGCCAAGGTCTCAAATTCATTGCAGAGAGTACCTGTTTGGTAATGCCATCTTTTTGTTCTTCCATGAACTATAAGACAACTTCTCTATCTGCTGCATCAGAGACTTTCTTCTCCAACTTCGGAATGACTTCATCAATTGGTCTCCTTAAATTCCCAATGAAAATGCCTCCGTCACCAAATGCACTAACATCCGTAGTGTCGAAACCAAAACAACTCTTTAACTGCACAAACCAAATTAGCAGCATTAGTGTATATATGACCACCACATGACAGAAAGAAAACAATCCTAGTTAGAAATTCCAAAAACATGAATTAACTCATTTGATGTATTTAAAATACCTCCAAAGACTATTTCCATATTACTCTAGAAATGAGTTTCAAATATTTGATAGAAAATCAATATTTCATAAACTATCGAAACCCATCAAAAACCCTAAAAACAAAATTGAAAAACGAAATTCGAGCAGTAAAGTGTAGCGTGCAATCATGACAATAATGTGAATTAATTAAAGGAAAGAGTAGTGGAAATGAGATGCTGAGATAGATCGAAGAAGAAGATGAGAGCAGCGGAGGAGAGAGAAAAGTATACATACCAGAGAGAGAGAAACGAACGACGTAGCTTGGCCGGAGGGAGCTTGAGCATAATGGATGTCTGAGATTCAGCAACGGGAGAAGCTTTGTTGATGAAGGGAGAGAGCAACGACAGGAGCTTCCAGTTGAGATTGCAAATTTCGATGGCTTCTTTCTCTTTATCCGGAGTGGCAGGTTTCTGGCGGCGGGTGATGGTGGTGATACGGCGGATCTCCGCAATAGTTCTGGCGATGGGAGAATGGAGGCAAGAGAAAAGGGGGTGGAGATGGAAAATGGTAGAGAAAGAGAGAGAGAGAGAGGAGGGTTAGTGAAGGAAAGCTGTATCGGGAAATTGAGAAGGGGAAAATTCAACGTTGATCAACGGAGATTTGATCAACGGCTGATATGATAACCTCCCCTAATTACAATGATCTAATGGTCTGGATAGATTGGAGCCAAAAAAGTAGGGTTAGGGGTTAGGAATTAGGGTAAGCATGTTTGCTAGGATTAGATATAAAGGATTAATCCTTTGTCTAATAAATTTACCAACGTTCCCGCTCCTTGCCAAAACACATGGGTACTAGAGTATTTTTTTTAAAAGACCAAATTTTTTTACTTTTTCCTTTTTTTTGTGTTGACTAATCTTAGATGGTTCAGTTTATATTTTTCTATTTTATATTTTTATAGTAGCTAGTTCTCTGTATCTCATCCCAAATTTAAGATGTTGCTAATTCTAAAGAGCAATCTTAGACATAATGTCAAGCCAAGACAAGGTAAGGAAAACTTCTACATAACTCCAAAGAGGGTAAACAATTTAAATTTTAGGTGTTGCACTGTCGTCAACTGCTGTCGTGAATTTAGAGTTTTCGAACATCAAGTGTGTGTTTGGTTGAAGAGAATCCAACTAATAAAAATACACAGGTGCATGACTCGTTCATACAAGAACTAATATCATGAGCCAAATATGTATTTTTATCCACTCGACACCAAAATCTAAAATTCCCCACATAACTATATCCCTAAATCCAACATTCATAAATCAAATAGGTATTTTTTAACCCGAGACAAAATCCCAACATCACACAACTTGTTAACAGCTAGCAATATCATATCTAAACTAAAACCCCCGCCAAAAATTTCACATAACTATAATCTAACGTAAAAATCTACAATTCACGATCTCTAAACCCAATTACGCCAAAAAATACACCGGCGTAAACATGACATGTGTATGACTTTTTGGATATTCTATGATGCGACGAGCGAAAGATTGGCTAAATGCAGTTTTCAAAGATTAGTCAAATTCTCTATTGCTTCTTTCCAATAACAAAATAAATTCACAAGTGTTTGACTTGGTCATACAGTAATTGATATCACGAGTACACAGACTATTGCAGAGGTGAAGGATCTGATTGACAACAATAGCTTTCGAGCAGACAATCTAACACGCATTTAATGAATTATACATACCATTACTAATATTCATGATCATGAATAGATTACCATGTTTGAAGTACTTATTAGACACAACGTCTCATCGTCAACATTAGTACCTAATACCATTGCCGTTAATTTCCATAAAAACTTGCCAAGAAGTGCTACATTCCGTCTCAAGCCTCCAAACCTAACTTGCGTTGAAAAGTACCAAAATCACGATAGAAAATCACATTGAACTAGAAGCTGCACATCAAAACTTCTTAAAATCACAGTGTTCAAAAGCTTTGAATTCACAGTATCAGTTATCCTCTATATAACCAAACACGCTTAACGAATATACATCTCAATACTAATTTAGCCTAAAATATCAAATCTAAAATCAATTCAATCATACTATCATACATTGAAATATCTTTTTAGTTTTTATAAAATTAAAATAAATAAAATAGTCATGAAATGTGAGGATATATAGATAAGAAAACAAAAATATCTCCCATCCATCCATGACGGCAGCTGTACGCGGTTTGGAAAAAAGCAAAAAGACATGAAAGCCCTTACATCACTTTAAATTGACACAAAACGCACTTTCTTTCTGAGAATCCAAATCTAAATTTTCTCTCATCCGAAACCCTAAAACCTTCTTCAATTTGAAACCCTTATTTTCCTGCCTTCGTCATCTTCATCAAGCTCTTACCCCCAAATTGAGATTTTTTTCTATCATCTCCACCAGGTATTGAATTTTTTTATCTGTTTTTTTTTTTTCCAAATTGAGATTTCGATGGGTTTTTTTTTGCTGTGATTGGGGTAGAAGATCGTGAATCGATGATTTTTTTATGGGATTGGGGTAGGAGATCGTGAATAGATTAGGGTAACAGGGTTTTTGATTTCAAAATTTCTATTATGTGATTTGTGAATAGTGTAGAATTATGGATCTGATTTGGGGGAGGTTGTAAAACGCTTTGATCTAATGCTTTTTAGGTTATAAATCGTTATCTGGTTGTTAATTGTTGAAATTTGGAGGTTGTATGATTTATATGAAGGTTTATGCGTTTCAATATTGAATTTCTATCGTTATTATCAATTTTCTTATAAAAGAGATGATAAATTGTGATTTTTTAAAGTTGGATTATAGTTATATGGATTTTGAGTTTGGATCTGGTTTTTCTGTTTGAAAAATTGTGATTTTGGAATTTTGTTGTGGGGTGTTCAATTGGGGATGGCTAATTAGATTTTGGTGCTGACTGTTTGTTTAATAATACCTAATTGGGGTTATATCCGACGTGGATTTAAGTTTTGTAAAATATTTTCAAGTGAATCTCCGGGAATAACGGTTACGCAATAGCCGGTACCGTGACAAGTTATATTTTATTAAAAACCTGTACCGTGACAAGTTATTTCTTCAAATTATGCTATCTGGTGCTACTCTAGATGATAACGCCGGTCTTATATGAGTCTTATATGAACAAGTCATAAACATACGATGTTTTAATTATTTGAATTCTACATCCTTGAGTAATATTGGGTATTCATGTACAGGTAGCTGATTAAATTGTTAATTTTGCAGGGTTACATTACTAAAATTTCTTGAAGGAATTTGACCTGTTTTATTGCAAGTGCAATGGCTTCTTCCTTGGATATTTCCCTTGATGATAGAATTAAGAGCAGGAGTAACAGAGGCAGGGGCAGAGGACGTGGCAAAGCCCTTTCTGGCCGTGGAAGTGGGACTCTAGGTGGTGGAAGGAGGACCGGTGCTGTTAATGGTAGAAGGACTGGTAATGGTGGAAGAACTGCTGTTCGTAGAGGCCCACTTAATGTCAACACTCGCGCGTCATCTTATGCTATTGCCAAGGCAAGCTCAAAAATCGTGGATGCTTATACATGTTCTTGAGATTCTGATATAGTATAAATTGCCCTATGTCCATTAATGAGATGATTCAGTATTATAGAAAACTCAAAAGCAACCGGAACTACTTTTATTATTAGTTCCGTGATAGAAACTCAAAAGCAAGAGGAACTACTTTTATTATTAGTTCCGTGGAGAAGCTCATGCTCAACCATTTTGCATAGTTTCATAGTGTCACAATTTATTTGCATCTATGAGTTGTTTGCTTTTGTTTTTGAGGGCTTTGCTACAGATCTCTGATGTATGCAGGATTCTTTGGTGAATCCTAGCATATTTTCTGAAGGAGCTTCATTAGGTGATTTTCAAAATGGAGCTATTACAAGTAGCACAAAAATCATATAACTAAAAGTGGGGTTAAAATGACAATATCATTCTAATTGTTTCATTAAGATGAGGTGACTTTAAATCTTTGGCTGGTGTGTGCGGACCTTTGTTTTATTGGATCCTCTTGCTAAGTATATGGTTGTGCGGTGCAAGAATTCAGTTACTTCCCTGTTTCATGGTGTTTTGAGATGGAGCTTTTCGCTTACTATCAGCACTGGAGCTCTGACTTGTAACATTACACCGGTTTAAATGCAGTGGGTTGAATTCTTACTCCAATTTGCCATCTTTAACATAGAACACTGATGTTTGACTGTGGGTTTTCATTTGAATATATCACCATGACCGGATCTACTTCATTAATATTGTTATTGTTTTAATCTGGGGATATTCCTGTTCTGATAAATCTTGAAGAAGTAAATAACTTTTTTGGTCATAATCTGACATGTTCTTCTGCCATTCTGGAACTGTTCTGTTTGCTTTGGCCAGTCTATTCGCAGACCCAAGACTCTTGCATGGCAGAGTGATTTGTTTGAGGATAGCCTTAGAGCTGCAGGAATTCAAGGAGTAGAAGCTGACACAAAGTTGTATGTTTCCAATTTGGACCGAGGAGTGACCAATGAAGACATAAGGGTATAGATCATGTCCTATCATCATATGCTTCGTTCTTAGTCACTGTTTCTAGCAAACCTCTCTGGCGTTCTCTTGACAGTTGAAACTTTATTTGACACTCAGGAACTTTTCTCTGAGCTTGGGGAGTTGAAGCGCTATGCTGTTCATTATGACAAAAATGGACACCCAACTGTAAGTATTTGGATTTTTTTATTTTAAACTCATGTCATTTTGTTTTGCTTAGTGTTTGTGATTAAACTAATTTCTTATCTGTTTGTGATCTTCTACGAGACCAGTCTTTTTCACATCACAAAACAATCCACACCCAATTGGAAATTATAAACTAAAACTAATTTCTTATCTGTTTGAGGTCTTCTGTGAGATCAACAGTCTGCACCCAATTGGATATTATAACCTAAAACTAATTTCTTATGAGGTCTTCTACGAGATCAGCCTTTTTCACATTTTAGTGTATAATTTCCAATTGTTGGGTGGGGATTGTTTTGTATCAGATCAGATCATAGGCCCCCAAATGGATTCCATAGAAAGCTGGCCATTAATCGTTTTGAGAAAATGATACAGTAATTGCTACTTTGCCGTTCATGTTGAAATTAAGGGTCACCAAACAGTCTTTAAATGTTTTGGGAAGTTGTATTTTTTAGGTTGTCTTTTCTTCAATAACAAGTACACAATGTATGTTCTGTTAAGTAGTAATCATAACAGTTTTATTTTATACTTTTGAGCTTTTCAACTATGTTGTCATGTTTTATTAAGTATAAATGTTGCACCATGTAACAGGGTTCAGCTGAAGTTGTCTACAATAGAAGAAGTGATGCATTTGCTGCTCTGAAACGATATAACAATGTGCTTTTGGATGGAAAGCCCATGAAGATTGAGATTGTTGGAACAAATTCAGCATTGCCTGTAACTGCACGGGTGAATGTCTCTGCTATGAATGGACAGAGGAAGAGGACAGTTGTCATGACGTAAGTTGCTCAATTTAAGCTACCCGACTTTTGTTTGATACGATTCTGTCAATCCCTATACATCTGCTCATCACTTGGAACTCCCTGTGGTGATTTTTTAAACAAAAGTTGAACTGTATTTGGTCAAAAATTTATATTATTCAAGACCCGAGGGAGTAAATATTATTTTGTGAATGGTGAAAATTGATGTCCATATCTAAACTACTAGATCAAAACAGGCAGCAAGTGTCAGATATATTTTTCCTCTAATTGTTCTAAGTTCTGTTGAAATCTTCAATCACTTATTTACATTTTTGTATGGGGTGTTCCAGGCCTAGAGGTGGACGAGGTGGAGGTCCTGCCATGCTGAATCGTGGTGCCGGGTAAGTTTTTGAGATCAGTAGTGGTGTATTTTTTGTTTATTATTTTTGGTGAAATTTGTAAATTTAACTTATAATGGTGCTATTTCATATTTATATGAAGATTTACATGCATTTGTATATATCTTATGCATTTGATTATGATGGCCTGCAACTGTAGAAGTAAAATGACTGGTAGAAACTAGACTATTGTTTGGCATCTATAGAAAATTTCCCATTTAGGTTGGCATATATTAAAATGTTTGTTTGGCATCTATAGAAAATTTCCCATTTAGGTTGGCATATATTAAAATGTTTGTACATGCATTCTTTCTTTAAATATTTTGAATGGTGAAATTAATGAATTGTCATCTGCTTAGAATGGGCTTTTTTTTTTTTTCTCAATGAAGTTGCTTGCTGATGACCTCTCATTGTTATTTTTACAGTTGGGGACGTCGTGGTGGTTCAAGGGGTGGGGGTGGGAGCGTGCGTGGACGTGGCCGAGGCCGTCCTGGCAGGGGTGGAGGTCGAGGTCGTGGAAGAAAGGATGGAGTTGAGAAGTCAGCTGAGCAGCTTGACAAGGAACTCGAGACCTATCATGCCGAGGCTATGCAAACATGATCTCAGAATCAGCAAGTTTAATTAGTACTTTTAGTCAAAATATGCTATTGGCTTGCTTGTACAGAAGCTTTTTGTCATTGTCATTGGCTTTACCTTGAATATTTCACTTCGCTGTGCTGATAAATGTTATCCTTTTTGAACTGCGTTGGAATCTTGTTAGGGGCTGAATGATTAAGTTGGTTGATTTTGAAGCTGCCAGTTTATATGAATTGAAGTTGTTTTTGCCAATTATTTTACTTCATTATTGGTAGAACTTGTTTTTTCAAAGGTATTGGTAGAACTTTTAGCCAGTCTTCACTGATTCAATGCATATTTCAACTCTTTGAAAATTGCTACCTTTGGTGATGGATTATTGGCTGTGAAACTCAGCTAGAGGTAGAACTTAGCTGTAGTTTTTTCAAGGCTTAGGAGTTGGTTAATTTAATTGAAGACTTATGAAGTGTGTTTATCTACCCACCTACTTTTGTAGTTGCTGGCCACAATGAAAAGAAGCTGATATGAACTACATTTTACTTAAGCCTGGATGCTTCAAATGTGATGCCGTTACTACCTCAACAACATTGGAGGGATGAGAACAAAGATTAACACCATATTGGAGTAATTGTTAACTCCATATATCAAGTTAATAAGCAGTAAAATGTGGATTTTTTAGAATGGCTATATAAATATAGATGTTAAAAATAATGACGGATATGTGATAATAGGAGAGAAGTAATGATGGGTATGAGATAATAGGAGAGAAGTTGTTAACATGAGTTAATTTTGTTTATATTCCATTTCAAATTCAAAAGATGAGTTGATTTTGTTATATTTATTCCAAACGAAGTGGTTTTCAATTTATTTATTGTGTTGTCGACCAATCTATAGCAAGAATTTCCAAAATAATGGTCATTTTGTCGACCAATCTATAGCAAGAATTTCCAAAATAATGGTCATTATCATATAGTTGTCACTTGCCTCAAACTCGTGCATTTCGTTGAGAATGCTTGGCTTAGGAACCGGATCTCAAGAAAGTTGTTCAAAGGGGTTGGTTTGCTAGTTATGAAGAAACATTATGGCCAAAATTCAAACACTGTTGCAGAGCTGATAGTTTATAGTAGGTGTTTACACTTTCAGCTGAAGAGAGATGTAGATGATTGTGTTATGGAGCTGGAGAGAACTACGTTTTTGAAGAGAGCTGGAGCGTTTTTGAAGAGAGCTGGAGTTGTTTTTATATGCTATGGCTATGGCTATGGCTATGGAGTATGAAAATAAGTTGAAAAATGGTTTGCACGTTATTTTAACTAATGATCAGCTGCAGGACTGCAGAAAATTGTTCTCTGGAATCCCCTTTATTATATAGAACCCCTCAGTAGTATTAACTTCTTTTTCATATATACCAACTTTGTGAATCAGAAAATCATCTGCCATTCAAGGTAATTGCCTTGCATTGATTAGTAACATCCACAACTGAAAATTAATTAATTGATAAATTTAATAAGATAAAAAGAGATGAACCGAGAGACAGTTACAGCCGTGCAACTAAATAATGAATCAATAAAAAACTATGTTTGTTTATGGTACTCAGAGGTGGTGGTCAAGTCCTATGACATGTTTAGGCATTGGCTAATCACTGCTAGCTTCTCTTTATTTTGGATTCTGAAACACTTCGTATTTTGTAGTACTTTCTTAGGCACACCTTGTGCTTGGAGATTGCTACTGTTGTGTTAATATAAGATAACTTGAAATAATTATCTAAAATGTACGTCTTCTCATAACATGAAAACAATTTGTCAATTCATGTTAATTTCACAACTATACAACGAAAATCTCAGGTTTTACCTCAATAATATCACAACCGATTGGAATAGCACCTCTCCTAATTGTTTGTAGTTTTTCCTTCTCGAATGTTGTTTTTCAAACAAATGTACATCTTTTCACATCTAAATTTTAAAACTCAAGAATGCCTATAAGACACAAGAACCAAATACATCAATGTGTGTTGATATTTAAACCTAAACAAGTCAATGTTGGACATTTGTATCCTCTTCAATGTGTTTATCTCCTCTTTCATTCTCCAAGAGCTTTTCAACAACTTCTTCCCAGTTTAATTTTCCACCACTTGGTTTCGATTCGCTACTTGAGGCGGCTTCTTTGTCACCACTACTACCGGATGCTGCCTCACCTTCATTATCTTCTGATGGTTCTTTCTCAACGGTGTCCACTGCATGAGGTACATTTAAGCTAACAGCTCTTTCTAAAGCATCTTTATGTTCTTTTTCTATCGTCTTCAATCTCTCAAATTTTTGTACCGTTGGTGGGACTGTCATGGTTTTGGAGCTGTCCTGATCCTTCATTAACTAAACGGGCACACGATGACAAATCAGAAATTCATCAAATGCGAAAAAGGGTTAATAAAGAGAATTCCACCAACAGTTTGATATATGAAACACTAATAGACATTGACACCGAGCACGACACTGATACTGACACCATAGAAACCAGTAATAAAATTATAAGAATGGAAGTGATTGGATGTAACCATCTGTGCCAGTATCGTGTTGGTGTCGAACAATGAACACCTCCAATTTGAAGTGCCAGTGCTCTGAAATTTTGATTCATTGTTATTCTAAATAACAAAGAGTCTCCAACTTCAACGAACACTGTTAAAATATAGCAAATATTAAATATTTTTACAAGATAATTTACTTACTTGTAAGGCTTTCTCTGCCTCCCTTTCGATCCAAATAATTCCATGATCTGATGTTGAGTTGCAGGACAAGACGATATGCTCAAATCTTCCGTCAACAGGAATAGCAGTCCTCACTTCGGGAGGATATCTCCCACATCTGTTGTGTTTCACCAAGCAGCAAGGAATAACAACAGTATTAGCATTGCATGTGTATGATTCCTCTGTCGCACTAAATGATCATTTCTAAGGCCATATAAGTAATATTGGATATTGTTCTCTTATGCGGCTCACAAAAGATGCTACAAATAGTGAAATATGGAGTTCCTTTTATTTAATGCACTTAGAACTTGGAAAGAAAGGTAACCTTATTCCCCAAGCATATCAAGAAAGGTATAATTTCATGAACCATGCTGTCACCCAAACTATATTGAGCAAGTCATTTAGCACCAGAGTTATCCCGTGTAGGTTATGGCTCACAAAATAACAAGGTTCAGGAGCCTAAACGCATCATTGCAATTTGCAAGTCAGATTTCATCAAGAGCCTGAATTTTAATTACAAAATTGATAGGGTTTGATTTAAAAAAATTGGGATGGACTTGTAAATAATGAATTGGCTTTTACTAGCTTCTTTTTTTGCGAGTTGTTTGGTTTATGTGGGTTGGGTCCGGGTAAAACCATTACCCACATTTTTTAACTGGTTTTGTAATTTTGCAAACCACTAATACCCATTTACCCAACCCAGACCGTCAAATTGGGTCGATCCGGACCGGTTTGAATGGTTTTTCTGGTTTTACCGAACCCATGTACACCCCCTAATCCCACATATAACTATTGGGGAAAACCACAAAGCCAGTGATTAACTTATCCACCCAAGGATCTTTGGTGAACAACTCTATCTAAGCTCTAAAACAACCGACTGCTTTACTTCTAGCTTCTCTGCTCTGATTCAAAAGGTTTTCGGGATGTTATTTTTGGAGTTCTGAATTCTAGAACTGGTCAATTCCCCTTCCCAGATCCCACAGCAAAGAGAATGAAAAAAAAACGAAAATTTACGTGGTTCAGCACCTTTTACCTACATCCACAGAAATACCTCAACAAATGTTTTTAGCATCTCAAATAAGATTACAATAATCATAGCCCAACCCAGTATGTGTATCACTCTAAAATACTCTCATTCAATAGTAACAAGAAATGATAACACTCACATCTCAAACATCAAATTATCACACACACCCCCCACTCTCTAGAACATGGTTTGTATCAACTATATTATCACCCAAAACAAGGGATGCTTCAACTCTTCGCAAGTCTTCCTATTTATAGAATAGGACAGCAGCATCCATTCATGAATATAACTAAGTGTACATTAATTGTCCCACTCTCAAGTCTCAAAGAGTCAAGATACGTTCATCCACCTCTTAGAATGTAACTCTAAATTTCTCCTCACTTGCATATATTTGGAGGTTTGAAGTTATATTCTTTTGCTAGGTTTCATAAATGCACCTATAATTCGCACAAGACCAAACACAAGTATATTCCTAAAATATTTGTTTTAGTATCAGAAAAAAACCTGTTTGCAAGTCAATACCTGCAAAACTTTCGTTCGACAATATGGTACATTCGTCCAGGTGCGTAAAGTCTCCTTGGATCTCTTAGTTTCCGATCCTCAGGTATGAAGGTGTCCCTCAAGCAAACCAAGAATAATAAGCAGGGCAAGCTGTTTCAATCATCAACACCTGGTTTAAGAGACCATTATCGCATTTTGCTATGCTCAATAGCAAACATAAGAAAATCAAGAATAAATTACACACACACACACTTAAGTTGATGCCCAATGCCTTCATATATCAATATCACAAGAAGGGACGCACTACTAACCAAAATATTGATTTGAATATATCTTCTAATGGAGTGGCCGTTCTTGGCAGGAAATCATCCTGCACCAATAAATAACCGAATAAAATTAATAAATTACTCCACATAAGATTAGTAATAGTAACTACAAGCAGTTTGATGAGTCAAAAGTCATCTACATTCTTCCATAGACAAAAGAGATAGAATAAAAATGTCACAAACATCTATATACACATAAGTTTACACACAAACGGCTGCATAGTGTAACATGCTGCAAAACCATTGGATCTAAGGGATCTCACTCTTAAACGCAACAACTTTGCAGCATTCTGCATGGTACAGCTCTTGCAGAGAATCCAAACCCGTTGATACATGTATCAGTTCTACATTTGTATGTAGCTTCTTCTACCTTATTCGGATTTTCTCTAGCCCTTTACATCTCCTCTAACAAAATCTAAGGCATTGAATCAATCTAGCAAATGAAAGTGTTAATCTTCTAGCTCCTAAATTAATCAACAATTATGATTTGCTATAAAGGCAAGAGGGGTTGCAGAGAATCCAACTGCAGTAAGGGATTCAGATTCATTGCAGTAACATCACGCAGTAATCAATCTCAGACAATAATTTGAGATCAGAAGGCTCACATCACATTATGAATTTATCATCAGATCACCTTTACCATTAATTTGAGATCTGACAACCAAGATCAATTACTGTATGACACAGTTATTGCGTGGAATCCAAATCCAAAATAATATGGTTGAGACTTTAGATTAGGATCGCCACCATACACCCAAAATGCAACAACTAAGTAAACTAAAATAAACTGAGTCAGACAACACAACAAAACATACAACCAACAATATCAATAGTAGCTAAATGTCAAGTAGCATAGTAACAGTAATCAACAAGGGTCATGTTTGGATAAACAACTTCATTAAGCGCTTATAGCATAAACGCTTATCACATAACTACCTACGCATAAGCAATTACTATACAACAACAACAACTAAGCCGTATCCTACTAAGTGGGGTTGACTACATGGATAAAATTACGTCATAATGTTATATTGTAAACCATATTTGGATCCAACTCATTAATCTCTAAATCTTTCTTAAAGATCCTCCTCTGCCTCTAGTGATCTGACTATCCACCCTCTTATCTACTCTCCTAATTATGAAATCTATAGATCTTCTCTCTACATGCCCAAACCACCTAAGCGGCTAAGCCTATATTCCACCATCTTTTCTACTATAAGTGCTACGTCGACGCTCTCTCTAATGTTGTCATTTCTAATCATATCTCATCTAGTCTTTCACATAAGCTATAAACCACTTTCATAACCTATCTCGGAATCCTTATATAAATAAGCTGATGGACATAACATAAGTTGTTTTTATAAACTCTCTCAAACAATCTCAAAACTTATCATGCCAGTAAATAAACTCAAATAAGTCAACTCAAACGAGCTTAAACACATTTCGAAGAAGCTAACTAACCTGCAATACAATGGAATGAATGACATGAGCATATTTAACAGCCAAATTAAGTGACATACACCTAGCAGGAGCAAGAGCATAACACCTAATCTTCTCTTTACCAATCCCACCCAATTGTTCCCTATGATTCACAACAAGAATACTCAACAAAGAAACAACACCAGAACCCAATGAATGTCCAGCAAAAACCATCCCATACTCTTCACCATTCTCCACCCACAACTTCTTCAACGTCTCAGATTCTCTATTCAACAACCAAACCGCAGATTTCAACAACCCATGATGAACATACCCACCATCAAATCTCTGCATCCCAAGTTTATTATCCAACAAAAGCTTATAATCACTTTCTTTAGCTAAATTCAAACCACGCACCCCCATTACAATCTCGCGGTGATCGTGATCGACGTAGATTATATACGGCGGCGCGTGGCCTTCAGTTTCTTCGTAAGTCACGCGCTTGATAACCCAATCGGGGTTTAAGCGGTATCCGTTTGCGGGTACGCAGAGTTTTGGATTGCGGAGATCGGGTTCGTAGATTGCTAGGATGATACGGCAGACACGTGGCACTGGTTCGAATTCGACGGCGGTGGCCGGTGGCCATGTGGCGCTGTCGTCGGCTCCGATGTATGTGCAGCGTTTCCATAGCCAACGTGCGCAGCCGAGTACTAAAACACACTCGGCTCCACATGCTACAGACATTATATCTTGAGTTGAGGTATCTCAGTCGGTTCTTGGGTCGGATACCGAGTTTATTTAAGTTTGTTGGGGTTGTTAATGGAAGGTGGATTTGGTTTAAGAGTGTGGTTTAGTTAGAGAGAGGATGCTTAATGGAGGGTTTAAGTATATGCTAATGTGTTAATGTCATGTGGGATGTGTTGTTTGAGCACATGGAATGAAAGATGGAAGATTCGGTTTGGAGCTAGCTGGAGGGTGATGATGTACATAGATTGTGACGTTTATCTATCTGTGTGAGACAGATTGTGATTTTTTGTTTCTTTTTTGTTTGATTGGGAAAGTACTAGTAGGATACTTGTCTTCCATGTGTGGATACTTCTTCTTCTTTTTTGTACTTTTATTTCTATGGATAATTACATTCACCTCCCCAGAAATCTATGTAAATGACACTGACACCTCCTTTAATTTTAAAATTTACACTAACCTCCCTTAAGTTCTCATAAAATAGGCTAACATATCCCTTTCTATTTAACGGTGTTAATTTTCTGTTGATTTGTTTTTTCCCTTTCACCCTTAGTTTCATGGACCCATCGTCAAACTGAAAACATAATTGATTATTTGTAGAAAGTTTGGATGCAGTTTTAAGGGCGCTCAAATTGGAGTAGAACAATGATCCCAATTTCATCTACTAACAAAGCATAACAATTAACATTATAGAATATTCTAAGAGAAAAAGCAAAATGAACAATGCTACCGTCCCTCGTTTAAACAAACACTTTTGGTCACACCCACTAATACAATGACACATCACTATTTTCATCAAAACCATGTAACGGGCAACCGGCATAGTCGGTTTGTAAATTCCAACATTCCTTTTATTCTCTTTCATAAACAAGGGACACCATTCTTCAACCTTTGTCACCAAACATCCATTGATGTTGGTCGACCCGAAAAGTCAACACCTCACCTAATCATTGCTAAACCTTGCTCTCTACAGATAATTTACTTTTAATTTCGATTTTATGAATTTGCAAAAGATGGAGAATTTGACAAGTCATCGAACCAACAACATAAAATTGAACAATGGAAATAAAAAAATCCGAGAGAGGAGGACATAGATATGAACTCCAATCATGAAACTGATTATTATTGTCGGAAGCTAGAAAGAAGTTGCAATTTTTAGAGAGAAAGTTATTATAATCAATATCAACATCTATCATTAACAGAGGTAGGAGAATCAAAATGTTAAAACGACAGGGAAATAGTGGTAATTGTTCGAAGTAGAACTAAATTAATGTATGATGTTGAAGAAAAAGACGAAAGATGGCGCATATTGATGGGGGAAAGTTGGGTACTAGGGTTCTTGGGTGGGTTAACATTAAGCACCGACGGACTTGAATATTCAGTAGATAAAAAAGAAAAGAAAAGAAAAAAGGTTAACGTAGAGTACCGGTAAACAAGTAAATGGATAAAAAAGGTGGATGATGTGACTAATTTTTATCATAATGTGTTGAAAAGGTGTGTTAAAGGCTGTGACCCTAACATTTCTCAAGCAAAATACCAAGACCATATGTGCATGTTTATATATTTTTTGCTTACTTTCTTTTTCCTCTACAACTTACATGTATTTCAAAATACATATTTAAATTAAAGAACACCATTTTTTACATCAAAATTTGGATGTCAAAATATTATTTATGTTATTAAAAAGTTAGGGTTGACTCAAGGGTAAGAGTAAGACCACTAAGGTAAATTGTTTGTCAAAATAAAATATTGAGTAAAAAAAAAAGTCTCATACTCTACTATTTTCATAAAATAAAATAATTTTTATTTGAAATAAATATTATTTCTTCAAAGATTAAATGAGAAGATTACATTAATTTAAGGAATAATTTTGTTTTCCAAAATGTGAAAAAATTAAAATTTAAACAATAATTAGTAGTTTTACTATATGTGTTTAGGCCACACATCTTTAAAAAAAAAAAAAAAACTCATCCAAAAAATCCGTGTTAGACTTTTCAATATGTGTTTAGGCCACACATGTCAAAGGTATCAATGATTTCATAATTTTTATATAGACATCTATAACAAGAAGGGAAATAACTGAAAGGAAAATTGTTATAATAGATTTAGCCGTGTTTTTTCTTTCTAATTTAACAAAAAAATTTACAAGAGGAACTTTTTTTTTTTTTTTGAATAATACAAGAGGAACTTTAAAAGTGGTAACACATTCAACTCGAACAACCTTCTAAATCTAATATTTGTAAACAAACCCAACCTAATCATTGGACACAACTGCTCTTGAATCAACATGAAGTTCCACTTCATACGATCCACACTTTTGAGCCAACTTCAAGTCTCATAATTTTGCTACAAAGGCAATGTACACACCAACCATTTCAAGAAGAGTGAAAACCACAAATCCACTCACGAGACTCCTCCACAATGTGCGACACTATTCGTTCTAAAAGCTTCTTCCGTATTTAAAAGAACTCATCCTATGTCTGAATGTTGCCACTGAATATTTTCCATCACCAATTGCCTGCCTGCTATCCATAACTTGCTCATTATGGAATTCTGAATTCTTATATATAATTCCAAACTCCTTTACTAATCTCTATACATGGCTCAAAAGGCAACACAATTTTTTTTTATTTTGGTACAAAATAATTCATTTTATTAACCAAATAATATCAAACAGTTCATTTAAGATGTTGGTTTATCGCGTGACCATTCCCCCCTGATGACCTGCTCCCTCTGTTGAAGAATGATGCTTCAGGAACTTGGTTCCTGAGATCTTAGTTGCTTGTCTGTTTTTTTTTTTTTTGCTGTTTCTTTGCTTCTGTAACAAAAAAAAAAAAACAGTTCATTTAAGATGTAAATCGAACCTTCACATGTATTAAACACAATTGTTCATTTTTTGTGTTGCTCTTAAATTAGTCAACGTTTTTTCTTGGGTTTTCATTTCAGTTTCACTCACTTCCTCACTCTCTCTTTTTTCGTTCCTTCGTTAAAACCCTAATCGAAACTCTTCCATTCCACTTTCGCACTTCTACATTCTCACGCGCCACCACTCTTTAGATCTAACCGCAATGCTCAACTAACTCTACCGCAAAATGTCAAACTCCGATCCCAACAACCGCCACCGCCACCCTTCCTGGCCACCGCCAACTGATTCCAAACCAATTCCGCCTTCTTCCTGGGCGAAGAAAACCGGTTTTAAACCCAAATTCTCTGGTGATACTAATGCTAGTAATTCCGATCAGTGTCCAGTGTCCGGTTCGTCCTCCATCAAACGGCGTCGTACAGAGTAATAATGTGAATGCGACCGTTCCGGTTATTAAAGATCAAACGGTGAAGAAACGGAGGGATTCTGACGGTGTTCCGAGTACTAATGGACAGGTGATTCCGGCACCGGGGACGGGGACCGGTACAGGAACAAAGCAGGCGACGCAGGTGAGGAGGACGTTGAGGAATGAGGAAGTTGTTGATGGTTTGGTTGTTGATGATGAAGGATTTGCGTCTATGCATGCTCATATGAAGTATGAGCTAAGAGATTTTCCTGGTTTAGGTATAATTCAAAATGTTTTTGGAAATTTTGTAGTTTTGATTTTGATCTATGAAGCACGAACAGAGACACTGGACACATGATGCCGATAATAATTCAACAGAATGAAATAATTTAATGTAATCACATGTGTCAGTGTAGTGTCAGTGTAGAGCATTGATACGTTTCAGACATTGGACAAGTCTTTGATCATAAATGTCCGTGCTAAGGGGATTTTGATTTAAATGATTTTGAGTTTTTTTTATTTTAAAAGTCAACGTTTTTTCTTATTTTTATTCATATGTTGCTCTTAAAAACAACTGTATTGGCAGCAAAACCGTTGGTTGCCCGGTGTACAAGATTGAATAGGCTATTAGCAACCAGGGATAGACAAAAAAATTGAACCTAGATGTTGAACCGAACCAAAAAAAAAAAAAGAACCATTTCTAACAGTTATGGAATTGAACTGAAACAGTTAAGGTCAGTTTGGTTCAAAACAGTTTGGTTCAGAATAGTTTTGGTTCGGTTCAAAACAGTTCAGTTCGGTTTTAAAAGTTTTGAAATTCAATTTTGTTTGGCGATGAAAAATCTTGGGAACACCTCTTTTGTATTAGACATTTGATACTTAGAGACTCTTCTCAACGTATCATTTAGATATCACAAAAGAGTTATATTAATGAAGTTCAAAGTAAATTGACATTAAAGTTAATAAATTATGGGTGACCTCAATTACAGAGAGAGACTTTTCAGTCTCAAATATTGCCAATTAAAAAATTTATGAATTCAGAAAATTAAGTATTTTCCTACGCCTTGCTTATAGGATTCTTATGTATGATCTTATTATACGCATTTGAAAATAACATATATAATCAGATTATTTGACAGATACTTGAGCAATTCAAAGTTTGAATAATTGAAAAGACAATCATAAAGATTATTAAAGAGAACAAGAGATATTATGCTCACTAGGTTTGATTATGGTTAACCAAAAGTTTTGCACACCCCTAATGCCAAGTGCCCCGTTCTTGGAAGAAGTTTATCACAAAACAAATATTAACTCTATTTTAAAATAAGTGTTGTTTAACGTTTTTACAAATATATTAGAAATTTAATAATGTTTTTTAAGAAAATTACATTTTTACTAAAATAATCTTGTTACTTACGACATTTATTTTGCTAAAACAATACTATTTTAATGTATGGAAGAAGTTCAATTTTCAGAAATGTTTAAGAGATGGAGTAATTTTTGATGATACACACTCACATAGGAGAGTACTGTTGTCTGGGAACAAGTGTCTATATCCAATACTCTCTCCGGTCCTATATATAAGAAAATATTCTTTTTTATATACATTTAAAAATTAATGTATCTAATCTTCATTGTAAACGAGATACATTAATTATTCAATGTACCTAAAAAAAGAATCTTCTCTTTTATATAGGACCGGAGGGAGTATCCATCATTCATTATTAGTTACTTCGCTAAGATACACCGCTTCACCATGCCAAATGCTAAGATACACTGCTTTCTCAGTTTTGAGAAAACAAAATTCTCTATCTGAGAGTAATTGTAACTTTCAAAAATCAATCTAACATTTAATATTTTTACTATTATAATCTTATTTATTAAATTTTATCAAATTTAACTATTTCATTAACTATAATTAATAAAAATATTTTAATAAATATATTAATTTTACAATTAAAATCAATACAATTAATCATTTTTTAAAAAATAATACACAAATCTTAAATCACTACTCCTTCTGGTCACATTTATAAGCAACTTTTACTTTTTCAGATTCATTAAATAAGTGATGTATCTAAAACATAATATAGTATAGATACGTCACTTATTTAATGAATCTAAAAAAGCAAAAGTTGCTCATAAATGTAACAGGAAGAAGTATTATCCAAAAATAAATAATACTCCCTCCGTCCCATAATACTTGACACAGTTGACCTTATTACGCATGTCAATGCATAACTTTGAGATTAAATATCTTGAATAATATATTAGAAAAAATTATGAAAATTTGATATTTTGAAAATACTCATCGAGACAAATCTAACGACATCTTATGTGATATTATTTATCTTTGTATATTAATAGAAAAATACGGTCAAAGTAAGTTAGGTCAAATTTGCACATTTTCAAATGAGTCATCTATTGTGGGATGGTGGGAATAACAACTTTCTAGAAATATCAAAGAAATGGAGTAATTGATTATTGATTTGATACTCCCTCCGTCCCATATTACTTGACCTATTTAGAATATTTGCACTATTCATGTACCATG
Organism: Medicago sativa; assembly: GCF_051527215.1. Lineage (NCBI taxonomy): Eukaryota > Viridiplantae > Streptophyta > Magnoliopsida > Fabales > Fabaceae > Medicago > Medicago sativa. Next base: position 69,230,204 of record NC_140751.1, on the reverse strand, counting down.
TTTTGACTCTATTTTTCTACTAATATATAAAAACAAAATATAACATATAAGATGTTGTTAGATTCGTCTCGATTAATATTTTCAAAATATCAAATTTTCGTAATTTTTTCTACTAGATTATTAAAGAAATTTAAGTTTAAAATTGTGCATTGGCATACGTGACAGAGTCAACTAGGTCAAGTAATACATAACACACTCTCCTAGAGTGCAGTCTCTGAACAAAAGTCTCATGTCTACTAGACTACTACTACTACTAGTTAGACCATTTACAATGGTCTGTTGAATGAAGCATTAAACAGAAAATTGCACTCCAATGGGTTGTTTAATGCTTGTTGAAGATTGACATGGATGAGAGAGAGGATGAAACCGTTCAACACAATTGAAAGCCTGCGAACTGCCACGCGTCACGCTTTGATTGGGCCAAAATTGGCGCGTGTAGCACAATCGCCGACAGGGCGCGTTAGTTGCAGAGGAAGGAGAGAGAGAGGCAGAAATGTGGAATGATGGGGACGCGTGTTGGTCTTTGATTGGTTGTCCGGTTTTTAATTTTTTTAATTATTGTACATCAATTATTTTGTTGAAAAATAATTTTAAAAATATATATATATATATATATATATATATATATATATATCAAAATTCATGATTTTTTTCTCTCTATAAATAGAGACTTGGTTCATTTCATTTGGACACAGAAAAAAATACCAAGTTTTTCACTATCTTCTTCTTATTATATCTTTCTATTAGCAAACTAAGTGAAGTTTTAATCTTCTTTTTAGAGAAATGGATCCCAAAAATAAAAATAAATTATTTAAATAATTTTTTTTCAATTTTTTTCAGTGTTTCTTTATTTTAATTTAATTATAATCGATAATTATAATTTTATGTAATTATAAAAACAAAAATATAAAATTAAATAAGAATAAGAAATAAAAGGTGGTGGGGTAGAGTGTTGAATGAAAAAAACCATTGGAGAGGTTAAAGTTGAATGAGTGTTGAATTAAGAGAGAGAAAATGATGTGGAGTGTTGGGAATTGAAAAAGTGGGTGTTGAAGGGTGTTGAATGGGGTTAACCATTGTAAATGGTCTTACAAGTTACAACACCAACTCACTCACTCTTGCCTTCTTTCTATCTTTCTCTCACACACTCCGAGATTTTTTTTCTTTGGTACTACTGACTGCTACTACTCTGAACAAAATCTGTTTACATATCGACTACTACTGGTACAAGTGATTTGGTACAGTACACGCCAACAAGTATTTCCTCCGTCCTTATATAGGAGGATCATTTGCCTCTAATAAAAGGGTGCTTATATATAGATACGGAGGAAATAGAACTTAGAACAGCAACTCACTCTTTTCTTTAAAAATACCAACCACCAACTCATTCACTCTTACCTTCTCTTTATCTTTCTCTCACCCTTGGTTATCCTCCTCTCCGATATTTCTTTTCTTTATGAGTTCTGGTTCTATTTATGATGATGGCATCTTGTTCCGTTCCTACTCATGAAGCAAAAGGTGAGAGCACAATGGTTCCAAATTGGCTTGAGCTTCCAAGTGACGTCACAGTAAACATCCTTCAAAGACTTGATACAATTGACATTGTGAAAAGTGCATGTCTAGTTTGCCCTCTATGGTGGAACATTTTCAAAGAACCTCGAATGTGGCGAACTATTAGAATGGTCGGTCACGGTTATCGACCCTGGGATTATCACCATTTGGTAGAGATTTGTTGTCATGCCATTCGAAGAAGTTGTGGTCATCTGGAAAACATTTATATCAACTCTTTTGGCTTTGATGATCTCCTTCGATGCTTAGCTTGGAAGTATACTTTTTTCTCACATACAAATGTTATTTTTTTGTTTTTCATCATCAATGATTTTATTTTTAAAATGTTTTGTTGCTCAATGTTAATGATGGCTCTATTTGTATTATTTTTAGACTTAAGTGCAATTTTTGTCCACTAAGTATCACAATTTTGTGATTTTGGTCTCTTATAAAAAAATAAAAAATAATAACAAATCAGTCCCATAAATTTACTCCATTTTGTACTTTTGGTTTCTGTACTAATTTTGATTGGGTCAATACATAGGTGGCACTTAGATCACTTTATTTATTAGGCTTGATTGGAGATTGGCCCCTTATATATCATAATCTTGTGAAAATGATGTGGCACGTCACTTTAAATGATGTGGGTGTCACGTATGCATTGGCTTGGTCAAAATTGGTCTGGGGTCAAAAGTGTAAAATGGGTAAATTTAGGGGGCTTATTTATAAGAGGTCAAAATCACAAGATTGTTATACTTAAGAAGTCAAAACTGCAATTAAGCTTTAATTGAGAAATGTTAATGCTCGGACATTTTTCAGCGACCATAGTTAGTAAGTATTTTATGAAATTGCATGTAATCGTCTTAAAAATAAAAATATTTGACGATTTTAAAAAATAATTGGTTATTTTATCATGCTTAAAAAGTTGTCGTCGTTAACAAGATACTTTTTAATTCTATCAATAATTTTTCATTTCATATTTTACAGTTCCAGTAACCTACGATGCATGAAACTTGGTGATAGTTCAAGAATTTCAAATCAAGGATTCAGTGACGCTGTGAGCAAACTTACAAAGTTAGAGGAGGTAGAAATTTTCAACCTATCGAGCTATTCCCTTGAAGTTCTTGGTCGATCTTGCCCTCATTTAAAATCTCTAAAATTTGTGAATACAAAAGTACAAGAATGCATGGTCATGTATGGTGATGCTGAGGCAATTGCAATTGGAAAAAACATGCCTGCACTACGTCATCTTTTCATTAAAAAAATGGTCTCACTGAAGTTGGGTTGATTGCAATTCTTGATGGTTGTCCTCTTCTCGAGACTCTTCATCTTGAGGAATGTTATCAACTAGATTTGACTGAAAGTTTGTTGAAAAGGTGCGTTACGCAAATCAAAGATTTTCAACTGTCAAATATGTATAACCGTGGAAACCGTTATTGTCACAGTCATTATGATGATTCTGGAGACGAGGATTATATTAATCTATTTGGAGATGAGGATTATACTGATGTTTTTGGAAATGAGGAGTATATTGATCTATTTGGAGATGAGGATTATACTGATGTTTTTGGAAATGAGGATTATATTGATCTATTTGGTTGATTATGGATGTGAAGGTCTAAGTAATGATGGAAAATAAGGTGAAAACTCCTTCAAGAGACTCAAAAGCTAATGATTTTATTGCAATAGAATGTTGTTCAAGGCTATGGAAAACATGATTTCCTTTTTTTTTACTTATGTGTTTGTCCTTTCTATCCATGAGCATGCTTTATGTTGTGAAAGTGACTCAAAATTGGAGTTTGGAGGCCAAAATTGATGTTTGCTGAAAGTAAAAATCGGTGGCCGATTTTGGCTGCCTTTTGGGAGGCTTCCTGTTCTGGAAAAATCGGTGGCCGATTTTGCGTGTTGTTATTTTTCAGAAACGTATTTTTTGGGCCAGATTTGTTACAATTTTATGGGAGTTTCTTTTACTATAAATATAGGCATTGTATCAGTGTAAACCTTGAGATAGAGGGGGCTGAAACAAGGGTTTAGAAAGGCAACAACAAAACTAGGGTTTGTATAGAGTTTGTCTCTTTGGAACAAACACTAGGTTTTGAGGGTTGATTCACCTTGGGAAACACTATTAGGATTGAGTCTCTTGGTTACGGGAAGAGGCTGGGTTTTTGGTAGAATTAGGCGGGAGACTTATTCTTGTAACCCATTGATATCTCTTTTGTAACGTTACTCATCATATAGTGGAACGGAGGGCTGCTCTCTCCCCCAGACTAGGTCAATTTGGACCGAACTGGGTCAACAAATTCTTTTGTGTTCTCTCTTTCCTTTTCTCTCGCTGTTGTTTTCTACTTTTGGCTTGTGATTATAACTGTTCCATACACTTTGATTTTGGTTGCTTAATTATCCCTTGCTCCACACATCAAGTTGTTATTGGTGTGAGTTTTTCATCGAATTCGCAACAATTGGTGCCCACCGTGGGGCAAGGGTCAAAGGATAATCAAGTACCATGGGTTCGAAGTGGGATATTGCGAAGTTTACCGGAGATAACGATTTTGGGTTATGGAAGGTAAAGATGGAAGCGGTGTTAATACAGCAGAAGTGTGAGAAAGCTTTGAAGGGTGAAGGTTCGTTACCGGTCACCATGTCACGAGCGGAGAAGACCGAGATGGTGTACAAGGCCAGGAGTGCCATTGTCTTGTGCCTCGGAGATAAAGTTTTGAGAGAAGTAGCAAAGGAACCAACCGCGGCATCGATGTGGGCAAAGTTGGAATCTTTGTATATGACAAAGTCTTTGGCTCATCGGCAATTATAAAGCAACAACTCTACTCAATGGTGGAGTCAAAGGCCATCATGGAGCAACTTACAGAGTTCAACAAAATCCTTGATGACTTGGAGAATATTGAGGTGCAACTTGAGGATGAAGATAAAACTATACTCTTGTTGTGTGCTCTACCGAAATCTTATGAATCGTTCAAAGATACCATGCTCTATGGCAAAGAAGGCACTGTTACCTTGGAAGAAGTTCAAGCGGCTTTGAGAACCAAGGAGTTGACCAAGTCCAAGGACTTGAGAATTCATGAAAACGGTGAAGGCCTAAGTGTCTCAAGAGGGAATGGTAGAGGTAGAGGTAACCGGAGAAAGAGTGGTAAGAAGTCAAAGTCTGAATGCTTTAACTGTCACAAGATGGGTCACTTCATGAAGGATTGTCCGGAGATTAATGGTAACTCCGCACAAATTGTCACTGAGGGTTATGAGGATGCAGGTGCTCTGATGGTGTGGTGTTGCTTGGAGGATGAAGGTGATGTTGGTCACTGTAAAGTTTATATAGTTGCCCTAGGCAGTTGGATTGGTTTATGTAGATAAACTGTTTGAAACAATAAAAGCTTGTTTATGGAAATTAAAGAGAAGTATGGTCAAGACCTTCGAATCCTCTAATGTTTCTCTATGGTAATTTGTACCCCCATTCAATCAATGTTCATCTAGTCTAACGACAAGTTAACAAAGTAGTGCTAATCGCTCTCGCGCATCAACACCCATTCCTAAGTTAGAATCGCCTACTCTATCCCGAGTCTACGTGGCAGCAATAACTTAGCAAGCAATTATGGAACGTTAACTTATGTGTCATAACCCTCAATTTCCCATCTCTGGGCTCCTAATGTTGAGTTAAACAGAGTTACTAGATCAAGATCAAAAGCCAGGGTTAGTGGTCATTCAATTCCTAAGATCAATTCATATATATAATTGAGGTAGTTATGGTTAGTGGTCCTACAACAATCATTTTAGAAAGGCAATGAACACAAGTAAAACTGAATTATAACTAGACTTCCATTCAAATTCAAGAGAGACCTTTTGTCAAATACAAATTATGTTTCCAAAGAGCTACATTAGATTCATCTAAGTCTCAACCATAAGGATACTAGCTACTCATAATTAGAGAATTAAACAACATGAATAAAAGAAAATACAACAGATTGGTTAACCTCTTGAAGTCTTCTTTCATCATAGCAATCATTCTCTTCTCATCATGTGGCTGCTGTAGCTAGCATCCTCTCTTCATCTTCATTTTCCAAGCTCTGCTTTGCTGCCAAAGCCGTATGACCTTCTTGTTCCAAACCGTGTATCTCCTTTACTATGCTGCTGCTGGCTTTTATATACTTTTGTTTAATCACATTTCTCATTTTGTTGCATCAAAAGTTATTCTACTTGTCACATGTCCTGCTATGGATCGGACCATCCATTCTCATTCCCATGCTTCTCAACAAAGAAATACTATAAAATAAAGGCATGATGTAGTGTTGGCTGCTTGCTTGTCATAAATAATTCCATTACATGATGCTTTTCTTTATTCATCTTCACGGCACTAGCAAGCTAGAGATCACACAATCTCTTCATTTCTCAATAAACAAATGGCTAGGTGTTGGCAAATGCTTACTTGTTTATTCCATGATGGCATGTAACATAGAAACAATAAACAAATGCTTCTTCACATGGTGCCTTCCTTCTTTATATTCTTTCACGGCAATAGCATATGTTAAGCCACATATGTTCTTCTTTAACCACATGCCTCTTAATAAACAAATGGATGTCACTTAATAAACAATGAATTGCCCATGTTCCTTCACACAAAATGGATCGGCACTTCCTTCTTTGTTTCACAATACATAATTGCTCCTTTGACCATCAATATCACTTAAATATGATAAAAGTCTACTATGTGACAAAATAACTTACAAACGATGATTTAATCAAAATGACTCTAAATTAAACACCAAACTAATAAAAATACATCAAAAACTTAACTAAAAAGACTCTAAAAACAGTGTATGACGGACTGTCATCAGTCACCTTGGGATTGATGCCTAGTGGAGCGGTGATCGTCTGGAGAGACGTTAAACACTCAACATCAGCCTGGAGAGGCGGTGGTAAGAATACTCATGATCAGTCTGGAGAGGCGGAGGCAACAATACTGATGATCTACCTGTTGAGGTGGAGTTTCAAGGTTGAAGACATAGTGGGATGTACACATTTGCTAGTTGAGGTAGAGTACGCTCAGCGTGAGGTGGAGTTGAACACACCGGTAATGGTACGACTATGGAGGACCTTGGGTGCTATAGGGATAGCACAACTTGCGGGATTACTCTAAAAGAAGGCCAAGGGTGATTGGATGCAAGGAGACCTTCAAGGAAGCGGGAGATGTCCTGTGTTGAAGATGTCATGGTGAATGCTTGTGGGACTACCTAAAATACCTAGCGTAGTTAGACTACAAGGACCTTCGAGAAGGCGGAAGACATTCTGAGGGCTGAAGGGATGGGAGGTGTATACTTGTGGATTATTCTAAAAGCCAAGGGTGATTGGGAACAAGTAGATCTTCAAGGAAGCGGGAGATGTCTCGTGTTGAAGAGGTTATGGTAAAGGCTTGTGGAACTACCTAAAATTCCTAGTGTAGTTAGACTGCAAGTACCTTCGAGAAGGCGGAAGACATTCTGATGGCTAAAGGGGTTAGGGTGTAAACTTGTGGAGCTACTTGGTGTAGTGGGAAGCAAGGGAAAGAGCAGCAAGGTGTTGATGTTAAATGGGCATCATCACTAATTTGGAGTCAAGGTGGAGATTGTTGTGAAAGTGACTCAAAATTGGAGTTTGGAGGCCAAAATTGATGTTTGCTGAAAGTACAAATCGGTGGCCGATTTTGGCTGCCTTTTGGGAGGCTTCCTGTTCTGGAAAAATCGGTGGCCGATTTTGCATGTTGTTATTTTTCAGAAACGTATTTTTTGGGCCAGATTTGTTACAATTTTATGGGAGTTTCTTTTACCATAAATATAGGCATTGTATCAGTGTAAACCTTGAGATAGAGGGGGCTGAAACAAGGGTTTAGAAAGGCAACAACAAAACTAAGGTTTGTATAGAGTTTGTCTCTTTGGAACAAACACTAGGTTTTGAGGGTTGATTCACCTTGGGAAACACTATTAGGATTGAGTCTCTTGGTTACGGGAAGAGGCTGGGTTTTTGGTAGAATTAGGCGGGAGACTTATTCTTGTAACCCATTGATATCTCTTTTGTAACGTTACTCATCATATAGTGGAACGGAGGGCTGCTCTCTCCCCCAGACTAGGTCAATTTGGACCGAACTGGGTCAACAAATTCTTTTGTGTTCTCTCTTTCCTTTTCTCTCGCTGTTGTTTTCTACTTTTGGCTTGTGATTATAACTGTTCCATACACTTTGATTTTGGTTGCTTAATTATCCCTTGCTTCACACATCAAGTTGTTATTGGTGTGAGTTTTTCATCGAATTCGCAACACTTTATTAATCATTTATGGATTTTCTATGTTTTTCTTGATTAATTATTCCAGTTTTGGTTTTTGTTTAAGATTCTATGTTTGGACGACATATAGAGCTAGACATATTTAACTAATGATTTAGGAGTTAACCAAGCTCATCTGCCTATGTTAATGTTTATATGATGTCGGGTTTTGAACTGAGTTTCTCGAGGTTAAAGAGAAAGATTCCAAACCAAGTGACCTCTCATTTAATCCCACTTTTAAATGGAAAAGTTCTCTTCGCGCTAAAATTGTTTAAGTTCTCTGTGTTAAAATTATTTGGTGTATTTGATAATAATTTAGTACACTACACCTGTTATTTGATCGATGAATTTACAAGTTACTAAGATTTTCACTATTTGTTAATAATTTTGTATGATCTCAAATTCTTTTCTACTGGCATTTTTGTGTCATTTATTCATCAAATTTTATGTTAGAAGTCAACTAAAACCTTGTGAAAAGTTTAGGTTGAATGATTGATTGAAGTTTCATCCTCACAAAATGTGATCAATTTTGTTGTTATTAAGGCTGGTCTCAAATTAATGTTTTTTGAAGAGGAATAATTATTTATGTTATGTTAAAATGTTACTGATCCGCCTCCGTACATTCATCTAAGCAATATCAAATACTAGTTTGAAACCCGTGCCATGCACGGGAAAATTAGCGCTGACTTTTTTTTTATTATATATTTTAATTTATGTTGATAATATTTGTTTAAAAAAAAAGTAAAATACATGTCAAAATGTATATATATCTTATATATAAAGGGAATACACATATCTTTGAAGTGATTTTTTTATTTCACTGTTTCCCTTCATTTAAATTTTTTTATCATTTCGGGTTTCAGACTTTGAAGGTTTACCATAGTTAGAGTAGGCTCAGTAAACATTAGTAGAGGTACTTACATATCACCCATCAAAAAGATCATCACACTGACGGCGGAAGTTAAACACATGACCTTGCGGGTAAGTTTACTCCCTACGAAGTGTGCTAACCTACATTGGCTATTTTTTATAACATAATTTGAAGTATTTTGTTATTTTTATGACATTTTTTTAATCTTATTTGCCCAAAATTATTATTTTTATATTTGAGTGCAATAGAAAATCTCTAGTTTGATTAATATAAATTGAAGTGGGCCCTATTTAAACATATTTTTTTAGAAAAAAATAATCTATCATGTTTGTTCAGAATTAGAAATGGAAGAACTTGATCCAAATATCAATGTGATATACATGCAAAAAAACATATAAAAAAACCACCTACTTGTAACTGCCTAAATCAATTTAAATTGACAAAAACCCATGTTAAAAAAAATAAAAAACTTTTGTTTCATCGCATAACTAATTTAAGGACGAATTTATTCATAAAAAAACTAATGCATACATACATATATATATATATATATATATATATATATATAGAGAGAGAGAGAGAGAGAGAGAGAGAGAGAGAGAGAGATTTGATAATATCGTTGCAAACACACACTACTTATATAATGACTAATCGCTAGATTTGATTTTAGGGATGAAAAATCAAATTCAATTACATATTTCACACCCTTTTTCATATTCTCTTCTATGCAACCTTTCCCTTTTTCAATACAACAATGGAGGAAAATATTCAATCACCAAACCCTAGAACATTCGTGATTTCACACCCTTTTTCATATTCTCATCCATGCAAGCTTTCGTTGTTTCAATACAACTTTGGAGAAAAATCTTCAATCACCAAACCCTAGAAACATCTGTGAATTGACTATGTTGATGAATTGTTTCAATAACAAACAGTGCTAACTCAATGACAACAATTTTGGCATTGAAGTTATTTCTAACATATTCTATCTTTTTTTTTCTTTCAATAATGGTTAATAGACCAATAATATCTGAATAGAATAAACAATAGCATCATAGTGTGATAGTTTACATTATTACAATGAAGCTGTTTATAAACAAATTCACCAACCACCAAATTTATGTCAAAATCATCTTGGAAGATACCAACCCGTAGAGTGAAATGATACAAATTTTATGGTAAATCATTATTGTCAACCCTTGTAAATTTAGTGTCATACACTTTGTCTATCTTGAAATTGTCCCTAACAGTCTGATATTCTCACGTGTTCTAGACAACATGGAACAAATTGATACTACATACAACACATTCTCTCAATTGTTTTACAAACACGTATATGAACCTCTTTTTGGCTATTGCATGAATCTTATTTCCCCGAGAAAAAAAAACAAAAATCCATAATTAGATTTACCAATAAACATTCTTAATTTAGTATAAGAACACTAAAAACAAAAAATTAAAGATAACCTCAACTTCCATTAGAACCATTTCAAATGAGCGTGACTTTTGAGATTTTGAAATTTCAGTCACGAGACACATCTTTACAATCCTCGCCATTAGAAAATAATCCTAATTAGATTTTGAAATGTTACTGATCCGCCTCCGTACATTCATCTAAGCAATATCAAATATTTGAAGGCTCCTAATTTGAAACCTAAGACTAATATAATTTAATTTGTAATGGGGTCAATTTCTCCTCATGTTTATTAGTAAGTAGAAATTGTGGGGATCAAAATGGAATAAACAATTTCAATAAGTAGGGAAGCTTGTGGAATATGTTGATAATTAAGGGGTAAGGGAATGCATTTTAAAAAAGAAAATTGGTGCACATGATTAATTGTGTCGATTAAATTCAAATTATATTACTTACTACTTCCATTTCAAAATTGTATTAGTAACTAGGAAAATTCTATCATGAAGTCATGAGAATGACTTTTCTTGTGAAGTTAATCTTATGATCAATCATTGAGCATTTGTGAATTTAATTCATGCCATGTCAGATTACTACGCGGTGTATCGTACATTTGCTCATAAGGCGTGTCTCCGATTAAATCAAAATTAAACATTTTTATTATTATTTTATTTTGTAAATCATAAATCTTATGCATCAAAATTGGATAAAACTTTCCAACATTCATTATCCTATCATCTTTTTTTCCAAATCAATTTTTTTCATCCCTTTCTCTCCAAAATTCATATGCTCCAACACCAACCATACCATGTAACACCCACACTAGACGTATCTAGAAAGTCTAGCACGTGCGTTATCTTTAATACTGGATACATTAAAATTTACAACAATAAAACTTCGAATGAATGTTTATACAACAACATGCGTTCGTACAAGAGATTACATCTTAACTTTCCTAATACATAATGTATACATCCTTGAAGATCCACATCATCCGGCATCGGGTACGAACCAACACTTGTCACAGCATCCATTCGGCTACTAGCTTGCAAACCATCCTGATATCTGAAACAAATAAGGATTGGGATGAGACATAATGTCTCAGTGAGTTCCACCTAACCCTAGGCTATAGGCAACCTCGGGGGAAAACCTATAGTCGCCACGTGTCTACAATACAACCTGGCGGTTGATTATACGTGTGTGGAGTCTTGCTTTCCTAGACGGTAGTGCATGCTAAACCCGTCATAGGCTTATCTTACTTGTTATAGGCTTCTCATCTTACACGTGTCATGGCGGTTAAGGGGAAAACTAAAACCGCAATGCCAAGATACGATCTACGCATCAAGGCCTTCACTTGCTAAAGTCATGACACAACTCTAAACCGGACGATTAGGGAAACCTATGATCGCCGTCAGTATAACTCTCTTAACTTGCTTACTTGAATATGTTGCATCTAACAACATATCATCTCTTGCCACAAAAGTGACTCTTCCTAGCTTGCTAGTTCTTGACTACTTACTTCTATATTCTTTCTAGTTCTTGACAGTCTATGCCAAGGCTCTATGACATAACACATAAATGTATGATGAATATGCATAGTCAGCTTCATTGATTATGTTAGCGTGTAACAAACAATTATCTTGGTTCATTTTATGGATTAGTCCCGAGTGGAGTAACCCCGGAAGATAATCCCTTACTACCGGTGAAATGCTTAGCAAGAGCGCACCGGACTCCCTTAGTGAACGTGCGGGTCCCTTACGGCTTACCCCGTTCCCCTTGGAGAACCTTTTGTACCCAACCTTGGATGGAATACAAAAGACACGGCACCTTAGCTTAGTGAAATGCGGCTCCCTTGCGGCTTAACCATTCCCCTTGGGGAACCCCTTGAATCCAATTTGGATAACAAGAGACATGACACTCTTTCTTATAAGTCTTAGTCTTATGCATGAAAAATAAAATTAAACATGCCTTCTCTTTTACCTCGGACCCTTAAACGATCCCACTAGAGGTAAGCTTAATGCTTGCTTAACTTACTTCGTGAATGGATATGGAATCGATTCACGTCTTGCCATACTCGTATGGCACTTAACTCTTATGCGAAGAGATTACACTTCGCGTCTTATCATTCTAGGGATTCTTGCTTAACTTGCTAGTTCTCAACAACTATGTCGAGGCTCTAGGTTTCCCTTACTTAAAGTATAACTTACTACCCGAACATGACTTGATATATCTCTCACATATCATTTATCATCAAACATTGTTAGTGTTTTGCCATGCCTTACTCTTGTTCAAACCTTGTTTGGAATTGTACTTTAGACACTTGGAATTGGGGGGTTTCATAGTTTAAAAAGATACTGCAAGATCGAGCCTCGGATAGCCCATGCTGGCCACAAAACGAATTGACAACACATGCTGTGCAGTCAATTTCGCCAGGCCAAATTCTCTCCGCCATGGCGAAAAATTTCGCCATGGCTAGCTAAATGGCGAGCTACTCCAGAGAGCCCTGATCCCCAGCTCGCCATGGCGAGCTAAATTCCGCCTGGCGAACTGTAGCAGTCCAGAATTTTGCAGAAAACGTGATTTTGCATATAAAACCTCAATTCAAGTGTTCTAATTCATTCTAATCAGCCAAAACATCATAAAAACAGCTTATAACTTGTGCATGGCATCAATTAACAATATTTGATCATAAATGGTACAAAAGGGGTACTAAACATAATATTTGGAACCTAGAATTTTCATGTTAATCTTACATGACATAAACATAATCCCAAGGGTAGGATATCTATCTATGGAACTCACCTAAACATTATCTTGTAACGGCTCCAAGCTCCAAGCTCAAGCCATCAAACCCTAGTTCTTGCTTCCAACTTTGAATCTTTTCTTCTTTGATTCTTAACCTTCAAGAAACCATACCATGCTCAAATTCATGCTCCAATCATCACTTTCACTAAAACCCTAATCCTTGCCTTGATTCCTTCCAAAACCCTAGATTTCCAATCACTTCTTCAAGAGGAGAAATAGAAGAAATCAAACATAAGTCATACTTCCTTAATCTTAAATGATCATAAAGGAACAAGTTTGGAAGCTTACCATGAGAGGATGAAGTATCATGAAAGATTGGTGAAGAGGAAAAGAGAGAGTGGCGTGAGAGATGAGAGGAAAGGAAAGATTCAAACAAAATTCTAGCTTGCATACTTTTCTATGATCTTGAAGAAACATAGGTTAAAGCCTTGCCTTGAAGAAAGAAGATTCGCAAAGGATTGATGGAGATGAAGAGAGGAAGAGGGTGATGGGTTAGAGAGAAGGGAGAGCCAAAATCTTTCTCTCAACCCTAGAGAGAGAAAGTAAATGGAAAATGGATAAGTTTGGGACCAAAACCAAATAAATATCTCTTTAGCGTGCAATTACCAAATTGCCCTTGCCTTGAACGTGTTTAAAACGACTCTGATACTTTTCCCGTAAAAAGCTGACATGTCATAAAATATTTCCATCACACTTACTTTCCATGAATTTAATTCCTCTGGCACGATCAACGGTAATATACCGATGCTGACAGGCGGGATATTACATACCATCTTGCTTAATCAAAACTCATCTTCTCCAAAATTCATATTTATATAAATAAACTGAGGCTAAATCAGAAACAAGTTTCGTAACAGATGAGTCATGTACTAGTTGGCAGCAGTAGACGGAGATGAGGCAATGAGGGAAGCTACTAAAATACTAATATGATACCATTTTTCTTGAGCAATTTTACGTCAAAGTGTAATAAAAATTAACAATTTTACGCCAAAGCGTAACAAAATTTAGCATTTTTCAAAAGGAATTAATTGGGATCATTCAAATTGTTAATTGTTCTTTTACGTAACCATCAACATGATAATGTACATAGTCATGTAACCATAAACAAAATAACTTTTTTTTTTTAAAAGTCAGATTCCTGCACCGTAGAAGTGCCCTATTAACTATTTACTTAGTCATAAATATTAACTCATCCGGTCTCAAATGTAAGCAAATTTTTAGTTTGTAGATTCATTTAAAAATGTTGTAAATGGATTCATATGATCGATGTGCTGATGAAGAGGGCATGGAGTTATGATTGGTTTGTGTTTCAATCAAAGGATATGAAATGGTTATGGAGTGAGGGTATGACGAAGGTGTTGGTTCCAAATATGGTGGTTCTACGTGGGTTTCATCACATGGGGCATCCACCAAACCTGCATAAACCTCCATTGTTGAAATACCAAGATGCTTACATGTCATGAACATGTCAAAAATCATTTGAACATCGCCATCTCCTACAAGATTTAATGACTCATACCAGACAAGTCCTTGTGCAAAAGTTGCAGGGTATCGATCAACAAGATCCACCACCCTATTGGAGTTGTCTGGGTTAATCTTTGTCTGGATACATTGGATAAGTCCATCAAGTTTGATGTTTTTCTTCACTTTAAACAAGGATGAATTATTACATGAAAATACAACACCTTATGTGTCTGTCCTTTGAAAATGTCCCTCGTAATATCCTTGGACAAAAAACTCTTTTGGAGGCATGATCATGGGTTGGATTTCGCAAGATAGTTTTGAGTGAAGATGATGATTAGTTTAAATGTGCAGTGAATGTGGGAGGATGCAATTTATTTATATTGAATTTGATTAAGATAACGCTGGCGTCTCGTAATCTGTAAATGCAATCTGATTGACTGACTAAAATTTGGATAAGATAATGCTGACGTAAGCGCTTACGCCAGCGTAATCCGTAATCTGAACTTGATTGGTTAACTGAGATTTGAATAAAATAATGTTGACGTCATCACCGACGTCAGAGGAATTCAAAATATGTTTGGTTGATTGAGATTTAGATGAGATAACGCGGACATAGACTTAATAATTTGAGTTTAATTGAAATATAATTAATTAAATAATTAATGTTTAATTAAATTTTATCTTAATGATTTAATTAATATTTAGTTTAATTAATCAATCATTTATTTAGACTTAAATTAAAGGATTAAATATATTTTTGGTCCCTATAAAATTAGAACATTTTAAGTTTAGTCCTTACTTAATTTTTAATAGTTATTTTAGTTCTTCAAAAAAAATTATGCACTTAGTATTAGTCCCTATTCAATTAAAATTATAAGTAATCTTTTTTTTCTAAGAACTAAAAAAACTATTAAAATTATATAATGATTAAACTTATAAGTTCCCAATTTTATAAAAATCAAGAATATATTTAACCATAAATTAAATACAATAGAAACTTTATGTATATATTTTTAATATGAAACAAATCAATAAAAAAGAAACATTGACATACTGTAAAAAGAAAATAGAACAAAGAAGAAAATAATATTAAAGGAAAAACAATGAAAAATGTTTTTGAGAAAAAACAAATCCAATTTCACTTTGTCATGGTGTTCCATTCCCAAAGAACCAAAACACATGTCTTTCAACTAGTGACCTAACCCGTGCGTCGCACGGTTAAAACTACTTCATTTGGTTGACTATAAATTAATCCCAGTACCGCATCATCCAACCATTAATTCTTCAGATATTAATATTCACACAGCAAAAATAATTTAAAACTAAAGTACTGTCTCCGAAAATAAAATATAGTCCAAATTCAAGCCATGTATCTCACGCACATGTGCAAAGCAAAATACAAAGATTCGGCAAGAAAATTAATTGTTACAAAGATGATTGGGATGAAAATAAAATCAGCAAAATACAATCCAATATAACCAAAATAGACTTCAAATTGCATAAAAAAAAAAAATAAACCACCAAACGTTTGAGACGAAG
Source organism: Medicago sativa (assembly GCF_051527215.1). Lineage (NCBI taxonomy): Eukaryota > Viridiplantae > Streptophyta > Magnoliopsida > Fabales > Fabaceae > Medicago > Medicago sativa. The sequence goes on along the minus strand of NC_140751.1, from coordinate 69,214,270 downwards.
TTAAAAGCAAACATTACAACAATTCAAAACAGCGCGGACCAGCCCAGCAAATTTTACAGTAATAAATATTGATTTGCACAAACAAATATAAAAATAGAATATTGACTCACACAAACAAATGTAAAAAGAGAAAATAGTTCATATGCAAAACGAAAGATAAATCATATGTTAGACACAAAAACAAAAAAACAAATGAAATAACGGGAATTTTGGAATAGAAATACAAATTACAAACATCATAAAAAAAAAAGACATCCAAAACCTACGTTCAACATAGAATAAACATTCAGCTAAAAACGCTACATGCTTTAACACAACTAAAAACAAAACAAAAAAATTCATTTTTGTTAGTGTAAAAAATAATGTCATTTAGGTTCAAAGATTAGCTACAACTACTAAATTAATTGGGTTCAAGTGATTAATGAGTTCAACCAAATGATGAATTGTTCGGGGGAACCTGAGTTTGATTCTTGGATGAAATAATTCTTGGCCAAACTATACTTACCTCACAATCGAACTCCAAATTACCAGTATGCATGCCAATGAGGCGAGATGGGGACATATTTTACCTTCGCCGTCCCCGTCCCCGTCCCCATCCCCAATTCCCATACATTTACCTACCACCGTACACATACCCAATGGGGATGAGAAATTGAATCTCGTCCCCGTCTCCGACGGGTTTGGGTATCTCATCCCTGTACCCAAAGCGAATGATTTTTTTTAATACAAAAAGAAGTTTTCTCCAGCCTCTAGGGCAATGTTGTACTGCAGAAAAGAGAGACCGAGGGTGTGACATGTGGAAAAGGAAGATCAAAAACTCGAGTGAGTCCAGACACACTGACATTTTTACTGATTGAGTGAAATGGTTTAGGATTTGAGTTTTTATTTATATAAAAAAGAGTAATATAGTAATTTTTAACATCCGAAGGACGGGTTTGTGTATGGGTTCCGGGTGAGTATATATATCCATGTAACATGTCCCGTACCTATGTTTTGGAATCAAGGAAAAGCCAAACCCAATCAAAGCGGGAAAACCTGTCCAATCGGAGTGTGTTTACGCGGGTACCCACAAGTATGGGTTTTGGTGCCATACCTAATTACCAGGATCCATTCTCCTAAAACACCAGATGGTTAACACACAAAAAAAGGCCACGTCAAATAATAGTTGGGAGGTTAAGTATCAAGCCACATCTCAATTCAACATAACTTTTGGCGTATTACAACATATATTAGAAATATGATAATACAAATAGCTATAATTAAAGAGTCAGGATTCACACAAGTAACAAAAATAATTCTATAAATTTTATATATTTTTCAAATAATTCTTTACTTAGTTGATTATCAAAGTAAAAAATAAAAGTGAAAATTCAATGAATTAACACAAATATAAATGTAATATAAAATTTACTCGTTTCGTTATTTATAATTTTAAAGATCGAATATATAAATATCTATAACTATAACGTATCTAATTTATTTAAAATTTCTTTCCTCGCCGTTTTAGTTTACGACGTCTGTACGAAAATGTTTACAATTTATTTTTATCCTAGGAATTATTTAAACATATTAAAAATATTATTCATAAAAAATTATTAGGAGTATTTTATTATACTTTTTTTAAAAAATATAATTTTTAATACGGAACGGCCCGCTTACCCCGCGGCCCGTGTAGGGCCGGGCTCGGGTAGTATATTTCGAGCCCGTTTTTCAACCGGGCTTTTTGGCTCGGCCCGTGGCCGTCCGTTTTGACAGCTCTAACTTGCATACGGTGATAAATATTTATTTGCACATAATGAAAAAAAATTGACTCGCACACACAAATGTAAAAAGAAAAAATAGTTCTTGCACAGAGTGAAAGATAAATTATATGTTAAACACAAAAACAAAAACTAACTGAAATTTGAAATAGAAATACAAATTACAAACGTCATACCAAAAAAATAATAATGACATCCAAAACCTACGTTCAACATAGAATAAACATTCAACTAAAAACATGTAATGTTTTAACACAACTAAAAACAAAAAATTATTTCATTTTTTTGGTATTGTAAAAAAAAGGTTATTCAGGTTCAAAGATGAGCTACAACAACTAAATTAATTGGGCTCACGTGATTAATGAGCTTCACTAAATGACTAAATGTTCAGGAGAACCCGAATTTGATCATTTGATGAAACAATTTTTGGTCAGGCTATATTTCCCTCACGATCAAACTTCAAATTACATTGGCATGACAATGGGGCAAGGTGGGACGGGTTTTACCTTTCCCATCCCCGTCTTCGATTAGCATACACTTACATGTTACCCTACTCATATCCAACGGGGATGAGAAGTAGAACTTCATCCCTGTCTCTAGTAGGTTAGGGTATCCCCGTGCCCAAAGCGAATTATTTTTTTAAACACAAAAAGAAGTTTTTCCATCCCCTAGAGCAATGTTGTAATGAGGAAAGAGAAAGACTAAAAGTGTGAGATATGAAAGAAGAGAGAGAGAGAACTCGAGTGAGTACAAACACATATTGACTTTCTTAGTGACTAAGTGAAATGATTTAGGATTTGTGTTTTTATCTATATTAAAAGATGAATAAAGTAATTTTTAACATTCAGAGATGGCTTCAGGTAAGGGTTCGGGGTGGGTACTATATCCATGTAACCTGTCTTGTAGCCATGTTTTTAAATTGGGAAAAACCCAAACTCATATCCAAATAAAAATATGATGTGTTAGAGCATATAATAAAAATAACTTTTGGTGTGTTAGAGCATATAATAAAAATATGATGATACAAATAGCTATAACTAAAGAGTCATGATCCACACCTGGTGTAAGAACATCTGCAAATTTTAAAAGTCATAAGGTGGGAATACGAATTGTAAAACTTAAAATTTTAAAAGTTCTGGTAAAATATTATTCCAGATTTTCAAATCCGGAAACATCTGCAAAATTCTAACAAATTCAATCCGGAATACGAAATCCGGACCATGGGTATAATTGGAAAAAATAGGGCGCGCGAGGAAAGTCATAGGTGGGAAAAGTAAAACTTTTTTTTTCTTACATTGGACCACTGGACAGCCCAATTAGGATCCAGCCCAAATAATCCACTGAAGTACTGAACAAAGAAACCCTAAAATCAAACCTAAAACACTCACGCACAGTGAAATCAATTGAACGACGACCTCTTTCTCCATCGTTCGTTCGTTCTTTTCTCTGTGCAATCAATTCAGAACCCTAATCAGAGATTAAAAGAATCAAAATCCATCACCATCTTCGTGAACTCTTTATCTCTTCGCTCGCTGAACTGTGAACGCACGCGCCTTAGCTTCGTTCCCGTTCTGCGATTTCTCAAGGTATCTACTCTTCTCAGATCAATGATAGAAAACGTTTCTATAAATTCTTAATCACATCTCGTATTTGTCGCAAGTCAAGTGAATTTGGTTAAAGCGTTGATTTAATTTTGAAAGTGAGTGAAACTTTGAATTATTTCTGCATTACTTTAGGATCTGTTGCTGCCTAATTTTTCTCTTCTGTCATCGATTACTTTAGGTTTTGATTATGAAAACTTGTTAATGTGTTGCGACTGTGTAGAACTTGAACTTTTGATTATATGTTTATGAAGTTTTGTTTGGGAATTAGTAGGAAATGTGAGGGAAGGCTTTCATTTTGCTCGCACAACTTGATTATATGTTTATGTAGTTTCGAATGTTTTGTGATTTGTCACTGTGCACAACTTGTGATTACTTTGTATGATAAGTTCTTTAAGTAAAGTTTCAATTAGTTCTTTGACGCTGGTATAATATACGCCGGTATAAAGCAGATCAACTTATTTTCATGAATAAGGTACAGTATGCATAATTTTCTCTCATTCTCTCTTCAAAGGTAAAAGTAGCTAATACATAAGCATTGATATGATAAGTTCTTGCTGAATAAACACAGTTAGTTGCTTATCTAAACAGTCCCTTAATATTTTAGGTTGGAGCTTCAGTTCTAAATTATAAATGTTTGTGCACCTGATGAAATCATGTTCCGAATTGGTTAATGTATCCTTATGCATAAGTTAAAATAGAGATAGGAATGGTATTTTTCATCATTTATAAATATGTTGCTTTTGCCAAGTCTGTTATTAGCTTAATGCTTAACTACAGAACTGCTGGGATCTCTATAACACTCCTTAGTATAGTCTATAAATAGAGCTTGATGTTCTTTCAATAAATAAATTAGAAACTACATTTATCAAAATTAGAGCTTGAGGAACCACCTTATCCCAATGTGGATCATGAGTTTGATAGATGAGTGAGATACTCATATCCCCCAGTGGCGCTGCCACAACCCTCTGTGGAGTGGTATTGATTCCGAAATCATATGCATCGACATATAAACATTGCATTAGGAATCGAGTCTCAATGAGTTTTATTATGAGCACTATTTTCGTACTTGATAAAAGTAATATGACAAATATGACACTTTGAAAAACCTAAAGCTCTAGTAATTTAAAGTGTCATATTTACTGAAAAACCTAAAGACTTAATCTCTCTGAACATATATTTTTTACTTCAAAACTTGAATTTAACTCTACATGAGATAATTCAACAAAGAAGCTTTTAACTTCTTCACTATGAAAGAGAAATAACAATCTATGACACTGCACTCTAACATATTGTCTCATGTTCCTGCACTTTCTATTAACATTTTTATTTCGTGCACTGATAACTTTGTTTCTTCTTTGTTTTGGATTAGGGGGGGAGATGAACCTGACATCATTGCGACTTTCAAAGGCATTGATGGTGCCTGAAACATCAACGGTCTATGAAGTTTTTCGTTGAATGGCTGTTTGCAGGGTAGATGCTCTATTTCTAACTGATTCAAATGGTAATTTATTATCTTCTTCGCTATGGAATGGATTACTTAATTATGATTTGGTGATATAGTGATCATTTGAAATAAAAACAACTTTGCTTGCTAATATCTTGGGTTTGAGTTAAAGTTTAACTTGTATGATTCAGTAAAAATCATCTTCACATGATACAGTCGTCTTGAATCATACATTTGAACACTATCATCATTACTATTTCATACATTCTAAAAAAGCAAGTATATAATGTTAGCATCCTGAATTTAGTACCAATATCAAATAAACAAATGAACTAAAAAACAAACAAATTTCCCTTTGTTGACTTTTAAATTAACAAATAACTTTACATTTAGAAAGCAATTAATGATGATTAATTCGATCAGTTTGGTAATATCTGTTAGAAATCTTTCAAGCAAAAGTTATATTATTTCCAGCTTTAAGTTATATTATTTCCAGCTTTAAGGAATGCTTACATGAAAAGAATCAAATTAAATTTAAACTTGTGAATTGAGAATTTTTCTTCGAAATTAGGATACATCATGCAGATTTTTTTTTCTAGTGTCTCTTATGCGTTCAACTGATTGCTCTTGTTTTTCGCAGTTAATATGCACATTTCCAGTTCATTAACCTTGAGGGTGATGAGAGACAACCTTTTCCCTCACCTAGATTCACCTACTGTACGTTTTTTTCTCCATTTTAATTATGTTTCTTCGCTAATCAATTTACACTGTTTTGTATTTATAGACCAAGCATTTCGAATAGATGTGATGGGACAAAAGGCTTATTAAGTTATTAGCATAGTGGAATGACAATTTTTGCATCATCTGAACAACACTAAAATAAAAAGTTCCTAATTTTAAATAATATTTTTAATTAGGACATTAAAGTAATCTTGTCCCTTATGCCAATTGTCATAGAATAAGATGAGGATGAAGTGTTATGTTGTTGCATGATCATGATCAAGCTTGTTTAACCTACTTGTTATTCACAATGAAATGTTAGTATTTACCTATCATGTTTTTAATTTTCTTCCTCAGGTTGCTTTATGGAACATCGTATCATATTCTTTCTTGCAAATAATTATTGCCAATGCGGTATGTACAATTGGTGAACTTATGTTTTATCCTATCTTTTTAGTTTGTTGTTGCTAATTGTTATACCTTGCACAACAATTTTTATCAACTTTAAGTGACATAGAGTGATGAGTTTACTTGCACTTAAAATTCTGTATCCAAGCTGCAAAATTTTAGATTGAAGAAATAAATCATGTAATAGGCATTTATGAACCAGAATTAAAAAACATTACAGGGTAATTAAACTGAGTTATAAATAGTGTTAAATTTTATACTTAATGAATAAATTTGTGATGAATTTTGAATCATATTCTTTATCTCTTACTCTTGATAAAACTCTATAATTAACCCTACAGTAAATAAAATGTTCTTTTTTGGTGAATGTATTTTGTTTAAAAAATGATTCTTCTTTTGTGGACAGTTTTCATTAAAAAATAAAAAATCTTCAAATTTTTCTGAGACCTTTATCCTTATTCTAATTTCTTTGGTTACTCGTTTATGTATATATCACACATTCCAAATTTAAATCTTGAACTCTAATCTCCTATTGCAATTTAACATTGAAACATGAAATTCTATTTTTGATGATACATTGGACTGTTCTTTCAAATATTTTATTTGCTAAGAGGCATTTAATGCTTGTATTTTCATCTTGAATGGCTTGCCTCTTTGTTTGATAGCTTGCTTCAATACACTTCTGTTTGACATTTATTATATTAATGTTATTCACTGTCTCTTTTGAGTTTGAGTATATCTGTTTTTATAATTTAGCGATATATGGATAAAAAAATTAAACTTTAAACTTTTAATTTCTTGAGTTTGAATTTTAGTCTAAGTTGTGTATGATTTAGTGAAAAAAAATCCAACTTTATATATGATTTAATGAATACCTTAGAATGATGTATAGCAGAAATTTGATGAATACCTTTGCATTTGTGAAAATAAAAGAATGTAGGGATTACAGTTGGCATTGGTGAACAATCTCTCATGTTCCTTCCCATTTGTTATTTCTCTTTAATGACCTTTATCGTGTAATAGCTTTTCTAATAACCCCCAAGTATATCTTTTGCTTTCATTATAAAGGATTTCATCAACAAAAACGAAGAGGATGTTAAAAAATAATGAAAACCACAAAAGGATTAGAAATATAAGGAATATCTTTGTACTACACAATGGTTTGCTGTAGTACACAATTTTTCCCACATTCCTTCATATTTGTTGTTTCTCATTCATCACCTTTCTCATGCAATAGCTTTTGTAATAATTTTATCTATATTCAAACAATTCTGCAGGGAGAACAAAAAAACAAATAAGATGTCAATTGGAGAATATGAGGAAACTGTTGAGTATTGTTGAGTATCATTGAACCTACCATCATATTGCCTCTAATCTCCAGATCAACACCATCAATCTCTTCTTTTCATCATATACATTCTATTCATCATTTTATTTTTTCAATAAATTCAGAAGTAGTGTGGTTGGCAGCAGTAATCAATTTCTTGTATTCCTTCGTCTGTTGTTTGTCTTTAATCACTTTCTCTTGTAATAGCTTTTTCTAATAACCCCCTCTTTCATCACAATATTCTGCAGGGAAAGAAAAACTTAAGAGAACTCCAAAGAAATATGTTGAATATGCAGAAGAAGAGATCTGACAATGAAAACAAAGTGGAAGGAAATGAATGGAAGATGAATGGAATGCTTTATGTATATAGCAAAATATAGGGTGGAGCGTCTAGGATATATTGTTTATAATATTTTTTGTTTAGCCTGTAGCCTGTAGAATGTCCACTTGATGAGGAGATAGCCTGTAGAATGTCCATTTGAGGAGGAGATACAGTACACGGTCATAATAAGCCAAATCTAAAATTAAATATGTTAATAGGTGTACTTACCTATTCTTAGCAATAATAATGGGTTATTAAGCGGGCCACCCCCTATAAAAACATTAGACATCTCTAGAAGATTTAAGTGGGCCACTCCCTACTAAAATTTCCGATAAGTATTATAATCAACTTTAATTCTCATGTCTTTATTATTGCTCTACAGTGTGAAATTTTTAAGAGTAAAGATAGGTGTTTTGATTTGGTGGAAACGATGTCAACCCATTAAATAAAATGGTGGCAGTGTGAATAATCTGAAAGCAGGTGGTAGTTTGGTGATTATTAATTTTTAATACAGTGATTTAAAAAAAGCCTATTAGTGTGAGTCTCAAGATAATTATCTGCTGCAATCAAATCAAAGAGAAAGGCTACTATGCGTGTATGTATATATGTGCCAAAGTTTATAGTAGTTGTCATTCTTTCCTAATTGAATTTCTGACATGAATGGTTAAATCTCTATTAAAACTACATATAGCTTATTGTGAATCATTTGCAGACGCATTTATTTTGGGGGTGGTTCTAAGGAGAATAGCAAGTCTTGTAGGTATGATGGTCGGAGGTGTGTAATCTTAAAAGTAGAGGAAGTCTTGGGATTATGGACATTTGTCTTGTTTATCTTATTGTTTTAGGTGTGTGGTGTTGGAAGATTGTTTTAGAAAGTCCACCGGAAGGATATCCTTACTACTAGGTATCGGTCATAGTTACCCTTGTCTCATCTAAGTGGTACTCCAAGGGTCTTCGATCTTCGTCATACCTATTCTCACGAGCAGAGAAATAAAATACATACCTTATTTCTCATAAGAGGTGTGATAACTGGACACAGTTTTTTAGACAAGAATATGGCTCCGTATGGCTTGACTTTTTAAATCGGTTATTTGGAAAAGCGATTTTAAAATTTTTTTGTTTTTGGAAAAAAGATATTTTTATTTTCTTTTTTATTTTTGTTTTCACCATTTATCCATTAGGATTGTATTACTGGCTCTGATACCAGGTTTGCGGCAGAATCGCCAACGGAATTTTCTCGAACTTCATTTAACATTTGTTCGATTTTTGTTAACCCTTGAAATGGTTTTAAGAGAGTCTTGGCTCTTTCTCTTTGTGTATTAGTAAGATTTTCTAAATCTTCTATTTCCCTTAGGAAATCATCAATATATTCTATATGATAAATTACAAATTCCTTAGAATGGAAAAGAATTTGTCTTAACACAATTCTTCTATGATAGAATTCTATATCATGGACTATGTTTTCTAATCTTTCTTTAAACAGTTTTAATTCTGTTATCAGACCTAATCCGGGCATTATTGGTTAGGTACAAAATTACTGGTAGAATTTTCTTCAGCCTTTTTCAAAAGGTTTTCTAAGTAGCTTAATTTTTCAGCAGGCCATAATAAGATCTCAACCTTTTCTTTTTGTTGAGTAGAAATATTTTCTATTTCTTCCAATTCTTCTAATATCTCTTCTACACATGAAATATGTTGAATTATTAAGTCACGAATTCCCCAAAGAGTATTTTTCATTTCTATTTTTAGAAAATTTCCTCCTATTTTATCAACTAAATTTTTTAGTCTTATTTTGAATAGACTTAATTCGTTTTTTATTGTTATTCCAGGCATTAAAATTTTTTATTAATGTTTGAAACTTCTAATTTTAATTCTGAAATAGCCTTTTTAAGCTCTTATTTTTCTTCATTTCCAAATGAAGATCTGGGAGCCAAAAACTTTGTTAAAGAATTTTGCCTTGGTTTTAGACTATTACTCCGTAGCAAAGGAGTTCTATCAATAGTCATAATTGACTTTGATCTTTCTAAAGGTTTTAATATTGGTGATTCCAATTTTATTAAGGATGAAAATAATTCATCTATTTGAATTTTTTCTCTTCCACTAAACTCTATACTATGATGAGAGTTGCTTAATGCATAATTTATCCTATAACATACTGTAAAAGGATGATTTCCAGGTCTCATAAGAGACTGATTCAATAATTTGTAGTGAATTACTACAGATTTATTTAAATCTCTATCATTTAGGTGTAACCCTATTTGTAGATTTATGTCAAATTTAATTTTTCCATATTTTAAATTTCCACTTCCTCTAGCAATTGTAGAGTGTCTTTCACTTAATCTTGCAGCTTCAACGCATAATTCTAGTTCTGAATTTATACCAGTTATAAAGGTACTTTTGATTATAACTTGAATAGTTGATATATGAATATATCCTATTTTTCGTCTTTTTTCTAATGATAGATGTTTTAATCTATTATCAATTTGATCTTTATCTATTATAGATATTACGACAGATCCATCTGTTGTTTCCATTGGAACTGGTACCTCTCCTACCATAATTCCATATTTCAATATATTTTCTCTGCATATCTTATATTTTATTGACGATAAAATACCTTTTTGTTTTTCTCTGAAATTTTCTTCAGGTTTTAGAGAAAAATCAACTTTCCCTATATGATCTATTAAAATATCAGCTGAAAAGCCAGATATATCTTCTTTTATTTCACTGTATTCCATTTATTAGTTCAAACAACTAATAACAAATTATAACATGAAATCATACCTGATCTTTGATTGCAAGATTTGTTTGATGTCTTTGATCCTTTTAGCTGATGTTAACCGAAAGGTTTGTTGAAGTATCTGATTTGGCTCAAAAGCTTTTGATATGTTTGATTTTTTGTTTTGGGTATAACCTAAGGTTATATTTTTGAGTGATTTGAAGTGTATTTCTAGGAAATACGTGATTCCTCCAGAGCAGTAGCTCAAGAATCAACTAGTTTAACAACTAGGAAGAGTTTAAGAGAACAATTTCATACAAGAAAACTTAGTTCATTTACTCTTATGTTACAATGAGCTGAAAGCTCTTATTTATAGGCGGAAAGGACTCACAAGTAGTTCACATGTCCTTTTCCAAGCCAACAAAAAAGAAAGAAAGTTGAAACACGCAAAGAAAAAGGAAATGCATTATCACCTAAGTGATAAGATTCTTATCTCTAAGTGGACCCCATCTGACTCATATGATAAGGTTCACTGTACACTTTTATCTTTTACATGGCGTGTGTTTTATGCTTTCTCTGTAGCCTTGTCTTCTGGTGCCGACAGTTTTGACGCACACCATTTGCACATGTGTCCCTTGTATTTCTGAAAATACAAGCAACATTCTTTCTGGACTTCTTCTGGTATCCTGTAGAGACCATTTTCAAATTCTGAGAAGAGATCTTCAAAGTGAAGAGTTTGTTTAAGGTGTTCTTCTGACACTTTCTTCTTGGCATCACAGACCATTAAACAATAGTCTGTAGCATATAAAACCTTATGATTGATAATGGATGAACCATATCTAATAAGATTATCATAAAAACGTTTCATTTGATAGATGAACGAGTGAACTGTCCATCCAACATTTTCTGGATTTGGTGGTAAATAGGATTTGTTTGAAATTCCTATTTTTATAACTGTTCTTGGCCCAGTTGCCATGAAGTTATTTTCATCGAACCATGGATAGGTTTGTTCAAACTGAAGGAATATTTCTCTTCCTTTTGCAAATAAGTCATTGAACCTTTTTGCAACATCACAAATTTCTCTTGGAAGATTGCTGAGTTCTTGAAACCTTTGTCCTTCCTTTTCTTCTAGGTAGACGGTTCTCAAAAGTCCCATATCATAGAAGTCTTTAAGGAGTTCTTTTGATATTCCTGGAACTGTGTTTGCTTTAACACTGAGTTTGGTGTTTACTGGATAGAAGCATTCCAAAGAGAATTCTTCTTTATAATCTGCTAACCATCTCCATTTGGCTAAGAAGTCATCAAATTTGATTTCTCTTTTTGTCATCCTCTGGAGATTGATTATTGAATCTACTGAGACTTTCTTTTTAACTTCCATTGTTGATGGTTGTCCCATGTTAATAGAAGTGGCAATTTCTTTGTATGCTGCGTTGAAAGCAGTTTTTGCTTCTTCCATTGTTGGATAAGCTTTGTGTCTAACTGGTTTTCCATCAATATGAAGTCTTGCTATTGCCCAGTTTTTATAAATTCCTTTCATAGGCCCATCAAAAATGACATAGACCTTTTTTCCAAGTTGCTCATCAATTGGATCTACGGCAACGTTTGATTCTACAAGGTCGTTTTTTGACTCTTCTTCTTCAACAATATCACCCCAAGATTTTTTGCGATCTGAGGTTGTTAGTTTTGATTTAGGTGTTGAATTCCAACCACTGGGTTCTACTGACTCAATGGGAATTTTTGTTTCTTCTGGAGCTGTGTACTTTACGTAGTAGTTGTATTTTCCAGAATCTTGTCCCAACAAGTCCCAATTTTCATCATTTTTAGGAACTTCATTAGGATGAACTTCAGCAGGTTCTCCTGTTGTTGCTTTCATGATTTTCAAAAATTCGTCAATCATTTTTATCATTTCCCCCCTCTCTAAAGAAAGAGTTTGAAGCTTCTGACGATAGATTTCTATCTGCTCATCCTTTTGCTTTAGATTGTTTTGAAGCACCTTCAAAGCTTGCTCCATTCTCTTGTGAGTGTATCTGCAAAACAATTATTTTCTGATTTTATTAGTTGAATATAAGGATAGAATTGTTGGATGCGCATTTGCCATCGAACAAGTCTTCCTTGTTTATGATCAACTTTTAAATTGTAGCTCCAGAATCCGCTGACATAAGTTGAATCAGTTTTTAATAAAAACCTTGATGGAATTAAATCCATTCTCCATTTTTCTAAAACTTTTAAACAAGAAAGAGTTTCTTTCTCGTTGATATGATATCTTGTTTCAGCATCTTTAAAAGACCCTGAAATATACTTGCACATGACAAGTTCATTATCCTTAATTCGGATGTTATTACTTGAATAATCAAGTCTTGTATCAGTCGAGACTGATTTTATATCTGATTGCCCAATAAGGATATCTGATTTTAACTGTGGGGTTGCGCCTACAATGGTATAGGATTGTTGTGGGGTTTCATCCTCAACATATCCATTGAGATTTAATCCCAATTTTTGTTTACCATTAGGTAGAACTCTCATAACTCCAGCCCAAGTAAACTGATCTGCATCAACATTTACAACCAAAAAATCATTTTCTGTTGGGTTGTATAGTTGTGGTAAAACTTTTAGTTTTTCTTTGATTGATTTTACAGCCTCAGTATCTTCCTGTGTCCATTTCCATGGCACTTTCTCAGATATTTTCTTCTGTAAAATTCTTCTGTCATTTGCTAAATCTTTGAAAAATCCTTCATTAGCAATATAATTTAAACATCCCAAAAATCTTTGGATTTGTTTTCTATCCACTAATTGATCAGGGAAAAGTTGGATTTTTTCTTGAACATGTGGTGATAAATCGAGTTTTCCTCCTTCTCTTAAAATAAGACCAAGGAATTCGATCTCTTGTTTCAAAAGTATTGACTTTTTTCTAGATTGAACAATACCTCTATCTTTTATTCTATTTAAAACAGTTATAACATCTTTGACATGTTGTTCTTTACTTCCTTTAGTAAAAATTAAAATGTCATCTATATATACAAAACAAATATGGTCAAGACCTTTAAGAGTATTGTCCATAAATCTTTGATATATTGATGGTGCTTGTTTTAAACCAAATGGTAAAACATTCCATTCAAAATGTCCTTCTGGACAGCTGAAAGCTGTTAAAGGTTTTGTTTCTTCAGATTTTGCATCATTAAGTTTCTAAAGATTTTGCATTCAAAATTCCATTCATTTGTTTTAACTGCCAGTATCCAGATTTTGCATCTAAAGATGAAAACCAATTACATCCTTTTATTTTTTCAAAAATGTAATCTTTTCTTGGTAACTTATAAGAATCACTTATGGTTGCATCATTAAGTTTCTTATAGTTAATTACCATTCGAGCCTTACCTCTTTTTATCTCATTGTGCTTCCTGACATAGAAGGCTGACGCTGAATGTGGACTGATAGAAGCTCTTATTAGACCTTTTTCTAATAATTCTGCTATCTCTTTTTTGAATTCTTCCTTATCTTCAGGGGAATAAGGAATTTTATATAAAACTTTAACTTCCTTTTTAGGGTCTTTAAGTTTTATAGTCATTAAATCATGTATCTTGTTAACTACAGAATCTAATGGATTTTCAGAATAGACTTGATCTAACTGGTGTTCTAAATTTTGTTCGACTGTTAAGTAAAACTTTCTCTTATCCCATATACATTTAAGTATATTAAGATTTTCTGAAATTGCTTTCAAAATTTCATTTTTTGTTATAATGTTTGTTGTAACAAATTCACTTTCTTCTGGATTATTGATATCAAACCAATTTAATGTTATAGTGTTAAGTTTTTGAATAAAAGGATTATATAACTTTAAAAAGCTATTTCCTATTATTAGATCTATTCCAGAGTCATGTTCATAAATTGATCTTACATAAAAATATTTATGTTCAATTTTTATAAAAACATGTTTTAGAACAAACCAAATTTGATGTTTTACTTTATCAGCAAAGATAATTTCTTTTGGTTTTTGTAATCTAATCCACCCTTCTCTTGATATGGATCTTCTGCCAAAACATAAAGTTGCACCAGTATCGATGTAACCCATAATTTTCTTTTTATTCAGTGTTACCTGGATAAATGTTGCATTATGATTTCCATTTTTTAAAATTTTTCTACTCATTCTTCAATTTCTTCTTCAGTAGTATATTCGAAAATACTACTTTCATCAGAATCTATATCTTATTCTATTGGTTCGAAACCTACTTCCCAAATTAGTTTCAAGGTTTCTTTTTTAGAATCTTTCTTCTTGGGACATTCATTTGCATAATGTCCTTCTTCATTACACAACCAACATGTGCATGTTTTCTTTCCTTTGGGACATGAATTCTTTTTAGGATATTTTTTATTTCTCCTAAAATATTTTTGTTTATTGAATTTTTTAGGAAATTTCTTTTTTCTTTCTTCTAGGTTTACTACAACCGTAGTTCCCTACTTTGTCTCGAATTTTATCACAGCATACATTTATTTTTGCTTCTCTTTTAGCAGTTTTTTCCATGCATTTTTCGGATATCCATTTCCTTAATGCAGTTATTCTTGTTCCAAGAGTATCAGTTAATCCTACGATCACCTCTAGATGTTCTTGGATTACTTTTTCCATTATTGTCCCAACAAATGATGGAAGTTTATTATAAAATAATCCTAAAAGATTATATTGTATTCTCTTTTGCGAAGATATTGCATAATAATATTTACTAAATTCACATATGAATGATTCAACATAACACATATCACATATTCTTAGATTAAAGATTTTGTGAATGTTTGTATTTTCTAGATCTGA
The DNA here is from genome assembly GCF_051527215.1 of Medicago sativa. Classification (NCBI taxonomy): domain Eukaryota; kingdom Viridiplantae; phylum Streptophyta; class Magnoliopsida; order Fabales; family Fabaceae; genus Medicago; species Medicago sativa. The sequence continues at coordinate 69,199,168 of NC_140751.1, read as the reverse complement.
TTGTGCCTCTGGCGCATCAAATCCTACAAATTCTTTCTTTAAAGTTGAATAGACGTGATTTATCACATCTTCAGTTGTTGATGGAAGGTCAGGATTGGGAACTTCTGACATGTATTTCCAAACATTTCCTGTTGTTTTTGTTTTAAGATAGTTGAAGATATCTTTTGGATTTAGATTTCTTAATGTAGAGTCTAATTGAATAGTTACCATATTTTCATGATACCAATTTCTTAACTCTTTTTCTACATCTTCACTACAATCGATATTTAAAACATCTTCATCTTTGTGACGTTTTATTGTTGGAATATATTTAGGTGGAATATGCCTAAATTTTCTTTCATCCATTTTATCTTGAATAATTTGTTGGTCGATAAATTCTTCTTTACCTTCTCGGCGCCTCTTTTTCGACCTTGTTCTGATGATTCTGGTTTCTCATCAGTTTTTACAAGTCCTACTTGTGGTTCCTCTTCCATACTAAAAGAACTTTCTGATCCAAAGTCATAGACGAATTTGTTTTCGTCATCAGATTCTTCGGTTATTTGATTTTTTCTATTAATGTCTAGAGAAGCCATTAATGTTTGTAATTCGTTTAACTGATTAGCTATTTCTTCTTCTGTTTCGTCCATTTTTAGGGTAATGGCGCGAAAAAGTGAATTTCTTTTTCTAATTTTTCAGTTTTTTCTGGAATTTCTATCATATCTCCCCCCTCTTTTTTGGCAAAAGTTTGTAGTTCTTCTAGGGTTAGACATTTATCTCTTATAGGTAAGAGTTTTAATAGATCAATTAAATCATCTATTTTTATACAAAGTTTTTCATCTAATAATTTCTGATTTTCTTCTATATCAGATAATTTTTCATTGAGTTTTTCTTCAAACTCTCTTTCTAATAGAACTTCTACTATTTTATCTAACTGTTTTTGGAGTACTATTAGATTTTCAAAAATATCTTGTATATTTTCACTCACTCCTTTGTTAGCCATGTATAAACTTTTGTATTTTGAGACTTAAAAGGTTTGCTAAATTTTCATATTCCCAGTATAAAAAATAATTATCTTCGATTATTAGAAACCAATATGTTGTTTCTCTACACCAATCAATTTGGTTTTTTACTGTGATTATTTCATTATAATTAGGTTCTAATATGAATGGTTGTGGTATTATTTTTCCAAATGGATTTATAAGACCTTCCATAATTTATCTCGCTAATTTTTGAAGACTATTTCTAAGCTTTTCAGCTTTAATTACATATCTTGAAAAGAGATGATAATCAAAATTTTCTTTTAAATAATAGGTAGCTGTTTCATCGCACCATTTAATCTGTGCTTTAACCAAATAGATTTCTTGGTAATTTGGGTTTAAGATGAAAGGAACACGAACAATTTTCCCTTTTGGATTTTTAATCCATTTTATTATTTTTCTTTTAGTTCTAGCCATTTAAAGCCGGTCTTTTTGAAAACTGGTTTCAAAAGTTTTTGTCCTAAATCAATCAAAATTTGACAGGTGGGGTATAATACTTGTGTTGTCGTATTTGTGTTTGGGAAAATGTGTTTGTTTATCATTTTCCTTCTCATAATGAACCAAAGCATATTTCGACCCATTTAGAAAATTACTTACCGTATACCGAGAACTTACTCATTTCACCATGGTGCTTATAGGATTATGTTCAATGAGTGGTCTCTCGTGACGATCCAAACATGATGAGGCAATGATGAGGTTAATTGTTTGACATCCTCTTGTACGCATTCAACACACTTCTACTCCTGATGTTCTCATATTTTCAAGGAGCTTATTGTGGAGCGTTATCCAATTGACTTGACTCATGATCAATGTTTCTATAACACATAAGAAACAAAAAACATATTTCTATCCATTATAGAAATTACTTACCGAATACCAAGAACTCCTTTCTTTCTGGTGCTTCTAGGATGATGTTCAAGGAGTGATCTCTTGTGGTAAGGCAATGGTGAGGTTAATTGTTTGACATCCTCTTGTACGCCTTCAACACACAAGAAACAACCTTTTCAAAGGAGCTTATTATGGAGTGTCATCCTTGACTTAACTCATGATCAATGTTCCTATAACACAAGAAACAAAAACAACATTTTCCAACCTTTTGGAAGTAAGTAAAAACAAAGGATCTCCAAAATTGATGTGTGACATCTGAGATGTATTCACATTCCTTCCACTTAATATTAGGGAATCATGGATACATCACCAACCAAGTGCCTTGAACAACCCAAAAAGAAAATTCATTCCATGGCTGTAAGATACTCGTGCACTAATAAAGGTGGAGCCTTTAAGTCCCCAACAAAGGTTGCGCAACCAAATTTTTTGGACACTGACACAATTAACCCCTTAGGAACTTCAACTTTCCTAATGTGGCAATGTGATGTGGTATGACCACTTCTTCCACAATAGTAACACCTAATGTTAGGTCCATGAAATTTGTTATGGTTTTTTTTTATGTTTAACATGAGAGTACTTTTTGTAAGGTCTCTTAAAAGGACCCATTTCATCTTTTGAATCCATAGCGAAAACCATGGGAATATTGGAGGCTTGTTCTAGTTTACGTGTTAGAGATTTAATCTCTTTACGTAGACTAGGACAGACTTCACACTTGGCAAAATTCATCTAAAATGAATCATATTTAGGTGGCTCAATGGAGGGCATTACAATATGCTCATTTACTCGATATTCATGATCATCTTCTAAGGACTCAAGAATTTTTTATTTTTGAGAGTTCGACTTCCAATTTAAGAATTACCTTCTTTTGGATGCTTATCTTCTTAAACGCCTTCATCACATCGCTATGCATTTCTTCAAGATCATTTTGTAATTCACTATAAGAAGGATTTCAATTGAAGTCGAAGTCGAAATTGATTACCTCATGATCCTTATGTACCATGAGACATAGGTCAGCAATTTCACTATCATTCGAATCACTTAGAGTGGACGAGATACCACTGTCCTCCCACACAATATAGGGTTTCCTTCCTTTTTTTCTATTGAAATTGAAGTTGGACTTTCTCCTTGTTTTGGTCAATTTCAATATCATCCTAATCACTTGGAGTGGATGAGATATCATTGTCCTCCCACGCAATATAGGCTCTCATTCTGTTTTGATCCTTATGTCCCATCAGGCATAGGTTGACAATTTCACTATCATCCAAATCACTTAGAGTAGATGATATATCATTGACTTCCCACACAATGTAGGCTCTCCTTCCTTTTTTTTTTCTTTCTATTGAAATTGAAGTTGAACTTTTTCCTCGTTTTGGTCAATTTCGAACATTCACTCTTCAAGTGGCCAGATTTGCCACATCCATAACAATTGAGCACCTTTTCTTCATTCTTGAGTTAAGCTCCTTTGAGAGTTGCTCTCCTAAATTTTATGAGATATTTTGTCATGATCATTGCTATATCTCACGATAATAAATTTCACGACTTTTTCACGAATGAGTTCCACTGTTTAACTTGCTCTGCCTGCTGCCTGAACAAAAAGCAATCTACATGTCCATGCTTTCAGCTGTTTGCCATGTCTTTTCATTAAATTTAAAATTATAAACAAATACACCTCATAGAATTTGGCTGTGGATATTATAGATTTATAGTAAAAAATGAAGGAAGAGGAGACTTTTAGTCAATGGCCAACGGAGTGAAATTCAGATACACATAGTGCAACCGGTGGAACCAAGTGTCTATGACGATGATGGATTAGAGGTTCTCTGATGGAACTCGGTCTTCATCAAAGTGATGATGAGAGTTTTTGTGATGAAACGACGGTGACGAACGACGAACAACGACAGAGAAACGGTGACGACAAACGACGACAAACGATGACAGCAAAGGAAAGGAGATGTGATGATAATGGAGGTGGGAGAAACAAAGACGTACACTTACAATGTAGGGGACACTACGAACACCCCAGGAAGGAGAAGAGAAAATTTTGCCTTTGTCTTGGGTTTCAGATCAATCCACATAAACGAGGAAGCAAGTCGAAGAGACGGTGGCAGTGAGTTGGAGAATCAATGACCACAATTTGTTTTGGAAGAGTGATACACTCCATGGAACCAGGGAGGGTGAAGCAGCTGTGCTATGTGGAAGTAGAAAACAAAGATGAACGGTTGAAAACAAAAACCGGAGAGAGAAACATGTCAAATTAAAAAACAAAATTGAAATAAAATAGGCAATTTGAAGCTGACGCGTAATTCGTGATACCCTCGGGATGCTTTTTGTCGGGAGATACAACATTTTTCTTTTGTCATTATGCTTCAGCCCATATTTCTCAATGTTTCTATGGTACTAGTGCATAAATAGTTTCATCTCCTCAACCCTCGAAGGGGTCTTCATCAGTGTAAAAAAATCACAGTGTAAAAACAAGTGGGATGATGTTTCCATTTCCCCACACTCTCCAGAGCAAGACTGAGCATCAACCGCAATAACCTGACGACGGAAAAGATTGACTTTGGTAGGAAGTCTATCTCGAAACAGACGCCAGACAAAAATCATCACCTTCAAAGGAACATTTTTGTGCCATAACGAAGAGACAGGAACCGAAAGATCAACATTAGTAGTAGCTGATAAAAAGTTGTAAGCACTTCGAACCGTATAAATGGAAGATGTTTCCAATCTCCACACCATTCTATCCACCCTATCAACCTGCAAGGAAACATTATAAAGTAAATGCCTAAGCTCCCCCGCCAACTCATCTTCCCACGCAAACAACCTCCTCCTCCATCTCCACGCATCTCCCTCAACTCCCCATCCCAACGAAAACATACCAAAGATAGTCTCCTCCTTTAATAAAGACAATTCAAATAATCTAGTAAATCTATCTCTAAAAGCTATACCCCCTAACCACACATCCGACCAAAAGAGAGTGTTTTTACCATCTCCAACAACCTGAGAGACATTTGATAAGTGCTTAAAAGTGATATATTTCATGTGTTAAAAGAGGCATTTTTAGTGACTTGTTATGCAAGTTATCTACGAAAAAGCAATCAATTGTTGTCATTATACCATTTATGCTTTACATGCCTGATCCTACCCAATTTATGCAGGAAATGACAAGTAATGACCAAAACTCAAGTGTGTGAACCAAGAAAAACTCGCTTACGCGAGATAACCTCGCTTACGCGAGATTCTTCCAGAAACTTTTGAAACATCTCGCTTTTATCTCGCTTCCAAGTCGCTCAAGCATGATTCAAGGCGGTTTAAGATTTAAGCAATCTCGCTTACGCGAGTGGAAACTCGCTCACGCGAGATTTCTCCAGGGATCATCTTCAAGAACTCGCTTCTGGCTCGCTCCCAGGTCACTTACGCGAGATGCAATTTCATCAGGTCTGAGGGCTACGTGGCAAGACTTCAATGGTCAGAGCTAGATTTTTATGATACTCGCTTACGCGAGATGTAGCTCGCTCACGCGAGTTGTCACGTTTTCAGCCCATTTAAATATAACTTTTCCCTCTCTCTAGCACTATTAACTGTTTTATTAGATATTTTTCATACATTCAAGAGAGAGGTTAGAGCTATTTCAAGAGAGAAACACAAAGCAAGTTGTTTAGGAGTAGATTCAACCCTAGATTCATTGAGACATCAAGGATCTTGGCATGGAATCTTCATCTTTCCTTCATTCCTTGCATAGTATACATGTCTATGTGTAGCTATCATCTACTTTGTAGTATTGAGGTAACAAACAAGCTATTATGTAATCTTTTGATCTTTTAATGTATAAGGTTCTAGCTTAATGAGTCAATATTGTTGTTATTATTGTGTTTAATGCTTTCAAAGAGATTCAAGAAGATTTGGACACAAACTCTTGAATCTAGAACTATAATAACAATCTATCTTAAGTTATATCACTCTTGACAAGTTTGTAAACCTTTGATAATTACTTTTAATCAAGAACTTAATGCTTTCGGATACTTAATCAGGCTGGACACAGTCGATTAAGTTATCCGATCGACTGTGTTATCGTTTAAGGGATTTGGACACGAATGTTTAAACGCTAATTTAGAAATAACGATATCGCTTTGGACACGAAGGATGTCGTAGAAATGATTGTGATAATATTGGTTGTCAAGCTAGAGTCTGTTAATCGATCGAGAGATTGCTGCTGTTATGCTTGATTGTTATCTTATACCGCAAGCGAAATAGTTCGATCTCCTCTCGTTTTTACTTTTATGTCGTTTAGGAACATAGTTACAAACAAACATTTTATATCCATACCCTTAATGTGAACTATTGTGAAAATGCTTATGATTAACGTAACTCCCTGCGGAAAACGATCCTATATATACTCACGTGTAAATAGTTTTATGACATGTAGAAATCTTACATCAAAATGGCGCCGTTGCCGGGGAGTAACGGAAATTTATTATAAGTATTGAAACAATTTTGTCATTTTAAGTCAATTTTTCACAAAATTCTTTCATGCATATACTTATACACATATGTCATTCATTTTTTTTCTATGCTAACCACCTGGTATAGTCTTTGTGAACTTTGTTTATGCGAGGTACCGTTGCTAAAGAAGATCTTCAATTTGATCCTGAGATAGAGAAAACTGCTCGGTTACTTAGAGCTCAAGCAAAGGAAGCTAGGAGATTAGCCAGGCTGGCTCAGCCGGAATCTTTACTTTTTATTCCTTCTCCTTCAGGTTCGGTTCATACTATATCACTTGGTGGTTCTTCACACTCTTCTGCACAATCATCTCCAAAGAGTGAACCAGAAGTAGTCATGGCTAATGAAGAAGACAATGATGCTCTACCCATGTGGGTTAGTCCGAGGAGGCTAGCTAATCTTGGCAATCGTAATGCCAAATCAGTTGAGCTGAAGTCGGGGTTGATAAATCTGATAACTCATAACCAGTTTACCGGTATGGATCATGAGGATCCATATAGACATTTAACCAACTTCTATGGTATCGCCGGTACACTTGGTATGAAGGAAGATGAGGAAGAGAGTGTGTTCGTGCAATTGTTTCCTCATTCTTTGATCGGGAAGGCTAAAGAGTGGTATATTGATCAACCAACTTCTTTGATGGAAAACTGGAGTGAGCTAGAGAAAGCGTTTCAAGAAAGATTCTTTCCTGAGGATAGACATCTTGAAGCTAAAACTTCAATTACAACCTTTTCTCAAGGCCAAAGTGAGTCTCTATGTGAAGCTTGGGAGCGTTATAAATCATTGCTAAGGAATTGTCCAAAGCATGGTTTTGATAGCCAAATGCAACTCTACCTTTTTCGTCAAGGGCTTCAAGACATGTCCAAGACAATGTTAGATGCAAGTGCTGGTGGATCTATTGCTATGAAAAATCCAGCTGATGCTGTCAAAATCATAAACCAAATGGCTCTCAACACTCGGAGATCATCTCACAACCGGAATCCTCAACAACGGAAAGCCGGTATCCTTGAACTAGAAGCAAATGATGCAGTTTTGGCTCAAAACAAGCTTCTCACTCAACAAATGGAAGCTATGCAAAAGGAGATGAGAGCTATGCCAAAACAAATTATCGCGTCTCTCATGAAAGAAGGAGGTACATCTCAAGTCAACACTTGTGAACTTTGCATGGGAGATCATCCCACCGGAGATTGTCCCGCTCCCGGTTCTTTTGAGGGAGAAGAGGTCAACTATGTGGGAAACCAACAAAGACCTAACCAACCACAACAAGCCGGAACCTCACAACAAAGCCAAAATCCGGGTACTTCCAACTTTCAAGGAAGATATCCGGGTAACCAAAACTTTCAAAGACCATGGAGAGCACCTTACAACAATAACTACCAATGGTCACAATCCAACTTCTATCAACAACCGTACCCTCAATTCCAACAACCATTCAACAACCAATATCAATTCCCACCACAAAATAACCCCCAACAACCTAACAATTCCCAAAGCACCGAAGAGACTTTGAAGCAATTTATTCAAATGTCAATGGCTAACCAGAAGAATACCGACAAGTCAATCAAAGGCCTTGAAACGCAAGTTGGTCAGTTAGCACAACAAATGGCTCAAGGTCCTCCGCAAGTGGGAACTTTCACCGCTAACACTCAAACAAATCCTAAGGAGCATAACAAAGCATAGCAGTCAAAAGCTATTGCGACACGGAGTGGTAGAGTGATCGGTATAGGGGTAGGTGATGAGATTGTAGTTGAAAAGAAGGATGAAGAAGTTGTTAATGATGAGGATCAAGAGAAGTTCGAGGAGGATGTAGTGGAGATAGAGAAGGAAGTGTACATAGAAAATAAAGGTGAGTTAGTTGAAAAAGAAAAAATTGAAAAAAGAGAACTAGTTGAACAAGAGTCGATGGAGAGAAAGAGTAAAGTTGTGGTGCAATATAAAGGCAAGAAGAAAGAAGTTGAGAAGAAAGTTCCTACTCAACAATTACTGTACCCACATGCTCCATCGAAGAAAGATAAAGAGCGGCAATACGCAAGGTTTCTTGAACTCTTCAAGAAGTTGCAAATTGATATACCATTCTCAGAAGCCTTGGAGTAAATGTCGGTCTATGCTAAATTCATGAAAGACATCCTTTCCAAGAAGAGAAAAGTTAATGATGAAGAAACAATCCAAATCAATGCCAATTGTAGTGCTATCATTCAAAGAAGGTTGCCAAAGAAAGAGCAAGATCCGGGAAGAGTTACACTACCGGTAGCTATTGGCACAAACCATTTAGATAAAGCACTACTTGATCTTGGATCAAGCATTAATCTCATGCCTTTGTCCGTTGCCGAAAGAGTTGGTGACCTTTGTATAAAGCGGACTAGGATGATGTTGCAATTGGCCGACAAATCCTTTGTAAAACCACTAGGTATGGCCGAAGATGTTCTTGTAAAAGTGGACAAATTTGTTTTTCCGGCTGACTTTGTGGTTATGGATGTGGAAGAAGATGAGGATGTGCCTCTTTTAATGGGAAGGAATTTCATGCAGACGGCTCGGATGATGATTGATCTTGATGATAATATCATGAAGGTTAAGGTAAATGATGAAGAGGTTACTTTCAACATCCGGGAAGCCTTGAAGCACTCAAAAGACAAGGGTGCATGCTTCAAAATTGATGCAACCGAAGAGGTCATCTTGACAACTTGGAAGCAATTGCACAAAAGAACACCCCTTGAGAGTGCTTTGGTGGACACACTCAATACTATTGATGAAGATGAAGAAAGAGACATTGAAGAGTGTTTGAAGGAGCTAGATTCCTTGAAGGAGATTCTTCCTAATCAAGCTATACTTGAAGATTTGAAGGAGGAAGCCAAGGAAGAAGCAAAAGTTGATGACACCAAGGTAGATTTAAAAGTTTTACCATCTAATTTGAAATATGTATTCTTAGAGAAGGATGGTACCAAACCGGTGATCATTAGTAGCTCCTTGTCCATCAATGATGAAACAAAGTTGGTAGAGGTCCTCAAAGCCAACAAGGAAGCGATAGGGTGGAAGTTATCCGACTTGAAAGGGATAAGTCCATCTTATTGCATGGACAAGATTATGATGGAAGAAAACTTCAAACCGGTAGCACAACCGCAACGCCGCTTGAATCCCAACATGAAAGAAGTGGTGCGAAAGGAAGTAGTGAAGTTGCTTGAAGCCGGCATGATCTATCCAATCTCGGATAGTGCTTGGGTAAGCCCGGTTCAAGTTGTTCCCAAGAAAGGAGGAATGACGGTGATCACTAATGATAAAAATGAGTTGATCCCAACTAGAACCGTCACCGGATGGAGGATGTGTATAGATTATAGAAGATTTAATCAAGCAACAAGGAAGGATCACTTTCCTTTGCCCTTCATGGATCAAATGCTTGAGAGACTCTCCGGTCAATCCTTTTATTGCTTCCTAGATGGTTACTCCGGTTACAATCAAATTGCCATGAACCCAGATGATCACGAGAAGACAGCTTTTACTTGTCCCTTTGGAATTTTTGCTTATCGAAAAATGCCTTTTGGTTTGTGTAATGCACCCGCAACTTTCCAACGGTGTGTTCAAGCAATCTTCTCCAAATTAATCGGTAAATGCATGGAGGTGTTCATGGATGATTTCTCAGTTTTTGGACCGTCATTTGATATGTGTTTGAAGAGCTTGGATACCGTGCTGAAACGGTGTATTGAAACTAGCTTGGTGCTCAATTGGGAGAAATGTCATTTCATGGTTACCGAGGGTATTGTCCTTGGTCACAAGATTTCTTCAAAGGGTATCGAGGTAGACCAAGCAAAGGTCGATGTTATTGGAAAGCTTCCCCCACCGGTGAATGTCAAAGGTGTTAGGAGTTTTCTTAGCCATGCCGGTTTCTACCGGAGATTCATTAAAGACTTCTCAAAGATAGCAAAGTCTATGAGCAACTTTCTCAACCAAGATAAGTCTTTTATTTTTGATAATGAATGCCTTTTAGCATTTGAAACTTTGAAAGAAAAGTTGACCACCGCACCAATAATCATAGCTCCTAATTGGGATTTAAATTTTGAATTAATGTGTGATGCTAGTGATTATGCTGTTGGTGCGGTGTTGGGTCAACGTAAGGACAAAATTTTTCATGCTATTCACTATGCAAGTAAGGTTTTAAATGAGGCACAAATCAATTATGCCACCACTGAGAAAGAGTTACTTGCAATAGTTTATGCAATGGAGAAATTTCGTTCTTACTTTATAGGTTCCAAAATTGTTGTCTATACTGACCATGCAGCTATCAAGTATCTCCTTACCAAGTCCAATTCAAAGCCACGGTTCCTCCGATGGATGTTGTTGCTACAAGAGTTTGACTTGGAGATCAAAGATAAGAAAGGCACGGAGAATCTTGTAGCTGATCACCTTTCAAGGTTGACAAACAATGAGGTGACAAAGGATGAACCCGAAGTTCTTGAAGAATTTCCTGATGAAAAGTTGCTTGCAATCAATGTGAGACCGTGGTTTGCCGACATGGTGAACTACAAAGCAACCAGGTTCATTCCAGAAGATTATGAATGGCAACAACGCAAAAAGTTCCTCCATGATGCTAATCAATATGTATGGGATGAGCCCTACTTGTTCAAGATTGGAGCGGACAACCTCTTGCGTAGGTGTGTGAATGACGAAGAGGCAAAGAAGATCCTTTGGCGATGTCACAATTCGCCCTATGGAGGTCACTTCAACGGGGAAAGAACCGCCGCAAAGGTAGTTCAATCCGGTTTCTATTGGCCAAAACTTTTTAAAGATGCCAATTCACATTGTAAGTATTGTGATGAATGTCAAAGAACCGGATCGATGTCAAAAAGAAATGAGATGCCTCTACAAAACATCCTTGAGGTAGAAGTGTTTGATTGTTGGGGCATAGATTTTGTTGGCCCTTTTCCTTCATCATTCTCAAATGAATACATCTTGGTAGCTGTTGATTACGTTTCAAAGTGGGTGGAAGCCGTAGCATCGCCTAAAGCCGATAGCAAGACGGTAGTGAAGTTCTTAAAGAAAAATATTTTCACTCGGTTTGGTACACCAAGAGTTCTCATTAGTGATGGAGGTTCACACTTTTGCAACGCACAACTTGCCAAAGCCCTGGATCACTACGGAGTCAAGCACAAGGTGGCATCACCTTATCATCCGCAAACAAATGGACAAGCTGAAGTTTCCAACCGAGAGATCAAAAGAATACTTGAGAAGACGGTCTCTACATCTCGGAAGGATTGGTCGGCTAAACTTGATGAAGTTTTGTGGGCATATAGGACAGCTTACAAGTCTCCTATAGGCCTCACTCCCTTCCAAATGGTCTATGGCAAATCTTGTCACTTACCGGTCGAGCTTGAACACAAAGCCTTTTGGGCACTCAAGTTCCTAAACTTCGATCAAGAGAAGGCCGGTGAAAGATGGAAAGTTCAAATGCATGAGCTTGAAGAGATGAGAAATCAAGCTTATGAATCTTCAAAGCTCTACAAAGAGAGACTCAAGAAATATCATGATAGGAAGATCATTCAGAGACAGTTCACGCCGGGGCAATTGGTGTTGCTTTTCAATTCAAGACTCAAACTTTTTCCGGGCAAATTAAAGTCAAAATGGTCCGGAACTTTCATGGTTAAAGAGGTGAAACCATATGGAGCTGTTGAGTTAGAGGATCCAAGTTCAAAAGCCAGCTGGACTGTGAATGGGCAGAGACTTAAGCCCTACTTCGGTGGTGAAATTGTTCGGGGTTTGTCGACGATTTCATTAATCGAACCATGAATTCTTCAAAGATAAAAGCGTCAAGCTCATGACGTAAAACAAGCTTTTGCTGGGAGGCACACCCAGTTTTGTAAGTATTTTTTATGTTTTATAGCATGTAGAATAGATATCATGAGCATTGCAAGCAAAGTAAGAAGCAATTTTTGAGTCATATCTGGGTAAATCTCGCGCAAGCGAGTTGCATCTCGCGCAAGCGAGTTTGGTTTCAAATTTTGAGTGAGTTACGACATTGAATTCGCGCAAGCGAGTTAAATCTCGCGTAAGCGAGATGAGTTTTGAATTCCAAAAATTTGTAACGGTTCCCAAGGGGATTAACTCCCCTTAACCACAACCCCCACCCACTCATTTCTCTCTTCTACGGTTTCTTTCTTTCTTCCCATCAAATTTCTTTTTCTCTCTTCTCTCACACACATAAACACAAACTTCAATTCAAGCATTTCATTGCATCCATTCCATTCATCTTACAACATTCATCATCACTAACAGGTTTGAATCCATGCCTTTACTCTGTTTTTATTTTAAAAATTTCATGTTCTTGAACATGTGTAGGATTGGCTAGGCTTAGGGTTAGTGACTTTGGTGTGTTTAGAGACTGTTTCCTTAGGTTCACAACAATGCAAATGAATCAAAATCATTACTGATTTCTTTCAACATTCAATTTTGTATATTTTAACCCATTTTGAAATCTTTGAAAAATAAGGGTTTTGATTGAATGTGAACACAAGTCTTGATTTTGGCTCCTTTTCATGAATTGGTTTGGTTAGAAGAGGATTGAGGTTGAATTCTGTTGAAATTATTTTGGTTTTGGTTGTGTTATGCTGGAAATGGGTCAACTTTCGCAGGTACAGACAAATCTCACGCAAGCGAGGTTCTTGAGCAAAAATCTCGCGCAAGCGAATCTTCATATGAAATTCTGGAAAAATCTCGCTTGCAACTCGCGTAAGCGAGGTACAAGCGAGATTGTTCTGTACCTCTGTTTTGAAAGTTTTTCTGCATTAACCCAGTTGATTCCATACTTGTGCTAATCATTGTTCTATACTGTATATGGTTTTGCTGGTTGTTTTGCAGATGGCACCTAAAAATCAACCAACCAAGAAACGAAAAACCACTGCTTCCTCATTCGGTGTTGTAAACCGTCCAGCACCCTTACCCAGAAACCCGGACCGTACCATTTACACCTCAAACAAAACCTATGCCAGGTTTCTCGAACTGAAAAAAGAGAAAACTTGGCATGATAAAATTTTCCGGATTAACCCCGAGGGAGAGTATGCGGACATTGCAGCTGTTTTCACTGAGCGAAAGTGGGAGAAACTCCTTAACCCATACCCAAAAATCAACATGGACCTCTTGTGTGAGTTTTATGCTAATGCCTTACCAGATTGCAATGCTAAGGAAATGCAAACTGCATTTTCTTACACCACCATGGTGAGAGGAACGACCATCCGCTTCGATAGGGATGCAATTAATGAATACCTAGGCAACCCTTTCACTTTACCTGACCCTGAGGACCTAGATGAAGAAACCCTTTGTCCTTATGGAGATAGGCAGAAAAATGGGAGATGGGACCATGAGAAAATTCAGAGAGAGATCCTTTTACCCGGGAGGAGGTATCGGCCATCCAAAACTGGTAACCCAAATTTAGCTGGCTTCACTGACATGAAGCCAAAGGCCGGAATCATCTTCAAGTTTTTGGTTCATAATGTGTGGCCGAAGAGTCATGTCACCACTGCTACTAAGGTTGTAACTCCTGTCATTTATCACATTTGTAAAGGAAGACCGGTGGACGTGGCGAGTATCATTTCTAGAGAGCTTAAGAATATAGCTCTAGGTGGGACAGCAGGAGCTGAAACTCGACTATGCTTTCCAGGGTTCATAATGGGGCTGCTTAAGCATCATCAGGTGCAAATTCCTGAGTTTTCTGAAGAGCTTGTCTCTCCTATTGATGACAAGTACATTCGGAGTTACATTTCCAGAGCACTATCTAAGGGTGCCGCTTCCTCTTCTCAAGCACCCCCACCTGAGGATGTACCCCCACCTGGGGACTTTCCTGAGCATGATGATCCTCACCAGACTATGCCACCACCTCAGCAGCCTGGCACTTTTGATTTTTCTTCTTTTCAGGCATATATGGCTCAGTATGAGCAGCGAGCAGTTGAGAGAGCTCAGGCACAGCAGCAGCAAACCTTTCAGTTAGCTCAAGCACAGAAGCAGAGAGATATGCATATGATGAGCCAGATGGCTGCTGTCTTCCGCAGCAACCAGGGGATCTACTCGCATCTTTACGATGCTTACATGGATCCTCAGTGTTTTATGTTCACTCCTGCACAGTACTATGATTCTTGCATGTGGCCTGGGGACAGGCCAATCTACCCAGGAGGGGGCAGTGGTGCAGCATTCGGTGGAGCAGCTGATGACCTTACTAGGACAGCCAGTGTTCATATTGGTGGTGATGCGGTGAGGACTGCTAGTGTTCATGGGACTGCTAGTGTTCATGGTGTCGATGATGATGCAGACAGGACAGCCAGTGTCCATCTATCTCAGGATGATATGGATGACGATGCAGCACATTGACAGTATTTCTTGATTGTTTAGTGATGCTTAGTTTGCTTTGACTTCTGCTTTGACTCTTTAGTTTATGTTTTTATTTTCATGTTGGAACAATTTATCGCTTTTGAACTTATACTTTTTGAGCACGGTTTTGGGTGTTCAACATTTTGGTTTAATTTTAATTTCATTTTGGGTTAAATAGCTTAGCTTGTTATTTGGTTTTTAACTTATTGTTTTGGATGAAAATTTTTGTTTAATCTTGCTTGTGTTTCGTCAAAAGAAAAATTGCTCATGAACATCAAAGTTTAAAGTGCTCCAAGGAGCCAATTATTGAGCAAAAGCAGGTGTGTGATAATGATATGAATTGTGAGAAAGAGCAAAGCCAAGGTATTGGTTTCCTGTTGTTCTAGGTCTTACTATGAATTTGAAACTTGTACTTTACACAAAATGTATCTCATTTAATTCTTTTCATAAACATAAATAATTTTGAACCACTTAGTACTTAACATAAATGTGAGGTAGCTTCAATCTGTTGTATATATATGCTGGAGACTGATAATCACCGTCTGACTTGTTTTAGTTATGTTAAATCTGATAATTATTTTGAATTGTTTGAAAGCATGGAAAGGATCAAGGCACTTTTTGAATTGAGAGTAACCTAATTGACCACATAAAGCCTACCTGTGAGAAGAGCGAGTATCTGATACCCCAATCTGAGCCAAATGAATCAAGTCCTCAAACATGAACTGTCAATATTCATAAGCACAATGCTCATTGAATTTGCCT
Organism: Medicago sativa; assembly: GCF_051527215.1. Classification (NCBI taxonomy): domain Eukaryota; kingdom Viridiplantae; phylum Streptophyta; class Magnoliopsida; order Fabales; family Fabaceae; genus Medicago; species Medicago sativa. Next base: position 69,183,659 of record NC_140751.1, on the reverse strand, counting down.
GAAATTTTTCAAAAATCCAGTTCATGCTTGACTCTAATAGGACTTTGATATTTTTACTTTGTTGAACCCTTAACCTTATTGTACTTTGTCCCTTGCCTTAGGATAGGGGAACATTCAATTAAGAGTTTTGTTGTATTCAAGTTGGGGAGAATAAGGAGGCATTGTATGTCAAGTATCTGGTGAAATTGATAAAATAGCCTGACAACATTGTAGAAATGAAAAAGTTGTACATTTGAAAAAGAAAAGAAAAGAAAAAGAAGAAAAAGAAAGAAAAATCAAAAATAGAATAAGTTGTCAAGGTTATTGGTTAGATTGTTAATCACCAAGAGTTTGTAATGATTGGTAGGGAAGGTTTTGATTTGAATTGTTAATACAAGGAATGTTCCTCTTTGATAGGCTTTCTGATCAATTGCCCCACATATGACATTTCTTTTGCAGCCCGGCCAAATTATAACCCTTGAAAGACCTTTTGATCCATGCTTTTATGCTTTTTGAGATGATATTTGGATGGACACCTAACTTAATCAGGATGTTAGCATGATTGTTGGATGTGTGTTCATTACCCTCGCTTATTGTTATCATAGTATTTCATTTACTTTTAAAGAAGTGTGTTAGGTGTGGTTCATAGTTAGTTATGTTTATGTTTTGAAGTTTATGATGTATATTTTGTGTTTAGAACTGGTTTCACATTCATAGTTGTGTTTAGAATAATGGAGAACTTCATACTTGCCGCACATTCACATTTGAATCACCACTTGAAAATTTTTAATGTTTTGAATTGTTTGGTACTGTGCTAGAATGCTTGTCCAAAGCCTTGTTAGTTTCCTTTTGATTCTTTTGTTTGAGGACAAACAAAAAGCTAAGTTGGGGAGAGTTTGATAAGTGCTTAAAAGTAATATATTTCATGTGTTAAAAGAGGCATTTTTAGTGACTTGTTATGCAAGTTATCTACGGAAAAGCAATCAATTGTTGTCATTATACCATTTATGCTTTACATGCCTGATCCTACCCAATTTATGCAGGAAATGACAAGCAAGGACCAAAACTCAAGTGTGTGAACCAAGCAAAACTCGCTTACGCGAGATTCTTCCAGAAACTTTTGAAACATCTCGCTTTTATCTCGCTTCCAAGTCGCTCAAGCATGATTCAAGGCGGTTTAAGATTTAAGCAATCTCGCTTACGCGAGCGGAAACTCGCTCACGCGAGATTTCTCCAGGGATCATCTTCAAGAACTCGTTTCTGGCTCGCTCCCAAGTCGCTTACGCGAGATGCAATTTCATCAGGTCTGAGGGCTACGTGGCAAGACTTCAATGGTCAGAGCTAGATTTTTATGATACTCGCTTACGCGAGATATAGCTCGCTCACGCGAGTTGTCACGTTTTCAGCCCATTTAAATATAACTTTTCCCTCTCTCTAGCACTATTCACTATTTTATTAGATATTTTTCATACATTCAAGAGAGAGGTTAGAGCTATTTCAAGAGAGAAACACAAAGCAAGTTGTTTAGGAGTAGATTCAACCCTAGATTCATTGAGACATCAAGGATCTTGGCATGGAATCTTCATCTTTCCTTCATTCCTTGCATAGTATACATGTCTATGTGTAGCTATCATCTACTTTGTAGTATTGAGGCAACAAACAAGCTATTATGTAATCTTTTGATCTTTTAATGTATAAGGTTCTAGCTTAATGATTCAATATTGTTGTTATTATTGTGTTTAATGCTTTCAAAGAGATTCAAGAAGATTTGGACACAAACTCTTGAATCTAGAACTATAATAACAATCTATCTTAAGTTATATCACTCTTGACAAGTTTGTAAACCTTTGATAATTACTTTTAATCAAGAACTTAATGCTTTCGGATACTTAATCAGGCTGGACACGGTCGATTAAGTTATCCGATCGACTGTGTGAGAGACATTCCCAACGAACCACTCCTCCGCCCTCAACGTGGATATGTCCTTCCACCAGCAGGAAGCCTCGCGACCCCTTGCGAACAACTGACCTCCCTCCACACTATATCTAGACGACAACACCCTAAACCATAAACTATCTCTCTCCACTAACACCCTCCAGCACCACTTCCCTAAAAGAGCCTTATTAAAATCTTTAATTCTCCTAACCCCCAACCCTCCAACCTCCTGACTACAACAAATAGATTGCCAATCGATCCAAGAAATTTTCCTGTGGTCTACACTCCCCCCCCCCCCAAATTTTTTTTATTAAAAATAGATTCGATAGAGGAAACGATACCTGATGGAGCCTTGAAAAAGGAAAGCGCATAAACAGGCAACGATGACAGGCAGACTTCAACAAAACCAGAGACCACCGAAGGACAAGAAATTCGAACTCCACCCTGACAGTCTAGCAGTTATACGATTCAAAAGAGGCTCCCAAAAAGCCAACCGAAGAGCATTTCCGCCAATAGGCAACCCAAGATACATAAACGGAATAGCACCAACCTTACAATTCAACAACATGGCTGCTTCTACTAACCAAGATTCAGAGACATTTAACCCCACTAGTAAACTCTTCGAAAAATTTACCTTTAGGCCAGAAAAATCTTGAAAAAGAAGGAGCACCGCTCGCATAGCTCGAATATTTGCCCAAGATTTTTCCCCCAATATTAACGTATCGTCTGCAAACTGAAGATGAGTAACCTCTACCAGATCAATTCGCCCCACCTTATAGCCAATAAATAAGTTGTTTCGAGACAAAGAGGTCATTAAAACATTAAACCCTTCTGCTTCCAGGAGAAATAAAAAAGGAGACAATGGGTCGCCCTGCCTCAACCCCCTTCCCAAAGAGAACTCATCTGTTGGAGACCCATTTACCAAAATAGAAGTTGATGCCGTTCCGATGCACTCATGAATCCATTTACGCCAGAGAGTCGGAAATCCCATATAATTCCAATCAATTGAATCATACACCTTTTCAAAATCAACCTTGAACAAAAGCAATTCTTTCTTATGTTTTCTAGCTTCATCAACCACCTCATTAGCCACCAAAATACCATCAAGGATTTGTCGACCTTTAATAAAAGCCGACTAAGAGTCAGAAATTACCGAACCAATCACCATCTGAAGCCTGTTCGCAAGAACCTTTGCTAGAATTTTATACATGCTACTCACCAAAGAAATAGGACGAAAGTCATTCAAACGCTTCGGGTTATCCACCTTAGGAATAAAAGCTATGAAAGTGCTATTTATTCCTTTGGTCAATTTTCCGTTCCTATGAAACTCCACCAAAAAACGCATAACATCATCCTTCAACAAATCCCAAAAAAACTTGATGAAACCAAAAGAAATACCATCAGGTCCCGGACTTTTGTAACTATCACAATCCCAAACGGCCTCCTTCACTTCTTCCAACGAAAAAGGTTTCACCAAACCAGCCCCTTAGCGACAAGTTAACGACTGAAAATTGAGACCATCCATACCCGGTCTGTTGACGCAGCAAGATTGGAAATGAGTAGAAAAATAAGAGAACACTGCTGATCGAACATTCTCAACCCCCTCCACAAGGGCGCCATCCACCATAATGAACTGAATAACATTCCTTTGTTTCCTACTAGACATGATACTGTGAAAGAAATTTGTATTCGCATCCCCTTCACATAACCATTGCATCTGAGATTGTTGCCAACAAATACTAGAATTTATCCGGGATAATGAAAACAACTCCTCAGAATGGCCATGAAGCTCCTCAATCTCTTCCTCCAACAAAGCCGCTGTCTCACTTTTTAGCTCAATAGAAGAAATACGATCTTTCAAAGTCGAGATCCTATTTGGTAAATTTTTTGAATGATGAAGATGCCAATCTTTTAAAGCTAATTTAATAAACTTAAATTTTTCTTCCAACACGTAACCTCCCCATCCAACCAGATGATAACTACTCCACTTCTCACGAACAAAATCATTGTACCCTGCAAAGTTCTCCCAACATTTTAACATACGAACCGGACGAGGCCCCCAATTCTCCTCATCAATACATAAGTGAATGGTACAATGATCAGATATCCCCCGTGATGAAGCCAAATGAAAACAATTTGGCCATGTCAAACACCATCTTTCCGATAAAAGGAAGCGATCGATACGACTCATAGACTTTCCATCTCCCCGATACCAAGTGAAGTTATGGCCCCGGAGAGGTAAATCTACTAAAACATGATCTGCAATAAACTTATTAAAATAAGCACTCCCAACATGAAGACTGGTGGCTCCCACACTTTTACGTTCCTTCAAATTTCTAACCGCATTAAAGTCCCCGCATACACAAACATTACCGTCTGATAAAGCCATCATTCACACAAAGATTTTGCCAAAGAGTCTGCTGACTAATATTGTCACAAGGAGCATAAACATTAAAAACAGTGAACTTTTCACCAGACTTTACAAAACGACCCTCAATCCCTAACACATGCTCCAACTTCGATGATGCCCATACCTCAACCTCTGAACGGTGTCAAAGAGTAACCAGACCACCCGAAGCACCTGACGACGGTAAAAAAGAGAAATCAACATTTGGGTCACTCCATAAAGACTTGCACACCCTTCCATCGACTACCGACAACTTTGTTTCCTGAATACAAACAATGAACGGCTTTTTCTCCCCCACCAAAAGACTCACCTCCCTTCTTTTTTCAAACCCTCCTAAACCCCGTACATTCAAAGAAATGATCTTCATGACAACCACAACACACCTCCACCACAACCCCCCACCCCACCTCACACCAGCCTCGCGGCCTACCTCTCTTTCCCACCCCCCTCTGAATTTTTTCTTCTCGACCCTTACAACACATCAAACTTATTATTTTTATCACCTTTAAAATTCAAGCCCACCAACTTTCCAATCCCCCTAACATCATCTTTCACAGTCTTGTCACTACCATGAAGGACAAGCCAATTCGTCCAATCATTATTAACTGACGATTGTGAACCACTTTGTGAAGAACCTTCTTTCCCATGTACCAACTTCTTAGATGCCTTAGCATACTTTAAATGTTGCATATGAGACTTCCGTAAAGCACGAAGAACCTCTTTTCTATCACTTGCCGACAATCTTGCAATACGTTTCAAATTACGGACACAATGGCGAATATGACCACTGCCTTTCTTCTTGGATGCTAATTACGAGCCTTCTTAATTTTATATTTACATAAAATTAACTAAAATATCTTTAGACATAATATAATTAGGCAATTGGATGAAATTGGTTAATGTATTTTAATTAAGGTTGAAATTTTTAGTAGAATCTAATTTTGATTCTTTACTAGAATAAAATTTTATTTAACTTTACTTACTTCCTAACCAAATTGTGAACTATGCATATCATTTTATTTTCTATAAAGTGGAAAGTTCAAATTATATATATATATATATATATATATATATATATATATATAATAAAAAAAAAATTATGTGGTCAAATTTTTTTTATTTCTATGACGTGTTTTTTATTTGTTTCCGAATACATTCGTATTTTTTGACCCGTGATAAATAAATATTTCGTTCTAAAGTTTTTTTTTTTGACAAAAAATATAAAAAGTTAAAATGTTGTATAATTAATATTATATTAATTTCTATTAAAAAATATACTAATAAATATTAGTCTCCGCAATTGACCGCAATAAACTCTAAAAAAAAAAATTATTCCTTTCAAAAAAAACTCTAAAAAAATATTCAAACTTTTTCACCTACTATAAATTCCATTGTTGGATTTGGATGAGTATCTATTGTTGGATCAAGCATGGAGCATGACGATTCCTTCTTTCACAATGATCAAAATCCAAATTCAAATTCTGGTAAAACACGACACTAAAAAAATGTCACACATATCCATACATGTTTTCTTTCATAAAAATGTCTCTAGATTTCAATACTAGGTTGATAGATGTGTTGGGTTTGAGTCATTCTCAACCAAATTATTTAATTCTTATTTGACAATTTATTTTGCTTTCGATCGATGATTTACATATTGTTTTTGAGCATTTTTCTTAGAAAGGTTCCTTTGCATATACACCGATTTCTAACCAAAGTTATCATTTCTATTGAAAATACAAAGAGATCAGATTATACCACTCTAATATTTATGTATAAGCTACACTCATTACAAAATTTGACGTTGGATTGAAATTTAATATCATATAGATTATCTCCTTAATTATTTTTTGAAAGATATCTCCTTAAATCTATAAGTTTTAAAAAAAACTAAAATTAATATTGTTGTATTTCACCATTTGTACCGTCTATATGCGGCACCATTTGTATCTTGTTTCGTCTATACCTTTTGTCTTGCGGGGATGACATTTAATAATATTTGCCGATTCAAAAAAAAAATTTGTTGTATTTCACTGATATTTTAATAGTTATTTATCTTTGTATTATGCACTTCTTTTACAATAGTTATTTATGTACATATAATGTATTATTACTGGGAATATTAAAATAATGAAAGTATTTTGGGGCAGATTCATTTATGTTGCAACAAATTGGTGCCTCTATAGATACAAGAGCTCCAACAACTATGACGAACTCAAGCACTGATGTCATTGTGCCCCAAACAATGGCGAATGTCGTTGGTAAGATTACCCCAAGGTAAGGGATTTTTCCCCATACGTTCTTACTAAGTGTTAGGACCTTGTTACGAAATAGTGATAGAAATTCTTGTCGTTTGAAAGAAAATAAGAATAATAATAATAATAATAATAATAATAATAATAATAATAATAATAATAATAATAATAATAATTAATCCCAAATGATCTTTCTACCATAGTCCTTTAAGTTTCTCTTGTTCTTACGATACTTAAATACATGTTCAATTCTTGATGGATATATTGTATGATCTTGCACACTTGATGGATATACACCGAATAATTACCATACCGAAATAATCACATCAACTCACTAGTAACTTAGTAAAAATAATTATTCTCACTACAACACCAAAAATAACATTATTAGTAAAATTACTAAATTACCCTTACTCACCAAATGACCAAAATACCACATAAGTTTAAAAATGACTAAAATACCCTTATATGCAAAAAAAATCCACTAATCCCAAATGAAATACACACAAAGACAATTAATCATACATAAACACATATAATAAATAATTAAAATAATTATACCTAAAAACGGGTTGTTACCTATATGTCATGAGATTCCTGGTTGATGTCGCAAGTTAATTTTTGTTAACCAACGATTGTTCACTAGAAATCACTGTAAATGTTGACTTTTGGTTGACCTTTCTTCAGATCTTCTACCATAGTCTTTTAAGCTTCTCTTGTGCTTATAATACTTAAATACATGTTCAATTCTTGATGGATATATTGTATGATCTTGCACACTTGAACAAATATTAGTATCCAAATTTTCTTCAATACTTTGTTATCATCAAAATCTTAGAGGAATTATACAAACCACTTCTGTTCCAACATGTGTGTGTGTGTGTGTGTTGGGCGGGGGATAAGAACAAATCATAACTGGTAGATCATTTAAGGTAGTGTTAAATGAGTTTTTTAACTCGTATAAATATATTATTTTTTATTTAAAGTCACTCTAGAAAATTTCATCTGCATATTTGGTCTTTTATGTTAAATTTTACTTGAAATCGTGCTTCCCGCCCTTTTGCTTGTCTTCGACGTGAAACTGCTCTTTCAGCTTTACTTTGTCAAAATTCCAATTATGCGCCTTAGGCTTGATGCTTTGTCGAAGCTTTTTCCATTTGTATACGAAAAGCTCTTCGATTCTTGAAAAGTTAAAGGTCAAGCAAACGTCAACCATATTGAATGAGCATGTGAAATTTACAGGCTAACACTCATTTGTTGAGTTGAGATGTTAATTTGGTGATGTAGTATGATTTTATGACATGGCTACTTAGAGATGTTTTACTAAATGTTAGTGTGATGATGTTTTTATTCCACTGCGATGTTTTGAGAAAACTGTTATTTATTCATGCTTGGTGATTTATCGAAGAAGTAATATCTAGATTCTTGATATGCTAGTATCATTAACGTAATTTATCGTTTTTTAATCAAATACTAAATCAAATTAATGAGTGTCATACCCTAATTTTGGACCTAAAAATACGTGCTCAAAATGTTTTCATCTCTGATATGATCTTAGACCTTTAAAGGATTGCCAATTTGCTAATGTTTTACACTAATATTTTACTCTGCTTTATCTGCATATTTCTACTGTCTATGTTTAAAAACATTTTCAATTATGACTCTGTCCATGTTTTCTTGCATTTCAAGCCATCCAAAAGGTTTTTCTTGCATTCCAAGTCATTTGAATTTGTCTCTGATCAATTGCAAATTTCTCTGCACATTATTTCAAGTTTATTTGCAAAAATCAGGGGAAAGGGCATTTTAGTCATTTCCTGCATTCAAACTCATTTTCTCCTGAAATTTGTCCCTGAGTCTTTTCAATTGGTTTGTATAAGTCCCTGTTTCAATTCCATGTTAAAATCCATTTCAAAAATTACATTTGAGTCATTTTGAGTCAGTTTAGCCCCTAGGGGCATTTTAGTCATTTCCTGTGTTAAAATTTCTTTTAATCTTTGAAAATTGTCTCTGAGTCTTTTCATTTAGTTTGTATAAACTCTTGCCTCAATTCCATGTTAAAATCCATTTCAAAAATTGCATTTGAGTCAGTTTAGTCCCTAGGGGCATTTTGGTCATTTCACACAAAATTTTGACAGAGAGAGGTTACTTTGAAGTACCTCATTTGTGTAGTTGGTTCATTTTAGTCCTTTTTGTGTTTTTTATTGGTTTCACTTTACGTTATTTCCAATTTACATTTTTTACCAAATTTTTATTATTATTTGCATATTAGTCCCTATTTTCTTTTATATTCATTTCAGTCCTTTGTGTTATTTTTCTTTTAGTCCTTCAATTTCTGTAAATTGCATTTCAGTCCTTTAGCTCATTTTGCAGTCCAGTCCTTTAGTTTCAATATTGCAGAATGGTCCTTCAAATTCCAAAAATTGCAAAAGGGTCCTTAAGTCCCAAACTCAGCAAGGCCGAGTTAGTTACAGGTCCAAGCACAGGTGTCAAGTTCCTATTGGTCCAGTGGTACACATGGCAGCTTATAAATAGCTACAACAGTGCAATTCCAATCATTGAATGCCAACTCACGCAAACACCAATTCCAATTCTCTCTCCAGAAAACAGAATCAACCACAAAAATTCCAAGAACACAAAGAACATTATCAAACCCTAGAATTCCAGAAGATCGAATTCGTCATCAATTCAACGAATTCATTGTGATTCTCAGAGATTCGAGCTTGAATCGTCATCATCGAATCACTTTCTCTACAATTCAAGTCCAAATTCGCCGTAAAAGCAGCAAATCTGAACGATCACAGAGAGAGATTTTGAGGTGAGAAGAAGAGGGATCGAAGCTAGGCTTGAACCGGAGAAGAAGAAGAAGCTCACCGATCTATTTTCGGTTTCCAGAGACAACAAATCAAACACCAGAAGAATCAGAAGCAGTTACGAAGTTCTGTAGTGAAATCTCTGTTCGAATCTCCGATTAAGACAGGTAACATCACAAACCTTCTCTTCTTTTCTTTCAAAACATCAACGAAGGCGCGTGAGTGTGTCTAATCAACGAAACGATGTAGATCGGTGAACTTTAAGAAAGTTTCTTTTGAAAAGTTTTAAGATCTAAAAAAGAGTTTGAAAACCTTAAAGTTTTTCCCCGATCTACAACGTTTCAGTGCTTGCATGTGATTTCTGGCTTTGGATTTGTGTTTAGGAGGAAAAATATAATAGATTAGGGTTTGTTTCGTTTAAATCGGTGAAAGTTTCAACCTCGCCGGAATCTGGATCTGATGAAGATTTCGGCGGAATCATGAAGATTCCGGCCGATCTTCATCTTCTCTGGCCAGTTTCTTCCAGAAACCGGTGGGAAGAGGAGAGCTAGAGTGAGAGATAGAACCTTAGAGAGAGAAACGAAGGGAGGAAATGATTTGAACCGGTCCTCCTAGGCATTTATAGGCAGTTAAACCGGACCGGTCTAGCACCGGTCCATTCCCCTTGTGTCCTGGCCGTTGGATCCAGGTTTGATCCATCTGGATCAATCCTACGGCTCCTGTAACTTCCTGTGATCCGGATCCGTTAGATTTTGGGCCTGGGCTTATTTCTTTACTGGATTTCGTTCTTTCCTCTATTTTCTTGCTGGTTGCACCATGTTTCTTGCTTTCTACACCCCTGCCATGCCTAAAATGTTTTTAGGAAATTCTCTAAAAATTTATAGAGACTTCTTGATATTTTTGTGATGTTCTTGTGTTGATTTTGCACTGAAAAACTTTATAAAAAATATTGACACATTTTCTTGTTTTAATTCTTGAATTTTATGTTAAAAAGCTTGTGAAAATGTGCATAATTTTGATTCCAATCCTTGATATATGTTTGTGATTTGTGATATGTGAATTTGTGATGAGTTTATCTCTATTTTGATGTGTTTTTACTACTTGTGAATGTGTTATTGTGAGTTACTTGTTTTACAAGTCATGTTAATACTTGTTTTTGTGAGAAATGAATGTAAGATAGGTCAAAATGCATTCATGATTGTATGGATTGATACTTTCCTCTATTCCTCATTGATAAAACTGAAATGAATCCTTTGAAAATTTATTGAAATATGAGGATTAGGAGCCAAGTGTTGACCTTGCTCTTGTGTGATGAAATTTTAGATACATTTTACCCTTGTTATGATGTGTTTTTGTGATAATATTTTCTACCTTTGGTCACATTGTTTCTACTTGCTTTATCTTTACCATATTACACCTTATGCTACTAACAATTTCATCATGTTTCATTCATCCATAAGCATCTCATCCTCCATCTTATATTCTTAGCTTTTATTTCTAGCACTTTAAATTTTGCCAAAGACTTAGTATGTATAATCTAGGTTTTTTGTACGATTTCAAGTAAAGACGGTTATGTGGATACTATAGGATACTATAGTCGTTATGGGTGCCTAACACCTTCCCATAACGAAAACAACTCCCGAACCTCGATTCTCAAGGGTTTTTCTTATTTTTCCCTTCCCAAGAAAAAATGAGATATCAAAGGTTAAAAAGGTTCAAACTTAATCAATGTTTGACACCCGAAAACCAAGATATAACAATGAGTAAGATCAAAGAAATACACAGAGTATGCTTTGGGGGGGGGGGGGGGGGGTACAATATCCTTCCAAACATTATTGGACTCAACATGATCTATTTCGGCCATACAGTGGGCCACTTGGTTGCCTAATCTAGGAGTGAAAAGATAAGTATAACTGGTGAAGTAATTACTGGTCCTTCAAATTTCCTGTAAAATTGAGCCTAGATAAGATCTATCCACATCATTTCTCTGCTTCAACTTGTTAATAACACTTTCACAATCGCTTTCGAAGATCAGATTTTGAAGTCCACACTCCAAAGCAAGTTGCATACCAGCGGAAATAACATAGGCTTCAGCTGTAACTGCACTGTCGAAGCCATTTCTTCCCCACGAAGCTGAGGCTACCACTAAACCTTAAGAATTCATGATTATACTTCCCAGACCCCAACTACCTGTTACTTGAAGATTAGCATCAACTCACTAGTAACTTAGTAAAAATAATTATTCTCACTACAACACCAAAAATAACATTCTTAGTAAAATTACTAAGTTACCCTTACTCGCCAAATGACCAAAATACCACATAAGTTTAAAAATGACTAAAATACCCTAATATGTAAAAAAAATCTGAAGGTGAGAAAAACACAAGAAGGGGGGTTGAATTGTGTTTTTAAAAATTCTTCGTTTCTCTAAATAACTGAATACACTGATCAGAAGCTAAGTGAGACAGCTTCTGAAGTGATGATCAGAATCTAAATGCAGCGGAATAAAACAGAGATAGAGAAGAAGAACGACACAAAGCAATTATACTGGTTCCTTCCACAATCCGGAAGTAGTCCAGTCCCCCTTGCACTTCCAAGGAGATTTCACTATGAGTAATATCTGATTACAAATGCTCAAGCACACAAGCAAGAGACTTCCAATGCTCAAGCACACAAGCAAGAGACTTCCTTTGCTCAAGAACACAATCAAGAGACTTCCTGCTCAAGCACAACTGCAAGAGACTTCCTAACTAAACAAAATTACACAGAAAATTGTTTAAGGTTGAACACTTGATATACAATCAGAGGTGCTCACAATACAAATCAGATACAGACTCAATGGACTTAAGAATTTCTAAGATATGACTTTGAGACACAGAAATTCTAAGTGAATGCAGAACAATTTCAGCAGAGGTTTGGTACTTGTGAAAATCTTGTGAGTCTTTCGTTCAGCGTTCTTGCATTACCAATTCTCTAGGTCTTCACTCCTTTATATAGAGGTGTGAAAGAGACGTTGTGAAATTGCCAGCACACCAAAGAGTCGTTGTTGAAGCTTGATCTTTCACCAATGATCCTTTGCCTGATTTGGTTGTTGTCCTATGAAGAACAAATTTGAAATCCATTCCTTATCCAAAGGAACATCTATGCAGGCGAGACCGTATTCTGGAGCTGTTTTCTTGTCTTGAAGTGCAGACACAAAACAGAGTAGTGGAGAACGTGGTTGTACAATTCGTACAAAGTACAATGTCAACGCTTTCGTCCAAATTGCAAACACACACCTTCAAACACCTTTGAAATGACCGTTGCAAGCTTCACTAATCCTTTGTTTGTGTTTTCGAATCCAATAGACAGCTTTTGCATTGATGATTCTTCAATTCTTGATTCTTTGCAAATCCAGTTGATATTCAGCTTCTGGTGAAATGGCTTCTGATGAGGCAGCTTCTGATGATGCAGCTTCTGATGATGCAGCTTCTGATGAGATGACTTCTGCAGCTTCTGATGATGCAGCTTCTGATGATGTGACTTCTGGACCTCTTGTCTTCAGGAGCACTATTCTTCAGGAGCAGCTTGACTTCAGGAGCGCTTTTTCTTCAGGAGCAAGTTGCCTTCAGGAGCGTCCAAGCTTCAAATTTTTGTTGTTTCCATAGCTCTTTATTTGCTCATTCAGAACCAATGATGATGTAACTTTATAATTATGGTCCTGTACACTTGAACAAATATTAGCTAATCCAATTTACAATTTTTAATACCTTGTTATCATCAAAACTCTTTAAGGTTTATTGTTAAACACATTTTGTTCCAACAATCTCCCCCTTTTTGATGATGACAAACAAAAGTATTTAAAATTGATCAATTGTTGTTAATCTAATTAACAAGTTGACTTTGGGGTTCTGAGGTTTGTAAGCTCAGAATCTGAGGTTTGTAAGCTCAAACTCCCCCTGAGTCTGATAGTCTTTAAGGTGAGGTTTGTAAGCTCCCCCTAAGTTCTATCCAGGTTAATTAAATTCATTTTGCGCAATAATTATTATCAGAGCTTAAAAGCAAAATTGAATCATTGAAAGATTTTACTTATAGATAAGAAGAATGGTTCAATTAACTTTACTTGAATTTTGATACTCCTTCGTTCATTCATAGCTTATACCAATAAGGTAAAAAGATAGAAGTTTTTCAAAAATTTCAAATGCCATTAATGGGGCTCAGAGCCTTTAAATACTTGTCACATATACTCCCCCTTTTGTCATTATCAAAAAAAATTAAAATAAATCTAAGCACAAAAGACAAAAAGATATGAGAAAAAAAAAAAACTCAAACGTGAGAGAGTATACTAAGCAATGAACTAAATAAATCAGAGCAAAAATCATGTATATTCAATTGTCAGAAGCAGCTAAACAGTCAGAATCAGTAAGCATTCAGAAGCAAAGAGAATTAAAACAGAATGGTTTCAGAAGCAAGGACTAGGAATTCAAAACAAACAACAAACAAAAAGAAAAACACAAGGGTGTGCAACTAAGTGTTGGTTTGATGTTGTTTCTTCATCTCCTCCATTTCTTCAATCTTCTTCTGCAACAGTTCTTCAAGCTGTTGTTGCCTCTGGAGAAGAGCCTGTTCCCTTTCCTTAGCTTCTTGCTGCTGCTGTGCCATCTGTTTCTTCAGAAGCTTACACAACCTTGCTTCTCTGGTCAAGTAATCCGTTTCTAAGAAGAAAGGCTGGTTTGCCAGGAGCAGTGTAGAACTTCTTACTCTGAGACTCTGATTCAGATGCTCCATTAACTTCCTGACAGAAGCTTCCTTGCTTCTGATGCACTTAGCCCTTAAGCTTTCAATTAGCTCAGTTGCCCGGTTCTGAAGTGATGCCCAGGAGTCTTCATATGCACTTGTGAGATCAATTGTCCTTCGTTGATCCACAAGATTAAGCAATTGACTAAGGATTGTTAGAAGCTCAGAATTGATATATCCAGATTCCAGGATGTTTGTGGGTGGATGTTCAAGGATTTCAAGATCAGAATCACTGATTTCTAAGTCTTGAATAGGGTTAGGAACTGGAATGGTAAGGTGTGTTTGTGTGTTAGAAGATGAGGGCTGGTCAGAATCAATGTGTGTGGTGGAGGTTGAGGCTTGAACATTGACTAGAGAGATGTCAACATCCATGGGAGTTGGTTCAGGAGAGTGTTCAGGTAAAGGTTGAAATTCAGTTTCAGATGGTGGTTGTTGTGGTGAAGTTGATGTTTGAGTGTTGAGTTGGGGGTCAATGGTAGCTGTTGGTGATTGTGGGGGTGTTGTGGGTTTTTGTGGTTCAGGTGTTTGTTGATGGGGGTTTTCTGAAACAACGTTTTCAGAAGCAGCTGCTTCTGGAGTTGCTTCAGAGGCTTTTTCTGAGGTGGATTTGTCTATGGGTAACTCACCTGAGTAATGGAGAGCAAGATTGTCTAAGACAGAAGTGTCTTCCATTGGTTCAGGTACAGATGTTGAAGAAGGTGAAATGGGGATAGAGGTGACTGGAATCTGAATTACCTGATCTGCAGGGCCAGCTTCAGAAGTGATCTCTTGTGGATCAGCAGCTTGAGGAACTACTTCTGAAGTTCCCTCTTCTGGAGCATTTTCAAACATGAGCATCATATCGTCTTCCTCATTGTCTTCAGTGGGCTTACCAGCAATGGCTCTTACTTCAGCCAATTTATCTTTGTAGAACCTATCACAATCTTCCAATCCCAAGGCCTTGAGCTTTTCATCTCTTTGATGAGTGTATTGTGCTTTTAGATCCTTTTTGTCTGCAATAAGTTCAGAAGCACGTTCATCTGCCATCCTTTTCCTTATTGGAGTCATCTCAACCATAGGACTCACAAGTTGAAGGGGAGCCTTCTTCTTCTTCATCTTGGGATCAGCCTCTTCTTTTTCCATTTCTTCAAGAGCTTCCTCCAGCTGCTCTTGAGTGATTACCAAGTCTGCCTTACCTTTTCTTCTCTTCTGAGGAATAGAAGCAGCACCAATCTTCTGCATCTTTCCTTTATCCTTGATAGAAACAGGTTTAGCTTCAGACTTAGCAGCTTTAGCAATAGCAGCTTCTGACTCAGTACTAGTTCTGGCCTTCTTTCCTTTAGTAGGAGCAGCATCAGATTCAGAACTAGTTCTGGCCCTTTTCCCTTTAGGTGCATCAGAAACAGCAGCTTCTGACACAGCAACTGCTTTGGCCTTCTTGCCTTTTCCTTTAGCAAGAGCAGCTGCCTCCTGAGACCTCGCATCTTCCTCCAAGACGTACTCAGCTACTAATCTAGCTAAGTGTTCAGGATTACTTTCCTTAACTATGGAAGGAAAGTCTCTGATAATCTCAGATTCTTCTGTGGTCAACTCCAACCATTTCTCATCTTTAGGAGCTTCTTTGAAGAACTTCATAGAGTGTAAGCTCCTGCTACTGATAGTCCTTTCAGCAGTAGAGACTTTGAAACATTTATCAGAAGCACTCCTTGTCCTTTTTAAGAACTCCAGCACCCTTCCTTGATGAAAGATTTCAGACAGCAATCTTCCATAGGGTACTTGTTTTCTTTCTCTTGTAATGCTTTCGTTTATGGCCCAGCAGAGATGATCCATTACATATCTTGGGAAGTTTATCTTTTCCAAAATAGCCATGAAGTAAATTGCTAGCTTCTGTTGATTGTTGGGTTGGTCAGATCCTCCTGCTCTTTGAAAGAAGCAATCATTACTGAACTTCACCAACATCCTGTTGTGAATCTCCATTTCAGAAGGCTTTGCATCCTTCTTCCCACCCAAAAGAGTGTTGTAGTAACCTTGTAGCAGGACATCTTCCTTCCTGACTATTTCTTGGAATCTTCCCTCTGCATGCCTTCTACAAGCTTTAGCTATAACTTCCTCAGTGATGGTTATAGGAATGCCCATCACTTCAGACCTTATTTCTAAGCTGTCAAATGATGTAGGATTCATATCCATGACCATTTTCCCTTTCTTTGACCCAGCTTGTTTGCTTACAACTTTTGCAGGCTTTTCATTGTACACTTCAGCTTTTAACCAAAAGTCCTTGACCAAATTCACATATGTTGGCCCATTTAGCATTCTGAAATACTCAGACAGCTCCTGTGTTTCTATTAAACCTTCCATGTTTACTTCGTACTTCTTGAGTGAAGTAAAATCCACTGGTGACTCTATTTGGACTATCAAGGATTCCCATGGAATATCCATAGTCTTTTCTTTGTAGAAGGACCCAGATTCTGATACGCTTTGCTTGTTTGAAGTAGATTCTGAAACTTTTGAGCTTGATGATGCCATTTGATGATTGACGAAGATTTGAAGAAGATGAAGATTTTTAGGGTTCTAAGGTTGAGAGAATGCGCTTACTTCGCAAACGGTTTGAGAGCAAATGTGTTTGTTGTGAGTGAGTAGTGTGTGAATTGACAAAGTGTTAAAAGTAAAACGATTGCAATTCAAAAGAGACAAACAAACATAACATTAATGACAAAATTGGGGGCGCGTGAAAAGTACTTTCAAAGCTTTTAAATCATCATTGCCCTTTTAGTTATACACCAACACATACAGGCCACGTAAGAAGTTCACAGAGTAACTACCAAGTTAGTGGGCCAGAAGTTACTTTAACAAGTAACTCCCAACGTTTCCACTTATTCAACTATTCAGAAGCAACAAATCCAGCTTCTGGACTTCAGATGCTGATGTCATCATCAGAAGCGAGTTTTCCTCAGAACCTCAATAAAGAGCTTCTGATGGACTACTGCTTCTGAACTAACTTCAGAACCTAAAATCCTATTCAGGAGCAAGCAAACATTTAATCAGACACGAAGTGCATGTTCAAATTTTTCTTTATAAAATCAAATCTTTCAACAGTTAAAGGCTTAGTAAATATATCAGCCCATTGATTTTCAGTATCAATGAATTGTATATCTAAAATTCCTTTTTGAACATAATCTCTGATAAAATGGTGTTTGATTTCAATGTGCTTAGCTCTTGAATGCAAAATTGGATTTTTAGACAAACAAATAGCAGCAGTATTATCACAATAAATGGGAATACTGTTAGCAGTTATCTGATAATCTTCCAACTGATGTTTCATCCAAAGTAGTTGTGTACAACAACTTGCAGCTGAAATGTATTCTGCTTCTGCTGTAGACATAGCAATAGTTGTTTGTCTTTTGCTAGCCCAGGATATAAGATTATCACCCAGAAATTGACAATTGCCACTGGTTGATTTTCTTTCAATCCTATCACCAGCATAATCAGCATCACAGAATCCAATTAGCTTATAATCTAAGGATTTCCTATAAAGGAGTCCAAGATTAGTTGTTCCCTTCAAATACCTGAAGATTCTCTTGACAGCAGTCATATGAGATTCTCTAGGATCTGATTGGAATCTTGCACACAAGCATACACTGAATAAAATATCTGGCCTAGATGCAGTGAGGTATAACAAAGAACCAATCATACCTCTATACAGCTTCTGATCTACTTTAGCTCCTTCATCTTCTTTGCTCAGGTTGCACGTAGGATGCATTGGAGTGTTCATCACTTTACAATCTTCAAGTTTGAACTTCTTCAGAAGCTCCTTTGTGTACTTTGATTGATGAACATAGACTCCATCTTTGCATTGATTGATTTGAATGCCAAGGAAGAACTTCAGCTCTCCCATCATGCTCATTTCAAATTCATCCTGCATTAACTCAGAAAATTCCTTGCAAAGAAATGCATTAGTAGAACCAAATATTATATCATCAACATATATTTGCACAACAAGAATATCTTTCCCAAGGGTCCTTCTGAAGAGTGTAGTGTCAACCTGTCCTCTCTTAAAATCATTTTTGATTAAGAAATTACTTAGTCTATCATACCAAGCTCTGGGAGCTTGTTTCAAGCCATATAGTGATTTCTTCAGTTTAAAAACATGGTCAGGATATTTAATATCCTCAAATCCAGGAGGTTGCTTAACATACACTTCTTCTTCTATGACACCATTGAGAAATGCACTCTTGACATCCATCTGATATAATATTATGCCATGATTAACTGCATAGGAAAGAAGTAACCTGATTGCTTCCAATCTTGCAACTGGAGCAAACGTTTCAGTGTAATCAATGCCTTCTTGTTGACTATACCCTTGTGCAACAAGTCTGGCTTTGTTTCTTGTTACTTCACCTTGCTCATTCAGCTTGTTTCTGAATACCCATTTTGTTCCAATAATGTTCTTGTGCTGAGGTTTGGGTACCAGATCCCACACATCATTTCTTTGAAATTGATTCAACTCTTCTTGCATAGCTAGGATCCATCCATCATCTGAAAGTGCTTCATCAACTGTTGTAGGTTCAATCATTGAGATTAGTCCAATCATTGACTCTTCTTGTCTGAAATGTGATCTTGTTCTTCTTGGACTATCTTTGTTTCCAATGATTAGCTCCTCAGGATGTGAAGACTTGTGTTTGAATGTGTTTCTGGGAGGATCTTCTTGATGTGAGCCATCTTGTGCTTCATCAGAAGCAGTTTCATCTTGCGCTTCTGATGTGGGTTCAGCTTCTGGACTATCTTCAGACTCAGCTATCTGATCAGGTTCTGGAGTAGCTTCAGGAACCTGTATCTCTGCAAAACTTTCACCCTGCTTTGAAGTTTTATCTTCAAGCTCCTTGTCATCAAATTTAACGTGCATAGATTCTTCAACACAGAGTGTTTCTGAATTATACACTCTGTATGCCTTTGACCTTTCAGAGTAACCTAAAAAGATTCCTCTTTGGGCCTTGGCATCAAATTTCTTTAGGTAGAGCTTGTTGTTCAGAATGTAACAAGTACATCCAAATTGATGAAAGTAAGAGATACTGGGTTTTCTTCCTTTAAAGAGTTCATATGCTGTTTTCTCCAAAATAGGTCTAATATAGATCCTGTTTTGAACATAGCATGCTGTATTCACTGCTTCTGCCCAAAAATGTTTTGGTAAATTGTTTTCATGAATCATGGTTCTGGCCATTTCTTGTAAAGTTCTATTCTTTCTCTCTACAACTCCATTTTGTTGTGGTGTTCTAGGAGAAGAGAATTCATGGAAAATTCCATGTTTTTCACAAAAAGCTTCAAATGGCTCATTTTCAAATTCTCCACCATGATCACTTCTGACTTTCAAAATTTTTGATTCTTTTTCAGATTGAATTTGAGTGCAGAAGCTACTGAATACATCACACGCAACATCTTTACTCTTTATGAATTTCACCCAAGTCCATCTGCTGTAATCATCAACAATGACTAATCCATATCTACTTCCATATAAGGATGCAGTACTCACTGGTCCAAATAAATCAATATGGAGTAATTCTAAAGGTCTTGAGGTTGAGACAATGTCTTTGGTTTTAAAAGATGATTTCACAATTTTCCCTCTCTGACATGCACCACAAAGTGCATCTGAATGATAGTCAATGTCTGGTAGCCCTTTCACAAGTTGTAACTTACTAAGCTTAGAGATTAACCTCCAGTTAGCATGTCCCAACCTTCTGTGCCACATCCATTTCTTATCATTCACTGATAGTAGGCAGATCACCTTCTGATCAGCCAGTTCAGAAAAATTGATTTTATAGACATTGTCAACTCTCTTTCCCTTGAACACAATGGATTTGTCTTTCTTGTTGATTACTGTACAGTTGGGTTTTTCAAAAAGCACATCATAACCATTATCACAAAATTGACTTATGCTCAAAAGGTTATGTTCAAGACCATCTACCAACCATACATTATTAATTGAGGTAGAGGAATTACCAATAGTTCCTGTACCTATGATCCTGCCTGACTGGTTGCCTCCAAATTTCACATTTCCTCCCTCTTTCATTGTTAGGCTGAGGAACATGGACTTGTCTCCTGTCATGTGTCTTGAGCAACCGCTGTCTAGGTACCATGATCTTTGCTTTGGCACTGCTCTTAGACATACCTGCATTATTGACATTTTTAGATTTAGGTACCCATTGTTCTATGGGTCCTGGAAGGTTAGTACTTAAGGCTTTACTCTTCACTTCTTGTACCTTGTGCTGTGAGTTGGGTTGCTTCTGATTAGCCATCACCTTAGGTTTTGGTACTTCAGAAGCAGTAACTGTCTTCTTCTGAAACTTAGACTTCAGAACCCCAGATTTTGGTTTCACCAGACTCTGAGGAATAGGTTCTGATCTTTTCAGGATCCTAACCTTTGAAGTTTTGGAATCAGATTTGATCATAGCCTTTGACTTAGAGTTCTTTGGCTTTGAAGTAATCTTAGCCTTAGAACTAGAAGCTTCAGGTTCTGATTGAACAACAGTTTCCAACTCAGCCCCTTCTGGTACAAAGAATGTTTTCAGACCTTCCTTGATGCATTCACAACAAGACTTTAGATTGGTTTTCTCCAGTTTCACTTCTGGAAAGCCAATTCCTCTGCCATTGTTCTTGTAAATGCTATAAATCATAGAAGCCACTCTGCTTCTGTCAATGCCAGATATAATGAAGTCTTCAAGAGCAATTTCATGATTACTTAAAGGTTTTTCATTACACTTTTCTTGTAGCTTCTGACATAAGAACCTGAGCTGGTCTTCATATGTTTTACACATGAAGTCAAAGCCCCTAAGTCCCTGTTCAGAAGCTTTCAGATCCAATAGAGTTGATTTTTGCTGTTGTACCAAATCAGCATATTTTTCTTTTAAATCCTTCAACTCATTGGTTCTTACTTCAAAATGTGTAAGAAGTTCTTTAAGTGACTCAACAAGTTCATCTCTGGGAATTTTGGAATATACCTCATTTTCATCTTCTGAGTCTGAATCTGATCCAGCTTCTGAAGTTGCTGTTGCTACCAACCCAACAGCTACCTTTGCATCTTCATCAGCTTCCTCTTTATCAGATCCAGATTCACTACCCAAATCATCCCAGGTTGCCATTAAACTCTGCTTAATCTGCTTCTTGAGTTTGCTTGGTTTGAAGGTAGACCTCTTTGACTTGTCCTTTGACTTTTCTCTTTGAAGATCAGGGCATTCAGCAATGAAGTGACCTGGCTTCTTACAGTTGAAGCATCCCTTCTGATCTTCTTTCCTTGAGCTTCTGGAGTTACCCCTTCTGGAGAGAAACTTTCTATTCTTCTTGGCCAGATATTGAAGTCTGTTTGAGAGCATGGCCATTTCAGCGGCATCTGGTTCAGAGTCTGAACTTGACTGTTCTTCCTCTTCAGATTCAACCACTTTGAGAGCTTTTGATGACTTGCCTTTGGATGGAAGAGCTATTGATTTACTCTTCTTAGTATACTCATGTTCATTAA
Organism: Medicago sativa; assembly: GCF_051527215.1. Lineage (NCBI taxonomy): Eukaryota > Viridiplantae > Streptophyta > Magnoliopsida > Fabales > Fabaceae > Medicago > Medicago sativa. The sequence goes on along the minus strand of NC_140751.1, from coordinate 69,162,014 downwards.
GACTTAACTCATGAACTTTGAGAGAACTAACAAGATCTTCGACACTTAAAGTGTTTAAATCTTTAGCTTCCTCAATGGCAGTCACTTTTGGTCTCCATCTGGCGGGTAAGCTTCTGAGTATCTTGCTTACATGATCAGAAGCAACATAGCTCTTCTTTAGAATCTGTAGACCAGAAACTAAGGTTTGAAACCTTGAGTACATCTCCTCAATAGTTTCATCATCCTTCATTTTGAATAACTCATACTGATGTACAAGCAGGAGAGCCTTTGCTTCTTTGACCTTCTTGCTCCCTTCATAATTTGAACAGAGAGAAGCAAACATAGCTTTAGCAGTGGATTTGTCACTCATCTTCATGTATTCTGCTTTGGGTATGGCAGTGACAAGAGCTCCTCTGATAATATGATGCTTCTTGTAAAGTTTCCTCAGTTCTGGAGTATGTTTCTTTCTATCCACAGCAGCTCCTTCTTCATCAAGGACTAAACCACCAACGCCGTCTTCCAGAATATCCCACAATTCTTCATCTAGGCTCATGATGTAACTGTAAAAATTGGTCTTCCACCAAGAGAACTCTTCAGCATCTCCATTGAACTTTGGAACTTTTCCAACACTGGTTTTCTTACTATCACTATAATCATGTGAGACATTTTTATAGCTAGTATCACCATCAGGAGGAGGAGTAGTCATGTTTTTCTCAGATCTTTGACTGTTGCACGGTTAAGTGATACACAACAGACCAAGGCTCTAGATACCAATTGAAGGTGAGAAAAACACAAGAAGGGGGGTTGAATTGTGTTTTTAAAAATTCTTCGTTTCTCTAAATAACTGAATACACTGATCAGAAGCTAAGTGAGACAGCTTCTGAAGTGATGATCAGAATCTAAATGCAGCGGAATAAAACAGAGATAGAGAAGAAGAACGACACAAAGCAATTATACTGGTTCCTTCCACAATCCGGAAGTAGTCCAGTCCCCCTTGCACTTCCAAGGAGATTTCACTATGAGTAATATCTGATTACAAATGCTCAAGCACACAAGCAAGAGACTTCCAATGCTCAAGCACACAAGCAAGAGACTTCCTTTGCTCAAGAACACAATCAAGAGACTTCCTGCTCAAGCACAACTGCAAGAGACTTCCTAACTAAACAAAATTACACAGAAAATTGTTTAAGGTTGAACACTTGATATACAATCAGAGGTGCTCACAATACAAATCAGATACAGACTCAATGGACTTAAGAATTTCTAAGATATGACTTTGAGACACAGAAATTCTAAGTGAATGCAGAACAATTTCAGCAGAGGTTTGGTACTTGTGAAAATCTTGTGAGTCTTTCGTTCAGCGTTCTTGCATTACCAATTCTCTAGGTCTTCACTCCTTTATATAGAGGTGTGAAAGAGACGTTGTGAAATTGCCAGCACACCAAAGAGTCGTTGTTGAAGCTTGATCTTTCACCAATGATCCTTTGCCTGATTTGGTTGTTGTCCTATGAAGAACAAATTTGAAATCCATTCCTTATCCAAAGGAACATCTATGCAGGCGAGACCGTATTCTGGAGCTGTTTTCTTGTCTTGAAGTGCAGACACAAAACAGAGTAGTGGAGAACGTGGTTGTACAATTCGTACAAAGTACAATGTCAACGCTTTCGTCCAAATTGCAAACACACACCTTCAAACACCTTTGAAATGACCGTTGCAAGCTCCACTAATCCTTTGTTTGTGTTTTCGAATCCAATAGACAGCTTTTGCATTGATGATTCTTCAATTCTTGATTCTTTGCAAATCCAGTTGATATTCAGCTTCTGGTGAAATGGCTTCTGATGAGGCAGCTTCTGATGATGCAGCTTCTGATGATGCAGCTTCTGATGAGATGACTTCTGCAGCTTCTGATGATGCAGCTTCTGATGATGTGACTTCTGGACCTCTTGTCTTCAGGAGCACTATTCTTCAGGAGCAGCTTGACTTCAGGAGCGCTTTTTCTTCAGGAGCAAGTTGCCTTCAGGAGCGTCCAAGCTTCAAATTTTTGTTGTTTCCATAGCTCTTTATTTGCTCATTCAGAACCAATGATGATGTAACTTTATAATTATGGTCCTGTACACTTGAACAAATATTAGCTAATCCAATTTACAATTTTTAATACCTTGTTATCATCAAAACTCTTTAAGGTTTATTGTTAAACACATTTTGTTCCAACAAAATCCACTAATCCCAAATGAAATCCACACAAAGACAATTAATCATACATAAACACATATAATAAATAATTAAAATAATTATAGCTAAAAATGGGCTGTTACACATATGTCATGAGATTCCTGGTTGATCTCGCAAGTTAATTTTTGTTAACCAGCGGTTGTTCACTAGAAATCACTGTAAATGTTGACTTTTGGTTGACCTTTCTTCAGATCTTCTACCATAGTCTTTTAAGCTTCTCTTGTGCTTATGATACTTTAATACATGTTCAATTCTTGATGGATATATTGTATGATCTTGCACACTTGAACAAATATTAGTATCCAAATTTTCTTCAATACTTTGTTATCATCAAAATCTTAGAGGAATTATACAAACCACTTCTGTTCCAACATGTGTGTGTGCGTGTGTTGGGCGGGGGGGATAAGAACAAATCATAACTGGTAGATCATTTAAGGTAGTGTTAAATGAGTTTTTTAATTAGTATAAATATATTTTTTTTATTTAAAGTCACTCTAAAAAATTCCATCTGCATATTTGGTCTTTTATGTTAAATTTTACTTGAAATCGTGCTTCCCGCCCTTTTGCTTGTCTTCGACATGAAACTGCTCTTTCAGCTTTACTTTGTCGAAATTCCAATTGTGCGCCTTAGGCTTGATGCTTTGTCAAAGCTTTTTCCATTTGTATATGAAAAGCACTTCGATTCTTGCAAAGTTAAAGGTCAAGCAAACGTCAACCATATTAAATGAGCCTGTGAAATTTACAGGCTAACACTAAGTTGTTGAGTTAAGATGTTAATTTGGTGATGTAGTATGATTTTATGACATGGCTACTTAAAGATGTTTTACTAAATGTTAGTGTGATGATGTTTTTATTCCACTGCGATGTTTTGAGAAAACTGTTATTTATTCATGCTTGATGATTTATCGAAGAAGTAATATCAAGATTCTTGATATGCTCGTATCATTAACGTAATTTATCATTTTTTTAATCAAATACTAAATCATATTAATGAGTAAGATCAAAGAAATACACAGAGTATGCTTGGGGGGGTACAATATCCTCCCAAACATTATTGGACTCAACATGAGCAATTTGGGCCATACAGTGGGCCACATGGTTGCCTAATCTAGGAGTAAAAAGATAAGTATAACTGGTGAAGTAATTACTGGTCCTTCAAATTTCTTGTAAAATTGAGCTTAGATAAGATCTATCCACATCATTTCTCTGCTTCAACTTGTTAATAACACTTTCACAATCGCTTCCGAAGATCAGATTTTGAAGTCCACACTCCAAAGCAAGTTGCATGCCAGCGTAAATAGCATAGGCTTCAGCTGTAACCGCACTGTCGAAGCCATTTCTTCCCCACGAAGCTGAAGCTACCGCTAAACCTTTTGAATTCCTGATTATACTTCCCAGACCCCAACGACCTGTTACTTGAATTGATTTTCACCTGGCCTTTTCCAGTTTGTTGCTTGACAGTTGTTGTTTCGGTTATGAGTTTGATGTTGCCCAGTACTGTGAGTAATCGGTGTAGAGTGCTTTGGCTGAAGCGAATTTGCTTGATGATAGGCTTGCAAGCTGGATTGCACTCTTTGGATGATATCTTCTTCTGGAATCGTAACATCTTCAAAGACAACTTGATTTTGCGCGTGCCAGATACTGTAGGCAAACGTAGCAATGTGTGAAATAATCCGAGTATCTTTTTTAGTTATCATTTCGTATAACCAATCCTCAAAGGGTCTTTCAGAGGACTTAGGAATTCTGATAGAAAGAAGAGATCCAAACCAAATTTTGCGAGTATTGGGACAAGGCAATTCACATCCCTTTTGTTAAGCTCCATTCTAACTGGAAGAGAATTATTAATAATGCGCCATAAAATAATTTTATATCTAGGTATTGTTGATAGGGCCCAAATTTTTCTTCAGATCTTCTACCATAGTCCTTTAAGTTTCTCTTATTCTTACGATAACTAAATACATGTTCAATTCTTGATGGATATATTGTATGATCTTGCACACTTGATGGATATACACCAAATAAATACCATACCGAAATAATCACATCAACTCACTAGTAACTTAGTAAAAATAATTATTCTCACTACAACACCAAAAATAACATTCTTAGTAAAATTACTAAGTTACCCTTAATCGCCAAATGACCAAAAATGACTAAAATACCCTTATATGCAAAAAAAATCCACTAATCCCAAATGAAATACACACAAAGACAATTAATCATACATAAACACATATAATAAATAATTAAAATAGTTATAGCTAAAAACTGGTTGTTACACATATGTCATGAGATTCCTGGTTGATCTCGCAAGTTAATTTTTGTTAACCAGCGGTTGTTCACCAGAAATCATTGTAAATGTTGACTTTTGGTTGACCTTTCTTCAGATCTTCTACCATAGTCTTTTAAGCTTCTCTTGTGCTTATGATACTTTAATACATGTTCAATTCTTGATGGATATATTATATGATCTTGCACACTTGAACAAATATTAGTATCCAAATTTTCTTCAATACTTTGTTATCATCAAAATCTTAGAGGAATTATACAAACCACTTCTGTTCCAACATGTGTGTGTGTGTGTGTGTGTGTGTGTGTGTGTGTGTGTGTGTGTGTTGGGCAGGGGGGATAAGAACAAATCATAACAGGTAGATCATTTAAGGTAGTGTTAAATGAGTTTTATAATTCGTATAAATATATTATTTTTATTTAAAGTCACCCTAAAAAATTCCATCTGCATATTTGGTCTTTTATGTTAAATTTTACACATGTGACAGTATACAAAGTGACTAAATATGATAAACATGGTTTTTTTGGGTTTGTTACAATTTAAAAGTCACAAATTACTTATAATTTTAATCAAAATCAAAACATACACATGTGTTCGTGTTTTTACTAGTAATAATAATAAACGAGGGGCATGTAGAGCGATTTCATTTCTCGAAAATCATTCCAACCAACCAAAGTTGAACAAGGCCCAAGCCCACCAAAAGTTCTAGTTACATTACACTAGCGTCCAGACAGGCACTCCCGTGCCCGTCTGTCCGCTTTTTCTACTGCGCTAACGTTGTCCGCTTTTTCTACTGCGCTAACGTATAAATTAATACATATTACGTCATACGCAAGTATAACTTATTTGACTATCCGCTCTTTTTTGTTTTGTTGTTGTGCTAATTTAACTACATATTTGGCTAATTTTCTTTTGTATAGTTTGATTAAAGTTTATTAACGATTTAGATATTACACAAATTATAGAAATAAAAATAGCTATAAAGTGATATATAGACAAATATACACCTTAAAATATGTAGTAGCTACACAAATGAAAATATATTGAGTGTCAAAAAAGGTTAATTATACTTTGAAATTATTCCTTATTGTGTGTCATAACTCATATAGCTTGAAATTACATGTAATCATCCCATCACAACTTGGCATTTTCATACCACCATGCGCTTCGTATTCATGTTCTTTGTACATTCTCTTAATAATTTCAAATATAATGTGCCTCCTTTATAAAGCTTGATTATACACTTTCCTCTTTGACTCAAAAAACCTACAATTCCTCAATACATAAATCAAAATTGGTTAATTTATCCAAGCAAGACAATTAAAAAAGAAGGTTATGATAATCTTGTAACTCAAATAATCGATGCCCTTAATTAGTTAAAAGTTACATAATTGATTCACTTCATTTGTTTTTTGTTTTGATAATATGCACTTCATTAGTTAAAAATGTAATAATTTATGCATTAGCTCATTGCCATTGTGAGATTTTTACTTTTCACATCACATTCTTTGAAATCAAAATATTAGATATACTTAACATAAGAATGGAGAGCGTCAATTATGAGTCTACAAAAGAAAGAGGAGAATAAAATTAACTGTAAAAACATAATAAGAATGGAGTCTAAATACAATTTTCAAATCTCTCTCTCTCTCTCTCTCTCTCTCCCCGATGACGGATCCTCCCCCCTATTCCCTCATCATTTTGTGCAACATCCGTGAGGGTCTGCAATTAGGTCGTAGTCAAAGTGTGGCCTCCATGGCTCACTCTTTTCATTCTCTTTTTCATTACTCCATTTTTCTCTCTTGTTCTTCTCTATCACTCTTTTGGTGTCGATGAAACTTTTTTTTCCTTTTCACATTGAACAAATCATAATAGAAAATAAATGAGACTATAACACGTATAATAAGCATCATTAAAAAATAGAGATGCAAAACTTACCGTAGAAGAATCTTTCATCATGTTGATTAATAACATAAGAGGACAAAAAATTAACACATATAGTCTTTATGATCTTCATCTTTTTTATCGATGTCTACAAATTAAAAGTTGTGAACAAAATAATTAAAAGAATGCTAGATGCAACAAACATAATACCATCTAAACAAAATGGAAAGAAAAAAAAATTGATTCAAGAAAAAAAGGTAAGAAAAGAATTACTTCCACCAATACACTTTAGGACTCAATAACCCCCCGTCAAGAACGTCTATCTCATTGGACTAAAATGTTTTCTAAGTACCGGCATCACATGTTTCAGTTTGTGAGAAATACTTAGATAACTACTTGCTAATTTGCTCTTTTAATTTAAGCAATTTGTCACCAATTTTCTTGATTTTCTTTCAGCAATTTCTGGTATAAGATATATTTTTTTCACATTCATGTATTTATTTTTTTGAAAAATCTCAATGAACATTGAAGTGGGTATCCCATTTTTTTTAATGGTAATTAACCGTCTTCCCCCTCTTTGTCTCATATGTTGTTGAAGAAAATGAAAGACAAAATAAAAGAGGAAGAATGTTCACCTCTCTCTATCAAATTGGAAATGATCAAATTATTAGAGAAAAAATAAATAAATAAACAAACAACATCAAGTATATATATATTTTTTTAGTAATAACGACATGTATATAATTCTACATTTAATGATAAGCTTGTCAATGTCCTTTTGTTCAACCTTAAAAGAAAGAAAGATTTATCCATTACCATGAAATTGTTGTTTGGAAAAGATTACCATGAAATTGTTGAAAACACATAAAAGCAAATTAAAAATGTAAAAAAAAAAAAACAAAACAAAATCAGTCACAAAGAAGATATAAAGAGAAATCAAGAGAGAAGATAAATATTCATTGCCGCTAAAATGATACAACGCTCGACTAACCACCGTCTCCTAGGTGAAAGATGGATATTCCAACAATCAAATTGCTTCTGCAACATTACCACTACCGCATGACAACCACATTTTCCGGTGGCAATTTCATGTTAATATGACATGTTAATCTCCTCATCTCCTAATCTTAACGGGTATTTTAATTCAAAGAGAAGTTACATGTTGATTTTTGACATATGATAACCAACTTCACTTCCACCTGTTTATTAAGGAGTAAACAACCATATGCATACTCGTTTAGAAGAATTTATAAATAAAAAAGTGCAAAAAAACTCTAAATATACATATTCCTGGAAAATTCCTCAACAAACATAGCATAATTCCCCATCAATTAACGTGCCAAACAATAATAACATAATAAATTAAATAAATGAAAGAAACAACTTTTGTTTTGAGAGGATGAAAGAAAAAACATATTGATACGTATCTTTCAACAAAAAAAATAACATAATGATACTTAATTTAAAATCAAGCCAAATTAATTACCACGACAGATGTTGTTGGCATTGGCTGTTAGCGCTCGGATTATGAGAAGAATATGCCAATCCATAGAAAACTATTAAACCGACAACAATATTGAGAAGAAAGGTAAATCGCTCAACTCCAATTTTTAATAGCAATTGTAGTGAGGCAACATCTACAGTAAACAAATTATAAGAAGTGGATGCAAAACAACATACAATTTAGAAAATAGATGAAGATTGACAAAAGGGAGTATACCAAAAAAGTGGAAACATATAACAAAAGAAGAATTTTGTATTGAAAACGTGAAGATCTAAAATGCCTTTCATATCTCTCCCTCTCTTTTCACGTCATCCTTCCCTTTTCTAGAAGTGATTTTGTTTTATTTCAACACCGCTCCTTCTAACACACACAAAAAAACCATAGTTACCAAATAAAATAAAGAGAAGTTTCTGTAACTGATGTTCAGTTTTGAAGGGGTAAAATGAAAATTTCAATTTAAAAGAAGGGTAAAATGGGAAAGAAAATAGGCTACACCAAAACAAAGTTTTCCCTTTATTTATAGGTATAGATTATAGATAACCCTAAAATCAAAATGGCATTGCAAACGCATTGTTTATCCTCCCTCCCTCTCTCTCCATCCGGCGGCCGCGAATTTCTTTCCGTGAAGTCAATTGAGACGGTTCGTTCCGATCCATCCGCTACCCGCTAGGCTTACAGCGTGCAAGGTATCCATCCAACTTGGCCTCCCATCATCTTCTTTCTTTCTGTATCATTTTTTTTTTAACTAGGATACATTTCTGGATTCTTAAAAACAGAAAAATATTTATTTATTTGTTATCTGGATTTTTTTTTCTTTTGCCTCTAATCAATGAATTTCATTTCAATTTCTTCTCTTTAATTTCATTCATTTTCTTGTACAATTCATCTTTGTCAGACAACAATGGTGGAGACACGAAGCCAACGTAAGAGGCAACGTAAGGACGACAGACAAATTCAAGACAGGCTCAGTGAATTGGCCGACTGTCTTCTCATTCACATACTCTCCTTTTTGAACGCCAAAGAGGCTGTTCAAACTTGCATTTTATCCAAAAGATGGATCAATCTCTGGAAGACTCTTTCCACTCTTACATTAAGTACTATGCAATTTAGTACCCTCGAAAGTTTCCAACAATTCATGTCTACGTTTTTGTCTCTCCGCGATCACTCAACTGATATCCACACTCTCTCTTTGCACAGAAGTCATTTTGTCAGTCATGACCTATATGTAAAGATTATAGAATACGCCTTTTCACACAATGTCCAACACTTTCGAATCAATTACGCTACTATTCAACACTTTCCATCATGCTTCTTCTCATCTCACACTTTGACTTCTCTCAGTCTTGCTGGTGTCAATTTTATGATTTTTCCTTGCTGGCAACAAATATTTACAGATTCTCGTTCTTTCAATTTCCCAGCATTAACCACCCTGTCTCTGAAGCACCTTGCCTTTTGTTGTAATGATGATGGTTGTGTCGACCCCTTTTCCGCATTTAACAAGTTGAATACTTTGATCATCGACCAATGTGTACTCATGGGTGATAATGCAAAAAAACTTCGCATTTCATGTACCAATCTTGTCAGGTTAACTATTCATATGTATTATTCCATGCGTCGTACAGATGCTCTTACCACCAAAACCGATTTCCAAATCTTTTTTGGAATCGAGTTAAATGCTCCAACACTTCATTCCCTTGTTTTGACTGGTCGTGATTATATTCCAAAACATTTTGGAAGCAAGACTCTTCTCTCTTCTATCAAACATCTAAATATTCATATTGCAGCTTCTATGATTTTGGTGGAGAACCAATCAACTCTATTCAACTGGCTGGCTTGGCTCTCTAATATCGAATCATTCACCCTCACTTTAGCTGCTCTTAGTGTACGTACTTTATATTCATAACATCAATGCTGCTTTTTATGTTGTAATTTTAAAATTTTACCAAGAATATGTATGTCTTGCAACTGATCCTAATACTTCCTGATTGCTTAGGTTCTTGTCCACCGCATTCATTATAATTCATTTAAGGATAAGTTCCCTTACTTGCATAACTTGAAGTTGTTGAAATTAGTGGTGTACAACCGTTTTGCGGTACCTACCGATGAGGTGGACTTTTTGCTTCAAAACTCACCCTCGGCAAAGGTTGGCTTCATCAAGAGGTAAAAGATGCATCCAACTACTTTTTAATGTTAGATATAGATTCTTTTGGTTTCATGCTTTCAGTGCAAAACCCTTATTCAGAGAAACAAACTTGTGTGTGTGTGCACAGTTGTATGCATGTTGATGTGCGCATCTTTTGAATCACACCAACTCTAAGTTTGATAATTAACTTCTATGCGCACAGAATCAAAAAGCTTATACAATTCTAATCATTTATTCTTACCATTCCACAATATAGAGAGGTAAAGTAAACACATCATGTTATAAATCACTTTATTTCATCATATTACTTTAGTTCTTGTGTAATTAAAACCAACTTTTCATGTTTGTTTGTGTAAATTGAATTTGGCTTCATAGGATATAGGATATAATAAGATTTGTCTAGAAAAGCGTAGTATGAAAGAGTAGCTTGATTGAATTAACTTAGACCTCCTAGATGCTCCACAACTTTGAGACATACTCTTGCTCCTTACTCCTAACTCGTGTTTGTGTGTCTTGACTCTCAAATCATTAGACTTGTGCACAAAATAAATCATATGTGCTTAAATTTTCTCAATATGTATGTAATATAACCGATGCCTTTTAATGAATAATTGCTCTCATGAATATATTTGGTTCATTTTGACTTGTGTTGGAAGGTCTCTTGGGCCGGAAAATGACGACTTATATTCTGATTTTTGTTTTTTCCTTGGATTCCAGCTCTGCTTGTTCATAGATCTTCATTGACTTTTTTTGTTTTATACTTTGTGCCTCTTTCTTATTCAGCTCCCCTTACTATTTTGATAGATAGAATTGAGTTCATGCAAGGCCCATACAAGTTCCTGGACTTGATTAACTTAACAGTGTGTGTTTTCAATTGTAACCAGTTCTATTCGAAGACCTACTGCATAGGTGAACACAGGCTGTTGGGTTGCAGAAAAACATGGTGAAGGATACAAGTTTTTCAAAGAATATTCAAGAACAGTTTTGCTTATTTTATACTTGCTAGACTTATTTAAGGTGTCATTTGATCCATTTAACCGAACCCACTTAGAGGGATATGGTTTGGCTGTTGTTGTACTTGCTAGACTTATTATTTTCTTGCTTCCTATTATTTTGTTTAATTTCATGTATTTTAACTTTCAGGGGATTCATATATATATATATTATTTATGAATGGTTCATGTGTATGATTTTTCTCTCTTTAAATTGGAGTATGACTATAGTGTCATGTGGGTCAGGTGGATTAGAAGGTCTCATATATCTTAATGACAAAATATCATGAAGTTCATTTCAGAATCTTCTAAAAAAATGTGGTAAATAAACATCAATGTAGGATGGATCTGTATGTTCTCAACCGAAGTTCTTCACTAGATTTTTTTGAAAATTGCTCTTCTCTGAAACCAATTTGCTCATTCTCACTTCAAACTTTTTAAAATAACTCTAACTTCAAACTTTTTAAAATAACTCTAACTTGAGTTAACTCACGCAGATATCTAATGGAGTTAGCATGACTTGACTTGGGTTGGTTTTAGGTAAGCTAAACCACAATTCTTGAGAGATGTTTTTTTAAGCCGCATTTTTTACAATATCCATCCTTGGCTATCATGACATTCATTTACCACATTCATTCATATAACATCTTCATTTTTTTAATTCCCAATCATTCACTATATTTTTTAAAAACATTCATTTGCTCGTTGATGAACATGTCTTAGAAATATCAAATTCATTTATTTCCAAAATAAATCTTCACTAAAAATTATAGAAGTATGCAAAATCAATTCCAAAATAATAGAATGCGACAAATGTATTTAGTTTTATTCCATTTCAGTTTAAATTGGGACAAAATCTACGTTCTTACATCTAATTCCTTCATATAAGATGAGTAGGAACATAAATGAGTACATATCTTTTGAACTTAATCCTACTGCCATGCCAACCGACAAGTTTCAATTGACAGATGAGCATGATCAAACTCAAAACAACATCTTAGAAATGCAATGAGCATGATCAAACTCAAAACAACATCTTAGAAATGCATTCCCTGGTGTGAGAACATATATAGTTGATTCGGTAGAACACAACATGTGTTCTATCCATTCTTGAGTTTTCAAAGAGACTTGCAAACCCTTACACTAAGTATAATACACTTCGATGCCAACTGTATCACCTCTGATTTATCATTTAGAGTTAATAGGCCCTTACCCCCTTGCAATATAGGTCACTTTTGATTTTCCCCCTGTAAATATTTTTTGTCGGATTTCGTCCTTGTAAATTTTTTTTTTGTTTTGGAATACCCCCCTAAGCCAGCTGACTGTGTATTTTCGCTGATGTTGCAGTCTGAGTCACCTTTTTCTGATCACGTGGCGCGCTTACTGTCTATTTTTTTGAAGGAACTTTATAATTATTTGTATTTTTTTTATTGTGCACGTGGCATTTGTGATTTTTTTAAAAATAAAAAACGAACAAAAATCTTAAAATGAAAAAATAAAAAAATCTGGAAAAATTAATTTGTATCGAAATTTTCGAAAAAATTATAAAAAAAAAATCTTAATTAAGTTCCTAAAAAAATTTGAACTTTTTTTAAAAAATTTCGAAATATATTTTCTTATTACTTTAAAAAAATTCGAAATAGTTTAAGTTCCTGAAATTTTTATAAGAAGTGTTATTTTTTATTAGAATTTTTATAAAAAAAGGAAAAATTCAGGAATTTAAAATATTTCAGGTACTTAATTCAGATTTTTTTTTTATAATTTTTTTCGACAATTTTGATATATATTAATCTTTTCCATATTTTTTTTAAATTTTTACAGATTTTTTTCATTAATTTTTCTAGAATTTTTTCATTATTTTTCATTTTACCTGATTTTTTTTTATTTTTCCAGATTTTTTTATTTTTGCCACATGTACACAATAAAAAAATAAAATATAATAAAAATTATACAGTCAGCGCGCCACGTCATCAGAAAACGGTGACTCAGCGTGCCACATCAACGAAAATGCACAGTCAACTGGCCTAGGGGGTATTCCAAAACAAAAAAAAATTGCAAGGACGGAATCTGACAAAAATATTACAAGGGGAAAACCAAAAGTGACATATATTGCAGAGGGGTAAAGACCTATTAACCCTATCATTTGTTTTATTTAATAAAATTAATCACGCTTTCTAATATTTATTATGGTGATGGGGTGCCTTACTTAAAGTAATAGGCCACTGTTGAGAAATTGTAGAGTTTTAGTGAAATTTTTAGAATTTTATTTGATTAAATAATAATAAGGTGAGTAAAATAAAAAGATATTAAGGGCGGGAGATGAAAAACAAGGTAATAAAATATTTGGTGGGGTAAGGAGTGAATTGTGATAAGTAAGGGGAGGAAAATAGTAATAATAAAACATAACCCTATTTTCTTAGTAATTTCTTAGTATGAAAAGAAAAATAGAAAGACAGAGAAGTTAGTACGTGAAAACCTATGAGAAAATAGAGTTCAGGTTTTGATGCAATGTTCAGAGTCTAATTGCAACGGTTTAAGTAAAGAGAGAAATGGACTCAACATCTGACGTCTTAGAAACTTCATGAACATCTATGACATCTTAACATCTTGACAACATAACATCTTAACAACTTGATGACTTCATAACGACTCGACGACTTAACAACTCTTATCATCTTAACGTCTTAACATCTTAGCATCTTGACAACATATGGATCACATAAATAATTCATGTCATATCATAATATAACAATATCAAATGATAATAAACAACATCTTAAAACATCATATTCATCAATCATAAACAACATCTTATAACATCGTATTTAAACATCAACAATAATTCACTATGTATATTTGTAAAAACATAATAAATTATCCACAACATATTTTCATGTCAAACCAAAGCTACTGGAAAGATATTACAAATATCAACAACTTTCATGTTTACAACAAAGATCAATTCAAAACAGAAACATATGAACAAAACGCAAAAACATGAAACAGAGAATGTTGTCACTGTGCAATTTCGCTGAGACCTCCCTGTAGTATTTTCATCATAACTCAAAGACCAAACATCATTTTCATGTTAAACCAAAGCCACTAGAATGCTAACAAAATTATCTAAAACTTTCATGTTTACTCCTAAGACCAATTCTATACCGATCAATACCAGTTTTCATTTTAAATTCGGAAAAGTTGTGCTGAAAGTCCATAAAAATTCACTGTGACCTACGTGCAGTAATTTGACCATAACTCAAGTTCTATAAATTGTTTTGACGTGAGATCAACGACATTAGAAAGCTAACATCCATACCTACAACTTTCGTGTTTACACCTAAGACCAATTCCGCACCAATCAATACCAGTTTTAATATCAAAATTCGGGCAGAATGCAGATTTTCTCCAAGTTTCACCTAATCTCATGGTTCTAACCTCAAAACTACTTCCAATAATCATCATATGGATTATCTAAGATCTGTACACAATTTCTACATCAATTCAACAAGTTTTCATCATCTAATCATCAAATCTCTCTCAAAACCCTAATTCTCAAATTCTCATAAACTCAACCTACAACATGTTAAATCTAATTATCAGAATTACAGACTTAATATTACTGAAAGTTAGTCTCACCCTTACCTTAGAATTATCGATTGGCAGCCCTTCTCTCTTCTCTTTGTCTTCTCTTCTCTTCTCTTCTCTTCTATTCTCTTCTCTTATCTTCTCTTCTCTCTAAACCTTGTTTTCTCCAAAAACTGATCGTACGTTCTATGTCTTTCTAAACCTAACTTCTCTTATTTATAACCCCTCATCTAGTTTCTCTTACACCTCAAAATTACTCTTTTCCTCATAATCTTATTTATTTCTAAATTAAATATATATCTCTCCCACTTAATAATATTAATACACCAAATAACAAATATACCTCTTCACTGAATAACAAATATATTTCTACACCAGATAACATATATATTTCCACACAAAATAACAAATATATCTCTACATCAAATAACAAATATATTTCTACACAAAATAACAATATATCTCTACATCAAATAACAAATATATTTCTACACAAAATAACCCCACAACTTAATATTTATTTTATTTTCGAATCTTATTTTATTAAACAATAAAATAAGTCACAATGTCTCATAAATTTCTCTTAAACCATATAAATCACATAAATCTTATAAATCACACTAATCATATAAATATATTCTAAAACTCATTTAAAATAATTAAATAATCGAAACGGCCGTTACAACTTCAGTATTTATACAAGACTTACAAGACCTAATTCAGTATTCGAGCCGTCATTTCAAGATTAGATCATTTTTAGGGTTTTAAGTCTTTTGTGTGTCTCTTGTATCATGTTGATGCAAGTTTAGTACTGTTTTATTGTGAGCATTTCTTGTATCATCTTGATACATGCTAAGGACTGTTTATTGAGTTGTAAACTCGTTGTGCTACACCAAAGCTTTTAAGCAAGGTCGTAGTTGTTTTGTTTGAAGTTAACTTCATATGATTTGTTTGTGTTTGTAACCTGATAATCACAGGGGCTGTGATTGGTTGTAAGGAGTGAGATGGGATCTCAGATTTAGGAGTTCCTAGGTTGAAGTCAAGACGGGTAGGTCCTAGGTCTTTAGTGTAAACGAGGAGTTTGGTTAGAGCTAGAGAATAAGGACTACACTAGTGGATTTCCTCCTGGCTTGGTAGCCCCCAGAGTAGGTGACGTTGCACCGAACTGGGTTAACAAACTCAATGTGCCTTTTACTTTCTTGTCTTTTATTTTGTTGTTTTATTTATGTCCACTGCTAGCACGATGTCCTAAACATCTCATTCAACATCTGTAATCTGTGCCGAGTGTTGGAACATCTCATAGAACATTTCGTTGCTAGCCAGCCAGAATTTCATGGTATATATTCCAATATATTTATGTGTCAAAAATTTAAATTATTTGACTTTTGAGTTACGTGGTTCAAGTGGCTTTACTCATTTCCATACCTAAAGTTATGCGCTTTGAACAAAATTACAAGCATTCACTCATAATTAAATTACAAAAAAAACCGGAATAAAATAACGAAAAATGTCATAAAAACGCCAAAAAGCGCAAATTTAATAGGATTACAACCAAATTCAACAAAATGTCATAAAAAAACTACAAAAGTTATAATGCTCAATCCCGTGGACTCCTTCTCCTCCGCGGAGCAGCATGCTCCGCTCAGGATTACCAAACACATGTCCTAGTGCTGCTCAACAAGAACCTCCTCGTAGGGAGGGACAAGAGGGGTTCACAATAGGATGTGATATTGTACAGAACCATCTCATTGATGAGTAAATCCGCAAGTGCACGGTTTACCGAAGTAGTAATAAAGAGTATCGTTCCGACAGGGAGTTATGAATTCAATTAACTTTCAACAATGATTAGAAAAGAGTTTTGAGTTATAAAGTTTGGATTTTTAATTAAAAGAAAATAATAAAAATAAAATAACCTTGGGATTATTGGTCCGTCATGGTGACAAACCCTTCTCAAATCAAACCTTAAACCTAGAACTTTATGTTAGACCTTCTTTCTAAAGACATGTTTCTCTTTAGTCTTTAGCCTATCACATCTCCTTTCGGTCTTAGTGAGTGTGTTTCTCTAGCAACCACGCCTATTTTCATGGTTGATTGCTATTGAAATCCTTGAAGCTCAAAACTTTATTGTCTCAAGGTTTGCTATACTATTTTCATGTTTCGCAATCCTTGTCTATATTCACTTGTTCCAATATTAAAACTTCATCTTTCGATCGATCGCTTAATATTTGTGATGAATCAATAACAACTAATAAACTTCATCTTTCGATCCATCGATTAATGTAACAGCCCAGGTGGGTCCCACACCTCAGCGGGGCCGTCCCACTACCCCGTCACTGTTACTCACAAGCTTAATCACTACCCCCCTCTCTAGTAGTGTTTTTGCCTCCTGTGGGAATCGAACCTAGTACCTGGGGTTAAGTACTACTTCAATGTCCCACTACCAATTGAGCTAAAAGCTCACAATTTTATTAAGGTCCATAAGGTGGACCTTGGAGGTGAAGGTGTTGCATCACGTTCCAGAGCATTTGATTATTTTCTTCATTTATTTGATTGCCCCTTTGGACATCGTTCCTTAGCCCAGCCATTTCAACACCTTGTCTTTGTTGCTCGGTGCTTATTCTTTAAACTTCGGTTTGCATCCATGCCCACCGTTCATCATTATAGCTTCCACCCGCTTCTTGTTCATGATGCAAGTTTGCATCTACCTCCTCTTCATCACCACCATCATCACCATCATCGCGTACCTGTGGTTAGTGCTAACATAAAGCAAGTTTTCCACCACCTCCGGATTAGTAATGTTCGGATTAGGTAGAATAATCAAACAATTAGCCCAATTGACCTTCCACACATATTGGTAGTTGTGAGAAGGGCCATGGATTCTAAGAAAAGACATAGTGGTGAGGGTTTCTAAGTCTAGATAATAGTTTCCCTCAATCCTATTGATTCCTTTACTCAAGCTTACCCCAAAATTCCTAATAATGAAGGTGATGATTTCACCTACTACTATATCACCTTTATCATCCGGTTTCTTTCTAACGATTGAAACAAGATCACCTTTATCATCCGGTTTCTTTCTAACAATTGAAACAAGATAATCAAGCAAATAATAACAAATGTTAACATGGTGGTTATAAAGCATAGCCCATAACATAAACAGTTCATCAGTCCTCATCATTCCTCCTTCTTTCCTACCCCAGATGGTACAAGCCATAACCCTTTGAAGGTACCTAAGCACAGGGTTGTGAATGTTACTAACCTTATTGGAGCGGAAATAGTATTGGTTTGAACCGGTTATGCTCTTCCAAAAGGCAACGGGGTCGTAGTCGGCCGGTCTTAAAAGTTAGGGATCAATTTGTTAACCACGATGCACCATATAATCACTTTTTAACAAAGTTAGGGATCAATTTGTTACAGATTATGGACTAAGTTGTTCACTTTAAAACTATAAAAAACTAAAGGATCGATCTTGTATAACCTAAGATATATTTGGCCTTTAATTTCCTTACAAATTTTTACATTTTTTGGATATGAAACGAAAAAACAATTATACAGTGTCGTAGCTGGAATAAAAGTGTTTCCCAAAATTCGTAGCTTCATTCCACCACCAAGTCATTACCACAATCACAGTTTTGTCTCAAGAAAGTGCTTCCAAAGCCATGGAGGAACAATTCTCGTTTAAGAATCTTCACAGCAGAGAGTATTCTGGTCACAAAAAGAAGGTACCGTTTTCCTCTCTCATTCCAAACACCTTCAAAGTTCTGATTTTTGAACTACTTGTTAAGGTTTAATATCTAGGTTTATGTTGGAAAAAAAACCCTCTTTTCAATGTTTATGTTTCAATTCTGAAATGGGTCTTTGTTTGTGTTTCAAAAGGTGCATTCAGTGGCTTGGAATTGCATTGGCACAAAGCTTGCTTCTGGTTCTGTTGATCAAACTGCTCGAATTTGGCATATTGACCCACATGCCCATGTAGTAACCTTACTCCTGATTGCGCTTTAATTTTCTATTAATTAATGTACTTTCTCATAAATCACAATATTAGTCACTGTTTAATTTCTATTAGCCTTAGACTTATGATAGTCTAATTAATTGGATTTATCTTATGGCACAAATACTTATTTTAGTGTTTGAACTTTGGATACACATGTGGAAGGAAATGGTTAATAATTATATGTATATAACTTGTTTTTAGTTTATTTCAATCTGATTCCTAGAGTAGTATACCGAATAAACGCTCAATAAATTTACTTACCTTAACACACTCTAAATATACATCTCAGCTAGATAGTGATGTTTGGGTATATAACGTTGGGTTGGTGGTTAGAGTGGGAGAGTTAAGGAGTGAAGTTAGGAGGTTGAGGGTTCTATCCCCACCCTCAACATAACACGAACATATACCGACGTATTAGTATTTGTCATTCCAGACAAAAGCTACACAGTAATGTTGTGACAAAGTAATGCGGTAGTTTTGCTGTATGTAAAAAAAATTCAACTATTCAAGTTTTCCGTAAGTGTTGATATATAGTTTAAGTCCCATTTTCACTTTTGATGAATGAGATTGCATGACCATTAAAGGATTTGGCTTTGAGAAAATACGTCTTTTTAACATATGCTGTTGTTGCTCTTCATGATCTAAACTGACAGTAATGTAAGAGTATTTTTCTATTAAGATTGAAACTTGTTGCATTAAATCAAGAAATACATGGCGAATCATGTATGATAGGATAGAAAATATTGTTGTTGAAATTTGAAGCTATAGAGTAAACTAAGGCTAGCTGTTAACTTTTTCGTGAACATCTTTATAGATATGAAGCATTTTGCAATGAGATTCTCTTTCAGTTTTGGCTGCTACTTTTATGTCACTGTAAATTATTTTATCCTTCTCGTTATTTTCTGGATACAAATTTGATTGCTCCATTTTGGGTGTGCGTGTGGAGGTTACTATAGGGTAAGGTCAAAGATATTGAATTGAAGGGTCACACCGATAGTGTGGATCAGCTATGTTGGGACCCCAAACATCCCGATCTTATTGCAACTGCTTCGGGTGACAAGACTGTTCGTCTATGGGATGCTCGTAGTAAGTGATCATTTAGCTATACAATTCATTTATAATTAATCATACAAAAGGGAGGAGAATTATTATGAGCTTTTATATTTTGGGAGACGTTTAATATAATCTAGTGTTATTTTCACCCAATCCTGTGCCGAATAAATATCAATGAATATTGAGATGCTCCTCGTATTTGATTTCTGCAGGTGGAAAATGCTCACAACAGGCAGAACTTAGTGGGGAGAATATCAACATCACCTACAAACCTGATGGTACTCATGCAGCTGTAGGTAATAGGGTGTGTTACACAATCCCTTCATATCCTTAAAGCTCTGAAGTGAAGATGTTGTGACCGGATATGTTAATATCAACTATATATAGCATATTTTTTGAGTCGATTCTCTTTCTGGAATCATTGAGCTTTCTATTGTAGCTACTAAATAGACTATGTCTATGCCTATGCCTATTATTATCTTGCTGTTTTTCATTATGTGAAGTCTTACATTTTCTTTGTTTTTTATAGGATGATGAGTTAACAATACTTGATGTTCGGAAATTCAAACCAATGCATAGGCGTAAGTTCAACTATGAGGTATTGCCTAGCTTATGCTTCATCGTTGCAGTCTGTCTATTTCTGACTGTTTTTTAAGACGTACTTGGAGGTTACAAAATGAAATTGTTTAAAACCTATAGAAGAGAAATGTGAAATTGGTATAGACAACCATAAGAAATAAATAATTTTAATGAAATATTGAAAATAGGAGAAAGAATTTTCCCTTAAGGCTTATTCCCCTTACAACTGAGCCACTGCTTTGTTTACTTAATACTAACAATTCTGAGTTATGAGAATCATGCCCTCTGTCTACTAAATGCCAACACGGCTAACAAATTCCCCCTAACTTACTAGCTAACTGCTCTGGTTACCCCTAATCTAATTTCCCATTCTCTTCTGTCGTTGCAGACACCAAACCTTGAAAATTATGAGCAACTAGTCTTTTTACCGCATCCTCATTATTTTACAGAAAATATGAATGTGCTTTCCTTTTCAGTTTAATTGATAAAACAACTCGTGAATATCCAGCTATCTTTGTTGAAATTTTACAGTTTGAGGAAGGGCTTATTGTTGGATTGTGAAATGTGAATTACTTATTTCCCTTTTAATTGATAGAAATTTGCCTGTCAACTGGTATAATTAAGTGCCCTGGTTTCAAACCATTAGAATTAACCATGAGTTTGCTTGTTTGTTTTGTTTGAATTACAATTCTCAAGGCCTGAAACTTTGATCATTTGTTAAAGATAGAAAGAAGTCAAAGAACATCGTGTTTACTCACAGTCACGTCAGTGCAAGTTATAAGGATTCTCCCTAGAAAGAGACGAGTACGAATTACCTATTATATGTTGCTTACCAGAGATTTAAGTATACAGTCACATTTGACTGTATATGTTCTTTGGCATTGTCGCCATAATAAATAGTCTTGTTCCTGCTTCACAACTCTCACTCCCACCTTCGGCTTGATAGAGCAGAGACAAGAGAAATGGAATTAATGAAACTGAATAAAACTGACTACAATTCCAGAGCTACAGCTCCTCAGTAAAGAGAAAGTGTTTTTTCTCACTGGCTAATCATAAGGTTCTAACAAAATGATTCCCCGAAACTCCTATTCCCCACTCACACCCTCTTATTAGGAGAAGATTCTAACAAATATGCAAGCTCACCTACTCTCACAGTCACACCCTCTTATTAGGAGTTGAATGAAAATCCTTCAAGACATCAATGAGAGGGGAATGAACCGGTATAACCAGTCTGCCCTTTTAGTAAAGAATTCCTTTCAGCTCAAAACTTGGCCTTGAAGCCGGATTCTCCTGAATGGCGTCAATGATGGCTGTGAGGCTAGGCTTGGGTCCTTGCTATCATCCATTTGTTACTCCTTACCTTATCGCCAAATGGGATAAGAAATTAAGGCACTAACTTCCGCGTCTTCATGTTGGCGAGACAAAGCATCTGCCACTTTATTCTCAGCCCCAACCTTATAACAACTTCAAAATCATACCCCAATAGTTTAGCCATCCATTCTTGTTGATTAGAGGTGGTGATCCGCTGTTGACTCAAAGGCCTCAAACATTTTTTATCCAAAAATATTACAAACTTCCTGCCCAATAGATAATGCCGTCAATGTTGGATGGCTAACAACACCAAATCCATCAACTCCTTATCATAGGTTGATTTAGATAGTTTAGAACCAGAAAAAGCTTTGCTAAAGAAAGCTATAGGGTGTTTCAGCTGCTTAAGCACAGCCCCCACCCCACGCCCTTACCAGACGTGTCACACTTAATCTCAAAGGGAAGATCAAAATTTGGTAATGCTAATACCGGGGCAGACGTTAACAGCCACTTTGAGCTGTTCAAAAGCCATAGCAGCTGCATCATTCCAACAAAATCCCTCCTTTTTTTGTTAACTATGTTAGGGATTTGGCAATCTTACCATAATTGCCGATTAATTGTCAATAATATCCAGTCAGTCCTAAAAAATTATGCACTCCTTTAACATTCTTCGGAACCGGCCAATTAAGAACACTCCTCGCCTTGTTAGGATCCACTGCAAATCCGTGATGATAGATGACTTGCCCGAGATATATTCCACTTGCTGTTGGCCAAAATCACATTTCTTTTGGTTCACCGCTGATTGATGTTGCTGCAAAACTCGCACACTGTGACTTTGTTAAGTGCTCTTAAGTCTACACACATGCACCACGAACTGTCCTTACTAGGATCACCAGACTAGAGAAAGCACCAGTACTATTGCGTATCACGCCCTGCTGCAGCAAATCCTTGATTTGCTTCTCAATTTCGTCTTTCTGGTAGTGGGGGTACCAATAAGGGAGCACACTCCGGACCAGCCCCGTATTGTAATTCAATAGCATGAGAAATGGTCCTCAGAGGAGGAAGGCCCTTGACAACTGCTAAAACAGCACCAAATTTACCCAATACCTGCTGCAATTCAGCCCTCTGAGAACAAGGCAACTTGGTGTCTTTTACTTCCATCTTGACAGACAAAAAAAAACCAGTGAGATGTCTTTCATCAGTAACAGTGCTGTGTAATATGGCTGGAATAGTCAATTGATGGTGGGCTTAGAGCTGGACCGGTTTGCCCTCATGAACAAACTTCATAAACATAGCCTTCCAATCCATAGTTAATGGAGTTAATGGAGGAATGCTATTGATTATGATGGAAATTGAGTAACACTGAATACAATTCCAGGGCTACAGCTCCTTAGTAAAGAGAAAGTGTTTTCTCTCAATGCCTAACCGTAAGGTTCTAACAAAATGATTCCCTGAAACTTCTATTCCCCTCACACACCCTCTTATTAGGGAAGATTCTAACAAACATGCCAGCTCACCCTTCACACCTTCCTCACCATCTCTTTCTTCCTTTTCTAGTGTACCCCCTCCACACTGTTGGCCTCTCCTTATTGAGACCCACCAACATGTCTCCCTCTACTGGGTCAGTTCCAACTCCTTCAACATCACTCAGTATGATGCACTTCAGGTGCTCATTGTTTTGCACACCACCACTAATGCCAGATCTTTTTGGAGTTCAGAAACGTCCATCTATGATTACATAATTTTAATATTTCGTAGTGTACAGCCTTGCAGTTTAGTGGTATGGTTGATTGAGAGTTGTGAGCAGCAATGAATTTAACTATTTAAGTGACTTGTCTTGTCCTCCCAGCACACATTTCTTACTGTGGCAAACATTTGTTTAACTCTTCTGTGAAGAATTATTTCCAATTTGCTCAATAAATGAGATTGCTTGGAACATGACTGGCGAGATGTTCTTTCTAACAACAGGAAATGGTAAGTAAGGTCATTGTTTTCCTTGCTACTTTTTAAAATATGAACCTCAACTGTTTTTTTTTTTTTTTTGTATGGTGTATAATATTATCTTACAATCTGTTACCTGCTCAGGCACTGTATAAGTATTATCTTATCCATCTCTTCGACCTCTTGATACTCTCATGGCTCATACAGCGGGTTGTTATTGCATTGCAATTGACCCAACAGGAAGGTATGCTTCTTGTGTTTGTTATTCCTGGTCTTGCAAATTGCACTTGAATTAGCAAGCAAGGCTGTTTAATTGCGTATTGTTGTTTCTGTCTTCATTTTTCTAAGAAAGTATTATGAACATAACAATATGTATCCTCATTATATTGAGACAGACATTTTGCTGTTGGAAGTGCTGATTCCCTTGTCAGCTTGTGGGTTATTTCGGAGATGCTTTGTGTGCGGACCTTTACAAAGCTCGAGTAAGTTTTCCCTAGCTTCCATGTATGTTTCTAGTATTCAGCTTTTGTTTTTCGAGGTATAATTAGTGTTTAGCTTCTTGTGACTAATTCGGAATGTTATGTTTCTCAGATGGCCTGTCCGGACAATTAGTTTCAATCATACTGGGGACTTGATTGCTTCAGCAAGTGAAGACTTGTTCATTGATATTGTAAGTTTGTACATATCATCTTCAACAACTCTTTTTTACTTAAATATGTTTTTGGCCCTTGTAAAATATTTATTTTTTTTTGTTTTGTTTTAGTCCATCTAGTTTATAAGTGGTCCCTGTAGTATATATATTTTTGTTTTAGTCCTCTTGTTTTGTTTTGGTTTGGTTTATGCAATATACTTTTTCTTTTGTTTTAGTCTCTGCAAAATAATTTTTTGTTCGAGTCTACTTTTTTCGATTTAGTCCTTGTATGAATTGAGCTTAAACAAAATATTATGGAAACTTCCCTCAAAAAAAAAAATATTATGGAAACTAAATCGAAAAATAAGTATTATTACAAGACTAAAAAAGAAAATAATGAGGACAAAAATGAAGAAAAAAAATTACAGGGATGACCAAAAACATTTAAAACATTTTCCAAACAAAAACATATTTTGTTAGTTATTCATCTTTCAAATATACATTGCATAAACAAAATTTGCTTCTTTGTGACAGTCCAATGTTCATACCTGAAAAACAGTACATCATATTCCTTGTAGGGCTGCCATCAATAGTGTTGAGTGGAATCCTAAATACAATGTACTTGCATATGCCGGAGATGACAAAAACAAGTATCAGGCTGACGAAGGTATGATCTTTTGGACACATGCAAAGTGTTATTGGAAACACAAGAATCATTTGACGCTGTAATTAATTTGTGTGCATTTTGTTGCAGGTGTTTTTCGAATTTTTGGTTTTGAAAATGCTTAGTATTTGGCACACAAATCATTTGCCTTGGTAGTTAAGAATGCGAACGAAGGACAAAAGAACTTGAAGAAAACAAATGAGATGTCTGAATATTGCTAGTTGCAAGGAGATTTATTTAATACATCATTGTATCAACCTATGTGCTAAGAAGGATGTTCACAGAAAATATGAAATTGGATGGATGTAATGGCATATTTGTTTTGTTTTTAGATTTTGGATAAATTACACTTCAGTCTATTTTAGCATCGGTGGTGACATAGATCAAGAAAAGATTTCTTACTTTCAGTGTCAGGTAGTTAATTTTTAATACCTTATTTAGGAATTCAGAAAAATGAAGTTAGATTATGTTTAAGAGAAATTGTTTAACAATGCAAAAGAAATAGGCTTAATTACACTTTTGGCCCCCTAAGTATCCAAAAGTTGCGATTTTAGCCCCCTAAAAAAATATCTCTTTTTTGGCCCCTTAAGTTCACTTTTGGCCCCCCAAGCCAATTTTGACCCAGTCAACGCTGACGTGGACGCATTTTTGTATTTTTTAATATTTTTTTATTTTGTAATTAAAAAATAAATAAAAATTCGGGAAAAATGAAAAATTAATAAAAAAATTGAATCTTTTTTTTAAAAATTTTGGAAAATTGAAAAATTAATAAAAAATTGAAAAAAAATATCAAAAAATTCTGAAAAATTGAAAAATTAATAAAAAATTCTGGAAAATTGAAAAATTAATAAAAAAATTTGAAAAAAAATATTAAAAAATTATGGAAAATTGAAAAATCAATAAAAATGAAAAATAATTGAAAAAATACGGAAAAAATTTAAAAATTCAGGAAAAATTAATAAAAATAAAAAATGATTAAAAAAATTGAAAAATTGAAAATTCATTAGTATTAAAAAAATTGAAAATTTCGGTGAAACATTCTAATTAGGGAAAAATCTGATAATACTAATGTATTACAAGTAACTACTAATGTTTCACCGAAGAGGTATGAAAAATTCTAATTAAAAATTGAAAAAAATTAAAAAAATTTAAAAATTTCGAAAATATCTGGAAAATTTGAAAACGGAATTCTTAAAAAAACGGAATTCTGGAAAATTGAAAAAATTGAAAATTCTGGAAAATACAGAAAATATTTAAAAATTTTCGAAATTTTCATTAGTATTTTTTTCGGGAATTTTTGTGTATTTATAAACCGGAATACACATAATGAAAATTTCCCGGAAAAAATACTAATGAAAATTTTCCCGGAAAAAATACTAATGAAAATTTAGAAGTTTCGAAAAATACACTGAAAAAACCTAAGCTCGACATATATACTAATGAAAATTTCGAAATTTCGAGAAATACTAATGAAAATTTCAAAAATTTCATTTTTTTAAAAATGATTAATCTTTTTAATTTTTTTGAAAATTTCGAATTTTTTTAAAATATTTTCCAGAATTTTTATTTTTCATTAAAATTTTAATTACAATTTTTCCAGAATTTTAATTAAAATTTTTCATTAAAATTTCGAAAATTTCATTTTTCCAGAATTTTAATTTTTTTCAGAAAATTTCGAAATTTTATTTTTTCAGAATTTTTTAGATTATTTTGTTTTTTTAATCATTTTTTATTAATTTTTCAATTTTCCAGAACTTTATAATATTTTTTTTCAATTTTTTTATTAATTTTCAGATTTTTTTTACAATTTTTTTGTAAATGAAAAAACATTTTTTTAATTACAAAAATATTTTTTTTTTATTTTTTATAAATTAAAAAAATAAAAATAAAATAAAATAAAATAAATTACACACGTGGCGCCCACGTGTCTGGTGACTGGGTCAAAATTGGCTTGGGTTGCCAAAATTGCAACCAAAAGTGAACTTAAGGGGCCAAAAAAGAGATTTTTTTTTTAGGGGGCCAAAATCACAACTTTTGGATACTTAGGGGGCCAAAAGTGTAATTAAGCCAAAGAAATAACTTGCATAAAAAAATAGTGTAATTATGAGTTTGGTAAGTCTTTGACTAGCATTTTCAAAACAAAATTTTTGTTGCGTATTTCTTAAACAATGTCACCCTCTAATAATAATAATAATGGGGAATTAATCACTTTAGTCCCTGAATAGGAAAGGAGTAGTCACTTTAGTCCCTAAATGCAGATAAATTGCAAAATAGTCCCTGAATGTAGACTCTCTTAGTCAATTTAGTCCCTGAATGCAGATTCCGTTAGTCAATTTAGTCCTTGAATGTAGACTCCGTTAGTCATTTTAGTCCCTGAAATTGACCAACAGAGTCTACATTCAGGGATTATTTTGCAATTTCTCTGCATTCAGGGACTAAAGTGACTACTCATTTTCTATTCAGGGACTAAAGTGACTAATTCCCGTAATAATAATACTAGTACAATTTTTCACCTTTAGATGAACCGCATAAGAGCACCAATATCAGTTGACAATTAGAGTGTTTTCACTTAACCCAAAGCCATTTTGTCAACGTAACAAGGATATTTGACATTTTGGTATGACAATTGTTCCCCTGCAAAGCAACTGTGTTTTTGTGCATATAAAATTAAATTATGATCTCAAAGAGTGCTATATATTAATGTAAAATATAATTGTGATGTATATTGTGTCATCCATTTTAGAATTTTGGATTGGGTGGTATGGACCTATTCACTTTTTTTAAAACGTAGTTGAGTGGTTTACTTTATTGAAAAGTGTAAAATAATAATATATTAAAAATGGTGTCTTATTTATACCATTAATACAAGTGAGATGGATGCGAGTGCTCTAAATGGATGCTTTGAGATTTGCGGCTTATTTGACAATGCTACGTATATCCTTTCATGTATCTTATCTTTGCCAATAAATGGACTTTAAATAGAGGAAGAATTTTTTTAATAATTTTATTTGGACAACTCTTTAATCATCTAAATATATCAAAAGAAAAAATTTAAATCTTCCAAGTCTTCCTTACTTTTCCAACACTTCTTGTTGGGGTATTTCTCATATTTTTCTTGCTTCTTTCATACGTGAAATTTGCGCAAGAGAACTCATTAAGCAATCACTCTCCCACTTGAATCAATCAATTATGACCACTTCAAGACAAAATTTTATAACATGAGATTCAAAGAAATTTTATAAATCTAAGTCTTCATTGCTTTAATTTTACTTTTCTTCTCCTTAAAAGTAGAAGACAGACCAATCATGGGTGCGTTTGGCCCTACTTTTTCGAGGTCTAAAAGTTACTTTAAGAATAAAGTTAAAAATTAGAACTTAAAAGTGAAAGTTAAAGTTGATTGCTATTTATTGTTTTTTTCAATTTTATTAATACTTTTAAGTTAAAAACTGTTTCGTAAATATTTCTAAAAGAGCTGAGATTTTACTATAAATTATCATAAATAAAATAAAATCTACTTTCTTAAGATCAAACTAATGTTTTAATTGAGTACATATAATTAAATTAGGCTTAAATATGAATTTCGTCCCTGTAATATAGGCGTGTTTTGATTTTCGTCCCTGTAAAAAAAAAAGTTAGAATTACGTCCCTGTAAAAAAAAATTTGTTTGAAAATGGTCCCTGGGCCCACTGTAGCGCTGATGTGGCATGGCATTCGCCACGTGGCAGTTGCTGACT
Organism: Medicago sativa; assembly: GCF_051527215.1. Taxonomy (NCBI): domain Eukaryota; kingdom Viridiplantae; phylum Streptophyta; class Magnoliopsida; order Fabales; family Fabaceae; genus Medicago; species Medicago sativa. The sequence continues at coordinate 69,133,504 of NC_140751.1, read as the reverse complement.
GTGCAACTTTTGCCACGTGGCACTGACGTGCCACATAATATTAAATTTTAAAAAATATTTTAAAAATTCTGAAAATTGTTTTTAAAATTAAAAAATATGAAAATAATTTTAAAAGTCATAAAAAATTACCGAAAAATCCGAAAATAAATTTAAAAATCATAAAAAATTTCCGAAAAAATCTGAAAATTATAAAAATTTTCCAAAAAATCTGAAAATAAATTTAAAAATCATAAAAAATTTCCGAAAAATCTGAAAATAAATTTAAAAATCATAAAAAGATTTCAAAAATTTTAAAATTTATAATTTCGAAAACTAAAAAATTTCAAAAATTTATAATTTTTGAAAAAAAATTGAAAATTTTCGGGATTTTTCAGATTTTTAAATTTTTGAAAATTTCGAAAATTAATTTTCGAAGAATGTGAAAAAAAAATTCCGAAAAATTTTAAAAAATGTGAAAATTTTCAAAGAATGTTGTAGCTAAGAATTAATTTTTTTCCGAAAAAATTTTAAAAATTTTTAAAAATTAAAAATTCCGAAAAAAATAAATTATAAATTTTCGAAATTTATAATTTTTTTTACGAAATATCAAAATAAATTTTTTTTCTAAAATATTAAAATAAATTATTTCATAAATTTTTATTTTCTGAAATATTAAAATAAATTTTTTCTGAAATTATGAAATATATTTTCTGATTTTTTTCTGTAATTAATATATATATTCTGAAATTTTTCAAAAAAACTGAATATAATATATTAATTTCAGAATATATATTATATTTTTCTGAAATTATGTTTTTCGAAAAAAATTTAATATATAATTTTCAAATTAAAAAATCTATTTTTTGAATTTTATTTTATTTTTAAATTTTTTTTCAGATTTTTCGGAAATTTTTTATAATTTTCAGATTTTTTTCAAAATTTTTTATGATTTTTAAATTTATTTTGGGATTTTTCAGAATTTTTTTTTATTATTTTTAGATTTTTTATGATTTTTAAATTTATTTTCAGATTTTTTTAAATTTAGATAAATTATTTTCAGAATTTTATTTTTATTTTTTAATTATGTGGCACGCCACGTGGCAAAAGTTGCACAGTCAGCAACTGCCACGTGGCCAAACCCTTGCCAACTCAGCTGAACAGTGGGCCCAGGGACCATTTTCAAACAAAAAAATTTTTTACAGGGACGTAATTCAAACTTTTTTTTTACAGGGACGAAAATCAAAACGCGCTTATATTACAAGTACAAAAATCATATTTAAGCCATTAAATTAATACTAAATAAGAACAACATTCATAAATAAATCTAAATACACAAAATTATAATCTTAAAAGTATTTTAACCATTTGTTAAAAAAAAGTATTTTAACCAATTCATTTGATCAATACTGAGTCATTTGTTTTTCTACTCTTAGGACTTTTTTATTTTTATAAAAATATTATTTATCATATTATATTTATTCTATATATTATATTTATCATAAAAATATACGGTCAAACTACCTATCATTGATATTTTATCTCTATATATTTACATAAAAAAAATATTGTAAATATGTAAGTAAACAAAAAATAAAAGAACGTAACCAAAATGTTAAAAAAAAAAAGAACGTAAAAAAATAATATTGTAAATATGTAAACAAAAAAAATAAAAAAAATAAAAAAAAAATCACATTCACAAGTGTTTTCTTCTAATTCTCTACGAAAACACTCTTCTAAATAAGGTGGACGATCAAATGAGTACACACCATTAAGGGATTAATTCCAAATGAGTTTATTATTAGTGCTTGCTCTAAAGTGATGCTACAAATACACTCTTGGTAGAAAATGGGTGCTAAATATAAAGATTGTTGAAATTCCAATAAGGGATCACAATACGAAGATAGTTGAGAAATTTATGTCTTCTAGGGTTTCTAGAGCTTAGGGTTTCAGCTGCACCACCCTCTTCTTGGGCTGCCGCCGCATCTGGGCCAGATCTTCCTAGTGAGAAGTTGCGTGTTCATCTGATCCATGATCTAGATGTTTCCTCCCGTTCCTATTTATACGACCCCTCATGGCTAGAATGCCTTCATCGCTCAAAACCCTAACCCTAGTCTTGCTACGTTTTGCTTTCCTGCCTTGCTATTTTCATCTTTGCCTGTCTCTTGTGTCTTTCAAGCCTTCTCCCACCTGTTTCCATGGATCCCACGAACCTTAACATTGATGGTCTTACCCTGGCTGATGAGGGTTTGACCCTTAACCTAGCTGCCGACATTGAGTCCTCTCCCATCCTTGAACACTGCTTGATCGGTCGTGTTTTGGCCGATCGAGAAATCAAAGCCGCTTACTTCAGTGAACGCATGTCCCGAGCATGGAAACCAGGCAAGCGTGTGACAATCATCAAATCTGATGCAGATCGATTTCTGTTCCAGTTTCACCACAAACTTGATGTTGCTCGTGTGTTGGACGAGGGTCCATGGCTATATGACAACTTTCATATAGTTATGGAACGTATTGCTCCTGGTGTTGTCTCGACCACTGTTCCATTGAATCACCTGGACATTTGGGTGCAGGTCCACGGTTTGCCCTTTGGATTCATTCAACCAAAGGTTGGTCAAGGAATTGGCAGTTTCCTTGGTGCTTTACACACATATGATAGCCGTAATACCATTCACAGTTCCTTTATGCGACTCAAAGTGAGGATTGATGTTACTGTACCACTGAAAAAGGAGTGGAAAGTCCGTGCTAACAATGGTTCTTACGTTCCTGTTTTGTTTAAATATGAGAAGCTTGGTGTTTTTTGTTACAGGTGTGGCATTCTCGGTCATTCGGACAAGGTGTGTCCGGAGCTGTTCGAACTGGACTCTGATGATGGTGTGCGCAACTGGGGCCCTGACCTTAAACCTGTTTCTACACGCATAGGGTCGGCTGCCAATAACAAGTGGTTGTAGGATCCTATACCTGATGCTATGCCGAGTCCAAATTTGTTCCAACCAGGAACCTCTGCTGGCCGTAACACTGCTGCTGTTCCTGCAGGGAATTTACACAATTTTAATGATCGTATGCTGGCTGTTGATAATGCTATTCTTGATATTAAACAGGATGTCCTCGCTGCTCAGACTGCAGTACAAACTAAAAAAAGTATGACAGGTTCAGGTTCTCAATTTCAGCTTTTGCCATCCCCATCTTCAGGTGCCTCGACCTCTAATCTGATGCAGGGCCGCTCCATGGTGCTTGGACTGCCTGCTGTTCCGTTCACTGCTGCTGGTGCCTCTTTCTCTCCAAGTGATGGGAATGGATTTAATGATGATGCTGGTTCGGAGTTGAAGAAGAGAAAGTGTGTGCTTGCCCTTCAGAATGGAATTTCTTCCTTTGCTGCTGATGGGGTTATGGGAAATGATGTAATAGGATCTGATGTTAGTGCTGGGGGGATTCTGAAATTAATGTATTTTCCAATCATATGTATGATGAATCAAATGTAATGGCGGGTCCTAATGATCAGGCCTGCCAAGGAAAATGAGTTTAGTAGCGTGGAATTGTCGGGGTGTAGGTAGCCCGAGTACAATTCCCGACCTTAAGTACCTAGTCCGGCACTTCAATCTGGATCTTCTTTTCTTAAGTGAGACTCTAGCTCACCGAAATAAAATTGAAGAACTTCGTTTTTTGCTTAGTTACGATTCTTGTCTTCCAATAGACCGCACCGGTAGAGGCGGGGGTCTAGCTTTATTTTGGCGCAATTCTCTAAACTGTCAGCTTATTGATTTTTCTAATAATCATATCACTATGGAAATTGTGGATTCTGTTCATGGTACTTGGAGAATGACTGGCTATTATGGCTATCCTAACGGTGGTCGTAGAAATGCCGCTTGGAACTTTCTCCGTCAGTTATCTAATTAATTTGCAGGTCCTTGGTGCATCTTTGGTGACTTCAACGATATTCTTGATGCTAGTGAGAAGAGGGGGCGCAACCCTAGACCACCGTGGCTCATCAATGGCTTTCGTCAAGCGGTTATTGATTCAGGATTAACGGATGTTCCAGTTGAAGGGTATCCTTTCACCTGGTTTAAGAGTCTTGGTACGTCGCGTGCGGTGGAGGAAAGGTTAGACCGCGCTCTTGCTAACAATTTGTGGTTTAATTTGTTTCCGAATGCTACTCTTGAAACACTTGTCGCACCTGCTTCTGATCAATATCCTATATTATTAAAATGCATTCCTTCACCTCGGGTTCAGCATCATAAGCGTAATTTTCGATACGAAAATGCGTGGCATTTAGAACCGGGTTTTAAGGATCTTGTTACTAACTCTTGGCAGGAGCACTCTTCGCATACTCTTGTTCCGAAGCTGTCGACATGTGTTGAAGACATGTCTGTTTGGCGCAAAACTCATTGTCACCAACTTAAAATTGATATTGAAGATTGTCGCAGACAACTACATAATACACGGTTGGGGTCTTCCGGGGAGGATCAGGCTCGTATGTTTGAGTTACGGAAGAGGATGCAACGCTTATTATGTCAGGATGATGCTTATTGGCGGCAACGTGCGAAGACACATTGGTACAAGGATGGGGATCGAAACACAAATTTTTTTCATGCTTCGGCTACGGCTCGTAAAAAGGTAAATCACATTCTTTCTCTTGATGATGAATTAGGGAATAAAGTTACCAATGAGCAAGGCCTTCGTGATGTAGCGAGAAATTATTTTGTGAATATTTTTCAAAAGCAGAGGGGTGATTTTTCTCCTGTTATTAATGTGATTAACACAACCATTTCTGACCTTAATAATGACAAACTTACGGCTCCCTTTACTAAGGATGAATTTCGTATAGCTTTATTTGCAATGCAACCGGATAAATGTTCAGGTCCTGATGGGTACAGTCCGGGCTTCTACCAACATTTCAGGCATTTATGTAGTGATGATATTTACAGAGAATGTTGTGCATGGTTAGATACGGGTCAGTTCCCACCTGATTTGAATATTACCAATATTGCTCTTATTCCAAAAGGTTCTTCGCAGGTTAGTATGAAAGATTGACGTCCCATTGCTTTATGTAACGTGTTGTACAAAATTATATCCAAAGTACTAGCCAACAGGTTGAAGGATGTCTTGCCCCATTGTATATCTGATAATCAATCTGCTTTTGTTCCGGGTCGATCCATCTTGGATAACGCTATGGTCGCAATTGAGGTATTACACTTTATGAAAACCAAGACTCGCGGTGAGGACAGGTATGTTGCTTTGAAACTTGACATTAGTAAAGCTTATGACCGTATGGATTGGGATTATATGCGTGCTGTATTGGATAAAATGGGTTTTCATAGTCGGTGGATTCACTGGATGAGTATGTGTGTTGAGTCCGTTGACTACTCTGTGCTTGTTAATGGTGAACAGGTTGGTCCCATAATTCCAGGCCGCAGACTTCGACAAGGGGATCCCCTCTCCCCGTACTTGTTTATTATTTGTGCTGAAGGTTTATCTTCGCTAATCAGAGACGCTGAGACACATGGAACTCTCACGGGTACAAAAATTTGTCGCAGGGCGCCACCGGTTTCTCATCTTTTATTTGCTGACGTTTGTTTTCTGTTTTTCAAAGCTGATATAGGTGAAGTTAATGTCTTGAAGAACATACTTTCTCTCTATGAAACAGCGTCTGGTCAGGCTATCAGTTTGCCTAAATCCGAGATTTATTGTAGTCGTAATGTTCCGGATCCTCTCAAGCATGCTATTACTAATATTCTTGGTGTTCAGGTTGTATTAGGCACAGGTAAATATTTAGGTCTACCTTCCATGATTGGCAGAGATCGAAATGCCACCTTTGCTTATATTAAAGATCGCGTCTGGCATAAAATTAATTCATGGAGTGGTAAGTGTCTATCTAAAGCAGGGCGTGAAGTTATGATCAAATCTGTTTTGCAATCCATTCCGACCTATGTCATGAGTATTTTTCATTTGCCTAGTACTCTAGTCGATTCGATTGAGAAGATGTTGAATTCCTTTTGGTGGGGTCACGAACGAACGTCACAAAGAGGCATTCACTGGATGAATTGGGAGAAACTCTCCGCACCAAAGAAACATGGAGGTATGGGCTTTAAGGATCTTTCTGCTTTTAATTTAGCTATGTTGGGTAAACAAGGTTGGAAATTTATAACATAACCGAGTTCTCTTGTTACACGTATTTTCAAAGCACGCTACTTCCCTTCGGGCTCTTACCTCACGGCTTCGATAGGTCACAACCCCAGTTATGTTTGGCGTAGCATTATGCGGGCCAGGTTTGTTGTTCGTGGTGGTGTCCAATGGAGCATAGGGTCAGGTGCATCTATTCCTATTCTAAATGAACCTTGGCTTGTGAACGGGGAATGCATACCTAGTGATATACAAGGAGCGCATTTTGTTCACAATTTTACTATTAATAATTTGATGAATTTGTATGACAAAAGCTGGAATGCACAGGTTGTACGACAAGTTTTTAGCACGGATATTGCAGATAAAATTCTTCACACGCCTCTTATTCCTCAAGTGGAGAAGGATACGATAGTTTGGAAAGCAGAAAGGCATGGTAGATACTCGGTACGTAGTGCTTACAGATTATGTGTTACTGAGTTAGTGGACTCTTCGTATCTTTGGCGACCGGGTTATTGGTCGGGAATATGGAATTTGAAGGTGCCGCCGAAAGTGAAAAATTTAATCTGGCATATGTTGTCGAGGGTGTTTGCCGACTCGTGTACGATTTCTTGACAAAGGAGTTAATTGTCCGGCAAATTGTGCTAGTTGTGATTCTAATCATGAGGACTTTACCCATGTATTTTTTGATTGTCCACTTTCTGTTCAGGTTTGGAATCGGACTGGCCTATGGAGTTCTATTCAGCATGCGCTATCCACTACTACCTCAACCATGGATGCTATTTTCTCGTTGCTAGAAAGTTTATCCGGTGAGCTTACTCAGCATCTTGCATCAGTGCTATGGAGCATTTGGAAGCATCGCAACCTTCGAGTCTGGGATGACGTAGTCGAATCTAGTGCCGCAGTTGTCGAGCCTGCGCAGAAAATGGTTGTTGATTGGCAGTTAGCTAACTCCCCTTTTACTCTGGTCTCGCCAGCTCTTCAGCAGATGCCAGCCTCTTCTTCGCATCAGCACCCAATCATCACGTGGCAGCCCCTATACCGGGAAGGTTTAAGTGCAACATTGACGCCGCTTTCTCTTCGCAAGTAAATTGCATAGGTATTGGTATCTGCATTCGAGATTCTGATGGTATTTTTGTGCTAGCCAGGACCGTTAGTTACCCTTGTGCAGTTTCAGTTGATGTCGGTGAAGCTCTGGGTTTGTATTCGGCAATACAATGGTTAGGGGATATGCAGTTTGATAATGTTGATTTCGAATTGGATTCTAAATTGACAGTTGATGCCTTTCTGGCTACTAGGAACGACCTGTCTGAATTTGGTGTTATTATCTCTTCTTGTCGTTCCTTATGTAGTTCTTTCTTTTCCAACTCTAGGGTGGAGTTTGTTAGGCGACAAGCTAACGGTGTTGCTCATTCTCTTGCAAGAGAAGCCACGCTACTCGCTAGTCCCGTCACTTATTATGACATACCCAATTGTATTGAAACGCTTATTATTAATGAAATCCTATAAGCATGTTTCCCTCAAAAAAAAATGGAAACAAAAAAAAAGAAAACTTAAACAAAATAAAATAAATAAAAGGAATCTGGTGTGGGTGATTTACACAAGAAATAATAAAATAAAAGAAAAAGTGTCCCCTGTGGGAATCGATGGGTGAACCACTCTTGCCTAACCTCCGTGTAAGTTGTTGTAAAGTTCATTTCTACAACTTATTTGAAAAGTCACTTCTACAACAATTAAGAGACTTCTTTTAATAAGAGCTTTTTTAAAATTGTGTTTGACCCTACTTCTCCTTAGAAGTAAAAAATAAGTAGAAAATAAGGAGGGCCAAACATGCTCTCAAATATTTATAGATCATAATAAGGTTCAAATAATTTGAGACCAAGTTTAAAACACTATCGGCAGAGCATCAATGATAGTTTTGGTCTGATTTCAACCTGATCAACCGAAAAAGCTTGTTCTGCAAGGAAAGGAGTCAAATGCGAGAACATTACCGACAAAGTTTTAGAAATTGATCTTAGTGATCAATATTTGAAAAGATGAGATCAACTTTTCTATCCTAGAACTTGCGTTTCTTGGTTATTATGACTTGTGCAAGAATGGTTTTGATTTGATAAGTATTCCATCCATTCAACCCAACATCACACATTCATCTAAACTTATCAAACAATTCATTGACCAGAGACATATCACACCTTATGTTAAATTGTCAAAATTTCAAGTTGGATCATAATAATTTTACAGGAGGACTCCAAAACATATCACCAATTGTCCAAATAGTTGATCATAATAATTTTTGCATTTTGATTTTTGATACTGCATTTCTTTCTGCTATTGCATCTTAACTCCCAATCCTAAGAACAATTTGTAACTTCCATTCCTAAAAACGATTTGTAACCCCCGTTCAACAACAAACATATTGTAACCGTCGATGAAAATATTTTCAATTATGTGCAATCCTAAGAGCAATTATAATGGAGAAACTCATTTTTGGGTGTATACATGTACACTCACTCAATCCCTCAAACCTAACATAACACACAAATTTTTGAAATGAAACACTCATATCATCTATATATCAATAACACTATCATTATATTTTATTTTTTTAATATTAAAGATATGTCCAAAGAACAATTTTCATTCTTCATATTGTTGAATTAAGAAAATTGCTCTTGACACATCTTGTTAGGCTGAGAAACACTAGTAAAAGACGAAAATTCCCCCTCGGTAGTTAACTGACGAATTATGAAACCGTCTGCAGTTAATTACCGAGGAAAACTTCGGCAGTTAACTACCGAGGAAAATTGAAAACTTCGGCAGTTAACTGCCGAGGAATCCTCAAACCCACTTTTTTTTTTTTATTTTTACAAAAACCATTAATTTCTTTTATTCTTTAAACTTAAATTTTCCTTAATTAAATTTAGTTCTTTAATCCTTTAAAGGAATTAAACATAATTCTTTTTATGATTTCATTCATGTGATTTTGTTGTCATAAATGAAGAAATGTGAATTTTGTTGCCATTAAATACACGTTTCTTTTTATAAAGTTGTTGATTTCATTCATATGATTTTGTTGCCATAAATAAAAAAATATGAGATCCTAGAATTACTACGTATTCAATCACGTTTATTAATTAAAAAAATGTTTTTTTTGAAGAATAGAAAAGTGGTTTTATTTGTACAAAAAAAAGGTATTATTGATAGAATAATTACAAATATAATTATTTGAATGAGAGATGAATAATATCTGAAATATTATAATTTGTGAACAACAAAAAAATATCTTAAATATTATAATTAATTACTAATAATTACAAATATAATTATTCTATCATTTGTAACGTTTTATGTTGTTGCATTTTTTTATTGAATTATCATTTTAGGTCCATTAACTACCGATTGCAGATATTATTCATCTCTCATATTTCTTCATTTATGGCAACAAAATCACATGAATGTAATCATAAAAAGAATTATGTTTAATTCCTTAAAAGGATTAAAGAATTAAATTTAATTAAGGAAAATTTAAGTTTAAAGAATAAAAAGAATTAATGTTTTTTTGTAAAAAAAAGGGGTCTGAGGAAGTTTTCCTTGGTAGTTAACTGCAGCCGGCTTCATAATTTGACAGTTAAATACTAAGGAGGCATTTTCGTCTTTTACTAGTGTTTCTCAGCCTAACAAAATGTGTCAACAACAATTTTCTTTAATTAATGGTACCTACTTTCCTTGGTTGATTTAGAAAACAGTAAACAAATAAAGGGATATCGTTTGACCAAAGAATCCACTAAAAACACAAAAAGTAGCACAACAGAAGCGCTTATCCGCACAAGTGAATAAAACAAAATCGGACCGTCAAAATATTGCTTATCGACGTTCACTATTATTCATTTGCGCAATACGCACGGATCGAGTGTTTAAACCGTCGATAACTACTACAAATCCAACGACGCAAACTAAAAGTTGAAAAACTCATTTGCCTCTTATGGTTCCCGCTCTGAATCTGTGATACGATATATATATACTCCAATCTCATTCCTCATTTTTCACACTTGAAATTCAAATTACAATTTCAAAACCCTAGATCCCCAAATTTTCTGTTGAAAATGTCAGGTCGTGGAAAGGGAGGTAAGGGACTTGGAAAGGGAGGTGCAAAGAGGCATAGGAAAGTTCTCCGCGATAACATCCAGGGTATCACCAAGCCTGCAATTCGTCGATTGGCGAGAAGAGGCGGTGTTAAGAGAATCAGTGGATTGATCTATGAAGAAACCAGAGGTGTCTTGAAGATCTTCTTGGAAAACGTCATTCGTGATGCAGTTACATACACTGAGCATGCTAGGAGGAAGACGGTGACAGCCATGGATGTGGTCTATGCTTTGAAGAGACAAGGAAGAACCCTCTATGGATTTGGAGGTTGAAGATGAAGAAGTAGAAGTACTCTTTGTTCTATTATGCTTTACCTGTGTAATTGTTCTTTAAGATACTTATTTAGATTGTTCCTTTGTAAGTTTCAACAAGATTTGAATCTAATGAAGTAATCTTTTCTGTTGAATTAAATTTGCTCACTGATTAAATTTCTGATTGTTGCCCCATGATTTAATTTCATCATCTTATTGTTTAGTATAGATGGTTATAGAAACTTGACCTCATGTTCTTTTTAGAGATTCAAGTTTTGTGCATAATGGATTTACATCTGTAAATTGCGACATATGAAATTAATTTCATTCATTATGTTTCTGCCTTGCAATGAATTATGGTAATTTTTGTAAAGAGAAATTGTACCTGATATTATATGAATTTTTTGTTATGTTGATCTGCATTTGATAACTATTGAAATTAGTTTCAATTTTGTAAAGAGAACTAAAGCAATTTTAGGATTCTGTTACACAACTATGAGAAACTAGATTTTGAGAAATTGTTTGTTTTCGATGCTTCATAAGTTCAATTCATCAAATTTATTGGTTTTGCCAATACTACTAGCTATTCCAACGTGCACTCTGCTTCAATCTTTAAACCATTCATGATTCTTATCTCTTAACTCAACGCAACGCAAACAATGAAATGTGTACCATACAGTGGTAAAGAAAGACTGATTAACATGTTCTTATTAGCCGTAGGATGAGATTAGAGATTGGTAATTGATAACGCGGCATGAGGTAGGCATGAGGGCCGATGAACATTCTGAGTAGTCTGGGTGCTGTCATTTGCCCTGGTGCATTTGTTGAATTGCAGAATCTTCGTAGAATGGAGTATGTATTAAAGGGCCAACAGTTTGACTTGTTCTTGATGTAGCTTCTTCACAGCATTGATAACAAACATATCAAAAATTCAAAATTCAAAATTGTTGTGTACAATTAAGTAAGATTTAAAGGGTAATAGTTCTAATTGAGGGTCCATTCTAATTATTTTCATGTAGCCTTTTTGGAGATATATAGCTAAAAAGAGGTTACATTTGACAGCAGATAAAACACACTGAAGTTCTGCACACCATTAAAATATGTTGTCTGCATACATCTTATGAGAATTGCATCTGATGTTGTTTATGCTCTCAAGAGACAGGGAAGAATCCTTTATGGATTTGAAGATTGAAGAAGAAGCACTCTTTTGTGTGTTATGTTTTAACTGTTTAGTTGGAGCATGCGATTGTTCCTTATAATTCTTACTTTGGTTTTCACTTGGTTCTGATCCTTTGTAAGTTTTAACAAGATTGCAATTGAATGAAGTAATATTTTCTGGTCAACTATGAATCTAGTTTATGCTATTCCTTTTTGTTTCTTTTACGTGTTTTAATCGTATGACAGTATCCTTTTAAATATAATATTTTTTTTTTTTTTTTGTGTCATATGTGGTTCATAAGTTAATGAGAAAGTTGCAGCTGGTTACGTGTCTGCTTATTACGTATCTTATTGTCGCCGTGTTTGTAGGTTTAGCACAGTGGCTGGTATAGATGATATTAGAAATTTACATGTGCACAATTGAGATTAATGTTGGTCTATTATGTTTCCGTCTTGAATGAGTTCTGGAAATTTTTCAGCTTGTTTATAGTTTCTTTTTACTTTTGTGAAGAAAGCTAATGATTTTTTCGGTTATGTAGATAGTAGTTGATATTATATGAATTTTCTGTTAGGTTGCTCTGCATTTGATAGAGTTCATTGAGATGTAGTTTCAAATATTTCAGCAATAATGCAAAGAAGTACTATTCACACTACTGTAGGGTACCATGTATACTAAAGCATTTTAAAAGTGCAACACCATCTGGATGAAATGATGATGACTCTGTAAGAGAGTCATTGCACCTAGGCACGGGAGTTGGATTTGGAGTAGGTTTTCTGGTTGATTTGTGGTCCTTTGTTTCTTATTAGGAAATGGGGCATACATACTATCAGTTTGTCGATGGAGTGGGTGACAAGCTCTTTGTAACTTTGATGGTAAAGTTACATAGTTTTCACATAAATTGAGTTCCAAACAGAAACTGAGTTCCAGCTTCTGAATTCATCTCACTTGTAATGTTTTGTTAATTGAAAAACTTTTGATACTAGTCAGGGAATATGAATGCATTCATGATGTCAACTGTTCCGTATATATCTATCCTTAATTATTGTACAAAATGTAGTGATTTTGGACCATCTTGCTCATGTTATGGGTTTTTTTGGAGAAAGTGGATCACTTCTTTCTATTATCTCTCTATATTAGATTATGCAGATGGTTGCAGAATAAGATATGATATGCAGTAGATAAGAAAAAACTAAAATCGTCGTATCTAAAGTAAGTTGTCTTATAACTTGTAGGCACTACTTTATTAGTAAGTTGTCTTAGAACTTGTAGGCACTACTTTATTATATGTGTATATTAAAGAAGGATTTTCTTCGTCAATGTCTGCACCACATAGCTTTTCCTGCGTCATAATGCTTCATTCCCATAATGTTATAATACTTCTCCGTGTTTCACCAAAATCAACAATTCCAGCTAGCGAATCTACAATAGAGATCAAATGACTCGTATCATGATTTCATTAAATCGAAAGCTCAGACCAGCTATGCTTCATTCCCTGGCTGAGAAAACAAGAGAACCATAACAAAGCAAATCGATTTGAAAGTGAGTTTGAACTACTTGTGGCCTTTACCAACAGTGTGATTATCATTTGAAGCAAGATTCTCAGCCTTGTGATAAAATGTAAAAAAATTCAATACAAAACTATGGCCAAGTTTCATGTTATTTTAGTACTTAATCATTAACAGACTACGAATTGAGTTCCGTAAATGAATGAAAGCATTTATTTCATAAGATATCCCAGTGGATCAAGATTGAAGATTGAAATTACATTAGTCAGTGCTCCCAAGATTGAGTAGATACCGAGAGCACAGAAGAGGGGCTGCTTCAATGAGACAATGACAGAATATCTAGCACTGCAACGTATTATGCTCTTGCAGTATATCTAGTTAGTAGTCACAGTGACACAATCGTCAAGAAAAACCTTGAGTTGCAACTTGGAACCATGTTGATTTTGTCATGTATAACTTATACTTCATTACAATCCTTGCTAAATTTTTTTTTTTTTTGATAAAGCTAAAAATTCATATAATAGCCAGGTGCTGCCTGAACCACATACAAGAGAATCCAGAAAACAAAATACAAAAACAAACAGCTAAACAAACTAAAACCCTCCCATGACCAACAGAGAGGGGGGGGGGGGGGGGGGGGGGGGGGGGGGGGGGAGGCCATTAATTCATGTCTAATCTATAATAGGGTAAACCATGCTGATCCCTTATGAGCAAAGGAGCCAGAAAGGAAGGAGGTGAAGGCCACCATTGAGTAGAATATAAAGATAGACCCTGTCCATGTTTAGCCAGCGCATCTGCAACCATATTTCCTTCTCTAAGAGTGTGAATAAAAGAGCAAGCAATGCTTCTACAAAACCTCATACAATTGTGCCATCTGGCTCTCATTTGCCAAGGAACCCCAACATCATTTTTAAAAGCATTAACCACCCTTATGGACTCAGTTTCCAGGCATACATTCATCAGATGCATGGTTTGAGCTTTTTCCAGAGCCAACATGCTAGCAGAGAACTCAGCTTCTAACGGAGTAGCATAACCAATGTTACTGGATAAAGCTCCAAGGAAGATAGCATTAGAGTCTCTAAATACCACTCCAATGGAACCACAGGGCTGAGAACCTATTGAGGAGCCATCACAATTGATTTTAAAAACTCCATTGATAGGAGGCTTCCAGGAAATAGGTTGTGTAGGAATGACACTTTTGATTTTGAAGGGGATGTGAAACAGCCTAGCCACTTTATAATCTGTCATTGTATAATTTCCCTTCACTAAATTTAGATTGTGACTGAGTTTGACTTCCACAAGGATAGAATTGAACAGAGTGGACATAGCCTGGTTTCTGTCATGAAAATATCTCTGCTTCCTTTCTATCCATATGGTCCAAATTGTATGGATGATAGCAGAGTTTAGTAATTGTTGCACCATTTTGCCTCCAGTGACCACAATACCCAGAATCAAGTGCAGGCAGCTTGACAAATAGAGTGATGTCTGTACCTTTACTCAACCATTCCCAAAGAATGTGTGTAACAGGACAGGCAAAGAAGATGTGATGAGATGATTCAGCACTTTGCAGACAAAAACAACAGACTGAGACAATGCAGCAACCCCTTTTTCTAAGGTTGTCGTCAGTTGGAAGTTTATTATGAATAAGCCTCCAAGTGATAAAAGATCTTAAGGGAGGGATGTAAGGATTCCAGAGGAGTTTAGCCCAAAGCACTCTTTGGCCAGTACCATTTATATCTCTATAAGCAATCTTGTTAGTCAGTTCCCCATCATAGGCAGATGATCAACACAGCCTGTCAGGTATATCATCCACAGGAATGGTTATTGTAACACCCCGTTTTTCCCAACATAAAAATTTCATCATAAAATCAGAGTATTTTAAATCATAACGGAATGTCACATACTTCTTGAAAATCATAAAATGGATAATAAGAATTATCTCTCAAAATTCAACATCAAAATCTAAAATCATGCAGCGGAAAATAGTTCAACATACTAAAAGTCTTGGCACGCAGGCCTCATCAAAATCTCATAAGTTTGGTTCAATACTTATTCATAAAAAGTTCATAAAATCACACGTAAGAAATAGAAGTAAAAGCAATCTTCATCCCGTTACGTATCAGAGCACCTAGACACAATGTGAGGAGTCTACTCACGAACAACTGCTAGTCTTTATCACCTGCGCGTTACCAACGTAAGGGCAACATTACAACAGAAGGGGTGAGATTTCACAGTCAATAAAATTAAGCATATAATTCATCAAATGCATTTAACAACATAAAACATTATTAACATATCAAACATTTATCACTTAGAATATTTTCATTTCATAATCAAATACCATCATCAAATATCATCACTAAATATCATCATTAAATCATAATCAACCAAACACTTGACTCGACAACACGACTCAACTTGATAATGCAACTCTTATCAACTTAACAACTTTAAACCATCGTGAAACTTCTTGATATGCAAATGCATGTGGTACCATTCAACATCATAAATGAGCGTAATTCGGCTCTTCAACATGTGAGCATAAAGCTGCTGGGCTTTAAGCCCCCAACGTAGTTTGAGCACAAGGCTGCCGGGCCTAAAACCCCCAACTTTAATGAGCACAAGGCTGCGGGACCTAAAGCCCCCAACTTTAATGAGTATGCAATGGACTCAATCTTCCTACAACTTAGACAACAACGTGAACATCTTATACAACTCCATAATCATGGACAACTTCTTAAATTCTTGCAACTTAGACCGACTCATGCAACTTCAAGACATTAACAATCAACAGCAGCAACCAACAATATTTACAGCATATAACAATGTTTAAATAACATATCAACATTAAAGAGAATGAATGATATCAACTTATCATCATAAAGCATCATAAATAATACTTATACATCATCACTACTAATCTCAGTCACCTAAACAGTCTTCTGGAACTTCTGAAAGTATCCTAATCAACCCTCTTTCTCACTTCTAAGATCAACTCATGACTACACGTGCGAAAGGATCGCATCGGGCAATTTTGGGCAACTAACAGCCTAACTCGCAGTGGCGAGTAACTTTGCTCGCAACGGCGAGCAAAGCGTGCATTCTGGGATTCCTAAAGTCCTTGCTCGCAATGGCGAGCTACTTTGCTCGCAATGGCGAGCTTACAGGTTACTCGCAGTTGCGAGTTGTGTTGCTCGCAGTGGCGAGCGATGGTTCCTAGCTCGCAATTGCGAGTGTTCTTGCTCGCAGTTGCGAGCGATGAATGTCAGTATGGCCAGAAACCTAAAAATCACAACTTTTCACCTATCTTCATGATTATTTCATCCAAATAGCATCTAATTATCACCCTAGGTATTATCTAAGGTCTGTACACTAATTTTGCATCAATCTAACATCTTTTCATGGTTCAATCATCAAAATCGGTCTTAAACCTAATTCCCAATTCTCACCAAAACTCAACCTAATCATGCTAAATTCATTCTACAGAATTATACCCTTAATAATATTGAAAGTTAGTCTCACCCTTACCTGGTAATTGCAGAATCGCAGCCCTCCCCTTGTTCTCCTCTTGTTTTGACTTTTCTACCTTTTTTCTCCAAAAGCGTTTCACGTACGTTCTAAAACTTATTCTCTCTACCTAACCCTCTATTTATAACACTTGTATTACTCTCCTCACCACTAACTTACTCATCTCACAACACTGCCCCACTTCTTAATATTTTTATTTTATTTCTCATATCTTATTTTATTCAATAATAAAATAAGTCACACCAACATAACAACTTCACAAAATCATATATCCCACATAATTTATTTATAAATCATATAAACCACTCAACTTCATGAATCATAAAAACACACATATCAATCATGTAATACACTTAAATCATAAATCATATAAATATATATAAATATATTCTAAACTTCATTGAATTAATTAAATAATTAAGACGGGCGTTACAGTTATCTTGTGTATCTGAGAGGCTAGAGCAGGGTCTTTCTGCATTACATAAGCAGGAATACACCAAGTACCCTCAACTATACAGTCTGCAACTTTCATAGAAAGGGAGGATGTGATAGCTGAAGGAATATTCCAGAGATCTGCAATGGAGTTAGCAAGCCATTTATCAGTCCAGAAATGGATGTTCTTTCCATTTCCCACTGACCAAGTAGAGTGGTTTAAAACCATTTGTATCTGTTGTTTCATGCCAGGCCAGACTGAAGAAGTCAGATAGTGATTTTTAGGTTGGCCATTTCTGATATACCTCTTTCTTCCAATTTGGGCCCATTGCTCATCAGAATTCATCAATTTCCAAGTTAAAAGTAACAAAGATGACTGATTAACTTTGACAGGGGTCCTTAACAGATAAACCACCCTCATCTTTGGGTTTGCAAACATTAGACCAAGAAACAGTGCATACCTTCCTATCATCAATATTTCCACTCCATAAGAAGTTTCTCATACTTTTAGCTACTTCATGAAGCAAACTTGCTGGCCATTTGTATATGTGAAATGAATAAGTGAGCATGCTACCAATCACAACATTTATAAGTTGAACTCTCCCCATAATTGTCAAGAGGCTGCCCTTCCAAGCACTCAATTTCAGTTGAATTCTAGCAACAATGGGCCTCAAATGGAGAGCCTTAGGTTTCCCTTTAAAAAGGGGAATACCTAAATAAAAGAAGGGAAGGGACCCATGACTGAAACCTGTGATTCCTGCTATAGTATGAATTCTGGATAAAGATAGGTTCCCAGAGTAGAACTTGCTTTTGTGAGCATTCACCAGTTGCCCTGAATACTGACCATAGAGCTCAAAGAGATGCATAATATTTTGGACATTGGCCAAAGTACCTTTGCAAAATATAAGTATGTCATCTGCATAGAGACAGTGACTAGGTATGAACAGATTTCTAGTAGCATTCATCTATGTTAATCTTCCTTCCTGAACCATGGAATCAAGACCTCTACTAAGGACTTCTTCAGCAATACAGAAGAGAAGGGGTGAGAGGGGGTCACCCTCTAGTACAATTTAAGAAACCAACAGCTTTACCATTTATGTTGATTGAAATTTTGGCTGAATGAAGTATAGTAATAATCCAGTCACAAAAAACTTGATTAAAGCCAAAACAATGAAGAACATGTACCAAAAACTTCCAATTAACTGTGTCAAATGCTTTCCTGACATCAATTTTCAGAGCTAAATTTCCCCCATAGGATTTCTTGTGCAGCAAGTTAACAACTTCTGAAGCAGTCATAATACAATCATGAATGTGTCTCCCAGGTATAAAACCCCTTTGATGTATGGAAATGATTCTGGAAGCTATTATCCCCAGCCTATCAGCTAATATCTTGGTAATGAGTTTAAATTGGAAGTTGGCCAGTGCAATTGGCCTAAAATTATCCAATTTGTCAGCACTAGGTACTTTAGGGATGAGAATCAGCAAGTTGGAATTCAAATTAGGCATAATGTAGTTGTGAAGGAAGAAGTGTTGTGTAGAATTAACAACATCAATACCAATAATATGCCAGAAGTGTTGGTAAAAGTGGCCAGAGCACCCATCAGGTCCAGGTGCAGCATCTCCATTTAAGTCAAAAACAACATGTTTGACCTCCTCAATTGTAGGTATGGCAGTTAGTATAGCATTGTCTTCAGTAGTAACAATATTGGGAATGTACTTGTCTGGTAACTCATTTTCTATATGGACAGAAGGAGCAGAGAAAATGTCTGTAAAGTACTGAAGCACATGAGCTTCAATATCCTCTTTACTGATGAGAACTTCATCCCCATTTTTCAATAGGCTAATGTAACTTTGGGCATCTCTGATTTTTGTAAACCTATGAAAAAAAGCAGTGTTCCTATCCCCCTCAAGGAATCTAGCTTGCTTGTTTTTGTCTTGCCAAAAACTGTTTAACAAATTCAGTGCCTGGCTGTAACTTGTCAGGCAATCAAGTTCAGCCTGTGATCTTTCCACACTATACCCCAACTGGTCAATTGCTAACATGAGCGGATCTAGCATGAAACATGGTGTGGCAGATGCCATACCAGATTTTTCCCCAGATTTTTTTTCATATATATTATATAAGTTGTTGATATGTCACAGATCTGTAGTTGGCAGAGTGGTATGTGTGTTGTGTGAATGATATGCATGTCCAGCATTCAACTCTTGTTGAGGTGTGCTTTTGAACAAATTTTTTATAAGTTATTAATATAAGAAAGGGTGTTGCAGGGAATCGAACCCGTAACACCATGGTAAAATGCTTCCTCCCATACCATTGCACTATATTGTTTAAGTCATCAATAACTTACTTTGTTAATAAATATAGTTGATTTGTATATTTGCCACACCAATATGACATGTCTAGATCCGCCCCTGATTGCTAACTGAGCTTCACTGAGTTGTTGTTGAGCCATATGAACCCTTTGATGATAATTTCCGACAACAGTTTTGTTCCAGAGTTGAAGTTTAGGCTTTAAACTTTTCAACTTATAGTGCAGGATGTGCATTGGAGTACCATTGCAAGTGACAGACTAGTGATCAGAGATAATGGTTTCACACCCATCAATATTGGTCCATGATTTAAAGAACTTGAATCTAGGGATTATGTCAGTAGGAGAGGTCCTGTGTAAAGTCAGCAGCAGAGGAAAGTGATCAGAACAGGTTCTGTTAAGTGTGTTGCAGTTAATGACATTCCAATGATCAATCCATTTATCATTGCAAATAGCCCTGTCAAGCCTTTGTGCAATAAAAGCTCCCCCATCCCTTTTGTTCACCCAAGTATATTTAGCACCATAAGTATCCAGGTGAATCAAAGAATGTATGCCTGTCCAACTAGAGAAATCAGTGCATGCTGTATGAAGTGAAACCTCTGAGGCCATTTTTTGTATTTGTCCATGATTCACTAGAATCAACTGTCATGAGTAATGAGTAATCCATCAGTTCAACAATGAACACACGATAATTGCAGAAAGCAATTTATTTGAACAAAGGCTAAAGTCTAAACTAATGAATGAAAGAGAATTCAAGTTGAACACAAGAATTTGGTAACCCAGTTCAGAGTAAAACTCCTACATCTGGAGGACAGGATCCGACTTGAAGATTACTATATAATAAGAGAAATTATAAGGATCATCCATCAAAGATATCATGAATCGATGAGATCTAATCATGACACCTCTCACAAGTTATTTTTTTTCTCCTGTTTTGTGCACTGAATATCTGAATTGTTTGGTCTGAACTCTTCCACTTAACTCTCATATCTATTCCTAAGACTTTATATATATATAGCAAATATAAAAGAGTAAGTTATAACAAAAAGGATTTGCTTGTTGTGCACGCACCCAAATTTGGTAAAAGGGGATGAGCTGAGCCATGATCCAAAGTCCACTGATCTAAATCAACAATTCCCATCTTCACCATGGCTAGCTAGATCGAGATCAAATGACTCATACCGCGATCTTACAAAAATCAAAATCTTGTGATCTCAACGGTATAATCTTCATCAACAATTGAGCCGAGACAAGTGCAGCAGCACCCAATTCCCTTGATTCAAAAGGGCTTGTCTAAACCAATCGGACCAACATTGCTTCATTCCCTTCGCAGAGGCGGAAAATTCAAGAAAACAGAAACCATAAAAAACTAAATTAATAACACGTGTATTCCGCCAAATCCCTCATTTTAATGGTGTGAAATGGAGAAACTGTGACGAAGCATATTCATTAAACTTGAACATAAATAAAGAAAGACAAACTTTTTTTACCCGAGTAAAAAAAAAGACCCAGGTACGATAACGTGCTTCTTTCACATTTTTTTTAGCACAAAATCCACCTCTTTCTCTTACCGACTTAAACGTCAGAGTGCAAATGTGCTTGCCAGCACCATTCTCCTCCATCGTAGAATCTCGCTCTCCACCATGTCGGAACCTCTTCTATCGGAGAACCACCACTACTATTCTCTGTTATGCAACCAGACAGGACAAATAAATAACAAAATTGTTGTCCAAAAAATATAATAAATTAAACATTTACCAATCATAATAAAGTTCAAACAATTTGGCACCAAGTTTAAAACATTGATTCATAGAAATTCTACAATTCCAAGTCTTCCATGCCTTTTCAAAGTCTTGTAGTTTGGAGCTATTTCATTTTTCCAACAATCAGGTCCCATTTGCATCAATTGTTACTGTTAAACTATTGTCCACATACTTTCTTATCAAGCTTTTTTCAATTTATCCTTTTTGGAGCTATTTCTTTTTTCAAGCTTTCCATAAGCCAACATCTTATATAAACAACTACAATCTTGTAACAAATCATACTCCCATTTGAATTACATCTTCTTTTTTAATCCAAATAATCAGTCGTGATGACCATTCTTACTTCACAATTGTCACTTCTTTTGCTTCTCCTTTTATCTATAACCACATTCCACAAAAGCATGTGCAGCCATCACACATCGATTTCATGCAATGAGAAAGATCGAGAGACACTGTTAACCTTCAAACAAAGCATCAATGATAGTCTTGTTCTGATTTCAACGTGGTCAGCTGGAAAAGATTGTTGTGCATGGAAAGGAGTCCACTGTGACAACATTACTGGTAGAGTTACAGAGATTGATCTTAGTGATCAATATTTGAAAGGTGAGATCAACTTTTCGATCCTAGAACTTGAGTTTCTTAGTTACTTGGACTTGAGCGATTTTGATTTGATAAGTATTCCCACCATTCAACACAACATCACACATTCATTTAAACTTGTCTACCTTGACTTATCCGCCTTCAATTTTGATAATACTCTTCACATGGATAATCTTCATTGGCTTTCCCCACTTTCTTCATTGAAATATCTCAACCTTAGTGGAATCGATCTTCGTAAGGAAACCAATTGGCTTCAAGAAGTGGATACACTTCCTTCACTATTAGAATTACATATGATTGATTGTAACCTAAACAACTTTATGATCAACTCATCTCTTGAGTATTTGAATTCGTCTTCACTTGTAACTCTTGATCTTTCTGGAAACAACTTCACATCTCAATTACCTAACGAGTTTTTTAATCTCACCAAAGATATCACCTATCTTGGCCTTTCCTTTCTCAATATACATGGCAACATACCTTCAAGCTTGCTAAACCTTCAAAATTTGAGACACCTTAATCTAAAAAACAACCAACTACAAGGATCAATTCCAGATGGAATAGGACAACTACCAAATATTCAATATCTTGATCTTTCCATGAACATGTTTAGTGGTTCCATTCCTTCAACTCTAGGAAACCTCTCATCTTTATCTTACTTATATATCGCCTCTAATAATTTCTCAGGTGAAATATCAAAACTAACCTTTTCCAAACTCTCTAGTTTAAGTTCACTTGACTTGGGAAGATTAAATGTTGTATTCCAATTCGATTCGGAATATATTCCTCCTTTTCAACTCCATGCACTTTACATGGAGAATACAAATCAAGGTCCACATTTTCCATCTTGGATATATACACAAAAGTCTTTACAATCTTTCAGCTTATCGAACTCAGGAATTTCATTAGTTGATAGAAATATGTTTTGGAGCTTTGTAGGAGGAATACATTCTCTTAATTTGTCAAACAATTCATTGACCGGAGACATATCAAACCTAACGTTAAATTGTCATTATTTCGAGCTGGATCATAATAATTTCACAGGAGGACTCCCAAACTTATCACCAATTGCCCAAATAGCTGATTTTTCTTACAACTCGTTCTCAGGATCAATTCCACATAGTTGGAAGAATTTGGAAGATTTACTATACATCAACTTGTGGAGTAATAAGCGATCTGGTGAAGCTCTAGTGCACCTCTCTCATTTGAAACAATTGCAAGCTATTAACTTGGGAGAAAATGAGTTTTCTGGAACCATACCAATCAAGATGCCACTAAACTTAGGATTGCTTATATTAAGAGCTAACTAGTTTGAAGGGACTATTCCAACACAGTTATTCAATCTCACATCTTTGGTACATTTGGACCTTGCACAAAACAAATTTTCAGGATCTATGCCAGAGTGTGTTTATAACATGACTAATATGGTTTCTTTAAACCCATTTTCTTGGTATGGTTTTACAATTGAGTTCTTTACAAAAGGTCATGATTACGTGTACAAGATTCGACCAGAAAGCCAAACTATTGACCTTTCAGCCAATAGCTTGTCAGGAGAAGTGCCGCCAGAATTATTTCGACTAGCTCAAGTTCAAACATTGAACTTATCTCACAATAACTTGACTGGAACAATACCAGAGATGATTGGAGGTATGAAAAATATGGAGTCTCTTGATCTCTCTAATAATAAGTTTTATGGTGAAATTCCTCAGGGCATGGCCCACTTAAACTTTTTGGGTTATTTGAACTTATCTTGCAACAATTTTAACAGAAGTATACCAATGGGGACTCAACTTCAAAGTTTTAATGCATCGAGCTACATTGGCAATCCAAAATTATGCGGAGCTCCTCTTATTTTTTGTGCTATGGAAGAAGGAAATTGTAAAACCACAACGCCATCTAGAGTAAATGAAGATGATGACGACTCTATAAGAGAATCATACTGTCTAGGCATGGGAGTTGGATTTGGAGTAGGTTTTTGGTTGATTTGTGGTCCTTTATTTCTTATTAGGAAATGGAGGCACACATACTACCGGTTTATCGATGGAGTGGGTGACAAGATCTATGTAACTTTGATGGTAAAGTTAAATAACTTTCACAGAAAATGAGTTCATGCTAGTTAAGGTTAGCTCCAAACAGAGTCAATATTGTAATTGTAATATCAACATTTAAGAGTTGTATGAGATGAGATCATATGTGATTGTCAACTGTTCTACATATATCTCTGTACAAAATGTAGTGATTTAAATATGCTTCAGTCTCATCCTTGCTAAATTTGTAGTTTGCATAGAAACTTCTGAGGCCATTTGTATAATACTTGTCCATGACTATGTTTCACTAAAATCAACAATTCCCATTGTCATTGCAGCTAGCCAATCTAAAATAGAGATCAAATGGCTGATATTGTGATTTCATAAAAATAAAAAGCTCAGAATCTGAACCTTCTAACCAATTGGACAAACAATGTTTCATTCCCTTGGTAGAGAGGCTGAGAAAACAAGAGAACACTAACCATAACAAAATAGAACAAAGAAAATCGATTTGAAAGTGATCAAGAGTGTAATTATCATTTAAAGCAAGGTTCAGATTATTTTGGTGCTGACCTTAACCTTGTTATAAAATATTAAAAGCCTCAATACAAAATTTACCCTTACCTTCTATGGCCAAGTTTCATCTTATTTTAGTGCTTAATGACAAGTAATAGACTACGCATTGAGTTCCATAAATGAACGATAGCTTTTATTTCATAAGTTAAGATATTCCAATGAATCAAAATTGAAGATTGAAGCAACTAGCACTGCAACCAGCTGCATTGCTCCCAAAATTGAGTACATACAGGTGTTGCTTCAATGACTCAATGACAGGATACCTATCACTTCAAGCCATTATGCTCTTGCAGGATATCCTAGTTATTATTCACAATGACACAATAATCATCAAGCAAAACCCTATATATGACAAAACAGAATAATTGAAACCTTTTGAGGCCATTTTTTGTACTTGTCCATTGTTGTGATTAATCAATCAGATCAATGATGAACACACGATAATTGAAATACGCAATTTATTTGAACAAGGGCTAGCGCATAAATGAAAAAAAAATGAAGGATGAACACAAGAAGTTGGTAACCCAGTTCAGAGTAAAACTCCTACATCTGGGGGACAGGATCCGACTTGAATGTAATGATAAGAGAAATTACAAGGATCATCCGTGAAAGGATTGAATCTATCAATGCCATCTCTCACAAATTGAATTTTCCTCTCCTGATATGTGCACTCAATTCTAGTTAAATAGTTTGATCTGAATTCATCCACTTAACTCTTAAATCTACTCACAAGGCTTTATATATATAGCCAATACAAAAGGAGCAAGTTAGTTACAACGAACTTAAGAAACATGATATGCTTGTTGATCAGGTAAAAATGGACGAGCTGAGCCATGATCCAAAGTCCATTGATCTAAATCAACAATTCCCGTCTTCGCAATGAGTAGCTAGATCAAGATCAAATGACTCATATCGTGATCTCAACGATCTAATCTTCATCAACAATCGAGCCGAGCCAAGTGCAGTAAATCAATCGGACCAACATTGCTTCATTCCTTTGGCAGAGAGGCTGAAAACAACAGTAACCATAAAAAACTAAACAAATTTAATAAAACCAAATAACACAAATTAAGAAAGACGGATTTTTTTACCTCATCATTAACAATAAACAAATCCAAACATCATCATAATCTTGATCACAAACCACAAAGAACAAACTTGGAAGCAGGAAAAGCCAAACCTGTAAAACAAACAAGACAAACAGTAAGCAAATAACGATTAAACCAAGTAACCACTGTCCATTTAATCTCAACACTCGAACTCTTCATCTTTTTCCCATTCACTTGCAACTCTTTAGACAAATCAAAACTAGCCCCTTTCATCCTCAATTCCTGAATACACCTCCCAACACCTCTACTATCATTCCTCTCCCTTTGTAACTGTTCCCATACTTTCCAATACCTAACCAATTTCACTTGAACCAAAAACACAAACACAAGTGAAGTTGAAAGTGAAATCAATGATGGTATTGATGACACCCTGTCATCTTAGTTTATTAGACATTTTTATATAGTTTTTGGGTCATATTTACTGTAATTCTGGGAGCTAGGAGCCACAAAGGAGCAAAAACACAATTTCAAGGAAGCCAGAAATCGGCCACCGATTTTCCCAACTGGCCACCGATTTTGCTGCTGAATTCCAACATTTTGTCACTGTGAAAATCGGCTACCGATTGATATCAATCAACCGCCGATTTGAAGACTGCGATGGGCTTTTTAATGAAATCGGTTACCGATTGGATGCCATCGGTAACCGATTTTGCCTGTGCCTATTTAAACAAACTTGGTTTCAGACCTAGAACACGATTTTTGGATATCAAAAGGCATAGAAACACATAGGAGAGCGATTTTGAGCTGATTGGAACATCATTGAAGGAGTTTTAACAAGGTTTATTCATGAATTCATCTTGTAATTCTTCTTTTATTGTTTATTGCTTGATTATGTGTAACTAAACCCTCCTTTGTTGGGGATGAGTAGACCTAGATGAACATGTTTGTTATGACCTAGTTTATATTATTGATTGAAATTCATATGATTGTTTCTCTTATTTCCGTTCTTAATGCTTTTTATTGTGTCGGCCGCCTTTAAATTGATTTACGGTTTATTTTGTGATACGGAAGTGGAATTGATAAACGCTTTGAAATAAGAGATCCTTGCCTTTGTAATCTAGGAATAGATACAAACCCTTGGAATCATTAAGAGAATTTTTGTTCGTTAATGCTCAACCCTAATCTTCAAATTCACTAAGGAATTAGGTCTTTATTTTAGGTTTAAAGTTTTTGTCACTAAGGAATTAGGGCAAGAATAAATTAGATAATTCGGTAACAATCATATGAGTCGATTAAATAGTTGAGACTAAGTTATTAGCTTTTCATGGTCATCTAGCGAAACTCATCCCTAGCATCTTTCTCCCATTAATCTTAATCACTTTATTTACTTTGCTTAATTTTCAATATTGCGATAAAACAAACCAAATTCGTAACCTTTTGTTCGATTAAGTTCTAAATACAATTCAATAGTATAACGCGATCCTTGAGTTCGACACTCGGTCTTACCGTTTTAAAATTTACTACTTGAACGATTTCGTACACTTGCGAAATACGTCATCAAGTTTTTGGCGCCGTTACCGGGGATTGCTAAATCACTGTTGAATTTTATTTTTGCTTAATTGAAATTTTTTGCTCTGCAATAAAATTTTTGTTTTTTTTTATTTTTTTATTTTTTTTATCTGTTAAGTTTTCTAATGTCGTGTTCTAGTGATGTTTGTCTTCTTTGTTGAGATAATTAACCACCGCATAGGATGGAAGAATTTGATGATTATCTTCTACAACGTTTGGATGAAATTGAAACTTGTCTTCTTTCTGCACAATGTCGTATATTGGAGGGCCAGATCATGAGAGATACATTTGAAAAGGACCTCCTTCGGTTTTTACCTCATAGATTTGATTTCTGGATAGAAGGACATAAGAGTAACACTTTTGATTGTTATGTCCCGCCACCAGAAGGTGAAGATCTATTGGTTTTGGAAGCACAAGATGAGTTTCTCATGGAAAAAATTAATTGGGAGCAAATTTTACCTACTCAAATTCTTCCCCTAGATTCATATGACGAGAAATTTCATATCAAGGATGTTTTGATTGAATTCATGACTGATAATCATGTTTCAATTGAAACATTTGAGAGTCAATGTGAGAGGAATTCAAATTGTATGATCCTAAGAGTAAGAAAGTAGTGTTCAACAAATATGTGAAATTTGATGAATCAAGGACAAGAAGCATGCATTGGGAAGGAATAACATCTCTAATAAAACCGACAAACAATTTTACTTCTTTGAACCTGAAGAAAATTATCAAAATGAAGTTGATAATCGAGTTGAAATTGATGAGGTTGGAGAAGGAGATGAAGAAAGCACTTGATGGCCTGAAATAGGAACCCATATAAGAAAATAGATGGGTTTCTTCTTCAATAAGGTTTTGTGAAATGTGTAAATGGACATGGCATATACTACAAGAACACTACAAATAAGCACAAACTTATTGTTGGCATATATGTAGATGATATGATTGTGACCAGAAACAATGAAGTTGAGATGACTTGTTTTAAAAGAAACATTATGAACCAATTTGACATGTTTGATTTAGGTATCTCACATACTTCATGGTAATCGAATTTAAAATGAATTCACAAGGTTTGGTGATTCATCAAAGGAAGTATGCACAAGATATATTGAAGAGGTTCAATATGGAAAACTACAAGCCAGTCTCAACACCAGTAGACACAAGAACCAAGCTTCCTTTGAGTAGTGATGAGAACCAAGTTTATTCGACTTTGTACAAGCAAATAGTGGGATCACTAAGGTATTATTCCATACAAGACCTGCCATATCATATGGAGTATGTTTGATCAATAGATACGTGGAAACCCTACAACTTCTAACCTAATTTTAGCAAAGAGAATTATCATATATGTGAAAGGTAATTGCATCTATGGTACGATGTATACTAAGAATCAGAAGAACCAAACCTACAAAGTATATGACTATTTTAATTCTGACTCGGGTTGAGACATAGATGGCAGAAAAATCACCAATGTGTATGTATTCATGTATGGTAATACAACAATGTCATGGAGTTCTAAGAAGGAAGCAATAGTAGCACTAACTTCCTATGAAACCGGGTACATAGCAGCAAGCTCAATTGATCAACATGATTATGTTGGAAATGAATCTGAAAGATGAGAAAATGGAATTGTTGATTGATAACAAGTCTGGAATAGACTTAGCTAAACATCTAGTGGCTCATGGTAGAAGTAAACACATTGTGACACGTTTTCACTTTCTTATGGATCAAGTAAACAAGGATAAGCTAGAAATCAAGCAATGCAAGACATAAGAACAAATTGCATATTTGTTAACCAAGCCTCTAAAGACCAACATTTTTGAATACTTAAGGAACAAGTTAGAGATGGTTAAAGTCATTAACTAATGAATTAAGGTTGTGTATTAGGAAATTAATTCAGTTAGTTAGTTAGCATATACTCAAGAGTTTACTTGTTGAACAAGTAAACTCAGTTATTTATAAAATTGTTAAAGTTTGTTAAGTCTTTTTTTAGTATAATAAGGACTAATTATGATACCTATTTTGTAATGCAATTCATTCAATAAAATTCACTTTGATTATCTTCACTTTCTCTCTCAATTCTTTCAAACTCTTCTCAACATTCCCACTTTCACTTTGTTCCGTCAAGTTTAATGCTAGTTCATTTTGATTGGTCCAACTAGTGTTATAATTATATTGAATCATATTAGTAGATATTGGATACGGTATCATACAACAAAAATATGGTCTATCAGTGTATCGTAGTTGAAAAACTTTATTCTTTAATAATCATTATTTGATAAACATACATATTCATAAACAATCCATATACTTAGGTATATATGAATAGGATAGGACAAGATCTCCTTATGCCAATTCCTTCAACTTCTTCCAAGCTGGCCTACTAGAAATTTTCTCCCACCAAGCATTCACATTCTTCCTCTCACTAATCAAATGTCCCAATTTTGCTGCCTCAATAAGATGTTCAATTCCAGGAAGATGGCTAAGATCAGCCAAAGTGAACTTATCACCAGCAAGATAAGTGCTTTTAGAAAGCCTACGTTCATACACATCAAGCACTTCCTCTAGCTTCTGTTCAGAACTATGAGCTATAGTTATGTCTCCAGGCTTACCCATTTTTGGTAGAATTACAAGATTGAACATTATATTGAAGCATAAAGGATCGAAATTGTGTGCTTCTACTTCAAGCCATTGATTTACCACAGCTTTCTCTTCTAAAGTTGTGCCAAGTAGGTCAGGACCACGGTCTGCATACTTTGCTGCATAGTACCTTACAATAGCCCTTGATTCTACACAAATCACAAAAGATAAGCCTAACATAACATGTTACTTTATTTTGCCCTAGAAAAAATAACATGTTACTTTAGACGTATCTCATATTAAAGCTTATGTTACCTTATTTAAATATGAGCAATGTTATATCTCTAGAAAAATAACATCAAAAATTCTTCAAGAATAAACTAACAGATTAGCAAGCCAATATGGATACACATGAATTATAAAATACAAACCAATGAAACCATGAAAATTAAACTACTAACGAATATGATATGATATTTGATCGTAGAAATTAAACTATATTTGCGTGAGCTTTCTAAGGCTAAATTTTCATTATGATGATTGTTTTGTTTAATATGACCATTTTAAAAGCCTAACATGACGCAATGTCTATTAGAAAAATATATTTCTTTGCACATGACAATATTTTATAATAAAGACTTTAATTTTTGTTTTTTTGACAAGAATAATAAAGACTTTAAAATTTAAATAGTATCGATTAGGTACGGGTTTGGTATCCCATGTGGCCATGTCGTCCCAATTGGTGCTCTCTCTTTGTTTAAATGTGGTGTTGATTTATTGGTGGAATATAATTGAAGGTAAAAAATAATTAAGGATAAAATTAAAAGAGAAAAAATGTTATAGCAAATTTATTATTTTTTAGGGTTAGATATGTTGTGTAACTTTTGAATGAGCACAAATTTAATTGAGAGGAAAAAAAAATGACAATAACACGAAAGCCAACAAATTCTCACCAAAGAGTCTGAAATCACCATCCTCTACAACTGGAACTTGACCAAAGGGCTGCAAAAATAAAAATTTATTACATGATGATTTCTTGTGCAATACATTCTCATGAAATACGAGTGGAATCAAAGATATAGTCAAATACAATTAATTCATTTGAAATTTAACAAATTTGCTACAAAAATAGTCAAAACTTTGTTAATCAGACAAAATTCAACATGTCAATATTTGATCATATATTTTTTTTAAAGAATATTTGATCATATATATAATTGTATATGGTTGTAAATACTCATGCAAAATGTATCGTAAAACTAAGATGTTAAAAGATTGCACAAATATTTACTATGTTCGGTGCACATTTTCGAACCACAATTACTCATTTCTCTTCACTTAGTGTAGGTGTAAGTTTTGTCACTAGATTCTTTAAGAAAAACAATCATGCAAAATAAACCATCAATCAATATAATAAATCTATCTAGTAGAATTAACTTTTCCCACTTTTAATTAATTAACACTCACATTTGAGATTCTTAAATTTGTATGTAGACTACACCGCATACTTTTATAAAAAAAGAAATACCTTTTTTAAGAAGGAAAAAAAGTGCAAAAACGACACCATCCGAAAAACCAAGATATCTCAACTATATTTTTATGAGTGGTGCTATTGATAGCGAAGGAAATTATTCCGAGGCTATTGCGAACAAATTGCGAGCGTTAGATTTTTGGGATTAGCGGAATACAAGGATGGTTGGAAGTAAAAACTATGAGCTGCTATGGTAACTATACGTGTGTCGCAAACCTTTCGGGAATTATTTTTCGCATCAAGTAGCATTTCTCTATTTTTATTTCTTGACCGTTGCTTATCATTAACGACACTCTAAAAATATTATCGAAGAAAAAGGAAAGAAAGATACAAAAGCATCTAGGGAACGTGCATTTATAGACTATATACTACCTGGAGGAGAAGGAACTCAGGTTTCTTTTGCTCTCCTTTATCAAGATCAATATGCACAATTTCAAATTCTACCTCTTTTTCCAAGAGGCAAGCCATCACCCTCTGAGGACATGCTGCATTAATTGAACCATAAACTTTCACCACCATATTTCCCTTGCTCTTTTGTTACTTGAAAATCCCAGTGATGATAATTATAATGTTGACATGCATATGATATCTTGATTTGGCTGTCGAATATATATAGCATCAATAACAAGTTGATGTTTTCTCACTTAATTTTTTTCGGCACTTAACTGTCCACCAAAACATAGTGTGGGGGTTGACACGTGAATTATTGACTTTTAGTTTCTTATGCTATGCTATGCCTTGTGTAAAGTTGTAGAAATATTTTTGGTTTATGGTATCATGGTATGCGACAAGTGTCGTTCGTATTCTGATGTGAAAAGTTGTGTTTATATAACATAACAAAAAAATTATTTTTTGAGAGATAACTAACTAACTAAGTAAAAATTTATATTAGTTGAGGGTGGTGGTTTATAGCATATTCCTCTTGATCAAAGTGGTACCCGAAATTTGGTTGGTATACACCATATTCATTTCTGATTTATCTATAACACAATTGGGGGTTGACTTCTTCCACTTTACTAAACTTTTTTAATTGTTTGAGAATGTAAGCTAACATTTGCATATTCAAAGAAACTCAAAATTGTACCAACTACCAACAGAGTTTGTTTTAGTGGAAGTGAAGAAATTTCTACAATGTGACAAACGAAATACAAAATATTGCGGTGGTTGTAACCCCCAATGCTGAAACCCCGTGCAAGCTGCATCAAACAATCTAACTATGTAAGAGCAACTTCAATGCCAACTCTATCAAAAGATGTTTTATGGGTTCAAGTGAACCACATTATCTCGAAGTAGGGATGAAAAAAGTGTCAACCTGCTCGGTTCTGTCAATAACCAATCTAAAAAAGGACGGTCTAATTAGAGATGTATGGTTGAAAATTTCATCTGCCTTATTTTATGGTGGACTGACGGATTGACAAGTCAATATTTTTTTATAGAAATTATTAATTAAAAACTTCACATAACCAATATAAAAATAATAAATTTAAAGCTAATTTAAGAAAATCTAAATATATAACCAATGACTCCATAAAAATTATGAAAATAATCATTCAAACATATAAATTACATCAGCTAAAATTCTATAATAAATTAATAAGGCATTCTTTACCAAAAAAACCATTAAACTTTACCAAAAAAATTAATAAGGCATTCAAAATAAAAATTTCATGAGTTACGAATTGACCAACCGTTAAAAATATAAGAATAAAATCATGAAGTAAAAATAATAAAATTAATTGAGCATTTTCCCCACTATAGGAGGAGAAAATTTGAAAATTGATTGTGACTTATAAACAAAAAGAAGTGAAAAAGAGTTTATTTTTAAAACATCAACCCAACAGACCAGCATGCCCCACCCCGTTACTGCACAACGTTTTAGTGGGTTAGGCGGAGCGGGAACTCTACTAGTGGCTGGTTTAAAATCTCAATCCACCCCGTTGTTAGCCTATATTTTTAAATGTTCATTTTCGACAGGTAAAGTTGTAGTCGAAGAAGTTCTTCAAATGCAAGTTAAGGAATGACTGCATTCGCCAAGATTCAATATGTGACTAGTTCCAAGTCTTTCAAATTCGATTGAAAGGGAATTCAAATCATCTTTGAAGTGGCAACCTCAAAGGTCTAAGACACGTGAAAGTCGAAGCCAAGCTTGTCGAAGTCATGTAGTTTAGGACCGTTGTAGTTTCAGTTATTCTCTTATGTATATATACTAGTTTTTCATAGGAAAAAAGACTCACAAATCATTAGCAAGAATTTTCATACTCAAATTATTCAGCGTAGAGATAAAAGAGTAACAAAATGTGTGTAACATGATTTGATGAACGATCTTTATTAATGCAATAATTTCTTTTAAATTTTTTTAACTTTATCTTCAAAGTTAAGTTTATTTTCAAATTAGAACTTGTTTGATTCAGTCGAGTCAAGCAGTTATCTTCATCTATTTCAAACTTAAATCAATGAACATGATGAATATTCAAACAACTTTTGAAAAAATATTGCACAACATGTCCTAGGATTTTTAGTTTTATCTTGTAAGTAACCTTTTACAACTAGCACTTTTGTTTACAAAAAATACTGGTAAATACCGGCTAAAAAAACGGGTTAAACAGGTAAACTCAATGGGTCCAGCCCATTTTACCATCCCTATTTCGAAGTAACTCATTAAATTTTTGCTTGAAATGGAGCAATTCTAAAAGAACTTAAAGTAAGTCTCACAACTTTTCCTTACATATTAATATTTTATTTATATTTAATTTTATTGCAACCTAAAATATTAATTTATGTATTTTAGTTTATATTGATATGCGCTAAGTGTGGATGGTTTTGCCGGTTGATTTTAATCAAAAAGTCTATGTAAATGTGGATTGAATCTAAAATGATTAAAGTGTGAGCATTCATGTGAATTTTTTGAATGGGTGTCAAAGTTTGGTAAATAATAAATTTGAGATAAAAATCAATCGTAGTGATAAAAACTTTAAATTATAGTTTTAAAGGTTTTTTCTTAACTCTTCGGTTCTTAGGAAAAGATGATCATAATAATGCGAAGTTCTGTCAAAAAGAAAATAAAACTTCATTAAAATAAAAGTGAAGTTTAACTAAATATTATTTTTTTGTAAGAATTTGAACTTTAGTACTCTCCACCAAATCGACTTGAACCGAAACTCATTGACAATTTGAGTATGACCAATTGCTTAAATAGTATATAGTATAACATTCAACTCAATTCAATAAAGAATTGGAAAAGTTGAACGAAATCTAATGCGGTTTTTGTTTTGTTTTGTTTTCTCTTTTATTTAAAACAACATAATTGTTGATTCTGGAGACCCAAGACAAATCAACTTTTTTCTTTTCAAGAAAAAATACTCCAACCAAAATCATCTAGCTAACCGCCACGAACTTGATTTTGAGTACGTGAATTGAAGATTCTTTGCTCAAAAGAAATTATATTGCTTCAAAAGGTATAAAATGTATTCTTCTAACTCCTAAGAATTCAAAATTGAAAAGTCCCCAATGACCAACAAAATTATATCTTTTGAAGTTGAAACTATCTTTGAGGAGGACAAAGTCGAAAGATAACAATTTGATGAATGAGTATCAGAATAGTCGAAAGTTAATAGATGTGAATGTGACATCCATTATTAGACTATTTGCAAGCCACTTTTCCTTCATTTTATTTCAGTATTTCTTATGTTTCTCATTTGATATCGAAAGTTTTTGCGTGCAGAAAAGTTTGATATATCTCTCTCAAAGATTCCCCACAAATGTCTATTTTCTTTTCTAGATTTTTTTTTGGAATCAAAATGGTTGAGAGTAATTATTTTAATGAAGATTATTACCTCTTGTGATGTAATAATTTCATTATCAAATACTTCATCAGTTTATTTTTAAATGTTGTTTTATAATAGTAACATCAAATTACAAAAAAAATTCAAAAAAAAAAAAAATCAAATTATAGAAATGGATTTACCTTTATTCTAATCTACCAATGAATTCCTTTTTTTTTTTATACAATTTCTCTTTCCAATAAATTTAACGTATTATCTTTCTTTCATAACAAACAATTGTTAGTTACTCTTCATTTCTCCAATAAATTTTTATTTTTGTTTGCACACAATTTATCTCTCTCATAACAAACAATTGTCAATAGTCTAAATTATAAAAAAAAAAATTATTCATTCTTCTCCTTCGTTTTGTTTCAATGTGTCCTCTACTCTTTTTTCGTTTTAAACATTCACAGAGTCTTTAATTTTTTCCGTAAGAGTTCTTCTATTTTACACTTAAATTTATTAACAATGTTCATGATCTTATTATAATATTTTAACTCTTTATGAAACCATTATTACAGGTAACAAAATTTTGTTCGAGGGAAGTTTAAATTTGAACATAACAAAAAACAAATTTTGTTTTGAAAAAAAAACTTCAACTTTCCAAATGTATAATATTAATTAGTTTTATTGAAAATAAGTAAGTAAATGATCTCACTGATGCGAAGAAGAATTCGTAGTGTATGGTGATGATGAGGCAATTGCAATTGGAAAAACCATGCCTGCACTACGCCATCTTTCCATTAAAGAAAATGATCTCACTGAAGTTGGGTTGATTGCAATTCTTGATGGTTGTCCTCTTCTTGAGACTCTTCATCTTGAGGAATGTTATCAACTAGATTTGACTGAAAGTTTGTTGAAAAGGTGCGTTACGCAGATCAAAGATTTTCAACTGTCAAATATGTATAACCATGGAGACCAATGTCCTTACGCTCATTATGTTGGTCCTGGAGACGAGGATGATTATATTTATCTATTTGGTTGATTCTGGATCTGGAGGTCTTAAGTTATGATGAAAAATGAGGTACAAGAGACTCAAAAGTTAATGATTTTGTTGTAATAGACTGTTGTTGTAGGCTATGGAAAACATGATTTCCTGTTTTTTTACTTATGTCCTTTGTCCTTTCTATCCATGAGGTCTTGGCGTGCTTTATTAATCATTTATGGATTTTGTATGTTTTTGTTGATGAATTATTCCATTTCTGGTTTTTGTTTGTGGCTTCTATGTTTTATGTAGAGCTAGACATATTAACTAATGAGTTGAGAATTAACCAGCCCATCTACATATGTTAACGTCTCTCTGGTGCCGCGTCTTGTACTGAGTTTAAAAAGAGAAACTCTCAACCAAGTGACCTCTCATGTAATCCCAATTTTAAATCGAAAAGTTCTCTTCGTGATAAAAATTTGGTGTATTTGCTAATAATTTAGTACACTGCATCTGTTATTTGATCGATGAATTTACAAGCTACTATGATTTTCACTATTTGCTAATAATTTTATATGATCTCAAATTCTTTTCCACTAGCATTTTTGTGTCATTTATTTATCAAATTTTATAACACAAGTCAACTAAAACCTTGTGAAAAGTTTAAGTTGAATGATTGATTGAAGTTTCATCCTCACAATATGTGATCAATTTTGTTATTATTTTGCTAAGGCTGGTCGCATGATCATTTTATACTTGCTGTTTTGCACATTCATACCAATTATTTACGTTAAAATGTTACCAATTGTCCTCCATACATTCATCTAAGCAATATCTGAGATTTGAGGGGTCCTAATTTGAAATCTAAGACTATATAATCTAATTTACAATGGGGTCAACTTCTCTGGATGTTTATTAGTAAGAAGAAACTGTGGGAATCAAAATGGAATAAACAACTTCAATGAGTGGGGAAGGTTGTGGAATATGTTGATAATTAATAGGGGTAAGGGAATGAATTTGAAGTTACCCAAAAGCTTATTATTTGTAACTATAAGTTCTATTTCAGTTTCCCTAAAAAAAAAAAAGTTCTATTTCAGTATGTACCTTTCACCTCTATTTTATTCTAGAGTACTGTACTTAAGTTAAAACAATATAGATATTCTTATTCTTGGGACAATGGCTAGATAGAGGTTATTCTCTATTAATAAGACAATAAGATTCTGACATGCTCAAATGCTAAATAATTGGTAGAAAAAATTAAAAGTACATTTCTTTTTCGTGGACCAAAGGAAGATTGTGCAAAACAGAAAATCGGTGCACATGAATAATTGTGTCAATTAAATTCAAATCATATTAGTTACTCCTCCAATTTCAAAATCATATTAGTAACCATTTGTTGTTTGTAATCACTGTTGTTTTTACAATTTTATCCTTAAAAGAGAGAGTTGATTTATGTTTTCCATATGTTATTTATTGTTGATTGAAGAAAAAGATGTATAATAAATAGAGGCATGTATGTAAAGAAATAATTAATGTAGTTGGAAATAGCAAAAGAGTCTTATAAAAAAGGACAAAAAATTTCTCAAAGGGGTCTTATAATTAGGGACGGAGATAAGTAACTTATATTTCAATTATTTCCTTGTAAAGGCTTATCTCACCATTTACCAATTGCAATTGCTGTAATATATTTACTTTTCAATATGACATGATTAATTGTCGTGCACATTTGTAATATTCTTTGCTGTTTAATTCCGTTGAGGAATATGAAAGATTTGAGAGGGACTAATTTTCAATGTAAAAATAAATCTGATGTTGGAATTGTGAGTGAAGATAACAACTTCCATAAATTAGGCATGTTGCGGCAATTTAAGTCATGTACTTCTGGTTATTGTTTCTTTGGAATATCGTCAACCCACTTCACAACATCACCATACCAATCCCTTATTTGATTTATGTAGTGTGTGATGCTTGGTTGAGTCATTGAGTATTCTGAAGGCACATAAATTAACGTTGTTTAGGACTTCATAAAATAAATTATATATGCGCGACTGTGTATAAGAAAAATACTAACTCATATTGGTTACCTTTTTTTTTCATCTCTATGTTCTTGAAAATCCTCACGAAGTTTTGCGCTATGTGTCGAATGCAGAAGACATGATGTCAATTACTGTTTAGACGCCTAACAACACTTTTGATTGACTCCTGTCTATCTGAAATCAAGCACAGATCGGGTTGGGGTGTGACAAACAATCACAAGTGCTGGAGGAAGAAAAACCATGCATCATATGTCTCACCCTCAACCATGGTGTATGTATGCTACCGGAATGATATTGTTCCTCCCATCCAGAGTCATTGCAATTAGTAACGTCCCACGATACTTGCCATACAACCATGTTCCATCAACTGAAACAATTGGCTTAAAGTAAGCAAATCCTTCTATGCATGATTTGAAACTCCAAAAGAGACGTTTGAAGGTAGCCTTCCCCAAAACAACTTATCCATCCTTAATAAAAGGCACCGTTTCAATATCAGTAATAGTTCTTGTAGGATAAGTTTGGAAAGCAATGAACCACCTTGGAAGATCCTTGTATGAATCCTCCCATTTTCTGTATATCATCTCTATAGCATTTTGTTTTGCAATCCATGCTTTCATGTAAGTAGTAGTATATGTGTATTTCGATCGTATATGTGCAATGATCATTGGAACTGAGATTGTAGGATGCTTTGGCAAATGAAAGTTGAGGAGAGTTGTTGGTGATCTTGCGAAACCATTGATGATGCACAAGTATGTGGACCATGCAGTTTTGTGATCTTCCAGACATGTGATTTCTTGCTAAGTATAACTATACATCTCCATATACAGTTTTCGTTGGAACAATGGACAATCCATCTAGCGGTATCAGAGTGTTCAACCACAAAGTATGGGGCCTTATTCATATGGTATTCTTTTATGCACCGCATTGCCATTTCTTTCGTAGGGAATTCCATCCCCTCTTGTAAGTTGCCAGGGTCTGGAATAAGGTAAGATTTATTCTAGGACATTGAGTGGACAAATTCATCTTTAACATGTTCTATGTCGGTGGAGATC
Organism: Medicago sativa; assembly: GCF_051527215.1. Taxonomy (NCBI): domain Eukaryota; kingdom Viridiplantae; phylum Streptophyta; class Magnoliopsida; order Fabales; family Fabaceae; genus Medicago; species Medicago sativa. The sequence continues at coordinate 69,094,555 of NC_140751.1, read as the reverse complement.
ACATTATGAAAGTGTAAGGGAGAGTCAAAGAAAAGAATGTCTTTGTCCTCATCATCATTGATGGCATGATAGGCAAGAATGTCATCTTCATTCTCACTAAAATCACCAACTTCTTCGTCATGTTCACCAGCGACAACACTGACACGAACACCATCATTTTAGGTGTCTAGAGGGAATGATGAGTTGTGGTCAATGTTGTGGGTGGATTTGGATGGTCGATGTGCTGATGAAGATGGCATGGAGTTATGACTGGTTTGTGTTTCAATAAAAGGATATGAACTGAGTATGGAGTGAGGGTATGACGAAGGTGTTGGTTCAATATATGGTGGTTCTACGTGGGTTTCAACACATGAGGTATCCACCAAACCTGCATAAACCTCCATTGTTGAAATACCAAGACGCTTACATGTCATGAACATGTCAAACATCTCTGAACATCGCCATTTCCTACAAGATTAAACGACTCATACTAGATTCACCATCCTCTTGAGAGTTTTCTGGTTGAATATTTGTCTGGATACATTGGATAAGTCCATCCAGTTTGATGTTTTTCTTCACTTTAAACAAGGATGAATTATTGCATGAAATGTTGAAACAAAATTCTTTTTGATGAATGTTTTAATGATAATAAACCTTGTGGAATAAACACTAAATTTTATGAATGGTGATCTACCGATGTTTGCACTTAAGTCTTTTCACAGAAGTTGACAAGAAAGAAGTCTCTTACAAGTGCATATATATACTCATTGAAAGAATACCAAAACAATAGTATCACAAGTTCAAAAAAGATATAAAAAGAATATTATTTGAATCAAATGAGTGTTTAGTGAAGATTCAACAAGAGATGACCTTTGTGAGTAATTGATTCATCATCCTCACCGCATGGTTTTCAACATTGGCTTAAAGATTCAAAGAAGAAAAGGCATGCCTAAATTAAAACATCTCAAAGATACTCAATGGACAAGAAACATTGTTTGCAATCACCAAGAGAAATTATGAGATAAATCGCATTATCAACAAATAATTCAAGGTTAATTAACCGAGAATGTATTGGCATCTAATATAGAAGAGAACATTATCAACTCTGATGAGAGAATGTTCTCATGACGAGCATGCATATTACACTCAAAATTAATCTAATCATTTCATCAAAATGATTAGAATCAACTTTGAAGAGAAACCAATTCATGAATGAATTATTTATTAAGTCATTCGCTAATTGGAGAAATATCAAAGAAGGAAATTCATGATCATATGCTTGGAGATTCTATCATAAAAGACTTATGACGGTCCAAGAATCTTCCATCATCATTCAAGATATGATTTGGAGAATAGAAATCAATCAAAGAAATTTTGACCTTGAGAAAGGTTTCTCACTAGTGGTGTCAAAACGGGTCTGACCTGCCGGGCCGGTCCGTTTGGCCCGCTATTTTTGGCGGGCTGAGTCGAATTTTTGAACTCGCTTTCTATAATTGGCTCGGCTCGTCTCGTCTCATTAAAATACGGGCGGGCACGGGGCAGGGCGGGGCGGCCCGCTTAACTCGTTGGAAATGGGACGGACATGGGGCGTGGCGGGGCGGCCCGCTTAACTCGTGTTTCAATTTGTTATTTTGAGTCTTATTTTATGTTTTTGGATTTATTTTGCTTGTTAGATATATTTTGAGACTTATTTTATTCTTTTGGATTTATCTTGGTCGTTGAATTTATTTATTTTGAAACTTATTTTATAATTTGGTTGTTGGATTTATTTTATTATTTGTTTTATGTTGCGCATTTACCTTATTTTGCTATTAGTTATGATGTTGAATTCGACAATTCAATAATTATCTTGTTTTTCACAAATTTACTTGCTATCTATTCCTTTATATTTTTTTACGATAAAAGCAACATGGTTTTTTTTTTGTAACAATTAAGTTGTAAAAAAATAAAAATAAAAAGTTTTTGTTTGGCGGGCCGGCCCGCCAACTCGCAAGCCCGCCACTAAACGGGGCGGGCTAAGATTTTGGACTCAGTCACAAAATTTGACTCGGCTCGTCTTGTCTCGTTTTTAGCGGGCTTAGACGGGACGGACCTAAATGGGGCGGGCGGCCCGCTTTGCGATCCCTATTTCTCATGTTCCTACAAATATCATTCTGGTTATAAAGTGAAGAAAACATCCTCATTTGATGTTTTAAAAGATAATAAAAATATTATAATTATTATTTTGTTATTCACTAATGAGTTTTGTGAGAATTTTCAGTGAGAATGATATGGAGAACGTTCTGGTCACTGTTCACAAAGCAAATAAATAATTTACATCAAAAGATACGTAAACAAAATGGAAAACATGGCATAAATCGAGTACAAGAATTTGTCTTGGGCCTTAATGATTTTTGGTCCATTTGAAGCAAAATCCATTAAGGAATATGTCTCCAAAGTTACTACCATATGACATCATCTTATGACATCAAGATTACATCATCATTAGTGGCCTCCAAGCTTCTACAATCAAGAGAACAACTCATTACAACTGCAGTCACGTGTGAACTTCTCCATGCTAGCTGGAAATTCCAGAACATTCTGGAGAACGTTCTGCAAGTGTAAAATTTCATGTTGTCTCTCCAAGCAACTAAAGGAACCACATGCTACATAGAAAAACGTGTCCCAACAGCTCTTTTATTAAGTGGGCAGCAAGTCTCTCATTCCTATAAATAGATGAAGGCTTTGAAGACAAAAACCAAGAGTTTTTACAAAAATGAAATCATCTCTCAAGTGAAATCATCACTACTTTAAAAAACTCTTCACATACAAACAAACTCCAACTCTCTCACTATATCTTTGTTCATCATAATCTCAAACATGAGTTGGGAAGTCTTTAAGGCTAAAAGATTGATTTTAACCATAATCCACTTTCAAGTGCAAATATCATAACCTCTTCATCTATAACACATTCCAACTCATAACAGATTTGTGGATCACATATTGTGAGTGTGTTCATATCATCATACTCTCAAACACGAGTTGAGTGTAAATCCGATCCCAAACCCATATCATCATACAAAGTGTATTGTAATTCTAAAGTCTATTCGTAACAATAGTTTGAGAAAGAATTGTAACGACCTTTCTTGTGCGAAAACAAAGAATTGTAGAAGCCTGTTGAGGTTGGTAATACATGGTGTAACAAACTGATCTGGTCTGATCAAAATCTTATAGTGCTAGTTGGAAGTTTCTCTTAGCAGACAACTATAGTGGATAATCTTACACGAGGTGTGGGGACTGGAAGTAGCCTAGTTTGGTGAACCAGGATAATTCTCCTGTGTTATTCTTTTTCTCTCTCTTTATTTAAATTTATACAATACACACTCACTATCACATTCATATTTATGAATCTCCAGAATATTCTGGTCATAATGAATCACAGCCAAATTAATCCAGAGTTCTCTGGTCCCTAATTAATTATTAATATCGTTGCATTATTTTATTCAATATTGCACTGCCTCCAGAACATTTTGGTCCAAGATAAAACAACTGCATAAATATTTAACTAAAGTTTAAATTCAGCTTATAATGTTTTATCATTCTGCCTTTATATTAATCATTCTTCAGAACATTCTGGTCATTGCTAAAATAGTTTTACATTTCAGTTTAAAATCATTTTTCTCATTCTGTTTATACAATCATTCTCCAGAAAATTTTGGTCTCCTTGTTAAAACAAATTAAAACAGTTAAGCTTTAATTCATACAAAACATTCTGGTCCTTGTCAAAATTATTTAAACACTTAAAGTTTATTTAATCCAAAACATTATGGTCCTGTATAAATCAGTTGTTATATATATTTAATACTCTAATCTTGTTGGACTAACATCTACTAAGAATTTTCTTGAGTATATAAACTTATTTAAGTTTCAGGAATAATTTTTAAAGGGTCACACTTTAAACCCTCCTTCCATGTGATTATTTCTTCCACTTCATGAAATACAACACCTTATGTGCCTGTCCGTTGAACATGTCCATCGTACTGTACTTGGACAAAAAAAATCTTTTGGAGGCATGATTATCGGTTGGATTTCCTAAGATAGTTTTGAGTGTAGATGATGTTTTGTTTAGATGTCTGGTGAATGGGGAAGGATGACATTTATTTATGTTAGATTTGATTAAGATAACGTTGACGTCAACGTAATCTATAAATGCAATCTGATTGGTTGACTAAAAGTTGGATAAGATATTGTTGACGTAAGCGCTTACGCCAGCGTAATCCGTAATCTGGGTTTGATTGATTGACTGAGATTTGGATAAGATAATGTTGATGTACACGCGCTGACGTCAATGTAATTTGTAATCTAAACTTGATTGACTGATTGAGATTTAGATAAAATAATGTTGACGTCATCGCCGACCCGTGTCAGAGGAATTCAAAATATGATTGGTTGATTGAGATTTAGATGAGATAACTGACATAGATTTATTAATTTGAACTTAATTGAAATGTAGTTAATTAATTAATTAATGTTTAATTAAATCTGAACTTAATGATTTAATTAATATTTAGTTTAATTAATCAATCATTTATTTAGACTTAAATTAAAGGATTAAATATGTTTTGATCCCTATAAAATTGAAACATTTTAAGTTTAGTTCTTACTTAATTTTAATAGTTATTAAAAAAAACTAATTTCTAATTAAATGTAAAAATTAATTGATTAATAATTAAAAAAAAACAAAATTGAATTAAATTAAATTATAATAAGAAAATGTTGCAGGTTTGGGAACATGAACCCTAATTTCTAAAATCCCTAATTTCTTCAATCTACTACTTCTTCTTTTCCTTTGTCATTTTCGATTCAGAACCGCTCTTCCTCATTCACACATCTCGTTTTCGAATTCGAAGTATAGTAAACACCATCTCGTTTCTGAATTCGAAATTCATTGATACTTCAAATTCACATTCATTCATTCATTCATTCATTCTTCCACCAATAAGTTGTGGTTCTGTTTATGATGATGGCTTCTTGTTCAGTTCCTACTCATGAAACAAAAGGTGAGAGCACAATGGTTCCAAACTGGCTTGAGCTTCCTATAGACATCACAACAAACATTCTTCAAAGACTTGATACAATTGACATTGTTACAAGTGCATGTCTAGTGTGCTCTCTATGGTGGAACATTTTCAAAGAACCTCGAATGTGGCAAACTATTAGAATGGTCGATCAAGGTTATCGATCCTGGGATTATCCACTCTGGGATTATTGCGATTTGGTAGAGATTTGTTGTTATGCTATTGGACGAAGTTGGGATCATCACCTTGAAAACATTTATATTGACTCTTTTGGCTCTGATTATCTCCTTCGATACTTAGCTCAGAAGTATACTTTTTTTCTTACATTCAAGTGTTCATTTTTGTTTTGTTGCTCAATGTTAATGATGGCTCTATTTGTATTTTTTTAATGGCTTATTGTAACCTACTATATGCATGAAACTTGGTGATTGCTCTAGTATTCTTTTTAATTTTATCAATAATTTTTTTTAATTTATATTTTACAGTGCCAGTAACCTACGATGCATGCAAGTACATGGTGTTAGTTTAAGAATTTCAGATGAAGGATTCAGTAAAGCTGTGAGCATACTTACAAAGTTAGAAGAGGTAGAAATTTGCAACCTAAGGAGAGATTCCCTTGAAGTTCTTGGTCGATCTTGCCCTTGTTTAAAATCTCTAAAATTTGTGATTACAGAAGAAGAAGGCGACATGATGTATGTAGGTGATGATGAGGCAATTGCAATTGGAAAAAACATGCCTGCACTACGTCATCTTATCATTAAAGAAAATTTTCTCACTGAAGTTGGGTTGATTGCAATTCTTGATGGTTGTCCTCTTCTTGAGACTCTTCATCTTGAGGAATGTTATCAACTACGTTTGACTGTAAGTTTGGTGAAAAGGTGTGTTACGCAGGTCAAGGATTTTCGACTGTCAAATATGTATAACTGTGGAGACCGCTATTCTCATGGTCATTATGTTGGTCCTGGAGATGAGGATTATATTGATGTATTTGGTTGATTCTGAATGTTGAGGAGGTCTAAGAAATGATGGAAAATAAGGTGAAAACTCCTTCAAAAGACTCAAAAGCTAATGTTGTTGAAGGCTATGGAATGAAACACATGATTTCCTGTTTTTTATACTTATGTCCTTTAACCTTTCTGTCCATGAGGTCTTGGCATGCTTTATTAATCATTTATGGATTTTCTATGTTTTTGTTGATGAATTATTTCATTTCTGGTTTTTGTCTATGACTTCTATGTTTGGACATGTAGAGCTAGATATAGTTAACTAATGTGTTAAGAGTTAACCAGCCCATCTACATATGTTAACGTCTCTCTGGTGCCGGGTCTTGAACCGAGTTTCTCGAGATTAAAGAGAGAAACTCTCTACCAAATGACTTCTCATTTAATCCCAATTTTAAATTGAAAAGTTCTCTTCATGCTAAAATTATCTGGTGTATTTGCTAATAATTTAGTACACTACATCTGTTATTTGATTGATGATTTTACAAGCTACTAAGATTTTCACTATTTGCTAATAATTTTGTATGATCTCAAATTCTTTTCTACTAGCATTTTTTGTGTCATTTATTCATCAAATTTTATAACACAAGTCAACTAAAACCTTGTGAAAGTTTAGGTTGAATGGTTGATTGAAGTTTCATTATCACAAATTGTGATCAATTTTGTTATTATTTTGCTAAGGCTGGTCGAATGATCGTTTTCTACTTGTTGTTTTGCACATTCAAAGCATTTATGAGATGGTGGAGGAGATTAAGGTTTTGTCGTGGCGGTGGATGTTGAATAGGTTTTGTCTCTTTTATGAATGGTATTGGAACCTCAAATTTGTCTTATGAGATAAGGGTGCTCTGCATAGTGCTGTTTGGTGGCTCTGCTGCAGTAGCATAGACTGCTTTTTTGCTGTTTCTGGTTTTTCGTAGGTGGTGCTGCTGTTTTGTGTTAGGAACAGTGAGTTCTAGCAAAATTCAATTGTTTTTTTCTTGCCTTTTGGAATTTTTGTTGGAAGTCCTATTTGTTTTTGCTACTCTGCGGATTTGGGAAGGTTTATTGGTGTTTTTGTTCAGTTGTACCACTGTGTTAGGCGGTTGGTAGGAGTTTGGCAGCAGAGGTGTTTTTCTGTTGGGGGTTTTGGTACCTTTGAGTCTCTAGGCAGTGTGGTAGTGAGGCAGGGGTGTGAGTCTTTTCCCAGTACGGGTTATGCTAGATGCCCACATGTATAGTCCGGCCTCATTATTATGCTAGGGAGGTTTTGGGAGTTTTGAGGTGTTCCGTATATATACAGCGTCTGTTGTATTTGTTTTATCTATTAGTCCGCGAGTGTTAGTGCGTCTTACATATACTCTAGTGTTAGTGCGTCTTACATATACTCGACGAGAATAATAATATTTATCATTTAAAAAAAGAAAAATAATGGGGTCAACTTCTCTGGATGTTTATTAGTAAGTAGAAACTGTGGGGATTAAAATGGAATAAACAACTTCAATAAGTAAGGTTGTGGAATATGTTGCTAATTAATAGGGGTAAGGGAATGAATTTGAAGTTACCTAGAACTAGAAACATATTATTTGTTGCTATAAGTTCCATTTCAGTATCTAAATTTCACCTCTATTTTATTTTAGAGTACTGTACTTACAACAATATAATATTCTTGAGACAATGGCTAGATAGAGTTATTCTATAGTAACAATCATCAATAAGACAATAATAAGATTCTGACAAATGCTCAAATGCTAAATATATACTCCCGAATATATGTAGAAAAAAATTAAAGTACATTTCTTTTTCGTGGATCAAAGGAAGAATGTGCAAAAAATAAAATTGGTGCACATGAATAATTGTGTCAATTAAATTCAAATTATATTAGTTACTCCTTCCATTTCAAAATCATATCAGTAACTATTTAATAATTACTTAGTCATAAGTACTTATATTTCATTTTATTTCCTTGCAAAGGCTTGTTTCATCATTTTCTCTACAAATGCTGTAATATATTTGCTTTTCAATATGACATGATTAATTATCGTGCACATTTGTAATATTCTTTGCTGTTTAATTCCGTTGAGGAATATGAAAGATTTGAGAGGGACTAATTTTAAATGTAAAAATAAATCTGATGTTGGAATTGTGAGTGAAGATAACAACTTCCATAAATTGGGCAGGTTTTGGCATAAGTTGGGATTGATACAGAGTGAGCAGGAGTCTGTGTACAAGATTGAATAGGCTATTAGAAATAGGGGTGGGCAAAAAACAAAAAAAAAAAAAAAACAGAGTCGAATTGTTGAACCAAACCAAACCGAACCATTTCTAACAATTCTGGAACTGTTTAAACATCCAACCCATAGCATTTATGTCTTAACCCATCGACTTTCGAGAAAAAGAGACACTCGAAATTTGAAGTTCGCTAAAAGATGTAAATAAAATCTAACAAAAAACTAACAAGGTAATCTAAATCAAATTAGTGTATAATAATAAATCATTGCTTTTGACAATAATCTAAATCATTCCCCCACAATACCTACATGAGTAATGCATGTTCTAACAAACAGACATACATAAGTTTATAGCAAAACCGCTTCCAATATTAGAAGTCCTATCACAATTAGAAGGCTTCTAATTCTCAATTCACATCTGAGAAGATTGCACCCAGAAAAATGTGATGGTGCAGGGGCAGGGGCGTTAGAGAAGCCGAGACTGCACATAACCACAAATCAAACGCTTGTAAGCGAAAATATTGGCACAAACACTCACAATTATTAACAAAATGAAGCAAGAGAAAAATGTTTTTACCTTCCTGGAAATATACAAGAACCATGACCTACAATCATTCAGAATATCCTTAGTCAGACTACGATACTAGAAATTATCAATAGGACTACAAAAAATTCAACAGTACATACAATCCAATTCATATATATTGTCGGAGTAAATTTTTTTTACATCGTCAACCAATCATAATCGATAAATCTTTCAAATGTTTGATCTTAATCGTTACTACTTTCAAAGTCACATATGATTGTCTGTAATTTATTGATAGTTTAAATCATTTTATACTGATAGTGTATCAAAATAAAACTATTTAGGCAAAATTGCACTTGCGGTCCTTCAGGTACGACAATGTATCCTTAAAAACACTAATGTGACCGAGTTAAACGAAAATTCTCAAAAAAGAAGTCGTGCACGTTTTGAGACTTCAAGGACCAATACTGGAAAACGATCAAGCTTAAATGACTGGTTCTGTTACAAGCGATATTGGTACACACAATAACACCTTATAACACCAACTCAACTCCCTCACTCACTCTTGCCTTCTTATCTTTATGAGTTCTGGTTCTGTTTATGAGCAAAGGGTGAGAGCACAATGGTTCCAAACTGGCTTGAGCTTCCGAGTGACATCACAACAAACATCCTTCAAAGACTTGATACCATTGACGTTGTTAAAAGTGCATGTCTGGTGTGCTCTCTGTGGTGGAACATTTTCAAAGAACCTCAAATGTGGCGAACTATTAGAATGGTCGATCACGGTTATCGACGCTGGGATTATCACCATTTGGTAGAGATTTGTTGTTATGCTATTCAACGAAGTTGTGGTAATCTGGAAAACATTTATATTTGGCTCTAATGATCTCCTTCGATGCTTAGCTCAGAAGTATACTTTTTTTTCTTACATTCAAGTGTTCATTTTTGTTTATCATCATCAATGATTATCTTTTTTTAAATGTTTTATTGCTCAATGTTAATGATAGCTCTATTTCTATTGTTTTTAAGGAAATTCTAACCAGTGCACTTGGTAAGAAGTTTATAGGAGAAATTTTATCTTAAAAGTTGTGTATTTAACCTATTGAAATATTAAAAAACAACTTTTTTTTTACATACAATTTAGCAATTGTTTCTATTTTTGAATCCTTAACAAGTACTCTAAAGGCACTTGTTAGGAAGACCTTTATTTTATCATTTTTTAGGGCTTACTATTTTACTGTGGCAGTAACCTACTATGCATGAAACTTGTCGATCGGTCGGAAACACTAGTTAACATTTCCTTTTTTTAATTCATATTTTACAGTGCCAGTAACCTACGATGCATGCAACTACTTGGTGTTAGTTCAAGAATACTTGGTGTTAGTTCAATTAGAATTTCAGATGAAGGATTCAGTAAAGCTGTGAGAAAACTTACAAAGTTAGAGGAGGTAGAAATTTGCAACCTATCGAGCTATTCCCTTGAAGCTCTAGGTCAATCTTGCCCTTTTTTAAAATCTCTAAAATTTGTGAATACAAACGCAGAAGCATTCGTAGTGTATGGTGCATTCGTAGTGTATGGTGATGCTGAGGCAATTGCAATTGGAAAAAACATGCCTGCACTACGCCATCTTTTTATTAAAGAAAATGATCTCACTGAAGATGGGTTGATTGCAATTCTAGATGGTTGTCCTCTTCTCGAGACTCTTCATCTTGAGGAATGTTATCAACTAGATTTGACTGAAAGTTTGTTGAAAAGGTGCCTTACTCAGATCAAAGATTTTCAACTGTCAAATATGTATAACCTTGGAGACCAATGTCCTTACGCTCATTATGTTGGTCCTGGATACGAGGTTGATTATATTTATCTATCTGGTTGATTCTGGATCTGGAGGTCTTAAGTTATGATGAAAAATGAGGTACAAGAGACTCAAAAGTTAATGATTTTGTTGTAATAGACTGTTGTTGAAGGCTATGGAAAACATGATTTCCTGTTTTTTACTTATGTCCTTTAATTTGTCCTTTCTTATCCATGAGGTCTAGGCATGCTTTATTAATCATTTATGGATTTTCTATGTTTTTGTTGATGAATTATTCCAGTTCTCGTTTTTGTTTGAGACTTCTATGTTTGGACGACATATAGAGCTAGACATATTTAACTAATGAGTTAACCATGTTAACATCTCTCTCATGGTGGGTCTTGAACCGAGTTTTTCGAGGTTGAAGAGAGAAAATTTCAACCAAATGACCTCTCGTTTAATCCCAATTTTAAATCGAAAAGTTCTCTTCGTGATAAAATTATTTGGTGTATTTGCTAATAATTTAGTACACTACATCTGTTATTTGATCTATGAATTTACAAGCTACTAAGATTTTCACTATTTGCTAATAATTTTGTATGATCTCAAATTCTTTTCTACTAGCATTTTTGTGTCATTTATTTATCAAATTTTACAGATTGAGTAGGCCATTAGCAAATTGAATAGGACACTGGCCCCGTTTAAACATTCAACCCATAGCATTTATGTCTTAACCCATCGATTTTCAAGAAAAAGAGACACTAGAAATTTGAAGTTCGCTAAAAGAAGTAAATAAATTCTGACAAAAAACTAATAAGGTAATCACCATCAATCTGTTTTCAACTAAAGCGAATTAACACCTTAAAACACAAATTAGTGTAAAATAATAAATCATTACTTTTGACAATAATCTAAACCATTCCTCCACAATACCTAAAAGAGTAATGCATTTTCTAACTGACATACATAAGTTTATAGCAAAACCATTTCCAACATTAGAAGTACTATCACAATTAGAAGGCTTCTAATTCTCAATTCACATCTGAGAAGATTGCACCCAGAAAAATGTGATGGTGCAGGGGCAGGGGTGTTAGAGAAGCCGAGACTGCACATAACCACAAATCAAACGCTTGTAAGCGAAAATATTGGCACAAACACTCGCAATTATTAACAGAATGAAGCAAAGAAAAAAATGTTTTTACCTTCCTGGAAATATACAAGAACCGTGACCTACAATTCATTCAGAATATCCTTAGTCAGACTATGATGCTAGAAATTATCAATAAGACTACAAAAAATTCAACAGTACATACAATCCAATTCATATATGTTACCGGTGTAAAGATTTTTTACATCGTCAACCGATCATAATTGATAAATCATTAAAATGATTGATTTTAATCATTACTACTTTTAAAGGCGCACATATGATTGATTGTAAATTATTCATAGTGTAAATCGTTTTATACTGATAGTGTATCAAAATAAAATTATTTAGGCAAAATTACACTTGCGGTCCTTTAAGTACGACAATGTATCCTTAAAAACACTAATTGCTGAGTTAAACGAAAATTCTCAAGAAAAGACCAAGTCATGCCGTTTTAAGACATCAAGGACCAATACTGGAAAACGATCAAGCTTAATCGACCGCTGGTAAAATTTTGCCCTATCAAAGGAAAATGTAACTTACTTGGATCTGAAGTGGAGATAGTAGCCATGTCATTGAAGTTACATGACTCAGTAGACTTTCCCATCTTATGATAATAAGCATCAAAAGCATAATTAGCATGAGCAACAACATTATCAGGATCATAGCATGGTTTTCCCTGCAACAACGGAGAACAATCGACTTTTCCAGGTCCACAAGCCCAATCTATTCCAGCCTGCAACATCTTTGGATCAGCACCATCTTTAGCAACACAGTGAGTTTCACCTTTTGTATCATTTGCCAAAACTGCACCTGAACCTGTCAATTGCAAAACATAAACAGGCACACCATTTGAATCAAATAGTCCCCAATTTTTCTCTGACAATGCCCCTGGCTGTTTGTCCTCGTTGTAGAGCTCGTATATATAAGTACTAACACTAATTCCAGGGCGCTTTGGAGTTCCAGTTTTATTTAACACATGCCTGATCAAATTGCTGTTGTAAGTATTAGCATTGGCAAGTGTTGCATTAGGCTCGTCAGAACTACCTTTTGAAGGCCAACCAGTTTCGGTCACCACCACAGGAATGTTGGTGTAATTCATATACGACATCGCGAAATACGCTGCGTCAACAACAGCATCAAACACATTTGAGTAATGAAGAAGTGTGTTGGAATCAATAGATTCTTTGTTTGGTGGAATTGGTTTGAAGAGTGCATAATCCAAAGGGATTACACCATTTGAGTCCATGTAGTCATAGTAAGGGTAAATGTTAAGCATGAGATAAGATTGAGTGGATTGCAAGAAATCAAGCATTGGTTTCAAGACTTGATTTAGTGATGTGTTAAAGAAGGCCTGTGAAGGTGGAAATGAATCAAGTATGATGGTAGAAGGAAGCGGCGTCGAAACTTTGATCTGTTGATCAAGATTCGACGCGACAAGGGCTGAATGAATGTAGTTAAGAGCGTTGACTAAGACTTTTGCTACATTTGGGAGAGTGGTTAAAACCTCAGAACCAACACAAATTGCTGTGATATTTGTGTCTGGATAGTATGCCAACACATTGTGAGAAACCCAATTCGAAGCAGTGGAATTTGATTGACCAATTGCTAGAAGCTCTTCATTAGGGACAGAGATAACAACTTGAATTCCTGATTTCGATAGTGCTGTTAGCATTGCTTGGTCTGCATTGTACAATCGAATATGCCGAATTTGCTGAGCTTTAAGCAGTGCTACTACTTGGGCAGGGTGAGGCATGTCTGAGAGATCGGTGCCAATGTTCACCCCAATAAATGGTTCTGCAATGCAAGGAACAAACAAACGACTCGTTAAACTTGAGTCTATTGTTCAGATAAGTTTTACGTAAAATATAATGTAACGAGGAAACAATTATTCTGATCCCCAAATGTGCGAGAAACTGAATGTACTGAATTTTTTATAATTTCCTAAGTGCAACTCGTGTTAGTAATTTTATGGATCAAATTGATACATTTGAGGACCAAACTAACTATAAAAGATGCATTTAAGTACCAAAGTGACTAACGAAAGATGTATTTATATGTATGTTTTGGTAATTTTGATATATTCGTAGATTATTGCAACAACACCTTTAAACATTTATGAACAAAATGACTGTTTACTCGCAACGTAATTGATTGTGTTGTCTTAAAATGCTTCTTTGCTTGTGCAAAATGTGAGTATTTGAAAAATATGGTTGAAGATTAAAACAGTGACCTGCAAAAATTTATCAAGAATATACATAGTTTCCTCAAAAAGTAAGCTTTTTCGAAAATGTCTTCAACATGTAAAAAGTGCCGTCTTCAACATATCAAACTGTGAGGGAAAAAAGAAAATAAATGACTCAAACCACCCTATCATATTTAATAGATCTAAATACTGCAGTGGACCTCAAGGAACGCCTATGAGTAAAGCCTATCTACCCCATCTTCATTTCAACTTTACTTTAAACTCAATAATTTTTTCCCTTTCTTTATTGTACTTTTGGCCGCAAGTATCACAATTGTGCGATTTTGACTCCCATTTTTTTGAGTGATTTTAGTCCCTTGTGTTTTACCCCTTTGTAATTTTGCAGTCCCCTACCAATTTTCTCCAAAATTTACACTGAGATGGTATCATTTATTGAAGTGGTACTCAACTCTCATAGTCATGATTTTTCTTTAAAAATAAAGTAAAACGCCAAAAAATCGCCTGCGAAAGCGAAATCCCTAATTAGAGTTTCAAACTTGACATTTTTAACTAGATAGAAAAGCCGTTCGGCGGTTTGGGTATCACTTCAATTAACGATGTCACCTGAGCATAAATTTCGGGCAAATTGAAAGGCATGTGAATCACAAAGAGAAAAACATAAGGGTCAAAATCCTTCAAAAAAGGTGGGGCTAAAATCACACAATCGCGATACTTGAGGGACCAAAAATGCAATTAACCTTTTTTATCGAAATCTCTTTCGGTCAAAATAAGCAACATGCAAAGAAACATAAACATGCTTTCTAACAAAAGGGGAAAAGTGACAACACATATCAAAAGCCTAATGCAATATCCAAACACCAAAACATAAACATGTTTTATTAATCTCTTGACAAATAACTCATCAACAGAAAAAACACACCAACAATGAATAATATACAAGGAACTAAAAGTTGTTAATTAACTAACCTTCATCAGCCACAACAGTAGATACTGCAAAAAGAAGCACAAGAAGAAAATGCATAACCATGGTTTAAAACTTCAAATCTTTCTAAGAAACCTGGTGAAAACTCAAGACAAAAAATGTGGTTAGAAAAGATGTCAGAAAAAATAAAAGGGTAAAGGAAGCGTCAATGTCTTAAATTTTCACCTGAACCGAGTAGAGGAAGAAGTAGCAGAAAACCAAGAGAATGGAATAATATATGCATGTGCATCTTTTACTATATAGAAAATAACGGAATCAATAAATATAAAATATACAGATTATGTTATTTACGGATACAACCGATTCCTACACAAATTATTATCGTTTATTTAGTTATATGTATATTTCTAGCAATCCTTCTATTCCTTTTTTATTGTCGAATTTTTAGGAAAATTTATTTCTATTTATCTATTGTTTCATCTATTGTTTCACGTTTTAAGATTACATTAATTAATATTTTGTTAGTCAATGAAAAGAGTTTTTATTGTCGAATTTTTAGGAAAATTTATTTCTATTTATCTATTGTTTCATCTGTTGTTTCACGTTTTAAGATTACATTAATTAATATTTTGTTAGTCAATGAAAAGAGAGTAAATGAGTGACAATATACTGTATTTTTTAGTTACATTTGAGAAAAAGTAAGAATATATTTAGTCCATAATAATATTTGTTTGTTAATCAATTATTTTTGAAAGGAACAAATAACTTTTGTTGGACATTTCATTTTACATATACAAATTACTGTTCAAATAACTTTTAATTTTCTATTGGACTTAATTTTTACATTTTTTTTATTGGATTTAAAGAGTGTCTTCCTATAGCTGATTTATTACTTTTTTTGTTTAAAATACCGAGATAAAGATTTGTGAGAGACCAATGAAAGGTTTGACTGTTTTGAAACTAGGGAAAGGAACGGTCCCTGGTGGGACCTTCTACATTGAAGACTAAAAACATAGCGATACTACCAGGACCAGGAGCAAACAACAACGGTCAAATTTGAGCATATATTAATTTTTTTTCCTTGTAATTATAAAATTTAAGTTTGATTTTTGAGGTAATTTCACTCACCTCCCTTTATTAAAATGACACCGACACCTTCTCTAATTTTAAAATAAACACTAACTTTCTATAGATAAACCTTCTTCTTCGTCAACGCTGTTAAATTGTCCGATAAAAAAAATCTTATGATGCACATGTGTAAATTCACATATGCTAGGGTGTTGTCCTTACATCATATGTTACATGATCAGATTATCAAATTCATACCCCTTTTCATATCTTCATTGATATCTAGTAACCGACTCAATTGTTGATATAAAGGGTCTTATAATTAGGAACAAAGGTTGTATGATTTAAAACAAAATTAGACAATCACTAACTTTTTGCATATCTAGCATGATTGTCACATGCTTATCTTGCAATTCAGGATCAAATGTAATGCATCACCTAACAAAGAGAGGAAAAACATCCACGAGTCCTTCCACTGAACTTCAACAACATCAAAGACAATTGAAAACATGTTTTTGTTTCCATCAACTATCATAACCGATAGGAATACTCCTCAATATGGCCCTTTTAGATGATATCCATCAATGCCAAACCAAAGGTCTGCAACCTTTCACATGTCCATTTTTAATTGCATTCAAGCAAACAAAAAAACCTTTTAAATATAGGGTTTTAGTTGATTTTCGATTCCAACCCAAGCTTTATAATAGAAGCAGGATTTGTCTCCACAACAAGGTTAGTCCAAGATGGCAAGTCATTACATGAAAGTGCATGAAACTCTTTTGTTTCTTGTCTCACTTTTTTCTTTCATGATAAGGTTGACCTACATAACTTGGTTCTATGCCATAGTTAGCCAACATTTTTTCTTTCATGTCGCATAACTCATATTTGGGTCAGCTTTTAACTTGTTTTTAAATTTCCTTGCAATCCAAGTAGATGTGTCATTTGAGTTCTTTGTTGTTCGTATGCGATATTGGCTTTGGCTGTATGGCTTAATCTTATATGTTAACTCATCTGGTGCAGGAGATGGATGAATGCGCCAACAACAACCATCTGTGAAACATCTAGCTGTTACTCTTACCTTTTCATTTTTTATCCTCTTAATCTCAAAACCCTCTTGTGTAACAAAATCCCTAAGAGCAGTTATAAACTCATTCCCATCAGCAAATAATATTTCAACTTCTAGTTTCACCTTTCCATCAAATTCACGAGCAAATATCTTTCCTTTGAAACCTCTATCAGAATAAATCAACACTTTATCTTCGTCAGAATTTTCAAAAGCAATAAGATCATATTTTTCTTGAAAATCACTAAGCTCGTCAATATTAATCTCATTATCCCTTTTTTCTTCATTTGTGTAACTAGAACTTGAGTGTACTTCATCATTTTCATTTTGACAAGGCTCATCACTCATTTGCCATTCAACATCAGACTCACTATTTATAGTTGTTAGGAAACATGACATCCATTGATGAAGGAGAAAAAAGCTTATGGAATTGTTCTATTGATAGTGAAATGTAATATTACAAATGAGAAAGTTATCCCACTTATGGGGAGGTTACAACTATTTATACTAATAGGACTAATACTAGTAACTAAACTATATATCTCTAATAGTCCCCCTCAAGTTGGAAGGTGTTCAAAAACACATCCAACTTGAAATGAGAAAATACAAGGAAAGATGCCGGAAATACATCGGCTAAGAAAAATATCAAACAAGTGCTCATCCAACAAGAAGCAACCACAACTCAAGGTTGAACCAATGGAAGGAAGGAGCATCAAAGCAACGCTTAACCACCATCCGGTAGAAGCCAATATCAACAAAGCCAATTAAGGCACAACGCTTAACCATCAAGAGTTCGCAAGAACTCAAGAAAGAAGCACAAGACAAGAAGAACAAGGATATCCAAAATCAATGATGATATCCAAAAAGAAGTGCAAGGAAGAGCCATAGTCTACAATGGAAGGAGGTCATATGTAAGACCAAGGTTCCAAAGATAAAAGTGATGCCCTCCTATGCCGAGCCGAGACAAGAAAAACCAAATGCAAGGAAGAGCCATAGTCAACAATGGAAGGAGGTCAAATGTTGAACAAACTTCACACCAAAAGGACCATGAAGCAACAAAACCAAGCTTCCAAAGATAAAAGTGATGCCCTCCTATGCCAAGCCGAGACAAGAAAAAAAACAATGGCAAACCAATAGAGATGCATAGCCATGTGATGTGTCTTCAAACCATAGAAAACAAAACCATGTTGATGCATTCAAACCATAGGCCAAAACCAATGCTTCCAAGAATGAAGCATAACAATGAGCCTTGTACTTTCAAAAAAAAAAAAAGAAAACCAATCCACTAAGAATCAATGGCTATGAATAATGGTCCAAATCACCAAAGAACATGATGGTAGGGATTTAAATCCTCCAAACAGAACAGCAAGTAAGGAAGCTTCATTGAGTGGACAAACTCAAGGACATGAAGGTTCCATGTGGAGCTCATAAAAGAAGGGAAGCAAGTATGGTATTCAAATGCAGTACACAAACTCTTCAAGATAGCACATCTCCATCCTTGCCTTCTTCAGCCACTCAAAATGTGCTCAAAGAAACACGTGACAATAAGAGGCAAGAAGAGAAAATACCAAACAATTTCAGCCAATAGCAGATATCAACAAATGTAGAAACTGTAGCAGCAAGCATCAAGCATCAATAACCAAGAATAATGTCGAGAGTAATTCCAGACCAAACCCAACAACTAGTAACCAATGCACCAATAACAATTGCTGGAAAACGGAATGCAACACCAATTTATTTTTAGTGAGGACTTTCCACAAACACCTTGTGAGCACAATAGTAGCAAGAGCCAAAACTGATCAATCTCTCAACAATTTAGGAGTAAGAAGTTGATGAAGAACATAACTCAGAATGTAGACAACTATACAGGAACTTCACCAATCTGTTTACACTTAAGACTTTTAGCAAACACCTTGTGTGCACAGTACTCAGAGGCTGCACTTCACTGTTACGAATCAACAACAGCACTGATCTCAACATCTTACGAATCAACAACAGCACTGATCTCAACATCTTTGTTTCACAAATGCAAATCGTTTGAATCAAACAGTTCCGAGTCAGAGGTAATTGGAACGGAACGTGAAGAATGAAGTGAAGCCAGGACCAAGTTCATCATAACCAAAACGATCTGAGAGGAAAAAGAAACAAGGAACAATAACAACAACGTTTCTATGAAAACCGAGTTCACTACAACAACACAAACAGAAGCGGAACTGGCTCAAACACAACAATCCAGGCCGAGAGTAGTGAGAAAAGGAGAAGTGCACAAGCTGAAATCAAAGTACAGCTTAAAATCAAACTTGAATCCGAAAACAAACAGAAAGATGAGGAATTAGTGTGCAAAGAAGAACAAGAAAGTAGAATCACACAAGGAATATCAAACAGAAATTTGAAGATTAGAAATTGGAAAGACAACACAAACGAAATTGTGACGAATCACAAACTGAGAAGGATGAACGAACAAAGACGAGGCGAAAGAAATGGAGTACGATTAAAAAAAAACTAATCGATCAAAACAAGAAAAAGAACTGAATTTGAAGAAGATTATTTTTGGATTTTCTCTGGAAAACGAAAGAGAAACAGACATCGTCTGGGAATTAGGATCGAATATGAAAACGAATAAGAGAAGAACACAACAGAATCGCGATCGTAACGGAATCGCAAACCCTAAGAATTGGGGAAAAATGCAAAACACAAAGTGGAATCACAAAACAGAATCATGATCGATTGAAATAGTGAAAAAGGAATCGGGAACAGAGAGAACACAAAGGGAAAAAGAAGAAAATCCAAACAGAAAATAGTAATGAGGAAGAAAAAGATTTTCTCGGGAAAATGAAGAAAGAGAAAGAAAAAGGAAAATTGGAATAAGAAAGAAATGGAAAGTGAGAAAAATGAATTTTCTCGAGAAAATGCAGCGGAAAAAATCCTTCAAGGAGGATACCAAATTTGCTCTGATACCATGTTAGGAAACATGGCATCCATTGATGAAGGAGAAAAAAGCTTATGGAATTGTTCTATTGATAGTGAAATGTAATATTACAAATGAGAAAGTTATCCCACTTATGGGGAGGTTACAACTATTTATACTAATAGGACTAATACTAGTAACTAAACTATATATCTCTAATAATAGTATTAGGGACTTGATTAACAACTTCAACACCCTCATGATGAATCAATTTTGATGGAGAATCTTGACTTACTAGTGGGATGACAAAAAAAAAATATCTAAAGAGAAACCTTCATTATTGATTCCATCATTGATAGCCAATACACTAATGTCATCAACCAAATTCAAATAAGAGTATCGATCAAGATCAACATTCAATAAAGGTATACTTCTTTCTCCACCAAAATGAACCAACAAAGCACACATCCTATGTTAGGAGAACGTAATTGAGTAAAAACATCAATTCATAACCTAATAGAATAAAAAGAAATTGTGAATGAAAAATAAGTATAAACATACCACATTACATAGATAAGAATTTCATAACAATACTATGAAAAATCAACTCACAACCTAAGAGAATGAAAAGAATATGTGAATATATATATAGACACACACACACACACCTTAGTAGGAGAACTATGGTGCGCGACAACGAAACAATGACGATCAACAACAAGAACAATAAGAGTGATGAACGATAACAACACAATAGGAAGAACGATGTGGCAATAACCATTGAGAACGACGGAGACAACAATAGAGAGAATGCATTTCAAAATGGACAATGGTTGGTGTTGATTCAAGTAAATGATCGAAGATGGCAATGACAAGTGAGGTTGAAGATGAGTGACTATGGAGAGAAGACAAATGGTTTCTATTAGAATAGCATGATTTTTATCTGTGTTTTGAGAGAGAGGGCACACACATATTGTATGACCTAATGATGCATTTTGTATTCTAAGAGATTAAATACATAATTTCCAAAACAAAATTTCATATTTAGACTTCTTAACAAGTGCTCTTAGGACCCTTGTTAGCATATCTCAATAATTATACACCGCCAAAATATACTAATTAAACTTTAAAATAAAAGCGGATCGACACATTTTTTTTCTTATACAAATCGAATTTCCTCTGCACACTACTGCATACGCTAATCTATCAGTTTGGGTCTCTACAAACTTTTTTTTGAAGAAGGTCTCTACGGACTTTTGATTATCTGTTTGATTTCATTTCTTTTTTTATTAGCTGACTAATTTTGGATTTTTTCGACAAAAAATAATAATCTAGGATTTTATTTCTTAAAAGTTTTAGATTTCTTTTTGTTCAGCCCTTCTTTGTCATAATAAAATATATAATATTATTTTAATAATAATAAATTAAAATAAAATACATTGAATTATTTTTTATTTTCAAATCGACAATGCTTAATATTCCACAATATATATTAACTCAAAATGGTATTCAGACTATAGGTATACATTGAACGTACAAGTCTAATAGTTTTTTAAGCTGCATACTAACGAACTGATAATTGAGGGTGTGAAAAGTAAATCCAAATCACCAATTCACTACTTGCCCAAGCAAACAAAACGTATTACTCCCAGTTGCAGTATTTATAGCCCAACTGAAAAACCACTATCCAAATGAAACAAGTTTTTCTTTTGAAAAAAAAAAAATAAGAATATTACTTTTCCCACCCTATCAATTTCTCACGCGTCCTATTTTTTTCATAATATGTTTTGCTCAGACTTTTAAAGAAACAATGCTTTATATTACTTCAATGACATGATTATAAATGACAAAAACATAAAATAAGTGTAAATATAAACAAAATTAAAAGGACAAAGATGATATAAATTCTCATTTTATTAATATATCAATACATTTACAATAAAGTTGAAGCTTAAAATTTATTACATAAAATATTCAAACACCTAATGTTAATATATTAAAAACTTAAAATAAACTAGTGGTGCAAGAAGATGGGGTGGGGGGTGTGGTGGGGGGAGATGGCGGGGGCAGGGGCAAGGTCTGTTTCCTGTCTAGGACGAAAGAGACCTTGATGGTCAACCTTTCATCCAAGCAGACCAACCTTGCACCTAAACAGATGGCGCTTCTTTGCAGCGTGGCACCATCCTCATTGACCGTTCATACAATCATTGAATTTCTAAAATAGTCTTTTTTGTATAAAAGGCCAACGATGGAAATACATTGTTGTAGAAGAAAGAATGAGGAGAAAGTGTGAGATGATGGGATGAGAAATTGTGAAGGTTTAAAGGGTATTTATAGGGGAAATTTGTGAAGAATGAGTTGCATAGAGTATAATGATTCTTAATTATGGGTCAAAAATGTGTTCAAAGAACCTGACTAGCCATTAAACCTGGTAAAACCCTTTGAAAAACGTGTTCCATGAGTTACTCTTGATGAGCAAGTAACCATCCAACACTCTGAGCTGATTCAGATTATACAATTCGAAAATGTTCCAGATAATTTTTGATTATACAATCCGAAACTATTATGTAAAACACGTAATAAAATAAAACATAACAAAAACTCTAAGCTACAACCGTCCAATACTCTGAGATGTTTGTAGTGCGTTTCACCCAAGGTTTGGAGGGTTTAGGGTACAAGTCAGGTTCAGATTATATAATATGAACCAGTTCAACACAAGTTTTTTGTATGGTCCACATTGCCTGGACAGTTTCAGTGGTCCAAGACGCACATAAACTTCTAAAAATTAGTGTGCTAGGCTCATTTGTTGTAAAACACAACAAAAAACTCTGAAAAATCTTCCGAAAATATGATCATCAAGAGGTTGCTATGAGATAGATCTTGCTGCCTTGGAAATATAAATGGGTCAGTTGGCAAGACAACATAATCTAACTTAAAACAATCCTCTTGAAACACCTCCCCTTTCATCATTATGCTTCAGATCCGATTACGAAGAAGTTCCTGTGAACTTGATGCAGTTGACCTGCCGATCGAAATATGTCAGTTGACAGGCCAATTAGATCAAGTACAAAAGCACCTCTTCTAACACCTTCCCGAAAGTTTCATTACTTCTGTTATTATGTTGTTTTAAGCCATTTAATTATGTTTTGTATTTTTTTTATATTTTTTTCTATGTCATTCGCAGTGAAAACCCTCCGAACATCAAACTTAAACACAATCTGGGGCTGTTCGGATTATATTATCCAAAAATGATTAGATATTTTCAGATTATATAATTCGAAACCTCTTAGACTATGTGGACTATGGCATTTCACCCAAGGTTTGGACGGTTTGTGGTGTGTTTGATGCATTCTTGGTCGGTTGGAGCATTGTAAACGTTTCCTTTGACTGCAGTTACTGTCAACGATAGGTTTATATCTATAAATAGTCTTGCATGCTTCAACAAATTCATTCATTCTCCATTTCTCATCCTTTCTTGCTTTTTCTTTCTTTTTTTTAGTTATATAGGAATGTTTAACTGGTTATGATATAATGGTCACTGCTAACCGCTCATATAATCCCGACAATTGCTTTGTAGTTTATGCAGAAATTAAACAATGGTCAGCAGAGACCTTTGATATCAAATACCATATAGTTTATTTAAATTTTGTTTTTTTTCTTTCCGGAATATATACTCCGAAAATACTTATCAATCTATTTCAGATTATATAATCCGAACAGAGGGTATTTTCAGAAGAAAAAAAATAGGGTGCACGAGAATAAGATAGGGTGGATAAAGTAAAGCCCAAAAAATGAAACAAGTTATAGGCCTGAGATTTCGCTCTGTCTGCGTTCTTGCAAAAAAAAAAGTCAGATTACAATTGATATGGTATAAAAATACATTTAAAAATTTAACAAAAAATATTTGAGTAAATCATCACATTGGTCTTTGTCTTTGTAAGTCACTCTCAAATTAGTCCCTAACTCAATTAATATTTCAAATTAGTCCCTGTTTTTGTCAAAAAAATTTCCATTAGGTCTTTGTCTTTATGTTTTTGTCCCATGACGAGGGACCTAATTGAGATACTTTTGAAAAAGACAAGGACTAGTTTGAAATATTAATAGAATCAATGACTAATTTGAGAATTTCTTATAAAGACAGAGACCAATTTAGTGGTTTATTCAAAAGTATTTTAAATGTTTTCTTAAGGGATATTATGAACGAAATTATATCATAATCGTATTATACTATGAGTGTATAATATGATTAAATATTTGTATTTTTATTTCCTTTTATAAATAAGATTTTGGTTTTCAACTCCATTCAGCCACTCTCACACTTCCTCTCAATTCAAGGATTTAGAAGTATACTATAGTGGTTTTGGCCCATAAGATTGTTTAGTAGATATCATTTAAGTTGAAGAGACTCGACTAGTTATCAACTTGACAGTGAATCAATATAAAAATGTTTGGCGTTGATATTCTCTCTTCCTAAACATTTTTATCCTTACGATATAAGATATAACTATTGTTTTACTAAAAGAGTTTTTCAATAAACTTATTTTAATAAAGATCAATTTTTACTGAACATAGTTTTTACTACGTTCAAGAAACTCAATGCAATTAGATCTTCGAGACCCGACTAACTCATCGACGATCACATATATAACTTATATTAACTCGAAGGCTTATCTTGAAGTATAAGACTCTTCACTCATTTTTAAAAATGTATTGTCGAGGATTGAACTACAATCGTCTCCCACAAACTTAAAATTCACACTCCTTGAATATACGTATAAAGATTCTATTTAATTAATTAGAATCCAAAATTAGGGGTTTTACAAGTATGGGTCAACCCAACCCGAATGGTTAGGGTAAACTTATTATTATTTTTATATAAATAGTTTGGGTCGAATTCAAATTAACCCACCAAATTTTAAGTAGGTTTTTTCATGTAAATTATAAGTTTTTTACCCAACCTAAATTCGAACCAACTCGATAAAAGTTTCATTGAGTTTGTTCGAATTTGACAATAACTTATGAGTTTTTGATCCGACCTAAATAATTGAAATTTGATTATGATCAAGTTCTTACGTCATGTGAACTTGATTTCCAAAGGGTGGTTACTTCTAATGGTTCTTATTATGTTACATTACAGAAAACGTACACCAGCATCAGCTTAGAAAGTGGAGCATATACTAATTAAATTAATCAAAACATGTAAAAGTTGAAAGTAATTTGGATATGCTTGGGAAAAAAGGGAAGCACTTTAGCAAATTATTTAATTACCTTTTTGGCAACAAAACCAGCCAATAGTCTTCCTAGAAAGTACATCATGTCTATTACTTGGCAACTGATTTAAAATATTTGACGTGTCAAAACTTTAGTAAAAGCAATCAAATACCAAATATAATCAAGGCTAAATTGCATTTTCAGTCCCTTAACTATTTAGGTAGTATCACTTTGGTCCCTTAATTAAAATTCGATTTATTTTGGTCCCTTAACTTCTCTCCATTACACATTTTGGTCCTTTCCATTAGTTTTAATTCAAAAACGTTAGGTTTTCTTCATTTTCTTCTGGAATTTTTCTAGGATTCTTGTTGTTGCAGGTTGATGGAGATGATATGAAGATGAAAAAAAGGAGAAAAAGATGAACAAAACCTAACGTTTTTGAATTAAAACTAACAGAAAGGACCAAAATGTGTAACGAAAAGAAGTTAAGGGACCAAAATAAATCGAATTTTAGTTAAGGGACCAAAGCGATACTACCTAAATATTTAAGGGACCAAAAACGCAATTTAGCCTATAATCAATCATATCAATGACTAAAATGCAGAGCAAAATAAAAATGTCATGACCTTAGTGATTATGCATCTTTATGCACCTACACATGTATTTGTTATATTGGAGTTGGTCATGGATGAATACTCCAAAACATAATGTCTGGCCTCCTATTTAATTTTATTGCTCGCAATGCCCCAAAATGGCACACCTTGGCACTTCTTAGAACAATGTAGAAGCCATAATTTGAATTCAGAAGATAATGTTTCTGTATAATGGATGGGTGTTACATTGCCATAGGATAATCATATATATGTTTGCAGAAAGCTTTTTGTACATCCCATTCATCATTGTCATCAAATAAAGTGAATGATATAGATATACATAAATAAATTTAAATTGAAAATAAAGTTGCTCAATTCTTTTTCTTCTTGTCTATACATTTTAAAAAAATTTGCACTCCCTAAAATGTTGACCTCATATTTTTCTATTAAACTTTTGTTTATGTGGCTTTGCAAGTATTTGAAAAATTGAACCAGTTGTTACCATAGCTTTTGGACCCATTATTTCAATTTTTTTTTGTCAAACCTTCAAAACTCAAAATTCATCAATGTATATAACGACACACACACACGTCTAGTTTTAATGCGTGTGGACCTTAGTTCTAAATAATATTCTCTATATGGCAATGAGAGTTTTGATATCAAAATTTAAATAATAAAAGAAATATGATCTCTAAACTTCACTTTCTCCACTCTTAACACTTGGAATTCCACTTTGTTTTGTAAACCATACAACCAGATAAATTGTTCAATTTTTCTTTCTAGGACTTATTAATTAGGAAAATGAAGATTCTGTAACGCATATTTCAACTAAAGTAGTAGGACAAGTATTACTCCATCGACCAATTACAGATTTGTTATTTGAAGTCATTGAAGTGGGGAAAGTTAAGAAAGTATATAGCGCTATCTAACTGATGTTGAATTTTGTAACATGTGACTGTGTGAATGACCAAAGCATTACGAACTCGTGTCGTGTGTCACCTCTTTCGTATTAGCAACGTTAAAATATGGACCATGGTAGTATTTGGATTATGCGAGCCGGGATTTTTGTGTCCTAGTGTGTGCTTTTTAGTTTATTAATTAGGGTTCATTTGTGTTTTTCATTTGAGTTACACTCCCTCATGTCGTAAATAATATACTCTCATATATTGTGAGAAACAAAAGTGAAGATTTTAACCAAATAACAAATCGTTCCGAAGAATCGAGTTCGACTTTTGGGCGAAACATTTTTTGATAAGACTATATTTACCTCTTGATCGAGCTCCAGATTATTAGAGCTTAATTTCCCTAAAAACCGGAGGGCTAACACAAAAAAGTGAAATTTTAAAATGCAACTACTTTCATAGATTTCATGATGTAATCTTATTTGAGATAGGGTCGTACATTAAATATGGACACACTTCTCTTAACCTAGATTCGAAACTTGCTTCACCCGATTGTAGAACACTAGTATAGGAAATCCACTTTAAGTCGATTATGTATTTAAGCACATA
Organism: Medicago sativa; assembly: GCF_051527215.1. NCBI lineage: Eukaryota > Viridiplantae > Streptophyta > Magnoliopsida > Fabales > Fabaceae > Medicago > Medicago sativa. The sequence goes on along the minus strand of NC_140751.1, from coordinate 69,067,360 downwards.
TTTTGTCGGTTTTAAGCGCATCTTAGAATGTCCTAATATAGTAAGTGGGGAACCTTTTGTATTGGATATCATTTGTCTTACAAACTCATGTTTAAAGTCGATTTACCGTTAAAACGGGTTTAAAACGTTACTTATACATACAATACAAGTTGTTCGTAAGACTTTGTTTAACTAGCAATGTTGAGATTGTTAGACCGGCCATTTTTTGTAGTTACCTAAATTCGAACTCAAATATCCTCTTTGAATGTGAGTTTTCAAGTGGTGTTTTGTCATTTATTTACATACAAGTTGTTCGTAAGACTTTGTTTAACTAACAATGTCGAGATTGTTAGACCAGACATTTTTTGTATTTACCTAAATTCGAACTCAAATATCCTCTTTGAATGTGAGTTTTCAAGTGGTGTTTTGTCATTTGTCTACATACCCAAAAAAAACTTTAGCTACAAGTTTATTTATAATCTTCATTATAGTTAAGATCAAATATGAGAAGTACGTGTATACACACACAAGTTGATGAATATCCATAGATAGAAATGTCTATTTGAAAGCCTCGTAAGACTTTTTAGACTTGCTCAACAAAATAAGACTCTTTAACTAATTAATTGAAATCCTTCTATTTTCCAAAAATAAAATAAATTTGAACACCTCTAATTATAAAGAAGACATTTTTTTTTTTTTACAAATTATAAAGAAGACATAAAAAGTTGATAATATATTATAAAAAACTCACATTTTAAAGGTTTCATCACACACTTTTGCTAAGCAAAAAATATAATAAAAAATAAAAAGCACTTCGACTTTAGATTTTGAAGGCACACATGGAGAGACACATGACATGAGTAGGGTCCTTAACATCCACTGAATCCTCCAATGGAATTCATGCGTGTTTGTGTTGATCTAACTATTCATTTTAGGAGACCATTCTGCACCGCCCCAATCAAGGGTGGGTCTATCTATACACTGCTCTACATTAGAAAGTCTTCAAAAAAGGCATGCATTAGGCAGTAAAATTAGCATTTGAAATGTGCAAAATTATGTTATTTGTATTCAAATTGATGAACATATATATTTTAAAATGCTTTCTGGACCTATGTTTTTCTAAAAATATATACTTTCTGAATGTCTTTAAAAAATATTCCATATTTACAAAATTTCTGTTTTAAAATAAAATATGAATGCCCCATTGTTCCCTTTTATAAATATGATTTATTGCATAGTATATTATTAAGAAAATGCCATTGTGTTATGAATGTAATTTTTTTTGAGGAGTGTTATGAATATGTATTGTATATAACTATTACTAAATTATTGATATATTAAGTGTGAGTAAGAGTTTTACGTTGCATGCATGATAGAGTGGATGAAACAATATATAAGTGAGATAACTCATATACATAATGTCTTAATATTTTAGATGAAGATTTGATATTCAAACTCAATTATGTAGTTCTCAAAAGCTTAATGTAATGATTTTCAAACTCTAGTCACGATCCATTATGGATATCCGAGTCGGTGATTTATTGAAGGGTGTCAAATCTTTGTATCGAAAGTCTAACTTATAATGTCATTCATAAGACGTGTCTTGTTAATGTTGAGTACCAACAACGGTGCAAGTATGCGTGGATAAACAAAACTTTAGTTTGAAAGGGATAATCTCAAATAAATGATGGAATCACCCTTGATGGAAAGGTTGTTGATATATAGTGAATAATTAAGAGTTGAAAGATAATAAAAAAGTTAAGCATTATATAAATGAGATAACATATATACCAAATGCCTTAATATTTTGGCAAAAAGGTGATATCTGAGCTCTTCTGATGCTGCACAAATGCCCAATGTGATCACCATATACCCCCTTCACGATCCTTGTTAAGAAAAAACTCCCTTCATGATCCAACATAAGTTTCTCTTTATATATAATTTTAAATATTGGCTTTTATCCCAAAACAAATCACTAATATTAATTATAAAAAAAATAATGAATACACCTTATAATTTTACATGAATTATTTTCTTTAAATGAATTATTTTCCTACTTAAAATTCCTCATTTATCCAATTTTTTTCTCACTTTTTAGTGCCACGTTGGTCCGCATGTAATGAAAAAAAAAAACAAAGTTGAACATAAAGTGACCGACCAATCACCATCCCTTTCTTCATAGTAATCAACAACTCAAACACTTTTATCTTTGTTCAACTTCTAATTTTTAATTCCTCTTTTGCTTAAAAAGAGCATACCTATTATCCTCTACCAAATAACCCATGCCAAAACTAGTGGCTTCCTTTTACTCAGCCTCTAAATTTTTTTAGGTCTCGGCCCTTATTTTTATCTTTCAATTTGAGCTAATATGCCTGCGTTTTTATGGATTCTATGATAGGTATTGAACCTCCTTTTCACATGTACAATATTTGATTGCATTGACACTTTTTCTTTTGTTGCACCAACTCAAAAAATATATTATCCTATTAATAATAATTTGTTTTTGGAGATGACAAATTAATATTCAACACATCTACATAAAAAAAATAATGTAGTAATAGTCATACACAGAATGATACCTATAATTTGATGAGTGGTTAAGACATAATTATTCACTGCATCTAAATCAAACTCTCTATGTGAATTTTCAATTTTTCAATTTCACATTTCAAGTTTAATTTCATAATTCAATACAGTCCACATTATTGAAAAGTTAATCTAATGTTGACATTTTACACAAATTAACATGACCTCGTATTAAATTAGAGATTAATTTTGATACTCGGTCGGTGTAAGACATTTTACACAATCAACTAAATCACAAAATTTTGGTAGATAAATTAAAGTCAAATATCAATTACATCAAATAAATAAAATAATCCAATTAATATTTACTGATATTTTGGATAATCATACCCAAATTACAATGTTCTCTTATTGAAGGTTAAATAGAATACCATCGACTTTATTAAACATATTACTTCCTCCGTTTCAAAATACATATCCAAGTCAACCACTTCACACATGCCAATGCACAATTTTGAATGTTAATATATTTAATTATTTAAAGTAAAAAATTATAAAAATTTAATATTTTGAAAATATTTGTCGAGACAAATCAAACAACATCTTACATGCTAATATTTGTATTTATAGATTAGTTAAAAAAACATCAAATAAATAAAATAATCCAATTAATATTTACTGATATTTTGGATAATCATACCCAAATTACAATGTTCTCTTATTGAAGGTTAAATCCATCGACTTTATTAAACATATTACTTCCTCCGTTTCAAAATACATATCCAAGTCAACCACTTCACACATGTCAATGCACAATTTTGAATGTTAATATATTTAATTATCTAAAGTAAAAAATTATAAAAATTTAATATTTTGAAAATATTTGTCGAGACAAATCAAACAACATCTTACATGCTAATATTTGTATTTATAGATTAGTTAAAAAATATGGTCAAAGTAAGTCAAGTGAATAGTGCACATTGCAAAAAATGGACATGTATTTTGAAACGGATGGAGTAATATACTCCAAAATCCAAAAGAGTTGACTAATGACCTAATATGCGTGCGTTATTAACTACATAAGAATTGACTAATCCTAACCCTCATTATTTTTAATTTTTTTGGTATTAACCCTTCGATTTCGATATCGATATAGGATAGGGGTATTATTAATCTGAATTTCGACCATAAGATAAGTAAAATCTGATCAAAAATCATTGCATTCAAATGTATTAACCCTTCGATTTCGATATCGATAGGATAAGGGTATTATTAATCTGAATTTCGACCATAAGGTAAGTAAAATCTGATCAAAAATCATTGCATTCAAAAGTTAAACTCATGTCCTCCCAAACAAAATTAGTCTTTAGATAAAACTCATTAACTACATGAGCTTCATCACTTGATTTATTTATGGGTCATGCTAACCTGTGTCCCCGTAACACTAGTTAAGGTAGTAAAAAACAAGTTTTAAATTGAAAACAACACTTTTTACTATTTTAAAGAATTGATTACACAAATTCCAATACAATAATATTATACTCCCTCCGTTTCAAAATGAGTGTCGCTTTAACCAAAAAAATTTGTTTCAAAATGAGTCTCGCTTTCAGTTTCCAATGCAATAATAACTTTTTCTTTTCAATTATACCCTCCAATTAATACTCTGCACACCACTTCCAAAATATTACTTTTAAAACTAACCAATAGTTAATAAGGATAATTTGGTAAAATAACCATTTTCTTTCTCTTAATCATTGCATTTCTTAATATGTGTGTAAACACCTAAAACGACATTCATTTTGAAACGGATGGAGTATTTACATCCTTAACCATTATCCGGGGACACTGGTTAGCAATTTCTTTTATTTATTTACCGTATATCGTTTTCTTAGACGTGGCAAACGTCAAAGTAGTAATTATATGATTGAATCACTCTATAAAGAATGGTTTTAATAATATCCTAATGACATTTAAATTGACCTGTTAACGACTGATTTGCAATTGATTTGACTCACTAAATGTATCTTGTTAACCAATTAATTATACACGCTGAATTATGTGTGGAAAGAAACTATGGACCAATAATCTTGCTCCGACAAAAAGAATTTTCAATGAAGATTCACTATGATTAACTTAATATACATACATAGACACTTAACCTAAATTTAAACCTTTAGCCATTTTATTTTCTTCTACAAAGGTTAAGTACTTAAGTTGATGGTATAGTCACCATCCACGTATAATATGGTGATTAGTGAATTAAGTGTGTGCTCAACAAATGGAACAATGATAGAAACTAACCTAATCATAATATCATATAAAGTCTTAAAAATGAATGTGTAATCATGTTTGCAACTTAATTACAAGTACAGTCTGGACAGAGATTAGTGATTTTTCGATCTGGCTTAGAAGTTCCAAACGCGGTTTGTCACCCAAAAAAAAAAATATTGGAACATGATTGTGTTGTTTCACTAGCTATTTTGCAAATTCCACTTGTCTTTGTATAATTAGATTGAGCATTTGAGTGTCAACGAACAAAGATTGTAGAATCCATAAGTGATATGGATAGAATGATGCGCATCATATGTAAGACTTAGTAATCACATCACATATTGTAATGTAGGCCTCATGTCCATATTTGTTATAGGCCATGTACAAATAAATGGATACCATATTTTTAGAAGTATATACTAGTCGAAATTGAATAAGCTATATAAAATTAGATATAAAGTTTCTTTGAGTCTTCTACTTTAAAGAATATTAGATAGGTGTATACTAAATTATCATAACATAGCAAAATTATTATGATAACATTACTACTTTATAGAATATTAGATTAGATTAGCTATAAAGCTATATACTAGTTCAAATTATTATATTTTTATTATATAATTTTTTTATTTTTGAATTTTTATCATCATTTTACTGTAAAGTAGTAATGTTATCATGTCTTCATGCTATATACAAACATGAAGGTGGTTTTTTGGTAGAGTTAGGCAAAAGTCCGTGCCTATATTATGAATGGTGTATTAAGCCAATATGTATTTCTAGTAGATATGTGTTGTTTGGGTGTCTTGCATTGGTTACTTCATTGCTTTTGGGTTTGAGTATCTCTTCTACTCTTATATAAATATATATTTTTTAAAAGAAATATATAGACATTTGACGGGAAATTATATATATATATATATATATATATATATATGTGTGTGTGTATGTGTGTATGTATGTATGTATGTATGTATGTATGTATGTATGTATATGTATTGAAGATTTTTGGGTGAATATGAACATTTTTCTATAATTTTTTTTAATAAAAGAACATTTACTTATGTAATGAAGATAACGCGGCATTGCATCACAAAAAGGATTCATAAAATATGGTCATATTTGATACATGAAAAGTAAACCTTATAGTTAATTTTGTCTTTAGGGCAAAGACAAAAAGTGCCAAAAAGAGTGTGTGAAATGCAATATATGCAAGTAGAAAGATTTGCTATGCAGGACAAAATCAACAGTCCATAAAAGAAGCCAGAGCCCTAGTTGCATAATATCTCAATGAAGGATTATGAGCCAGTTAGAAAATTCAAAGCTTGATTATCTCCACTTCTATAGGTCATTTTCTTTGAATGATTTTGTGGTTTTGAAACTATGAGAAAATTCATACATTTTCTTTAGCTCCCTGAAAATATGGATAATAATAATAATGGCAATGTTAATTATTTCATACGCGTTTTAAGGTTCCTTTACAAGTTGCAATATGCAATTCCTTTGTGCTAGCTGTGATGATCAATCTTTAAAGAAAAGTTCAAAGCAATCAAGAGTCTATTAACAATTTTTAATCCTCTCTCACTGCCGTCGCATGAAATGGAATAGAAATCATAAATATAATTTGTAAATAAAGAATGTAAAAAGATAATATTAGTGACGAAAATTAGTGACGGAAAAAAAATGAAATTTTTATATATTTTTCTAGTCACTAAATTTAGTTACCGATTTAGAGAAGGAATTCACATTTTCTTTCCCTAAACTCCGTTCGCTAAATCAAAACTTTTGGTTCCTAAGTATTGTAATTGTGTGATTTTAAACCTATTTGCAAGGTGTTGGTTTGAGACCTTAAAATGTGATTATCTTCATGATCTCGGGTTCGATTTTCCTCAGACCATTTTTCCCCTTTTCAAATTTGATAGTACATTGCTCAACTTTGTCACAAATTTATGTTAAAGCAACACAATTCATTGACATGACATCCAACTTATTTTGACTATAGGACTTTTTATTTAATTAAAACGAAATAAATGATAGTCACGGTTGACAATATGAAAGATGGTAGAATATTGATCGATAAAGAAGAAGAATTAGAAGAAGATTGATATTTGTGAATCATTTTTGGGATGATTTGAGATTTGAAAATTTTAGTTTGGCTATAAGAAGATAAAAAAAAGTTTGTGTGCAACAATCATATTTTACGTATTTTTATTTTAATCAACAAAAACCCGTGTTGAAATTGTGAGTCGAGTGACACGTCAATTAATTGTATCACCGCAATATACATTTGGAGAAAAGCTAAAAAAGATTAAAATCGAGCAATCACGATACTTTAGGTTGAGGGGTGAAAATGGATTTAACCTGAATTTTTATGGTAGTTTCCTAATTTTGATGAAACTATCCTTGTTATCTTTCACTAATTTGGATGCACATTATATATAAAAAAAGAAAATATTTGGTATTTTGAGAAGCAGAGATTGAATGAAAGTATGGCAAAAAAGAAAAGCATCATTTATATATTTATATTTAAATATTTCTGATAAAGATGTTTAACACATGCATCATATACACTACAGAGTACCAATGTACATCAAAATTAAACTCATTATTATTCAATTTTTTCTTTTTAAAATAATAAATTGCAAAGCAGGAAAAGATAAATTTGTTGTGAAAAGAAAAGCTAAATCTCAATTAAATAATAGAAATGACATAAAAAAAAATAAGTATGCCATGACTAGGACAAACAACAAATCGACACATAAGCATATACATAATTCTTTTTGCACTTTTATCATAATGTAAAAAGTTGGAAAAAGAAAGTGGATAAACATAAAAAATACACCTAAACACAAAAGTTGGTATATTTTCCTTGAATCATATTCACTCTTTATTCTTTGGAACAACCTATAATAACATTACAAGTAAGCCAAATGATCAATGTTAAGAAAAGGAAAAAAAAAATACTAAAATCAAAATAATCCATAGGCCCATGATTCTGAATCCATGATCACTCTTGAATCCTTGTCACCATCATCATCATCATTGATCACAAAATCCCAACTTCTAATAAAGTCATCATCCCATAATGTCATATTAATATTATTATTATTGTCACTATTTCCATTATAGTTATTATTTTCAATATTATTATCATGTGACCAATCAAAATCAGGGAGAAGCAAGTCTTCAAGGAAGTTAGATGAATTTGAATTTGAAGTTGATGATGTTGATGTTGATGTTGTGGTTGATGAAGATGAAGGAACACATGGAACTAGAATTTCTTTTGGTATTATTATTGGAACTTCTTCAGTGAATAACTCATTCATTAGTTCCATTGTTGAGTCAAAAAGTGGTGTCATAATTTGGTCTTGTTCTTTAGCTTCAGTTATTGTTGATGACTCAAATGATGTTTCTGGTTTTTTGTTTTTGTCATTCTCAAATTCAACATTGTGTTCCATTTCAATAGGTGAAGAAGATTGTTGAGGTTCTTGTTCAGATTGTGTTTGAGTTTGCTCAATAGTTGCATTAGAGAGTAACTTGTGTGTAACTGGATCAATTCCCATTTTCTTGAGCTTTTTCTTTATGTGAGTATTCCAATGATTCTTAATCTCATTGTCGGTTCGTCCCGGTAGATGAGATGCAATTTTAGACCATCTGCATGAGAAAAAAACGATTAATATTAATTAAAGTGACACTAATAATTGAACTCTGACTCTTAAAATTACAACGTCACACTCTTATTACTGAGCTAGACCACTATAAAGTAATAAAGTAATCCTAGTTATTTATTTTAGAAATGATTTTATCATAAGGTCCAAAAGGAATAATGACTTCATGGCCACTTAGGAAGATATCTTAAAAAAATGTCATAGAAGTTAAGAAATAAAAACATTAACCTATAAGACAAACATGTCTTTCATTACTTATTCAATATTTACGATTCCCATTTGGAGTCAACTTTATAGAACAGCAATCATGAATATTTCCTTTTCTTTTACCTTGAATAAAAAAAATACAAAGATAACAAATAAAGAAAGAAAAAAAAGACTTGGTACACAATTTTTATACACCTTCTAATTGTAATATATTATGGGACCATGTCTTCTTTTTGTGATGAATAAAAAAATTGCAACATGAAGAGCGTGTATTATAGACATGATTACATTTCTATTAAGTTATTGTATTTGGCATGATTAAGAAATGTTTAAATAATTCTCTTAGATGAACCTAGTCTATTATTTTAATAGAGCACTATCTTAGTTTGTTCATAAGTTAAAAAAAAATGTTTTATTCAAGGAATTACTACAAAGCATGCAAAACAGAGAAAACAGAGGAAACAGAGTAAATGGATATAGAAAGAACCTATTGCCAAGTTGAGCATGGAGATCAATGACCATTTTTTCTTCATATTCTGATAAAAGTCCTCTTTTTAGGTCTGGCCTTAGGTAATTTGTCCATCTCAACCTGCAACTTTTTCCACACCTTAACAACCCTGCATGAATTCATATCAATTTTTAGGCTATGGTCAAAGTATTAAAAACTTTCTACTAACCACTTCAATTAAAAATGAAAACTTTTTTCCACTTTAACATTTCACCAAAATAATGAAGTTAAAGAAACATATGCAAGCTCAAATATTTCATTCTTGCTCATAATCAAAATGCATGATTAAAAATATTTCACATCTTAAATGCTTGATTTTCTTGTCTTTGAAAAATGGAAAGAAATTGAAAACAAAGAACAAAATATAAAAAATTTAATAAACCATTTTAATATTTTGATCACATTATAAATGACTATGATTCTCTAAAATATTAATCAATGATTTTATTGCAATGAAAGGAGAGACCTGCTAGTTTAGGGACAGCTCTCCAACAACATTGACCATTAGTAAGGATGAAATTGATGAGCTTTTTATCTTCCTCAGCAGTCCATGGTCCTTTCTTCAATCCAACTTTGTCACAACAAGGTTGTCTTCCCATTTTTGTCTTACCAAATATTGGAAATGTTAAGAAAGTCTACCCTTGGAAATGAATGATCCCTAAAATGGAGGGTTCAAATTGATATTGAGATAGAGGGAGATAGAGAGAAAGAGGGAGAGATGAAGATTTGAGAGTTTACAAGAATATGCACATTACAAGTTAAGATAGAACACCACCACCTACTTATTTATATATGAAAATTCCTATCCCTCTTAGCTCCCAAGTCCTTGAAGCCCACTACCGAAATTTGCCTTTATTTTTTGGTTTGTTTGTTTCTTTTTATTTTTACTATTATGTTATTTAATTTCATTTGGTTTCTTTTTATAAGCACAAAATATTATTAAAAAAGGAGTAGAAGGAATATTGCCACTCATCATTTTTTTTAATATATCATTTGGTTTTCTTTTTATAAGCACAAAATATTATTAAAAAAGGAGTAGAAGGAATATTGCCACTCATCATTTTTTTTAATATATTTTGTTGATAATATTAATGAACATTATCTTGGTTCCGTTTTATAAGTTCCATTTGCATTTTTGACATAAATTAAAAAAAAATATAATTAGTATATTTAACATATCTATTTATGTGTATATGATTCTCAAATAGACACAAAAAATAAGTCATCGTGAGCTTAGCTCAGTAGTATGAACAATGTATAATATATGCAAGGTCTGAGGTTCGAACCCGACCACCACCAAAAAAGACACAAAAAATAAAGGTTGTTACTTGCTACGTTAAAATTTTGATGTCAACAAATTTTTTTTTTTTTTTAAAGATAAGGTCATCTTTAAACACAAATTTTGTTAATGTTATTTTATTTCTTTCAAAAAAATGTCAATAAATTATATATATATATATTTCAAAAAACACAAAAACAAAAAGATAAGGTCATTTTTAAACACAAATATAATATTTAATTTTTCTCCGGCCGAGGGAGTGCAGTGCTATGTTGAACTCTATTAATTTGCAGGTTGACGTTAATGACAAGTGGTTGTGAAATTTGGATTCTTCAAAAAAAAAAATTACATTGTTAGTAGTGCTTGTATCTTTCTACAAGAATTAACGAACCAACATATCATACTGCAGATGACAACCTTGAATTATGACATAAAATGTTTATCTGAAAGTCAATCTTTTTGTGTGGCGTCTCCTTCTCAACTGCCTTTCAATAAAAGACAATTTGTTCAAGAGATGGGTGATTCCGACTATTTCTAAATCTTATGTAGGAGAATGTGGTAATCTAGAAGATGGGACTCATCTCTTTCTTCACTGTGACTATTTTCGGCAAATTTGGATCCGTGTTTTTGATTAGGTAAACATCGCCATGGTTACTCTATATCATATCTCATATCATTTAACTCAGTTCGACTCTTTGGGAGGCTTCTTTAAGCACAAACGCGACATTATTCAGTTAATTTGGTTTTCTATGGTTTTGGTTTTAAGGAAAGAAAGAAATTCAAGAATGAAAAAGATAATATCTACCACTTGTTAGACAGTATAAAAGCGCAATCTTATAGTTGCCTGAAAGCAAAACACATCAGCTTTACTTTTAACTACTAAATAAGATGGTTAAATCCTCTTAATTTCTTGTAATGACCCCTTTAATTTCATTTTGGTGTATGGTACATGTATCTAATGTAACATTATTTTGCTCTTTGCTTCTCTCTACTACTCCATATACGAGGTAACTACGAACGGTTGATTATTTAATCTTGTTTTAGCTTCTTAAAAAAACATTTGATTCCTCTCTCTCAATTTTTTTTTTCTCGAGAGACTCTCTCAATATATATGTTATTATCACATCACTAATTATTTCATATATTGTTTCATTCTTATTATTTTTTTCCTTAACAATTACTCCCTCCGTCCCAGAATATCTGACTCATTTACTAAAAAAAAGTGTCCCAAAATAAATGAGTCATTTCAATTTTCAATACAACTTTCATCATTCCCAATACAATATAACTCTAATTAATACTACTTTTATCATTCCCAATTCAATATATTCCACTTTCCTCTTTATTTATACATTTTTTTTAATCTGTGTGAAAAATCAAACTGACTCAGATATATCGGGACGGAGGGAGTATCAATTATCTCAAGACAAAGTAATAGTGTTGGCACCATTGACACGTGTCCTTCAAAGAGGCGACAAGGTCCACACGTGCTATGTCATTATCAGAAAACGCCACCTCATCAAACTACATTGCTTCGGTATCAAGCGTGAGATACTCCACTAACTTAAACCAGCCCCTAAAATACAAAGGTACAATTTAACTTAAAAAGACCATAAATAATTGGGAACACTGTAGTTAGTTCACCAGGTCTATTCTCTCGTTTATTTTTGTTGACATTTTCATTTATATTGGTAAGAATATGATCAAGACAACTCTATATTGGTAGCCCAAAAAAAAAAAAATGCAATTTGAGCTCTCTTTGTAAATTTCAGCGTTCACATTGTGATACCGATAATACAAAAAGGAACTTCTTATACCAGTAAATTAGGCACTTCAAAAATTTGTTTCATACGTATGTCCCATCGAAAATATTGTATAGATAAATTAAATTAAGCAAGTACTCAAGTGATTAATGAATTTTATTCAAAGATGAATAGTTTAGAAAAGTTTAAGTTCGTATTTAAGGTAGAACAATTGTTGGTTAATATTTACTTACTTTTCGATCGAACTTTGAATTATCCCAATCTTTTTGATGGGAACTAGAAGATTAAAAAATAAAAAAGTTGAATTCAATATTTCTGTAAATAAGTTTAGTGGTTATAAATTTATTTTTAAAAAATGAATAAATGAGAGTCTAGTGCTCGAATCTCAACATCAATATATATATAATGCAATGTTCAAACCAACTTAATTAAACTTACGAAACCGTATGTTTCTACTTGACAAAAAAAAAATGTAGAAATAGCTATATACCCTTTTTTATTTTTTAACAAGAACAGGTAAAAGAAAAGATAGAGTCAATGTGTTTTTACGAGTCAATGATTCGAAGAAAATTACTACAAAAACAAAAACAGTGGTTACTGGTCAAAGGCATCCTTATTCATTGCATTCACATACACCCTCTTGGTCAAACTGATTATGATATATGCATTTACGGAAAATGATACTTTTCAGGCTTTGGTGATTTCACAACCCAAATTACATAAAAAAAACAGTTTTGAATTCGTAGTTGACATGAGCAATAATGTGTTGTACAGCTCGAATATGGTTTTAGTCGTATACAGCTACAACCTACAGCCTATAAGGGAGAAATTTATATGAGCAACGTGAAATTCATTAGCTAAATAATTTTAGGGTGCGTTTGATTTGCTAAAAAATGAAGGATAGGACAGAACAACTTCAGTTGTTCAGTGTTTGATTTGTAAAACAGTTTCAGGTACAGGACAAACTGGATGCAAGAGACAGGACAAAAACTCATATTTTTGTCCTTCACTAAACCACAACACAACTTTTTGTCCCACATACAAGTTTGTCTAAAAATCCAAAATAACATTTCGTCCCCCAAAAATCGTATGAAACAAAAAAGGGTCGTGTTAACCAGTGCCCCCGGGGCACTGGTTAAAGAAGCAAATATAGTAATATTTACATTGATAGTTGTATAATTAATGCATTAAAAGCTTAAAAAGTATCTTTTTTGACTTAAAATTTCTTCTTTTAGCATTCTTAACCAGTGCCCCGGGGGCACCGGTTAACATTTTCCAACAAAAAATTATTCAATTTCATAAAAATTTGTCTTGTGCTGTCCTGCCTTGTGTTGTGATGTTCTATCTTGTACTGTTATGTCTAGTACTTACTGTTTTGCAAACCAAACACACTCTTATTGTGTATTGTAAAAGAAATACTTTTGTTATGTTGAATAAATAAGTTATGTTTTTTTTTTTTTTTATATTCCATAATTAATGTATCATAACTCCTCATATATAAAATATAAAACTTCATTGATATTATGAACTGAAAAGAAATAATTGAATGAAAGCAACACATTTCGTTAGTTATGATTGAATGTACATGAGCTATTTAGACGAGTAATGATATTTTGACATCCATTTGATGACAACTTTGTTGACAACCTTGTTTTTCTCACTTCTTATTGGTCAAAAACAATGGAGAGAGAAAAAGGAAGAGAGAGGATAACAACATCATGTGAGTATGAGAGAGAAAGTTGTCCAAAAGTTGTCAAAAAGTGGTTGTCAAAATATCATTTCTCTATTTAGACACATAGCTACACACTAAGGGTGTGTTTGTTTTAAGTTTACCAAATTCATTCCCAGGAATAATATTCCTTGGAACATAAAGATGGTAATTTTATTCCAAGGTATTTAAAAAAAAGATGTTTGTTTAACACTATAATATTCCTGGGAACCATAAAAATAGGAATTATAATAGGAAATTACTCATGAATTTATTCCCATCTCCATGGGAACTTTATTTCCATCCTTTTCTTTGGGAAAATTTTCTATGAACGTTTTATACCCGGGAATAAAATTTAGTAAACTTCTAACAAACATAGGCATATGTATTCCTATCGTTTTATTCCCAGGAATCTACAAATATAATTTGAAACAAACACACGCTAACTTATGGTATTTTAACAACCATAGGATACCAATATGTAACTAACTATGTTGATTACTTGTTATGTAGGTAATTCCCATTAACTAAATATAAAATATTATTGTCAATTTGCTCATGGTACAATATCCCCTCACAAGTTGCATGTTGATAAATATCTATAAGCCCTAATTTGAATAGTAAAACATTGAAAGGCTGAGGAAGAAGGGTTACATGAAGAAATCAATAATTTTGGGGGGGGGGGGGGGGTCCTTGTTTGTATTACGAATGATTTTCAAACCCTCTACTTTGTCTTAACTTTGTTGGGTGTTTTTTTTGCTTCTTCGGAGCGAGAACCCCTTGCTTTTCTCGAATTGTGGGTTAAGTACTCCATGTACTTCTCTCATTATGTAATAATTTTTGTTGTTCACAAAAAAGTTTTTTAAAAAAGTTATTAATTATTATCTTAATATATTTTTTTCGTTGATTTTTTTTTTTAGGGGATGTATTTTTTCGTAGTTGTTCCATCATTTGTTTCCTGAAAACTTGGAAAATAGATCATGAACCGAATATTTCTATAATTGTCAACACATTTTTTTTGAGGATAATTGGCAACACATGATATGACTTATACATAACCAGACAAAGATACTATGGAGTCAGCTACATAGAAGATCAATCTCAATCATGTTAAGCGAAATTAAATTACGTTACGTTTTCTCCTAAAAAATAATAAACTAATGTAACATTACTATTATCTATTATTTTAATAATTTCTTTGATTATAAATTTCAATGTTTCACCTACAAAATTCTAACAAGTTTTCTATATACATTGTCTAAAGACTCGAAATAAACACTTTACATAGAAAAATGATGTAATTATGACTATAATATTGTTTGACTTGTATTTTTAAGATAAATTTTCTTTTAGCTATTCTTTAAGAGAAAAGATATGAGTTCTCTTTTTTTAACATTTTCTCTAGCACTCACTCTTTTATCGGATGAACCACATGTGACTCTCACCATTTTATGTGACATCCATTTTTAAGGTGTGAGACCTATATGAGTTTTATCAATAAGAAAATGAATGTTAGAAAGAATGATGAAAAAAGAGTGTTCCTAACACTCATCATTCTTTAAACAATACCAATAAAACACTTGTTAGAATGACCCATAACTCAATACTAATATTTTAAATAGTGCACTTAAACTAATTTTGTATGGAAACATATATTAAGCTATTGTTATTGAGTTTTGATATTTGAACATCTAAATTTAGATAACTTTTTGGCAACTTATAAAACGACACTCAAAACAACTCATGAGATTTTTATAATAATTTTTCTTTTATCTCATTTAATCAAATTAACATTTGATTTTATAAGTTGTCCAATAAACTGTATAATTTTAGATGTTCAAATATCCATACCCATTGTTCTAAGTTATGTTAACCATCCAAAAGGTGTCCCCTAGTTGTTAGAGTTTGATTGACAATGTTTGGATCCCTCCGAAACAATTGTAATATAATTAAGGGTTATTTGTTCAAATTGACCCTGTAATATACACTATATTTGAAAAATGGAATTGTAAAATAAAAAAACATATATTATAGCCTTGTAATTTGATATTCTTCTTATTTTTGACCCTATAATATACGCGTAGTTGAAAAAAAGTAACCTAGTGGTTGAATTTTTTCAGGCATGTTTAAGACGTTAAAATACGACTTTACACAAAAAATTAGATTTTTTTGACTAAGGACAAATTAATTATGAATTTTTATTCTCATGATTATGAATTTCTTAAACAATTTATAATTAATTTGTCTCTCGTTTAAAAACTACGAAATTTCATTGTGAAGGTTCTTATTATGTTCTAACTATGCCTACAAAATTAGGGAACAAAACCTGACTTGTGAATATACGCTTACTAGGAACAAAATTTAAATTTTGCACATTTTTGGTTGAAAAATAAAAATAAAATTGAAATGTCTTTGAAATGCTATGAAACTTTGCTAATCCTTTTCATGTATTTTTATAGATGTCTCTGCAAACAATGAGCTCGCAATTCGATTTATAGGTCGAGATTTCAGTTGTTTTGTTTTTTGAGTTTTTGACGCTTTAAAAATTCATAATTAATTTGTTCCTTGTTGAAAATTTCTAATTTTTTTTTATATAAAGCCATATTTAACGTTCTTAACATTCCTCTAAAAAAACAAAAAAAAATCTTTAGGTTGCTTTTTTGGACTTCACGTATATTACATGATCATAAATAATAAGGATCTGAAATTACAAGGTCAGAATACACATTTTTTATTTTACAGGATCATTTTTCAGACTTTGTGTATATTACAAGGTCAATTTCAATAATTAACCCTATAATTAATCATTATTGTCGTTATTATAAATTTTCCACCATTTTTATTAGAAAGAAGATAGGTTAACTCTGAGACTTCGAGGAGGAACACACTTGCAAGTCTCAAGTCAATACCACCAAGTCAACCCAAGTGGGTTTAAATAAGCTTAAATATGGAAAAGTGAGGTGTCCGAAGTTTGAACCCCGACCTCTACATATAATATGCGATATCGCTACCAATTATAAGTCCGTTTATATGGCTAAATTAAGTGAATTGCTAACTATTGTACACCACTAGGCTATAACAATGATAATCATAATTTTAACGTATCTTAATATGATATGAATTGTTTTATTTTATCTAAAATTCTTTAGATATAATTTATTTAACGGGTCCATCTAATACGCATGATCTAAATATGTGTTCAATGATGGATCATTGCCACTTTTAGTTCAATATAATGAATTTCGTAAAATCTAAAATAAAAATAAGGATGTGATACTTTACAAAAAATTGCAAAGTTTTCATCTTAAAAACAATTTTTTTGAAGTCCATATTAGAAGCATATTTAACAAGTTTTTAATATATTGAACATTTTTAAATTTTTTTGCGTCAAAAAGAAAGAAGAAAATCCAGCTTCCATCTTTCGTGTTGAAGAAAATGAAAAATCAACAACTCAAGTACCAAGGTTTGAATGTGATCTCACACATTGCACTTACTTCACTTTTGATATGTCGTGACTTGTGACAGGATCAGTTTTGTTTATAGAATTAACTTGAGTTAGGCAGATATATATATCATGCACATCATTTTTGTTTTCACTCTATATCTTCTTAATTATTTAATTTCTCAGTTAATAAAATTATTCATGAGAATAATATAGATCCCCGTCAAAACTTAGCATGTCAGGAAAGACATGCTTCTACGGCATGTATATTCATCTACTATATAACTGTATGTATAAAAAGTCATAGCCTTTGTCAAAATAAGTTATAGCTTTGAAAATATCTTTTGTTGAAGTGTTGAACTAGCAACGAATTAAATTCACGAGGGGAGAATAGGTAAAAAATAAATAAAAAATCATGAGGGGAGGAATAATATTATGGGCTAGTTTGTTACAACTTTTCTTTAAAATGGATTTTTATAGTGTAAAATATTTTTGCTATAATGTTTTTAACATAGATTTTATTTAAAGAAACCTTTAAATGAAAATTTTGTTGAATAGGATATTTTGAAATGTCATTCTAAATATTTTATCATTTTATTATAGCTTTCTTTGGATAATAATTTTTTTAAATATATATAATAAATAGCTTTTTATGAAAATCATTTTTGAAAGATGTCTTTTTAAAAATATATGATTTTTATTATGTAAAATCTCTAACAATGAATATTTAAGTTAGTGAATATCAAAATTGTTTTTTTTTTTTGTCTAGTAGCCTAGTGGCTGGAGCTCACACATTTAAATGTGGAGAAGTGAGGTGACCGGGGTTCGAACCCCGACCACTGCATAAATTATGCAATGTCCCTACCAACTGAGCAATACTCACTTGTAAAAAATGAGTTTGATATTCTTTAATTTTAAGTTGCAGATATTCTTTTAATAAGTCAAAATGAAATTAACATAAACAGTCACCATTTCAGTATAAGGTGTGTATGGAACCGCAACCAACAAAATTCATATACACAGGTGCCAGAAAGCTAAAATGGTAATCTCAAAGTGGACATTCCAAGACAGATTAAGGAATTTATCCATCAAACATGTAAATCAACTAATAAATTATAAAACTTAGCTTTAAACCACCAAAAGACAAACATTTTCAGCTTATCAAACATTTGATGAATCAAAAGCTCCTTGTTGCATAAGACTCAAGCATTTCTCTCCTTACAAATATTCTAAACACAAGCAAGCCAAAAAAGATGAAAACTTTATTGTATCTTTTTAGAGCACAAAACTGTACCACCAAACTGAGTGGCATGGGCAGAAGGAGAATTAGAGAGAACGCTATTAATACCTAGCCAATGTAAAATTAGAACCCAAATTTTATCAAACCAATAAAAAATAAAATAAAAAACAAACGGTCAACATATTCATCTGACCCACAACCTCCCAAGCAAAGACAAGAAGCGTCATGTAAAATTTCACGACGAAAAAAGTTGTCCATATTTGATATTCTATTGTGCAAAAGACACCATGCAAACACAGTCACCTTCAAAGGAGCTTCCTTGTTCCGCGTAATATCTGTGGTCGAAGATGGCATCTCCAAATTCACATGAGCTAATATTTGATAGACACCGTTGAATAACCTAAACCTGGATCAAGTTGTCAATCACATGCATATGGTTTGTTAAACTAAAAAAAAAAATACTATACAACAAGGAACAACACTTGCCAAACTTCTCCTCATCCTAAGCATGAAGCCTCCTATGCCACGTGCACCAAAAGCCCTCAATACCCCAACCTAAATTACAAATCTTCGCAACAAATACATATTGATTTTTAGCTAACTCAATCAACCTAGTAAATCGTAAACATAAAGGTCCCCCATCCATCCGTGTGTCTAACCAAAATAGGTGATTGTACTTGCAGGGACCTTAAAGAAGGAAAGAAAGTAGACGAATAACGAGCGTACGACAGATTTCAAGAGAAGCAGTCAACCTCCCAACAAAAGATTTCTAGTCTTCCACCCATACAATTTTTCTTAACCCGATCAAGCAAAGGATACCAAAAGCATAACCGTTGAGCTTTACCTCCGATAAGGAGGCCAAAATTTACAAAGGGAATTTTACCAACAAAACAATTGAGCATTGCCTTTTATAGGGAGGCCGAGATTTATGAAAATTAACTTTAAATCCTTAAATGATCTCAAAGAAGATAAGATTGTATTTCAGGGCCATGATATTCCTCGTATTCTTTTCATCTAAAATCATCATATCATCGACAAATTGCAGATGAGAGACTACACACCTTCAAAAATGCCTTTGTTATAAATAGAAAAAAAAAACTAGCTTCAACCAAAGCATTCAACATAATATTCACCCCTTCAACAACAATCAGAAATAAGAATAAAGACAGAGGATCACATTGCCTCAATCCCCTACCCAACGTAAACACATCCATTCAACTGCCAATTACTAACACATAAGCAATTTCCAAACTTACGGACATGAAAATTCATTTTAGCCATCATCACATCAAGATACCCCCACTCCACCTAATCAATACACCTTCTCAAAATCCACATTAAACAAAACACTTCATCTTTTCATTTCATGAACAACCTCATTAGCAATAAGAATATCATCTAATATTTTCTTCCCCTTCACAAACGCTAATTGGATGTTGAAAATTACATTACCAATAACTATCTTCAAAAAATTAGCCAAAACTTTAGCTAACACTTGTACATACTCCCAGAGATAGGTCTAAAATCAGACAACCTTTAAGGACTAACATCTTTAGGGATCAATGAAACAAACATACAATTTGACATTTCCCTAATCTTCCATTCCTATGGAAGTCGTCCATAAATCTCAAAAATCATCTTTTAATTATGACCAAAAGTCTTTCAAAAAACCAAAATTGAAACTATCTGATTCAAGACTTTCATAGGTATTACACTCTATAACCACCTTCTTCACCTCTTTCTCAACAAAAGGTTTCACTAACTCACCACTTGCTTGATTACTGATAGATTTAAATTTTTGGTTAACAACTTCTTAGTCAAATTTTTGGTTCTAAACTAAAGAGTAGATTTTAACTTCACCAATTTTTTTGTTCTTTTTGTTGATTTACATTTGAATTTTCAAGCTTCCAATCCATGGTTTTCTTCTCCTATGAATTATCAATCATATCAAATAAATGATCTTTCATCTATGTTTGCATATGCATCTTAGCTTTGAAGGTTGAAAATTCATATACGACCGAAAAGGCAAATTGCAATGAAAAATATAAAGGATCAAATGGTTACCTGAAATTAATGTAAGAAACGACAAGTGTAATTTTGCTTATTAAATGTAAAGACAAATAGTATTCGAACAAACTAGTGTACTTGGATGTAAGTAAATGTAAATACATTTCTAAGCGATATTTGAGCACAAATTTTTTTTCCTATCTTGGACTGAGGTATTGAACTGAGACATTTTCCTCTCACTCTAAAGACATGTTTAGTACTTTATATAAAGTCTCATACAAAGTTTAACTTTTTAACAAGGAATGAATTAAATATGAATTTTTAAGTTATTAGGGCTTAAAAATGCATATTCAATTCATATTATTGTTAAAAAATTCAAAATTTTAGTGTGAGAGATTGTTATAATATTTTAAACATGTATGTATAAATTCATTCAAAAATGTGTCTCAGTTAGCTTAACTCATTCGAAGGGACATTGCATGTAATATGCAGGGGTCTGAGTGTGAACTGCGAATGCCCCCAGTTATTCATTTTATAAAATGAATATCTAGCCACTAAACTACTCGATAAAAAATAATCATTCAAAAATGCAAGAGATGCATATGAATTAACTTAAAAAAAAGGAGCAAAAGTTGAAACCGAAAACATTTGACGAGTCAAAACTTGATTATTTTTTTTTAAAAGACTGAATACAAAATTTAAGATATTTATATAAAAAAGTTATTAACCTTTGTTATTATATTTATGAAAAAAGTGAGACATTATTTATTTATTTGATAAACAACACATTTTTGTTGTTGTCCCTTAAAAAAACACGTTGTTGTTGTTATTATTTATTATTTATATAATAATAGCACGTGTCTTGTCATTTTTCCCCCTCAAAATTTAGTTCTTACCATTATGAGGTCATTTTAACGTATGGCTGGTGTATGCAGCAACCATAAAAGACAAACTAGAGTGAGTAATGATGCGTGTTGCTAAAGGTATATATATGGATTTCTAATGGATTTTTTTTTTCCGACCTTATTGCCAAAAAAAATGAAACATTTGACCCCCTTTCAAAATTAATAATTATATACCAAAATGACCCATTTTGAGAATTTTTTTTTGTTTTGTCGTTTTCCCCATTATCGCCGTTTCATTTGGTGGTAATGGGTTGCTTTTTCTGCGCGCGTCAGAGCCCATCACTTCGTTGTCTTTTTTTTTTAATTTTTTATTCATTACCGCCATTTGGTTTGGCCGTATTGGATTTTTAATTTTTTTCGTTTTTCCTTTTTTTGGGCACTATTAATTCACCATACCATTCATCTAAATTCACAATCATTTTTCATACATTTCTATTTATTTTGAATCATGTCTGCTTGATTTGAGTAGTGTTTGAATGTTTAATTTAATTTTAAATGAAACAACATTTCATGTTTGATTTGTCTCGTATATTATTTTGTTTAATTAATATAATAAAAATCTTAATTAAAATCACAAAATTGCTTAATTTCTTTAAACGACGAAATTTGATTAAAGGTAAAAAAACAAGTCATAAATACTTAAAAAAGCTTGGTTGAACACATAATACATAACGATATTAACTAACGTTTTTTAATCGTCGGACAATTTCTCCTAATATGACCCGGATGCCGACACAACCCACACAGTCTCGGTGTCGGTGTCCTTTCTTCCACCTCCTCGTCCATTTCTGTCCTAATGCGAGTACTATTGGGTCGACCTTTCTTTACTCTTTGCATGTTTGGATTATGGAAAAGCTTAGGACCTTCGTATGGGGGCCAATAACTCTTGTCCTGGACTACTTTGAATGCTTCGTTGTAGATCGCGTAAACATTCTCGTTTTTGAACACGTCTGGAATAAGGGTTGTGTAGTCATGGTGAAAAGAAGAACACGCGGCTATGACATGGGAACAAGGCAAATGCAAGGCTTGATATTTCCCACAGTCACACCACCTCGCTTGTAGATCAACCTTGAAAGTTCCCATTGGCCTTCCCTGCCTGTAGTTGACAGTCTTCTTTGCTATGAAATGTCATTCCTTCCGCAATCCCTCCATCGAGCGGAACAGTCGTATTCCAGTGATCGTCCGTGGGTAAACCATTCATTTGATGACTTTTATCCAACTCAAAACATCCCACAAACCAGTATCCCAAACCAATCACAATACTCTTCTTTCAACCTACCAACCCCTCCGAACAATGTACACTATCCCCAAACAAACTACGTACCCCAATGGCCAAATACCAGTACCATAGAAAATCTGGCTGCAGGGTTTAACGAAGATGATTTCGTTAATGAAATTTGGACGAACTCTGTTCTACAAGTGCAAAATGAAGTCACTATGGAAAATAATGATGCTGAAATTCAAAGTGTGGCGGCGGAAGAGGAACAACCAGAGGTAGAGGAAGAGCAAGACCAACGACCCATACGAAGAAAAAAAGATAAATTATGTGATACGGGAAGTCATAATTTAAATTTAGGTTGGCGTAAATGGATACCGCGGAGAAAGTAGTTTTTATTTTTATTTCTAACACTATGAATAATATAATTAGTGTATTTAAATTAAAAATTTAATATTTATTACAATTATCATTATCATTAATATTTAATTATTTATTATTATTTACATTTAATTTAAAATACATATATAGAGCCCGAAAAAGGAAAAACGAAAAAAAAAATAAAAATCCATTACGGCCAAACCAAATGGCGGTAATGAATAAATTTTTTTTAAAAAAAAGACAATGAAGTGATGGGCTCTGACGCGCGCAGAAAAAGCAGCCCTTTACCGCCAAATGAAACGGCGGTAATGGGGAAAACGACAAAAATAAAATAAAATTCCAAAGTGGGTCATTTTGGTATATAATTTCGAAAGGGGGTCAAATGTTTCATTTTTTTTGGCAATAGGGTCCGAAAAAAAAAATTCATTTCTAATTGATAAAACAAATGTGCTGTTCTATAAATAATATATATCTATTTAGTACCCTCAGAAATATTTATTTATGTAGTTCACAAATAGTTAAGGTTTGTAGTACGTGTGAAAAAAATTCATTTAAAATGATTTTATTTGAACAACTAGAAGCATAATTCATGTATTAAACTGTGATTATAGAACAAAGGGTGGTCCAGTTTGCCAACCATTT
The DNA here is from genome assembly GCF_051527215.1 of Medicago sativa. Lineage (NCBI taxonomy): Eukaryota > Viridiplantae > Streptophyta > Magnoliopsida > Fabales > Fabaceae > Medicago > Medicago sativa. The sequence continues at coordinate 69,043,621 of NC_140751.1, read as the reverse complement.
GGGAAAAATAAATTGGGGGAGATAAGAAACAATAGTTCCTATATGGGAGGAGCCGAGTGTGAAAATAATTTTTGCAAATATGTTTGAATAATATACAAAGTTAATTTTTTTTTTCCTTTCTGAAGTAGTACCAAGTTCTTGAGAAAGATGCACTAATCTCACTTTTAAGGTTAATCGATGGAAGAAACCGCTATGTTCTTGGAGATTTTTCCGAAATGCATGAGAATGTTGTGTTCAGAGGAGTGTACCACTAACGACACTCTAATGTTTAAGTTAATATGATTGACGTGGGTGAAAGTTAGAGTTGATAATGAAGCAAACATACTCGAAAATAGTTTGTGACTCGGTTTGGTAATTAATTTGTTGAAATTTTGTAATTAATTTGTGAGTCGAATTTGAGTTGAAATTTTGTTTACAGATAAAAAAAAGGCAAAATTACACAATTAGTCCCTTAACTTAATTTTAAGTAACACTTTCGTCCTTTATCTTTTTTTTATAACGATTTAGTCCTTTTATGTTATAAAATGACAATATTTTATCATTTTTTATGAGATTTTTTCAATGAAATTTTATTTTCTAGGCTTGTATGATGAAGATTTGCGTTTGTCTATGAATTTGATGAATTTTTTTTTGGAGTTTTTGATTATTTTTTTCATAAAAAAGGATAACTATGTTGTTATTTTATAACATAAAGGACTAAATTGTTACAAAAAAAAGATAAAGGACGAAGGTGTTACCTAAAATTAAGTTAAGGGACTAATTGTGTAATTTTGCCTAAAAAAAACTATACATCAAATTAAGAATGTAACCAATAGGGGAGTGCAAGGAGGAAAACATTTCTTGCGTGACTTACCCCCTTCATCCTGTTTATATTAAATGTTAAATAGCCTGACAAAAAGAATCTAGCACATAACTATGATTACCGACTCCATTTCAGCTTTTGGTGTGTTGGTCTTATTAACAATCTAGGTTTAAGAGACAATAACAAAACAAAGACGACGATTAATAAAACTATATGGACTCTAAACTAATAGGCTCGATAACATAGCCCAATAGTTTTATTATCTAATAGTTCCCTCAAACTCATGATGCATCAATAAAAAACATGGTGAGTTTGTCAAACAAACCCAGCACGTCACTACTCCATCTATAGTTCGGGTATTATTCTTCGGTCCCTCTTCCTTACTTGATAATAAAAGCAAGCAGTAAGCAAGTAAGCCTACCTTCAGTCTCTCAATCAGGCATTTCAATAATTCCTCGAGCTACGGTTGCATGTCATGACTTTATGAGCTTCTTTCCTTATATCCTTTACTTGCCGAGCTGACCCCCTTGTATCGGAGCACATACTTGCATGTCTACTATTAGACAGGAGCTCACTTCAACAAAGACTCTTTTCAAAAGAATCGCTTTAACCCTTCACCGGTCTTGTTTGACGATCGTAGTGATGTTAATTGTGGTTACATCCGTAAGTAGCTTGGTAAATTAACCCTAAAAATAAATCAAACTAACTAACTAATATCATAACCAACATAAATGACCATCTAAAGCATCAGCAACCGAAGCGAGGAAACCATATCAAACAAAATCCTAAACAAAAGATGAGCATCCAAAGCAGCAACAATCAAAGCGAGGAAACCATATCAAACTGAAGAGCCAATAGAGAGAGAAGCAACCAAAATGTTCAAATCTGCCTTTAATGAGAACTCTTCACAAACAAATTGTGAGCACTTGACTCACCAAACAAACAAACCAATGAACCAAACAAAACCAAATTAATAGGAACAAAACCAAACCAAGACAAATTGAATAACCAATGCAAACCAATACGAACGGAACTAAGAGAGACATCGCAATGAGAGACAAACAAAAAACTGATCCAAGGCACATCAAATCAACCAAATACAATAGAACCGTATCGTGTTGTCCAAATACCTAGAGAACAAACCCAATAAATTCACTATCACACAAACTAATGAAAGCATATGTTGTACGTCAGTACGAGCAAGAGAACAACCCAACGATGAGACTATCCATCAAATTAATAACACAACATATTCATAAATTCACCAATTAATGGAGACATTCAAACAAACAAAATCACCTTGCAAAAAGCCGAAAGACCCAACAAAATTACCTTGCAAAAAGTCTTAAAATCCATCTTGCGATCCAAAATTTCTTTTTGCAGCGGAGGCACAAAAACCATCAAATATAACAAGCTTCCATCAAAATAACCATGACCAAAAACACAAAACAAATACATTCTCAAAATCAACATAACTTGATGCCAGGAACAAGTACTTCAAAAACAAAAGACAGACACTCACATCTCCTCGAACAACACAAGCCAAAACGTACCACCACCGAAAATGGCACCAAGAGACACAAAACGCAGCAGTACAAATTCAAAAGAATAGACCACATATTGCTAACTGAACAAAAGCAACAGATTCAATTTTCTTCAACAGAATAAAAGCCGCAAATTTGAACCAATCATCCAAAAAAACAACGCAAATGTATTCTGAAATTTGTTAGGAACTCAATAACGGAAGCGAAACCATAGTTCAAGGTGGATTAAACAAAGCTCTTGAGACCATGTTAACAGTCTAGGTTTCAAAGACAATAACAAAACAAAGACGACGATTAGAGTTTCAAAGAATACCAATAGTTTAGCATTATAAAAGGATATAAGAGAATATAAATAAAACCTAATAGACTATAAACTAACAGGTCCAATATCATAGCCAATAACTTTATTATCTAACAGGCCTTTAAGCAGAAGACATGTGTTTATAGTGCATCATTGACGCTCTTGATTGCACATCGCGCATGCAGTGACAGATCCGACGTTTGCATACGTACATTGCTCACAAGACCACTCACTGCACATGGCACATTCAGTGGCAGATCCGTCGTTTGCATAGGTACATCGCTCACAATACCACTCATTATCATAAGTTAACAAGGTAGCTCGATTCGTCCCCTTACCTCTTCCGCTTCTTCCCTTACAGCTCCCTGCTCCATTACTATCCACATCACATAAACCATTCTCTAATGCCCTAACCAAATTCTCGAAGAATTTTTTAGTCACACGGGTCAATCCAGCCAGTTTTGAGCGAAAATCGTTGAATTCTTCAGACGGGGCTTCAGCACTAAGGAATACTTGGAGTTCCTTTTCGGCGCATAGATGAAGTCTCTCCAAACCTGATTCTGCCACACCTTGCAAGTACTCAAAGAGCTGCTTTTTAGCATGCTCATGCTCATCTAAATAGTATCCATATGCATATGTCCACTTCAATACCCGCCTGCACTCAACTATCTGTAACCAAGCCTCGGTAATGAACATAAGCTGTGACTCAGGTTGGCACTGTGTGACACTAATCTTCTTCATATGAACAGTTTGCATCTGTTGTAGATCAGCAAGAGCTTTTTGCCTTGAAGAATTGTTGCTAGCCCACCGCTCATAATAATGTGTGTACTTCTCCAATGATTTCTTTGCCATTTCTCTTCTTTTTTCATTTTCATCTTGTTTAGCTACTCCATAAGCATTGCAATTGGGATGTTTTGACCATGGACCAAGGCATAGCCAGCAAAATTCATATCTGCAAGGTCGAGTACATGTCATATGCATGCATCCAAGGTTTTTTTCAATCGGTCTCTTGCACTTGGGACACGGCTTCGTGTAAGCAAGTATCCAGTTCGTGTTTTCAGATTCTGCACTGTTTTTCAAAATCCACTTCGACACTGTGTCGCAATCCACTGGACGGTGAGCATCTTCAGTGCAATTCCAGCAAAAGCTATATGAACAGAGGCAAGATACGTCATAATTTTCACCACCAGCATCAAAATTAACTGCATGTTCACAACCAGGAGCAGGACACCACTTGGTCTAAACAAAACAAAGAGATTAGAAGAGGGTGAGTTATGACTGAGAGGCAATGACTGAAATAAAAGAGGGTTGGACAACAACAAGAGATACTAATGAACCACACATCACAAAATTTTGGAGTTCACCCAAGTGTTGCCAGGTGATAAATTAGGGCCTATGATGCATATGTACGTGTACGTTGATATAAAACATCAAAAGAAGATTTTCAAGTGAATTATTATCATCGTTGTTCTAAAAGCATGCGTAGAAAAAATCAATTATAATGTAAAATAGTACAATACGTTCATATTTTGATCATGTGTTTAACCACACTTTTATATTGCTTCAAAATTTTACTTTTTGTGCACCTCCACTACTATATTCATCACAAGAAATAGAGAGAATTGAAATACAATAAAAAAGAAAAAATAATTTTGGTTATTTTTCCACCTTCCTGAAGTTTTTGCTACACCAACTACGGCGAAACAACTAAGTAAATATGTACGGTTTGGTACATAAGTTATGAGTACAGTACGCGTATACGGGTGCATACCCGGTACCAGTACTTCTCCATGTTTGGAGTACCCATGCTTTAGAGATTAGGGCAAATGTCAACCCACCAACATGCAAAGAATTATCATGAATGCATACCAAAAAGAAAGCCAACTTATAGATTATACACAGATTGCACACTACATAAAACGTATAAATTCGTTTACTATCATTGTCATTTAATAATGTCTAAGTTGAATCTCTACGCCATACCTTTTTATGGTTTTCAATGTAAGATCTAACAAGGTAATGATCATACTTCTCTTTATCTTCAGCAGATGCTAAAAGATTAATCATATCTTGATCAACAGCAGCACCACAAGCGGGATCAGGACATCTAAGCATCAAGCATCCCGGACCATCGTTGATTGAAGTGCCAATATATCCTCTCCAGCATGAAAAACAGTAAGGATGGCCGCAAGAAGCCGTGTGAATCTTAGAATGATGATAAGCTTCAAAACAGATGCCGCAAGTAAGCTTTTTAGCATCATGATTCTCATAAACGTACCTGGCTTATCCAACAAGCCAACTTTTCTTCGGACTCCGTTTTCATCTGCAAACCAAGCTTCATTAACATTACTGACATTCCAATTATAATGACGAAGTAGGATGCTTGCAGCAACTGGTGGTATGGAAAGTACTGCTGCGACACTACTGATATCATCTTGCTGCCGTTCCCGGATATCTGATTCTTTCAATATGGAAAAATTTATCTCAGTTCTCTGAGCAAGACCATCAAAGTAATCATCAGCAGCATAGTTGTTATTATTATCATCATCATAGTCGTAACTGTAGTCATCGTCATCGAGGGATTCAACATCGTGAATATCATCAGAATCCATGGAAAAGAAACCTAATCGAATGGATTTTGGGGAAAGCGGTGGTAGAGAATTAGGGTTTGGAAGAAGAAAGTGTTATGTGTGTAGCTTTATAGTTTTTTCCTTCTAAGCGAATGCGAGGCTTGAATTGGGGAACAAACTATATAAGTTTTTTTATTTTATTATATCAGATTTTAATTATATCAGGGAACTATATAAGTTGATCGAATAATAGAAATTTAATTATATCAGATTTTTTTTTAGGGATATATGAGATTAAATTAAAATAATATTGAAGATTTTCATTAAAAATAAAAACTTGAGTTTAAAATTAAACTCGTTCCATAAATGAGACATGTACAGTTGGACTATTTACAACTTTTTTGGCTGGCTTTTTCTCTTTCTAAAAAAAATACCTTCAATTTTCAATACAAATAACAAATGTAACAAATAGATAAGAATAAATTTAAATATTAAAAAATGTAACAAATACGATATGAATATATATGTCTGGTTTTTTTCGTTTATCATTTAAGAAGTATAACTAGATAATTATATTTATACTTACTTTTTCATTATCTCAATTATACCCTTAAACAATTTTTTCAATAGTAAAGATTATTTGTTGATGTCATTAAAAAAAAGAATTTAGATTATATTTTTTTTATAATGTTGGTGTCATTGATAATCTAGTTAGTTTGGTTTGTTATACTTGAAAGAAAAAAAAACAAATATTTATATTTTTAGTTTTAATCAAAATCAAAATTTCATAAAAAAAAAAAAACATTGTCACGTTAGCGCAATAAAAAGAGCGGAAAGATGGACATGTGAGTATCTGTCTTTTCGCTAGTATATATAAAGAAAATATGCAAGGTCAGGGGTTCAAACCCCGGCCACCACCAAAAAAATAAAGAAAATAGCATGTTTCAGCTATTTTGGGCTGACATTTTCTCTTTCCAAAATTACCCTCAACTTTCAATTCAAATAACACATATCACAAATAGATAAGAGTAAATACAAATATTAAAATAAAAATGTAACAAACACGATATACGTAAATATATATGTCCAGTTTTTTTTTTTATCCTTTAAACGTGTAACAAACTAGATGAGTATATCTATATACTTACTTATTCATTATCCCAATTATACCCTTAAACAACTTTTTCTATAATAAAGATTGTTTAAGGGTATATATTTCAACGACACCAACAATAATCTTTATTATAGAATAAAGTTGTTTAAGGGTATAATTGAGATAATGAAAAGTAAGTATTGATATGTGTATCTTTTGATGTTAGATATGCTAGGTTGTTTGGAAGATTCATTCTTCCTATCGATACCACAAGTGCTTATAGTCTTTTAACAACTTCTGAAGTTGATGTTGATGACAGTTTTAAGCATGTTTGTGGCTTAAGCAAATTCCACTTAAGGTCAATATTTTTATTTGGTGTTTGTTCCTAAATAAATTAGCAACAAAAATGAATCGGTTTAGGAGAAACATTTTGGATTACAATAATTCTTTGTGCACGGCTACTTGTGACATGGTGGAGGATAAGACCATTTGTTTTTTGAATTTAAGTTTGGATTGAAGTATGATTTAAATCTATTTCAATTTGTGTTCTCATTCCATGGTAACAATCCTTCGAATAAAATTGAAGCTTCTCATAATCTACTAATATGATGCATAAACAAATAACTATCCTACTAGTACTACTGTCTGATTCATATTTGAACATTGACCTTCATCTTTATCTCAACTACCAAAACAGTACACCCAATCTATAGGATCTATGGGCTGGAGAAGAAGCATGATAGCTGTCCTAGACATTTGAGAGCTTAGACGTTGAACTAAGGAACTAAATAAAGTTTGTTATTAAGGCTACATATGAAATTTTTCATGTGCTTATTTACTGCATAATTATGCAGAAAAAGATCATTGGACAAGTTTGTTATCAGTTTAGAGATATTTAGGCTCAAATTTTATTTGTATTTTTAACTTCAAATTTGGTAAAGAGAATTAGGAAGCCTAAGCATCGATGATTTTGACAAAATAAAGATGAGATTTCCTTTCTTAACAAACTTCTCACGTCTTAATTAAATCTCTAATATGGTTGACATACTTGAAGACTAACCAACTTGAACGTGTAAATTTAGAAGTCAAATTTGAGGGGGAATAAAGTAAGCTTCAGGGCTTTGTCATTCCAATAAAATAACCTGGTGCGCTAAAGCTCCCGCATATGCAGGGTTCGGGAAGAGGTCCCACCATTTTTGGTGTATTGTACGCAGTCTTACCCTGTTTTTTACACAGAAGGCTTTGTCATTCCAATGATACAACGAAAATTTTAGAATAGGGAAAGAAGGATAATTTGATCAATCTGTTTCAAACATAGATTTGCTCCATTTTTTCTACCATTTTCAGAACCAATTCTGCTCACACTCACCATACTGCTGCGCTTCAATGACACTCCGATAAATAAAACATGCAAACTAACATGATGTTTTGATTGTATAATCACTGAAATATTGCTCATTTGGACAGAACCGCTGGGGCATTACTGCAAATTCAGTAGCTTCTTACGCTAAAAATTTCATTGTAACAATCAATTAAGGTTTCAGTTTGGCTTTCAAAGGCAAAATGAACAAAGTTACAATTAAAGCAAAAAATAGATATAAAAAACTAAGGGAAATGCGAATGAGTGCCCTAAGAGCACTCTTTAAACAGCCTTACAAAAAGAAACCAGCACATAACTATGATTACCGACTCCATTTCAGCTTTTGGTGTGTTGGCCTTTGAGCAGAAGGAATGTGTTTCTAGTGGGTCATTGACGCTGTTGATTGCACATCGCACATGCAGTGGCAGATCCGACATTTGCATAGGTACATTGCCCACAAGACCACTCACTGCACATCGCGCATGCAGTGGCAGATCCGACGTTTGCATAGGTACATTGCTCACAATACCACTCATTATCAACGGTTATTTTCCTGGACACGGTAGCTCGATTTGTCCCCTTTCCTCTTCCCCTACTGCTCCCTGCAGCATTTTTTGAACTAGTTGCTTTGCTTGTAGTAGCTCTGTTACTATCCACATCACTTAAACCATTCTCTAATGCCCTAACCAAATTCTCGAAGAAGTTTTTAGTCACACTGGTCAATCCAGCCAGTTTTGAGCGAAAATCGTTGAATTCTTCAGACGGGGCTTCAGCACTGAGGAATACTTGGAGTTCCTTTTCGGCGCACAGATGAAGTCTCTCCAAACCTGATTCTGCCACACCTTGCAAGTACTCAAAGAGCTGCTTTTTAGCATGCTCATGCTCATCTAAATAGTATCCATATGCATATGTCCACTTCAATACCCGCCTGCACTCAACTATCTGTAACCAAGCCTCGGTTATGAACTTAAGCTGCGACTCAGGTTGGCACTGTGTGTCACTAAGCTTCTCCATATGAACAGTTTGCATCTGGTGTAGATCAGCAATAGCTTTTTGCCTTGATGACTGGTTGGTAGCCCACCGCTCATAATAATGTGTGTACTTCACCAATGATTTCTTTGCCATTTCTCTTCGTTTTTCAGTTTCATCAAACACCGCCTGTTTTTCAGAGTCTTCAAAACGATTGCAAGCACCGGGATGCTTTGACCAATCACCAAGGCATAGCCAGCAAAATTGATATCTGCAAGGTGCACTACATGTCATATGCATGCATCCACGGTTTTTTTCAATCGATCTCTTGCACTTGGGACACGGCTTCGTGTAAGCAAGTATCCAGTTTGTGTTTTCAGATTCTGCACTGTTTTTCAAAATCCACTTCGACACTGTGTCGCAATCCACAGGACGGTGAGCATCTTCAGTGCAATTCCAGCAAAAGCTATATGAACAGAGGCAAGATACGTCACAATTTTCACCACCAGCATCAAAATTCACTGCATGTTCACAACCAGGAGCAGGACACCACTTGGTCTAAACAAAACAAAGATATCAGACAAAAAAGATAGTTATTGGTGAGTTATGACCGATAGGCAATGAGATAGAAAAAAGAGGCAAAAATACAAATTATCTTATAACCATGCAAAATAGCAATGACTAAAAAAAAAAGAGGGTTGGACAACAAGAAGTGATATTATGAAGCGCACAATTTTGGAATCCAGGTGATAAATTAGGGCAAATGTCAACCAACCAACACGCAAAGAATCATCATGAATGCATACCAAAGAGAAAGCCAACGTATAGATTATACACAGATTGCACACTACATAAAAGTACATACAATTCGTTTACTATCATTGTCAATTATCAATTTCTAAGTTGAATCTCTACGCCATACCTTTTTATTGTTTTCAATGTAAGATCTAACAAGGTAACGATCATACTTCTCTTTATCTTCAGCAGATGCTAATAGATCAATCATATCTTGATCAATGGCAGCAGCACAAGCGGGATCAGGACATCTCAGCATCAAGCACCCCGGACCATCGTTAATTGACGTGCCAATATATCCTCCCCAGCATGAAAAACAGTACGGATGACTGCAAGAAGCAGTGTGAATCTTAGAAGGACGATAAGCTTCAAAACAGATGCCGCAAGTAAGCTTAAGCTTTTTATTAGCATCAGGATTCTTATAATCTGGCTTCTCCAACAAGCCAACTTTTCTTCGGACTCCATCTTCGTCAGCAAACCAAGCTTCGTTAACATTACTGACATTCCAATTATAATGACGAAGTAGGATGCTTGCAGCAACTGGTGGTATGGAAAGAACTGCTGCCACACTGCTGATATCGTCTTCCTGCCGTTTCTGGATATCTGATTCTTTCAATATGGAAAAATTTATCTCAGTTCTCTGAGCAGGGTCAGAATCATCAGCACCATCAACGTAATCATCAGCAGCATCATTGTTATTATTATCATCATCGTAGTCGTCACTGTAGTCATCCATGAGAGCATTTTCGGTTTCACCACCGTAGAAATCGTCATCGAGGGATTCAACATCGTTGGCATCGTGGATATCATCAGAATCCATGGAATCGAATGAATTTTGGGGAAAGAAGTGGGTAGAACAAAATCTAGGGCACAGAATTAGGGTTATTTGGAAGAAGAAAGGGTTATGCGTGTAGCTTTATCGTTTTTTTCTTCTCCTAAATAAACTAACGTGAGGGGAATTTGTAACCAAAAAACCTAATGTAAGGCTTGAATTGGGGAGCTAACTATATAAGTTTTTTTTTTTTTTTTTAAGTAAGGGGAACTATATAAGTTGATCGCATAGTATAAATTTATATCAGATCGCCAGCCATGAGCTTGGCTCAATTTGGTAGGAATATTACATATTATATGCAGTGGTCGTGCTTCGAACCCCGGACACTCCACTTCTCCACAATTGTGTAAGCTCTAACCACTAGACTACTTGACCAAAAAAAAAAAATTTATATCAGATATTTTTTTAGGGATATATGAGATTAAATTAAAATAATATAATCTCCACTTCTCCACAATTCAATTGTATGAGCTCTAGCTGCTAGACTACTTGATAAAAAAGAAAATTAAAATAATATAGAAGATTTTGATCAAAAATAAAAACTTGAGTTGAAAATTAAACTTGTTAAATAAATAAGTTGAACTTTAAATAAAATTATGAACGATGTTTTTTTTATTAAATTTTGATTTTGATTTAAAGTATAAATATAAATTTTTGTTGCTTTCAAATTATAACAAATCAAATTAATGTTGTTTATCTATTTCAATAACACCAACAATACAACAAAAAATATATAATCTAAATTCTTATTTTTTTTAATAACATCAACAACAATCATTATTATAGAAAAAATTGTTTTAGAGTATAACTGAGATAATGAAAAATTCAGTCAAAAATCTTATATAAACTCGATCTAGTTTGTTACACTTTTTAAGACATAAAGGAAAAAAAACTGGACATATATTCATATCGTGTTTGTTACATTTTTTTATTTTGAATTCACTCTCATCAATTATCTTTCTTAAAGAATAAAGCATAAGGAAAAATTATTATATCGTGGACAATAAATATTGAATTTGTTACATTTTTTTAATAATTGAATTTACTCTTATTTATTTGTTATATGTGCTATTTGTATTTAAAATTAAATTGGTAATGTGGGAAAGAGAAAAAGTCAACCCAAAAGAACTAAAATGGGTTATTTTCTTAAGCTAAAAGGGACGATCCAAAGAAAAGAGACGATCCTTTGCCTTGCTAATTTAATTTCTCTTTCAACACAGAACCGCCTCATCGCCTTGTACCATGAAGTATCACTCCAGAACTTCAGCATACAAGTCGGACTAGGACCCAATTATTATCATCAAGAGTCAACATCACTAGGAAATGATTGGAAATAGACCGAGCAAGAGCCACACAAACACAGTTATGCCACACACCAATCCAATCATCGGATAACAAGAAACAATCCAATCTACTCATCGATGCCGCATCACCCCGGTACCATGTATATCGACACCCACATAATGACAAATCAATCAAACAATAATCATCAATAAATTGGTTGAACACATAAAAGTCATCCACCCTATCAACTGACCCCCTACTCGTCCTCTCTTCCGCCGAACAAATGGCATTAAAGTCACCAGCCACACACCACACTAGATATTATATATGCTAGTAGCCTGTCAGCCTGCATAACAAAAAAAAACTTATATATTATATATATTTTTTAAATAATTCTTTACTTAGTTAATTATCAAAGTAAAAAATAAAAGTGAAAACTCAATGAATTAACACACAAATATAAAAGTAATATAAAATTATATTTACTCACTTCGTTACTTATAATTTTAAAGATCGGATATATAAATATCTATAACCATAACGTACGTAATTTATTTAAACATATTAAAAATATTATTTATAAGAAATTTTATAGGCGTATTTTATAGTATTTTTTTAAAAAAGTAATTTTTAACACAGGCCGACCCGTTTAGCCTGCGGTCCATGTAGGGCCGAGCTCGGGTAGTATTTTTCAACCCCGTATTCCAACCGGGCTTCTTTTTGGATCGGCCCGATAAAGCCCGAAGTTGTTAGGGTCGGTCCTAAACGTTCTGGGTAGCCCGTTTTGACAGCTCTACACCACACGCTACCACTGACATTACTAATCGACATGCCCAACCTCTCTCATAACAACAGCCTCTCACCAAAATCACAAGGAGCATAGACATTAGCAACAGCAAACTCAATATTATTCTTGAGAAACCTCCCATTAATTATCAAAACTCGAGGAAAAAACCTCCACCTCATCAGTATCCCATAAAGAAAGGATACCTTCCGACGCACCAACTGAAGGACGATAAGAGTAATCTACCGAGGACGGCCCCCAAAGGGACCTACACACCACATCATCCACAACAATCAATTTAGTCTCTTGAATACAAACCACTGATAGACTCCGCTCCCTAACCAACTTTTGAATCTCCTTCCTTTTCTTCCACCTTCCTCACCCCCCTAATATTATATGAAATGATCTTCATTGCAACCACTGCTCCCACACCCCCTCACACAACCCACCCTCAAATCTCCACACCCTCCACGTCCCCACTCTGGCACTCTCCCTCTCGGCCTTCTCCCCACCACCATTCTTAACTATTTTTGTTCCTCCTCCTTTCCCCCTAGTCAACACACTGAACCTATTAGAACATCCCCTGCCATGTCAACACCAATCACCTTCCCCACATCGCAAATATCATCATCAAATCCTAACCCTTGCCATGTAAAACCATCCAGCTCTTCCAATCCTCTCTAGACCAACCTGAATTTGATCCTGCTGATAATGAACTTCATTCCTTTTTAACATAAGATTTACATGACACCCCACTAGCCTTTTTTCCTTCTTTAATTGTTTAAGAGATCTGATTAACCCATTTATATCCTATGTTGACAATCTTGCTATGTGTTTCAGATCAAGCACAGAAAGGTCATGTTTCTTTCGTATAGGCTGACTAAGAATACCACTAACATGTTGAGCTGGACTAGTAGCAACACTTCCATTACCAATTTTAGATTTCAATAATTCATAATTCCAAAGCCCCTGATTCATCATTGCTTTCCAACTTGGAGGACAATAATATTTTTTACAATCCTTAATGTTACCGCCATGCTCTTCCGGAAGAAAAAAAATGTTTTGGTGTAGGACAAACCTTGTTATTATTAACACCCACATCTCCAGCTACTACTAGTGTCAGTGCGTCACGTCCCTTGAATGACCCTCAGCCCCACTAGCATCACTTGGCTGAACACTCAAAACATGTTCTTCATCCTGAACATTGTCAACATCACAACTCTCCCCACGTGATACTTCAGCATGCAACTGATTCACTAAATTATCCACCAGAGGAGCATCTTCATTCAAACTTTCTGGTTCCGAACACTATGACACATTTTCTTCCTCATATTCAGCAAGACACACATCCTATGCTAAACCGAACTCAAGATCCTCCACCAGACGTATATCATGTTATTTTTCTCATCCACCCAAAACTCCTCAACAACACTAATTTCTCCCATCATTTTTGTAGTAACCAACAACCGTGCATAATCTAGACGGACATTTTTAATAGTACAGTCATCAACTTTTAACAATCTACCCACTCACTGACGCAATTTCAGCAAAAAAAACTAACATTTCATGTGTGTAACAAAATCCCATAAAACCTAACCCAAGCACCTGTCATACATCGTCTCACTATCCTTTGACCACGGTCGGCAATCATACAAAAATTCACACAAAAAATTTGTCGCATTATTATAAACATCTATCACCGCCTCCGTTCCCAACACATATAAAAAGACTCTACCACCACCCAAAAGATCCACCTTGAACTCATAGAAACCAACATCTAGGATAGTCTGTTGTAAGACCGGCACGATCGCACAATTTTGAATCCTAGCCAACATCCTCTTTGAGGTCCAAGATAAGTCATCAGGTATTGATACAAAACGTCTTTCCTTCACTTCCTCTCCAACCTCCCTCACCTCCTTCACACCAACTTGCTTAACTTTCCCCCTGAAGAGTCGGACAATTCCTATCATTAATCTCCAACCACTTATTCATCTCCCCATGTACTGTAGACGCCTTACCTACCCCAACAATCTTACTTTTTTCCTCCCTCTCTATTTCAATTTTCAACGTTGGCTCTTTCACCCTCTCCAGTTCATGTTTCCTATCATTACCTACCTCGGCTCTCCCCCATACCCCCTCTAATTTTTTTCCAGCCAATTTTCTATTCATTTTTTCTCGATCCCATTCCTAGCTAACCTCCTCTCACTTGTTTCAAACCTGTCAAATTGAGCCATGTTCACAAACAATCGAAATTCACCAAAGGAAACATTGTTCAAAGCCTTATTTAATTTATCCACATCACGTACATTAGAATACCTTACAAAACCATACCATTCACCCATCGCATTACGATTCCGTGATACAAAAACATCAGATAAAATACCACATACCTCAAGGCCCTTCCTTAACTCCACATACGGAATAAATGGTGGGAAGTTTGTGAAATAAAATGATGTTGTACCTGTGGCAGGCTTGGCAGAACCATGCACACAAGGAATAGCAACACTGCCACACACCTGATGTACATGTGACCTTTCAACAGCATCCTGCTTGCAATACTTACGTGTAAGAGACCTCCCACGCATCCCAGACTCATTCGCATAGCCACGAACCCCAAACCTGTTTCCGCGCAAGTCATCACATACAATTCCGCCTGTGTTATCGCGTGAAAACACAGAACCAGACCAGCCATAACTGCTTTTATCAATCGAGTTTTCATCACAATTATTTTTTTAAAGAAAGTTTTCATCACAATTATTTTTAATCACAAAAATCAGTCATGTTCAATTGCATAACATATATATTTGTTGAGGCAATTATTTTTCTTCTTGGTTGTTTTCGCCTGTGTGAAATTTTGTGTTTCGATTTGGGGTTTATTTTTTTTTACGGTTTGCCACATAATAATACTAAAATGCTGATGCAAAATAGATGACATGAATCAAAGTTTACTTGTTTGTTACCTAAGAACATTTAGATGAGATGACACAGGTCTTTTATAATTTAACCAAAGTCATGAGTTCGAATCCAATTTTGGACATGCAGCAGCGTTAAACCTTTTAGGGAGAGTTTGTTGTCCATTTGGATCTCATAAAACTCGAGGGATTACTCTAGCAAGTTGCGCACGCGGAGGATACCTTGTTTACACCAAAAAAAGTTTACTTGTTTGCTTTGTCTTTTTTTTTTTTTACATACACTCTTAGAGCTTCCTCTTAGGGAATGAAGATGATAACGAGGATGGTGAACTTGGTGATAGATGCAAGAAGGAAGGAGATAAGTGAATTTACTAAAACAGACGTATGTTCACGAATTTTTCATTGTGTAGCTTGAAGATGGAATGATTGATTCCTCTCCATTTGCAGAGCCGTTTATAAAGAGATTTTTCTATAGATATGTTTTAGTAGTTTGTTTGGATGAGAGAACAAATTTAATGGTAGATATTGAACGTTAGACTTCTCTATATAACTCGTCTTGTGTCTCAATCCAAAACACTATTAGACTACTTAAAAAATTCTTTGAAAAAGGAAAATTCATATTATTAAAAGGGTTAAATAAAATTTTCATCCCTAAAAAATTATCCAGCTATGTTTTTCGTTCTCATAGAAAAACTTGCATGTTTGCTTCTCTATAGAAAATTTGAACACACAATTTTAATCCTTGCTAAATTCACATTTGTTTATTATTATCCTTAAAATTTTAAATTTTGGAATGGTTATTTGGCAACATGTTTAGAACATTATAAATAGTTCTTTTACAACAAGATAGAATTTTCTAAAATTTAATGAATTAAATGTGAATTTTTAAAACGTCAGAAGTTCAAAATAAAAGTAAGAAAAATCTAGACCTAGAAATCATGTTTTTAGCTTAGTTTTTGCATATTATTACTTTTATAAAGTTCTAAACATGTCTTAAAAAACCATTCAAAAATTTATAAGTTTGAGGATAGTTAAACAAATTTAAACATGTTGAAAAAAAATTACCTAACCACAAGGCTACTTGAGAGAGAAAAAAAATTACAGACACAAACATGTCACTTTTTTCATGAGACGAAAAACAAAATTTAATAGCTTTTTAGAGACGAAAAACTTATTAAACCCTTATTAAAAATAATATTTTATTCTATGCTTTCTCTCTCTAAATGACATTATCCAATAACCAAATAGGATTCATCATATTTCCTTAATGTGGAGGCCTAAAGTAATTGCTTGGAGACATCTTAAAGAATTAAAATATGGATTTTTTTTTGTCAAATGTTTTAAATTGCATTCATTCAAATGGCTAAAAGTTGTTGTAACCAAAAAAAAAAATGGCTAAAAGTTGTAGATAGTACCATATGTAGATATACAACTACCAATTATTGGGGTAAAGTACATAATAAATGCATGAAAAGAAAAAAAGAACATATGAGAAAATAAAGTAGCCCCTACATAGGCACATCCGCCAGACACCTGCAAACACCAACATACACCTAAAATTTGAAGATAAAACTAAATCTGAAATGATGTCACGTGTACCAGATTTGAAGTAAAGAGGGTGGTTTGTGTGAAGGGTGGTAAGCTAATGGTAGAAGGGTGGGTGATGGCGCAATACCACCACTGTATAAGAGAGTAAGAGACGAATAATGATTGAAGCACAAGAGGCAGAAAATCAAAGAAATGACTCATTCTTAGTATTCAGAGAATGAGGGGAAGAGATGCAAATGGAGGCAAATGTGATCTTTGGGGAGGAGAGAAGCGTATTAATGATGCCTAGTGGAAGAATCACGCTCTCCACTCATTGGAGAAAACTAACCCTAGCTTTGTGATACCCAAAGAAACGACATTTTTTTTTTATATATACTGAAAATAGGAAGTCTAAAGTTCAAATTGTGGTTGCTAATATAGCACACACTGCTACGCGGCCGACCCAAGAGACAAGCCGGTGAAGGATAGGCTTTAGGCCTCCTAAAATAATTATTTTTTACCATGTATCTTTAAAAATACAACAAGTAAATGGCTCATAAGTCGAAAAAGATACACCAAGACCTATTCAAGAGTAATGCCACCAAAACAATCACCTTAGACCTCAAAAAATACAAATTTTTATTTAATGAAAAGCATTGCATCACATTATATTATTTCCAAAATGAAAATTATTAAAATTTTATCTCAAATTAATTTTGTCTCAACAAAGACTAAGTTGATTAGTTTTATCATCAATTTTAATGAAAAGGCATGCGTCACATTATATTATTTTCACGTTTTGTTTTAAATTTTGATGATCAATTTCGTGATCAATTTCATTTTGTTTCCCTAGAGAGACCTTGCTTAATATGAAAGGTAGTGTTCAAACGAGGTGTTAGAGAGTTTGTCAACACTCTTCACACGAAAATTCTCTTCTCATAGGATATACCCAAAAGTTCATGGGAGCGCACATTCTAACGATGCGGAATGGAATGAAATCTTACACAACTTTCAAAAAACAAAGAATGATACAATTATTTCTTAATTTGCAAGGAGAAGAGACAAGTTACAACACAACTTTGTTGAGTGGGGAAGGGTTAAGAAAATTAGAATATTTGGCACTCTTTTGTTCCTCTTTCCTTTTGCCTTTTATATTCACATGGATGTCCAATGGTGCATCTTTTTCTAATGTCATCTTTATCAAAGACTTCTTTAGTCTTTTGAATGTAATTTTATAATAGAAAATAGCAATATAAGAAGAGAGGGCAAGAAAAGATAAGACATTGGTATTTGAGAAGATAAAAAGGAAAGCAGAAGAGATTCCAAAAGCAAATTTGCAATGGAGAAGAAGGCTGAGAATTGATCAGTGGCTCAATGCTTTGCCATAAGTTTGACAAACTTTGATCAACTTATTTACCTGCATCAGAAAATATTAAAACAAATATGGAATCATTTAGGTTTTTTTCATAAACAAAAATAAACAAATCATATAGTTATTTACTCAAAAAAATAAAGATTGAGAGAGAGGAAATTAAAAATGTGGTATTTACCTTGTCCCTCACAAATCCTTCTCAAGAAAGCAAAAAAAATAATAAGTATAGCAACAACTGCTAATAATCCAATAATTATGGCAAATGTCTTCTCACCATCGTGATCTGATTTACCTGCAAGACCAGTCACCAAAAGAATCAAATAAATTAGCTAGCTAAATTGCTTCATTCTTTTTGTTGAAAAAAATCCCACTTTCTATTGCTTTTCTCAATGAGAAAGATAACCTTAAGTTATCTTTGCCTTTTCATCTACAGAGAAACGAAAAAAAATTAAGCACTCATTCTTAATTTTGATGACATCGTCTCATAATTCTCCTTTGAAAAAATCACATGTGTTTTTTTTTTTTTGTAATGTGATACAAGATAGGCCATCAATTTAAATTAAAAAATGTGATACATTTAAATTCAATTTTTTCATCAGTTAACTTAAGTTTTAAAACATTAAATATAAATTTTTATATTTTTACAAAATTACAAAGTAATACAAAAGAATTACTATATAGACTATAGTACACTATTAAAACTATACACCTCACACTATTGAAGTGGCCCTAAAGATAGAGCAACCTAAACAATGTTCAAGATAGCCTCATATTTACATTCTTTTCTAAATAACTCATACAATACAATTCTAACGAGTACCACAAATAGATATTCATAGATTAACGAAGTTATAAGAAACAAGAAAAGAAAAAAAAAAAACTTCACAAACTTCTCCCAAACAACATTAAACACAAAAATTCTTCAAAAAACCATATTAGGCAAATCATCACCACAAAATATTCTTTTAGTTTTAATGGTAGTATATTTAACGTAGCTTTAGGGGAAAAATAATAATAATTTTGGCCTTACCATGAGGCTTGGAGTAAGCATGTGCCCCACCAGCACCACCAGTAGAGTACCTTGCATAACACTTCCCCAAGAATATATCTCCATAATCCCCAGAAGGACAATCATTTCTCAACCGTCGGATTGCCTCTGAAACACAATCTTGACACTCCACAAAACTCAAATCTCCAACACACTGTGCCATTCCCTTCAACTGACCCGAACCACCAACCCTAAACAACCCACCTGAACCCGCCAACCCACCCAACACAGCATCTATTGTACCCGGGTCATACCCTACTTCAGGCCCACATTTCTTCAACACAATCGTTTTATCTTCCATGCCTAAAAACTTAATATTGTCATACTTCACATAACATCCTTCTAATTGCACTACGCCGCCGCACACGCCAGGACATATGTCACCAACGCGTGAGACGGCACGTGCAATGCAGGAGGAGCAGTCTGGCATGGAGATGTCGCCACGACATTGGTAGAGGCCGTAGACGATGTCGTTAGGGTTTGAGGAGATGATGGTGAAGTTGTTGTAGGATGTGTAGGTTGCTGAGTTTATTAGGGATGTGAGGAGTGAGTTTAGGTTGGATTCGTAGGTTGGGGTGTATTTTTCTTGTGTGCACCCACCGTAGAGGAATGTGTCTGTGGGGATGGAAAATGAATGGAGAATGAAAGTTGAGAAGATCAAGAGGGAGAGAAATTTTTTTGTTTTGACCATTTCTTAATTTGCTTCTCAATATGTGAATGTTTTGTGGTGAGGGACAGAGAGAGAGAGTGAAAGAGAATTATCTAGCTAGGTATGGTGGTTTTGAATATATATGTTGACGTACGTAGAAGTTTTTTCTTTTTTTTTTTTTAAAGAACGTACGTAGAAGTTAATATATATGAGTTTGAAATATATACATGCAAGTAAGGCCACTCTTAGTTTAATGTAGCTAGTGACTTTAGAAATGTTAGATTTAGAGAGAGAAAATAGTTTTATATGCAGAAGAGAATTTAAATCTCTAATTAGTTTGATTATATTTCAAGTGAGATGATTTGAGTATATTTCAACTAAATTATAGGGCATGAGAACCTTGAGAATGTAAAAACTTTTAGGGTGTGTTTGGATTGAGGGTTTAGGAGGGGAAGGGAGTGAGGGTTTACTTTTCTTGTTTAAATTACAGACTATATAACATATTTTTCTAAAATAAATTAAGTGTGATTGAAGTATTATACGATCATTTATCATGTTAATATGTTAACTTTTTAAAAAACATTTTATAGTGTCTGTAATTTAAAAATGAAAAACAAACCCTCCCATTCCTTCCCTCCTAAACCCTCCATCCAAACACACCCTTAAGGAAATTTTTTATCACTAATATGGTCCTATCCGATTTCATAAGTTAATTATGTGAAGTTGTAAGCATTGGATACTCATCAATTTACACTTGAATGCTCACACTTCAGCAGCCACCACCTAAAATCAAAATCAATGACCAATTCATATTTCCTTTAGTGACTAAAAATCAAAATTTATTGATGTAGCCATGTGGGATCCATCTCAAAAACTTTTTCCCATTTCATGTAGTATTATTTTTAAAGTCAGTTCTTTGTAATATAATGGTTCCTTAATCCAAAGTAGTATCTTTTTTATTGCTTTGCTTTTTCTTTTTATCAAAAGAAGTCCAAAAACCATTTGTACAACTTGAAGTGTAACCTTAATCATTGTAGTCATTGTTGTACCAATCACCATAACCTATAAGTTTAATTACTTTTTTTTTTTTTTAGCGAAGTTTAATTAGTTGAATATACTAGTATATGAATTACAATAGTGAAAGAAAAAGGTGTTTACGTACCATAAAGCACAAAGCAAGGGAATAACATGCAAATTTAAATGACATAACTTGCATTGGTCGTTAGAAAAGTTGAGAAAAGAAGAGCAAAAGTATGGAGTCGGTTCACTGCTACCGAGAGCTTGCATACACACCAAAGTCAATTTCTAAAATCTAAGACAAATCAAAATTTTATTAATTATATCCCCAAATTAACCATATTTTAATTTGCCAATCAAAATTATGTTGCGAATCTTTATATTGTACGAAAGATGGCAAATGCGGTCGAAATTGTGGTTCCAGCCTTTTTGCAACAAGAAGAATTAAACATGAGATAAGAGGAGTATACTATATACAGTAGGGATGGCAATTGGACCCAGACCCAATGGATACCTGCAAAAAATACCCACGATGGGTAGGGTAAAACCCCGCTTTCATGGGTATGGGCACGGGTCCGGGTAATACCCACAAATTTTAATGGGTATGGGCACGGGTAAGGGTACTATACTGCCCAGGCCCGCAGCCCCGTATATACATATTTATATAATATCATAAATAATTTATTTATTTTTTGTGTATAATTAATTTATTTATCTAGCTATTTAAGCCTATACCTAAACTTAAACAAAAAAAACTACTTAATATAATAACAACTCCATCATGCCGGTGTACAATTTTTTAGGGATATTTTGGATGTTTTTTATTTCACTAAATACTACGATTCGAACTATTTTTTGAGTAAATTTTAAAAAATTTAGACCGTAGTTATTCAAAAAGAAAAAATTTAGACCGTAGTTTTATTTCAATTATGATGTTTTTATTGTCTGTTCATAGTTAAAGTGCGGGTAATGGGTACGGGTATGGGCCCTTAGGTACCCATAGGGTATGGGGAAGGGCACTAAAGTTGTTGCCCACGAGGGTACGGGCACGGGTACGGGTATTTTTTACAAATGCGGGTATGGGGATGGACACTATAGTACCCTACCCATAGGGTACCCATTGCCATCCCTAATATACAGTCTCAAGTCAATATCATCGGACCAACCTAAGTGGGTTTTGTGGTTACAGTATTGTTTCGAACACTTCAAAACTTTTATATCAGCCACAATTGCAACTGTTGAATACAATTTAAAACCCTCCTCATATATATGATTGATCCAAGTGGCCTAAGTTAGGATTTTAGAACTAGCTAGAAACGTTCATGTTAAAAATATGCTTTAAAAAATTTAGTTATAAATATATAACATATCAAATTAGTTATAGAAGCTTTTCCAGTTTAGTCTGTTAGGTTTGGGGCCTCACATTTTCCTTGACCTAGCTTCAAATCTTTTTATTTTAAAAGGTCCCTTAATAATATTTTTACTAGCTTTTAAATATGTTGGGACAACCCTCAACTTAGCCACTTTAAACAAATTATAGTTATATGGGTTGACATTCAAACTCTTGTGTAGAAAGAAAATTTGGTTTGAAACTAAAACATTTCATCTTATGTGATTCTTAATTATATTCTTTTTTACTTAGATTAATCACCAAGGTTTATACATACAATAACGTAAAAACAAATTCACATTCCACCGTGGCAATGCCATACATATGACATGCATGCATGGGCATTGTATGAAATTGAGGGCCTTGAAAAAGTGCACAATCAGACACACACCAACAGATAGTAAAGGGCCTTAACACTTTCCCTATTTGTGACTTTAACATACATTAATCTAAAGATTAATTGTAAAGTAAACCTTTCACACTCACATAGAGAAAACACTACTAGAAAAATCCTAAATACCGACGGAATTTAGAGACGGATTTTAATCTGTCTCCATTAGTGACGGAATTAGAGACCGAATTTAATTGGCTGAGACGGAAGTTGAGATTTTACCTTTAGAGACAGAATTTAGAGATGGTTGTTTCTGTCACTAACAGTTTCCGTGTCTACACCCGTCTCTAACAAATATAATTTATTATTTTAAAATCCCTCATGGGCAGTTATTCAATATACTAAATTTAAACTTTTTAGAAACCTTAGATAATAACAATTAACACCTTTTCTTTGTTTTATGCAGCATCTTTACCTATTTGAAGTTTTCTATCTTTGATTGATTTAATAGCATTCCATATCATCTAGTACAATTGTCTCTAAAAAGGTGAGATATTAGTTCTAAATTTTAATCCATGTTATTTATTTTTTCAATAAGTTTATTGTTTAGTGTTTGATTTAGAACATGATTTGAAGGCTGTCTTTGTTATGTAGGATATTGTGTTTTGAAGGCTGACTGAATTTAGTTGGTATGCAAGCATAATAGGATATCACACCTAGGTATTCAATATCAACTACTTGTTTAAGGTTTGGTTATTTGAGCATGAAATCATGTTAGTAGAATAACATTAGTTTAATGTCTAAACAAGGATATGAGTGATATATATTGTGAATATTTTACTTCCTTTACATTCATGTCACTACATATATTGTTTTTGAATATGACTTCAAGTTTTGGCAATAATGCATCTTAAATGTGATTAACTTACTACAACAATGGCTGGGTTATTTGGGGGAAGATTGAGAAAACAGAACGTAAGGTGACTTTCCGCCTCCAAATCCATGCTACATATGTAAGTTTTCTCTTCAGTTGTGTAAGTCATTCCGTAACTCTAATTGTTTATTGTTCTATACATAAAGCACTATTAAAGAAAATTTGTTGACTAGCTTGATTGACATTGCTTTGTTTCCTTGGCATAATTATTGAAAACAACAAAAACTATGCTTGAGACCCACATATTTTAAATTTTGCAGGCTGATGGAAGTTACCTATTTAGCTTAGACATTATTCCGAAGCTTTGTCAATTAGCTCAAGAACATGTCAAGAGCATGACAGAATGATAATGTCAATGAAGGAGGGGATAGTAACAACAATTTAGAGATTTGGAAAGTTTTAGATTCATTATCATATTATTATTTTTAGGTAATGGATAGTTTTACTTTGATTTGTTCAGTTATTTGCAAACTATATTTATGTATTTCTAAGAGTACTTTTCTCTTGAATGAGACATTATTATGTTGATCAAAATTTGCAAACTATATTTATATATTTTTAAAAGCACTTTAGGTTGTTTTTTTTTTTAAAAAAAAAAATTGTAGTTAGAGACGGAATATAAATTCTGTCTCTGTAGAGACGGAATATATTTTATGTAGAGACAGAATTTGGTTTCTTTATTGACACGGAATATATAATTCAGAGACGGAATTTTTCCGTGTCTGGTAGAGACGGAATCTGTAAATTCGTCTCCAATAAGCTTAGAGACGAGGAAATTAACCACGGATCCAATTCCGTCTCCAATTCCGTCTCCAACTTGTTTAGAGACGGATTTTTTGCATTTTAGAGACTGATTTCGCCCGTCTCTAATTTGGATTTTTCTGGTAGTGAAAAGCTATCAACACTTTTCCTTACTATGCACACATTTCACTTTTTTCGAGTGAAGACATAAGAGTACAACTGTGACATCGCACTACGCATATACCATCTTCAATCTCATCCTTGGTTTAGCTCACCCTAGGAAAAAAATCCATGACAATGCAAATTTCAATAGCTAGCAGAGATATCACTACTAAATAGAATGGAACATTTACTTGGCACATTGAGGCATGAAAGTTATACAAAGCTAACATTTTTTACTCATGTGAACTTGAAAGAGAAATGTAGTGGACCTTAAATAATGTTGTTTGAGAACATTATAGAAAAGTCACGAGAAAGTTTTAGTTGAGGGAAAATCTACAAAGGATTTTACCCGTGCAGTTTCTAATATTTCCATATTGCAGTTTACAATTGGTCCCCCAATGAGATCTCCTTCAACCGTTCTGACATATATAAATATAGAAGCTCAAAATTGGTCCCCTAGCTACTAGTATATAACAATGTGTAAGTGTAACATCATAGACTTAATCATGTTATGTAGAATGATGATTAAATGTGTAATAATTAATCTAGAGTTTTTTTTTCCCTTTTAAACCATATTTTGGAAGTCATCATTATCTACTTAAGCAAAAAAGTTAGATTCAATTAAGATGAGGGCTCACCCATAAAGTTGTTTCCCCAAGACCTTAATTATCAAAGAAAAATGAAAAGTCTATTACAACAATTTATAATAGCTAGATAAAGCATCCCTTGTACTAATGATGTGCTGATGTAGATTCTTGAAATATTAGAGAAATTCTTTCTTTATGAAGCTGAGACTAAATCATTGTAGGACATCAACATCAAGCTTTAGCTTAATATACCAAGTGAGACTAAAATAAGTGCATGTTTGGAAGAAAATTGAAAAATTGGCAAAATCACATCGACATAGTAATTTGATCAAAATTATAAAGTGTATTTTTTTAAAAAATTGCACTCACTATGATTTCGTCCAACTCACCATCACTTCAACTATGCTTTTGTAAGTATTTCTTAGCTCAACATATTTGAATTTCTATTTTACCAAGTGTGACTATCTCGTCAAAAAAAGTGTGACTATCTCGTCAACCGACACGTCAAAGCGCAACCTCCTTCTTTTTTTAAATGGAAAAAATGGGACTATGCCCAACAAAAAAAGAAGGAAAGAAAAACTAAGTTTTTAGGAAAGCCTATAACGCTCCCATAAACCAACAAAATCAATGGTGTGCCCTTCAATATACTGCATAATGGAGTAAGGCCAGTCTCAAATATTTCCTTCTTTTTCATTTGAAATTGGGAAATCTCACACCTTAAGTTGCGATTGCACATTACAAGAGAAGAAGAAAAACCATGGACTTCTTGCATTTAACGCATTGTCATACCGTAAATAATTGATTTTCCAACTCAATATTGTGTATAAAGAATATATTGGCTTAAGATTCTAAAAGATCAAAACACATTTTGCAGTGAACTCCCTAAGTTGTAAATGGTGGGTGACTTTTAACCGGCTTTTTTCATTATTTTTTCTTGGATTTTTACCAATTCATATTTTTTTCTTGGATTTTTTCTTTTACATGCTCTTATGCCAAAAAATCATGGAAAAAATATGAAATTTAATTTTGACACGAGGAGTTTGAAGTATGTAAAAGAGGTGTTTGGATCCTATAATTCAAATGTAAATAAATACTTATTTTCTGTTCGGATTTTAGAATCTTTAAGCATAAATTCAAAAATTTGAAGATGTTTTTGAATTTTCAGAGGTTGAACACGAGAAGATAAGTATTTATCTTCTGTATTTAAAGATTTTAGAATCTTTAAGCATAATTCAATAAATCCTAACTGAAAATACACAAATACGCAAAATCAATTTCAAAACAATAAAATACGACAAATTTTTAACGTTTTAATTTCATCTTCGTTCAAATTGGTCACTAAATGAAGTGTTGTGTTACATTGCATTACATTCTCCCTAAGGATGTTGTATCATCATGATGTTGGATTAAAATTAAATTAATGGTTGTTTGCTTAAAACGTTGGCATTAAATTATCTTATACTTAGTGTAAAAATTTGCAAGTCTATTAGAAAACTCAAAAGAATGAAGAGAACACATTTTGTATTCTACCAAATCAATTATATAGGTCCTCACATCGAATATTGTAAGTCTCTAACGCCCTAGACTGCTTTCAGGATTGCCGACTGACCCCACAAACCCAACACGAGTCTTTAGTGTGTTTTGTCCTCACTCGCATGCTTTTTGGGAAAACTTTCCAGAAGGTCACCCATCCCAAAATTGTTCCAAGTCAAGACACGCTTAACTGTGGAGTTCTTATGGAATTTTCTACCGAAAATAAGATGCATCTTGTTGATATAGGTAGTACCAAAAAATTATTATAAGCCTTCCTTCAACCATGTAGTCTCACACCTTCACGACTTCAGGATCCCTCTTATTCCAATGTGATTCGGTTTTGCCTAGAAGCTGCCAAGAGCCGGACCACTCCTCGCCCTCATTAGCCTCGAGCGTTACATGCCTACCAAGTAGAAGCGTTACAAATACCCTCATATAAGATGAGTAGTGACAAACACGAATGCATTCCAATATATTATTTTGAACTTAATCATACTTCCCTTCCAACTGACAAATTTCAATTGACAGGGGAGCATGATCAAGCTCAAAACAACATCTTAGAAATGCATTCTCGTTTGTAATACTTATCTTATACGAATGAACTCGATGTGAGAACTTATATAGTTGATTTGGTAAAATACAACATGTGTCATGTCCATTCTTTCGAGTTTTCAAAGAGATTTGCAAATTTTTACACTAAGTATAAGACACTTTAAGGCAAACATCTTCATCAAACTACCATGAATTAAACTTAATTCAAACAAAATAACAACACAACATAATAATATAATTTAATACAACATAAACATCTTCATCTAGCCGAATGAAACTCTTGTAAATATCTTCAGAAGATCTCAACAACGAAACATCCAACTTGATCGTCGAGAACATGCTCTGCCAACCAAATATATAACATGCTCCTTACATTGTCGTCGTTCATGAGCATCATCTGGCTGAACTGCAATCTTCTAGTTGAGTCCATCGATGGACGTCGATACCAAACATCGTCCACCTTCCTTGTATCTTTGTGGTTGAGGCATCAGTTGATTTGATCCAGTTGATCTTACAGATCTACTAACTTGACATCGACCCGAACCCTAAACAAATTGGGCTTTCCACCGTTGAAGCAGACTGCAACTAACATCGTGTTTGAATCTCTTGGATAAATGTCCATTAATTCTGATCTACACCATAAGAAATTTTAAACAATCAATGAAAAACTCATTCAAACATTTCATCAAACACTTGGAGTGCAAAATATACAAAAACGATAAAACTAAAAACTAAAACATAAACATCTAAACATTTAACCAACTTAAATCTAGTATA
The DNA here is from genome assembly GCF_051527215.1 of Medicago sativa. Lineage (NCBI taxonomy): Eukaryota > Viridiplantae > Streptophyta > Magnoliopsida > Fabales > Fabaceae > Medicago > Medicago sativa. The sequence continues at coordinate 69,015,755 of NC_140751.1, read as the reverse complement.
ACAAGGATTCATAACATAAACATGAAAACATTTAATCATTTCCTACCAAAAAAATCAAAATTTAAATAAACCCTAAAACTAAAACATTTCTAAATTAAGAGGAAAAATGTAACATATAAACATAAAATGGCAATAGTAATGAATTATGAAAATTAACTTGTTATTGGAGTGGTGGTTGATTTAAATTTGAAGAAATTTGATGTTGGATGATTTGAGAGAGTTTTTAGATATTGAGTTTTGTGAAATGGATGCAATGAGCTGCTGTCTCAGCTATATAATAAGGCAACGTGAGTTAACTTACGCTGGCATGTTAACTCACGTTGGATGCCTAGCGTGCGCTGAGATCAATTGTTGGAATTCGGGATGGGAATGAGCAATTTTAAAAGAGAGAAGAGTAAAATTCTATATTGTCTCTGTTGTCTACACCATGATGTTACAGGCCAGCCCAAAACTATATACGGGTCCCAAAAAAAAAACTAATTAGAGATTTTTGGCTATCAAACTTCTAATACTTCCACACTTCAAATCCCTTTTTTCCCCTTTCAGTTACAAAGTAAGGGTTCCGTACACATAATTAGCTCTTTGCATAGCAACATAGGGTTGAATAAAACTGAAATTAAGGTAAAGGTTTCATACACTAAGTTTTGAATATTTTGTGAAAGTAGCAGTTAGTTGTTTTGATATACTACTCCCTCCTGTCGTAATTATATAGGAAGAAAAACAAAAAAAAAATCAATAAAACCAAAGACAACTATTAATTGTTCTAACTTTTTGAATATATTCACAAACATACGCTAATAAAAATTTGTGAAGTACACCCTCCGATCACAAATATAAGCAAAATTTCATATGTTAGATTCATTCAATAAATGATGTATGTTGTCTACAATAAAGACCACATACATCATTTATTGAATGAATCTAAAATATGGATTTTTGCTTATATTTGTGACCGGAGGGTGTATTGAACATACTTATTACCCCCTCCGTTCCTTTTTAATTGTCACTTTTAGAGAAAAAATTTGTTCCTATTTAACTGTCACTTTCAAAGTTCAATGCAACATTAAATGTTGTTTTACCAATATTACCCTTAAATATTTATTGCGGAGAGAGAAACACATGAAATGAAATATTAAATTAATAAGGTCATTATAGTAAAAGTAAAAACAATTGTATCAAAAGTAGTAACTTTTATTGATTGTCTTGGTTTGTGTAAAATGTTAAAAAGTGACAATTAAAAAGGAACGGAGGTAGTAATATTGAATAAACAAGCATTAAATGACAACTAGGAAAGTTTTTTAAACAACAAATGTACTTTAAAAGTCATGACTTTTCTTATAAATAGAATCAAAAACTTATTTAAAAATTTTCTTGTAAATAAAACTGGAGGGAATATATTATAAGACTTTTGAAGATACATATTTAAACCGAGTCATTGAGTCAATATATATTATTATTCTGGACTATTTTGATCTTTTTATGTTAGTCATATGCATGTTATAAGACTTTTGAAGATACATATTTAAACCGAGCCATTGAGTCAATATATATTATTATTCTTTTTTTTATGGGAATATATATTATTATTCTGAACTATTTTGATCTTTTTATGTTAGTCATATGCATATTATTATTTTTTATCTTTGTATTATTCTTATATGTATATTGAATATGGTAGACAATTGATGACTCATGAAGAGTTATTCATGCATCACAAGGGGGACTCTTTAGGCCCTAACGGAATCACGTTCGGCTTGAATGGAGTCATATTTGCTTAGAGGGCAATTATTTTGTGACGAAAAATGTTCATAGTAATCGTATTTTTATATTTTTTTTTTGTTTGATATAATAAATTTATTTGCAATAAAATCACATATTTGAGATAAAAGGTAGCTCGTTGTTGGTGCCATGGCGGATATGAAATTAAATGTGTCACAAAAATGTATTTTCTCTCCACAATATGTTCTTCATAAATAAGAGAGGGAATTAGAATTGGTCACTAGTTTGCTACGAAAATAAAATCCGTAGCTAATTAATGACTGAATTTTTAGATTAAATGTTGATTTTCTTTTTGTCAACAATTAGTTACAGATCTGCGAACTCTGTGATAGTTATTTCTATGATAGATTATAAATTTTCTCGCTAATATTTTTTTAGGTCCAAATTGGTTAGGAATTTAGGGTGTCACAAAATGTGTAACTAAAAGTGTTTGGAGCCCAACTTTAATACTGACAGATTTCTTCTTCTTTTTTTTACGCATAACAGATTTCTTCTAAATTTATTTTTTGTGCTATATACCCGTTTTAGAAGTGTTGAATTGAGAAAACGCTACGCTGGTGTTTTTGTGCGTCGATCAAATTTCATTTTGAATTGTAATAACCAGGTTCGGTGCTTTTTGTTTGCTTGTGCACCGCTCAAGTTCAAATCGATCTTGATTGGTTTCATGGCTTTTAACTAAAAATAGCTGCATTAATTCCATGCATACTCTTCATGCTCTTCACTCGTCACCTTGGAAATAAGATAACTATTATAATATATATATATATATATATATATATATATATATATATATGAATAAAAATTTTGTTTTTCAACTTTGTCATATTTTTAGAAAGGGTAATGTATTGACAGTTGAATAGCACAATTTTTATTCATATGTAATGATCTCATGATTATTCTTGATCCTCCAACAGAGCTTCGCGTGCTTTTTATGATAAACAATATGTATAGATGTTAGTTATCATCACGAACATTAATATTCTTTTCTTTTTCTCGTATAATCAACAGAAAGTCAACATAATAATAAAAGCATGCATGATAACACAAGGTTGCATTTGTCATATGAAGTATTATGAACACTCTCTTTTTAGAAATGGATCTCACATAAAATGATGAGATGCACATAAGTTTCACCGCTAAAGTGAATGTTAGAAATAGAGTGTTCATAACACTTCTCTTGTCATATATCTCCCAACAACTACTACTACTACTACTACTACTACTACTACTACTACCAATAATAATAATAATAATAATAATAATAATAATAATAATAATAATAATAATAACTTATACTATTATATAATGGTAGCTCTAAATTAATTATGAAGTTACTACTTAGTGGCAAGCTTTTTTTTTTGTAAATTTTACTCTTAATAACTCAATTTCTATAAATATTAAATTTACAACAAATTTATAGGGAACTAAAAAATAACTACCTATTTTAATTCAACATTTTTCTATTATAAATTTTACTATAACAAATTCAAATTTTCATTCAAATTCAATTTTTTTATTCAAATTTTAAAAAATATAAATTAAATATTGAAACTTAAATATTTATCTATTTAGATAACATAAATATTATCAAACAAAAACAAATTAATTGAATTAAAATATAATAACATATATATTCAAAGAAACAAAGTAAAATTAAAAAGGTAACATGCGTGTTTACCGCTAATAATAATAATAATAATAATAATAATAATAATAATAATAATAATAATAATAATAATAATAATAATCTATTACTATTAATAAAGGGAAAACTTTGTTTTGGTGTAGCCTAATTTATTTCCAAAATTACCCTTTAAAACTGATCTACGGTTACCAAAAGAAAAATAAATTAACTTGCTTCCTTTGTAACTACCACGGTTATTCAAAAAGAGGGGGGGGGGGGGGGGGGGGGGGGGGGGGGGGGGGGGAATGAGAAATGATCAGGAGAAACGAGAGTGAGAGAATGAGGTCGGTTACCATAATTCAATGACAATTTGTTGTTGTTCCTAATCATGGCAAGGAGAACCTACCACTCTCATACTCTTACTTTTTCATCTTCTCTTCTCTCACTTTTTTTAATACAATTCTCTTATCTCTCTTGCTGTATAATATCTCTTTATTAACTTCTGCCAATTAGAGTAAAGAAGGGAAATACAAATTTCTTATTTCATCTCTCTTTATTGATTGGTCTGTTAAAGTACCACTTATGGTTATACATGTTGCAGTTTCTTACTTCTACTTTATGCATGTTATACATTTTTCCATCAATTTACTTCAATCCGAATTGTTATATTCTTCTATGCTGAAATAATTCCTTCATATTGATATACAGAACAGGAAAAAAGTTTTACCCTCTTTTGCTTCAATCTGTGGCAATTTTTGAATCCTTTTGTTCATGGTAGAATTAAACAAAGACAATACATTTCCTCTTAATTTTCTTTTTCTACCATCTATTGCAATATACTTCTGCATTCATAAGATTTGTTGATTCTTTTTTTTTTTTTTGTCAAATGTAAAGACAGAAAATCATAGAACGGCAGGGACATAAAGGAAGGGAATCTCATAGATAGAGAGTAATTAGACAGAAAAAAATAAGGAATGGAGAAAGGCGAGGGAGAATACAGCGGCCAATGTAGAGAGGGGGACTACGACTCGACAAGTAATCGAGTTCCAACGCTCTTTCATCCTTCATTTTCTTCTTTTTCTTATACATGTCTTTTAGTTCCCTCATTGAGATTGAGTTTTCTTCATTTGCTTTGTTCTTATTTACCTATATGCATGACATTCCTTAAGTTGTACTTTGATAGAATTTATGTATAATTGTGAAGCAATTGATTGTTATTATTTGTTATCAATCGGTGATAGAATAGAGGAAAGAAAAATAAGCTTTGAATTGTATTTGCCAAAGGTTCACAATGCACAGACTCCTCTGATAACTTGCCGGATGATGCAATTGCAAACAATTTACCCAAAATTTAATCAATGATACATTAATAAGTGTACATTCATGTGAAGACTTTGAAAAGGGGAAGAATTATAAGAATACCGGTTTAGGATAATGGGTTACAAAATTTAACCACCACACATAATAGAGATACACGGTTATATAAATTTGTCAAATGTAGTTTCTTTTTCAAATCCTAATTTCCAATCACAAACACCAAAACAAAATGAAGTACATAGACTTAACAGTGATAACTTGATGGAAATTTGTGCTAATGAGAGAGATAGAGACTTCCTGCCTTTAACGACCTCAACGGGGAGGCGACGATAAAGACATGGATATGTGACGGCGACACCAACATCCCACCATCATGCAATGACATCAATTTTGGTAGTGGCATCGTGAAGGGTACGACCCAATTCTCTCATTCTTTTTTTGAATTTCTCAAACTATTTGCTTTTGATTCAATTTATTTATTTCCGCATTTGTTCCTTTTTTTCTATTTATTTCATGTTAATGATGTGATTATGTTACATATTATTTTCATTCAATTTCACATTTTGCAGATTGGGCATTGATCCAACGATCAAGAAGAAACAAATCCAACAATAACAGGTGTTGTGGAACGGTCCCTGTTGTACGCTTTCATCTTCCTCTTTTTTATGTTTGATTCAGATTGAGTGCATTGATCAGTTCTTTGGCAATTACAAAATCCAGCAGCTGGTGCAAATATAATTACTACATTGAGTACATTTGGGGCTAATTTATATTTCATAACTTCATTGCATATGGGTACAAATTCTATTTCTTTTTACATTTGTTTGGTCTCTCTTCTTTGAAAAAAGGCTGAATTCAGCATGTTCTTATTAGTATCTGAATAATTTCTCTTTTCATTCCAATCTAAAAACGGTAACTACCCATGATTAGAAGCAAATCTCTGATCGTATAGGCAGAACATAGAGCATTTTTTTTTTGTAGAAATTGAAGTTCCATGAGTGGTGATCCTAAGTTAAATAAAATAGGGGGACCAATTTATTTCCTTCTAATTATTAGCATGCAGCAATAAAAAAGACAGGCGCAAAAAGAGCGGTTAGACATGCACCGTGTGAAAGATATAAATAAATAGATAGAAATAAGAGAATGATAGATGTGAATAGAGTTTAAGGGTTTTATTTTTTTAAGGAAGAGTTTAAGGGTTATTGATAACTCCCTGAATTTTTTTTGAGAAAATTCCTTGATTTTTTAGAATTCAAGAGGTTTACTATATTTTCCATTAGTATAAACCTATTTAAATTAAAAAAAGCTGCTATGGTTTTGACTAGCTAGAAAAGACATCATTACTTGAGTTTGTTATTGTTTCTTTAATCAATTGCACTCATTTTTTGCATTGACTGCAGCAAACAAAAAATATTAATGAAGTTGCTAATGAACCAAATTAATTCTTTGTTGACAACAATATTGTGATGTCAATTTAAATCCTGAACAAGTCTCATAATATTGATGCATTGAAATGATGTACTCGAGTTTGTAAAGTGAATTTTGATTATAGTAGAAATGGGCAGCAAATAATTGATTATCTTTGATGTGTTAAGTTAATTTTTGACTAATGGAGTTTTTTAATTATATGCTTCAAGATATTCTTCGATAGAAATAGAGCAGTATTATACAGATTCTTTAATCGTGTACTGGTTTCTGCAAATTGTGTTGGTGCTGGGAAAGATTTAATGTCTTCATCAAACCCACCGCCGTAACTGTCACTCATGTTTCATGCATATTCATCCTCCATAGATAGATAAGTATGCATCACAAACCTAAGTATGCATTAAGTAACTCCATGTTAAAGAAGTGCATGAATTACATAACTTACATTTTTTTTATCAAGTTTGATCCTTCTCTTTTTGATCAAGCTTGGTCATTCTTTTAATTCTAATAATTTTCTCAAGATATATCAAGAAAAACAAAACAAACATTGATGTTGAAAAACATAATATTTATGAGTTACATGTGTTGGCGCACTAGAAAGAGCGGACAGACGGGCACGGGAGTGCCCGTCTGGACGCTAGTAATAATAATAATAATGTCATAGTGGATATTACATTGTTGAGTATTATCACTACCGACGCACAGGTCCAGGAATTTTGACTAGTGGGAACAATAGCTTTTCTTATAAAAAGATACATCAATTAATAAGTGATAAAATGCTCACATCAATGTGATCAAACAATAATTTGAAAATTACAAAACTATATCATTATATTTTCAAAGTTTTATAAAAATCAACATTTACAAATTATATTTGTTCTTTACGTGATCGTTATATATATATATATATGAGAATGCAAGTTATATATGAGGACATATACTATGAGAATGCAAGTTATATATGAAAATGGTGAGAATGTTTATTAGCCTTTGGATTAATATTATATGGCTGAGATTAAATTGTCTACATAAGTGGTTCACACACTTAATTATTTTCGTCTCATGGTTTGAATTTTTTTAATGAATCTGCCAAAAAAACAAAAACAAGTAAACATCCACCATTTGATTGCTACTGTCATCACTGTGAATAATTCCTCAACCTTTAAAATTTCCAGATCTAACCTTTAAATGCTTTTGAAATTTTCCTGATCTAAAGCTGTTCTAATCCTAAAATTAAATTACACAGAACCCCATTCAATTTCAATCCCTTATTTTTTTTTAGGTAAACAAGAACAGTGAGGGGGTGGTTGGGGGTTTCACGACGGCAACGAATGGGGTGTTTCCGGTGAACCTCTTGGGGGCGACCATGGTTCAAGGCTGACAGCAACCACCGCCTCCGCCGTCGCCACCGGTGTTTTTGACTTGCTTTGTCTCCGCCGCGGTCGTCGATGTTTCCGACTTTGATTGTTCCATCAAAATCCGTTTCATTTCGTTTGTTAAGGATTCTTACATCAGGTTCATTTAACTGATTCTTTTGGGCAAAAAAACCAGTTAGTCTTCATGTTTCCTTGTGTTTGACATAAATGAATGGAGAGAAGCTATTTCATGTTCCTGTTGTTGTACAAAAACTAATTCCCGTAAAACAAATCTGATGCACCTTTTTAAAAATTCACCTTAAAATTGTTAAACAAAAAGAGATTTTTCAACAAACAAAAAATAAAATCTTGTAAGGGTGGATACGATGGAGGGAGGAAGAGCGGCGGAGAGAAGATATGTTGTTTTGAAAATGGAAGATGAAAAGATGCAATTGAAAAAGAGAGGAGGAAAAGTGGATGTGACTCACTTCTAGACTTTTTAATCCCAGCCATCAAATTTTAATCCAAAGGCTAATAAGCATTCTCACCATTCTCATATATAACTTTCATTCTCACAGTATATGTCCTCTATATATATATATATATATATATATATATATATGGGTTTTGTTACAAGCCACCCTTTGGTGTGTGTATATATATATATATATATATATATATATATATATATATATATATATATAGGGTTATGTTACAAGCCACCCTTTGGTGGTGTCTTTTATCAAGTCACACTTTAAGGTGTGATTTTCACTTTTTAGTTATAACTTTGATAAAAGACACCTTCCTAAAAGTAAGTTGGTGTCTTTTCGCAAATGCTCATAGAGTAACTTGATAAAAGACACCTTCATAAAAGGTGTCTTCTATCATAACCCATATATATATATATATATATATATATATATATATATATATATAATTGTTCAATACTATAAGGTTTTTTAATCAAACAACATTCAATAATTTACCTCTCACATTGTTGTATATTCCATTTCTCGAAATAAAATTGTTAAATAATTTCTAATGGGTGCTATACTTAATTTTTAACGAGGAGAAATAAAGTTAGTAGAAATAATTTATGTAAAAAAAATATATAAATCATTTTTGCGGAGGAACGTGCCCTAAGGTGGATCCGTCTATATATAGAGACCTAAATAATGTGAAGTTCATATATTTATATCTTACTAATAGAATTCAGGTAGCAAGTATGGAATCCCAAAATAGAAAGGATGTTGCTTCAAATTTGCTCAAAGCTCAAAGCCGCATATGGAATCGCATTTTCAATTTTATAAACTCCATGTCACTTAAATGTGTAGTTGACTTAGGCATACCAGATATTATTCACAATTATGGCAAACCCATGCCACTCTCAAAACTCATTTCTTCACTACCAATCCATCCTTCAAAAAACTTGTGCATCTATCGCTTGATGCGATTCATGACTCATTCCGGCTTCTTCTCTCAACAAAATGTTACCGGGAATGAGCTGGAAATTGAGTATGAGTTAACTGATTTATCTAGTTTATTATTGAAGGTCAATCCAATCAGTGTGACACCATTCGTTCAAGCGATGCTCGATCCAATTGTGACGAATCCGTGGAATCAAATGTCTACTTGGTTGAAAAATGACGATCCTACAACATTTGAAACAGCACACGGGATGTCCATTTGGGATTATGCTGCGCGTGACTCCAAATTCAACATCTTATTCAACGAGGCCATGGCAAGTGATGCTAGATTTGTGACCAATTTGTTGATTGAGAAGTGCAGAGGAGTGTTCAATGGATTGGAGTCATTGGTTGACGTTGGAGGAGGCACGGGAACTATGGCGAAGACTCTTGTCAAATCATTCCCACAATTGAAGTGCAATGTATTTGATCTCCCACATGTTGTTGATGGCTTGCAAGGAAGTGAGAATCTAAAATATGTTGGTGGAGACATGTTTAAAGAAATTCCTGCGGCAGATGCGATTTTGTTGAAGGTAAAATGTTTCTACAATATGCATTTACATATTTATATAATGAGCCGAGTCAATTCGAACAAAGTTTGAAATTCAATTCGATAATTACATGTACTAGTTTTAATGTGTTTTTTGGTATTATTGCGTCTGGCTTTGTAGCTTGCTATTTGTTTAGTTTTCTATATTTATTTGCATGCATGTGTAAATTTTGTATTTTTGTATGTCCTTTAATAACTTTTATTTTAATTCAATATTTTCCATTTTATGAGAAAAATTAAAAAGTCAAAGATATAATTTTTTTTACTTTCTTCATTATTATTTTTTAATTATGTGATTTGAGAAAACAAGTTGAAGTAATGAACCGAGTTGTTCGTGAACTTTAAACAAGTTGAATCGAGCTAAATAAAAGGTTTGTTTCGAACTCGAGTCGAGTTTCGAGCTAAACAAAATCTTATTTAGTCGAACTCAACTCTAGCCCTATTGTTCCTTAAGGTCAAATGTCAAGCAGCCCCCGAGTATAAATTTTGTCTTAAAATTCATGCATTCAATTTTTTAAAAGTATAAAATTGTTATTTTCTAGTAGTAAATTTTTACTTTAGATTCTTAACATATATTAGGACACAAATTACTATATATGAACCTTTTATAAATATGCTTCTTTATTTTCTATCACTATTTTCTTTCATTTTCTCTCATACGAAAATCACCAATAATCATATAACTTTCTCGGCAACATACCTATTATCTACTTTATTTTCTTTCTCCTATCTTTCATAACCCAAACAAAGTTTGATTGATATGACAGTGGATAATGCATGACTGGAATGACGAGAAATGTGTGGAGATATTGAAGAAATGCAAGGAATCACTCTTGAAGAAAGGTAAAGAAGGGAAGGTGATTATCATAGACATGGTGTTGGAAAATGAGGGAGACATTAATGAATCAATTGAAACACAACTCTTTTTTGATATGTTGATGATGGTAGTAGCCACTGGAAAAGAGAGAAACAAGAAAGAATGGATTAAGTTGATTTCCTACGCTGGTTTTAATGACTATAAGATAACTCCAATTTTAGGTTTAAGGTCTGTGATTGAGATCTATCCTTGATAAAATCTCGCAAATTGTCATCGTTGTTCGTTGTAAAGTAAATGATCTATGAACGTTTATATGTAACATTAATAATGTCTTCACTTGACTCCTAAATTTATTATGTTGCGTTTTAATCAAAATCCTAATTAGGAAACACTTTAATTCTTTTAGCAAAAAACACTTCTAATTGTTTGTTTTTAGAGGACCTTTAATTTATGTGACATTGCATATTGAACATTGATACATAATTTAGTAAACTATTAAATGAGAAGAAGAAAAAAAAAAACATGCATTATCACTGTATATTACTTATTAGTTTTGAGAAACTGATGGTTACTTTTGAAAAACGGCTACAATTTATGCTAACATGGCAAAATAATGAGATTTTATTGAACGATGATGTAAAAATATATTATACCGTTTATGTACATCGATTAAACTCTTATTAAATTTTTTTTGTTAACATCTTTTTTTTTAGTGGTGGCCCGGATTCGAACCTCAGACCTTCCATATATTATGCATTATCTTACCAACTAAGTTAACAAATATGCAACATTAATGGATAAACAAGGTGTAAAATAAGGAGAAAACTTAGGTGCAGTATCACATGTGCTGTTGGTGTTGTTCTCCTATTAGAACTTGACACGTGTATACTACTCGTTCTCTTTAAACACAAATACTGGGTCCACAAGGGTATTAACACAAATTACTATTCTACTGTTCAACAAATGCATAGAAACAAAGCACCATAAACTTTATTAATCACGGTGGAATCTACCTCAAATTGATGAGAAGCAATGTTTGGAGTGATAATTAAATCGAGTAACATCCTTTCAAAAATAATGGATTGCCGGAACATACAAAAACCAGTGGTGCAGTTTAATCGGCATCTGAAACAAAAAAATAACTTTTGATTTAAAAAATATACACGTGTCAAGTTCTAATAGGAGAACAGCACCAACAGAACATGTGGTACTGCACCTAAGTTTTCTCCGTAAAATAATTATAGGCGTCTTGGAAGATAAGTCTAGATTAAAATTTGAAACGATCCTTTTAAAATGAATAAGAACTTCCCAATTGCACATACAATGTTTGTTGTCAATATGAATCTATGCGTAATGTGTAATTCACACAAATTCAAAGAAGATATAGTTCTACTTCTCCTCGTCATTCTAAATGATCACTATGTTGTGTTTCATTCTCACTAGCCTAAGAAAAGGATTATATAATTCGAACAGGTGTAAAATGAGAAATTTGGAGGAGGTGCAAAAGATGAGTAGGAAGGAAAAAAAAATTCTCAAGTTTTTGGGCTTAGTTCTGAAGTTAAATTTTGATATGATACAAAGGCCCATATAGGTATATTCGAGTTCGAGAATTGCTCCTCCCATCTAATTTTGCTCATTCTTGTCCAATGTGAGTTAACTCACGCTGGAAAATACACCTGCATGAGTTAACTCACGCTCGACTATTTGACGGAAATGAGCAAAAACAGATGAGAGAAGAGCAGTTATCTTCGAGTTCGAACAACATAGTTTATGAGCAAGTATTGCAAGTTGTTTAACTTATCATTGATCCTCTTCATAATGATCAAATATCAAAGTGGAGAGTCAGAATAACAAAATTATAGAGTAATTAAAAACATAGGTGTAATTTCAAAAATTGTGACTGTATATACAATATCTTGCTGAATTTATCAAAATCTGGACTAAATAACTTGCACCTTCCATTCCTTCAACAAAATAAACTTGCCACCTTTCACTTTTAAGCAGCCAAACCCTTGAAACTGAGATGTCTCAATTTGGCTTTTGGGATATGTCAAGAGTTTGCTTTGATATTCCTTCACATATTGGCAAAATTAAAGTGAGTGTCAGTGTTTCCCCAACTCATAGGCTACTTTTCCGTGGGGTATTATTATTAGTGCTGATGGTGAAGTATCATTCTCTATTTATTAGGCTCACAAGTTAGTTGCCAACTTGCCTAATGTTATTGCTCATCTTAATTTTATCTCTATGCTAGATAAAAGCATTACACTTCAATAAATGTTTTGATGATTTAGTTTGGTCAGATTTTAGAGGTTAGTTTGTTTAAAACAAATGTATTAAAAAAATGCATAGAAAATAAAGAAGCAACATATCCATCTCCAACTCTATGATATTAGAAGGTACAACTAAAACCACAATTATTTGTTATCACAATCATAATTGACACTTCTCAACTAAAATATCAAGAGTTTATACACTTCAATAAAGTCCAATTGATTTGATCTTATGATAGACTTAAATAACATGATTTAATATCAAGTTAGGTTGGTTTTAATAGTAATGGTAAGTACTCGAGTGACTTGAACAAAGGTTCGAATCTTAACTCTCGTCAATGGAACGTTATTAAATTTTTCGATAAAGATTAGTCACAGTTAACAATAGTGGATTCTTTCAAGGTATACTAGATTGCGACGTGTGTATCATCATTTTTGGCGGAAACAAACAATAATCACTAAATAAATTAATTATGTTCTTAAAACTACTTGGAAAGTTAGAATGAAGTCTAAACATTTTTTATCAAGCTAGACAAAACTTCATCTCCAGTAAAGGGAACAGAACTTATAATCCACAAATGATAATCACATCACACAATACAATAAGTGGAAGAAAAAAAGCCTTATCCCTTCTTCATATTAGAGAGGTTATACAAATAATCAAATATTCATATCACCTCTCTTACATTAGCACAAATCTGTTGCTTAAAAAAGCAAAGCAATCTGTTTGTTACCTAATTGACTTCAAGAAGTTTTGCAATACATAAGAAGTGAATTCCCATGAATACATTTAATATATATTTCCACAATTGAAAATTAATCCTCATCATAAGATGAGAAAAAATCATGTTCAAATTGAGTTTCTCTTAGCAAAAATAAGTATTTTTTTAGGGAAATGCAAACTTCTATGTAAGATCTACAATCTATTATTTTTATTATATATTTATATATACTATCATAATTTGGCTCAATTCAATGGATCCTACTATTCTTCTCCTCAACCTCAAGCAACACAAAAAAAATTGAGCTCTACCCTCCACGAAATTACACTTTTAACAAGTCAGATTTGGCATCTCCAATGCAATTTAGAGGACGTAGAACTTGCTTCTCAGAAAACCAAGTTTTTGACCTAATAGACGGTTTACTAGTCTGTCCAAAGCCTCTTTCATCCACCAGTGTTGACAAACATCTCTTGCTTCAGATATGCTCATCTATAAACCCCAAAATAGAAAGTTTCAAACAAAATTTCAGTGACCCTTTCAGAAAATTAATAACAACGTAATAAACCGTCAATTTAGTCACTAAATTATCATTTTTTTTTCTCCAATTTAATTCCTAAAAGAATATATTATACTAGGACACATGGTCCTTAAGTATATAAAATCCATCCATTTAGTCTGTAATATTTTTATAGTTACAACTTACACGGACTAAATTACGATATATATATATATATATATATATATATATATATATATATATATATATATATATTAAAGTCTGGTTATTTTTTTTATACTTTAGAAGCTAAATTGATGCTTTAACATTGACACTGTTCATGCTACTTACCCATCTTCTTTGACGAAGGTTTTGTTCAGGCCAGAACTCCAATTCCTCTTGAACAAGTAGAGGAAACATGTAACCATCATATAAAGTATCATATGTTTTACTCTTGAAACTCCATTTACCCAATTTACCCTGCACCAAGCAATAGTAACATTAGTATCCAAAGCCAATTATTTTTAGAGAATTATCCATTTAGCCTTTAAAATTGTAGGATTCTTCAATTTAGCCATAACAGTGGCACAATTGCAAATTCTCTCAACCTCAAGTAACATTAGTTCCACCAAGACAATTTTAGTTGCTGAATTGACAACCAAAAAGCATTAATGCTCTCATAAATCATTTTAAAAGTTTGTTGACTTCAGAACCAAATTGTCTTGTTTTCGCGGAAAAAGTCTTAATAATAGAGTTCGTACAAAAGGTAAATAAAGTCTGTTCAAAAAATTTCAATCAATATCCGAACCCGAGTTCTTCAAAACAATTCATCTTCAATTTAACTTCATTAATCACTAGAACTCGATCATTTACTAAGAAATCAAATCGTCCGATACTTACGATATCTAGAATAAATTGGAGATTACTTAATTACTTATTTTTTACTTGTTCTGTACAACATCTTGAGTAAATTTCTCACCTCAACAATGCCTCGTACACCAGCTTCCTCCATGGTTTCTCTCAAAGCTGCCTCCTTTTGAGATTCATCTAATTCCCAACCTCCCTGTTATTTAGTAAGCAATACAAAATTATAAATAACATAATGGAAGAAAATGAATCAAAATAAAAGTATTAATCATTGACTAATATCTATATACCTTTGGAAATAGCATCCCTTTCCCTTTCTGAGAACTTATAACAAGAACTTCCAATTCATCTAAAACATCCAATGAATTTTTCTCCCCAATCTTATATCTGTATGGTATACATCTGCATAAGCATGATTGTAAACACAAAATTATTAGTACCATTGATGTTAAATTCAATAAATAAACAATGCAATTTTTATCTTTATTTCCAATTAGTACTTCTTTAGAATCACTAGTGAGTTTGATGAAATCACGTGTAATGATTACGTTATAATACTAAAGTGTACATTTGTTATCAGAATCACAGTGACACGCCGTGATTCTGTCAAACTCTGAGCTAATAATAACCCATTAACCAATAGTATTTTTTGTATCTGAATCACAGTGATACACCGTGATAATTTAGCAGTATTATTCTTTGCACCTCAAAATTATCAAAAGTGGTCTCAGAAATCAACAAAAAACCAAAACCCCACAATGAAAGTCACAATTTTTTTTCAAAAAAAAATGGATGAAAACAATTTTGAAAGAAAACCCAGTTGAAGAAATGAAAAGGGGTGTTGAGAAACGAACCCAACAACTTGACGACGACCTTTTCTATAACGTTGTAACTCTCTACCAGTACGAGAAACCAATGTGACAACATTTTCTTGAGAAACCAAAGCAACCATTATTGTGTGTTTTGTAAAGAATAATGAAACAGAGAGTTTAAGGAAGAAACGAATGAGAGTTTTGTTTGAGTGGATAGCATAACGGGAAGCGAGGAAGGGACCCCTTTTAATATTGGTTAGAGAGAGAAAAGGGTTTACCTTTAGAGGAGAGAGAAACTATATTTTTTTAATATTATTTATTGTTTTATATGTTATTATTCCTTTTTTTATTTTTTTTCTCTTTTACTACCAAACACAATTGTTGTCAACTTATTATAGTGTAAATGGTTTATGAATATATGTGAGTGTTGTAAATTCAATAATACTAAATAAGAAAAGGAAAATGGGGAACAAAAAGAAATAATTTTTGGATGAATAATGATTATATTATTATTTTAAAAATTATCTTACTTGTAATTTTAAGATAAAATTTATTGTTTAAAGAACCATAAGAAAATATTTAGTTGATTATGCATATTCCTTGTTACTACGTTACGTAAATAAATGCATGCATCTTGAAAAATACAAAGATAGAGAATGTGATGGTACTAATTTATTGGTAGTTTGTTGAAAAAATAGAGATAAAGATAAAATGAAATGTGTAAATCGTGTTTGAAAGTATGAGATGTCTAAATACCATTGTTGTGTTGAATAATAACAAGGAATATGCATCATCAACAAAAACTAGTGTACTGGTAATATTTAAAAGTTAAATATATTTTTTATCTTTATAAATATACAAACTTTTTGTTTTACTCTCTAAAATTTTAGTTAGTCTTTTATAGGATGTTGGTAAAAGATGGTTATGAAATATATTTATGTAGCAATATCATAAATTTTCATAGGATGTCGGTAAAAATTAATTTAGCATTGGAATTTAACCCCATAAATTTTCATAGGATAGGGATGTCGATAAAAAAGAAGTGTGAACTATGAACTACTTTGAAGATTAAAATGGAGAAAAGGATTAAAATTGAGAAAAGTAAAGTGACGTTGGACATGAGACCCACTTGGAAGAGGATCCTACGGGTAATGCCTAGGCCCTGCATACACGTGTAAATGACGTGGCATGTAACTTCTTATGTGGCTGTCAATATCCTTTGGATGGTGTGGTCACCCTGCTGTTATTATTTTGTTTGTGTTTTAATCGACACTTGGGAGGTCTTTAAAAAAAAAAAACCACACTTGGGAGTGTTAAAACTAACTTAATCTAAATTTGATTGTAGTAGTAATTATGAATTCCAAGATTTTGATTGTAGTAAAAATCATAGGTAATTGATTAAGTTGAATAATTCAAGCCAAAATCATATATATTATCATAAGAAATTGTCTGCTCCCAAGCATAAGGTGTGGAAGAAGGAGCAAAATAGCTTTACATCACGAGGGTTAAGATCCTTTCCATTTGTAATTTGTTCTATTTGTTGCAATTTGAAGAGAGATAGACACAAAAAAATTAATGATGGTGGGATCCATTTAGTGATAGGACCCACCACTTATTTTTTTGTGTCTCTCTCTCCAAATTGCAACAAATGGAACAAATTACAAATGGAGAGGGTCTTAACCAAATTACAAATGGAGAGGATCTTAACCCACATCACGGAACTAAAAAGGAAAAACAGAAAAATCGAGTCAAAACCCAAAACAATCAAAGGGTTGTTTCAACCACATAAAATGACCAAAAGAAAAATTAACATTTTGTGCTTACAGCCACCAATAGGTAGAAACTTTCACTTTATCCATCAGCTTCGGAATTTATCTAAAAATTTATCTAGAAATTTAGAAAGCAACTTATATTTAGAGATAAGTAAATATTTCAAAAGTCTTATAATTGGAGACGACGAAAGTAAATAGTTAAGGGTGGTATGAAAAAGTGATAAATAACTTTATAAAAATTAACAAATTCTTTTGATTTTATTGGTATATAGTGACAAGTAAAAATAAATTGAGGGTTAACAATAAGTTTTTTTTTTTTTTATTACCATTAAATAGATGTGGATAACTTACCCATCAACCAAATTTAAATTATCCACGTAAGTAAATTTTCAAGTGAATTGAAAATTAATTCATGTTGATTATTATGATTGGTTGCTGGGTAAATTCTTTAAAACTCAACACTCGCCTAATAATAATAGGATAGTCTTGAGGGTTACACACCAATGTTGGCTCGTGCCATGTGAAAATTGAAGCTCGTTCACTTTTTTAATTACAAATTTTAATCAATGTCAAACTAACTAATAATGCGGATATAATTGAAACTCAAATTAACAAATGTCAAACCAACTAATAATGTGAAAAGTAATTGAAAGTACAACCTCATTTCAAGATGATCTAGAAGAACGTTACTCATTAGAATATCAATATATTTGTGAGCAAAATTCAAAAGATAAAAAGTAGATAAAAGTTTCCTTTGAGAAAGTACTTTATAAATATAAAAAAGACTTAGCTCAAATTTAAAAAAGAACATCAGTTGTGGATTAGTTTTGATGGTGTGGATTCTCGAGTGATTACATATCATTTTCAGTATTTATTACACAGATGGTCTGAATTCGTGACAGTCTTTTCTTCAGTTGATTTGGTTGTTGTGTACTTGGATTGTGTGGAATGAACATAACAGCAGGCTATTTAATCAGAAAGAAAATATCATGCTTTAGTTATTAGAAAATGTTAAGTCTTATTCTTTATGGTGGCTTCAAGCTAAGAAAGTCCGTTTTGTATTTGGGACTCATATGTGGTGGTCGAGCCCCCTTGTATGTTTGGGCATCGCCTGATTTATGTTTGTATTCATGTGCTGACTTTTTAAATTCTTTGTAGTCTCTTTGGTACACTTTGTGCTGAATTGTTTGTCAGTGTCAATATATACCATTTTTGCTTGTTTAAAAAATAAAATATAAATAATATATACATAAACGAAACACCTACAACATTTCAAACAATATGAATCTCTTTCAATTTAACTATTGATATTGAGTTTAAACCAAGTCTAAAATTATAGTCGCGTTTATAATTTCGGGTGAAGATTTTATTGTCAAGTAATTTTATCTTCTAATCAAAATATTAAAGTCGGTTGTTCTTATAAAATATAATTTGTTTTGTCTCCATCTATTATAAAATATATGTTTTTAGTTCCTCATCTTATACATAAACTCCTTGTTTTTATACAACAATAAGAGAGACAAAATTATTTGTTCAAAAAAATAAGAGAGACAAAATTGCAAAATAATTTTACGTGAACAAAGTCTAAAAGATTACTAAATTTATAGAAATTAAAAACATATTTAATCGTTAAAAAATTTAAACTTCAATTTAAAAGTAAAATAAAATCATAAGTGGCCCCAAGAAGATAAAATAAATAGGTAAAGTGGGCCAGCCTTGAGGTCCTCCAAAGAGAGGGTCCCCTAAAGAGCAAAACTAGAGGACACGAAGAAGCAGAGGGACCACTCGATCACATGGAGGTGCGGTTGAAGATGCGGCACATCATGCACTCGTAGTGCTGAAGTTTGCATAGAAAAAAAAAGTAGTGTTAACTTGTGTCCTTAAAGCATAAGTTAAAAAACCTAAAAGAAGAAATGTTTTATAAAATTTTGTGTATTCAACTCATTAAAAAGTTAAAGATAGTAAATATAATACACATATTTCAATGAGCTATTTCTATATTTGTTTAATTAACATTTCCAAAAAATAGAATGTTATGCATTATTTCATTTGTGTATAAAGTATGAACAAGTCTAATGTAGTTGACATTCAATTTAAATCTAGAATCTGCATATATGTCGTTGTCTTCCCCAGCATCCAATTTAATCATCTCTTATAAAATTATTATCTCCATCATTTCACTTGTGGATAGTGTGAAGTCCTCCTACCAATAAAATCAACGACCAAGAAAAGTGTTATGTGCTAGAACATCTTAAAGAGTTTGAGAAAATGGTAAATGGTTTAAAATTTTGGTTGTTAACATATTATACTAACAACTAAATATAATCTATAAAAAAAAACCCAACAACCAATAAAATCTCTCAACTTGTTTTTATTTCTCCCCTTCGAATTAAATACATACTTATACTTTTTTGGTATAATTTTCAATAATGTTCTATTTAAGAAATAGCAATAAATTTGCACACCCAATGATTCAATAGAATTCTCTTTTATAACCAGTACAAGCAGGGGTGATCATGTGAGTTTGTTGGTTCAGGTTTGGTGAGAATTTGGATTCAAATCAAGCATATTTGATAGGGTTGAACTTTAAAAAAAATAAAAATCAACCGAACCAGCCCGATCACGTTACAATTGGTTTTTGTTGACTTTTTTTATATTCTAAGATAAGTTAATGGTATTAATTAGAGTTATGTTTGAAAAAAAACTGTATTTAGTAATTTGTATGAGAGCTTATATTTAAGAACAAAACTTTTTTTAAAATGATAGTTATAATTAAGGAGGGAGTATATTATAAGGTCAATGGCTATTCTTTTCTAATTTTTGCTATGTAATGCTCTCGAAAAAACAACTGATTTGGCAGAATCTAAAGCAGTATCCACTAGTCATGAACATGTTGAGCTTTAGCAAGATATGCCTGTTGTAGGTAATGTTAAGTGTTGCAACAAAGTTTGTGAACTTTTCTCTCTCTAATGTTAAAATTTAAATCACAATGGTATTTATGATATGGAAATACTCGTCAAATTTTTGAAAGGAAGAGATTTAGTTGATTTCAATAATGACACTACATCGACTTACCATATTTTTGATGAAGACGAGTTTAGTGTGATTACATCTAAATTGCAAAGATATAAACGGAGGAAGTACATAAAACTTTCTCTAAAAGCTTTGTAATACAACTCTCAAGAGGACGATGATCTTAAATTTGTTTTGAATGAAATTTGGTTTTGTCCTTAAATTTTTGTTCTTTTGTTTCAATTTCCCATTCCCCTAATTGTTATTATCTCTTTTTCACTTAATAAAATTAATTTTTATTGCTTAAAAATGTTATAGGTCATTATTAAAAAAAATATAGGTCAACACACAATATTTCATGTACGAACCAAAATGCATACCAAAAAAAGATTCGGAATTTGGATTAAAAAATGATGAACTACACTGTTTGTATTTTCATGAGCAAAACATGATTAATTCTAAACTTCTACAATAATTCTATTGACTTAAAATTGACATAATTTTGCCTGGCACATAGAAATACCAAATATAAACGAGTTAAACATATAACTATTGTTGTTGTTATATTTGTAGCAGTAATAATAGGACTATAGGAGTATTATTTACTACAACAATCATAAATAATTCAAGAATCACTTTCCAAGCAAACAAATTTTATGTTTGGCCATTGGCCCCAAACATGAGCTGATTCAATTAACTATGACATATTATTATAGCTACAAAAGTGCTGCTGTCAGAAAGAAAAAAATATATTGAAATTTCAAAGAACTTAAAAAACGTGATTTTTCATGTAAATACAGGGTGAACCTTTTCATCTATTACAACAAGCCCACAGAAAATACGTTGTTTTGCAAAATGAGTACCTATAAAACAATGGCTGGGAATGAAACAAAGTGTCATAAGTAGTAGTCATGAAGGACAGTTGTCACGTAATTTAATCAAAATTAACTTATGTAACGAATTATGTTTTCCACACACCCAAATGCTAATACATTTTCTTTATGATGAAATGTCGATCGGCTTTGGTCAGCTTAGTTAAATTAAATTAAAAATGTAATTATGTTTCCTGGTCATGGATAATCTAAAAACACAAAATATCAAACTTTATTAAGCAAATTGTATTTCAAATATGACACAATTAATATGATATCAATGGAGTATTGAAATAGTTTTAGATAAATGACTCATGACTTTAACCTATCAAACCACAATTCAACTTTTACGTCTTACCTTATCTAACTACTTTGAAAATCTTCAGTATGATTTTTTTTAAGAAAAAGTAAAATATATTAAAAATTATCCTCCTTGCGCACAAAATGTACCTAAAGGGAAAAAAATACAAATAGTCAACATGATAAGGATGACAAAAGCAAGAACCGCAATTATAAAGTCGTGGTGTACCCTATACAGAGTGGCAGTAAAGACCATCAAAAGTGAAAATCAAAAGAAAAATTTGGTTTATCCGTCTTTAGCCATGACCATGAATGAGGCTTAATGCTATCCAGAAGTTGATCGTAGCCTGAGATTTTGTTGTTAAAAATTCATGAATTGCGTTCTTTCCAAATGATCCAAAGACATGCCACCCACACAACGTGAAAGCATAAACGAATTTTCTTTTTGAAAGCAAGTGCGCCAAAAAATTGTTTCGCGTAACACTTAATATCTGCTAGAATAACTGTAGAACTACCCAACTAGCGATGAATGAGATTCCAAATACTACCAAAGAAGTCACACTCCAAGAAAAGATGATTAATCATTTCATCTTTGCTGCAATCGCCTGAGCACAGACCCTTACGTATGAATATGACATATTACATGTTATAAACCCGTTTTTATGCTCTAATGTAAGCGTTAAAAAGTGCCTTAAAATATGTTATAAACCCGTTTTTAAGCTCTAATTTAAAGGCATTTTAGAATGTTGTTTTAGGCTCAGGCACAGTGCGATCGAGTGTATAAAAAAGCAGTTTCAACGCAGTTTTTAGTGAGAGGTGTGAGGTAAACTAGGTTTTATTATAAGAGAAATTTTTTAGAGATCAAATGCTAAGAATTGAGCACTTTTGGATTATACTCTAGGGTGGGAAACAAACTAAACACTTTGGTGAGTGAAATGTTGAGTCTCTTTTTCAAGGAAAGAGACTGAGAAAATTGTAGAAATTAGAGTTTTTTAAAGAAGCTTGTAGAAATTAGAGTTTGTAGAAGGATAATTTCTTGTAACATTTGTATCCCTTCGTAAGAACTATTTGATACTAGATTGATGAGTTGATTTCTCCTTCTAACGGAGATCAATTTAGACCGAACCGGGTAAATAAATATAGTTGTACGTCTTCTTAGGTTAAATTTATAATATGGTCAATTTATAATTTAACATAGTATAAAATTTAGAATGATAATAATAATATTAATAAAAAAATATTATTTATTCTTACTTAAATTTAGAATGGTGCATTGCTAATGTAAAATGTAGGGGTCATACATGGGCCTGAGTTTCGCTTGGATGAACTTTATCGTATTTAAAATCTTTTGAATTATAGTTGACACATTCAATTCAATTATACCTTGCGTGAAGGTGACATAAATGTTGAACGACTTGTTAATTTCAACGTTACCATGCATTTTTGGACTTGTATTGTTTTGGAGACTACTTATGGTGAGCTTAATATAGTTTCCATGTTGATAATATTTTCGGAACTTACATGTCTAAAAATGATTATTTAGTTGTTTAGTTTCTTTTCATTTGGGCTTTTACCCTATATTGTACCCAAAAAAGAAACTTTGAGAGGATATGAAATATTTCAAGTAAGACATATATACTATAAGATGAATGTAGTAAGATACATAATCAATTGTATGTAAGTTGATCATTATCCTCTAACAACATGGGAACAAAAAGTCTGTCGAAAATGAAATAGTATGAAGAAAAATCATGTTGCAATCATCATCATATGATATCATCATATATCATGTTTTTCTAGACGTTATTAGAAATTTAAAAGTAGAGGTCAACCATTAAAAGACATTTGGAGTTTTGCGTTGCCGCTCAACTACGGTCTATGGATGGTTGGACGGTGAAGCAAAAGCTCTACAATTCATACTGGTCGAGTCTTTTCAAGAAATATGAAATTGACCAAATCTAAACATAAAGCTACATAACTAACTCAAAAATGTCATAAACCTAAACACTTAATAATAGGAAGAAACAAGCAAAGTCGTGTACATTAAAGATGTTGATATGTTGTCTAGATAAATTGCATTTTGAATGGAAATTATTTTTATGAAAGGGAAATGCAGTTTTCTGTGAAAATATTTGCATAAAAATTACCCTAAAGAGGACTTGTAGTAAAATAATTAAACAGTTTAAAAGATCAAAACCTTGTGAATATGAACCTCTTATTGAAGGCAAAATGTTCTAATTTTAAGTAAGTATATATTTTTGTCGAAAAAATAATAAGTATTATATTTTTTTAGTAACGAAAGCATGTCCAAATTGAACCTATAGAGATAACGAAAGCTCATACCTCCATATTCCTTCTACATAGCAAATTGGTCCCATCTCAACTAGTTTATCCCTCTTCTGTTTTGTCTATTAGATCCTGGACCATAAAGAATTTAGCATGCATTGAATTACTTAACCTAAAGTTATAGGTAAGAGAAAATAGCACATGCGTTAAGTAGGAATAGAATGAACAATTGATTTAGTTTTTTTTTTTTTTTTTGAAAGACAATTGATTTAGTTAAGACCTCCCTATTGAACTTTGACAGATGTCTCTTATTCCGATTTTGAAATTATGCTTCCAATCCTCTAGAAAAATTCATTTAGTACACCCTATTAGCCTTCCGTCACAAGAAGAGTGAAAAAAGATGCTAAAGGGTCTCCCTGTTCAAACCTCCAAACACACATGCCTTCATCTAAGCTATCCAATTCGTACAAAAACCAACTCTAAGTATCGTATACTAAAAAAAATCCTCAATCTACCGAGCCATAATCCTTTTTTAAATCCACTTTTAAAATCAAGCAACTTCTTTTAACCCTTTTAGCAAAATCCACCACTTCATTAATAACCATAACATCATCCACTAAATTATGCCCTTCAACAAAATATGATTGTGACGATGAAATGAATGAGTTCATAACCTTTGAAAGTCATCCTTCAAAAACCGCTGAAAGTCTAGATGTTAACACCTATGACAAAAGCTTATAAAGACTTCCAACTAAAGAGATAGGATGGTAATCCTTTAGGAAAAAAAAGGAGAGGATGCTTTTGGAATCAATGCCACAAACTACGCAAGGAAGCTCTTAGGCTCTGTCTCGTTAGCATGAAATTGATTGAAATTGGAATTCGGAATTGGTATCTCCTTCTTTAAACCATTTAGATCTATACCATAAATTTGCAAATTCCTCCTTCCGCACCTCCACTTCTTGATCCGACAAAACTCCCATCACCCCTTTTTCGTCTAAACACACTATTTCTTCAACCAACTTCAAACATCTATCTTCCGATCCTCCATATTCCGCTCTATTCCATTCCTTGATCCTACCTTTAAGCAACTTGGTTTTCTCTTTCAACACAAATCTCATCCAACCCGTGGCACGAAAACCTCTCCAAGCTCATTCAAAAAAGGGTATGATTCTATACACCTTTATGGTTCTTTAGAAACAAGAGTGTTATTTGAACAACTATTTTTGTTGACACCTTGTGGAACAACCTAAATATACAAAAAAATACGAGTATTGACACAAAAACTAAAGCAATAGAGAGAAAAAGTCAAAACATAATGTGAGTATAAAAGAGAAAGCTATCATAAAAGTTGTTAAAAAAATGTTGTTCAAATATCATTTCTCTTTTCGAAAAGGGAAGGGGGACTCTCTTTAATAGTTGAACTATTGACTAGAACTAGGGTTGTTCGTCTCTTAAATCAAGTAGAGTTTGAGTTGAGAGAAAATGTTCCAAACAAATTTGTGTCGAGTTTTAAACTGGACTAATTTATATCAAGTTCGACTCAACTCGGTTGATTTCCATACTTAGTTCTAACCTCTCATGCTTAAGACATCATTGGAAAGTTTCTTGGCTAAAACTAAAAAAAAAAAAAAAAGAGGTGTCACTCGTCACATCCGTTATATTTGAATTTCACTTGTGTTATTTTATGCTTTTTTTCATGTCGTTTCTTTCATATCAGTTAATGTTCTCAAAGTGCTTACTACACATGAAAGAAAAATAAGTAATTGAAGTTTGCATTTGATGCTTTCGATCATTGACATTAATCCTAAGTCTCCCACCGAAATTAAGGACTTCAGCGTTAATATATGGTAACTTGTCAACTTTAGATGATGGTTAACATTATTATTTGTTACTTTGTCAAAAAAAAAATATATTATTTTAACTTATCACATTATTTTTCATGCTTTTTAGTTATACTATATTTTATGGTCAACTCTTAAGTTAAATGTACTTTAAATCCTTATAAAATATATTAATTTTGATTTTAGTCTTTATAAATATTTTATTTAGTTTTAAGTGATTTTTTTCTCCATAGACCGGAATTAAATTTTGTTCATTTTATAGAGAGAAAAATAATACTGTATATTTTAGAGGGATTAAAATGAATGATAAAAAAAAAATATTATTGGGAGCAAAACCAAAATTTGTTAGTTCTATTGGGATAAAAGCGCATATTTAACTCATAATAATATTATCCAAAACTGCAGTTTACATGAGGATGCTGACAAGAATTTATATACTTTTTTTTTTCTTCTACACTACCAAAAAAAATATACTTTTTCCAACCTTCGCAAAAGGGATGGTCAATGCGTAAATAGTGTTTGATCTCATCATGCATGATTAAGATTAGGTATTGTGGTTAATTGACTAATGATACATGGACACTAATTTTTTGTACATTTGTTAATATTCCTCGAATTCGGAAATTCTGTTAAATGAGTTTGAATTTCATCTAAAAAATTAGTTTAAATGATGAAAAAGTTCAAACATGTTTATACATCCAACAACTTAAAAACTTAAACAATGTAAAACTCTAATACAGCTTTAATATGACATTTAGTTAGTCACATATTCAATATTTGGTTAATTCACTTGTACATGGTTTATTCAATTAACGGTCAAAATTATGAATAATTCAACTTCATAAATTAACTATCTACTCTGTTAAATTTATCATATTTTTGCACTTGAATAACTCGAAGACGGAAGATGTGTAAAAAAATGATTGTACATAAAACATTTTTTATTTACAAATACAGCAAGAAAACAAAATAATCTTCCACAAATGTGCATCTTTTGAGGTAGCAAAGTTTCTGTTTTATTTACTGTTGTTTCCTCATGCTCACGAATACACAACACACAATTAGGTAGTGGGTACGTGGTGGCCATGAGTTTTGCTTCCTATAACGGGTTTGGATTCTCTCCAGTCACATGAGAGTCCAGTGAAATCATGTCCATTAAAAATGAATGCATGTGAGGATATTAAATATTAATAAATGTTGAAAATAAGAGAGAGAAGATATTTAATGGTGCAGATTGTACACTGCAGAAAACAGTAGAGATTTCCACTGGAGGAGATCCATTCCCTCCTATAACTTAACATAGAATCTTTGATATGATTCATGTACTCTAGAATGTATCTTGAATGACTGCACCACACAGTTTCATGCAGCAAACATCTTGGTTGCTAATCTGAGATCGAATGGTTCAAATTATACAATAATAAAATTAGCTTTAAACAAGTTTTTGTTGTTTATTGAGATCAAGATGATTGATATCAATAACTACATCACGTAATTACTACACTAAATCCATCTAAGACAATACATCATTCGTTCATTATTATAAGCAAAAATCAATATTTTAGATTCATAATATAGATTTTGACTTATAATAGTGACCGAATGATGTATATATTAGTTTTATCCTATTGAGTGTAACTTAAGGTTTTTATTTGGTGAATGATTGCATTAGGTTGTTTAATACATGTAAACAAAAATGTAAATAAGTAAAAGAGTGAATAACGAAAAGAGAATAATTTTTTTACCAAAATAATCCCATTGTTATGAAACTAAGTAAATAGAAACAATAATAGAGAGAAGGAGAAGAAGAGAGAATAGAGAGAAGTATTATTATTCTCTGATGTAGTTGAGAATGTTACAAATGAGCTCTATTTATAGGGAAATAAAATAGCTTATGGACTAAGCCCAATGATCTAATAGTATAGCCCATTAACCCATTTGCTATTTGGACATCCACTATAATATTTATAACACTCCCCCTTGGATGTCCATCGAGGATATGCCTCATTAAAACCTTACTAAAATAAAACCGAGTGGGAAAAAATTATAGTGAAGGAAAAAGAGTACAATATCCTTTTGAGTGCGAACTGCCTCGTTAAAAACCTTACCAGGAAAACCCAATGGGACAAAACCTTGGTGAAGGAAAAAAGAGTGCAGGACACATTTATTTCTCCCCCTCATGAAGACAAATATACGGAGAAGACCAATTCTTAATACAAGTTTCTCAAAAACTTTACTTGGGAGTGACTTTGTAAAATCATCTGCAAGATTATCACACGAACAAACTTGTTGAATGCATATCACCATTCTTCTGAAGATCACGGGTGAAAAAGAATTTGGGAGAAATATGTTTTGTTTGGTCTCCTTTAATGTATCCTTCTTTCAACTGAGCAATACATGATGTATTATCTTCATAAATGATTGTTGCATCCATTCTTCCAGAAGATAAACCACAATTATTTTGTATATGTTGAATCAATGACCTTAATCAAACACATTCTCTACTTGCCTTGTGAAGTGCTAAAAGTTTTGCATGACTTGATGATGTTGCTGTTATGGTCTGATATACAGATCTCCATGAAATGGTTGTATCTCCACTTGTAAACAAGGAACCCGTTTGTGATCTACCATGATGAGGATTTGACAAATAACTTGCATCTCGAAGCTAACGAAGTACATGTTTGACTCCATTCCAATGTCTTCGTGTAGGTGAAGAACTATATCTTGATAATAAATTGACAGAAAATGATATATCAGTACATGTATAATTAGCAAGATACATCAATGCTTCTATTGCATTGAGATATGGTACTTCAGGACCAAGTAGTTCTTCTCCCGTCTTCTTGAGGTCTGAAAGGATCTTTCTCCACATCTATGGATCTTACAACCATTGGAGTAGACAATGGATGAGATTTGTCCATATCAACCTTTATATAACAAAATTTAAAATCTCTTCAGGAGTTCTAATAATATTTATACCATTATCATAAATTCAATTATAACAAGTTCATTTTCAAATCCTTAAGATGGCCAAATGATGCCATCTTTTCAATATTTTTGATGGTATGTTTTATGCAAATGAAATCCTTCAGGGAGTTTCATATAATCATCACTATTAAGTGAGTGATACAAATAAATTGTAGTGCATCATTCATATAATTTGATCCTTTCATGTGCTACTAAACTTAATCAAGTATGAAAAAGTTCTTGAATTCACTTCAGCTGAATATGTCTCTTAAAAATAGTTGTCTATTAAAAATAAATGGTAGACATTTACCAATTCACTTCCGGTGAACATATCAAACTCTATATACATGTATTTTATCAATCTAATTCCCCTTTCGCGCGAAAAATCATATATATCCATTTAACTTCACACCTTCAAGTGTGTCGACTACAAGTCCAAAAAAAGTCTGCTTTATGAAGCGAGTTTTATTTCACTTGAATTGTCTCTTTTCATTTGTAAATATTTTGATTATCTATAACTTTAATAGATTTTAACATGTGATCCTCATTTTTACTTATCACATATAGCGCTATATTATATGCAAAAACACGTCAATGTTGACTTCATTTCGGTTCCATCTCATTCCATTGAGATCTTTCATTCATGACATAATTAATTGATATTTCATAAATTTTAGGTACCTGATCAGTTCTTCTGGAACTGGAAAATCGATTATGTCATAACACTCTTTTAGATTTTCTATATCCTCGTTTGGGTTATCTTTCCTTTAAGCTCCTTTTCTTATTCGAAGATTTTTATATTTGGAACCGATTGTTCTACCATGCTTCAGGCACGGTTGAGACTCATTTGCAATATTAGAATATCCTACAGGGATATCTATTTCGTTTGGAGCATTAGCAGCTAATATTCAATTTGTTTAACTTTGCAAATGAGTTATATCTTGAGGATCATGATGAGACAATAATATTTTCTTTCAAATAATTTATTTGAACTTCAGGTTCACATTTTTTTTAGCTGCTTATCATCTCCCCCTAATATTGGGAAAACTAATCCATCAATTGATAATCAACCTACTGGGTTGTAAACAAGTTGACTTAATAAAAATTATGATAGATGGAGATTCATATCAAAAATGTTTTCCCAATATTCTTTCAAGATTTATCCTAGTGTATTATATTGGAGCAATTGTGATATACACAACACTTTCAAAAATTTACTAAGATGAGAAATATTAGATTGTTAACCTAAAACCAATGATGAATTAGAGGGAGGACTTACATATAGTAATAAGTTGGCTTGATGCAAATCAATATATCAACATAAAAGATTGTTGATCCCCAAAATAGAGTTTATAATGTATGGTTTCATAAGTATCAATCATACAATTAACTTTAGACGTCTAAAGAATGGATCTTCAAGTCCATTTTTTTATGAGCATATGCTAGCAATTTTTTAATATCAATTTTAACATATATTTTTCAATATGATATCCATTTAGATGGATATCTTAAAACTCAATAAAATTATATTAAATGTAACATCAATGTGTAATTTTGTTACTCTATGTAACAATACATTAGCTCTTCAGGAGCTTTGAGTAATCTTTATAGTTATTCAGGAACTATATCATAAATGATCAAGAAAAATCATTTTGAGCAATCCTTCAGGGATTGTTATATATTTTTAAGAATTACCATTTGAAAGATGATTTGTAAACTTCTGGTTTACAATAATATGTGTTTCATTTGTTTTTATCCATTTGAGGTTTGAAACATGATTTGTAAACTTCTGGTTTACAATAATGTGTTTCATTTGTTCTTATCCATAATGTTTCCAAATAAAACTATATAATAAATATGATAAAGTCTTGATTTATCTCTTGTATTACTATAGATATAAAAGGAGGTAAACTCAAAATTTATCCAAGAAAAAAAACTTTATAAATCATATGTATTTTTCAGGTGAATAATTACGCAACAAAAATTTGTCCATAAGATATATTTCAAAAGTTTGATATCTTCACAATGTAAATTACATGTGAGATCACGAGAAAATATATATATATATATATATATATATATCTAACATGTAATATTTATGAGATAATAATCTTGAAGAATTTGTGCTTACCTTGTAATCCAAGCCATATAGAAGAAAATCATAACCAAACTTTGATCAATACGGAGACAATCTTGCAAATTTCAATCCATATTATAGAAATATGATCATATCAATAAAATCTTTGATCACGTAGTAATTTCTCAACTGATCTAAGTTCATACTAAAGAAATCGTACGACCTTGACATGTATTATATCAATAGTACTCTTTACTAAATCAATTACCATAATTATGATATTAGTTATATAACACAAATAGTATGAACCATTCACTTCTGGGAATGACGTTCAATGTGACCTTTCACCATTTTGATTAAAAATCACTCATTATTTAATTACAAATGCGAGTAATTTTTCAAAAATATTTTTGAAGATATTCACTCATTTTGCTACTTCAGGAGCATATTCAAGTTGTATAAAAACATGTATTGTCTCATATTTTCCTCCTTTTTTTTTATGATCAAATAGATCTTATAAATTTATGTTCTGTTATGATTTAAATGTGTAGTTCTTCAAGAACTCAACATCAAATTTACATAAACGGTGACCAAGAAAAATCACTTTTTTTATGGCCCACAAGGGTGTTTGATACTATGGTATTAGTTCTTCAGGAACTATGCCACGAATCTTCATGAACAATGATTGAAATGATTCATTCCTTAAGTAGTCCTTCAGGGATGCTTCCAATGATATGTTTATTTTAGTTCTTCAAGAACTATATCACAAATGTTCATAACCAATGATCTTTGAAAAATCATTCTTTAAGTAATCCTTCAAGGATGTGCTAATAGTAAACAATTGTACTTCTTTGGGATTAAATCATAAATGATATTAATAAACAATTATAATTCTTTGAGAAATCTTTCATATATGGTTTAATATTAAAAAAATTATTTCTTCAAAAATATGTCCACAAGATCAAGAACCAAGCAATAGTAATAATAATAATTACAATAATAAAATCTTAATTATGAAAATGAAGAACTAATTAATGATGTGATCTCATATTTAAAGACAAGTCTTATTACAAATTCAAATGTTTTAGAAGCATATCAAGAGAATTATTACAATCAAAATCATGACAAAACATATCAATTATTTACTTCTTGTCACGTTGATTAAAAAAAACACATATATTTCTATTTTAAAATTTGCTTATATGCTTTTAAAATTTGCTTCTCATTACAAGCACACAAATTAATATTTCAAAAACAGGAATATTATCTCTTAACAAATTAACAAGGCAATTAATCACATTAAGAAAAATTAATTTATCTTGTAATGTCAATTAATTACATTAAAACGAATTAATATTGCATTTTTCTTTCGAATAATGATTGTTATGCAAATAAAAGCAAAACAAAGAAAACTTGTCACATATTTCTATTTTAAAATTGCAAGGCATGTAATCAAGAAACCAATTTCTCTCCTAAAGAACCAATAAGTAAAAGAGGGAAATTAAATCTGGGCGGAGTTTATCATCACAATTTGAAACATGATAGTAATAAACTGTAATGTATATATTTGCTCTATTTGCTCTGGGCAAATACATAAAATCAATTTTTCTTGTTACTTATTGTAAAAACAAATTGAGTTCAAGTTCTACACAATCATATCAATTCTTTTGACAATCTTTTAGAGATGTTTCACTATTGAATTGAATTCTTCCAGAATTCACTCAGAATAATATTGAGTTCTTCAGGAACTTTATAATATATCTCAATATGCGATAAATTCTTATGCCTTCTAAAAAAATCAATCCTTGTGCAATCCTTCAAGGATGCATGGACGTTGAATTCTGCAGGAATTCATGGTGGAAAAAAATAGTTTCTCTTAAGTTCTTTAAGAACCATATACTAAATCAAATCTTGATAAAAAAAAATATAAATCTAATCAATTCATTTGTGCAATCCTTCAAGGATGCACCGTAAAAATTGTGTTTCTAAGCAATCCTTCAGGGATGCAATACCTTTGAATTCACCAGGAATTCATTGAAAAAAAATTGAGTTTTTAAGTAATCCTTCAGGGATACAGCACCTTTGAATTCATCAGGAATTCATTGGAAAACAATTTGAGTTTTTTAAGCAATCCTTCAGGGATGCGTTCCTTTTTGAATATAGTTCTTCGGGAGCTATATTATAGATGTGATCAATCTTTTATGCAATCCTTCAGGGATGCATGAATGTTTAATTAAAAACAAACAAACACTATATA
The DNA here is from genome assembly GCF_051527215.1 of Medicago sativa. NCBI lineage: Eukaryota > Viridiplantae > Streptophyta > Magnoliopsida > Fabales > Fabaceae > Medicago > Medicago sativa. The sequence goes on along the minus strand of NC_140751.1, from coordinate 68,982,871 downwards.
ATTTGTATAATAAAAATAATATGTATCTATAAGGCATTGATTCCAAATTTATGGAATTGCAACAATAGCCTATAATCATCGATACAAAATTACAACTTATTATAATAGATTAAGAAGAACTATTCACCTTCTTAGTTGATTAGAGCGTGCTGATAACGTGTTATGAAACTAAGTAAATAGAAACAATAATAGAGAGAAGGAGAAGAAGAGAGAATAGAGAGAAGTATTATTATTCTCTGATGTAGTTGAGAATGTTACAAATGAGCTCTATTTATAGGGAAATAAAATAGCTTATGGACTAAGCCCAATGATCTAATAGTATAGCCCATTAACCCATTTGCTATTTGGACATCCACTATAATATTTATAACACCCATTAATTATTGGTTAATTTTTAGGTCGAATACATCTTGGTGTTCTTTAAGTTAAACATTTGTATTGGATTAGTGTTTAGTTTTTTTAGTATCAAATGAGCCTTAATTATGTCACTAAAAGTTAATAAGTTACTCCTTCTATATTTTTTATTGCAATAAATTGATCTCTTTTTTCATCCAACTTTGTTAAAAAAATGTTCACGTGATGGTTTGGTTTAACGTTGAGATGGAAGGTCCAAAAAGTGTTTACGACACCAAACATAATTACTTACATCCATTTGCTTCTATTGTTTTCCAATTTAATCTTAATTTTACAGATAAATATTTCATCGATAACATTATAAATCAAATAACCAATCAATTTTGTTTCAAAATAAGACTAAATAATATACTTATGAACCCTTCATCAAAGTGTTTTTTATTTTTTATTTTTACCAATGATTTTTTTTTTCTTTCAAAAAAAATCATTGGTAAAAATAAAAAATAAAAAACACTTGTATCAATTACATTACCCAAACACTACAATGTTTGTATTGAGAAGTTTCTAGACTCGGAAGTTAATCGAAATTTTCTATTTCTTTTTCAACAACAAAAAAATCGAAATTTGCCATTGGACATTATCATCACATGGTGGTAGATCTTACATATGCATAAATCTGTAAAGATTACAAAACAGTTTAGGTGGATTCCACATTCTTCATCTTTCTGTTTCATCGTAAATTTGTAATCAAAGCAAAGTGTATAGCCACTTACTAGTTCAAATTGTTGTTAGTGCATTCCACAATTTTATTGGCAAATGAATAAGTTGATGATGAATAGGAAAAACAAATTTATTGTCCTGTTAATTGGAGATTTTCTTCAAATTGGAGGATTCTGTTCCATTTCTATTGGGAGCACATGGCCTAAGCTATTAATATTTCCTTCTAATTATAGATTTCGTGATGCAATGTAACACCATATATTTACAGTCAGACAGCACCATTATAAAGTTTGGTCCAATTAATGAGAATTCCCCCCAACAATCTCACTCAATTCTCAACAAATAGGGCACAATTTTAGTGGTCGTAGTTACTCATCTATTCCAAAACTTTGGTTTTTATTTTAGTGGTCGTAGTTACTCATCTATTCCAAAACTTTGGTTTTTATTTTCTATAGGTTCTTTTTTTTGTGGTCGGGGTTCGAACCCCAGACCTTGCATATATTATGTATTTGTCCCTACTAACTGAGCTAAGCTCACGAGAACATAAAACTTGATCCGGTGTACAACAAAAACAAACATCCAAAAGGTAAAGCTTAACAACCTTTAAGCGTAGAGAGCCAAATCCAAAATCAGGCGAACAGCTGCACATCACGTGCACAATTCAACGCATCTGCGTACGAGCATGAAACCGAAATATAACAAAAATGATGTGTGAACATTTGAGCATGAAACTTAGATCATGATAATTGACAAATGGATCCATCCGTCAATACAGTAGCAGATCCACACACTACAACTCTCTGCTTTAGAACACCGAAAACACCCAGCAACATAAACCCTTTCGAGCCATAACAGTTCGACCAAACATGAAAGAATGACGTGGATAAACATAACCAATCAAATGAAACCAAATCAACCAAGATTTGTAAAAATTCAAACAGACCGACCAAACTTTGTATACTACTAATAGTGTAGAAAGTTAATTAATCTTATTTATGAAAGTGACTTATATTTGGAAAATAATTTGCAGTCATTAACACGCCAAACTCTCGATTGGTATAGCACCCCATGTGTAAGCTTTGATTGAATGCCTCACACCAAGGTTGCAGCACATGCTCGCTTATTTGAAGATGATGTTTTTCTTAATCTATTGTTATTTGAGGACATATAATAAATGAACATATTATCCTCCTTATTTTAATTCCTTCACCCTCTCTATTGTACTACCTCCATTCTACTACATTCCTACTTAAATATAGGATCATTTTGACTAATTAGTTATGAGAAATAAAAAAGTTAATAGCAATTTTAAATTTGTTAACAATTACTTCTTTTACAAGTGAAAAATTAAGAGAAAATCATTACATATAGTATAATATACGAAATTTTGTTTGATGATGGTAACATAGAATTCTTGCTTACACGCATCGAATACTATTACATATAGAAAAGTAGAAGATAGTGAAGTTGAGTTTCTGTTTTTAGTTCAAATCTTAAAATATTGAACTCATTTTTGGATTATCTATCTACTTTATTTGAGTCACTTCGAGATGAAAACGAAAGGTAAATCTATGGGGACCACGAATAGTGTAAAGAGGCTAACTATACATTTGAAAGACTTAGGTAGAGTCAATGTCTTGCCCCTATAGTTACTTAAAAGTAATTGCATGACAAATAATTAATATCCATTTTTAAAAAGACTAGAGACCTCACTTTCTTCTTATCAAAAAAAGAAGAGGGAGAGAGACCTTACTTTCTTTCATTTTTATATTGAACAATCTATCTGTCTTTTTCTTCTGAACCTTACACTTTTTAGGTGCAAAAATGTAATATGAAAATGAAAATGAAAGTTTGCCCTATCATGTGCATAGTGTGTGTCCACAAATGGTTGGGAGGACGAAAGTTTTATTTTCTTCCTTCTCATTTATGGAACTTGGACGTGCTCTCCATGACATCGACCACTATTTAAGCCTTAAGAATAACGTCATTGGAGGATTTTATTTGGCCGACTAACAATCTTGTAAAGAAATCGATAATAATGTGATCATTTTTTGCTTTAGTTTTGCCTTGGTGCTTAGGGTTAGGGTTTTATTGGAGGAGTTTTCCAATTGTGTTATCCACTTTTCGTTACTTTTTTCAGTGTATTTCTTTTTTTGCAAGACAGTGTATAAAAATAAGCAATATAAATATATAATTTTATAAAATAAGAAATATGTGTATTTTTTGTGGTTTGTATAAAAAACTTTAAGACAACACTTAAAAAAGAATTAAAGTAGGACTACAAACAATGACATTATCATATGGGACCACGGAACGAAAGAATGCAAGATAACATCATTCAGCATGGGAGCTTCAATTCGGTCCATTAAGCTTTGAGCTTGTATTAATTTTTTGTTTTGGGAGTTGGTGAAGATTAATAAATAAATTTTGTCTAATAGTAGAAGATTATTTGTCTGTATTGGATTCATATTTGGATTCAGTTACACCGTAAATCTTCGTTCTTCTTCTTTTTCCAGCATATTTTATTGGTACAATGATCAATAACATGGTATTTTCTATACCTAAACTAAAAATAAGGAGCCCGACAATCAGAAACATGGTATATGCTTTGGCCTAACAGACAACATTTACTACTATATAGATTGATTATTTTTTAGCCACACAACTACCAATAACATGTGCTTTTTGAGAGGCCAATAACATGATGTACTTCAAATGAGTTAAAGAGTAAAATAATTTAATTCAATTAAAATAATTAGTGGTTGAAATTGTAAGGAGCACAGTGACAAAGGGACGGTCCAACCCTAAATTTTTATTAGGTTGTTTTTTAACCCAACTCCTCTATAAACCGAACAAATTTAATGTTTTAAATGTTAAATTAAGATCGAGTCAATTTGAACAATCAACTTTGATTATATTTTATTTAGGGGAATTAGTCATTTTAGTCCCTGAATAGGAAAGGAGTCGTCACTTTATTCCTTGAATGCAGATAAATTGCAAAATAGTCCCTAAATGCAGACTCTGTTAGTCAATTTAATCCCTGAATGCAGACTCCGTTAGTCAATTTAGTCCCTTAAATTGACCAACAGAGTCTACACTCAGGGACTGTTTTGCAATTTCTCTGCATTCAGGGACTAAAGTGACTACTCATTTCCTATTCAGGGACTAAAGTGACTAATTCCCCATTTTATTTATCTCTCATTGAGAACTCTTTCCTAGAAATTGAAGAGTTAACAGCAAAAAAAAAAATTAAGACGTAACATGTTGAATAGACGAACAATTGAAACACAATTATAAAGTGGTCATTTAATTAAGAGTACAAATTTGAAGTGAAAGAATGATATTTTAGTTCTTTACCATATAATCAAGCTAAAGAATGACTCTCTTTTTTATAATAATGATATAGATATGAAGTATCTACCATCGTTTAGTCGTGACTATTATTTGGCTTTTTCTTTGTGGTATGCAAGGTAAATTCTTGCATCTCCAGTTAATTTTTCCCATACATAGTAGCTAGAGATTAACTCATGACCATTTTTTAAGATGTCTAAGTCTCTTACAATAGTATTTTGTTACACGGTTTGTAGCAAAACTAACATAAATTTGACATATTTTGTTTGTAAAACTCCCATTACCAATGACCAATGTAATAGAGCATGCAATTAGGGGAAGGTGAGTAAGGGACAAGGATTAGGATGCGTTAAGATCAACTATAACTCGTTCCTAAATTTTTGTTGGACACGTTCTTTAGTATTTAACAAGGGTCTTATTAACAAGTATTCTTAGGGCACTCTTTAAGGTTTTTCAATTAAGAAATTATCTTTAAAAAAGTTTAACACTTCAATTTTCAATGAATTGAATGCACAATATTTCATAAAAATACTATTTAAAGTCCTTAACGAGTGTCTTAAGGACACTTGTTAGCATTTCCGATTTAACAAATTAGTTTCAGGCACAAGTAAAACATTTTTTTTTTAAATAAGTTACAAGTAAAACATGAATTTTGGAGTAAGCATGTTTTGGAGGTTGGGTCATGCTCACCCCTAGCAAGCAAGATGCAAGCATGTCAAATTGTGCTTCATCAAAATTATAAATGTTGATTTTATATTTTAAACCAAATCTCTCATTTCAAAACAAAGGAAAAAACAAACTGATAAGTCATGCCGTGGCAAATACATTGGAATTGTTGGATGAAGATTCAATTCAACCAACTCATTTTTAAACCCTTGTTTTGAATCTGATTTATTAAAGTCTAACATGTGAGCCATTGATATTAGTCCCAGCAGTTTCAATTTGTTAACTATAATATATCATGAATTAATTTGAGTGCAAATAATCTGGATCCATCAGATCCTGCGGGAATATAGGAGACGAAAAAACTAAATTCATTGGTAAGCAGAGTAATTAGCAAGGCCTCAATTCTCAAACACAACTTTAACTTGGCAATTTGGCATCTATCCGTAGCTATGATCTATCAGTAGAACATAATGCAGATTAGAGCTACAATTACAAATTAAACTTGTTCTTAATACCAAATGGCCTACGGAGTCACAGGTAATAATTACTAGATTACTGAACACGTGAATTTCATTCACTCAAACTAAATGCAATACTAATAGCCTATGACTTGCACAAGCAAATGCAAGATGAACTATTGATGCAGTTCTGTACAAAACCTGCAATCTAAATCAAACAATACAACATACATGTTTAATAAATTACATAGAAATGATCATGACATATACCATGTTAGCTATATATTTAACTAGACTGGTCGGATTCTTCATCGTCAGATGTCAAATTCGACGCTTCATCTTCTTCCTCTTGCTCTTCAAATTCATCAATTATGGGTGATCTAATGGCAGACGACATCTTGTTCATGGCTGCAGTTTTGCTTGCTCTCTGCGAGCGACCTTTTACCGTATTAACAGTGGCGGGAATCACAGAAGCTTGTGAGTCTTCTTCATCATCAGAACTATCTTCCTCGATCCTTACCCTTCTCCTTGCACGTGTGGCTCTCGTTGGCTGTACAGCTGGTGTTTGTGGCATTGCAACAGAAGCATCCAAATCCAGGTTGAAGTCGAGTTCCAGTTTTCCTTCAAAAAAATAAGATGGTAGAAGATAAATGTTAGCTGTAAGAGGTTTTCGGGAGGGATAAGTACAGCCAATAATACTGAATAATACAGCTCAAATCAGTCTGCAAATGCGCATATAAATGATTGATAGATTAAGATTAAAATTCAAATTGCTTGCTACACTACTTTTTCAGTCGTACTAGTCGAATCTTACATCATGAAAGAAAGCCTGAAAAAGTGATACTTCGTGTAACTGATCTAATTTTTAAATTCAGTTGGTTTCTTTTGCTTGCTTAACAAACTTCTTGTCCTCGCATCAATCATAATAATATGGCCACAACAAGAACCAAAGTCTAGGCATGTAATCATTGCAGACAATGTCAAAGAAAAAATATAAAGCATTACCCAAAATGAGATTAACTTCATCTTGCAACAATTCTTGATCTTGTTGCCTGTCAATTGTCATTAGATGATCAGCCATGCGTTTCAATTCTTTAACAAGATCCTTTTCTGAAGATACACATTCAGCCATACGACATAGAAGTTTCCTCATAATTTTTATTGGCCCTTGTTCTGATAACCGAAAATGAAGTGAGACAAGTATTTTGCATAATGCAGATACATATGCCTTCTCAGCAGCTGTCTTCTTCGAGTGAAAGCTTGCGACCTTAACAGAGAGGAAAGAAAAAAAACTATAAACATTAATTGAATTGTTAATTGTACAATATTTTTAATCAGCCATCTGACATGAAATTCATATATACTGTTTCTTTCTCTTCACTGTATAACGGGTAACATAGATTCATTATGCTATTGTGTCCAAGTGACATCCAGCAGAATTAAGCAATATAGTGGCAGTTGCATGCCAAACTTCAACAAGTACGCAATGAAAACCAACACCCAGTTCAGACTATTTTCAATTTCCCATATGTAACATGCACAGGCCAATTTCTTGCAGTATACGAAAAGGCTTCACAAGGAACTGCACACTTAGCTTAAAACTAGTTTCAGACATAATGATGAATTTCCAAGAATATACAACAAAAAGGTTCATAATTTTAACTATAAGAATCTGGCCTCTAATTGCATTTACTGATAAATTTCTACTATAATAGAATTATTATATGTAGTTTCTATATCAACAGTAACATCATAGGTAACTTTATTCACCGCACAATAATTCAGTCCAAAATCCTAGGTTCCAGATCAATACATCATTTTGTGCAATGTTTGGATAAAAGATTAAAGTAGATCAAGTAACAAGATTACAAACATGTCTATCATATTTTATTTTCCCTTTTTCTGTGCTAAAATGTGTACAGGCAAAAGTTGTACTAATGGTCACTATTTAAAATTGAGTGCACTGTGCAACATAAATTACCCCATTAAAAATCAACTTTCCCTGTTCAATTCATTAAGATATTGTACTGCATTCGCAACTATAAAAGAGCTACTTAAAATAAGTTTCTTTTAAAAAAATGCTGCTTTAAATAAGTTAACTCTATCCCCGTGAGCTTAGGTCAGTTGGTAGGGATAATGCATAATATATGCAAGGTCTGAGGTTCGAATCCCGGACACCACAAAAAAAAAAAAAAAGTTAACTCTCTATAAACTGTATATAAAAAACATTAAGTCAGTCTTCATCCATAATATGCAGATATCATTTACACAAAATAAAACCTTTAGAATCAATTAGAACAGAATTATGTGGACTAATCTAAACCTACCAAGTACCAATCCATATTAAGGTGAAGGTGTGTGCCTTTGAATATCAAGTTAGGTGAACAGATGATCAAGTTAGCATATATTTAACAAACTTCAAGTTTGTGGATGGTTTACCTCTATGGCTATGCGTAGTGCGAGCCCCTCCTCACCACACTCAAATGGAACTTCAGCAATATTGTCTATAACTTGTGGGTGTTCTGTACCAGAGTTTTCACTCACTGCTTCAGTCTCTTTAACGAATAATGGAATCTGAACCATCTGCAACATAAATCGTGAAGCTTGAACCGCACGCTTACGCATCTGAGACACCATAAAAGGGGAACCCCCGGAATTGCCAAAAATTCCTGGCCACATTGAACGCATAGCTGGAATAAAAGCCTTCAATATACACCTCTGTATTTACGAAATAAAACAATTAAGGCAGGCGTAAGATATGATATTCAAATAAGAAAAATAAGTAAAAATGATGGATAATGTAGAACAATGAAAATATGACATCAATAATGCTTGCCTTGTGATTTGTTGAGAGACATGGGTAGTGCTCAAAGAAAACAGATAAGCATTGCTTCAACCTGGCAGGTGAAAAACATTTGATCTAAATTAGCTAATTGTACAGGGCAAGAATAGTACAAAGGGAGAAAATTAGCTACCACCTGTGCATATTTTCTGATACATCACTGAAGTACAGGTAAATGAGCTTAGATAAAAGCACAGGGTGCAAAGAAGCCGGTATGCTTGGATAGTTATCACTTAGGAGAAGAATTTTCGCAAAGCCTTCCCCAAGAACAGCATAAATGCATTCATCTTCATTGCTAGTTAAAGGATTAGCCCAGTCTTCATTTTCAAAGCCACCGTATAAAAGATCAAGAATGTCAACATTTGAGTTTGAATCCCCTTCAGAATCAGAGAAGTTCACAGGAACAAAACATTTCTTGTCACAGTTTACTTGGCTTGGAACATCGTGACTTAAAACCTTGTCAACTTCTTGAGGACCGTGCCACATCACAAGATCAATTAATGCTTTACCAGCCTCTATACTAATTAAATGTGGCCCCTTAATGTATGAAGTCCTTAGCTGTTTCAAAAGTTCAGCATTTGGTTTCCTCTCCAAAAGCCCAAAGAGACCAAGACATCTTACAGCAATTCTTTGCACGTCCAAGTGAGATTGTTTCGCCTGTGCATTTCATTGTCCACACCAGTAAATAGTTGGTAAACAATGCCCTCAAACAAAATCTACAATTATAAACTGATTGTGCCCTGAAGCAAATTATTAAATCGCAAAACCTTGTCCATCAGAAAGTAAATTTCTTACTACAATGTCATACTGCGGTGCATATGTTTGTGTAGCTCATATATCATTTCATTGCTTTTTTAATTCGGTAAACTTTATAGCAACAACAAGTATTAATATCATTGTTCATTTAGCCATGAGGAACTATTCGTGCAACAATAAGTAAACAATTTATACCAAAGAATGAGCTATTCTTCGACAGCTTTTCAAGATAGGAAGATGTAGATTTATTTTGTCGTGTATGTATCAATCAACATGCATCATACTTTTCCAAATTTATATTTAATTCTTGCAAAAGATCAGTCAGAATTCAGAACAAGGTTTTCATGATGTGAGAATCATTTCCTATTGTTGTAAACTAAAACACACTGCATGCATAACATTTTTGTCAGTTTAAAGAAGTATAGTGTTGTATTTGTAACAGATTTATTAATCAATCAATGTAGATTTAAAAAACTATGATTTGCAACAATTTGTTACCCCAGGAAGAAGTAAAGATTGGAGTAGTTCTTCTGGTTCTATAGCTTTGCCCTGAAGAAAGCGCATGGACACTGCATTTTTCAGTAAAAGGCCAATAAGAGAAAGGGTGTGTATCCACTGCACATAATCTGCTGTTCTCTCTCTGCAAGGTTGAGCTAGCTTTTCTATGATTGCAAGAACAATTTCTTCAAATTCACCAGGAGCCGCATGGACTTTCTTTGCTAATTTGGCTATGGCTTCTGCCCAATCAGTATCTCCACCAAAACTTAAGCCATCTCCAATGACAACAACGTTCCCTTCATTATCAACCTCGTGCTCAGGAGGCTTGCTCATCAGCTCCTGCAGAAACACACTAGCAGCTTTTCTATATGAAGTGTCTGAAAAATCAAACATAGCACCAAGCAAAAGTAGTTGTCGGCATGCAAAGCGATGGTTTGGTCCTGCAAATATTAGATTGAACACTTAAGTATGCATTAGAGTTGGGCATAGAAGTACCATCCGAATAAACTTATACGTACCAGCAACGATATGGGCTCTGACCAACTCTATGTACTCATCAACTGAAGCAGGAAGAATTTTTTCTAGAAGGTCATTTTTATCTGATGCTTCTGCAGCATATACTTCTGCTTCGGTACCGGCTGTGGCTGCAGCATCAGAGCCTAAGGCCTATTGGGGCACAAATCATAAATCTCAGTAATTTGGATGGAAAAAAAGTAAGTCCTAATAGTGATGATTATACTTCTAATTGTAATTATATTCCAAAAAATAATAAACACAAAAGGATACTAGAAAGAAGGTTATGAATCACAGAGATATATTCTGATTTGACTTCACTACGTCTTAAATAACATATTATATCTACCAATAACATATGCATTAAAATGGTAGCAAAACCATAAATTAAAAGAACATGATTAACACGAGTGTTGGCAATTAGTCACTTTCTCTTTTGGGATATAAAACATTTACCCAAATTCTGTGCAAAAATACCATGATACTGACTGATAAAGATATTGTTTTAGTCAAATATGCTAAGCAATAGCACTAGTGCCCATATTTCTGCTACTTGGCAACACTGATTCAACCACTAATATGAGATAAAAGAAAAGTAAGAAATAAATAAAAAAAATGGCACTATATTCTTTTTGACTCACATGTGCTTCTGACTGCAAATGTTTGCAAACAGTTCTCCAATAAAGAGCAGCCTCTGCTTCCATCAATATAATGCTTGGTGGACAATGATCCCCTTCCCCTACAATTAATATGCAAAGCAGTAAATTATGGTAAGCAGCAAACTAAAAAATAACAGGTAAGTTGTCATCCTGGCATTCAGGAAACTACATCCAACGAAGCACAGCCTCAATCACTCCACCTGATTGACCAGTTCCATAAATCTTCTCACCAAATTCAAGCGCGTGCTCGTAAAATTGTTGATCAGATCGTTCTCACGAAGCATCAAAACTGACATACTTACCCCATCAATAACTTTTTGTACAATGTAAATCAATTATTTAAACTAAAATTTCATATTGGTGGCTATTTATGCGCATTTTAGGTAATTTGTGCATCAGTATGTATGTACAGTTTAATAATGTGATAGTAGATATTTACGTGAATGGCATATTAAACTTCAAAATAAAGTAAGACAATTAGGTATCAAAAAGCTTTTGAATATCATAAAATTTGTAGACTTAATCTACTAAATGAGAATTTTCATTTCAACGTTAATTTGTAAAATTTATAGATAATAATGTCTATGAGTATGTGTGTGTGTGTCGTCATAAACATTATTCATAACAAACACGGTATATCAAACTATACCATTTTATATTTGTTTTTGAAAGATTTAATCAAGCAACATGTAGCAACACTGAAAAGTGAAACAAATAAAACTATTTAATATTTAAAAATCGTGTCTTACCTTCTGCTGTGTCACTGTTTGATGTTATATGCTGCTGGATACTTGCACCATTCTTTAGCTTTACTAAACCAGCTTTTAGAAGTGCCTCCATGACAGACTCGCTTACTGATTCATAGGTTTCAACATCGAGATACTTCAAAAGTTCTAAAGGATCGACATTACAGCACTTTATAAGCCATTCATCTTTCAATAATTTAAAACATTCCTTCGAGACACCAGCAGATCGGTCAGCAAGTCCTCTCCGAAGAATTATGGTCCTGAGCTTAATACTGCAGAAACCAGGCAAATAAAAGGGCAAAGATTATGTACCAAAAAAAAAAAGGGCAAAGATTACAAAAAGGCACTTGAGCAAAATATGTTAAAAAGGACCGGCAAAACAATAGGAAATCCACCGTTGGCAGATGTATTTATAGGATTCTATGACTACATATCTCAAAATAATTAAAAAGGACTGGCAGAGACATATTATACCAATTACAAGTTTGCGATTTCAATTTACTACCATGTCAATAGATTCAATTCAATGTCTTAGAAGAGGTATGGGGAAGGGACATGGAAATTATTATTCATTCTATAATCAAAGAAAATATTGAAATCCTTTGCAATGTATGTGCACTTTAGGGACTATAATACAAACTGTAACCAGTAATGGCAAAATCAATGGAGACGTTATCATAAATCAATCATTTACTTTCCATTACCCATGTGCTCCTATTTAAAAAATTATAGACCAATGATTTTATTCTTTTTCAAGAGTAGACAAGTGGCACTTTATTTACAAAACTCTAAGGCGAACCCTTGCATCTTTTACCATACCACATTTACCTTAAGCTTTGAAGAGGAAATTTATTAGCTAGAACACAGTATGCTGCTTTGCGAACAGATTCACTCACATCCAAGGTACAATCAATGATAACTTGAGAGGTTGCACTGGAAGGAGGCAAAGACAACACAATCACCTTACGAACGTCCTGCACGCATTTTCAAGTTTAATAATGCTATATCTCTGCATACGCGTGTAGTATTAAGATGTACTACCAATGATAAAATGTTCCACGCAGATATTCCAATTCCAATAATAAGACTATACAAGAGATTCAAGACTTGGTAACCAGGTTAATGAATAAAGAAAGAAAAAAACAGTGAGATTAAGCAATGTAGCCAATGGTGAATAGAGCAGGAGACCCCTGAAACACTAGTGGTATGGTGCGTAATGATATGGCCGCTACGTTGAAAATTAGAGAAATAATACACAAAATTTATTTATACCATACACATAAAAACTATATAAAAAAAAAAGGAAGAATACGCAATACTAAATACATATTCATAACTGATAATGAAAGTTCATTGCTATCAATATTCAAACCCGGTAGTATAAAGTAAATAAGTTTTAAAACAAATTACTCATCTAACCTAAGCATTTAAAACAAATATAAATGATTCATTTAATGGAATCACTCTCTCCAGTATGATGATGGAGTCCAAAAAGTGATAGAAAAGGCCACTGGAAGGTTGCAAAAAGAACCTCTGGAAAGGCACGCATAGTGAGATGAGACGAAGTTGTTTAAGAGTAGAAAAATAACAAGACAGGAGGGCTTATTTCGTTGTGATTTAGAATTTCATGGTGTGAAATGACCAGAAGCGCAAACAGAAACAGAGGGGATATCTATATATTGTGTACAAAATACTGCTATTCTATGATGAAATGAATAAATGTCCAAAACATTTTTAATTTTGCAAGAGTTTCACTGCAGCAGCCGTTAATTGGTAGCGCTACAGCCATCAGCTGTTAATCAAAACCACAATGCAATAGGGTTTTGAGTAAGGCATAAGCGCCGCTACAGTCACTATTGACTACAGATTAGAGTTTCAGTACACTATTTTTGTTTTTGACAAAAGCATGGTTTTAGTCAAAATTGTATCTATCCTTGGGTAAAATCATTAAAGCAACCTGATACTAAAATTTCAAGTAGCCAATGATACTACAATGCTAAGCCTTGCTAGTATAAGAAATTAACTACCAATAACTGTGACCTCAAACCCTCAGATGAACTTCTATCAAATATAATTTAATCTATTAAAAACCCTATACAGTATACACAAAACAGCACAACTGATACAAGCATGGGGGAAATTATAAAGGAAAACATTCGATAATCCGATTGGAATACTCACCGCATTCTGTTCCAAAGGAAGCATCTCAAGAAATAAATCAAGGATGTCAACGTTGGAAGAGTCGTTCACAAAACGCGCAAGCGCCCTAACTGCAAAAGTACGAACCACATGGATCTTGTCTCGTACCCTAACCTTCATGCATTCTATCACCTCGTCCCATAAATCATTGCTCACTTCTGCATCATCCGGTAACCTCAATATTATCTACAAAATCAACAAGTTTCGCACAAATCATAACCAAAATAGGTGAATGAATAATAAATAAAATAAATACAACAACAACCAAGCCTTATCCCACTATATGGAGTTGGCTAGATGGGTCAAATTACGCCATAGTTTTCTATCATAAACCATATTTAATCCAACTCATTAATCTCTAGATCTTTCTTAATAGTTTCTTATAGCTTTTCTAGGTCTTCCTCTGCCTCTAGTGATCCAACTATCCTCCATCTCCATGCTACAGAATTTACAGATCTTCTCTCTACATGCGCAAACCACCTAACTAAGCCTATTTTCCACAATCTTTCAAAACAGGCTACTCTATCAAACTTAATTTCTTTCAAAATCAACAATTAATAAACACATTAATTGGAGAAATTAACTGCAGTTCTAACTTTCGCACTACAGCCAGATCTATCTACAATTACTAAATGTAAATTTGCACATCACACTTATTGCAACGTTTGAATTCAGTATTTAAGTCTAAAAGTGATTATGAAGACTTAAAATTGATTTTGCCATGTTTAAATTCTCAACAATAACTGATTTTACCTTCATAATTGAGTCCAACTTAAAACTAGTATTTGTAGTTCGTCTCAAACATGATTTTAACACTCAAATTTATAGTTCAACTCAGTTTCACATAAACATATCAAAACATAAACCATTTAAAACTTAAACTCATTTTCAACTAAAATCAATTTTACAAAATTAATTCTCTTAACTAAAACCTAACAAGCTAAAAACAGTAGAAAAATTACTCCATAAAAAGTTGAATTAAGCTTCATTACCTCGGAGACGATCTGGCATGCTCTAAATCTAACAGTCTTATCGGCCGCAGTCGCAGCAACAAGCAGAAAATGAAGGAAATGATCGAGAAACTCATCGCAGACTTCAGCATCAGCAGAGTTCCGAGCAGCAGTAAAAGACGAGACAAAGGAAACGACACGGTCAGCGGAAGCGAGACGACGTTGGAAGTTGAAAAGAGGAATTAGGGATTTGGAGAAAGCGGAGAAGAAATGAGAAGGGGAAGTGGATTTGGAGCGGAGGAGAGAGAGTTCTTTGAGTTTGCGGTTGTGTGTTGCGTATGAGATTCGAACTTCGTCGAAGATGGAAGCGATTTTTTGGGATAAGCGATTTTCGTGGTCGGTGTTGGTGTCTTCCATTATGGTGGACGAAGATGAAGGAGCGTGGAGAGAAGTGCGTTTGAGTTTGAGATTGTGATTTTTTTGAGTTTTGAATTTTGAGCGGGAGGTTGTTTTGATTGTTTTGGGCTTAAATGTATGGGCTGTAGCATATGAATGGCCATTAATGATTTAAGTTCCATTAAATTCTGACTATTACTTTTCCCACCCTATTACATTCTCAAGCGCCCTATTTTTTCAAAAAATATCATTTGTTCGAATTTTATAATCCGAACTGTGTTTGGATTATAAAATTCAAAATATTCAGAAATTGTTAGAAGTTAGAACCTGAAGCACCTTGATCCTAAAACACGTTGGAACAGTTCGGATTATAAAATCCGAACATTTTTAGTCATTTTTGGATTATAAAATCCGAACATTTTTAATCAGTTTTGGTTTATAAAATCCGAAAAGTGTCAAACACCCTAGAAAAGTCTGATTTTGGAGCGAGAAAAAGATAAGAAAATGTACATTTCGGATTATATAATCCAACAATGCCATAAAACATTTCGGATTATATAATCTGAAATGTATCGGTACAGAGACATAGAGAGACAAAAATTGTGTCTTTTGGCTGAGATGTGCATATGTGTAAGATATTGGTTCCAACATAAAATTCAATCTAAAACAGAAATTAACAACACAACATAAAATTCAAACATTAGATTAAATAAAAATTATCACAAAGTTACAAACTAGTTCAAACATAACATAAAAATCAAAATAACAATTATCCAACGCTTACAATACCATAACATAAAATCTAACCCCCTACCACCCCCACGCCCAACAACACACATGCGGCGATAAACTCATTCTCCATGATCCTCTCCCAAGGTTGCATCTAAATGATGTCATTCATCAGACTCTTGCTACACCACACCACTGACCATGACAACTTAGACATGGTCTCTGATACGGCCAATCTTCCGGCCAGTTCTTAGTACCTCTGCTCAGCAGCAATCTCATCAAGGACTTCATGCTCTGCTAGCAACAGGACGAGTGACTTATATTACAGATATTTTTATAGGACGGGTGTCAAATTCCTCCCACGTCACACGCGGCACAGTAGCAAAAGCTGTTGGGTTTGATTGTCAAGCTTCTTGAATAAAGAAGGAGGTTAAAAATATTAGTTATTGGTGATTATGCCCCACATCTCTTAGTTTAGTGAAGCAAGGGGAAGACCAAGGTTATATATTGAACCTAGTTTCTTTGTTGTTAGATGCACCAGTCAGTAGCACTTTAAGCTTTTATCTGACTTAGTTTAAATATTTGCTTTGTGAGAGTGTGGGTGTACTGGGGCACTGGGGTGAGAATGAGAGAAGTCTATGTGTTGTAAAAAATTTCACATAGTGATAATTCTCTGGTTGTCGATTTAGACAACGGTCATGGTTTTTTCTCTAATTTTGGAGTTTCCACGTTATATTCTTGTGCTGTGATTGTTGTTTAGTTTTTCTTCTTCAACCTTGTTGCCTCGTCTCAAATTGGATGGAAAGCTTTCAATTCCTCCCACGTCACACACGGCACAGTAGCAAAAGCCTCGTCTCAAATTGGATGGAAAGCTTTCAATTTTTTACAAGTAAAAATAGAAGCTTTGATTTATTTATGCATACATGTATATTCGATGACTGTTCACACATTTTTTAAGCAGCTGATTTCATGGACCCTTATTTTTTATAAAATCATTATTGAGAGGCTCACGTCACATACAGAGACATTTATATAATTTTATTTTTTTTGACAATGAAGTATGTAAGCATCGCCCGGTTTATGCAGAAACTAGTGTCTTTCGATTACCACTATATGATTCGATGGACCTGTTTTGCTTTTAAAATTTTAGTTATACAATTAAGACACCTAATTTTTCTATGTAGCAGCAATTATAATAGTCTTATCCTACCATTATTTTTAAAAATGTGTGTATTGACATCACTATATTGGCATTGGCAGCATAAGAAAGACAGCATTTGTATGCCGTCCAATGAAGAAGGTTCCATATGAATTGTGACAAAACACAAAAACCAAAGCCTTCCTATGACAGATTGGCACCAAATACCCATACATTTTTGCCTCTAATACTATAGGCTGTTTCACAAGGTGAAACCCATGTCATCTACTGCAATTTTTGCTTTGCTTTACTAGTTACAATGAAGATTTGGTTGGGTTGGGACCGACCAACATTTAAAAAAAAATACTACTAGTATGATCGTAAGAACAAACATTTGTTCACTTGTTTTTGGAACATACATTTGTACATCTTACACTAGACAAATAACAACAGCAACAACAAATGAACGACTTTGTTCAAGTTCTATGCTCATGGCGTCATTCCGGAAAAGTAGACCATTAGTTTAGTCTCACTATCTTGCTCTCACTTATTTATTCTCTTAAGGCTTATAAAAATAACAAGTAGTCTTTAAACCAGATAAATTTGTCAAATTAATCCGTAAAATATATGAAATATGTTAAATTAGCCTCTTCTATCAAGAACTACCCTAAAAAAAGAGATACAAGAAGTAAAGAGATTGATTCTATATAATTTAAAGACTATATGTTATTTTTATATAATTTAAGGACTAAATACGAGAGGAAGTCATATTTGATGGACAATGTTTTTTAAGAAGCTAAATAACTGTAAGTGTGATTCAATTGGTAGTTATCAGCGACATTATCTATAAGGGTGTAGTTTAAACATCAGATTCCTTATTTATTCACAATTAAAATGTAAGGGTCGGAGTTCGAACTCCAGACACTCTCACTTCTTCACATTTAAAATGTGTGAGCTCTAACCACTAGATTACTTGACAAAAAAAATACGTGAATCTAGTCATAAACCTACTTGGCAAAAAAACCAAAAATTATATCCTAGTCAGTACAAGGTGTATACATATAAAATTTAACAAGAGTCTGAAAACAAAAACACCACCAACGGCAAAAGGGTGTAAACACAGAAGTTATTAAATGACAGAGTTATGCTAATTAGCTTAAATTTCAAGTGACTTATAATAATAGAAATTAGTTTTTCTAGTCAAAATTAAGTTGATGTAAGATGTTAACTTACTGTTTAGTGTTTTTAGATGCATGTAAAATAGCAATTATATATATAAATATTTTGCTCTACAGTTTTACCCCTATTGACTAACTCATCCATGATTCACTGTATTTTGTCTAATTGAAATTTAGCAATTAAGTTTAACAACTAATCTTTTATTTGTTTATTATTTTTGTTAGTATTAAACAAAACATGTGACGTTAGGACCAGACAGTGCAACTATTTTTTTGTTAGTTACAACAGTGCAACTATTAATCAACAACTAATATAATATTCTCTTCAAAAAACAAAAAAAACTAATATAATATTTATTTTATTTGTCAAATAAAAAATATAATATAATATTTTTATACCCCCAAAAGAAAATTATCTGTTTTTTTTTTAAAATTTTCATCTGTTATTTAGTTTATGATTAAATAATAAAATATATGTTATCATAGGTTTAACTCTGTTGATATAGACATTGTATTGTATTGTATTGTATTATATATATATATATATGCAGGGATAGTGATTCAAACCACATACATTTTACTTATTCATAGGAGATCAATTCTTAATCACTAGTCTACTCGATCAAAAGTAAAAAATAATAAAATATCTTTTTTTGGTGGTGGCCGAGGTTCGAACCCCAGACCTTGCATATTTTATGCATTGTCCTTGCCAACTGAGTTAAGCTCACGAGGACAAATAATAAAATATCTAATGTTAGGACTAAAAGTACCACTATATTATTATTTAAATTTTATTTGTAAATATCGTATAATTGTTATTGTCAAACGTCAATGCGAGCTCTTTACTAACGGCATAGCTTACATAAAAGACAGTTAACGATTGACAAACTGTCCTTTGACAACAACCAAACAACAATGGCCAAGAGTCAATATCAACATAATTTATTAACGGGGTTTATTATTTCTATGCATTTTAACTTTTGTTTAAGCTTGTTTATTGGTGCAATTGCAAGAAATTGTCAAAATGAAAGGAAACAAAAAAGACAAATTTTAAAATGGAAGACCTAGCTGGTTTCCTTAAAAAAAAGTAAGAAGAATACCTGGTCAAAAAATATGAAAAAGGAACATGTAAATTGACAAGCATCTACTCTCTTTTTTAGGGGGGATTTTATTTTAGATAAAAGGAAAAAATAAAATATATGTTGACCATTAGTTCCACATGTACAACTCTCGAATTACAAATTTGATTCTTTTTTTTACATGTAAGCAAATAATTGGCGAAGAGTAATGAAGGTCACACACACGAAGGGGTCTCTGTTACTAAGCATAAAAGGGCAGGGGGAATGCTTCGCCACTCTGTACACAATTTGAAAAAGGTGACGAGGCTTCCTAATAAGGATCGTTCAGCGGTGTTGAAAGATTTGAAAAGACGAGTTTGTAAGCGGCATGATAAAGATCGCCATTCGGTCTGTGGAGGTTGTAACAAAAGAAGATTCAGAAGGTGCATCAGCATCAGCTTCAGTTAATAATGATTGAAAACACTTGGTGGTTTTGCATGGGAGTGAGAAGGTGGCGGTGGAGGATGTGTGGGGGATTGGGAAAGCTATTGGAGTTAAATTTAATTGTGATAATCATAATATGTTCGGTGTACTTTTGAGATCGAGGAATGGAACGAGGGGGTCAAAAAATAAAGGTGAGGGAGTGGAAGGGCGGTCTGAGGGGGTGGGTGTCAGGGGGTTGGAGAGGTTAGAGAAGAGAAGGGAAGTTCAGATGTTGGTGGGGGAGAAATTGTTGTCTATTGTGTGCTTCAGGAAACCAAGATGCAGTGTTGCGATGATTTTTTATGTGCTTCTGTGTGGGGTACGTAACACCCTTCATTCCTATTCTTTTCGTCCGTCTATTGGGGTGTCAAGGGTGTGTTGACGGTGTGGGATAATACTGAAGTGCATGTTTGGGATTCGGTATGTGGTGATCATCTCCTGCTGATTCATGGCAAGTTTGTTAAATCCAGTGAGGAATTTCATTTGTTCAATGTGTATGCTCCATGTGATCAGATTGTGAAGCAAGTCATGTGGGATTCATTGACGGCTCACTTACAGTTGTTAGGTGGAAAAAATGTGTGTGTTTATAAGGATTTCAACGCGGTCCGTGATGGGGACAAACGTGGTTATGTCAGGGGCGGTTGCTTGTCTGCAGATTCTGCTTCTTTTAACAATTTTATTGATGATAATATTTTGGTTGATTTACCATTTCATGGCTGCAAATATACTTGGTTTAAGGGTGATGGAAAGTCGATGAGTCGGTTGGATAGATTTCCCCTTTCTCAGGTGTGGTGTTTGGAATGGCCTAACTGCCTTCAGGTTGCTCTTTTACGCGGGATGTCTGACCATTTTCGGTTGGTGTTATCAGTTGATGAAGAAAATTGGGGTCCTAGGCCCTCTCGAATGTTGAAATGCTGGCAAGATACACCTGGTTACAAACAATTTGTCAGTAACAAATGGAAATCTCTTCAGGTAACGGGATGTGGCTACGTTTTGAAAGAAAAATTTAAATTACTTAAGAAGGCGTTGAAGGAGTGGCACGTATCCCATACTCATAATTTGCCGGAGAAGATTGCTTCTCTTAAGGACAGGTTGGCCGCCCTTGATGGTAAAGGGGAGAAGAAGGAGTTGTCGGAAGATGAGATCGTGGAGTTACATGGTATTACGTCAGACATTCATTCTTTATCTCGTCTTAATACCAGCATTTGTTGGCAGCAATCAAGGTTATCTTGGCTGCGGGAGGGAGATGCGATTTCTAAATATTTTCATTCCGTTTTGTCTAGCCGGAGGCGCCGTAATTCATTGTGTTCGATTTTGGTGGGCGGTTCACTGGTGGAGGGCGTGCAACTCGTCCATCAGGCTGTCTTCTCCCACTTTGCCGCTCAATTTCAAGCGCAAAATGTGGATAGGCTGGTGGTGAATAATTTACAGTTTCGGGTACTGTCTTTTGCGGAAGGGGGCAGTCTTATCAAGCCTTTTTTCTGTGGAGGAAGTCAAAGCGGAAATCTGGGATTGTGATAGTTTTAAGAGTCTGGGTCCTGATGACATCAATTTTGGCTTTATCAATGACTTCTGGCTTGACTTGAAAGAGGACATTATGAGGTTTATTTCTGAATTTCATCAGATTGGGAAGTTGACGAAAGGTATAAACACTACTTTTATAGCTCTTATTCCTAAAGTGGACTGCCCTCAAACTTTAAATGATTTTCAAACTATTTCTTTGGTGGGGAGTTTGTATAAAATTCTAACGAAACTCTTGGCAAATAGATTGAGACAGGTTATTAGAAGTGTCATTTCAGACGCTTAGTCTGCTTTTGTTAAAGATTGGCAGATTCTTGATGGGATACTGATAGCTAATAAGGTGGTGGATGAGGCTCGTAAGACCAAGAAGAAACTTTTGATGTTTAAAGTGGATTTTGAGAAGGCCTAAGACTTCGTTGATTGGGGGTATCTTGATGCAGTTATGGAAAGAATGTTTTTTCCGACTTAGTGGAGGAAGTGGATTAAGGAGTGTGTAACTACGGCTACCGTTTCCGTGTTAGTCAATGGTAGCCCGACCGATGAATTTCCTCTAGGAAGGGGTTTGCGTCAAGGTGATCATCTTTCACCCTTCCTGTTATTACCGGCGGCATAGGGTCTGAATATTATGATAAAGGCTATGGTTGAGTCAGATAATTTTAAAGGCTATAGTGTTGGTTCGAAAAAGCCGGTGGTTATATCTCACCTTCAGTTTGCTGATGATACTTTGATTTTAGGGGGAAAGTTAGGCTAATGTCCGTGTTTTGCGGGCGGTTCTTGTTCTCTTCGAGACTGTGTCTGGTTTAAAAGTTAATTTTCACACAAGTTTGTTTGTTGGGGTTAATATATTTGACTCTTTTGACTGAGGAGGCATCAGTTTTGAGCTGCAAAATGGGTAGACTGCCTTTCCTTTATTTGGGTCTTTCGATCGGTGGTAATCCGCGCAGGTTGTTATTTTGGGAGCCCGTTCTTAACCGTAAAAAATTTTGACTGTCTGGTTAGCAAAGCCGGGTTTTTTCCTTCGGTGGTCGCTTGATCCTGCTAAAGTTTGTCCCGATTGCTCTGTCTGTCTATGCTCTTTCCTTCTTCAAGGCTCCGTCAAGTATAATCTCTTCCATAAAATTTCTTTTGAATAATTATTATTTTATTTTTTTTGTGGGGTGGGGGGGGGGGGGGGGGGGGGGTGAGGATCATAGGAAAATTTGTTGGATAGGATGGAGGTATATTTGTATGCGGAGGGATGTGGGTTAGACAATTGAGGGAGTTTAATTTGGCTTTGCTAGGATAGAGGGGGTCTCTAAAAAAGAAAAAAGTTGGCATTTTGAACTCTAGAAAACTTGGCATAAAAGTGTACCCTAAAAAATTAAATCACTCGACGAAAACTTTTTGGTCTTACGTCTTTTATGTGTTTCAATTAAAATATACACACTTTTTAGTAATATAATTACTTTTACTAATTTTTAATGCAAAATATTGAGATTTTTTATTTTATTTTTATGAAAGTACCTTTGGTAAAGAAACATTTTTTTTTAAAAAAAAGTAATGTTATCAACACACTTCATAACACAATTTTTTGATATACTCTCTTATATGTCATTTTATACATCACTGGAAGTCCGAAACATTAATGATATTTTTTTTTTTTGTAGATAGACGAGATGACAAAGTCATCATAAACTCATACACATAAAGTGGAGGTACCGGGGTTCAAACCCCGGTCATAATGTTCGGCCTATTATTATGGGGACTAATGATGTCTTTTCTATCTATCCTTTACTATTCATTATTCTCTATTCTTCTAATTGTTTTTATTTTTTCTTTCTCATGTTATTAATGAATAATAATTTTATAGAAACAAATTGACCTATAATAAAATGTGGAAGGAGTATTTTCTAAGATGCCATTGTAGAATTCAAACTCTTTATACCATTTTACTTTCTATGCCACGAGCTACGAATGAATAAAAGAAACAGTACGTTGTTCGAAAAGTCAAGGCCAACTAGAACAAGAAAGAAATATCAAGGGCAATAATTTCTGGCTGAATTTTATCAGTGACCTGTGAACCCAAAAAATCATTGGAAAACTGGATGGGCATGACATACTTTTGCATGCGCTTACGCCACTTTCCCAACTTGAAACCCTCCCTCTCATGAGGTCAACCTACTGGGGTGCACGAGAGCATTCACAATGATAACAACGAGTACGTAACAAAAATCTTTAAATATGTCTTAATAATTTTTAAATAAAAAATATATTGAGGACTTAATGACTCTAATGGCACTAAACTAAAAAAAATTCTTAAATAGAACCACTAATATGTTATTTTATACATCACTGAAAGTCTGAAACATTAATGATATTTTCAAAACTGACTCAATACATCTTATATATTGAAAATCGAAACATGTTAAAATTATCTTTGCTCTGTTTATGTCAAATAAATGATCAAATGCGATAAATTTTGTGATAACGATGGAATATCATTTTTTAATTGAAAGACTAATGTAATTTGGTGATTCTAAGAAAACTTCATAAAAATTTCAGTTATATTACGAATTCACGAGTGTGTACCATAAACTAGTGCAATAATTATGGTGGAGTAGGTGAGATAACCTCGAGAGAGAAGGATGCCTTTACTGTACCAGCAGACACGTGACGATGTAAACACTGGGAACTGCAGCACGACTATTTATCCGTCCTTTACCGTACAGAGCGAGCATTCACGTCTCAATATCACCACCGTTCATCAACACTCTCATCATTGGTTGAGCTAATTTTTCTTTTTATTTTTTGATAAATTGCTAACAAATGTAAAATAAGTAAAGAATTTGAGGTTCGAAATATATAATTTGTGTTCTTGTTATATCGCATTGTTTTCTAATTGAGCTTATTTCGAGGATAATGATTTAAATCATGTTATTCTTGTTATACATTATCATATTTTATTCATATCCAATTTATTAGTTTATATCCTATTTACATCAAACTCATTATCATCGTTTTTATCTTATTATAAGAGTCAAATGAATCCATAATTTATTATTTTTTAAAGGAATAATTTACTGTTTTTTTAGGAAAATAATTTATTGTTAACATCAACGAAAAAACCTTTTAAATATTTCTCACTCTGTAATCATAAAAAATGAGTTGTAAACAACTAGTATTTCTAAAATTGTTTAATATAATTATTGAGAATTATATCTCTAATTGTTAATCAATCAAATAATTGAAGAATCCTGTTTTTTAGCTTGTCGTGATTACCAATAATAACAACAATAAACAAATAAAAAGGAATAAAATTAGAAATAATTATTAATTAGAGTCGAACTAATTTGAGTTGTTCCAATGAAGTTGGTTTGACTCCTTAAAATAAGTTCTAACGTTTAGTTCTCACCGTTGTCAATTTCAGTTGTTGACTAAATTCACAAAAAATCATGCCTTGATTTTAAATTAAACAGGGTTTCGCAAGTGAAATGTGAGATTAGACGAATATCGAATTTGTTTTGTAAAAAGAATTTAATTAGAGTAGACTAGATTATAGAGAAGGAGTTGTAACAAAAAAAAAAAGATTATAGAGAAGGTGAGGAAGACTAGGAACAGAAAAACCAACTAGGCTATAAATAAGACCCCACACTGCCTCATTTCTCTGTTCACAACAATATTTCCGTTTTCGTTTTCATTTGATTCATTGAATCAAATCGAATCGAATCTTTAGGATTCAATACAGATTCCTTAGATTTTACTAAGTTTGAAACCAAAACCAAAACATGTCTCTCCTTTCAGATCTTATCAACCTTGACCTCTCCGAAACCACCGAGAAAATCATCGCCGAATACATATGGTTAGATTCTTCTTCTCTTTCCCTCACATGCTTACAAACAAAAACATAGACACATACAACTCTTTTTATGATGATGATGTTGTTTTGTATGTTCCGTACGTACGAAAAACACTACTAGATTCTTCTCTGTCTGTTTCTGCATATGCATTCAGTTACGTCCACCGCAACGTTTTTCTAGAATCATTCATACTAATCATCACCATGATTATTATTTTTTTTATTCATGATTCATCACTATAAATTAATATCATGAGTATAATAACCAGTGATTATTTTCTCTCTCTTTTTTTAGTTATTTTGGTTATTTATTTTCTTTTATATTTTAATTTATTGTTTATAGATTTTTAAGTTGATTTTGGGATATGAGGATGTTTTGTTCTGTTTTTTAGGCTTAAACCCATGATGATTTTTTCTGTTCTGACTCTGTTTTTTGATGGTTGAGTATGGTTTTAGTATTTACTCATTCTGAAAAATGACTTTGTTTTTTTGTTTGGAATAAAATTGGAAAAAAGAAAGAGATTTTTTCAGTTGTCTTTTTGTTTGTTGCTTTGTTTTCAATCAATTTTCAATACAAACCCAAACCTACCAGTCTACCACTAAGTACAATACCAAACCAAACCAAACCATGATATTAAAACTCTTGTACTAAATATTGTTTTTATATCAAAATTAATATTAAAATTTCCCCTTTTGATTAATTTTTTTTTCTCTCATTATGACAGGATTGGTGGATCTGGTTTGGACTTGAGGAGCAAAGCAAGGGTAATTAACATTCTCATAGCTATCTAAAAATGAAAAAGGAAAAAAAAAAAAAAAGTGATTTTGCTTTTGCTTTTTCATTTAATTTATTGAAAATATAAATGGCTTTTTTTGGGTGCAGACTCTACCAGGACCAGTTACTGACCCTTCACAGCTTCCCAAGTGGAACTATGATGGTTCCAGCACAGGTCAAGCTCCTGGAGAAGATAGTGAAGTTATTATCTAGTATGATTTTCTATAATACTATTTATTTTTTAATTTTTGAATCCTTAATTATGTAAAGATTTTGTTCTTTAATTTTTTTTTGGATATTCTGAGTTTTACTTATTTGGGGTTGGATTGCTTACAGCCCACAAGCCATTTTCAAGGACCCATTTAGAAGGGGTAACAATATCTTGGTAAGTTTTTTTTTTTTTTTTTTAACATATGCTGGTAGTAGTCATTTTGATTCTTGAATGTATCAAATGGCGTCATTAGTCCTTAAATGTATCAAAATTACTAAAATATCTTTGAATGTGTCTTTTTTAACGCATTTGGTCATCAAATTTGTCTTTTGTTAATTAGTTTGGTTCTCCAATATGTTTTCCGTTAGTTAGTTTGATCCATAAAATCACCAACAAAGACACACTCGATGATGTTTTAATAACTTCAATGTATTCATGAGCCATATTGACACGCCTCACACATTTAGGGATCAGAATATGACAATCAACTTGTTTATATTTTGTTTTAATTCCTGTTGTATATTGAATCATCTGTGTTCAATTCACAACTTGACTATTGTGAGTTTATGCAGCTGGTCTTGTTTCATTGGTGTAACCCTCTTTTGTGTTTAATTAAATTCAGGTTATGTGTGATGCATACACTCCAGCTGGAGAGCCCATTCCCACCAACAAGAGACATGCAGCTGCCAAGATTTTCAGCCATCCTGATGTTGTTGCTGAAGTACCATGGTATCTTTTGTTGCTACTTTGCTTATTGTAATAACCTTTTTGCCACTTGTTTACTGTGTTCTGATCAACAATTGTTGTATGATTTGTGATTAGGTATGGTATTGAGCAAGAATACACCTTGTTGCAGAAAGACATCAATTGGCCTCTTGGTTGGCCAGTTGGTGGTTTTCCTGGACCTCAGGTGAAAACTCACTTTCATTCATCATTAGTGTTTTTATTTTATTTTTCAAGCTAGTCACTTGCACAATCATATAAGAAAATGGTGTGACCATGAGTGGTAATAATATGAGAAAAATGTCCCATACCTAATTGTTTTAAATTTGTTTAAACCATAGTTTTATGTTATTTTTTTTTATCAAAGATTCTCAATTTGAACTTGTCTTTTGGTGAATTTTTTATTGTCATTGGTTACATCTGTTCTAATTTTATCTGTTATTAACATTGTTATTTTATAATTTGCTCAATAGGGACCATACTATTGTGGTGCTGGTGCTGACAAGGCATTTGGCCGTGACATTGTTGACTCACATTACAAAGCCTGTCTTTATGCCGGCATCAACATCAGTGGAATCAATGGTGAAGTGATGCCTGGTCAAGTAAGTTGGACTTATTTTACCCTTTAGCATTATTATTTACTACATTTTTTTCATTTAAATTAAACATATGCTTGTTGATTTTTATAAGTTTAATCTATTGTTTTTTTAATGTAGTGGGAATTCCAAGTTGGTCCCTCAGTTGGTATCTCTGCTGGTGATGAGATATGGGTTGCTCGTTACATTTTGGAGGTAGGTGGCACATGAGTATTGACTAAGTGTTATTTTTACTATTTTCCAACACCTCTTTTTGACTTATTGAATGGAAGTTAGTGTTACCTTCTCCAACTAACTAACTTTCTTTGTTTATGTTCCAATAGAGGATCACTGAGGTTGCTGGTGTGGTGCTTTCCTTTGACCCAAAACCAATTAAGGTTTGCTATTTCCACCTTTGTTTGAATCAAGTTATTCTACACAAGACATTTGTTCCAACTCCTTTCCAATTGATATACTTGTCTTATATTTACTATTTAAGTTGACTTTGTTATTTTTTTAATGCAAAACTAGGGTGATTGGAATGGTGCTGGTGCTCACACAAATTACAGGTAATGTTTGTTAATTAAGTAAATCAAAAAGACTATAGTTGAATATTTTATATGGTCATGGTTGACAAGTGCATCCTTATAATGCTGTAGCACCAAGTCTATGAGAGAAGATGGTGGCTATGAAGTCATCTTGAAAGCAATTGAGAAGCTTGGGAAGAAGCACAAGGAGCACATTGCTGCTTATGGAGAAGGCAACGAGCGTAGATTGACAGGGCGACATGAGACAGCTGACATTAACACCTTCTTATGGGTAAGCAAATAATAATATTGTTCTCTCTCCAAGAAAAGAAAAAAAAGAAAAGTTTCATTTGACATTAATTTTGTTCCGATTTCAAGTCTACTACGTATGGGGGGGATTAGTGCGGTTGGGGACTTGACCTAGTCTGTAACATTTGTTTTTTTTTTTTTGTTGTTCTAATTGTTGGCGTGGCTTGTGTTATTTGAAGGGTGTTGCAAACCGTGGTGCGTCGATTAGAGTTGGAAGGGACACAGAGAAAGCAGGGAAAGGTTATTTCGAGGATAGGAGGCCATCATCTAACATGGATCCATATGTTGTTACTTCCATGATTGCAGACACCACCATTCTCTGGAAACCATAAGCCACCACACACACATGCATTGAAGTATTTGAAAGTCATTGTTGATTCCGCATTAGAATTTGGTCATTGTTTTTTCTAGGATTTGGATTTGTGTTATTGTTATGGTTCACACTTTGTTTGTTTGAATTTGAGGCCTCGTTATAGGTTTCATATTTCTTTCTCTTGTTCCAAGTAAATGTCAGAATAATAATGTAATATTTGTCCGTAAAATAATTATTGTTGATTATGTTTATTAAGAAAAATGCCAATGACCATGAGGGAAGAAGGCAGGAATGAACTTTATAAACACAACTACTATAAATTTAACTTATGGACAACTACTTTTTGGTTGGATTTTTTTTGGTGGTTGGGGTTTGAACCCCAGACCTTGCATATATTATGCATTGTACCTACCAACTGAGCAGCTCACAAGGACATTTTTGCGTAGACTTTAATAATGATGAAGTTTATCCATTATACTCCATCCGTTTTTAAATATAAGTTGAAGTTTGACTATGTGTACTATTCACATAACCTACTTTAATATTTTTATTTTACCAACATACAAAGACAAATTTAGTATATATGTTTATCTTTTTTTTAATGACAAATAAGTAGTTAGATTAATATTTACTTCTTCATCCGATTTGAACCCAAAGACCTCCAACTATTTTACCCTTAACTCAAACCAGTTGAGCTACACAATCACTCGATATAAAAGATGTTTGATTTGTCTCACTAAATATTTTCAAAATATCAATTTTTATAATTTTTTACTATAAATAATTAAAAATATTAATGGTCAAAATTGTGCATCGACATGTATAAATAGTTCAGTTGTTGCATTCATTTAAGAATGAAGAGAATATTATACAAAGACATCATTTTGGAAAAAATGAATTATGTTGAATTTACGAAAAATGAGATGTATCAAATTAGTTCCCACTTGTGTTGTGTATGTTTGATATTATGATAGATATGTCGGAAACATGATAATTTTCGTAATTTTGCAAAACTATATAATGTAGTCTTTAAAAAATTATAATGAATCGTCGTAATTCTATCATTTCTTCCGTGATACCAAACATAAGGCACGTCTTTTATTTTTTATAATGAAGATGGAATCTACAAGGTGGAATTTTGAACCCCCTAATTATGCGGAATTAGTAGAATTTAATGTTGTGTTAGGACTTTTTTTTAAGGGGAAATGTCGTGTTAGACTTAGGACTTAGGTAGCAGCATAACACACGTTACATATAGTCAAACATTACGTATAAACCCATCCATGACTTTTTCACTATTCTAAATTTTGAGCAATCACCTTTGCCACAATAAACTTGAATTCAAGTCATGTTCTTGAACTTGCCAAAGCAAAAAATTCATGCTCTTGAAAGCTGTACACGTTGAAACCAATTTAAAGAAAAATTGTAACTACATAAAAAATCGTAAATCGCAAAAAACAAATTTTTATTGGATATATTTAGATTTTTTGAAAATATTTGACATATATAGAGATGTTCTGAAAATCATTTAGACCGGATTTTATTTCATTATTTTAAAACCAAAATATCGATGGTAATATTTTGATTTTGCATAATCATAAGAAATATATTCAATTCTCAAATGTGACAGTTGTAAATTGATTATTAATATCATAGTTTTTCTTTTTATTAACGAGCAAAAATTAAATATAATATAATGAACATTGCGTTCTACCAACACAAAATGTGATAGAGAATGTCAACAACAGTTTAACAAAGTAACATAGACAACCTAATGAAAAAAAGGTCGAAAATAAAATTGCAAGGCCAAAAACAGACACAACAAGGGATGAAGCCATACATAATAAAGGGTTAAGCCGTCAAGCGTGGTAATCAAAAGCAAAAATAGCACAATTGGTTTTAACCACACAAAAAAAAAGCAACTTAACTTTGTTGAGTACCTGATAAAGTTGAGCTTTTTGCTGTTAAAAATTACACCCTCCGGTCATTATTATAAGCAAAAATTAACATTTTAGATTCATTCATTAAATGATGTATATAGTCTTTACTATAGACGAGATACATCATTTAATGAATGAATCTAAAATGTTGATTTTTGCTTATAATAGTGACTGGAGGGTGTATGTCATTCTTTTCTTTCCAAATTGTCCAA
This sequence comes from Medicago sativa, assembly GCF_051527215.1. Lineage (NCBI taxonomy): Eukaryota > Viridiplantae > Streptophyta > Magnoliopsida > Fabales > Fabaceae > Medicago > Medicago sativa. The sequence goes on along the minus strand of NC_140751.1, from coordinate 68,952,236 downwards.
ACACACGCATACCAAATTACTTGCATAAAAGACCGTTTTGATTTCGAAGAGTCATCAAACTCAATAAATTGCGTAAAATGATTTGAAATGCAAGAAGGATCATAGTTATTAATGATAATCTCCTTTTCCCTCAATTTTTTAAAACACATATTATTGTTGTTTTCTCTCAAAAACACCGAAATCTTATAGTTAAATAATGACATCTTCTTAGACATATGCGTAAGACTAGTTAAAATTTTTAGGTTTAAATACATTCTTGGCCCGCTATTTTAAAAATAAGTTGAATTTTAGTCCTCTTACTTTAAAAATTGGCTTTTTAATGCCCCTATTATTTTTTTTATTTATTTATGAATTTTGCCCCTCATCTATTTTTTTTATTATGTGACTTATTCATTTATAGCGTGATAACGCTTATTATGCCACATTGAATATGCATGTCAACAAAATATGACTACTAAACGCCGCCACATCACAAATGAAAAGGCCACATCATAAAAAAAATATCCAAAATGAGATGATGGACCAAAATTTTGAGGAAAAAAGTTAAATATGGGGATCGAAAAGGATCGAAAAATGACACATAATAAGGATGTAGTAGTAGAGCGGTTGGCTACAGTGAATGCGCAACATGCATCTAGATGGCATGGTTCTCTTTGTTGTTGTTGGAACTAATAAGTGTGATTTTGTTGGTGCATTGATTTTCGACAACAATCTGAACTCTGATACAAGAGTAATAGGGTGGATAGAAATTCAAAACTCCTACCATGGATACATAAGAAACATAAAAAAATGAGTGAGTAGTGAAGTGCAATTTAGTTGGGTGAATGAAAGAATCTTTGCGTATACGGCCAGCAAAATAAATGAGTTAAGAGAAACACTTACTTGTGTGTCGTAGTCAATGCTTGTTAGTAACTACGATAGACATGTGATCGATAAGGATGTAATCGTAGAGTGTTGTGCATCAATAAGTGTGTGACATGCACCTATATGTCATAGTTCTCTTTGTTGTTGGTACTAATAAGTGTGATTTTTCTAGTACATTTGTCTTCGACAACAACAATTCAAACTTTGGTGTAAAAGCGATGACGTGGGTATAAATATGAAACTCCCATAATGGATACAGACGAAACCTAAATAAAATAAGTATGATGTGAGATTGAGTTTGAGCCGAAAAAATAATTTATGTGTATATGATGAGGCAAAGCGAATGAATTAAGAGAAACTCTTACTTGTGTGTCATAGTCAATATTTGTAGGTTGTCATTTGGAATCTTCACTTCACACTCCATAATTCTCCTTTTAACCATGATCCCTTCTATTTCAATATGGGAAATTCATATATCTAACGTTCACATTCCAAAAATAGGTTAATGCATATTATAAAACATATCAGTTAACGTGTTTTCAACATATCATACGCTAAAACAATTCAACCACGAGCCTAAATGCAAAGTATATATGCCACTACATATTATTCCAGAATATATCATCCCTTATCTAATTATAAACTTGAGTTTTGTTTTTTTACAAGAAACTTGAGTTATTGTTGAAATGTTTAATAGATCATAATTTAAAAGTTACAATTTTTTTATTAATCACAAAGCCAACACTATTAACGTGCACGTAGAGTGATTCCAAATAGTCTTTTCAAGTTCCAAAAACCACAACACATAAGCATCTATGCTCTGTATTTTATTATAAGTTGTTTTGACATTTTCACACATATTAAGAAATATAATAGGAACCTAAAACATATCGCTAAGAAAACTATGATAAACTAGGGTTCTAAGCTAAAAAAGAAGAAGGTAAAACTAAGGTCAAATAAAATAATATTTTCATTTCTAATGGTACAATACAATGCTTATATAGGTTGATACATACACATTGTAAGATAAATACATACCACACAATAACAATAGTACCTACCACCAACAAACTAATAGAATATGCTTAAAAGATCCACTTATAGAATAAACTAAAAGATTCATTATTTTAGCATTCATGATCCTATCAAGATATAGTTAATTTGGTATTGCAAAGAAAAACGATGAGTGATTCTCTTATCAATGACATGAGAAAAAATATATTAATAGAATAGAAACAAGAGAGAGTAATAAATGATAAAGGATATAATAGAAAAAAAAATCATTAAAAATGCATTGATATTGTAAAGTGACTTATAATAAAATGCATAGGGAGTATATAAATACTTTTTTTAAGAAAATAAAAATGATAGAATATAATCACACTATGTCAAACACTTACTAGAACTTTCAAACTGAAATATGTTGCCTCCCATATTTGAATTCACTTGTGTTTTGTCGAAGAATTTATTTAAATTACATTTTTATTTAGATTATGAATCTATGGATTCAACTTGTGTGCGCGAGTGCATGCATGCGTGTGTGTGGGGGTTGCATGGTGCCCATTTCTCTTAGTTGTTTCTAGTAGAGGGGTTTTGTCCTGTTGTTGCCTTGTACTTTGGTGCTCCTTCGACATCTGGTTTATCTAGGAGTTGTTTGAGAGTTTTTAGTGTTTGGGTGGGATTGTTTCTGCCTCCTTGGTGTTCTTTTTTCTCTCTTGGTGCTCATTTGGCTAGTTCTCAAGAAGCGATTAACCTTTTGTGATTGTACTTTTTTTTTAATTTAAGCAAATGGAAGGGAATTTTCTACAATTTTAGTTGCAACAAGTAAATGTCGTCCTATAACTCGTGTTAAAATATTTACTTTACTAAAAAAAAGAGTATAATTCTAACAATTGTTGATGTATATGTTTTTTAGTAAAATAATTTGAGCTAGGTATTATGAAATTAGTTACGAAGATGTCGGACCTCCAAGAGACTTTGTGGATCATGGGACTCATGTAGCATCGAGTGCAGCTAAGAATATAGTTAGTCAGGCAAGTATGTTAGGCTTAGGACAAAGAACATCTAGAGGTGTGATACTGCAAACATTCTCTCGGCTTTCGATGATTCAATAACACACGGAGTTGACATATTATTAGTGTTTATTGGAGAAGTAGGAAATCATCATAGCATTTTTAGAGATTCTTTTTTATTCTTTTTTATTTCATCTTTTCATGCAATTTAAAGTGGAGTATTAACCGTCTTTGCAATATGAAACGAAGGTCCACAACCTGTATCATTAGACAATTTTTTCAGCTTAGTCAATTGTTGTGGGTGCTGCAACCATAGATAGAAATTCAGGTAACAATCCAGGTGATCCTTGTTTACCAAGTCCCTATTAAATCACTACCATTTAAATTTTGTGACATAAAAAATTAATTCAATTTTATTTTATATTCAATGGATTTGTAACTAAACTCACAAAGGGAGAAGCTGACAAAATGGATGGTGTGTGTTAACACTAAACTTTTCCTATTGAAAAAAGCTATATATATCGTTTCAACTTAAATATGTTTGTTAATTGTGAAAATTGGTCGTGTAGGACTTGATAGGGTAGTGTCTATCTTTCTGTTAAAAAGAGACATTTGCTTACAACAAAATCATGGTATTTCATAGGCTTTCCACAATATGTGGAGAGGAAATACTCTAAGTCCGATGTCATTATTGGAGTGATCGATTCTGGAATTCGATGAGAATCTGATAGTCAATGATAAAGGGTAAAAAAAAAAGTATAATGCCAACACTTGGTGTGTGTGTGTGTGTGTTTTGTAGTAAAATAATTGGAATATGTATTATGGAATTAGATACGAACATGTCAAACCTCCAAGAAACTTTGTTGGTCATGAAACTCATGTAGTATCGACAACAACTATGGATGTAGTTAGCCAAACAAATATGTTAGGCTTAGGACAAGGAACATCTAGATGTGGTGCTCTATTTAAGTATAATTTTGGGATGTACACTATTTAATTTGCATATATATATATACACACACACACTTGTGTTTTGTCGAAGAGTTTATTTAGATTACTTTTTCACTTGGGCTATGAATCTATGGATTCAACTTGTGTGTGTGCGTCCGTGTGTAACAACACAACCTTTTTCATTAGTATATAGATGGTTTAAACTAAATTTACTCATTTTTTTATACAAATGTTGGTGATTAAGATAATTATGGATTAAATTGGAGAATAAGGAATTAAGAGATAAATTAGAATAATAATTAAATGGTAAGTATTAGGAAATTACACAAACCCCACTTACATAGTTTCCATTTATAAAGAGAAGAAAGGAAAACCTCTCTCATTCTATCTATCTTTTATATATCGGCGATTACATAGTTTTCTAATTTTTTCAGCGCTTCTAATTTTTTTTTTTTACTTTTAGTCCCTAAAAGTTTTCTATCTTCACTTTTGATCCTTACTTTTAAGTCAACTTTTGTGTAGCTTTCGTATTTTTTAATTAAAATTTGCAAAAATGTGTAGAATATTAACAACAATTTCTCAAAAAAAAAAGTAAACTTTTTAACAAAACATGAATTTTAAAGGGCAAAAAACATACAAAATTCATATCTAATTCATGTTTTGTTTAAAAAAAATCTAATTTATTTGGGAGAAATTCTTATAATATTCTAAACAATTCAATAAAAAATATGAAAGTTACACATGAGTTGACTTAAAAGCATGAACCAAATGTGGTAATTGAAAATTTTTGAGGGACTAAAAGTCGAATAAATTTTCTAGGAGAATTAAAATGAAAAATTAGAATATTTATAGAAAACAAAAAATATTTAACCCTTTTAAATATAATGATGACATAAGATATATTTGTCAATTGTTTTTAATGTTAACTTCAAAAAATGAAATTGATATTTTTAAAATTTCAAAAATGCCAAATGTTACTCTCATTGTTTTCATTATTTTTATCTTGAACTTTTTAATGAAAGTTAATAATTTTGTAGCAATTAAAAAAAATTATTTAACCCTAAAAATTTCTCAATCTCTGCAATCTATTTATTGTTAAAAAAAATTCCTGTAAATAAGAAAAGTATTTATTTTTATTTTCTATACAAATACTATTAAGTAAATCATAATTTTACATGTGGAACAATTTGATCCTAATATTAATAAAATTGTTAGGAGCATAAACCCACACCAAAACTCTGTAGCAGCAGCTTCCCCTGTTCTTCACCGGAGGAGATGTCTCCTCTGCGCATGGCAGTCTCTAATTTGCTTAAAAAACTTCGCTTTCCTTCTTCACACGCCTTCTCCGCCTCTAATTCATTGCCCATCTCATTTTCCGGTAAAAGATTTTCTCACTGGTATCAAACTGGAGAATATCGTTGGAGACAAAATCTTTGGGATCCTTGTTTATGGATTCTTATATCTGGACATGTAGGTATGTATGTATGCATGCTTTTTTCAATACCAACACATCAATTCTATTCTATTCTATTCTATTCTTGTTTTTCAATATGTAATGTAATGTCATTTTTTGTGATATGATTATTCTACATTATGTTCATTAGTGATTCAATATTGAGACAGATATTTTAAGTGTGAGGTAGGTAACAAAGTTGAATCTTTTCATTTTTTGTATAGAGATCATCATGGCCCTTTTTGGATAAACAACTTAATTTACGGCTTAGAGCATAATTATTGGTTATGTTTAAGCTATTTCTAGAGCAAAAAGATAAAATAATTGTTTTCATATAAGCTGTTTTCATAAGTTGTTCTGCAGAGATTATGGAAATAAGTTAAAAACAGCTTATGAACACGTCATGAGGTGTTTTCATAAGTTCTCCCAAACAGTGTCACAAGTATGTATGTTAATATAGATAAGCTCAAATAAGTCGATCCAAAATGGAGAACTACTGCTGACCTTGTACTTGTTAATAGCTGGACGAGATAAGGCTTGAAAATGAGTTTATAAATGGGAGACATTGCTCACTTTACAAGCCTGTTTTGTAAGGATATCAGAGCTTATCCCAGAGCTATTTGGTCACCTGTTGGATACTATAAGACTTGAAAATGAGTTTATATGGAAGCAGAGACATCTCTCACCTTACAAGCCGATTTTGTAGAGTTGAGTCAGACCCAATCCAAATTTTAAGAATACTCTCACTTGTTTTTCTTTTCGTCCATCAAATTCCATGCCTTTATTGGATTCTAGATCACATGTTTATAGAATAATGCCCCAGAAGTATGAATCACCTTCCTTTCATACGTAGTAGAAGAAAGCATGTGAAACTTAAGTTTCTAGGTGCTGTCCTATAGATAGGTTTCATTTCTGACATCTCATCCAAAAGACTTCAGTCTTCAGTCATGGATAAATCAAAGACTCACCCTCACCTTCTGTTGAAATTTCTTTTAATTAAGATAACAAGGACCATACATAATCTTCTTATAATTACAAAGCGGCCACCTTCTTTTCACCTTGTTTCATGTTTCCAAAGATTTGCAATGGAAACAGGGAATACAAGCTTTTCCTTTTGCATAAATTTTTGAAAATAGGAAACAAAGTAAAAAAGGTGACAATTTTGTACTCAAAAGTGGAAACTGAAAACGTTTTCTGAAACCAGACATACCTCAAGATATGAGATTTTATATAATGGTTGTTTGCAGATAGTTTTCCCATGGAAAACTAATTAATGGTGTATTAATTAGTATTAATATTGGAAGTTGATTAAACAATATTCTCAGATACTTTACATTGACTACTCGGACTTATGTGCAGTTGTGACTCTGGGGATTAGTGCAAACGCTGCGTTTGCAGAGGATGTAACGACCGAAACGTCTTCCGGTAATAGTGCTAATGATGACTTAAATGGATTAAGAAAAATTGAGGATGGTTCTGTAGCATCAAATATACATACAGCGAAATGGAGAGTCTTTACTGATAAAGCAAGAGAGCTTTTCTTTGAGGCATGTAGTTTCTTCCCTATTGCTTTGCTTTAAAATTCTTTTCAGTTATGTTTTATGCACCTCCTAGTGGAAAAGGATGTTGTTGTTGATTATATTTTAGTTGTCCATGTTCTTCTAGGGAAAATTAGATGATGCTGAAAGACTCTTTGTTGCTGCCATAAAAGAAGCTAAAGAAGGTTTTGGCGAGCAAGATCCGCATGTTGCATCTTCATGCAACAATCTGGTTGGTTTAACCATACTTGATAATTGTTATTTTCATAATTGTTTTGGGAACTATGCAATATTCTAGTTCTTGGAGACTTAAGTTGATGCCTTTCAATTTCTTTTTTTAAAAAATCACTTTTATGTTTCTAGTTCTTTGATTACTTCAGACTACTTAATTATATTTAAATTTTAATTATTTGTATTCTTGTACCTCAAGACTTTTTTTTTTTTGCCGAGATTTGTTCCATTATTTCTGAAGTTTTTGAATTTCTGTTAAGAAATGTTTGTACATTGATTTTAATTCCTGACAAAAGACTAATGGCGTAGTCTACATACCAAGATAGTATATGAGATTTATATCTGATTCACAACTGACAATGATCAAACCTCAAATAACTTGAAGAAAGCGGTGGTATAATTACAACAAAATTTCATCTTCTTGCAGCGTTAGTTAACTTGTGTTTTTTTTATTAAGCACTCTAATTGTTGTTGGTTGATTATGCATGAGCACGATCCTTCACCTCAAGTTTTGCTTTGCAGCAAACTGAAGAAGCTCCTTTTAATGTTGAATTATCATCTATTGTTAAGGTTAATTGAGAAAGTTAATGAATCTGTTATTACACAACTTGATTTTCAATTATTGACTTTTCAGGCAGAGTTGTACAGGGTCAAGAAGGCATTTGACAAAGCAGAACCGTTGTATTTGGAAGCTATCAAAATCTTAGAGGAATCTTTTGGTCCTGATGATGTAAGGTAGGGTGCAGTTGCTGTGAAACAATTATAAATGATGCTTCATCTACTTTATTGCTTCATGTTGGCATTACCAACTTGTTGATTGATAGTGCAAATAGTCTTACCGTGGCAGTGGACCAAACAAAATTCTATCAAATGAAATTGATTTTCCCTCTGCTATAAAATTGCTTTTTTTATACAATAGTTATTCAGTGAAAATATATCAAATCAAAAGCTAAAGCCTATGGCTAACTGTGATCATGCAGGGTTGCAGTTGCTGTTCACAACCTAGGGCAGTTCTACATTGGACAGCGGATGTTGGAAAAAGCTCTAGTTAGCTATGAGGTAATCAGTTGAATTTAACAATCCTGATCAAAACGCTTCAATAAGTTCTTTGAGAAAAGTACATAAATAAGGGTCAAATGACCCCCTAAAGAAACTAAAGCAATTTTAAAATTATACAGGCATATCAAAATATTTTGATGTTTGAGCAACAAGTTTCCAACAGTGCCCAATATACTGCTTGTGATTGTGATGGATGTGTGCATTATGTAAATATTTCAAATATTCTAGCTTCAAATTTTCCTATTTCATGGGTATCATTTTATTAAATCGTGAAATGCTTTTGGTATAATATGTGACAGAAAAGTTCCACTCAAACTTTTGAGTGAAGTTTTACCACATAGCTCTAAGATATACAATTTTGTATCGGTTTAAATGTTATGCCATAAAGAGCCAAGAAGAAAGCAAACTTAGTGTTGCAAAGCTAAGAATGTTACAATGAATGGGCGATCAACCGAGCTAAGATAGATTTATGGGTGAGTGTATGTATCAGGAGAACGCTGGGGTAGCACTTATTGTAGAGATTATAGAATCGCGTGTTAGGTGCTTTGGGCATGTGGAAGAGACCAATATAAGTGCCAGTAAGGAGGATAGACTAGATTGATTATAGTCCAATAATTAGTAGAGTAAGATCAAGAAAAACTATAGGTCAAACAATCAAGAAAGATTTGGATTTAAATGGATATGATTTATGAAAACATATTGGCGTTGTTAGATCCGTACATCTAATGGGAAAGTACTTTGTGTGCATGTCTTTTTATCATACACTCGTTATATTTTGCATCATTATGTTAGCAGAACAAAATTTATCATTTGCTGATCGTGAAAGTTGATATGTTTGTGTTGGACATCTATGGTCATTCCCTCTTCCACTCTACACATATAATCTTTCTTGTGGCCCTGACATGTTTTTATAGTGCTATTAATCTATTCCTTTTTATTCCTTCAATTATACTGACCATCTTATCTCGTTTTAATTTTGTTTTTTAACAGCGTGCTTTGAAGGTACGGACCTATTATGCTCAGGAAGAGAATGCTATTTTCTTCTGTATATTGTAACCACTTTATAATTCATTAGTAAATCTAAACATTATTTCATTGTTTGATGTTGATTTATTCAGATAAAAAGGCGTGTTCTGGGGTATAATCATTCAGAATGTTCAGATACAATGTATCAAATCGGCATGGTAATTATCTGTCTTTTCACTATACACTTTTTAACTCATGTTTGCCTTCTTTGGTAAAGTAGTCTTATACTCTCTTTAGAGACAGGAAATCTTGAAATAAATGAGGTGTTTGGTTTATTTTCTATTTTCATTTTCAAATAATATGTTATCAATAATAAATAAATGACCACCTTGTTTTCACTTTTTTATTTGTAAGAATTGTGAAGTATATAGTGAAAACATGGTTTATTTTATGTTTTCATTTTCAAATGATATGTTTATCTATAATAATTATGGAAAGGCCACATTTTTTTTACACTTTTTCTACCTTTAATAATTACAATGGAAATAGGGAAAACAGAGTATTGTTTGGCCATTTCCTACAATGAAAGGGCACTAAGTTCCTTAAGTAAGGATTCAATCAACAAAATTTCTGCTGCAGTGTTAGCCAAGCTCGGGTATTCTGGTTCTGGCTATTTGTGTCTTCTCTTTAGACCACCGAGAGACCAAATTTGTGCTTAGAAATATGCAGGATACCGGGGTAGACTTTTGTCATCTGGGTTAACACAATAGGAAATAAGAGGGAGAGGCTACTGAGAACTTGCATCTTGTGAAAGGAGACATTGGTGAAGTGTTCCATTCAAATATTATAGTACCCTTTTGACCAATTTCTGATGTTCCTCCAGGGGCTGAGAGAGAAATTAGCAAACTTTGTGAACTGCAAGTTGTTTTCTGCTCTACAGTGGTCACAAAGAAAACTCCAACAATGAGCCTATAGAGTTTAGGATCTGAAATATAATCTGACTCATAATTAGAGATTGAAGCAGTTAAAACTGTTATGTTATGACAGTTGAAACTTGTAAAGGAAGAAGAAAGTGCAGTCTGAATATGAGTATTTGATAACTGATTGTAAAAGTGGAAATCCTTGGAAGTAGTATTTTCTCCTTTTTCTTTTGAGATTCAATAAGCCTCGGCAGATTTGTTATCTCAATTGTATCTATATTTCTGATTTCTATAGCTTGTGGGTTTGTTACTGCTATTTTCACATGAATCAGACTTGATACCACAACCATTTCCCAAAAATCTGAATAGAAATGTGGATAGGGGACAAAGTTTTTCCTTGTTTAGAATCTAGTCTAGGAGAGAAGTGAGACAAGGATTTGTCATAGATATCCTTGGTCACTCTTCTTTCGTAAAAAGTGAAGAGTTTTTCATTCTTTAAGCTTTGCATCTATATAATCCATCACTTTTTCTAAGGTTTGATTCTTGTTATATATTGTTCAGTTCTCTTTTCTTTAAATTGACAAAGTATTTCTATCCTCTGATTTCTCTTTTCTTAACTAACTACTTTGATGAAAACTAAGAAGTGCGAATTATGGTAATGACTGAAGATACACTAAAATAAAGATGTTTCCTTTACTTATATTTGCTTGGTCTGTGCCGTGAAACAATGTTCCGTGATAGCTTGATAGTGATTCAATTATTCAAAGCTTTAAGATCTAAGGGGATTATCTATCTAATTTATTTGCTCAGAATGTAATTCCCTTGTTGGTGACCCCCCTTTGATGGTCTATCTTATATGCTTCTTGGATTTTTGGCTCAACTGGATCTTAAGCTGCAATGTTTGTGTTCAGGTTCTGTATCTACAAGGAAAAGAAAAGGATGCCGAGATCATTATTAAGGACTCCATAAGCATGTTAGAGGTGTGTGGTACATTTTTATCCAACTTCAATTCCCTCAGCCGCGTTGTTTGGTAAATTTGTTTTTTTTTCTTTTGTTCTAAAGATATTTTGGTTACACGTGCAGAAAAGTGGCGAAGGGGAGTCAATTGTATGCATTAGAAGACTCCGTTCCCTCTCCCAGGTAATTTTTTAATCCTTCTGCGGCCCCTAAAGTAGTGAAACTTATTTTATAAATAGCGATTTGCACTAGTTGAAAAAGAATACTTTTTTTTTAAAATGTTGATAAGACTGAAAAATTACTCTCATTTTCTTTATCTTGAATTTGTGCCAACTGCCAAAAGGATGAGCCATATTGGACATGGTGTGAACAGAAAATGTCATCTAGGTGGAAAAAGGGCATATACAACCTGAATAAAACAATCCAAGTATATTTAAGAGGTAAACTAGTTGAACATGTATGTTCTGTAGATACAAAACTAATTTTTATCTATAACTATATATATAAGGAATACCAAGTTTTGATGTAGCTTTTTTCTTCCACTTTAACCTTCATTTAAACTCTTTTATTTACAATTTTATTCTTCTTTTCCTAATCAAGTAATTGAACTTAATCTTAATTTTAAATTTGAATCGAATTTGATCTAATCCTAATTTAAATTTTAAATGAAATCTAATCTAATCCTTATACCCTGAATTAAATTTTGAACTAAAAATGTAGTAATTAAAATAAAAATAGCGATACTAAATTATAGAATCCCGTCCAAAATTTCAAGCGTAATTTTTGTTATAATAAAGACCAATTATGATATTCATTTGAGAAAAGTAGACAGATGGGCACATTAGTGTCTGTCCGCATGCTAGTATAAATACATAAGAACAATTTTTAGGTTCTTCACCTAACAACTTCAACTATGGGAAGATTTGGTTCTTGGCATTGTACTAAAGGCTCTTATACCGCTTGCTAAGGAGTTTAATCCAGTTTGGTCTCCCTCAAGTTCTTTATAGTTTGATTAAGTTTTTCAGTCTATGTTGTAATGAGTTTGTGCATTTTCCACCTCTCATAGTGGTTCTGTTCCCTACTTTTCTGTGCTAACTTTATTAATGATATTAAGCTATTGCTATAATTTTTCCAGATATATTTGAAATTGCATCGTCTTGATGACGCTGAGATGGTCCAGAGAAAGATCCTGAATATAATGGAATTCTCAAAGGTTTTTTTTGTGAACTTCTTTCCCCTCTTCTGCTTCCAAATTCATTTTCTTCATTAACGGTGATGCATGCATAATTTACAAATCAGTATAAAATAGCAAGTGTGCAATGATACTTCTGAACAATTAAAGTAACCTCCATTGTCAATTAAGGGTGGTTGCTTCATATTTCCTACATTTTCTATCACTGTAAATGAGGTTCCTGTGACACCATGTTATTCTATTCTTGCTGAATAATGACCAAAGTCACTATTGTAATTATAGAAATATGGGATCTAATTTTAAAATAATCCAGGGGTTGGTTTCATAAAAAACAATTATGATTTGATAATTTGTGGAATATTTGTAATTACTGGATAACCATGCAAACTATTATGTCTGGAAATTAGTGACCGATGAGTTTTAACTTCTTTCTTCTCAATCAGAATTATTTGTGATAATCTTGATGAATGAAAAAAGAAAATGTTGCCATAATAGCAATATCGCAAAATCTTTTATCATTAAAAAAGATGCAATTTGGGTAATACAGGGATGGAAATCGTTGGACACAGTTATTGCAGCTGAATCCTTGGCCCTGACCCTACAAGCATCTTCTGAAACAAAACAATCAAAAGAGCTTCTTGAAAGGTTATTTCATTTTATTAATTTATCAAAACTTGTGAAATTAACTTTCGCCTATGCAAATTAAATCCTTTCCCTTTCTCTCTCTTGTAGATGTCTCGAGGTTCGGAGAGCCTTACTTCCTGGAGATCATATTCAGGTTTGTTAGTTCTTGAAAGGGATTTCGGTAATTACAATTTTATTTAGATTTCAAATCCCTCTAAAATTGATTGCAAAACTGATGCTTACTTACACAACATTTTTCTTATTATATGCATGCTAATGCTCGAGATGTATATGATGTTGTTGCTCTATTTAAATAAGATAAAAACATGATTGTTTTACCTCACGAAAAACTGATTTTTTTTTTTTTTTTTACCCACGGTCAGATTGGTGCAAACCTACTTCATCTTGCAAGAGTGGCAATGCTTGATTTCAGTCAGTACAAAAAATTGGATGTTTCTAGAGCTAAAGCTGAGCTTGATATAGCAAAGGATTATTTACATAATTCCATAAGGTTTACACTATTTTGATGTGCCTAATTCTTTCATAACTTTTTTTACATATAAAACCTAAATCAAATTATTATTGTTTGTTTATATTTTTTAGTGTTGATTATTATTTCTTCGGACAGTACAATTTTCACTTGCAGCTGATGGGACATGTAGAATTTGAATGTTATACATAAAAGGATATATATTTTCACTTGCAGCTTTTAGATCTGGTTGATTCACTTAAGGAAAGGACAAAATATTTTCACTTGACCTACTACATCTTAACTAATAAAGACTTAGATTTTTATTCATTTTCAACATGATATATATTCGGTAGGCCATGCAGATGATAAAAAGACCTCAATTAAAAATGAGAATACAGAAAGAACAACCTAACACTCTGAAACCCTAAGGAGCCATTAGGTTTTATGAGGACTAAAGAATCCAGTGTACAGAGTTTACTTGGACCTGCTTGATTGATTTTTGCTTGAAACTTACTGTACTGTTGTAATCTGATGGTCCCTATTAAATTATAATGGCTAAAGCTATACTTTAATTTCTTCCCAATACTGTAGGCTGTGCAAGTAATTTATTGGTTAAGAATTGAATTATTGTATGCATATGCAAATAATTCTCAATATTATGATATTTGCGAAACACAGATTATTAAAACATACATGCATTCAATCCACCAATTATTCACACTTACTATGGATCAGCACTTGATAGCTCATAGCTATCAATATTATTTTCCATTTCTTGACATTTGTTTTCTGGTATGTATGTTTGATTTTTGATATCATTTGCGTTGATGGTTGTCAGTCCTTCAACTTTAGAGCTTTTTGCAATGATTCATTTCTGAAATTTTGGGAAGAAAACCAAGTTTAAAATCATTATAGGTCATCATGCTAAAGTTTTTGGTGTCTTTGCAACTTGTAAAAGGAATTTTTCTGCAAAATAAAGAAAGAAAAATCAAAGTGATTGGTGGCCTCTTTGATATTCAATTATTTCATTGTGGTTTTGTTTATTATGGCCAAACTTTGCTGCATTTTCTATGTCATGTCTCTTAATGCAAGATATTTGTCAGTAGAAACACAAAAATGAAAAGAAAAATAGATCTTGCATGCAATAAATTAAATTGTTGTTGCAAATTGTTGGGAAATAACTTTGTCCAGGCCTTCTTTTCTTGAAAATTCTCTTTCTCTAGTATAAGAAACTTATGTTTGATTCCCTCTTTTCCAATAACAATGTTACTAGACATTGAAAAATGAAAATTAAGTATGCCTTATCCTTCTTTTGAATGTATTTCTCTTTTTCTATCTCAGGATTGCGCGTAAATGTTTAGATACGATATTAAAACAAAAAGACAAGTCGAAGAAAACTAGTGTGCGTGGACATACTAGTAAGGAAGCCCAAGCAGCACTTGTCATATTGGTTAGTTTTATTACCTCGTTATTAGCTTTCTCTCATGCACGTATATTAAAATACACTTGTATCAATGTGCTCTTTTGTAAATAAAAGTTGATTTGGTTATGAAAGTTGGAATGTAATTTTGCAGTTGCAATCACTCAGTACTCTATCATCGGTGGAGTTGGCTAAGGAAGAATTGCAGGAGATTCAGGTTAGATTATGTTGAGAGTCTCACATTAAATGTGATATGGTCTAAAAATACTTCTAAGTAGGAGATATCTCTCACTATACCAACCAGTTTTTTAAGGATGAGTTAGGTCCAATTTAAATTCTAACATGGTAGTATAGCTTGGTTTGATAAAAGGGATGTGTGGGTTAAGGATGAGATATCTCCCACCACGCTTTCAGATATCTTCAAGTCTTACAACTTTGGATGATTATTTGATATCTGTTATACATTGAGGTAATCCCATCTACATTCAGCACTTCCAGATTCCTCACCAAAACCACTTCACGTGCTTTGGGCTAATTAGCTTCCCTCTCCCTTCGTGATTGTGCTCTTTAATAAATTTGACAGTACGTGCCATCATTAGTCACTCTTGACTTTCACATTTTATTTTTACCAATTTTCTCCTCAATTGATTAAATTGTACCTGGAATATCCATTGCTTCTTTGATTTGATTTTGACAAATAGGGTAGAGACTGAGATTGTATTTAGAGTTGTTGGTGTGCATGCTTTCTCTCGCTCTAGTATCACATGACAACACACACGAACAATTCTATAAATACAATCCAAGGGTCTACACTATTCATCAAAATCAAATCAAAGAAGGTATGAATGTTGCAGATAGAGTTTGTGCACTTGAGGATGAAATGGGTAGAATACAAAGTGAAATTCAAGGGCGACTAATGATAGCGCATAATACCAAATGCATTAAAGAGCACAATCATGAAGTGAGAGCAAAGTTAAGTTGCACTGCCAAAGTGGCTTTGGAGAGTAGACTAGAAGTGCCGAAGGTGGAGTGGCATTCCAAATTCATGTTTCTTTACAATTTGTTGAGTCAAAATAAATAAATAATGGTTTTTCCTTGATGATTAATGGTTTCTGATTTTTATTTTTTTAAAAAAATATGTATTCATAAGGGGGAGACATTCCTAACTTTATAAACCGGTTTTGTAAAATTAAGTCAGGTCCAGCACTATGATGGTATCAGAACCTATCCTTAATCCTTTGGACCATTCGTTATCAAGTCATGGTCCAAATGTCCAGTCTTAGGTGTGAGAGTGTGCATTGAGAGTCCCACATTGAAGGTGATATGGCTTGAAAAAATTGTTCATAAGTGAGATGCATCTCCCACTTTACAAGCGGATTTTGTAAGGATGAGTTAGATCAAAACAAAATTCTAAGAGATTTTAATAAGCCTGCATTGTAGTAGTTCAACCAGATTCAGGGCCCAATGAATGTAAATCATCTAAATTCATATTTCTATTTGGTCTAAATATTGGTGCTCTTTTGCAAAGCAGAAAGGGGATATTAACGTCAAGGCTAAAGAGGCACTCCTTCAATGCATTGCTGCTTACAACGAGGTAAGAATTAACTATTCACATGCTAAACTTTCTTGTGAGTATGCATACTTCAATTGACTTAAATCTTGCTTTTTCAATCAATGCTCTTTATTTTGTTATTTTCAGTAGTCATTTCTGCGTCAATGCATTGCTGCATATTTTATGCATACTTTGTTATATATATAATATTCCATTTAACTAAATACCATTATACTCAGACCGAGATCCATTATTCGGCTTTTTGCTATATAGAAATAACTATTGAAAATGAAGAAAATAAAGAGCATAAATTAGTTAGATGTTCTCATGGGATTTTGAATATTTATCACAACTCAACTCTTCCTTTGCAGTTTGTTGTACATAAGAAGTCAATTACCGATTACCCTGAAATAAAGAACGAATATCTTTCATGTTTTAAGCATGCTCAAAGCTTGCTTGGCAATAAACTTGATGGAGAAGGTATCCAAAAGCTGAATCAAACATCGTGAAGAGGTCTTTTTTCATTTTCTATTTTTTGTGAAGATGAAATTTAGTCAAAAAAGAGAGAAATAAATATACCACACGCCATAGGGAGCATAATTGCCTCGGCTCTTGGCAACGGAAAGAAATGTACATTTGACCACACTTACAACAAACGTGGGATTCTATCATAAACATTCTTTATAATCACACAAAGCATCTCACTTTGCTTTGTGTGATTGTTAATCACGTTACCTTGATATTGAACTGTTATATACTTCCAATTTGTTGAATATAAAAAATGTATGGTCATCGAATTTTCTTTCGATAATTTCATTTGATATTGTGATTGTTGAAAACAACTGAAGATTGGAATCTCAATATTTCCTCTTCTCTATCCCCCTCCCCCCTTATGTCTTGTATATTTAGATGTGTGATAAAACCAGTGTTTTAAAACCAAACTGGACAATTCGATCAGTCTAACATTCAACTGACCTCTTTACTACGGTTTAGATACTCAACAGTTTGATTGTGGTTGCATCATGGTTCGAGCGGTTAAAGACAGTTGAACCATGATCCAAAAGTTTTGGTAGTTCGATGACCAAATTCGATTTTAAAATTGGATAATTTTTTTTCCCATTTGGTATCCACATTTATATTTTGCCGTAGCCCCACATGTGAAGAGTGAGAGTATGTGCTTTGTGATGCAACAACATTTTCAAAAGAATAATCTCTCATAGTGCTGACAATTCACAAAATTACACACATAGCCTAGAACAAACCATTTCTCACAAGGAGGACCAAACCAAATCACTATCTATCTCAATGCTCTTGTGGACCACTACCCCCATTTCCATACTAAATGCAGTCATGAAATTTTTAAAAATTTAAGATGACGCTCTTGTGATAAACTTGAATTGGTTATCAACCAGCTCAACATAGAAACGAAACGTAGCATTATCCAACAAACATTCACAGGTATAAAAGAGGAAGTGGTGAGTTATATAATCATGTCACCAAGGCTTTTCTCTCTGAGCTCTCTCATGGAGAAAAAAAGGAAGCCTCAACCTCAAGAAAGCAGAGATGAGCTAGCCCTTGTAAAAGCAGCTGCATGGGCATGGTACCAACATGGTTCAAGATCTGAAAGAAAAAAATCTTCGAATGAATTTGATGTTACAAGAACTCGACGTTCACCGAGGCCTTCTCGTTACAAGTTAGAAGCAATGCGAATGGCCAAGGTAACTGATCTTAGGTGCAACGGACTTGAGGTTGGAACAATAACACACAACAAATCTCTACTTGACACGTACGAAGTACAAAGCATTTCAAGGCAATTTGATAGCCTCATTGACTCAAGTACCAACAAACATATGGATGACAATTGTGCAAAGAATGATGATGGTAATAGAAGGATGAATAATAAGAAAAGGTTTATAAACTTCAAAGGGTTTTGGTCAAGAAATGTTGTTGTTTGTGGTGGTGGGAATGATGTAGTGGATGGAAGTGCTTTAAGGGGTGATCAGTTGTCTGTGAAGCATAGGTGTACCTCTAGTTAAGTATCTAGCAAGAAAGGATCGAATAGTTCTTTCATTTTAATTATAATGTTTACCAACAATTGTTTTTGTACAAGATTAGTGTTAACTATGGAATGATTTAGAAATTTAATTTGGGGTAAACATTTCTACATTGATATATACACTTAAGTTTCGTTGATATAATATTTATTTGATGTAAATTTGAACCAAATACCTAGACATTTTTACTTATATTTGAGATCGAAGAGAGTATTTTGTAAAGTGCTCGCGAAATGAAAATGCTCATACACGTAAAAAGGGCTCTAATTTCCAGGGTAATGAAGAAGAGTCACAATGACATTTGCTAGAGAGAAAATTCAATTTCAGATCCTTGAACACTTTGCACCAATCCGAGGCAGCATTAAGTTTATTTAAATGAGTTTGGTATATAGTAGTTTGTTAAGGAAACTTTTGGACATGGATCATGTGATATCTAGGAATGGTAACATAACCTTTTATGTAGGACATTTATTGATCTCTAATCACCCAAGCTCTCTAATTTGTGCTGGAAGATGTGAATTCAATGCAGAGTCACATGTTTCTTTCTGCTACAGTAAAATTATAAGGAAAATGTGAATAAGAGCCTTATGAATAGTTATTAAGGAACCAATCACTCAGTGAGGTGGTGGATCTAAATAACTTCCTAGTAAATCAATCTATCAACATGGCATCAATGTAATTGAAAAAAACTAAACAGCATTGTTCTCAATTACATAACTTTTTTTAAAATACTTAACATTCTTTCTACCGCCATGAGACTAATGAAGACATCTTTTTCAGTCACATTACTAGGAAGAGTTTCGAAAACTATTGAGTAGAGATAAAGCTGAAATTTGAAACATTGGTTCTATAACCAAATCATTTGTAACCATGAACAATGCAGGCCCCTTGACATAAATCTGCAAGTTATTGAGAATTGATCATGAATGATACTTTCCCTCTAACTGCCTTGACAATAACTATAATATGACGAGGGAAAAACTCACCATGTCCCATATGCTCTTCAACGGATATTAATCATTTGCTAGATGTTTGTGAAAACATTGTATCAACCCAAAAAAATTAAGGGTCTTAAAGATGATAAATGAGAAATATAACAATCCAATGTACAAATCTTAAGTCACATCTTTCAATTGATTTGTTGTACTTGATTCATGAATCAAATAAGTTAAATTTGAGCTGAAAATTATGTTCGTTAGTAGAATGAGTTAAGTTATATTTAATTCGACTCGTTAATTTATATAATTGATTTTAGGGTTAAATAATGTTTACACCCTGTCATCTGTCATTTGGTCGAGTTTTGATTTACCTCCTGTACAAAAAATAGTTCCATTGTCCTTTCAAGATTCTTTGATTTTCAACCCCAACCATATTTGACTGTACAAATAAGCTGGCGTTACGCGTTAACTGTATAAAATTCCTGATTTGGTACGCTGAGTTGAATTTTTTAAATTCTTTTACAATTTTTTATTTCAATTGAAATTCTTTTGTTAAAGACTTAATTCAAATAGCTTAAAACATCATTTTTAAAAAAATAATTATACAAACTGTAACCTAGGAAAACCACAACAATGTCCAAAGCCAAATGGGTGGGAGAAATATTATTTAACCATTGATTTTATATTTTAAATACTTTAGGTTGACTTAGTTTTAAAATTTTCTCATATTTTATAAATTAAATATTTCAAAAAAACATTTAAACTTTTCATATATAATATTTTACGTTTAGCACTTCCATTTCATTTTTAAATCTAGTTTTAATTTGTCCTCGTGAGCTTAGCTCAGTTGGTAGGAACAGTGTATAAAATATGCAAGGTTCGGGGTTCGAGCCCCGATCACCACAAAAAAAAATCTAGTTTTAATTTATCTACTTTAACTCTATCTACTTTAACTCTATTCAAAAGGTGAAAGCATTGTCACATAGTTTTAATTTATCTACTTTAACTCTATTCAAAAGGTGAAAGCATTGTCACATAATTACTTTAACTCTGTTCAAAAGGTGAAAGCATTGTCACATGATTCATAATTATCTTTGGTACGAGTTTGGTACACGGTATGCAACCGGTATGCAACCTTTGAAGCAAAGATAAAAGGGATACACATAGTCGGTATGTTAATTGGGCTAATGATATGTTGTAATATTTTAATTGACATTTTTATGTCAAATCTACTTGAAAATAATAAATTATATGTTAAAAAATATGAACAAGTTAATGGAATTGTATTAGAGGAAATCACCAGAATAATGTCCGGGGTTCGAACCCCGATCACCACAAAAAAAAATCTAGTTTTAATTTATCTACTTTAACTCTATTCAAAAGGTGAAAGCATTGTCACATAATTACTTTAACTCTATTCAAAAGGTGAAAGCATTGTCACATGATTCATAATTATCTTTGGTACGAGTTTGGTACACGGTATGCAACCTTTGAAGCATAGGTACATAAGGGATAAACATAGTCGGTATGTTAATTGGGCTAATGATATGTTGTAATATTTTAATTGGTATATTTTTATGTCAAATCTACTTGAAAATAATAAATTATATGTTTAAAAATATGAACATGTTAATGGAATTGTATTAGAGGAAATCACCAGAATAATGCATGTTCTTTTTAACATTTGTTAAAGCGGTTTGTTAAATCCTTAAAACACCAATCACATGAATAAAATCATTTCATCGTAAACTTATGTGTTATCATCATCCATGTTTTTCTGTTGGGTTTGGTCGAAACCCATCATTCTTTTGATATCTGATTTCTCATAATTGTGTTACTGATTCTAGTGATTTCAGGTTTCGCTAAACACCCATATTTTTTTTCTCCGGTTTAGGCTACATGATTCATGACAATGATTCACATATTCTCTCTATTGATGTCTTATGATCTCAACGTCATAATAATCAAGATTGAACATAATGATGTTCAAGTCAACATAATATGTTTTATCATGAACCCAAATTTTGATCTGGAATTATATCCAATGATGTATGCAATTAACATGTGAAATCTCTTTGTTTTTGAATCACTATAAAATGAAGTTGTAATTGTTGCACAAGCGAATCAAACGAAGTTGTTGTGTTTTTTAAAATTGTTAAGATGAGATGGTTTGATAGATAAATTGTTTGTGAATCTAACAATTTTGGTGAATTTGGACTAATGGCTACTTCAATTGGATGTTCTCTGAAATAGTGAACTTCATTTTAGAAAATTATTTTGTGTTGCTGATTAAAAAATTGTGTGTTGTTGATAATCAAGGGCTAACATGATCTTATGATGTTAAATATTACCTGAAATAGGTAATTACAAAGAAGAAGATATTAGAGAAATTGCACACTCTTGGAAGTTACGAATCAGAAATGACATTGAATGAAGTAACAAAACTCACTGCATGTAATCGAAGATCCGACTTAACTTCCTCTTAAGAACCATTTAATCACTCCATTCTCAAGCCCTACATTCATACTTAATATTTATACTTCATAAATGTATATCTTGCCAACTTTCCCTCCAATAATCAAAGTATCAATCGACAAAGTAACAACTTCAGAACCACAACATTTTTCTGTTGAAATCTTTGTAGTACCATCAGTTTGATTAGTTTTTTGAGCTCAAATCTTTTAAGTTCTTTAACTCATCTTCGAGCTGCATATATTAATTAATTTCCCTAATTTAGGAAAAACTATTAACTCAATGTAAATAATTAAAAGATTTAGGAGAATGAAGAAAATGAAATAGTGAACTTCTTTTTAGAAAATGATTTTGCGTTGTTGATAATCAAGGGTTGTCATGAACTTCTGATGTTAAATAGTTGCAAAAGTAACATGTGTCTGAGCCCTGATCAAGCATTACGAATGAGAATTTCTTTTTTTAAAAAAGAAGATGCTAAATGTTTAAAAATACATTATTTTCATGAGCAAAAAGTCGACAACGTTTGAGTCATTTATAGAGATATCTTACCCTTGATATTGCACGAGCAAAAATTCATTGTAAAGTCATTTGACTAATAACTTTGGAGATAGATAGTTTGTGTTTCACTCATTGAGAGAATGTATCAAACTTGATATACCACTGAAAACCAATCTATATATAAATGCATGACTAAAATTGCACAACATAAACTATAAAATATGTCCTCAACGCATGTACACAAAAGACTAAAGTTTTAAAATTTGAAAGTGACAAGTCTTACGTTCTTTTGAAAATATAACCCAATTCTTCATTTATTTGATAAATAACGAACTTCCATGTATAAATGGATTAAGAAAATACTAATAAAAACTTACTTTTCTACGTTTTTAACTCTTTATGCTAATAAAAGCTTACTTTTCTACTTTTTTCACTCTTTATAAAAGAATTATAATAGCTGGATAACCAACCAACATATATGATATGACTGAAAGATAGAAACATAAATCCTTTCTACGCTGAATTTGCAGCTCTAAATTGCATAATAATTTTTCAATCAATTTTAGGTCGATGTTGTATCTTTCTCCTATAAAAATAATAAATTGTAAATATAGAATACAATTGAATAATAAATATATCATATATCTTAATTTAGATATTTTAAGCTTACCATTTTCATATCTGAAGTTATTAAAATGACGAAACCACTTCTTATTCTATGGAAATAGAAAAATGTATTTACATGTAAATTTATCATAAAGAAAAATACAAATATTTAAAAAATAATTTGTAACATATATTCACTTTCCCTCCAAAAAACATATATTCACTTGTATGTTATCTCAAATTGAAAAAATATTGACACATAGACGGTTGAACGTCACTAACTTTTTAAATTTAATACATTGATAATTTCATGTGTTCATTAAGTATAAAGTCTTTGTAATATTTATCGAAGCAATTTACATTTCATTTTTGCTTCTTTGATCCGTATTCTTCCTTTGATAAATAACAATATATATATACTACTTAGAGATGACATCTGATATATTTCTCTACTCTTGTAACGTGAAAATCCTCTCAAAAAGAATTTGTCCAAAAAGTAAATGAGTTTGTTAATAAAGTTTGAGTTAATAGACTAAAAAATCATCGGAACACAAGTTAAAAGAAAAACAAATAAATACAATATAATTATATTATACCTTTAAAAATACTTCAATTATTATGTTAAATATACAACAAACATACATACATTAATTTAATGATATGATATGCATATTGAAATGAGTGTTAAAAGTATAAACGTTTTACATATCTCCTATATCATATAACTGTCAAGACACCTTGAGCTATATGTGGTGCTTGCTGCACCAAGACATTGACCAGAGCTTCCTGCAGTTGTAGTCCCCCTTGGCCAAACCCACCTGCAGCTAGGGCCTACACATTGAAAAACAAAAATATTAAGTCTTTTACATCCAATCAAATCATTCCACGTAAATAGTGAGTGAATAATACCTAGCTACACAGACTTCAACTATTATATTAAATATACAACAAACATACATACATTAATTTAATGATATGATATGCAGATTGAAATGAGTGTTAAAAGTAGAAACGTTTTACATATCTCCTATATCATATAACTATTTTGTGTATTTAAAATCATTCAAACAAAAAATTTAATGTTTAAAACTACGACATAAACAACTAATAATAAAATAATTTACTTGAAACACATGATTCAAAATGAGAACGACATGTTTCTATTTAAAAAAACATAGAATAGAATTCTGATATATTCAAAACTTGTCAAAACACACAAGTTATAATTGATAATAACTTCAGGATGTTACGTCGTTCACCATTGCAAGCTATGTAATAGTTTTTATTGAGATAGTTCTAAACTTGCTTCTATGTCTCCAAAAATACTTTTAATAATATCGTTTGTATTATTGAACAAAGAATTTTATGATTTACAATTTTTTGTTAATTTCGTTATCATATTTTCAATAACTTATGCATTCTCCAAGAAAGAAGCATTTCCAAAGATCCAACCAAAAATCTTCAATATTCCTTATAAGGTTGTTCAATGAGAAATATAACTTTCTAACTTTAATACGTTGATAATTTTATGTGTTCACTAAGTAGGAAGTTTATGTAATATTTATCGAAGCAATTTGCATTACATTTTGAATTCCTTGATCCATATTTTTCTTTTGATAAATAACAATATATATATAAGAGATGACATCTAATATATCTTCTCTTCTTTTGCAACGAGAAAATCCTCTCAAAAAGAATTTGTCTCAAAACTAAAGGAGCTTGTTAATAAAGTTGGAGTTAATATGCTAAAAAATCATCATACTAAAAGTTAACACAAAAACATATATATACAATATAATTATATTATACATTTTAAAAATACTTCAACTATTATTTTAAATATACAACAAATATACATTAATTAATTTAATAGTATCGTATTGCAAGTTGAAATGAGTGTTAAAAGTAAAAATATTTTATATATATCCTATATCATATTGCTAATTTATGTATTTAAAATCACTCAAACAATAAAACCTAATGTTTAAAACAATTTCACAACTACGACATAAATAACTAATATTTTTTTTTAGCTATATAGATAATCTCTGCAATAAATAAAACATGAAAAACAAAAGTAGAATTACCTCGAGCAGACTATTTTTTTCATTTTTTTCCGCACACAAACTTTTTAGAAAATTCTTGTAGTTTTCACTCCATTCCTTTGTAGGTAATTCTCTAATGTAATACATATTGTCACTTTTTTTTTCGATAACTCCCTCTACATAGTACTTTCCCTCTTTTTCTTCCTGTGAAACCCTTGTACCGAGGTATCATTGGCTTCATCTTCTCTTCCCTCAAGTACCTTTTAATGTTTTCAATTATATCATTGGGATTGTAGGGGTGTACTTCGCAACTTTATCCTATTCAAAGCCTCTACAACCGTTAACCAAACCAAAACCATTGGTAACACAAAAATATACCTAATTGACCAATTGAATCAGATAGATCACATGAGATAATTGAATGTGATTGTACCTATAGACATGGCAATGGGGCAGGGCGGGGGCGGGTTTTAATACACCCGGCCCCGGCCCCGTTCGATGGTACCCAGCCCCGTCCCCGCCCCCAGACCCCGGAGGGTGCGGGTTGTTTTACCATGTCTATGTACTTACCTAACCAGTTGAAATTTTTTGATTCATAAGAATTATATCATTCAGGTTCAACCATCTTTCCATCTTCCTTGAGATAATGAACACACTTGTTATCAAGCTTGTTAAAGAGAGAAGGTGTAATGGATGAGAGGTAAGTGTGTAAGTATCACTCACTCGCATGGTCTTTGTCATCCTGAATAGTTTAATAAATTCAACAAATTAGGGCAAATATTTCAGAACCACATACTTATATACTTATACTTTAAAATGGAAATAGAAAATGGAGGTGTTACCGTGTTTCTGGTTCCAAATTGTCCAATTGGCTCAAACAACGTTACGTTGTTGCCACCAACAAAATCATGGGCCATCCACACTGTAGTTTGTGCTAAGTTCCTCTCGTCATGATGATAAGAGACATTTTCTGCAACATAGCATGTAAGTTGGGCTACTTTCAGCTCTTTATCTATCAAATTCCTCTTAAAAGAAGAGAAGATTATCTTTCGTTTACAAGGCTTGAATCCATCCACCAGTGATGGTATATTCCTCCTCAAATTGGCCTTCACATAACGTATGTATTCAGTGTCGATGAAATCCTTAATCGTTGTGTTGTTTAAGGTTTGGCCTTCATAAGGCAGCATATCTTGGTCTTGGTTAGACTGTGGTTGGTGCATGAAGATAAATGAATAAATAATTTAGTTTACACCATACAAGCAAATCAAAAAGACCTACCAAATCGAAAGGGAAATATTGCCTAAATAGCAATTTTGTTGCTTTTGTCCTAGGTTTATACAAAATAAATTTCAGCATCAAACATAAAATTATTTAAAATTAATGTTATCTCTTTTAAAATTCTCCTTTAAAAAGTGAAATATATAAGCACAATATCTTTACCAAAATGATAGTTGTTAAAATGAAGACTTGAATAACAATAATATCGTATATCTTAATTTAAATATCTTAAGCTTACCATTTCTATGTCTGAAGTTATTAAAATGACTCAATTTTTAAATGATGAAACCACTTCTTATTTTATGGAAATAGAAAAATGTATTTACATGTAAATTTATCATAAAGAAAAATACAAATATTTAATAAACAATTTGTAAGATATATTCACTTGTGTGTTATCAAATTCAAATTGAAAAAATGTTGACATATGAACGATTAAACATCATTAACTTTCTAAATTTAATACATTGACAATTTCATGTGTTCTTTAAGTAGAAAGTATTTGTAATATTTATGGAAGCAATTTACATTACATTTTTGCTTCTTTGATCCATATTCTTCCTTTGATAATGAACAATATATATATATATATATATATATATATATATATATATATATACATATACATATACTACTTAAAGATGACATCTGATATATTTCCCCACTCTTGTAAAGTGAAAATTCTCTAAAAAAGAATTTGTCTCAAAAGTAAATAAGCTTGTTAATAAAGTTGGAGTTAAGAAGCTAAAAGATTATCATAACACCAGTTAAAACAAAAACATATAAATACAATAATTATATTATATCTTTTAAAAATACTTCAACTATTATGTTAAATATACAACAAACCTACATTAATTAATTTAATGATATGGTATTGTAGGTTGAAATGAGTGTTAAAAGTAGAACCATTTTATATATCTCCTATATCATATCGTTAATTAATGTATTTAAAATCATTCAAACAATAAAATTTAACGTTTAAAACAATTTCATAGCCTCGACACAAGCAACTAATAATAAAATAATTTATTTGGAACTCATGATCCAAAATGAGAACGGCATGGTTTCTATTTAAAGAAACGTACTATAGAATTCTAATATATTCAAATGAATAGATATATTTTGTTTAATAACATTAACATGCTTTCTTAATTCTTAAACTCGTGAATTGTTGTTTGCGTGACACTTTAACTTATAATATCTGATTTTAATTTGATCAAAATCGCAGATATAGTCTACTCCTCGATGTATATGTTGGAACAAATATAATTAAAGTATTATCACACTAGATGCACATGAACGAATAGTGATAGGAACACTTCGTTACTATATTAATAAAATTGTAGATAATATAATATAATACAACACATATTTTACCCGTGTGTCATGCAGGTGGACGTTTAGTTTTATGAAAATCCGTGTATTTGTGGTGAATAAGATAAAATGTTTTTTGTATGCGATTAACTTTTTCCTTTTGTCTTTCATATTTTTTTTTTATTTCCATTTCTATGCAAGTATAAACATACTGTCATTATTCACCACCAAAATTACAACCATCATCAAACACGCTTCATATATGCGCATGAATAAATTCACCCCAAACATATTAAGGTTTGGAATTATATATATACACACTACTTAAAGATGACATCTGATATATTTCCCCACTTTTGTAAAGTGAAAATTCTCTAAAAAAGAATTTGTCACAAAAGTAAATAAGCTTTTTTGAAGGAAAAAGTAAATAAGCTTGTTAATAAAGTTGGAGTTAATAAGCTAAAAGATTATCATAACACAAGTTAAAACAAAAACATATAAATAAAATAATTATATTATATCTTTTAAAATTACTTCAACTATTATGTTAAATATACAACAAACCTACTTTAATTAATTTAATGATATGGGAAAGACTTGATAACAGTGTTATGAACTATGAAGTTGTTCGATATGACTAATTTTCAGAGGCATTTGAGAGGTTGTAATTTGTAAATGCTAGGAATGTTTTGTCACACAAGTATTGGGGTCTGACACTTTGGTTTCCCGTTACATGCATGTTAGCATCCCAATTTTCTAGAATCCAACACTTAAAACAAAAAAGGAAACAATAGCAATCTTTGAGCATAAGTTGTTGCTGCTGTCTCTTATATCTGAAATGATTTCCATTGCATGTCTCACGTCCAATGTTGAGAATCCTCGCATGTATCAAATGCCCAAGTGGCCTTTCACTGATTGTGACCTTTGATTACAATGTTGAATAATTATCCTGTAAAAAAGGGTCATACACACACATGTAAAATATTAAACATTAAATGCGTCTGTTTCTCCCCTTGGAATTTAATGTTGTGATTATATTTTACATTTTCATTCTTTCTAAACGTATGAATTGGCTGATGCAGGGACGATTGGTCATTCCATGAGAACTACGCTCATGCTATAGGTGTTTTACGCCATGGAAACAACATGGACTTGGTTTTTAATGATGGTGAGGTCATGGAGTGGATCCCGGACAGGAATGTAGCTGACCTTCAGGCAAAATTTGATGAATGGACAAATTTAGGGGAGGAAGATGGGCTACTAACCCCATGGGCGTTGATACTTGCCCTACCACCACCACCACCACCTGATGAGGATGACTCAGATGATTCCATGTTGATGGACCCCTCCAGTGACGACGACTCCTCCAGTGCCGGCTCCAATGCTTGAGATTGAGATATGTCTAGTTTCTTGAAGCAATTTTCTGATGCTAATAAGTCTCTCCTAAGTTAGCAAGTGAAAGTGAGTGCAGCAAATTTAAAGAGCCATCTTAAAGTGAGTGCAGCACAAGCATTAAGTTTCTTGGGGGTTATTGTTGGCTCGTATTCTTCTATTTCTTTTTTGTTACTCACAATTGTGTACTGTAGGTCATCCGTGGATTAAAAACTATGATGATACGAAATTGCCTTTGGATATTTTAATTTTCAAGCTCATGAAGGCATACATGCACTCTTCTTCTCTGCAGAAAACTGCTTTGAGGGTGCATCAGTAAAGGTGAGCCTCTGTTGAAATGTATGTCCTATTACTCTCCAACTTTGATTTTCACCAAGTGTTTATGTTGAAGTTAGTGTTCAAATAATGCCTACAATTAATTAAGAATCTTATTGTGTACTATCTTATTAACTAGCAGTGTAATAAAATTGTGAAAATTCATGTTCTGATTAATGATGTTGTTATTTGTTTTGTTTTCTTTTGGTGTTGACACTATTTGAGTTGTTTACTGAAACTTATAAAAATGATAACTTTTGACACTTTTGATTGCATTTTGAGAACAAACAAAATCAGGAAAAGTAGTAGATTCAAATAAAGTAGTAGATTCAAATTAAAATTGCATAAACATGAAACATAAACCCTGAACAGTTGTAGGTTGAAATGAGTGTTAAAAGTAGAACCATTTTATATATCTCCTATATCATATCGTTAATTAATGTATTTAAAATCATTCGAACAATAAAATTTAACGTTTAAAACAATTTCATAGCCTCGACACAAGCAACTAATAATAAAATAATTTACTTGGAACTCATGATCCAAAATGAGAACGACATGGTTTCTATTTAAAGAAACGTACTATAGAATTCTAATATATTCAAATGAATAGATATATTTTGTTTAATAACATTAACATGCTTTCTTAATTCTTAAACTCGTGAATTGTTGTTTGCGTGACACTTTAACTTATAATATCTGATTTTAATTTGATCAAAATCGCAGATATAGTCTACTCCTCGATGTATATGTTGGAACAAATATAATTAAAGTATTATCACACTAGGTGCACATGAACGAATAGTGATGGGAACACTTCGTTACTATATTAATAAAATTGTAGATAATATAATATAATATAATACAACACATATTTTACCCGTGTGTCATGCAGGTGGATGTTTAGTTTTATGAAAATCCGTGTATTTGTGGTGAATAAGATAAAATGTTTTTTATATACGATTAACTTTTTCCTTTTGTCTTTCATATTTTTTTTTATTTCCATTTCTATGCAAGTATAAACATACTGTCATTATTCACCACCAAAATTACAACCATCATCAAACACGCTTCATATATGCGCATGAATAAATTCACCCCAAACATATTAAGGTTTGGAATTTTTTTTTTGGATATTTATATTAACTAAAGTGAATGTGCATTTTATAATTGTTTTTGAAGTTGAAGTTATACAAGCGAATTCCCCTAAAAAAATAAACATATTCTAAAATATTGAGGCAATAAAGTACACTGATTTTATACTCCACATTGTCAAGGTACACTAATTATACACTCCACATTGTGAGTGGCAAGGTACATACAACAAACATTTATCCAGTCAAGCAAAACAAACTCTAACCAACGATACGTCATCATAAAGATTTATACACATTAATATCAATTAATTAAATTAAAAAAAAAGGTAAATTTAGAAGAAAAATCATCTCTAAGTTAATTAAAAATAATTATTTTATTTACTAAAAAAATAATTTTGTTACAGTTTTTTATGTATTAAAAAATAGTTGAAATTTTGTAAAAAATAATAATAGTTTAAACAGCGCGCGTTGCAAGGGGAGAATTATACGCGTTGCAAAACCGTTGATAAAAGTAAAATCGAACGATTTAATTAATTCCATATTGACGATTTGTGCGATCGAATTTAAGTTACTAGTTACTATATAAACAAGACCATTGATAAAAGTAAAATCGAACAGTTAAATTAATTCCACGGTGACGATCTGTGCAATAAAATTGAAGTTACTGGTTACTATATAAATTTACTTTATTTACTGTCCGGTCAACATCACTTATTAATCTCTTCCTTTTCCACAATTCTTTCCGACCCCCTTTGCAAATTACAAATTGTCAAGAAGGAATAATAACTCTTTCTAAAAGAGTCGTCACAGACCTCGAAAGAATAACAACTCTCCCAAATCTCTTGAAAATTTGATATCAAACCGCTCATACAAATTTGCATTTACAAGAGACATGTTCTTTCAAATTCCCCAACTACTACTTCTTGTGAATTGGTAAAGTACAAAGACTGTTATGTGGAGAGTCTACACTTTTCTATATTTTACTCGTTCAAATTCTAGAAGTCGAATTTGTATTTTGTCTGTTTGGTTTATAGAATTTGAAACAAGCCAACATACTGAAAGGTTTTGTACATTTCAGATTCTATAAACCAAAATGTAGTTAAATTTTTCGATTTCTCAAATATGAATCAGTCAAACACAAGATTTTATATGGTGTACAATACATCGACAGTCTTTGTGGTCCACAACAAACAAAAACTTGTAAAAATTGGCGTCTTTGTGGTCCACTGTAAAACAATGAACACTTGTCCAATCGAACTAAACTCTAGCCTAATTATAGTTTACTACAACAAAGGAAAACCAAATATGTTTAGGATCAGTGTTGATGTTACACTGCCCGATGTAAAGAATCCAAGTTAACGGTCTTATCAACCATAATGACACAAGAAGGGTTCAATGTTGGATATCGTCGGTCGACGATCGACTCAGATGGATGCACTCACTTCACTTAATTGAAACTTTAGAACGATAATGTAAAAACCATGCTATCTATATCTGTGATCTACTCAGAACAATGATGTAAAAACCATGTTATCTATATCTTATCAGCGTAGTTCCAATGGATCAATCAAGATAGACGCCGCATTGTTGAGATCTGTTTATGCTATTCAGACAAGTTTGATATCTCCTAGGACTTACAAAGAAATTATGACATACGAAGAAATCAGGGCCTGCATGGATGAATATAATTAAGAAATTAGTTTGACTCATCCATGATTTTATTTGTGTTTAATTTATGTTGCTATTATTTTTGAATTATTTTGTTGCTATGTATTTCAGATTGAAGTTTTAGAGTCTAAATGGAAACCAAATTGAATGTGATTGATTTTTTAAGAATAAAAATAACATTAATAACAACAATGTGATTGATTTTTTAAAAATAATTTTTGAATTTAAGAATTACCAACTACATTTATATTTCTCGATTTACAATAACTAAAAAAAAAACTAATAAAGCAGAAGAGGTTACTAAGATTATAAAAAGGTAACAGTTATTTTGGTCTTTAAATGTGTAATGAGTTGTCATAATAGTCTATTAATGTATCAACAATTCAAAATAGTCATTGATATGCACTTATTTGGTCAAAGTAGCACATCATGTTAAAATAGTTCATTAATGTTGACAATAACTCTTTTCTTACAAAAATTGATGTGACAATAAGCAAATGCTTATAAAGATTGACAAGAGAATCAATAAGTATATTGAGAGACTGATATCGCAATTCACAATGAAACATTTTAACGCAAAAGATTCTTTTAATCAACAAAGTGCACAATCAAAAGACTATTTTAAAACAACAGTGTTATATACCACGAAGAAAAATTCCTCGAATGGATCACAAAGCCAATATTACCTAATGAAAAAACACGATTTAGCGGAATTCATGTAGTTATAGAAATGTGGAAGTTGAAAAAGTACCCTTTGATAGAATACACAATGACAATGGGGTTTGTGATATTACAATTTGCAATTAAGTACATTTTCCATTTTAAAATTTTGATACGTTGATTAACCATCGTGACTATTTGTTACACATTCAATATCAAAATCACAATTACCAACCAATATACACTTTTTTTTTTCACACCTAAAATAAAAAAAATTCGTTTTTTCAAATAAAGATCTCCAAAAAATAAAGAGAAATTTATTGGCGATTTGTCTCAATTGGACGGGTTACATACAAACAGTGTCGCAGGCAGAGTTCCACTTAAAACCCAGACTCACAACAGCCTGAATTGAAGTTAATTTTAACACAACCCTAACTTCCCCTCCCCCCGCTGTATCGTGTGCTCTGCTTCCGGCTGCCGGTGAAGGATGACGACTCGAATTGCGCCGGGTGTTGGTGCTAATCTGCTCGGGCAACATTCGGCGGAGAGGAACCAAGATGCCACTGCTTACGTCGGTAATCTCGACCCTCAGATTTCTGAGGAGTTATTGTGGGAGCTTTTTGTTCAAGCTGGTCCAGTAGGTACTATCACTCTCTCCCTTTCTCTCTTATTCATTTTAGTTTAGGGTAATTCAATTCAATTCAATACATTGAAATTTAACTTCTTAACTTATTGCTTTTGATTCAGTTAATGTGTATGTTCCAAAGGATAGAGTCACTAATCAACATCAAGGTTATGGATTTGTTGAATTCCGCAGCGAAGAAGATGCTGATTATGTATGTTTTCTTCATTCCTTGCTCCGCTTATTATTTGCAACCAAATTAACATAAAACCTAATTGCTTGTTTTGTTGCAGGCCATTAAAGTACTTAACATGATTAAACTTTATGGAAAACCAATTCGTGTAAATAAGGTACGTTTTTCCATTCCTACTTGTGAGACTGTTTGAGAGAGCTTGTGGAAATAGATTATAATCTCAATAAGCACTTATCTGATATGTACTTGTGCTATTAACGCTTAATTAAGATGTTTATCCAATTAGGACCCAAAACTGTTATTCATGTTCTTGATTCCCTTTTGTATGGAGTTAATTTTGTTCCACTGCATTCTGTTGTATATTTATGTATTGATAGAGATATAGTTTAGTCATTTTATTAAGTGCATGCATATTGTGTTTGTTATCATTTAGATAGAAGTTGTTTGATGCAGTTACAAAACTGCCGAGTTATTAGTTTTCTGCTTGGGCACTGTATTTGTATGTTATCTGAAGATTAGTCAATTTGATTCGTAACATTCATAATTTGAACCCTAGTTTTCATTTCTGTTTTTCTATCAACTCTAACAAAAGATAAATAAAAAAACAAAGTCAGTATTGAACCGATTCATGTTGGCTGAGAATCTCCATTACTATTGCTCCTTGGAGGGAATGACAGTTCTTGTATTTGGAAATAAATTTAGAGATTCTAAGATGGGATTATTTTTTTGTGTCATTTTTCTCGTACTAAAAACAAATATCTTAATACCACGTAGAATGGAATCATTGTCATTGCACACCATTTTATGTGGACCAAGTTCTAACCACCAAGTATTATACTAATATAATATTCATCTGTTATTTTCCCAATCCTTATTGTATATCATTCGAATTCGAAGATGTCGTTTTAACAATTGAGTATTTCTCATTAATCACATAGAAATTAATTTTTCATGCTTACAATATGTATACTTATCTTATATCGTTGTCTGTCACTTGGTGAAAGATATTTCAGTGTCTATGCTACTTGATTAAAGAGTATTGATCTACTATTTCTTTGGTTTTAGGCATCCCAAGATAAAAAGAGCTTGGATGTCGGGGCAAACCTTTTCATTGGCAATCTCGATCCTGTAAGTCACCAAATATGAAAGTTTTTCATTTAATTTTAAATAGATTAAAATGTGCTGGGCTTTGTGATCAGATTTAACAAGACTCTTAATGTTTCTGTTGCAGGATGTAGATGAGAAGCTCTTGTATGATACTTTCAGTGCATTTGGAGTTATTGTTACCAATCCCAAGGTTTTACTCTTCTAATTTCTTTCATCTTACCTGATAGTGTTGTTTGTTTCATTTAAGTAAAAGTATCCAGCTAGCAGCAGTGGTTAATGCTTTTCATACATCACCATACACACTATTTTACATCATGGCCATTAATATTTTGTGATTGAAGATTTAGTCAGAAACCCCTGTTGGTTTTCTGAGAATACAGAATTTAAATAACATAGGCTGACTGAACCTACTCTAATAGTTGGAGGAAAAATGAAAGAATGAGGAAATTATTCCGAACCTAAAATTGGTGTGCCTGTTAGCTATCTGAGAACTAAATATCAAGACTTTGGATTATCTGGACACATTGTGAAATGGTTCACGAATGTTTGTTGCCCCAATACAATATTTACCGAGCTAATCACATTTAATGCTAATTCTTATCACTGAATTCTCTCCAACACTTACCGTCAAAGCACAGACCGGTAGTCGATATTAATCATTCTTGGCTGGCCCGTCCAAGAAATCAAACCCTAGGTCTCAACAATGTTTTCAAGAGAATATCCACTTTATGATTTCCCTTGAAGACTTGTAAGTATAAATTAGGTAGTCTCGGGCCATATAAGTATCAAATATATCAATTTTTTTCGGTCACTATTCTACTGGACAGTCATACTTCTTTAGTAAACCTTGTTCTCGGTCCTTACTGTTTTTTCTAAAATACAGAATTTTCATGATATAGGCTGTAGTGTTTAGCTGCTTAAATCATAGAAAATAATGAGGATATCACTCCTAACCACACGAGTTAACAATCATACAATTGGGAGGGAGATTTAACCACCACCACCGCCAGAAACGAAATATTCAATTGTTCACGTTCACAAAGACCAACTGTTAACATGGGTCACAATGGGTCTTACTGTTGGAATTATATGATATCCATTCCCATCTAAATCGCCGTTAGTTATTAGGGAGGATCCTATTGCTTATGGTGTTAGCTTCTCCCTCATGCCGTCCGTTAGTTTGTAATCATCTTTTATCAATAAAAACTAGTTTCTACAAATATCTAAGTTACGAGTTT
This sequence comes from Medicago sativa, assembly GCF_051527215.1. Taxonomy (NCBI): domain Eukaryota; kingdom Viridiplantae; phylum Streptophyta; class Magnoliopsida; order Fabales; family Fabaceae; genus Medicago; species Medicago sativa. The sequence goes on along the minus strand of NC_140751.1, from coordinate 68,916,525 downwards.
AAGGATATATACATCTTTTCTTGAAAAAGGGAATAATTTATTTTCTTGTTCGTTCTCATATGCCAACACTCAGGAGAGTACATTGAAATTAGGAAACCATCAATTTTTTAAGGCTACCAATAAATGTGTACCCGTTTATATTGAATTGGAGTTTGCTCTTGGGAAATGATAGAGACCTGATTATGAAGGATAAGGGAAAGGGTTATTATGTAATAAATAGTATTAGTGAGGTGTTAAGTAATTAGTAGGGTGTCTAAGTAATAGAAACATCTTTATTTAATAGTGGCTATTGTCCTTGCAACCTTACCAACCTTCCTTGTAGTTTAGATAATTTTGTATTAAAGAAGGATGCCATCTTATGTCAAGATCCATCAGTTAATTTAAATTCATTTCCCCACTCACCGCTAATATTTATTTTTCCAACAACAATGAGACTATACCTCATTCAGAAACCAAACTGGAAAAGTAATTTTTAGCTTAGCTCTTACTTCATAGTAGCTAACAAATATGGAATTTCAATCGTCTGAATTGGTTGCAATAGTCATTTTGGAAACTGATTTCCATTACCTTGTGTTGGCAGTTTTCTCCTTAAGACGTGACATCATTAACCTTTCCTCATTAATTAATTGTTAAAAATTTTCAAATCAGTACCATATATGATACTATATCACATTAGATATAATTAGTGTGCCTACAAATAATGATTAAATATTTATTGAGCAATTTTCCCAAATTTGTAAAGTTTGAAGTAAGGTTTCACGGAAATTAAAATTTTAAACTTCATCAATCGGGTCTCTATCTGCCATGGAAGCTGAGGCCAGTGCCACAATTTCCCTCTTCATTGGGGAAATAACGCCTAACCCAAAGTAGCCAACAATCCGGATACACTTAGGGATTACAATCAATTTGCGATATTTATAGCTAATTACATTAAAAGTTACTTACCACTGATGTTTTCTCTACATGTTGTTTGTTTGAAAAGGTTCAGTCTAGTATCAAGCGGATGACTACATTTTGAGTACTTTTCCACATTTTTAGGCTTTATATGCTCTAATTATTTGTAGTATGACAAAATATACGTATCCTTGGGTAACACATCTATAATTATCTTCCCCATTAAAAAACACCTGAGACAGGTCCACAAGTTAGTTTAGGTCAAGTACTTTATCTGATGGATGGGTTATACTATGTTGGACGGTGCCACTTTCAATTTTAATTGTATTTATGTTCGTACTCTTAAATTATCCCATTTATGTTCATGTATATGTGTAAATTGCTACGAGTTCTATCTCGTATTTATGTTCATACTCCTTCAGTTGTATTAACCCTCCATCCATTGAGGGTTAAATTTTACGCGTCAAAATTTAGCTTATGATCTGATGTTCAAGGCATTTCACTGCAGATCATGAGAGATCCTGACACGGGGAATTCCCGAGGCTTTGGCTTCATTAGCTACGATTCATTTGAGGCATCTGATTCAGCTATTGAGGTATGACTTGTGTTTGTGTTTGAATCATATATAGAAATGCGTGAGATCAAACTTTCATTCTTTTGTTATTCGGCATTCATGGATTACACATTGAAGCTTACTCATAGGAGTATATAACACTTGATAACAAACAAAATAGATGGATGGATAGGTTACCTTGTATCTACTATCTAATCAGACTCTTTCGGGCTGTAAGACCCTGTATTAACATAGTAAAACATTTAAAATTATTTCGGTACCCTTCAAGTTTTATATTTGACTTCATTTCGAGTGTTTCATGATTCTATGGCATCATTTGATCAATGACAACTTTCTTATATTTCTTGTCTTCCCTAAGTCAAATGAATTCATGCTGCAGAAAAGGGATTTGAAAATTGGGAAAAATGTGGAGATTATTGTTTGTCTGACACTATGAAATATCAATTAGAAAAGTAGGAGTTGAATATTTGTTCTTTTAATATTCCATATTAGATGTAAGGAGTAGATAAAATCAAACAGAGCATTAAATTAGGGAATATGATGCTTAATTCATAATTTGATGTGGAAAACACAGCCATATAGAAGGAAGTGAATATTCCCTCGTCACTGATAATGAATTATTTCTATATTTCACAGGCAATGAATGGACAGTATCTTTGCAATCGTCAAATTACAGTGTCGTATGCTTATAAGAAAGACACTAAAGGCGAAAGGCACGGTACTCCCGCAGGTGAGCCCCTTTCTTGCCACTTTTTTTTTTTTTATGGTATCAATTAAAGCCTTTCGTTGTTTCTGTACTATCTTTAGTTTATCTTCTCATATTTCCTTTGATGCAGAAAGAGTTTTGGCTGCAAGTAATCCGACGGCACAGAAGAGCAGGCCTCATACTTTATTTGCAAGTGGGCCACCATCACTTCCCAATGCTCCTCAGGCTAATGGTACCATTCCTGCTCCAGTGCCTCCTCGCCCCTTCGCTAATGGTGTCGCCCCCCCTCCTATTCATGTCATCCAAGCACCACCTCCACAAGCCCCAGCCTTTCAGCCTATGCAGATGCCACCACCTGGACAACAAGCATGGCATCAACAACAGCAAGGTCAACCAATGATGCAACAGGGAATGCCTCCTCCAATGCAACAGTTCAGGCCACCTCACTCGATGCAGATGCCGCCGCCACCACCTCCACAAGGTATGCAGGGACCTCCAAGGCCTCTTCCACTGCCATCAGTAATGGCAGGCCAGCAACAAGTTTGGCGACCACCGCCACCACCTCAGCAACAGGGTGGACATCCTATGGGATATCCTCAGAACTCAATGCCGCCACCGCCACCTCCCAATCACCATGGAATGCGACCACCTTCAGGTTAAAAAAAATGCAATTCTTACGTGAATGTTCCTGACCACCATCTGGAATTTTGCCTGTTTATTGTTAGTTTGGTGCGTTATATTTCTAACTTCAAGTGGTGCGGATCGATTGTAATATTAACGTACATGATAGTTAAAATCATGCCCAACAAAATAGACAATTTGAGTTTTAGGTTTACAGCATGATATCCTTATTTTACTGTCTTATTACAACTTTCATCACATTTTTTTCAGCAAACCTATGTTTACTCTTTCTATATAGGTCCAAATAGTTTTAACATTTGAACGGAGATAAAGTTTTGTATTTAGGTCCTAAATAATATCAAGAAAAAAAGTAGAATAGTTGACATTTTTCAAAAAATGAAATAAAATTCTAGGATATCCGTGATATCTTGTCAAAGGGCATATATATATATATATATATATATATTTTTTTTTTTTCTTTCTATAAAGAGATCGTGGTAGATATATCATATATGTAATATGTTGACACCTATTGAATGACCCCAAAACTTCTGGACAATATAATAACAACAGAGTAAGAGTGAGATCAATAGATCATCATCCACACTCTTATAAATTCCACCTTAAATAAAAAAAAAAATAACAATAACAAATCTGTAAAAAGAGTTCCCAACTCAAATAAAATAACAAGAACTTGGAATAATAAACAAATCAAAAAATCTCAAGAATCTCTAAAACGAAATTATTACAAAGTGGACAATTTCCCTTAGCAACCAGAAGCTCCCTTGAACACATCCTACAAAAACTATGGCTACAAGCTGCCAAAGCAGTGCCCTTATGCTTCACCATGCAAATAGAACAAGTGTGTTCCAATGCACTTTCCCCATTTTCATCATCTTCACCTTCATAATCATCATCAGAAAAATCTTCCTCATCACTTAATATATACCTTGACCCTTCCAACCCCATCTCTCTATCAGTCTCCCCTAACAAATCCATCAACGACATCGTCGGAGGTCCTGTTGCAGCCTCAGCTTCAGCCTCCGCTGCAGCTTCTGCCGCTTCTTGTGCCGCCACTGCTTCTCTCGCAGATAATGCCCTCCCCGTCTCTGGATGCTTGGTATCATCGTCTGGCTCCTCATCGTCGAAGCTGTCTCGAAAAGTCACTACACGCCCTTTTCGGAATGGATCCGACGACACACTACTGGAATTCTTGCGTGATAATTGTGGCCGGAGATTTCCTCCACTAGTATTCTCAGAGGAATCTGTCGTGAAACGAGTTGAGCTCCCACGAGTGAATTTTGGCCTGCTAGCTGGAGCATGGGATTCATCTGATGGATCGAGGTCATCTACTTGGTGTGTTGACATGTCTGAGTCGTGATGAGTTTGGACTCGAACTGAGTTGCGACGACCGAATTGTGAAAAGCTTCTGCTGTTTGGATTTTGGATAGGGATGTCTGATGTTGGAATGGGAATAGATGATGTCCAAGCAGAGCCAGCACGCTTTAGCCGAAGCTTGTCTTTAAAGGCTTTCCAAGATCTTCCATATCAATGAAAATGAAGCAGTAGCGAGCTTATTATTTGATAATCTTAATCTTTTTAAACTAACATTATTGTTTCCATAAAATAAAATTGATCAATAAATCATGTAAAAAGAAAATACAGAAGTTGAGATAAGTAAAAAATTGTAGATGTCATTGTGAGTTTTAGTTTGTCATTATACAATAATTAGTTAGTTACTCTACAAGGGAAAAAACCACTTCTTTTTAGAGGAAGGAAAAAAAACCACTTCTTTTTATATATATGTCAAAAAATTGTGTTATTACTTATTATTAAATGATTATGTTACCTGCGATCTTTTTTGTTGGTTTCGTCGTCTTTGATGATGTCTATGAGGGTTCGACTTTTAGAGGGTGGTTGCTTTGGCGTTGTAGAGCTTGGCGGTGTAGAGCCGGGTCTTTGTTGATTCGCTAAGATGTCGTCAAGAGACAAGCCCGCTAGCTTCTCTCGCTTGCTCTCCGCAGCTGACATTTCCTCATAAAATGTTCTTTCCCGATGACCTTCCAGTTCCATATTCAAAACACACACAACATGGTCACAACCTAGCTATGAATTATAGCATTAACATAAAAAATTAGGTTTAATTGCAGTTATGGTCTTTTATTTTATCAAATTTACGAAAATAATTTCCTTCCGTTAAAATCAAACTTTTTTGTCTTTCTATTTTCACATTTATTGTAATTTTTATCATAATCCATTATTTTTGCCAACAAAAATGGTTGATTTTTGACTCCAAAAAATTATGTATTGGCCTAATGTTGTATCTAAATAAACATATCACTATCTCTCAAAAAAAATAAAAATAAACATATCACCGATGAGATCAAAATTCACCTTTTTTGGGTAAAAATACATAACTTGGGACCAAAAATACAATAAATGTGAAAATAGAGGGAGTAAAAGTTCGAATTTATTAAGGGTTTATTTTCGTAAATTTAATAAAATAGAGGATCAAAAGTGCAAATAAACATAAATTTAGATAAAAATTCAAAGGTACATATATGACTAGTATGAAGAATAGTTCTATGGTGTACAAATATATGTTGTACCATCTATGCAAATTTGTGTCTATCAATGGATCAATAAGTTTCATAATGGAGTTAAGTGAGATGTGTTAAAAACTTGAAATTTATTAATTCAAGAGTCAAAAGAGTACTTTTGGACGGTACAATACTATATTTTATTTCAGCACCACAAAATTAACCATTGCATGAGTTCTTTTACTTTTATTCATGAGTTATTTTTTTCTTTTGGGTGAGAGCCTTCATTACAAAATACAAAACAAGAAAGAAAGAAAGAAAAAAGTTAGGAAGCCTTGGATACATTGAGTCCCCGAGATTGAGAGAGGTGACAATCACAAGTCTTCTATACAAGCAATCAATGTTTTTGATTTAGTTCTGAAAAAAAAAAAACAAGAAAAAGCAATAAGAAAAAAAAAATCATATAGTGAGAAATTAATTAGAGAAAGAAATTATGAATTTAATAGAAAGAAGAGTTGAAATCATGGCTGATGAAGGGTGCTCACATTCATAATAGAAGGATATAGCTAGATGAGTTTGTCACCTTCTATTCTTCTTCAAAACATATTGGAATATGAATTTGCTAATTGAAATTAGTGGTCAATGTTGACAAAATGGAGATGGGATATAAAGAGAAAATTTGGAGATTGTAGAAGAGATGGTTGAATTTTGGCTACTATAACGAATTTTATGGGGAAACACATCTCTCCCATGTTTGCAGGGAGAGCTTGACCGTGCCACTGCCATGCAAAAATGCAATGGTAGATAAACTTAGAAGCACATGTTAGTCGATTAATTAGAAAAACAATAAATAAGTTAACAATTGAAAAAAAACAAATAAAATGAAATGAAAGTTACATTTTATCACAATCATTTCTCATCAGTAGAAAGAGAGACATTCTTTTTCGTGTGCATTTTTTTAAATATTTTATTTATTATAAGACATGAATGATGTATTTTTTTTTTTTTTTGGAAATAATATATGCATGGTTGGTTGATTATTATATACATGTCATTGACAATACGTTGTGGTAATTACAACTTCAAAATTTGTCATATACAACTTTAGACACAATTTTGTAACTTCACAACACTTTTTCTCAGCTTTGTACTTTTTTAAAAAAGTTTTATTCCAATTTTGTCTTGGCCTCCCTAAGTTAAAAGTTAGGCTCATCCCTTCTTTTTGCTCTATAAGTTGCCTTGGATACGAAGGTACTAATGATTTTCACATTAAAAGGAGAGCAACTTTTACTTATTATTGTAAACCAATGTATCTACACAAAAAAGCGAAGATTACTTTCTCGAGGTAAGTAAAATTTATTTAAGAGGTTGAACTCTTTCATTGTATGTTATTTCATACGCATTGGACATTGTTCAAGCTTGTGATCAAATGTTTAAGAGATCTAGTTAATCATTTTTCATTTGTATCACACCATGTTGTTCAAGCTACTTTTACTTGGTTATAGCTATATTATGTATTTATACTCCTAAAAAAAACTCATTTTATGATATTTTTCGATATTAAAAAGGGGTGTTTATATAGATCTAATCTAAATGTGGACCTTAATTACTATTGTCAGTAAATTTTAATAAAAATATGATTAAGTTCTATCTAAAATATGAGTAAAATTCTAAATACTCTTCTCAAATTAGTGATGGTAAAAATTATTTAAAGCTGATTTGATGAAGTTGAATAAATTTGACTGAGTTTATTGACCGATAGTGATCGTGGTGTTAGAGAAGAGTATTGCAAATTGCAATGTGAACAAAATTCAAAGTGAGATAGAATCAATCCATTTATAAAATAAAAATACTAGAACAATATAAAAATGGAAGAATGTCAACTATAAAACTTAGGTCATCAAAAGAGTATCAAAAGGAGAGAAGAGACTTTATCAATTTTTTTCACCTATTGTCGATCGTTACTTTGGCTCTTATAGCATGTCAAGGGAATATTTTATGTTCTTTCATCTCATCAGCTCCTTCACATGTCATGTTGGAACATGTGTGGAAATTGAGTTAAAAGACTAAACACAAATTCCCATGTTGGGTAGAACTAGTGTTGTGTGAATTGAAAAAAGTGGAAGTCTCACATCGGATGGAACACACACATTAGTAGTGTTTATATAGTGGGGGTGTACCTCTAATTAATGGGGGGTACATAAGCACTAGAGAAAAAATATATATTGATATATATTTTATTATTTGGAAATGATAAATTAAATAATTAATTTAATCATTATTAGAAAGTGCTTTCTTAGTCCCCAAGTTTTGCTAAAATATTTTGGTACATAATATGATATATTTTTGTACTAAATTTAATATATTTTAGTACTCAATTAAGATATTTTTGTACTAGATCTAATATGTGAATTACTTAATCGCAAAGTAATATGTTACTTGTTCCCAAAGTTTCTCATATTACTTGTTCCCAAAGTTTCTCACTTATTAGTTGTGAATTTTCTCTATAAATAGAGAGCTCACACCGTGCATTCCACACACCGAAAAGAATTTCATTGAGTTGTCGGGAATTCTTTTCTTCTCTTCTCCCTCCGACTTGTGTTAACAAGTTTCTTCTGCTTCTACTCCTTTCTGTCCCTTTCGGTTTCAAATAGAGCGGTTATGTACCGTATCGAGTGGATTCGATCAATCGATTGAACCATATTTTAAGAGTGTTCTTAAGATCATAGTCCCTTTTTCGGTTTAATGTCCCTTCGGAATTAAGAGTGGTCTTAAGTTCATAGTCCCTTTCGATAATATAAGTCCCTTCGGAATAAAGAGTACTATTAAGATCATAGTCCCTTTCGTAATAATAATGTCCCGTCGGAATTATGAATGATCTTAACAGTATATAAATTATTTAAATATTTTTCTATTTGAGGAGAAATGGTGGTATCACCATATTTTGAGTGGTCGTAGTACCATATTGAAAGTTTGGAGAACTTAAAAGTTAGAATGGTGGAAACACCATATTTGAGTGGTCTTAGCACCATATAGAATGGTAATAATACCATATTAAATTGGTTTCAGTATTAATGAGTGGTCTTAGTACCATATTTGAAGGTGTAATTCTCGAACGGTTTTCTACAGTGCAGTAGTTAACCGCACAGTTGTAGCTGGGCTTGTTTTATCCTGGAGGCGGCGTGGTTGATAGTCTACCTTGCACAATTTTGGGTAGTGCCACGAAACGTCTTAAAGAGAGCGACCTGGTCGTGACTCAACCTAGTAACAACTTCGGTAGATAATAGAATTTGGAAATCCAAATACAACAGTTTGGAAATCCAAAAACAACATGTCATGTGTCCATTAAATTCCTCAAATTCGATTATTGACATCTCCTTGTCTAGATTATCTTTTGCATTCATAACATTGACATAATAATTATGCTAAGTTGCTGGTGTGTATCATATTGTAGGATTGAAGTTAAGCCTACATGTCATTCTAGGAATGGGGCTGGATTTAATCAACAAAGTTGATAGACTTAATTTATTCATTAATTAGTGTATTATGTTGGTTTAGTTAGTTTAATGTGCATTTCATTATGTTATGTTTTAGAATAGTGATGCTCTAGAGCTTTAAATTAGAGGACTATTGTATCTAAACTATCGTTTACTTATTTTTGCATTTATTTTAGTTACATCACATAATTGACTAATTGAGTGTCTTTTTCAACCCACCATAGAAGGCAGGGATAAATTTTTAATGATACTCAGGTGATTTTTAATGAATTTCCTTATTGAAGAAATTAAGATACATATAACTGTAGTACTTTTTTTCTGCGATGTTTTTTATCTTTTGAAAAATTTACTGTAATGTGTCTAGATCTATGTAAACTATGAGAGAATATAAAAAATATCTTTGGTGTTCGTGAACCCCATGACTTGTTGTAGTACCAACTAAACCAAAAAAAGAAAAAAAGATCCCGTTATCTCATAAGGCTTGTCTGGCTCTAGCACAACAAATTACCAACTAAAGGCTAAAGCAGTAGGATGATAGAAAGGAAAGGCATAATGAGAAATGGAAAATTAATTGATCAAGTTCAACACAAGCTGGCTTGCAGTAAAGTAGCAATGCGTGGGCAGCTTAAAGAAGTAATGAATTTGAAACACGAGGCCAAAGACACGGGACCATTCTCATAACTATTATGTGTACAACATTAAACCCCAAAACCACCTACTCTCATATCCATGAATAAATACTCTTCATATCTTTATACTTTAGGATATGCCTAATGCTAACATGTATGAGAGAATGGTATATGGATGATTAAAATAAATTATTTAGATGAGAGAGAATGATTGACTAAGAGGAAGATATGAACAATGTCATCAAAAGCTATGTCACCCAAGTGCTACTCTCCTTCAGAACACACTTCAAAGAACTATAAGGCTGACACAAGGGTCAAGCAATTCAAGTTAGGGGTTTAAGACCTTAAAGTTTTGGATAAAAAGGTTAAAAAAATATACTCTCTCCGTTTCAAAATGAGTGTCGCTTTAGCCAAAAAAATTTGTTTCAAAATGAATGTCGCTTTCAGTTTCCAATGCAATAATAACTTTTTCTTTTCAATTGTACCCTCCAATTAATACTCTGCACACTACTTTCAAAGTATTACTTTTAAAACTAACCAATAGTTAATAAGGATAATTTGGTAAAATAAACCATTCTCTTTCTTTTAATCATTGCATTTCTTAATATGTGTGTAAACACCTAAAACGACACTCATTTTGAAACGGAGGGAGTATCAATTTAGCTATAAATGTATAATATGAGAATTAAATTGTAGATGTTTCTCCAACTTAGTTGGTCAGGATAAGTGTCTCATTTCTTACTTGTTCTAGGTTCAACTCTTAGACTCAACAAAATTGACTTCTTTATTTCAAAAGACCTAATTATAAAATTTGTTTTTATGCCTCTAAACATATTGATTCATCCATGAGGAACTATATATAGTAGTTCTATTTTAAAAGTCGTGTAGTTTTGATGTCAGACTGTACTTATCTTCAGACTAAACTCTAGATTATCAGATTCATTTCCCTTGAGAAACAAATGATTAACACAAACAAAAAAAGTTCTTGAAATATAATGAGGCCTTAGTGTATTAAGCTTATTTTTTATACGGATTAATATATTGTTTAATTGTAGTATATTTATATCAAAATACCCTTAATTTTATTATTTACATTAAATATTATATACATCACTTTCAAGTTTTCATAAGCACACTTATATGTAGTTCCCATGAGCACAACTCAATTGGTTTGGACAATGCATTGTTAAATGCATGAGTCAAAGTTTAAACCCTGAACACCCCATTTATTCACCTTAAAAAATGAATTTTAACCACTAAATTATTTGACCGGAAAAAAAAGTATATGTACGTATATATCAAAGTGATCAACATTTAATAGTTAATTAAAATAATTTTACAAAATTGTTACTCTTTCATTTATTTACAATTTTTCTTCATTTTGTGTGAAAAAAAATTACAACCTAAACCCTCTTGGCATCAACTAAGATAAATATCAATGGCATGTAAGAGCGCCTTCACCCTTTAGAATCAACACTCAAGGACTATGTTCGGTACCTTATGTTTTGCACCGAAGGACTCGACCAAAGAAGTTTAATACAACCAACAAGGAGGTCTAGAAAAAGATAGACCGCATCCAACATAGGACAAACTCTTACATGCATAGGGACTTGACTTGTGGAGCTAAGACTATCTTTGGTCTTCGCTCTCCGTGTCTTCGACGAGTACTCGATCGGCCAAAAAGGCCCCAACTGAAAAAGGGCTTCCATATAAGGCAAAATACATATTATTTCTCCGTACATCATCCATTCATTGTCAATCATGATAGAATATTCGACAGAGACCCCCGAAATTTATGTTTGGGTTTGACTAGGAAAAAGCCCCAAAACCCTCGAAACCCTAAAAAATGGACATTATTTATAGAAGACTATACCATATGCATTCCCCAAATATTAAGTTACCATTAGGGTGGAAATAAGCTAGGCCAGACCGGGCTTTGTAAGGCCTAAGTCTGGCCTATTTCAAAAAGTATAGGCCTGAGTGTGACCTATTATTCGTCATAGGTTCATTTTCAAGGTCTGACCTGACCTTTTTAAAGGTCTGACGAAGTCTGAAGCCTATTTAAAACTAAGGAGAGAATAGTAGACAGAGATCATACCCCAAATTTAGGTTTGAGTTTGACAAGGGGAAAGGTTGCAAACCCTCGAAACCCTAAAAAATGGACATTATTTATAGAAGACTATATCATATGCATTTCCCTAATATTAAGTTACCATTAGGGATGAAAATGGGTTAGGCCGGACCGATCTTTGTAAGGCCTAAGCATGAATTATAGACTTGAGCCTGACCTATTACTTGTCATAGGTTCATTTTCAAGGTTAGACCTGACCTTTTTAAAGATCTGATGAAGTCTGAAAGCCTATTTAAAAGCATATTTTAAACTAAGACCTAACAACACCTATCAAATTACTACTAAATAGGTCAAAACTTATAAACGCCTAAAGCACGTGAATAAGTATGCTACTAAATAACGAAATCTTATGAATGTCTAATCACATTAATATATCTGCTACTAAATAATCAACTCATATGGAGTCTTGAGTTTATATAAAAAACTTTAACAATGTCAATAATGAAAGATATTTTATATTTAAAAAGCTTAATAGGCCGATCTGACAGACTTAATAGGTTTTTTTGTAAGCTTTAGCTTGACCTGTTTAATTAAATATGCTCTATAAAAAGCTTAAGTCTTTCTTATATATTAAACGAGTTCGACCGAGATAGACTTTAAATAGACTAAGTCGTAGACCCCTGTCGGACGATCTGACCTGTTCTCACCCTTAGTTATCATCCATAATTAAGCCAATTAACGAGACCATTGATTTGTGACGTGGCGTCGATGACCTAGACACTAAACTTTTGTTAATTTATGAGACCCTTGATTTGTATTCAAACACAAATCATTTTACATATAACACATTCACTTTTAGACATAATCAATTAATTGACAAAACAAAGTAATTTTACAACATACAGTAATTAAAGGGTTTGCCTAAAAGTAATTTAGACAAAGCACTTACTATTGCTGTGTAAACAATCATCAACCTTTCCATTTTGGTATTCAAAATCTATTTTACCGTTTGAAATTGAAGTTTGAATTCTCCTCGATTAATGCAATTCGCCTTTTCAAGGAAGACGGCAGTGTTTATAACCATGCTTAGGTTAGGGCATCTTTTTTGTGAGCTGTAGATAGCTGTAAAATAAATTATTCATTTCCCTCTACATAAAGAAAAATCTCTTTAGCTTTACTGCTTTCGAATCCAAACATGGCATATGCATTGCATTGCGTTGGGATCAAACTTTCTCGATTGAGGGGTTAAAACCCCGCAAAACCCTCAAAGTGAAAGGGAAGTCTGCTCCACATTTTTATGTCACAGCTGGCTCCAATAAGTACTTCTACCAATGTGACTGTGACGTAACTTCTTTTTCATCATCATTTCATTCTCGCTTTGTTTCTAGTAATCAAATTTTGCCTTTTGAGTTGTGAGGTTTTAGGAGTTCCATGTCCAAAGAGATCATAATTTTTCCATCCTTTTACTCATTCATCCCTAGTTACAAGCATCCATCCTACATGAAATTTGTACGTAAACATAAATACACTCTTTGAACATAAAATAGAGATAAATATACTAGCACAACTTTTTTTGATTTTCTTTAATACATCAATTTCTTATTATGTTTATGTATCAGTTAAATATACAGGTTACTTGATCAAAAAATATATAGTCATTTACTACTATTTTAGAAAATAAAGATGATGTCTAATAGGAAGGACAAATCTACAAGAGTTTTCAAAAAGTTTAAAATAGACAATACCTATCAAATATGATGTTGCAAACAGTGGCGGATCTTGAATTTTTTTTTCCGGGGGTGCCAAATATTTGAAGAATATATATTAAACAGTTTCAAAAATTTTACATTACTGGAAACAGTTGTGGTGGTAAGATTGCCATGATTCATGCATGGGGATGCTGGTTCAAATCCCATCCCCACCAGGACTATTTTTTTTAATTAAATAAGAAAAGTTCGCTTAGAATTATAAAAAGAAGGGCGCCAGGGATCGAACGCGCGACCTAAAACACACTTGGGGGACCGCTTAACCGCTGGACCGGCAATGCATTTGTGAAATAACATGGATAATATGAAATTTATATTAAAACTAGGGGGTGCAGTGGCACCTGAGGGTCCCTGAAGAGATCCGCCACTGGTTGCAAACTTGAGGTGATCAAAACATTTTGCAGCATTCAAAGTTAGCATTTCAAAAAATATCATTCAGTTACTCTTATGTTTCTTTCTTTAGTGAATCCAATTACTCTTATCTTATGTTTTTGCCTCTTGGTGTAATAATCTTACTACTTATTTGCAATTATATTGATGAATGTTACACCATGTTGGAGTAATAGATTAAAGTACCTCTTACTTTTCTTTAATAATATTTTGGTTTTAATAAAAGGGTCATGATAATATGATGAATATTACACCATGTTAAGAATTCTATAAATAAAAAATATTTATTTTAAAATTAATTTTTAATTTTTTGAAAAATAAGTTGGTATAATTTCTAAAACAGAATTTTGGCAATGAGTTCTTTAATATATACTTTGGATTAAATTAATTGAAAACTTTAATTGATGTGCATGCATGACATGCATATTGCATAGCCATTTTTTTGTCGGCATTATGCATAACCGACTTAGAGTGGCAACATTCATAGTATTAGTAGAGTATAGTAATCGAGAAAGAATTTGTAAACACATGCAACTAAATATCTGATCCATTGCAAAATGTAATTAAACATCAAACATTTTTTTTTTGAAGGAATAATTAAACATTAAACATAAAAATTACATTATTTGCACAACATAATAAGGTACAAACAAGAATTTCACATTCATATTCTATATATATATATATAGTAATATTAAAGATTAAAAAAATAGTAACATTAATATTATATTATGATGAATAATATAACCTCTAATCCTCGTATATACATAAATCTCATAAATTCACATTAGTGTACATGGTTAACTAATAATTACTTATACCAGCTTTGACTCATGTTGCTAAACAAATGCCCCACATCTTAGCATCAAACGTAAACTTGTCGTTTACACACGTGTATCATCATGAACCGTTAGATCTCATCATCACTAAGATGATCACTGACCACACAAATCAGATATTTTTTCCCTCCGTACAAAAAAATCAAACCTACTCAACTACTACCGACACACGATAAACCACAATACACCACTCCGTACACAAGCATTACCCTTTTCTACTTCGCTAATCTGCTACAATCAGCCTTACCAAACCCCACCCTACGCCTCACAAGATCAAATTCCACCCATAGATTTTGTTGATGAAAGTTTCCAATAATATTACTTGCAGCACCTAATTTATCTGAACTTCCAATCCCAACACAGTGGACCCCACCACCCACGTCAGCAAGTACTCTTTCTTTTGGAATCACAACCTCCACACCTCTTTCAAATTCAAACACCATCTCACCTATCAGCCGTCCGATCTCAACTGCTTTTACACTGTCAAAACACATGTCAGCTACTCCACCGTACACGTAACCCTTCTTTAATCTGGGCCCCACAGCTCTAACTACTTGAGCCCGCACTTTATCATAAGCTTCACTAACCAAATAAGTAAATTCGGATCCCGAATCAATCATGGTTTGACCTGATCCACCAGCGTCAGCTCGAAAAACTGCCGGTGAGATATTTAATTTCTTACCGGCAATTCTTATCCCGACCATCGGGATAGTGTAAGCCAAGGGGTCAAAGTTCGGCATGCGTTGACGTGAAGAAGTCATCATGCCGACGTACTTAAATCCCTTGGAACTCGGGTTGTTACCGAGATAAAACGATCCGGTTGGAGTAAAACCGGGTCGAGTTTGACGTGGAGGTACACAATAGGAGAATTTAGTAATTTTGGACTGTTTAGCAAAGGATAAACGACCAAGATTCATTCCTAAAATACCCCTAGGGTCAGTAGATTCTGTAGCACATCCCAAGATTAATGGAGGGGTAGAAACGGAACGTGAGAACGTGAATTTTTCTCTGACGAGATTACCCTCAGCATAAGTGCCGTCTGCGTAAAAATAGGAATAGTGGCAGAGACGGTTTTGGTCACAAGAAGTTGGGAGGGTAAAATCGGGAATTCGTGGTTTACAGAGAGGGTGAGTACAAGGGAGGATAGAGAAAGTTGAAGAGAGAGAAGGATCAAAGGAAGGTTTTGGAGGTTGTTTCTTGTGACACTGAATCCATGAAAGTTGGCTACCAGTGTCCAACACCATTGGTTGAGTTTGTGGTGGTGTTCCAATGGGGAGGTTGATGATGAGTGCCATTGAATATTTGAAGGAAAATTTGTAGTTATAAGAAGGTGTTGTTGCTGTTTTGTTTTGTGGGTTGTTGGGTTTTTTTGTTGCTGAAAATAGTTGAGATGTGTATAACATTTTTGAGGTTGTGTCATTGGAGAGAGAGAGTGATGTTAGAGGGAAAGAGAGTGAGAGTGTGTTTGTTTTTGTTTTAGTTGAGTTTGTTTGTTGAGAAGGGTTGATAGAGAAGAAGAGAACAAAGAGAAAGACATACATTTTGTTTTTGTTGTTGTTATTGTTGTTGCAATGTTGGAACAATAACATGGTTGTTTTAAAGAGAGAGTGAGTGTGTTTTTTTGAAGTGGTTAAGGTTATGGTTGTGTTTTTTTGAAGTGGTTAAGGTTATGGTTGTGTTGTGTGGGTTGTGATTTATATAAGGGAAAAAGTGAGTGGAGTGGAATGGGGAGGAAAGAAAAGAGAGGAAGGAAACAAAAGAAGACGCGTTTTGTTCGGTTGGGGGGTGGGGGTGGGGGTGTGGGGTGGATCATATTATTCTTTAGCAAAGACATAACACAGATCTCTACACATCTTGTGATCATACCTTATTCAATTTGGAAGGTGTGTCTTAGTTAATGATTTTGTAATTTCATTTATGTGAATGGCCATGTGTCGTATGATTGTGTCCCTTTCTTCACAGCTTTTGCTACCCTACTTTATTCTAGTTAAAATTATATCGACGGTCCTTTAAGTTTGAACTTTGAATCATAACTTTTATGTCATGAGTAGAGATGAATAATTTTTTAAGATAATTGGACCGATCATGGTTACATTTTTTTCCTATGTGAACCACAATTTTTATTCTACAGTTAGAAATGAACAACTTTCAAATACACATTCATCGTACATTATCAAACTATAGATGAACGATTGGATATTTTAGGTTTGTTGATTTGAAATATTGCTCTAGAACGAATACATTTCTACCAAATATTAGGTACTTTGATTCTTAAGTTTTTAGAATTAGGAATTTAAATTTAAAATTAAGACTAATACATATAAATGATCAAATATAAAGGACCAACATATCCAATATCTCTTTACTTTTTATCTGAACTGCTCTAGATTGTTATTTTTTCATTTATATACATTTCATATGTAAATAGATATCTCTTTAGATTTAAAGTGTGTTTGATTTGCTAAACATTATGTACTGAACATAACAACACAACACAAGACAAAATAAGTGGGACAAAAAGTTGTGATGTGGTTTATTAAGGGACAAAAATTTATGTTTTTATCATGTCTTTTGCCTCCAGTTTATCATGTCTCAAAATAGTTTATAGTTGTTCTGTCTTGTCTTTCATTTTTTAACGGATCAAAGACGCTCTTATAATTCTACATTGAAAGGAGTAAATAAAGTTTTTTTTTTCTTTGAAATTTTAATCATCACTCAAACTATGTCTTTGATTTTTACAATACAATTAGCAATTTAATTCTTGAAATTGCAACAAGTTGAAAAAGGTCATTTTTTTAACCGAAAACAATGACTTCATTTTATCGATAATAAAGTAGTAAATATATGTATGAATATAAAGGTTGAGGGCTGGGTGTTAACGTGGCTACTGTTGCTAAGACATGAACTATCACATTGGCTTTCTTCTTAGAGAACTTAACATGAGAATTGTTAAACTGATAGTTACAATTTCAGGAATGAAATTGCATATAAAACAATTAAATAAATTTGTTGCTAAGACATGAACTATCACATTGACTTTCTTCTTAGAGAACTTAACATGAGAATTGTTAAACTGATAGTTACAATTTCAGGAATGAAATTGCATATAAAACAATTAAATAAATTTAAACTTTAATTTGTAATATGTACGTGTTCTGTTTCAAATGGAAATGTTTCTTGCTTGACATGTTCAGTCTTTTGTCAAATTTCTAAACATTAGAGGAAATATACAATGTATCTACACATGCTTTTTATCAGTTAGCAACGGCGTTGCATTTAATATTGTCTTTGAATAAATCTTTTTTTTTGGCCAAGAGAATAAATCATATATATTTGTTGCTGCATCAATTGCTCATACATGTAAGTGTAATATATAAAATTTGATATGGTTATGTTGTCTATTTTGTGTAGATTAATATATTCTGCTGATGGATTTTTCCTATCACTAAAAGACATATTTTTTTGGTTATATAGTAATAAAATCGTAGACCCTGATCACCCTATTATTGCTTTTACAAAACTCACAAATTTCTTAAATAAATAAATATAATTGTATATAGCAGGTGGAAATTTCAAGAGAGTCGAAGTAATAATAAAATAAAATTATAAAGGAAAAAACTCACAATGAAAAAAATGAGAAGATAAAGCATGTTTAATCAATTTGAAAAAAAATCATTTATTTATTTATTTATTTATTTATTTTATATTAATAGTTTTAAAAACAAATCTCATTTTTTATATTTTAAAGTAAAATAAGGTGAACTTTTTTTGTTTGCTATCCTTTGGTTCATTCGGGATCGGTCGGACCCTAGTAATCTAGAGTTCAGTCGAAAGGTAAGTGAAACTTGACCAATAACTATTTTATCTAAGAATCGAACTCGGGCTCTCTTGAATGATTTGAAAAATAAGGTGAACTTTTATCATTATTGTTTGGGTACATTGAAAATTACCATGTTACATAAAAAAAATTGAGGTCAAAAGTAATTGAGATCAAAGTGATAAGAGACTTGAGACTCTTAAGCAAATGTCACGGGTTTGACCTCTGATTTTTACGCACGGAAAAAATTCCACTAGAAGGGGGAAAATCAATTACCTAACTCGTTATCCAACAGAGATTAATCAATACTAAGCAGAAGTGAAAAGTTCGTACCAATATCACAACAACCCAAAAAAACAACATTCACATTTCCTCAACCAAACGAGACGTCTTTTTATAAAAGGAAAAACTGTGAAGGGTCACACAAGGTTTAAAGTGGACTACAATACATCGAAAAATGGAATGTCGTATACTTGATGTCCGAATAATTTATAAATAAAAATATAAAATTGTAAAATCATATTCAGCCTAAAGTTATTATGTCCTTATCCATAAATTAAGATAATGAGTAGAAGATAGACAAATCACATGGCATGTAAAACAAATAGACTTGTTTTTTTTTACCAAACAATTTTTTTAATTAGTGACATTGACATATACTGCCACATTATTATTTCAGACCTTTGTCCATGGTACAATATATTATGAGGATTATTAAGGATACATTCATTCATTTTGGTTTTAGGTTAAAAAAATGAGAATGAATCCATCTCACATTGTAAAAGTGGAAGCATATATTAGTGCATGCGCGTAGTTATATATACAATATATACATTGTCGTGAAATCCAATGACAATGGGTTAGTAAGATTTTGGTGTAATCTTTAGAGTAGAGAGTGTGATTTGGTTAGGTGCAAGTGGGATATTGTTTGATGTTGTAATGTAGTCAACTACTCTACACAGCTGGTGCCAAGCTTGCAAGAAGAAGAAGAAGAAGCCGTAATAGACCATTTATTTATCATTGGGGATGTTCAAAACTGGTGGAAAATGACATAAATTCGAGTGGTAACCCCACAGCCATAGATTTTTCAATTTGGTCTCTGGTCAAATAAGCGCACGGTCTAGAAAACACCTGTAGTTTCTTACTTTCAAATTTCAATTATTAATCATTTGTTACTTTTTACTCGGTTGGTTACATATATAACATCTCAAACGACTTTAAAGATTTTCGACTGATTTTACAAATCAATACAAATTTTTCAGTGTGTTTTATTCTCACTTTTATGTTTTTTTGAGAAATTTTGTCACGACCCAATTTCAGGTCACGACCATATATGTTTTTTTTTTGGCCTACATCGTTTAATCGAATTTTGATCTTAGTCTTTAAACAAAAGAATGTTCTCGTTTTACTCTTATAATATTATATTCCATTACTTTTGATCCTTAATTTTTACTTGACACTTAAAAATGATGACGTGGTTAGAATCTCATGAATGAACCTCTATCGTTCGTGTAAGTGACTTGACTCGTCAATAAAAAGTTTAAAAAAAGACAATTTCCAAGGGACCAAAATCATTCAAAACCAGGGATAGGGATAAGGACTGAGAATTTTTCGAGAATTTTAAACTATTGGGGATGAAGAACACATGGTAAACAATTTTGTGTTTTATTCTATTTTAATTTGTTATGTTCCAGTTTTTGGGTTGACCATTTTCATGATAAAGTTTCAATTTTAGTGCTTTTAAGTTTGATGTTTTCTGAGTTTTTAGGTTTAACAAGTATGATGAATATGAACATAGTCTTGAAAAGATGAAAAAAATTGTTTTTTTATGTCAACTTTAATCCTCTAACTTTTTTAAATGATTTTGATTTTTGTCCCTCGAAAATACTGTTTTTTTTTATTTATTGATGAGTTCGTTAAAAAAAATGGAGAGTCAACATCATTTACACATGTGGCAGTGGTACAATCATCATATTCCGGCCACATCATCATTTTTGAACGACATATAAAAACAAAGGACCAAAAGTAGTGAAATTTGATATCACATGGATTAAATGAGAGGGCTTTGTTCTGGCGACACATTAGTGGGAAGAAGATTCAGGGCGTTGGAATTTGTGGTGGAAGGTGAGGGGAAGAAGAAATGTTGAAGCATGGATGAAGAAGGGTTGGAACATGAACAATGAGTGAAACGTGAAAAAATAAGACGGTACGTGTACTTGTCTTAAGAATTGACACACGATTCACTTACCCATCTTTTAATCTTATTTCTCAGCCCCACGTCTTAATTTAATGACTACCATTTATTCATTTCATTCTCACATACAAATGACACTCTCACTTTATATGTCATACATAAAGATAGGGATCAAATTACACTGAAGTAACATTACACCATTGTTAAACCGCTCAATATGTTTTACGAGATACATATTTTCTAAATTTGATCGTTGATTGAAATTTTATATCATATAAAATCATTTGTTACACTATTATTGTGCATCAAAATTAACGTCTTAAACACTTTTTTAGTATACAAAGTTAATCTTGATGCATCTAAATAATGTTTAAAATGAGTTTAAATAATTTATTTAAAAAATATATATAAAAATGCTAGCATGAATGTTTATTTCAACCGGTTTAAAACATGCTAATTAATTTAAGCTGGTTGAAAGAACGTCTAATCAGTTTCACATGGAGTATTTAAGCCTGTTGTGGAACTGGCTCAAAAATACCTTAAAAATGTTGAATGTTAATTCAAGTTCGTTCAGTTAGTTTCGATTAGTAATGTTGAGAATTTTGTAACATGAGCCAATCCATAGTGTTGTTTGTATCGACCCATAATGGTTAGTTTAACCGTTACGCAACTTTTAAGGAAGTTAGTTAGTTAGTTGCATATGTGTTGTATAAATGATTGTAATGTTCACCCTTTCTTTAATCACAATCAAATTGTATCTCTCTTCTTCTCTCTCAATTTCTCTTATATATATCTCTCCCAATCTTGATTGCTTGAATCTCAAGCAAACTTTGCTGCGTACTAATGGATATTTATATTCATTAACTTTTCATTCATGTTTGCATTTTCATTTCAACTATTTAAAATTATCTGTTGAATACGTAAACAAGTTTTTTTTTTTTTTTTTTTTAGGTGAGAATATGTAAACAAGTTACGGTGTATAAGTATATATAAATACAATTACTCAATAAAAGAAAGTATATTTGGACTATATATATAAGGTGTGTGACATAGGACATGCATGTTCTGACTCTGCAAGATGCAATCGTTTACTTTTGTTATCTGAAATTGATGAGCTAGCAACACATTTTTGTCTCGAATTTAAATCACATAGTTTAGTATAAAGTATAAACCATTTGCTTATTTTGTTCTATGTATAAGTTATTTGTTTTACTTGCATTTTAAATATACTATATATTAACAACTCACACATCATGTTTCCTAACTTGAACGCGTTTGAAAATCTGTCCGACAAACTTGTATATATATCCAACATTTTGTAACTACTCTTTTTTGGAACATAGTGTTCGTAAAAGACAACCAAATAGGTTGTTTTGATTGCTACATTAAGCTAATCGAGCTAAAGGTAACTATTTTTTTTAGAGGGCTGTATTATATGCATGTACTATATATCCTAAATTCTGAGTAGGCTGCATAAATATTTTTTGGAGTATATGTTAGGTTACTTGTATAGAAGATGTTAATATGAAATATATATAATAGGTTAGTTAAGGCCTACAAATAAACTTATGACAATTAATAGGCTAAATTTGAAACATGCGTGCTTAAAAATAGTCTAAACAAGATGATTTTTAATTTGTCTCCGGATGAATTGAAAAAAAATGTATTCATTTTTTTTTGCCAAAAATCATATAATTAAACCACTTAATTATTACTACTCAGCACCAACATAAACAAAAGTGAGTCAAAGAAAATTGATGTATTTGAATATTTTAAACAAAATACATCAATTTTAGTGAACTCATTTTTGCTTATATCTTGTCACAAGGGATATTGCTTTATTGAAACAAAATCATGTGTCAAGAACGAGTATCAATGCAAATGAAAATTATTAGATTTGTGTCCGTGAGTATAACTCAATTGATAAGAACATTATAATGTACATATGTTGATGTCCAAACCAAAATTTTCCATTTATTGATCATCTTAAAGGATAAAGATCATTATACTACTTAACAAAAATACCTTCAAATTTGATCAATGCCATTTCTTGTTAAATGCCATATAAGAATCAGGTATACCAGATGAAAATAAAACAGTGGCCCACACAACCGCGTTGGCCATATTATAGTTGATATTGGACCTCTTTCCCACATGCTAACAAAGGGTGAAAGAAAAGGCAAGATATATAGTCCTAGTCCTATAGTCAAATTGGTTTATGTTTGAAGTATTTCATAAGTTAGCCAATATTGGATGTTAGTTAGTTAATTGATCGTTATATATACTTGGATCACCTTATTTCAAGATTCTTAGACCATGATCTTCAACTATGGTGGACCGGGGTCAATCAATGTCCTTCAGCTTCTTGAAGATATTTACACAGTCACTTATGATTTGATCTGACACCTAATCTGTCAGTATTTAATATAGATGAACCTCAAGGTAAACAAGACTTGGTCAAGATTTGATATTTATTTAGTTTGTATGTTTTTTTACTCAGACATATAGTTTTTGTTTGAAAAACATCACAATCACACTACACATGCAGTCAGTAGATTAGAAACTATACATTGAAATAAATGGGGTGAAAGAGCACAAATAACAGTGATTTTTTCTACAGAACACAAACTTCTCTCAGACCTAATGATCCCAATCCAACCACTCTTCAAAACAAATATATCTCACAACACTCTACGACAATAGTATATGAGAAGAAAGTTAGATACAAATTTAAAGTGTTTTTAACTGATGCAGGTGTATTTTATAGTGAAGATCTTGAACCGCTAGCTATATATAGTTTTAGCCTATGAAGCACTGGTACGGACACGCACACCAACATGCTGACACCTCTAATAATTTAAGAATACCACATAATTCAGAATAATCATATGTGTCGGTGTCGGACACGCTCCGATGAGTGTTTGTGCTTCATAGGTCTTAATCTCTCTCTTTTTCTGATATGATAATTGTCACAAGACATTTTATTCCATTCAACTCCAACATGGTCATCAAGGGGGGCAATCAAAATTGAATAAAATGGTACCACCAGATGAAAATTGGCATGTGAATCCAGCTAACTTGAATAATTATAATGTTGTACCATAAATATTTTCAAGTCTTGAGTGGGCTGCTGTAGAAGCAATAACCATCATAGGACCCTAATTCATCACTATGGGGTCCAAAGAAGCCTCAGGTGGCACTAGTTGTTGTTAGAGTCTCCATGTGCATTGTTCCATATCTTCCTCAAAGCACAGTAGCACTTTACCTAAAGGGTACATGGACTTGTTCCCCCACTCCCTTCATTTCCTTTTCTTGTTGGGATTTAATTTAGGCCACTTTAAAACAATGTAGAAAGTGTACAATAGAATGAAGTGGAACACCCATAGAAGGTAGAAAAAAAATATAACGCATTCGTACATAATAGTCTAAATAGGAGGAAAATGAATAAAGATCGATTAGACCTTTGTTTGACTAAAAAAGTTATAAAGTGACATGCATGTATTTTGAAAATTTACTTCAGCAAAAAATTATTCTAGTCGGTTTATGTGATTGGAAAATTAGGGGACGGTGGAAATGGAAAGAAAAAAAAAGACATAATTGATAATTGAAGTGAACAAGAATATAAATCCATGTTCTTTTTACCTTTGTGTGTAATTTTTTAAAGGGAAATGTTAACAAGTGAAAATGTTTTCCCATGCATGTGTCAACCCTAATTGTAGCATTTTATCTTCTTTTTTCATCATAATTGTTCAATTCAAATGTTTTCCATCTTCTTATTAAGAAGTTAATATGAATACATATTTTTTTAACTTTATTAGAGTTACATTTATTTTAGGCAAATACAATGAAAACATTGATACATTGTAGCCTTAACCATCAATGGAGCACCTCTATAAAAAAAAAAAAAAAAAACAAGTTATATCTTTTCATCTAAAGAATGTAATGTATGATGATGGCTTTGTTTTTAAAACAAAACATTATAGTGTGTCTCCCTCCATACTTCTCTCATGTCACTGTTGGGAAAAGGGGTGGTGGTGGCCATTGAGGGGTGGGATGAAGGGATAGGAGATTCTGAGAGAGAAAAAAATTAGGGGACGGTGGAAATGAAGAAAAAATACAAAAGACAAAAATAAGTAGTCCAAAAGTTAGTAAGGTTGCTTTTATACCCTTCATCTAATCTACCCATAAAAATTAAAACAAACCGAAATATATATTTTTCACTTTTTTTTAGAAATTAAAACAAACCGAAATATATATTTTTCACTTTTTTTTAGACAAAGACCAATTTTAGTCTTTAAATAATTACAAAAAAAAAATCTTTAAATGAAAATATATAAAAAAAAAAAATTGGTTATTTGACTTATGTGTAATGTTTGCATTCATGTTGTTAGTTCAGTGTATCATCATGATACCTACGTGTCATGAAATCGATTTATGGGACAAAAATAATCCCTGACAATAAATTTAAAAAAAGGACAATTTAGTCTATATGCTCAATTAAATCCTTAAATTATAGCTTCCTCCTCAAAAAAAGATGAAGCTTCCTCCATTGAAGCACCTTTAACACGAGTTGTAATGAAAACAATAGTAGTTTCCGACAAGAAAATTGAAGAACAATTTATGGTAGAATTATGAGCACTTGGAGAGTGGATCACTTGATAGATATTCTTTTCGATCATTTATTATAAGTATTTTTTTTCAATTTTAATAAATAATTTATATATGTAATCTATTATACGTTATGATATATTAATAGATCAAATACGACAGTTATTCAATGAATCTAAAAAAAATATAATGACAGATAAAGTACTATTAATTTCATGAAAGGAAAAAAAAGTGATAGGATATGAAAAAATTTCATTAGATTTCAACCCCAAAATTGTTGATTTTTGTTTGACCAAAATTTGCAATATAGAAAATACTTGTATAGCGTAACATGTTTTATGCAATATGAACCTCAATTTCAAGTTCTTGATTGTACAATTGAAAGATAAATATAACA
Source organism: Medicago sativa (assembly GCF_051527215.1). NCBI lineage: Eukaryota > Viridiplantae > Streptophyta > Magnoliopsida > Fabales > Fabaceae > Medicago > Medicago sativa. Next base: position 68,890,982 of record NC_140751.1, on the reverse strand, counting down.
AGTTTGAGAAGTGTAAGAACAAATTGTGCTTCAATAACAAGGAAATTGAATTAACATGTGGAGTCCGAGGCAAAATAATTAGGTGCGTCAATAAACTCATTCATCTTTGGAAGAAAAAAAAATATGTTGCTGCCCAGGATCGAACTGGAGACCTTCAGTGTGTAAGACTGACGTGATAACCACTACACCACAGCAACCGTTTGTGATAACAGTTTTGATCACGTAATATTTATTGTATGTTTTCGTATTGGTTTTAAGTGCAAGTATGCATTTTATTATAATCATTCCGTCACAAAAATAATCTTACTATGACTTCTAGGGTACTTAAAATTGACATTTTTTATGATGTGTAATAATTATAATTAGCTAGCAGGGTAGACATTATTGCTTAGCATAAGTGCTATAATTCATCGTCACACATATCAACCTTATAAGTATTTGTATGTCACGTAGATCAGTTATCTATCACATAAGATTTTTCTTTGTTCTACTAAAGAATCTAACAGCAAAATCTTCATACACTAAATGAAAAATTATAGGTCTAAACTCACGCTCCAACATATCAAATATGTTTGCAGTTTTTTTATTATATGAACTGTATTTACGAGACATCCGTCACATGAGATTAATTTTACTATGTTAAGTGTGAATTGGACAAAAAAATAAAATCAATGTGGTGTAACATTGAGACCACAAATAAAGCCATTAAAACAATATCAGGGACAAAAAAAATAGGTTTAAGGTGATTGTTTTGTTTGTACCTAACACCTTAAACATAGGCTTCTTAGTCAAACATCTTGCTGTTTCTTTTGTTTATTTACAAACCTTTAAATATAAAAAGAAGAAACTAATAAAAATCAGATTAAACGCCAAAACACTGAAACTTGAGTAAATAAACACGCCAGATTATTTATTCAAAAAAACCATAGCAGATTATTATTGTTTTTTTATTTACTAGTACTTTATTATACAAGTCTAAATGAAAATGCAAAATCGAATTTGTTCTCCTCAGACCTCATCTAATAGTTCTGATATAAATCTGCCGATTTCTACCGCCCCATCTCATTCCATCCGGTGAGTTACTTTCCTTCATATCCCTTGTTACCATTTTATTATTTTTAAGAATCTTTGATTCTGCTTTTTCAATATGTTTCTGTTCTAAAATTTACATTATCTGCTTCTTTTGTTGGGTGTATGAGGAATTTCTTTTGAAACTTTGTGTCTTATAACTGTAAGTTTTCTGCTTATGAAACTTATTAACCCTGGAAATGCATGTAATATTGATTGTAGTATATGCCATATCTCAAGTATGAACACCGAATTCTTCATAGCTTGATTTTTTTTTTTTTATGATATTAAGTTCAGTTTACCTTAATAGAATCTCTATGCATGACAAACTCACAAACAGTAATTAGCAGGAGCTAGGAGCAAAGATTTAATTGTTTAGAATCCTCAAATGGAAGCTGAAAGAGTGGTGCATACAGGAGGCTGCCATTGTAAGAGTGTAAGGTGGAAAGTGGCTGCTCCTTCCAGTGTGGTGGTATGGGACTGCAACTGCTCAAACTGCTACATGAGAGCTAATGCTCACTTTGTTGTACCTGCTGACAAATTTGAGCTTCTGGGAAATTCTGCTGAGTTTATTACAACTTACACGTTTGGCTCTCACACTGCTAAGCACACATTCTGTAAAATATGTGGAATAACTTCGTTCTATTATCCACGCTCAAACCCAGATGGGGTTGCAATTTCATTCAGGTGTGTTGACTCTGGAACGTTGAGACACGTCGAAATCAAGCATTTTGACGGGAAGAATTGGGAACGCTCATATAATGAGACAAACATATCTTCATGTTCAAAGGAGCAGAAGTGACTCATTTAACATCAGGGATTACAAATTAGTTGATATCATTTTGTTGCAAGTAATAATGAGACAGGCATCTCTTCATCCTGAATGAAGTTTTTATGTCCCTCAACACATTTGTGGTGCTGCTTCATATACTCTAGGCTCTAGCTTTCATAACAGTTGTAATAATAAAATAAAAAAAATGTTAAACACAGTAATTATGTTATTTGAATGATGTAGTTTTGGATTGCACATGCTTCCAAGGTTTCATTTTATGAGACAAGTAAACTTTTAACAAACAGTCGGACTAACCCGAATTGTACATGGCAAAAATTCTAAAAAGTAGTGCTTTTACACCAGCAAAATACAAATGGAATGGATAAAGCCTAATTTCAAATCATATCGTACTATCCGCAAGCAAGGTCTTGCTTGGCCAGGAAAAGAAAAACACGAAACTGCATTTTTATTCAAACCAAAAAAAATAAATAATACACGCTTCATTTCTTCAACAGCATAGCACTGCATTGAGCCATTATCTTTGATGCCCTGGTAATTGCATCAGTCATATAGAAATTCTCAACCGCAATCCCGAATGGTGATGGATCCACCTTCTTAGTGAAGGTTGGTCTCAGTGAAGATGGCAATGCAGCTGGTTCTCTCTCGTCCATTTGCGCAAGGTTTGGCGCTACAGTCCTCAGTCGGGCGCGAACTCCCCCAATTGTATCATAGGGTAAACGCACCCCTGCTATCTCGGACAGAGCTCGAATTATCTTCCAATCATCTCTGGAGTCTCCAACTGTTGGAACTGCAGGCCATGTTTGCTGTGTGCATCCTTCAGTATTTTCATATGTACCTTCCTTCTCACTGAATGCAGCTGCTGGCAAAATGACATTAGCACGATAAACACTCTTATCACCATGGTGACCTTGATAAACAACAAAAGCATCCTTCGGGATCTTGTCCAAGTTTGTATCATCAGCTCCCATTAAATATACAAACTTTGCAGATTCAAGGCTTTTTTCAGATTGGGGCACAAGTCCAAGGTCAAGTGCAGCAGCCTGGGCAGCATGGAGAAGTAATACATTAAGGCCATTCCAATCAGATCTGATGACATTCCCTTGTTTTGCGATGGTTTCAACAGCTGCAAAAATTGCATCCTGATCCTTCCTCTCAAAAATCCCAGCACCAACAATGATAACAGGGTTTTTGGCATTTGAAATAGTCTTGGAAAATGGGTGTCGACCCTCAGCAATTTCAAGAAGTGTTTGAGGACCAGTACCAAGATGTTCGTTATCATAGTTGAAATCAGTAGCAGGCCCAATGTAACCGACCTTGGCTTGGTTTGCCGTGACAGTCTTGCGTATTCTAGCATTAACCATAGCAGCTTCCACCCGTGGCTGCAAATTTGGAAGTGAACACATTATAACCAAACAGACACCAGATATATTAATGCATAAAAGATGGCAGCATTTAAAGACGAAAAATGACGAGCGCATCCAATAAAACAATAATTTTCATAAGTTTTATTGTTGAATAGTTGTAATTAGAATCTCCAAAACTACAATTATGAAATCCAGTGCAATCCCAAAGGGCTAAAAAGGAATCGCATTTCAATATATAACAGGAATCATTGGTTAACCATAACATAAAACTAGAGAAGTTGCACACTAAAATAAATTAGAGATATACCTGGGTGCCAACCAACAGGAAAGCATCTGCTTTCTCAAGACCAGCAATGCTAGTATTCATAATATATCCTGATCTGAAATCAGCATTAGTATTTACGCCAATTCCTTCGCCCCATACATTATTTGACCCCAGCCTGTTTAAGAAATCTTTTAGTGCAATCATGGACTCAGCATCAGAAAGTTTGCCAGATATTCCAACAATTTCTTCTGGTTTAACTTGATGCACAACCTCTGCTACCAAAGAAAGGGCTTCACGCCAGTTCACAGGCTTAAAGCGGCCATCAGGACCACGAATCATAGGGTCATTTAACCTCTGCCTCTTCAAACCATCATAACAAAAGCGGGTTTTGTCTGAAATCCACTCTTCGTTTATGTCCTGCAATGGGAAAGTGGAACAAGTTTCAATAGCAAACTATGAATAGAAATCATCCCTTCTGCTAAATTAAGCATATAATAAATTCAATCCCCAGAGAACACTAAATCGCATCGTAAAATATTAATCCTCACTGGAACTTAACTAGTTGCTAATAAAATGTTGATTCCCCGCATAACACAGGGATTAGAAGTGAACTTTTAAAATAAAATAATTTAAATTCGTGACGTTGTGTACAGGGGACTTGGGAATCTATGCACACGGTGTTCGCTCTCCCAAGTCTCACTGTCAGGGACGGATCCAGAAATTTCTATCAACGACAAGATCTTAGTACTATATAAACACACACACACACACATCAATACATAAACAATAACATAGTAACATCACTATCATTAAGCAAAAATGTTAAGTCCACAAAATTATACCATTATTATATACCAAAAATATTAGAGATACCTCAGAATCTACAAATTATAATTGTTTTATACGTGTCTTCATATTTTAAAAATTGTTTGATATTTTTTTTTTCTACACAATCAAAAATATATTTATATATTTGTGACCAAACAAGCATTCAATAATCTCTCTCTCACATTGTTGTGCATTTGATTCTTCACAAATAAAATTATTCGATATTTTGGCGGTAACAAGGGGAAACCCATGTTGTTAAAACTAGATAGCGTCGACCCCTTAAAATGCTATAGCGAGATAGCTATTATAGCAAAGACTATAAATCAGTGTACAAAGGAAACATAAATACTCAAAACTAAGAAATTACACAAAACTAAAGAGACCATCATACTTAATAACTTCTCTCAAAAAAAAAAAAAAATCATACTTAATAACTATAATCAACTTTGTCATTTCCCATATGAATTTCTAACTCTAACCGCCGTAAACATTTGTTAGACATTAGGAATTAGGAACATACTTGGCCCATTTGTTAGACATTAGGAAGATACTTGACCCATTGTTTGGTTTATAATAGGCTCATTATGTGAAACAAACCCTAAAGCTAAGATGTACATTCTCAAAACCCTAAATATAAAACATCATCTCCAAAAGGCACCTCTGCAACACTACATCAGTCACCGTGCCCCTGCATATTTTCGTCATCATCATTCATTTCTTTTAATTACTTGTTTCTTCACAACATGAGGGTGGTAGCCGGAAAACGGCAGGAGCCCTAGAAGCGGACGTGAACCCGCGATTGAGTCATGTTTCCACCGCTATTTGCGGCCACTATCATAGCCATTGTTGAAGCACCATTGCAGGAAAATGGCTTCGCAGGGGAAGCCTCCTTCGCCACGCTATTCCGCTATAGCACGCTATTGAAAGACTAAAAATAACATTTTTAAAAAGTTTGGGGGCAGCTGCCCCCATTTAGTTGAATGTGTATCCGTCCCTGTTCACTGCGACCCTAGTGAAAAATTAGCATGGGAGGATCACAACTTCTGCAAAAACACATTCACATCTGCACATTTTATACAGTCCAAGGTTACTTCATGATTCATGATCAATCAATGGCCCAGTAAATAACACTTAAAAAACCAGCTTCTTAATTGTTATCCCTCAAATACTCATCCCCATAGCATTTACAGACTGGTAAGCTAAAGGTCTCCTTAACGCAATTGCCCATAACCAAAGGCTTGAGATCGCAAGTAAAATGCTCACATATTCTTCTGGAAGTATAATTATTCAGTTAGAAATTAACTGAATAACTACTCAGACAATTGGAAGTATAAATATTCAGTTAGAAAGAACTGAATAACTACTCAGACAATTCCTTCAGTCCCATAATAAATTGTGATAATAGGAGGTCTTTTTCTACTTATTTTCAAAACCCACATCAATGCAATCATTGCTAGTGATATAAAGTAATCAGGTTAATATCAGGGGAAGAAAACAAATCAACATCAGTTTTCCAAACACAACATGTGTAATGTGTTTCAGAGGCTGCCAATTAATAAAATTTGAAAATCAACTCGCTTATGTCATAATAGTATGTTATGTTCTAACGCAAAGAAGAAAAAAATCCTACAACCAATTAAATAAATCAAGGTCAGAATTCACTGGTACCAACTTTTGGTAAGCATCGATTCCTATAAGTTGTAGTGTAGATTGACTTAATAAATAGCAATTTTTTCAAATTAATTCATACTACGAAATCATAGGACAACACTCATAAGTACTTAAGGTACCATGGTTTTTCTTGCAAGAGTTAAATAATGTTAAGAACCACAAGAAAATTGAAGCTTTGGCAACCGCAAGTAGTTTAATAAAACATTTCCATCAGAATCTAACCTCATTTAAACGAGGCACAATGCGCATGACTTCAGGTCCTCTGCTATCAATACGAATATTGGAACCAACAGCATCAGTAACATCAATGGTCTCTGTATTCTTCAACTCCCAATTCCGGGCTTTAAATGCAAAAGGTTTTGAAGTGAGTGCTCCTACAGGGCAGATATCTATTACATTTCCAGAGAGTTCACTTGTCATGAGTTTTTCAACATATGTTCCAATCTCTTCTCCACTACCACGACCTAACATGCCAAGATCCTGAACCCCTGCAACCTCTGATGCGAATCTAACACACCTGTGGGAAGAAAGTAATATTTCACCGGATCCATTAAGGAACTCAGATAAAATAATCACAATACATATAGCATTTAATTGACAACAAAAAGAGGATGGCTCCCAAATGTTGAAGGTTGGGTTTTACAAAAATGCCAACACCTATTGCTACCAGATGTCGTTAACCATAAATTAAAAGAAACCTAGCTGGCCCTGAGCTGACATGAGAGCAAGTAAAACATACAACCAAACTAAATTATCACACCAGAATATTATTTTAATCATATGCAAAAAAAGTTGACCCGTAAGTTCCCTCAGAAACTATCATACTGTAACAATGACCACCACTTAATTTAATATATATATATATATATATGCAACTCAACGAGGTCCTTAATTCTTACAAGAATATCATACATACTATTAACATGAATTAGCAGAGCACTTGATACTTGCTTTTAGAAGATAAAAGTCACAACAAATTTCTAGCTTCCAAGGTATGATATAGTTATCAAAATGTGTACGTAAAGATAATCAAGTTTGCAGGGAAAAATGAACCTTGTACATTGAATGCACCGTGTCATCACAGTCTTTACCAAAGGTCCAAGATTTTTATCCACCACAGATCTCTTCATATCAGTGAAACGACCACGATCAGAGCCAAATGCCATTGACTGATCCTGAAGATCACACTCTCCACCCTGATCACAAATTGGGCAATCTAATGGATGATTCATCAATAAAAACTCCATCACTCCTTCTCGTGCTTTCTTGGCTATAGGTGTGTCAGTCTTGATTTTCATCCCTAAATTGAACATATGATTATATTACATTTTTAACAATAAATGGTTGAAAACCTCAACTAAACAAAATCAAGGTTGTTTATATGTATGTGTCAGTGTCTCAATACCAAATGAAATTAAATGTAAGATCAGATCAAAAAATATAGATGCTATCCCCAAACCAACTAAACATATGATAATTTTATCTCAAATATCTCTCTAATTAAAAAATAAAAGTAGAAAGAAGTAGAAGATGTAATGCAAAACTAGAATGCATTTTTGAAAAGAAAAAAAAAAGACAGCATACTTGATGACAGACAAAAGCTAAATTATAACTAAAAAAAGAAATGTCAACTAGATGGTTACAAGGAAAAGTAAGACTATTAGACACATAACTAGATGGAAGTTCACTAGTATCACCGTTATCTACAAACTACAATTTGCAAATAACAGAAACTGCAACAATGCAATCATCAACTATTAAGTTTAATACTTTTGGCCTTGAACTAATCAAAAGAATCACTCAAACAACAAGCAAGCCTTATTCCACTAAGTGTGGTTGGCTACATGTATCAAACACCGGCATAATGTTCTATCATATATTATATCCTTATCCAACTCATTAATCTCTAGATCCTTCTTAATAGTTTCTCTCATAGTTTTTCTAGGTCTTCCTCTACCTCTAGTGATCTGACTATCCTCCATCTGATATACTCTCCTTATTGCAGAATCTACAAGTCTTCTCTCTACATGCACAAACCACATATGCCGAGTTTCTACCATCTTTTCTCCAATAGGTGGCTACCCCAACTCTCTATCTAATATTGTCATTTCTAATTAAGAGTCTGTTTGTTTCAGCTTTATGTTTGTTTACCGCCCATAAAAAATGATTTTTTAACTAATTCATGTTTTGCCTCTTTGTGTTTGAAAAAATAGATTTTGGGAAAGGTGAATCTTAATAGCATTTCATTTGACTCAAAATGATTGTTTTTTAAATCCTAACCTAACACTTACAAATGACAAAAGTGATTTTTCGTTGAAATTCAAAAACAAACGCACCCTAAATCATGGTCTAGCATTACCACACATCCAATGCAATATCTTCATCTCTACTACACTTATTTTAATCCGGTGTTGTTCTTTACCATCCAACACTCCATTTACACACAACAAAACTCAAATAAATAAAATAAATTTCTTAGATAAACAAAACAGACACAAAAATCATCAATGAAATGCAAATCCAGCAACAGAAAAAAAAAAAGAAGAAGAAGAATCTAACCAGGAAGAGCGGGCATGGCGCAAGAAGCAACAGGCTTAGGAGATTTCTCAACCTCAACAAGACACATACGACAATTTCCAGCAATGGAAAGTCTGCTATGATAACAAAATCTAGGAATATCAACACCAGCAACCTCACACGCTTGAAGAACAGAGAATCCTTTCGGAATTTTAACGGGGTATCCATCGACGAAAACCTCGATAGCGTCATCGGGATTGGGGAAATGTACTCTAGCGCCAGCGACGGGTGTACGGGGAGTGAGATCGACGAGAGGTTGTTCAGGTTGGGGCTGAGCGGCGGGTTCGGGTTTGCGGAGTTCGGGTTTGGTGGTGATTGAACGGAGGAGGAGGAGGCGGGTGGTGGTGGTGGTTTGACGAAAGGTCTTTGAAGCTAATAAACCAAACCCCATTGTTAGGGTGGATGTTAGATCTGTGTTGTTGATTTGGGGGAAATGGTGATGCGAGTGTATATGGAGAGTGGGGTGAGAGGGTGGAAGAAGAAGAAAATGAATTTTGTTGAAGATATTGGATGATCCGATTTCAGATTCGGGTTTGCTGAAAGACCCGTTTATCATATGTTTTCCAACAACCTTTCATTTTTATTCCATTTAAGTTAAGGTCAAACTACTCTTCAAAACCGAACCAACTCAATAGAAAAACCCTAAACAACTAAAATTAAATTATATTTGATTCGGATGTATTTGAGTCATATTTAGTTTGGTTTACGGTTTGTATTTTACCGACCAAAACAAATCGTAACATAAGAAGAAAAAAATTATTCATGTATCAATTAGACTAATACTCGTATAAACTCAATAGAACTTTTATAAAATGACATATTTTTTCTCGTGATAAGTTTCTTTGCTTTTTATTTCAAAAATGTATTTATGTGTGTTACTTGAACTTTTAGAGAATATGATTACTTATAGTCTATTATTAAAAAAAAATGATTACTTATTGTCTACTTTTTAATTTGACCTATGTTGTTCGAAACAATGTTGGATGAAATTTAAAACATTGTTGGAAACGTATAGTATTTTGGCTTTTTAACTTGATTTTGATGTTGAAAACAAAAAATTGTATATTGTCTAAAAAACACTGCACCAACCAATCCAACCAAAGCCACATTGTTTTGGTTTGGTTTGGTTTAATCCGAATTTTATTTTAAAACTCAACCAAATCAAACCGCATGCTTTTATATCTTGCAGTTCGGATGACTTTTAGCCTCAAAACCGAACCAAACTGCACCACGAACACCCCTATGTCAATTAAGTTTTTGGTCTCATAAATATACTCCCTCCGTCCCTTAATGTAACCCCCCTTTGCATTTTTCACATTTCTTAAGAAAAGTTGTCAGTGTAATTAATGTGTCTGTTTTGTGTATTAATATTACCAAATTGTCCTTTGTTTGTATGTGTATTAAATTTGACTATTCATATTTCAAGACAAGTTAGTATTATTAATTAGGGGTATGTTTAGGAAAAAAGTAATAAATGCATCTAGTAATTTGAAAAGGGGGTTACATTTAGGGACAAAAATAAAATCAAATGGGTGGTTACATTAAGGGACGGAGGGAGTAGTTTCTCATAAATTTTATAAACCAATTATACTTGAATTTGCGATGAATTTGTCATAAAACTACAAAGTGTCGCTTTCCCTTAAATCATAGTGGCCGACAATCATCGCTCAAATTCATTGCCAATCCAAATAGAAGCTTGTTTTTTTGACTTCCAATGTTTCCTAGAAACACTTGGAAATAACTAAAAAACCTAACAGTAGTTAACTACCGCCGGTTTCTAGTTATAAGCCAGCGGTAGTTAACTACCGTTGAAGACATTTAAGTATTTTCCATGTGTTGTTAGGAAGTTTTTGATGTTAAAAAAGCAATTTTAATCCAAACATAAATTTTGCTTTCTCTAGACATGGAACCAAACATGATTAAAAATAAAGCGACCAATTTCAATTAATTTCAAACGTTATTGAATCTTCGCCGGTTTCAACTAACACTAAAGTTTATTTAGAGCGTTCTTAGCTCAGTTGGTTTGGACAATGCATAAAATATGTAAGGTCCAGGTTCAAATCCCGGCCACCACAAAAAAAAAAAAAAGTTTATTTAGGGCGTTAATAGAGTAACCGTGTCACCTTTCATGCCATTCAATATAAATGCTTCGGACATGAAGCCTATTTCCAAGTCTGCTTTCAGCCTTTCGATTTCAATGAAGAAAAAATAAGCACGTCCACTAGAACTTTGGAGAACGTTGTACCAAAAGAAGAAACTAATGGCTTATTAATAAGCTTAAGTCTTTTCAATTTAATAATCAAGACACTGAGATGGTTTGATCAAAATAAAATAGATTTAATTCATATGCACTAATAGTCGATCACAATTGTTGAATCGCCATAAAAATAATGATTTGTGGTTGATTAGCAATATAAAAACTTTAACACCGACAATATATGAAAATTAATTTCAAATCAAAATCGGATCGATTGAAACCTCTTTTGTTGAGAAATATTGGGTAACATAGCGTATATTTGATGCCTATTTCTGCTAAAGTATGTATTGATTAATGTTTAGAAAATCAAATTAAACGTTACATCTACTATACTTAAGCGTCGCAATTCAATTAATTAGCTTAACTGAACTTTAATAATTTAAGAAGGATTAAATTAAAAATTATGCTGCTGCTCACTAACTAGGACTACAGGAATACACAACACAACACAAACACACAAGCTTTTTACTTTTTGTTTTCATTATATTTCCTAACACTTAACTACAAGTGATAAAAAAGGTCTTGTTGCAAATAAATTCACAAGCACAGCCTAAATAATTCACATCCTTACAAATTTTCCCGAAACTAGTAATTTTCCCGTCAGCCTATTTAATTTTGCCCTAGTTTCACAAAATTTAGTAGTTAGTTTTCATAAATAATAGTGTCAATCCCTCTTTGTCGCTTTGGCAACGAAAGTTCTTGTAACTGCTATTCCAAGGTATGCCAGGAGTGTAAGAGCCAATCCCCCAAACAGAACAACCCGGTCATAAGCAGCAATTTGGACTGTGTAGATCCGAATGCCTACTGTATTCCAGTTACTTTCTGTCCAGACTGGATCTACGACCCCCATTTTGTCTGAGGAATTAGGGGGCAAAACACTCCATACTCCTAATTCATATGATAACCGTGTTGAATAAGCTGGAACGTACCTGTAAAAAAATTTACATCAATATTAAATTACACCGCATCAACTTAGCCATTTAATCATGTCAAGTTCACAAGTGCAGTACCAGGAAAATGGAAGCAGGCATATAACACGTGAACAGTCTAAACATGAAAAGCACAACATCACATGAGCAAACATAACAAAGGTGCCAATTATGACATATAATCAACTGGGTTGATCCAAATTTTTACCAAGTGTGGTAAATATGCATGCACGTGAAGGTGAGAACCTGGGAGCGTGTATGTGTAGAAAGTCAATCTAACATAATTATAAACATGTGATTTGAAATTAGCCAGAATCACATTTTATACAACCATTGTCAGATTTTATCTGCTTCGTGAAATATCAAATATTCAATTTAAAAGGTAAAAATATTTAGACATTATCCTAGTCTGAAAACAACCATGGGTTATACTTTACGGGAATCATGGTTAGGCAGAAATAGTGAAACAAATCGGGGATACATCCAAGTTTCATTTTAACGTAAGTTGGACTCGGTATCAGGACATGGAGGAGTTTTCCGTTCCATACATGGTTCAGTTGTGTTCCCATAAAAAAAAAATGCATTACATATCCAATTATTCGTGTTGTAAACCTCAATTCAACTATAGGGGTAGAAGCACAACATCAAATGATAGCAAGCATGCCTAATCCTGGAAAAGAATACCAATAAGAAACACAGATATATCCTAAATTCAGTACCAAGAAACACATCCGTTTACTAAATCCATAAAGTACAATTAGACGAGAAAATACCTAGTTGTAGAGAGAACACAAACTCCCTTTCCATCGGTCTCTGCCTTAATGCAAACTTCATCACCACTGCAACCCTGTTGACAACCTGAGCTACTATTCTCCTTGGGGGTAGAAGTTATGTCGGCTAGAAAATTCCAGATGAACCTAGGAACGTCATTAATGTATCCCGGATTAGGTGTGGAAGAAGGTTCGTCTAAGATAACACCAACATAATTGCTTGCACAGGTTGAAGCGGGCGAGATATATTTCTTCACCAACTCACACGAAAGACCAGGATCACAGCCCAACAGGCAATCAACAAGTTGTTCAACAAGTGAGACATTTACATTTATAGCAGCCAAAGTTGAATTTTGTACATTAGTTTCGCTAGCAAGTATGTAAAGGGTTCGGGCAACAAGAGAAGCAGCAGCAGCTACAGCCGATGAGTTCACATTTGCTGCATTTAATCATACAAATGAGAAGGCATACGACAAGGGAAATAGCCATGAAAGACTAGAAAAAGTCAAACAGGTAAGAAAAAAATAATGCCAGGGTCACAGGTTAACTCACATAAATCATCAAGATAACTATGGTAGAACTTGTTGACAAAGGAAGAGTCAAAATCTTCTAACACGACACCAGAGATTCCGGGATTCTGATAAAATACGAGAAAAGAACAAAAGAAGAAAGATAATGAACAGTGGGAAACTATGGAATTCGATAAATGCCAATACCAATTACGTGATTCAAATACATGCATTGAAATATGCATTGATAAATTATGTGATTCAACAATGGTACAGTCAATACAAATAATATGAGCCAACATGGCACATTAATAATTTAGTCAAAGGCAGCTGTTGTGCAGCTTACAGATATAGATGCAGAGGTTTTTTTTTCCACATTTTTTAGCATGTTAGTGTGATGTGCCCATGATAGCACCCCCACCATTTAAATATGGAGTTTATACATTGATACTTAATCAAAATGTGATGTAGCTCGCAGGTATAATATAATACAAGATTGTATTGAGCGTCTATATATCCAAATAAGGACGGTATGTGTGCTTTACATCAAATTGATCTCAAGCAAACGTGTGTGAAATTGTGAATGGGGTAATATAAGAATGGTGATGATCGAAAGCGACTCTAAAAGACATTATGTTAAAGATCATTGTCTTTGAAAAACCAACTCACCTTAACTTCTTTTTTTTTTTTTTATCAAAAAAAGGACTTCAATAATTAAATTTAAGAAAAGTGCAGTATCCAAAACCTTGTTCAAAAAGGTCATTAAAGATGACGGAGGTATCCCAGGATTTGACGCACTTGCAGATGTGATCCGTATGTCTTCAGATAGCAGTGATTCTTGTGCATGTTTTAGGGCAACCATGATCTGATTTGTGGCAGAAGAATCCTGCAATGATGCGGCGTTAGTCATAAGAAGATTTGGAACAATACAATACTATAATTCAGATGGTGCCCACACAAATTATTTAACACAATGCATTTTATCCAACTGAAATTGCAAAAGGGCACTAGTGTATGTGCACATATTAAACAGATCCATCATCTCACCCTTTCTGCATGAGCAAAAAAGTTTTTAGCCCCTTGACTGAGTCCCTTTCCAACAGAACCAATTTCAAGGACCTGTGAAACACCACACCACAAAAGCATAAGTTAGCCTGTTAGCATTTAAAGTAATTCCAGAGGAGGCATTTATAAATAATCTGGCATATAAATTTAAGGGTCATGTTAACTAGTGCCCCCGGGGCACTAGTTAAGCAACTAAAAATGGCAAGAAAAGAGAAAATAAACATTAAAAGCAACACTTTTTCAAGTTTCAGAAAGTAACATACACAATTTCCTAGAAAATATTTCTTTTTATATTTCCTTAACTAGTTAACATTTCCCTAAATTTAAATACTGTGCATCAGGTCAGCCTCCAATACTAAGTTTTCATATTTACTAGAAACACAGAGTACCTTTTCAATTAATGAGTGATTAAGGCCATGAACAGCATCTGAGTGCTCGTCAAGTTCTACCAAAAATCTCCTACTTCCAAGATAGCCCCATGCTTCTCCAGTGAAAACTACAAAAACAAGCTGCATTGAGTTTATGAAACTATCAGCAATAAAGTTCAGAGAAGCAGTAACAACATGTCGGAAACTGCTTGGTTCTTGAGTTTATAAGCCTGCTTGTTCATTTTTTAAAAATAAATAACACTTTCCTGAATTAGGAAAATGTTAAACTTTGTTTATCATAACCAGAAGTTTTTTATTAAAAAAAAAGCTAGAAATCGTAGCTTTTGAATAAATTTATATGCATATATCATAAGTGCTTTCTTGTCTTTTTTATTTTCAAAGCTTATCCAATTGCAACCTACACAAAGGTTTTAAAAAGCAACTCTTATAATTATTGCATAAACAAATATATTGAGTAAGGGCAACTTGCGCCAATTAATCCAAGGGAACATCTAACTGTAGGTTCGAAAACAAGAAGCACCATACACTAGAAACCTGTATCATGACTACATGATAAAATAATGATAAACGTGATGCATTATGCTCTTCTAAAAAGGAAACCCACAAGAAATGAGGGGAGAAGAAACGCCAGGAGTTTACTGTGTTGAAACGGAAAAAGGGGAGTGCACAAGGTTATCTGCCATTGGTGCAATTATTGCATTCTAAACAACAAAATTTAAACACAACAATCCCATCACAATAAACTGGAAAGGATGGTAGATAATTATCTCACAAGCCTAATGAACCAATGATTAAGAAACAGTGACCAACCAGAATATTTTTCCCCAGAGATCTTCAAGGTCAATAAAACCAGAAAGGCACACAGGGAAACTATAACAAGTCAAAGCTTTGTGACTATTAACAAAATTACGCTATTGGAAGGAACAGTTCCCATCAAGCACTTTTGGACAAAGTGAAAACTGGAAGAACAGTTAAGAAAATGTAAGGGCGAATTACTATGGCCATAGTGAATACAGAGTTCCAGCCTATAAGCGGAACAACTGATATGGAATTCCCATAACCCTTTCTCCTCGGATTTTCCCTGTATAAACATATCTGAGATGTCTTTTCCCTCTCTTCTAACTAACTTCCCCTCCAATTTTTTGTGCACACATGTTACTCCCTCTCCTAAAATCGAGCCGCTTCCTATCACTAGTTGAGTCCAAAAACATATCAGTTACGAACAGTCCAAAAACTGAAAACTCCATTGTACGCACCTGCTTACTAAAGTCACCAATACCATCCAAATGAGAAAGTGCATCTGCTGCTGCCAGTAATGTAATTAAACCCTGTAAAGTAGATAGCGTGTTAGACTATATTTTGATTTTGGAACATAAGCACTTTATTTCATCCGGAAAGAAAAAAAAACAGTATGCTGTAGCAAATGCAATTGCACTTACAGAAATAGGTGAATCTGCACCAAGACTTCTGTCTCGGAAAAAGGAAGCAGAATCCATAGAGGCTACTGTCAATATAATGGGCTTAGACGGTTTTGAGGATAAATTGTTGATTGGAGGAAGAGCCGACCAAACACTGTCTTTCATATGAAACATGCACAAAGTCAACATCAAGCATAACAATGCTAAGATTTTAAATTTCTCTGCAAAGTGAGAAGCGGGTGATAATATAGTCTTAATCTAGATCCAGGACAACCCATTTCTACTATGTGAACGATGTGATGCTACATTCATAAGGATATCTGGCCTCGTGTATTCCTTCATGGCCAATATAATCTAGTAACTGACTGTATTTTATATATGGCAATTTATTCTATATACACTTACAAAAGGATTACTGTTGAGACTCAGATTTTGTAGGAGGAATCTTAAATTTTTATCCATGTTCAGTTGTTCACTGTCTTGCAAGATTGACCGGGTATCTAGTTTTGCAGCAACAATGCAACATACGATTTACAGTTACATATGTCATTCAATAATATCATATCATAACCCTGCATTACAAATCCTATTCGCAGTTTTTTTCCCTGGAAATCTTGCACTAAACAGGGGACAGCCACCCTTGACCACTTGTTTATTCCCACCCAAAAAAAAGTCACATCCACAAATTTTTGCAGAATTTATGGAGTAGAGTGTAAGAAACTTCACCTGTATCCACCTAAAGGGAGGCAAGTTCCTTCATTTAAACAAGACTCTGAATCATGTGTCCCAGATTTCATTGTCTAATCCAAGATAATCAAAAAAGAAAAATGCAAACAATGAAACATTTTGCTTCATATGCCAGAAAACAATAATTGTTTACAAAAATCTGGAGCATACCTGCATCACCAGATCAAACTCAGCCACATTAGATGTGTAAGCTTTCTTTTTGTCCTCACCTTTTAATACAAACTGCACAAACGTGAAAGAGAATTAATCTTCATAATGTTCATATAAACAATAATAAGATTCATATCAAGGCACTATAAAATTAATGTTGATTAAACTAATTGTATCAGTGAAAATTTGTACATTGTGTAGGCTAGCCAATAGTACCCCTCTAACAATATAAAAGTAAGCCAACAGCCAGGTCTTTCCCATTAGGTAGTGTTGGCTATATGGATTGATAACAACGAATTTTTATTTCCATTTGGTGGATCTGACTATATAGATAAAATAAAGTTATAATGTCGTATCATAAATCATGTCCAAAGACAAATTATTTTAAAACCGAATACTTCCCGATGTTTTTGCAGCACTAACTATTGAACTAACTAGAATTTGATCTACTCTCCATACTGGGATTTTATAAGTCGTCTCCACATATGTCTTTAGTACCTAAGATGAGATTCTATCATCTTTTCTGTAATTGTTGTTACCCCAACTTTTCCTCGAACACAATCCTTTGTAATTGTATCTCATCTAGCTTGTCCGATCATCAATAGTAAAATTCTCATCCATAAAACATCAAGTTTAATTTGTTACTTTCTCTTCAGTTTTTACCAGTTGACATTCTCTTCGACTAGCTTAATCCTGTACAAAACTACAGATTTATAGTTGTGTAGTAAAATTTTGTTACTCAAACTTGAGTAGTACTTTTCTATAACAACAACGTGCAAAGCACTACTTCATTTCATCTATCCAGCTTAAATCATATTGTCTATATCTCTATTTTCCCATCATTTTGTATGATGCACTCTAGATGCAGACCTTGTGACTTTTGATATGTCTTGATCTTCGATTGTCACCATTAAGCTAGAATTAGTGTACCTTCTGCTTAAATTGCATTTCATACACCCCTTTCTACTCAAGCAAAAGAAGTTGCATTCCATACATACACCCCTTTCTACTTAAACGAAAGAACCGTGTTTCCAAAGTTTGTCTCCACATATCTAACTACATCTCAAAATGTAACCATCCATCACTAGCATCTTGTGTTGTGAGTTTAAGAAAGAAAATGAAAATACTATGTGATACCTCTTGAAGAGTCTTCGTGCCACTTTCTGTGAGTAAAAACACAGGAAAACCGTAGGATTTCCACATAATACCAGAACCCTGTAGATGTAGAATGAAAAAGAAAACAAATAAATTAATCATTCTAAGTAATCGATCATGTTGTCTCAAGACTAATATAGATTATATCCAAAAGATAATTGGTAAAATTCCCACCATATATCTTTTAATACATCTAATAACATTATACGCTTCTGATTCTAACCCAAGACATACTTCACCTATTAATTTATCTGGCTTATCCTATCTCCGTGACACTGAAACCAACAATGATACAACGTACATCCACAAAAATAAACTTAATAGAAACCAGAAAGCATCTATCAGTTATAAACTCCACTCTATAAAAAGTAATTGAATCAGAATTGGAAACTAATTGGCAGAAGCAAGCAAAGAAAAGAAAAAGAAAAGGACAAATAAAATATGTTGAAATGAGATATAAATATCCCCATAAACTGGAAGAAAAAGTAAATCCATATCGTACAATTGGGTTCCATTCATAGCTGATATTGTGGTAAGGAGCAAATTCAGCCAGCGGAAACTTTTGATCTGGAGAGAATCCTACATATATAAAAAACAAAAAATTATCATGGGAGCAGCTTTAAAAAGTAAATACTACACTATCTTTGTTTAAAGCAAACCAATAGTATTTACCATTTAACTTCTTCTGTGAATCAGTAACTGATTCCACTAGCACACCACCAACTTTGCTTGCAAAGCTTGGGTCAGCTGATAATCTGAAAGGGAAGATTCACACTCGGGAAAGAGAAAAAAAAAATAATTTCAAAAATCAAACGAATAAGTAGCATTAACAATCATGCCAATGAACAAGGACTAACTCATTTTTGTATTCACATTGGCACTAAACATACGTTTGCATCCAAACCTACGTTTTATCCTAGACCGTTACAGATTTTTTATCTCGACTTATCATATTCAGTATTTCGCCAGAACAATACCGACATCAACTTACAAATATCTCGGTGCACTTTTATACTTATTCAGCACATAACTTCCCATAGACCCATGATCTTATTTCTAACTTCCCCACCACCAAAGACCTTCTTATGACAACCTCTTTAAAAGAAGGAGTCTATCTCATTGACAGGGGAGAACCACCAATTGCTCAGAAAACAAACACTCGGTCATGCTTCGATCACAATATACCGAGGTCTTTAATATTCTATTCTGGAACATATCCTAAAATAACTCTATAGATACTTTGGGTCCAAACCTACATTTGCAGCTTTTCAACTGAAATCCAAACATAAAACCTTTCCAATAACTTCAAATTTAACTAAGATGCAATAAAATTTAGCATTTCTTAAAACAGAAATGTTGAAAAACGATACCTGTTGAAGAGAGTTGGAAACTGATCCAATGAAACCAATATAGAAGATAACTCTGTCACATCATCAACATTTTCGAACCTCACAATTGGAGCTACAACCTTATCTCGCCCAGGATCTAACAGATTATCACAAATACAACATTAATCAGCTTATAATCACAATTTCACAAATAACACTTCAAATTACAATTAATTAACACAATGAATTGTGAAATTGAGGATTACTTGAACAACCGATGGTCCCAGAGAGACTAAGCAGCCGAACGCAAGGAAATCCGTCAACGTCGGTGTACATGGTGCTCTGAAGATCGGGGACCGATTCCATGGAGGTGGATTGTGCTGAGATGAAAGAGAGAAAGTGAGAGGTGAAGAAGAGGAAGATGATGAAGGTTAGCGCCATGGATGAATAAACCCTAGAGAGGGAGTGTGTGTGACAGTGTCTTTCTTCTGAGCTTATTTCCTCTGAATTTGCAGGATTATGTATGTGATTTCATTTCATAGGTGGAATGAATTGGCTTTCATCATACTCACTGACTTTTGCTCAAGCCAAAGGAGAGAGATGAATTTTCTTGCTGTAATTGTTTTTTTCTTAGTTGTGATTTCTTTAAATTCATAATTTTCTCAAAATTTATTTTTTAAATTTTTTAAATCAGATTAGGAACATTAGAAACTATTAAATTAAAGGGTTAATTATGTTTTTGGTCCCTACAAAATTGCAACCTTGTAAGTTTAGTCCTTACTTAATTTTAATAGCATTTTTAATCCCTACAAAAAAAAAATTTACTTATAATTTTAGTCCCTGCTAAAATAAATTTTGTTTAATTATCCTTAAACTCTTAAATTTTTTAACGATTCTTTTTATACAAGTTTAGAACACTATGAACGGTTCATTTACTAAAAACTATAATTTTTTAACATAAAATAAATTAAATATGAATTTTTTAAAACGACAAAAGTTTAAGATATAAGTAACAAAAATATGGACGTAGAAATCAAATTTTTGCGATATTTTTTTCGGAGGACCTTTTAATAACGTTCTTAACACGCCTGTAAAAAATTGTTGAAAAACTTAAGAGTTTAAGCATAAATTAAACAAATTTGGATTGAGTAAGGACTAATATTGAGTGCAGAAATTTTTTGTAGGGATTAAAAATGCTATTAAAATTAAGTAAGGACTAAACTTACAAGGTCGCCATTTTGTAGGGACCAAAAACATAATTAACCCTAAATTAAATTTGGATTCAATTAATCACGAAAGATGTTTCGGAGTCCAATTATGATATAAAAATTGTTATTTTGGTCCATGAATACGTATATGTTATCATAATAGTTCATGACCCTGGATGCGTATATGTCATTATAATAGTCTATGACTCGAGAAAAATACACTTTAAAATTTGGCAGTCATTTTGGTCATTGACATTAAATTTGGCCATTAATTCAAAAAAAAAAAGTTGAGTTCACGTTTTTTTATGACAAGTAACAGGTGAGGTGACATCATGGACCAAAATGAAATAATCACACATTTGAGTTCTTTTTAGTAAATCTCTATAATCCCAATTTTGAATATCCCTTCATCAAATCTCTAATCCTACCCTTTCTTCTTCATCTTGATTCCAACAAATCTTCCTTAAAAAAAGCACATGATGATGGGTGGTGGCGCAAACTCGCCAATGGAGACGACGGTGAACGGCGGTGGGTGTTGGTGTTTCCGGCAGACAAGGTAGATTGGGAGAGTAAGAAGGGAAATTAGGAGTTTAGGTTTGGAAGGATAATGGAAAATAACATTTGGTTAATAATACATTTCATTTTGGTCCATTTCGTCACCTCACACCTAACTTGTCATCCAAAAACTTGCAAGCTCAACTTTTTTGTGGAGTTAACAGCTAAATTTAACATCAGGGACCAAAGTGGTCAATGTAACGCCCTCCTTTTTATTTAATTATTTTTATTAAGTTAGAGTCTATTTATGTGATTTATTTATATATATATATGAGGGTATAGTATTTTATTATGTGGCATTATTCTATTATTTATTAGAATATGAGAATTATCAGTGTAAGTAGAATTGGAGGTTAGAATAGAAATAAGAATAAGTTATTGGCCTAAATAGATTTAGGAAGACTGATTAGTATTATAAATAAGGAAGCTTAGGTTAGAAAGAGTTTTTACGTTAAACAGCTTTTTGGAGAAAGAGGAGAAAGAGGAGAACTCAGAGAGAGAGAGAGAACCCTAGGAACGAAGAACGCTGCTTTTGATTTCAGAAAAACTATCTAAGGTAAGGGTGAGACTATCTTTCACTAATATTAAGCCTGTGAATCATTAAATTGCATCTAACGTGTTTTAGGATGAGTTTTGTAAGATTATGAGAATTAAGGTTTGAGTGAGAATTGATGATTATGAGATGAAAAAATACTGAATTGATGTAAGGGGGGAGTCTCTATTCACCATAAGGGTTGTATGAACATATGGGTAGTGAAGGGTTTTGTTTTCCATTATTTTTCATGAATAATTCATGTTAAATCCGTGCTATAATTTGCTGCTGTGATTTTGGGTATATTCTTGTGTTTGAATTTCATTATTTTTATGTGCTAAATTTATAATTGATTCATGGTTATATTCTATTTTCGTTTCCTATGTGTCAAAGTGTGAAAAAGTCATTAATTTGAATCCGATTAACGTATAGTGATGTTTATATGTCAATATATTCATGTTCGGCCTTTTTGATTAGGTTTGTTTAACTGATATCGTATTACGTGTTCAGGATATTATGCTATATTCGATTGACATTCATGTTTTTGATAATTTGATTTAATAACACATGAGAGTAACTGGTTACATGAAGCCATGGACACGTAAATTGTTTTCTTATCGGTATATGAATTTGCAAATAATAGGACCGTGATTATGGTTTATCATTCAAACAAAATTTATTAGCAATTGATAATTTTATATTATTAGCTTTTAAATTTGATTCAAAAGTTTTCTACACAGGTGATAGAGATCAAATACTACTGTCAGTTATAGATTTTAGTGCTGATTACTTTTATTTTAAATTGTATAGAACCATGTGATATATTATCAATTGATTTTGGAATTTTAAATTATGAGTTATTCAATGATAAGTAGCTTATTTAATTCTTATGTATTAGGATGTGAAATTGACGTGTTGTCGAATGATGGATGTTTTAATGATGTGAAAATAATGTATTATTTAAAGATGTATTATATAAAGATGTGTTATTTGAAGTTGTGTGAATTAAAGATGTGTTATATAAAGATGTGTTATTTGAAGTTGTGTGATTTAAAGATGTGTTATATAAGGATGTGTTATTTGAAGATGTGTGATTTAAAGATGGGTTATAGAAAGATGCTATTTAAAGATCGTGTAGTTTTAAGATGTCATAGATGTTCATGAAGTTTCTAAGACGTAAGATGTTGAGTCCATGCATACTCATTTAAAGATGAGGGCTCATGCCCTGGAGCTTTTGCTCAACCACGACGATGGAGCTTTTGCTCAACCACGACGATGGAGCTTTTGCTCAACCACGACGATGAGGGCTTATGCCCTAGGAGTATATTTATGCTCAACCACGACGATGAGGGTTTATGCCCTAGAATGGTACCACATGCATTTGCATTTTCATGATGATCAAAGATGGTTTAAGACGTTAAGAGTTGCATAGTCGAGTCTAGATGCATTGTCAAGTCAAGTTGTCGAGATGTTAAGATGTCAAGTTGATGAGCTATTAATGAAGTGCTTTATGAATGATTATGATGCTTAAGATGATGAATGATTATGATGTGTATGATGATTGATTATGAAGTTGCTTATGATGATTGATTATGAAGTTGTTTATGATAAGATGCTATGTGATTTATGATATGATGCTATGTGATTTATGATAAGATGCTACATGTTTACTAATGATGATATGTGATGATGTATGTGATATTATTGATAATATAAGATGAAGTTTATGACTAATGTAGGAAGATTAATGATACTAGTTAATGAAGTTTATGATGTTAAATGTAATTAATGAGTTACCTGCTTAATATTATTGTTTGAGAAATCTCACCCCTTTGCTTGAAAATGTTGCTCTTCATATGGGTAACTTGCAGGTAACCAAGATTAGTTGCGGTCGTGAGTGGACTCCTCACAAGTGTGTGTCTTAGGTGCTCTGATACGTAACGGGATGGGAATTTAGTTGTTGTTTTCTATTCCTTACGTATTATTTTTGAAGTTTTCAAGTATTATTGTTGAACTAAGATTTTATGAGATTTTATCTTGAGGCCCTTGTGCCAAAGATTATTTAAGTTGTCAAACTATTCCGCTGCGAAGTATTAAATATTATGTTGTTGAACATTTTGAAGGATAAATTATTATTTATTCCATTTATGATTTTTAAGAAATGTGACATTCTGTTTTATGATGAAAAACTCTGATTTTATTTATGAAAATTTTACGTTGGGAAAACGGGGTGTTACAGCCAACATATTTTTGAGTCAAAGGTTTTTTTTTTTTTGTATTTTTATCTGAGTCAGAGACCATTATGATAATGATGTGCACATCCGGGACCAAAATGATTGCTTCTCCTTATGATATTGTTGGTTGAACTAAACTTACTCTACATACCTCAATTTTTTTATAACCACAAAAATCTATTTTAAACTAATTTGTTTTTGGGTAAAATAGCCTAATGGTTAAAAAATTCATCTCTTAACGTGTATAGGTATGGTGTTCATGGTTTGAATCTCAACTAGATCGTCTACCCGTGCTGCCGCACGGGTCATATATAGTTTAAGACATTACTTGGAATATATTGTAGTATGAACTTTTCGCAGAGAATATGTCTATTGTTACAAACTTATGTGTGGTGTCATGGTGTGGTCTAGTGATAAATGTAACGTAGTGTGTTTTGCTGTTTCACTAAAGTAGTTCGTTGACTACGTGGTGAATTGCGTTTCAATCATACCTAATAGTGTCAATTGCAATAGTGAATTAAATTTGATGATATCAAACTGAAATCCTTGTTGCATGTAGTGGGCATTAAGAGAATGACCACAACATAAATGTGCATTATCATGGTTCAGATCGTGATAATACATGCATGTTCAACAAATCAACAAAACACAAATAAAGTAGCATAATCATTACATCACAGTACAAAAATAAGTCATCAGCAAAGACTGAAACAACTGCTTCATCCAATTCGCAGCCTAAAGATTCGAGAATAACAACAAAATATATGTTCCATTATATTGAAGCATTCTTCAGGACCTTTACATAAGTGTATTTAGCCATAACATATACTGATTTTTCATGCAGCCTTCATACCACCGAACAAAACACATTAAGTTTAACCACCATGAACAACATGCATCCTCAACTTTACAATCGGAATGGCCTTCATACACAGATATTAAAAATCAGGAATTACATAAGGATAACAATTGGCAGGCTGCATGAAAAGAAAAGAAAACTACTTGACAAAATATTATTTCGACATATGAATGTCGACAATGTATACATCTACCTTAATCTATTGCTAAAAAATTAACCAAAGAACATATGTAATTGTATTAACATTTGAAGAACACAACTGAGATAAATCCACATATGCATAATCGAGACGTTAAAGTCTAACTATCGGCAACACCGCAAATGAAACCTTATCTACAACTGAGATAAATCCACATATGCATAATCGAGACATTAAAGTCTAACTATCTTACTTAAATTGCAAACGTATCTACAACCAGATTATTTTTATCCTTAGTCGCTTGCGACATAACAGATGATGCTCACAGGCAATATTGAGTCTTTAAAGTTTAAATTGCGGCAACACCGCAATTTTGGAACCTTATTATTACCTAAAGTTGATCACAGGAAACGTTATTTCTCTTTGTAATATAAGTAAGATATTATATTTCTGATTCACACAATAAATTGCAAGGGTATCATTGTAAGAATGTTTTTATCTGTAGTTGCTAAATATATAACAGAAGATGATTCCAACATGATAAATGGTCTTGTAATGATGCAACCATGAACATGAGCATATTGGACGGACATAACCAAAAGTAGTATAATAATAATTTGATTTAATCATCAAGGTGATTATAACATTATAGAATCAGAGAAAGCAATAACAACACTTTAGATGGCAGCTAGACCAACAGTACGGTTACCAAAAGGTGCTAGAGCACATAAGAGAAGTTTCAAATATTACATTGTAATGGGAACAGAGCAAAACATAAAGACAAATAAAACAGAAATAAAAAAGAAACACTAAACCAATAGAGTCTGCAACGACAATTCTCCATAGGAAACACCGGAACACGACCACATCATCTTAAGCATCCTTCTATTGTTTGACACACTTAAGCTTCACAGATTTTGTGATTGATTTCTCCCCAACATCTTCAACATCCTTTGTAGCAGACCCAACATCCCCAACATCAAAGAGTAAACGAATTGAGATGCTGAGATCGATGGAAGAAGCAGATGAGAGCAGTGGAGAGAGATGAACGTCTGGCAGATTTTTGGTTTGAGAAATAGAGAGTTGATTCAAAAAAAACTAACCACTGTAAATATCTTCTGTCTCCTTCTTTGATTGTGTGGATATGGGGTTGGAGTTGTGGGGAGGAATCAGAAAGGATGTGGCGTTGATGATTTTCGAATCAAAGTGGAAGAAGGTGATAGAAATTGGAAAAGAATGAATGGCAGTAATAGATGGGAAGGGTGAAAAGGCTCCATAAGAAATAGGGATGGAGAAGATCATAAGAAAGATAGAGGTTGGAAAATGAAGAAGAGGGAACTTTTTTTGAGAAAAGGAAGCCTAGAAAACGGGTGATTAGTTGCATGGGAAACATACAGTAATTAAAAGCACCTAGCATTGGTATAACACGTTTGCATGGGAAAACATAAGCCAATTTAATTTGACGGCAGAAGTTGGAAATTTGAAATTTCTCTGTGTTGTGATGTGAGCTTCCCATAATCAACATTAGATGTACGGTTGATAAATTAATGGCGCAAAAAGGGTTAGATCCAATGGCTAATACTGATTGGCGCCTAAAAAAGTAGAATTAGGGTTTTAAGTGTTAATTGGAGTGTTAACTAGGATTAGGAATAAGTTAGATATCTACATATATTATGTAATGTCCATATTAACTAAGTTAAACACGTGGAGACTAAATTAATGTTTTTTATTATAATTAATTGTATGTTTATTTCATTGTATCTCATTATAAATTCTTTGGAATATTCAACAATCAAAGAAAGATTTAATTTATATAAAATAAACTTAAAAAAAATTCTATAAAAAAGACTTAATTTATACTGTTCCTATTATAATCAAATTGTTCATATTATAAAGGGAGTTTTTTTTTTGAGGGAAATATTATAAAGGGAGTTAACTACTCTTTTAATGAAAGATATACATAATACTATAAAAAAGACAATATTGTAATTACAATAAAATGTGTAATGGTAAAAATAAATCATTGACTCATGCAAAAAAAATCGAGAAATAGATAATAAGTTTTAAAGTTATAAAACAAAAGAGAAGATATATATTTTACACCCATATAAAAATTGGAAGAAAGCTAGCAACCTTCTTTTGGTATTGAATATTTTGCTCTTAAGATGGACCTGATACCCTGGTAATCTAGAATTTGACCGTGAGGAATTGTTTCGTTTAGGAAATCCAACTCAGATTTTTCTGAATGATCCGTTAATTTGCATCTCAGATAACCAAGCTACTTTTGTTTTTGTTCCTAGGTGTAGCCGGTAATGCTCAGTTATGGGTACAAAAGCAAATTGATGATGCCCTCTACTTGCTTTCTTGCTAGGGATACTATTCGTGACTATAATTGGTGGTGGAACCAGCTCACTGATGGTCCTCCCGATATGCCACAATATCTGCTGTGGAAGAAGCTCATTCATAGTTGACTGAAATGTAACGTTGACAGCTTTCTTTTCTAAGCAAAATAAAGTTTTTTGCTTCAAAGATAGTCTTGGTCAATTTGTTCATGCCCACTCAAGATGCTTTCCCTTTGATGCTTCAATGGCTGAAAGTGAAGCTACCAATGCCATCCTTCATGTTGCTCTTCAAATAGCAATAGAAAGGGGATTTGATCAAGTCGCCTTTCAAAGTGGTTGTCAGCGTGTGTCGAGTGATATTCTTAATGGTTGTAATTGAGCAAATGAATTAGGAATGTCGATTCTAGTTGTAAATCTCTTTTCTCATCAAATACTAGCTTCAATCTAGCTTTTATCCCGAGGCAAGTCAATTGTCACTCATAGTCTTACTAAAACATATGTATATTACTACTATTATCCATGATGAAATGATATGAGTTATTTTTCCGTAAAAATAAAATTTATTGCTTACAATACAATTTAAATATTTAACTATTTACATTTTTACTTGTAAGGGACAAGAATGGTACTGACTAGTGAAATTTAAGTGGTTACATTTTTAATGTAATAGAATTTTCATAGGGATATGTTGGTTTGATATTTTTTTTGAGGAAGTTTAATAAGAGATTGTTATTTAAATAGTGATCACTCACTTCAGGATATCTTATTTATTAACCATACTATTCTATTTAGTAAGGTATATTTTGTCAAATCTCACACATAGTTGTCACCTCTGAAGCACGGGTACTCCGTTTTGCTAAACGTACCCGTACCGGGTACTGCGCGGGTACTGGTACACGTACGGTACGCGTACTGTACGCACCCATGAAGCACCAGGTTTTTTTTTTTTTTAATGGTTGGGTACGGACGGGGTACTGCAGTGGTACTGATTGGGTACGTTTATCCTCTTTTTTTGGAGAAAATGGAGCAATTATAGTGTTTTTTTTTATAAAAGTCAAACTTAACTCCACGCACATCCTCTTTTTTTTTTTGAGAAAAACAAGCCCTTTTATGAGAATTAATAGCATTGAAGCTAGTCATTTTACTGAAGATGAGGAAGGAAATAGTGATATCGACACAGTTGGAGTGTGATTTTTCCTATTCATGCATAGTTATTAAGTTTTATCCCGTACTTTAGTTTTTCAATTTGGATGTTTTAGCGTTGTAATTTTTTTTTTGGTTGAATTTTTGTCGTCATTTGAGCAATATAATTTTCTCATGCAATGTTATTTATTTTAAATTTAAAAAAAAAAAATTATCGTAACGTACCCGTACCTTTGTTTTTTGAGAAATGCCGTATCCCGTACCTGCACCCGCACCCGTACCGGGTACCGTACCCGCACCCGTGCAACACAGGTTGTCACAAACATGAATCTGACATGAATTAGAATACAATGCCTACATAGAGTAATGAGCAGCTATGTGTGAGATTTGACAAAATATATCTTACTAAATATGTAGAGTAGTAATAAGAAACAGATTGAAATCTTCATTCAAAAGGGAAAAATATACAATCATAGGATAGGCAGAGAAAACTATGAGAGGAAAACTCATCACGATCTAATGTACAAAATATTTTTTTGGTTCCCATTTGAAAGACATTTAAAATTCATATCTCCAAATCATAACACATATGGTATACATTTAACATTGACATCTCTAAATTCATAGCACAGATATTTGGCATTGAATGTGTCATGTTAATGCTTCCAGCAAGGACTTACCTATCAATCATCTCAAACAATCTATATAAATAAGAGATTGTTCTTTCTGTTCCTTTTCATCACCACCACCATGACTAGAAAAAAGGTGAAACTCGCATTCATAATCAACGACTCTGCGAGGAAGGCAACATTCAAGAAAAGGAAGAAAGGTCTAATGAAAAAGGTTAGTGAACTCAGTACTCTATGTGGAATTGATGCTTGTGCTATAATCTATAGTCCATATGATCCTCAACCAGAGGTTTGGCCGTCTCCTTTAGGAGTTCAAAGGGTGCTTTCTAAGTTCCGAAAAATGCCTGAATTGGAACAAAGCAAAAAGATGGTGAACCAAGAGAGTTTTTTGAGGCAGCGGATTCAAAAGGCGAAAGATCAATTGACCAAACAAAGAAAGGATAATAGAGAAAAAGAAATGACTCAGTTAATGTTTCAGTACCTTAGTGCTGATCCAGTTATGCACAATATAAGCATGGTTGATTTGAATGATATGGCATGGTTGATTGATCAGTATTTGAAAGATATCAATAGGAGGGTTGAAATGTTGAGCAGGAATGGTCAAGGTCAAGGTCAAACTCAAATGGTCGTAGCACCAACTATGGTGGCTAATGGAGTACCTAAGATTGAAGAGAATGGACAAGGGAGTCATGGTCAACATGTTTTGGACATGAACATGGATGTTATGCAAAAGCAACATTTTTTTATGAACTTGATGAATAATGGTGGTGGGGATCAGGCACCTCCTATGGGAAATGTCAATCCCCCAAATGGGTTTTGGCCAAATCCATTTTTTCGTTGAAGAGTCATGTGGTTGTTACTTGTTACCATCGTTTTGTATTTGGTTGTTATTGTCATTGTGTTTTGATATGAATTAAGACAAAAATAAGTGACTGTGGATTTGTCCATCCATGGTCTAGGATTTGCATGTTTGTTACTTTGTTTCATCACTTTGTATCTGCATTGTTTATAAGAATGTTTGATTTCTGGAAGTGTTTTTAAGTTGAATAAATATCGTTTTGGAGTGAGTCGTTATTTGATATACTTTTACTTGTTTATCAGTTTTATATTTTGATCAAGAATTGCCTTGAAAATTCCTGTTATACTCATTGATTGATTGGTATATGACCATTGGCCGAGGAATTGCATAAGCAAATAGAGCAGGAATCATGCACATAGCAAATTTTCCAGCTTCTTGATAAGCAAACAAGCACTCAAGGCATTCTGATACAGGCTTAGATCCCTCAGACGAGAGGATTTCAAAATGACGCTTAAATCTAATCTAATATCAATAATAGAACCAGTGTGACCTAGTCGAAAAGTAGCATATGCTTAAATCCAACCGAACTTCGTTGCCAAACCAATACTATAGCAAAGAAGATTGGTGCAGTCATTGAAGGCTGACAAGTTAACGCTTATGTACTAAATGAGCATAAAATTAATCACGTTTTTCTGGTGTTTTTTCATCTGAATCAAAATTAGTATTGAATTCATTGAACTAGGATATTGCAGCCAACACTATATTATTTGTTCATACAACAGTATTTGCTAAGAATATAAACACAGTTATGCACAATCAATAGCAGAAAATTACCTCAGAAGCTCCTTGATGTCTTCTCTAATGCTCTTCAACTAGTCTCAAACAAAGGCCTGTGCCTCTTGAACTCTTGACTGAGAGATAACATATGCATGTTCGTTTTGATGCAATCTCACATAAAACCATGAACAAAAATTCCATACGCGGAAAAAAAGCGAGATGAAGTGAAACTTGTACTATGGTGATAACTTGAAATTCTTCCGAAGAAGATTTTTTTCAGTCCAACTCTTCCACCGAATTCCGTTGCTGCATTTGTATTAACTCAATTTCATCCAAAGATCTCACTTGAGTGACTGGTTCCTTGGCTTGTAATTTCATCCAATTACATCTGGAACTTCATCAACTAGATTATTTTTTCCAGCCTCAATTTGGTCCATGACAGGAACATTAAGTTCCTTATCAGAATTCACAGCAGAATGCACAGCAGAGTTCGTTTGCAGCAGAATTTTGCATGACAGGAGCTTCTTGGAATTTTTTTCAAACCACCCTACTTTTGAAATAATACTCCAATCTACCCTACTTTCAAAATAAATATCCAATCTACCCTACTTGTATTTTCCCTTCATCATAGCGCCATCTGAATTGGTGCCACCATCCTTAAGGATGGCTCCCTCTCAGATGGCGCCATCCTACTACCTTTTTTCTTTTGGCTGATTGATTTATACATCCTTCATCATGGCTCCAAGTGAGATGGAGCCATCTTACTGGGTTTTTTTTCTTTTCATTTTTATTTGGCTGAAAATTTTATCTTCAACATGGCTCCAACTGAGATGGAGCCATCCTACTACGTTCCAATATATAAATAGATGACTTACCCTCAATTGAAATCACAATTCTCACTCTCTTCTACTTACATTTCTCTTAAAAAATTTACTCTCATTTTCATTGTGTCTCCTCTGAGTTTAAAAACTTCCCACCACTACCAATACAACCACAAGCCCAAAGCTTCAACGTCCCTTCCAATTCGGCTATTAACTTTAATGTCAATTGTCCACTATGTTAATAGGCAAATTGGAAGGGGCGTTGAAAGTTTGTTGAAAAGGTGGCTTTTCTTGCACAGGAACCATTGCTTGGACAGAAACATTAACATCAATTTCTTGCACTGGAACTATATTTTTCTTTTCTCAGAAAGATCAATTACTGAAATTGCATCATTGCCTTGACTTTACTTTGGCAAAGCAAACTCAACAGCTTCCCAAAGTAAAGTCACAATAGAGGGGGGAACACAAGTATATAATAAGAGAAACTATAGCAGTGTGTAAATTTGAATACCAAACTTTCTATATTGTTGAGCTCCATTATGTTATTTGTGACATTTTCCCATTATGTTAAAAGTCACCATTTTCATACCTTCTTATATAACTTCAGATATACAAAACTACTAAAAATCATGAGTTGAAAAGCAGCCATTTACAAACACAACTGCAATATGCTTGCAATGAATCTCAATTTGTCAAAGAATGAATTTCCAAGTATCAAAATAAATATTTGTATAATTTCTGTGAACTTTATTCATGTGTGTGTATCTTTATACATCAAAGAATTGAGTCTCTATAAATGAATCTACCCTATACAAAAAAGAAATGAATGGATCTCATTCTCATGAGTATTCATAAAAAAAAAAAACTCTAGAATCAGTATTTAGAAAGGCTTCTTAGTTCTTGAGATACTTGAAATCTAATGAATTGTCAACACATTCAGCTTTGCTTCTATAACCATTCAACAATTTCAACAACTCACTGGTATTCTCCTTTGTTTTCTCCTCACACCCAACTTGCAACATAACCAACAATTTCTGAAAAGCTCCAAGTTGAATTGCTTCAATCAAAACCCTTTCTTCCTTCTTCTCACAAAGCATCTTCCTAACAATTCCAACAGCAAAACTAGAAGCCAAAGGAGATACCCTCAAAAGCTTCTTAATCACAAGAGGCAAAGTTAAAGCATTCATTTGAACAACCTCTTTCCCTTTCTTGCAATCACATAAACAATCCAACACACCAAGTGCTTTCTCACATATCCCTTTTTCTCCATCAACAATTGTTTCAAGCAAAAATGAAACCAAACCCAATTCAACAAATCTTTCACTAATTTCATCTCTATTTTTCGCCGATGAAACCAACTTGAAAATTGTGGTCAAACATGCTTTTGTAGCACTTGACCCAATTGGTTCCTTAACAATCTTAACCAAACCCTCAACAACACCTTCAATCTTTGATAACTCTTCAACATTCATTTCTTTAAGCAACAAAACAGCATTTTGTCTTGCACCTAAATCCTTACCATCTAAAAACCAAACTAAACAATTCAAAGATGAAGACGATAAACACATCTTCGTTTTCGAATCGCTAAAAGAGGTTTTAACAATCCATGTTAAAATCTCCAAAATCTCCTCCAAAACAACAACATGTTCCTCAAAAGAAACACATGAAAAACAATCAAAAACCGTAGCTAAAACAGAAGAAACTCCATTTCCAATTATAACCCTCTTATTCCTCTCACTCTCTCTCCACCAAACCTTAATCTTACCAACAAACTCAACACACTTTTTCTCATCCAAATTTCTACAACCCGACAACAACCTAGTACAAACCTCATTAACCTCGTACCCTGAAACAGGTATACGAGGTGTTGGAATTCTCTCAATTCCATAAGAACTATTCTCAACACACCAACTCTGAATCATTTTTCTTATGGTGTGATTTGGTGTGATTTCGAAGGTTGAAAGTTTCTGATTTGTAACTGGGCAAGTTTTGTTTCCAGCTTCGATCCATTTCTCGATGCTGAATCTATCGTAGGTGATTCCTGTTGATAGAGTTACTGGATCTTTCATCAAGTCTAGACTCACCGGACAACGGAAATGGGTTGGGATTGTTATCTCCTCCACCGTTAATTCGCCGTCGCCGGCGCCGGGAAGTTGGTGTTTTGCTTTGCCGGTGCGGCGGAACATGTTTCTTTTTGTCCATGATAAAACCATTTTTTGTTTGTAATAGAAGAAATATGTGTTTGTTTTTGTTTTGTTTTATGAATTTGTGTTTTTGTTTTGTTTTTGGAATGAAGGATTGTAGATTTGGAAGTGTTTAATGATTTGAAGAGAAGATGGTTGGGTTGTTTAGTTTTATATGTGGAGGAGGGAGGGTCAAAGTAAGTGGGTCAATGTGATACACGGGTCAAAGCTAGGTTATATGAGTAGTTGAATAAGGAAGGAATAATTAAATATTCAAATCAAATAATGGCAACATATAAAGGTTCTTTTTATTTAGAGGAGGGGGGTTTGTATTTTAGTGCAGGTATTTTTTTTTCAATGTCCATGAATGTTTTAAGGACACTTTTTTTTTTTTTTTTGTTATACAGGTTGATATGATAATGAATAAGTACTTATATGAAATGATATTATAGTAAGTAAAGTATATTGAGTGATTGATACAATAATATTAATGAAATATTTTAACGTCAGAAACTATATATTTTGACTAACGTAGTGTACCATCAAAGATTATTTTAAAATTTTGATATATTAAGAGATTATTATGGTTATTCCTTACACATTTAATGCAAAAACGACTATTTGCCCAAGAATTATTGGTACTAGATACTCAAATATGAAATATAAAGAGGAACATACTTTTAGATCACCTTTCAAGTCTCCGTCACCATGTCAACCTCCAAAAATTTAAAAAATTACTCTTTTTTATATGTTAACCCTCTAATTTCTAAAGAAAAAGAGTTTGAGTACCATGAAGTTTATAAAAAAGAAGTAAAAATTGATAAAAATTGTTCCATAAAAAATCGAATTAGGTTCTCTCAATTAATTCGTTATAAGTGAACTTTGTTATCATTTGAGTTTAATAAATTGATTGAATAAATAATACTTTAAATTTTCAAGTCAAATAATGGCAAAAAAAAGTTCTTTCTTTTATTTTTAGAGGAGCGGCTTGTATTGTAGGAATTAAACGTTACTATTTGAATGTTGACCGTTGAATGTATCAATATTTTGAGGAGGAGGAGGACCACCATATATGATTTTACTATTGGAATAATAAATGATTCTCTCGTGGGTGTGACTGAGAAATTGAAGTTATTAGTATTTATTATTGGAGTAAATGTGATGTAGTATCCTATGGTCACAATTCAAATTTGAAGGTACTAGTGGTGGGGTAAGTGCCGGCTAGCAATAGTGTTGTGAGTTGTTTTCTTGTCTTGTGCGCGTGGTTGGGCAACATGGTATCCGTGTACGTGTAGCGTGTCCTTGTTGTGCACACGCATTTTTTCTGTTTTGTTTTAACCATACTTGCTTTCTATTTTGGTGGAAATAGTCATACTTGCTTGCATCAGGTAACCAAGTTTAATACTCCATGCAATAGCAACACTTGATTTAATTACTATTATTACAGTTTGATTTTGTCAAAAATACTAAAATCATGAGTATACCGTTAAGAAAACTCATTTACAAATGTACTATAATGAAAAATCAGATGAATATTAACTCAAACTTTTATTAATTGAAGGGTATATTATTAGGAATAATGGAACCAAACATAATCTTTATTTTGATGTTCCTGTCGTGCTCCTTAGTCCTTTGCATCAGCTAGCTGCTCCATTTTGACCTCTATCAATATTCTGAAACAATATTAGGTGAGGTACGGGTGAACAAGCCATAACACATCCATTAATTTATTAACGCTTGTTTGTTGACTCCATATTCTTACAAGTCTACATGAGACATATCGTTTAATATTTTGAACTAATTAAATACAACTTTCAATGCGTATTTTCGCTGACCTTCAAGACTT
Organism: Medicago sativa; assembly: GCF_051527215.1. Taxonomy (NCBI): domain Eukaryota; kingdom Viridiplantae; phylum Streptophyta; class Magnoliopsida; order Fabales; family Fabaceae; genus Medicago; species Medicago sativa. The sequence continues at coordinate 68,855,632 of NC_140751.1, read as the reverse complement.
CAATCTAAGTTGTACAACAACTAAGAGAGCATCTCATCATAGCTATGTGAAAGTTGCTCAATAAGTTACAAGAAATACTAGATAAATGAGTTTTTCATCTATCTTGCCATTGAGATTACATACTTTGTCAATTAAATTCATATTTATAAAGTGTTGTTTTGCATCAATTTTAACGTGAAACCTATTTTCGTTATGATTTTCTTTCAGTTTATGAGGCTTCATTCCACCTTTCGGTGGTAAAAAAATATATATTTTGAGCCTTAGAGTAGGGTAGAACCTTTTATACCCTCTATGGCACCAAAAACAAGTGTAAGAGGCAATCAAAGATAAAAATACAGTAATTGAGACTTCAATGATATGAAAAGAGAAACTCCAATATAGTATGTGGTCTAAAATTTTCAAAATTCATGCTAGGGCATATCGAGTTCTTGATCATATCATCCCTTCATCATCCAGTGATACACAAACCAAATAATAGCCTCTAGATTTAATGTGAATTATTTCTGAGGGATGCGTTATTATATATTTTTGGACTTAAAATGAATTTAATTAACCTGGATAGAACTTATGGGAGCTTACAAAACCCACCTTCTGGATTATTAGACTTAGGGGGAGCTTACAAACCTCAGACCCTAAAGTCAACCCTGTTAATTACATTAACAACAATTGACTATTAATACGTATGTTTGTTATCATCAAAAAGGAGGAGATTGTTGGAATAAAATAAGTTTAAACAATGTCTCTTGGGTTTTGATGATAACAAGATATTAAAAGTTCAATTGGATATGAGAATATTTGCTAAGTGTGCAGGACGACTAAAATTTATTACGTCTTAATCAATTTATTGGTTTTTGAAAGAACAAATTGAAGAGCAATAATTTTCATGAGAAGCTACGTTGCAAGTCAAACTCTGAAGGTCATCCAGAATTTGGAAGCAGTCAGACTCTGAAGATCTTTCAGACTCTGAGGGTAAGGATCTGGACAAGCTAAAGGATAAAGGAGTCGAAACCTTGAAGAACAAGTATGAATTATTCTAAAGATCAAGCACAATAGTTTTGAAGATGTCAGAAGGTCCATGGATGTCACTTTCAGTGAAGGTACAAAAAAGGACAACCTCCTACGACCACTACTCCACTACCTCCAACATTCCCATGTGCATTGTACGAAGCTACAACTGTGTCTCTCTTGAAAAAGAATGGTTAATTCCTTATCAAGGAAAGAATTCAAATTCATTCCTTCATATGACATTAACCAAATCAAACAACAAAAATAATTGTTTGTGTCTCTCTCTTCTCTCTCTCTCTCTCTCTCTCTCTCTCTCTCTCTCTCTCTCTCTCTCTCTCTCTCTCTTACTCTCTCTCTCTCTTATATCCACTGCACTTAACTTCTCTTATATCCGCTGCACTTAACTCTGAACATTGCTTCAGGTTCTGAACTCTATCAGAAGCTGAACTTTGAACTTAGTTAAGAAGAAGAAAAAACTAACACAATTCAACCCCCTTCTTGTGTTTTTCTCACCTTCATAATTGTATTTTGATCAGAGTAGAGAGACAACCTCCACATTTTATTATGAAAAATCGGTCCAGGCATAAAAAACTGGTTCAAATAGAGGAAGCTGATTTTGAACCGGATTAACAGAAAAAAACCAGTTTTTAAAGAAAGAGATTTTATGAACTGGACCAAACCATAAATTTGTTTCGGTTCATGAACCATGCACACACCTTAGTTGAAACTGAGTTAAAAGGAGTGATATTTTAAGGGTGGTGGGGAAAGTAACAATAGAAAAGTACGAAAAGTTGTTGGGCGGTTGGGCCCAATGCTCAAAATGGCACAATTATGATAGAAAAATGTGAAAAACTCATAATTATGATAGAAAAATATGTAAATCATAATGTGTTAACTTTTTTTACTAATATATAATTTGTAAAACTAACTTATCATAATTTCATATTTTAATAATATAATATTAACCTATTGATATTAATAAAATAGTATAAATAACTTGTTATATTTCTTCATATTTTCTCTAAAAAGAAGTATAAAAAAATATGTAGTACTATGCGATATTGTAGGATCCGACAAAAATATGTTAGTTTTTTTTTGAAGGAAAAAATATGTTAGTTATCCCTATTGTATTTATTTATTTAAAAATCTAAACCAAGATAAATTTTCATTCTTTTTTTTTTGGTAGTGAAAAAAAAAGTATGAAAATTTAAGAGAAAATTACTTTTACTTATACACATAAATATTAAATATATAATTTAATTTGTCAAGAATAAATCATCATATTATTTAAATATAATAAAAATTATACGGTAAACTATATGACTTATCAAAATTATTATTTTCAATGACAACAAAGTTCTAAGACAAGTTACTATCAAACCTGCATGATTTTCTTGTTTAAAATTAATTTTGATTTAAATTCCACCCAACTTAAGTACTCCCTCCGGTCTTTATTATACTCCCATCCGTTTTAAAATACATGTTGCAATTTTACAATGTGCACTATTTATATAACTTACTTTGACCATTTTTTTAACTAATATATAAATACAAATGTTAACATGTAAGATGTTGTTTGATTTGTCTCGATGAATAATTTTAAAATATCAAATTTTTATAATTTTTTATTATATATAATTAAATATATTAATGGTCAAAGTTGTGCATTGTCATGTGTGTCGTGGTTGATTGCGACATGTATTTTGAAACGGAGGGAGTAAGAGAGAGTTGATTTTTTAAGTTCATTCAATAAATGATACATATTTTATTGAATGAATTTAAAATGTGAACTTTATCTTATAATAAAGGTCGGAGTAGTATATAAATTAGATTATTTTTTTAACTCGCGCAAACACGTATCTAGTGTAATGAAAGAAAGACAACTCTATGATGGAACAATTGAGCATCATCAAGATCATCTCAAATTGTCAAATAAATAGAGTGATTCATTTATGAAAGAGAAACAAGAATTTAATGAGCTCCATATTTGGTAGATCCATCAAACTCTCTGCGATATCTTTCTCTTTGAAAAATGAAGCCCGTCGTTTATTTGAGAAATAAGTGTAATTTGACTATATAAAAAAGAAAAATATGAAAGGGAAACAAGAGTTCGCCGATAAGAGTATACAGTTTTTCTTTTGGAAATCTGATATGTAGGTTTTGGAGGTCTCTTGAGAAACGATAGAGTAAGTTGGATTCAAGGATTTTCTGGTTCTTGTGGTATATCTTCTAATTTCCTACCTGAACTTTCAGCTATTTGGAGAAGACTTTAACTGGCATGAGACCTTGGGTATCGATCTATCATCATAAAATCTAACTCTACAACTTTGAATTATTGCAGATACTAATCAGAATGACTTTCGTCCTCATGCAAACTTGATTTCTCCCATTAGAAAGCTCTTTCTCTTCCTTGTGTGGTCTCTTTTAATCATATTTTGAGAGAGTAATGAATGTGTTGATTGGTTGGCCAAATTTGGGGCTAACAATATTGATTCCTCCTCCTCCTCAATTAAATATCCCTATGCTTGTAGATACCACTGGGGTATTTAGACATTATATTGTTTAGTTTTTTTTTCTTTCTTTCCCTTGATTAAAAAAAAGAGTTCGCCAATGACATAGAAATAGAATCGACTTTAGGATGTCAACATGGAATTGAATGAATGTGGCGTATGTATACTTACTTTAGATTGAGAGAATGTCTTCAATTTACTTTAGCTAAAAGGTATAAGAAAAATTCTTGAACACACATGGCATCTTATCATGTCATCATAACCAAAATAATAAGTATTTTTTTAGGGGAAAAATAACGAGTATTAAACAATTCCCGCTTTTGATTCGAAATTGACATGTAATATATCCATTTTTTATGAGTAACTTACGTATTATATATACCTAGTGTTCCCTAAAAAAAATATACCTAGTGTTTTGCTAGAAAATATACCTAGTGTTATTATTTTTATATATTCAATTAAGAGTTTAATTAGTATATTTTGTTAGTGTACAATTATTTTTATACATACATCTAATATTGTATTGTTACATCAATTAATAAATATGATATGACAACACATTATTGAATGCAGTAAAAAAAATTATAAACTGACAGACTATACTAATTAAATTCTTTAATTAACTTCTAAAACTGTAAATGACCTAAAAATAAACAATAAACGACAATGTTCAATCTTTTTCCCTTGCCTAAATCACCTCAATACTCCCAACGGAAGTTCATTGTCATTCCAAAGCGCACCTATGGTTGTTAACTGCAGTTAGCACCTATGGTTGTATACTGCCGTTCCAGAGAGAATACACATTTTCAAACAATAACACAGACAAAGGGCATTCAAGGATCACTCAATAACCATGTAAGACAACAAAAACTTACATTAAATTTAAACATAATTCAACAACGTAACTCAACAGTATAAAAACATAATAAAACACAACGTAATCATGGATCAACCAAGCTAACTTCCACATTAACATATAATGCTTGTGCTGATTATGCAAGGCATTTAAGCAATATTGTAATGAGGAAGTGAAGTGAGAGCGGGGTCATGGGAACTGCACTAAACTAAGGAAACATGGACTTGTCTCTTGCTGCCATGACCAAAAGGAAGTGTCGCGCTTTGTCACGTGCCATGCCATTTCTCTGATCATGTAAATGTAAACAAATAAAATAAAATACTCCATAACACGTGGCACTAAGATAATTATGTCCTAAAGGAAGAGTCCGACTCAAAAGATTTATTAATTAACTACTAGAGGTGATGTCTACGACGACTTTCACTCGATGACACAATTTTATCATTGGTTAAAATACTTCATCAATCAAAACCTTTTGTGGATAGCCCTTTCGAAAATTCAATCTTCTCAATGAAATAAAAAAAATGTAAGAACATATGCTCAAAGGGAGAGCCCAATATTATGTACTTAGATTCATGAGAGAAAAAAGTACTTTCTAAAGATACATATAATACTCCCTCCGGTCCTTATTATAAGAAACAATTGACTTTTTTGGTTCATTGTGTAAGTGATGTATCTAGTCCATATTTACAATAAGATACATTAATTATTCTATGAACCTAAAAAGTCAACTTTTTCTTATAATAAGGACCGGAGAGAGTATTATTGTTTGATTGGACTAAGATCAGAGAGACACATGTACTTAAGATGATATGTGGAGAAAGCATTTATCAGGTTATTTCAAAATTAAATTTCTTGATTACTCTATAATCTAGTTTGTGAAAACATGTGCTTAGGCCTTAATGAGCTAATTAGTAGGTAGCTCCAACCTAGGAGTACTTTTTAAGTGCAAAACCTATAAAAATATATGCTTTGATATGAGGAGCCTATGTATTCTTTCAACTTTATGTGTCTATAAAAAAACTAACCCCCTTTAAATACGTGCTTAAGCCTCTAATGCACCATTAAAATATTGTTTAACTTCGGCTGTTTCATTTCAACCCAAAAGCATGATACAACATCCAATTGTGTATATATATTATATGTATCTTTAGAAAGTACTTTTCATTCCAATTTCACAATTTATTATTTGGCCAATGCAAGGTTGAAGCTTGAAGAATAATCTTGCCACTAAATACAGTTCATGTAACCCTCTCCCCTTCCTTATAACAAAAAAGAATCTTACAAAGTGACAACCTTAAAGTAACTGATCACTTGTCAGTTAAAGATAACAATTTGTTAATAGGAAAGTTTATTCAATCTGATCCGTATGTTTGATTGGAACAAAAATGTTAAATTAATATTTGTTTAAGTTGTTTGCTTGCAAGATTTGTTTAAGCCAAGTTTGTACCATATAATCCATACACGAAGAATTAGTCTATGCGATTGTGTGAAGATGATACTTTACAAAACCCAAAAAACACATTTCAACAATTTGTTATTAATTATTTTGGCAGGAGTATAGTATATTTATGGATCCATCTCACTTAGCTTAGATAGTGACATATTGTCCGAAGTGAGATGTGAGAGGCCGATGATCTTCTTCATGTATGATTGTGATGATGATCCGCGTGCTCCGTGTTATAGACGAGGTTCTCAATTGTTATTGTGTTGGTGGAGCGAGCTTGTCATCGTAGGCCTAGTCCGGAACAAGACCTAATATTTGTGATCAATCATGCCATAAGGAAAAGTTTTTCGACCTCCAACGTAACTTTAAACGCACATATTCAAAAAAAAATAAATACATGCAATTTTGTGTCGTCTGGAAGTATACTTCTAACATAATTTTGTCGGAAAGAGAATGTAACACCCACGACTGACGAGGACACGGGAGTGGTCGCCGGTGCACAAGGCACGACAATGAGCGGCTCCCGACAGCTTATAGAGAAACCGAATCACATCGGAATGAGAGGGATCCTGAGGCCGTGTAGGTATGGGACAACATGGTTGAAAGAAAGCTTATAAGAATTGTTTGGTACTACCTATATCAACAAGATGCATCTTCTTTTCGGTAGCTCATTCCATAAGAACTCCACAGTTAAGTGTGCTTGACTTGGAGCAATTTTGGGATGGGTGACCTACCAGGAAGTTTTCCGGTAAGCGTGCGAGTGAGGACAAAACACGCTGAAAAGACTTGTGTTGGTTTGTAGGGTCAGTCGGCAATCCTAAAAGCAGTCTGGGATGTTACAGAGAACTTCTTAAACATGTGTCATTTTTAAAAAACGTGAGTGAAAAGTACCCCCACAAACAATGAGATAACAATTCGTGTGGCTGAATATAAAGAACAAAGAAAGAAAAAGGGACTGTCCCAAGTTGAAAATTGAAAAGAAACAAGTATATTGGACCTATGGTCATTATGATTTTATAATTTCGTGCATGAAATAATGGAGCATCCCACCATTATCTTCTATTCATAAACTGTCAGTTTAATGAGAGAAATTGAGGGCCATGGCATCCCTCCAACCCTTTCTTTTGGGTTAATTACTTACGTCTCAACTTGAAGCTCCCTAATCATAGTACTATGCGATGTCTCAAATTGTTGTCATTTTCCTAAAAAGAATCACATTTGTTAGGATAACACTCTAAATCACATTTCAATACACTCTTCTATTGGTTGTAATTCATATAGGTCCCACCAAATTATGTGAGTCATAAATTTGGTCGGACCAGTGAATTTTAACCGATAAAAAAAAGTGCGTTTAAACGTGTATTGTTTCATATATAAAATTAATGGAAACAAGAGTGGTGACAACCTAGGAAAAGGACAAGACCTGGCATCCGTATTTGTTGTGACAATAAACATCTCATTACATAGTTTTCATGTACCAATCAAACACTATATTCCTAAACCAGATCAATAATTGAATTGATCAAAATATTAGTCTTGATCTGATCTTAATCAAGACTTATTGAAGTCTATATTATGCTGGAAGATATAGAAGGAACCAAGTATGAAACTAATAAAAGCTGACTCAATGCATTATGGAGTTATCTGGAGCACTTTTGAAGTGGAGAAATGAGAAAGAAAGAAAAAGTGAGACCAAAGAGAATCTTAGGTGGGGGAATAATGACTAAGAAAAACTGTTAGCTTGTGTTTGCTTTTTTCTCATACTATGTTCAATCAACCTAGTTGATGATTTGAACTTTTTGTACATGTAACAGTAGCAGATGTTTGCTTTCATTAAAAAGCTCAAAATTCTTCCTAAAAATAATAAACCAAAAGGTGGTACAATGCCACAGACATTGAAAAGAATGGCATATTTGATCATATCTTCTCACTGTTTTCCACTGTTATTATTGTCATCGAAACGAAAGAGGGTCCCAGGTATTTTATATGATACAAAAGTATTGTTCAAATTGAAGATAAAAAACCATTGTGAGAATAAAATACGCGTAGCAGAGATGAGAATACTGTGTTGAATGTGTGGTAAGATAAGACGAGAAAGAGTTGAGGTAGCACTTACCGTAGAAACGATGGTCAAAACTCGGCATAGATGGTTTGTGCCTGAGGAGGAAAGACCTGCGGATTGTGTAGCAAGAATAGTATATCAGATCATGGAGGGTAGTCAAATTACAAGAGGTAGACCAAGAAAAACTATAATGAAAGACTTCGAGATTAATGAGTTGGATATAGAGATATGATATATGACGGAACATTATGTCGTCGTTTGGTCCATGTAGCCGATCCTACTTAATGAGACAAGGTTTGGTTGCTGTTATTGTTGTACAACAGATGCCAAACATGAACAAGAATGTTGAAATTAAGTTTCAGACTACATCGCTCTCTTTAAGACGTTTTGCGGATATGCATGAATTGAACAATAATATACACAGTCTCTTCGTCCTTCTTTTCACCAGACTTCTCTGTCCCCCAACACTTTACTCACATCATCTTACCTTTGCTTTCCCATAAATAAACACCAATGCCCACCATCCTACTGTCTCCCCCTCTCCCCTTTTCTCCTTTTACCCTTCCTTTATTTTTATACCTTGTTCAGCACAATTATTCTTTACTTTATAATATATAGAACATAAAGAACTACTAGCTCTCATTTACCCTCTATTAGTGCTTTAAGAACATAAATAAAAGGACACACAAGCTTCTTTTGTCTTCTCATAACCAACCATTCCAAAGAAGAAACAATGGAAAAACATGTCTCCAATTTCCAAAGCAGTTTATAGTTGATCTCAGAAGCAAGCCACCATCAGTTTGAACTTGAAACTTAAGAGAGGGTATGTAACAATCTTTATTTTCAACCTAAACTTCTGATTGCCTTTTTCTTTCTTGGTTTCTAGGCAAGTTAGAACTTATAATCACTAAATTTTCATCATCTCATTCATGCTCTAGTTTTGCACCACCACCAAACTATATTTTGCTCTCTAAACTAACATATGTGATACTTCCTTTCCACCTAGAATTTGCAATGAAGAAACTGAACATGTATCCGCATGCAATATTCTTTTTTTTTTTTTTTTTTAGTCTTAACCTTCGCGTTCTCAGGGGAAAGAGTCTTGATAATCCCCAGTTCTACCTGAATGTAAGTTAAGCCTGACCAATAGTGGTTACAGCCATGGTTTGAATTCGGCTACTCCGGATTGATTAGACCTTTATTGAAAATTATTAACCACTTGAGTCAAATCACTTGGTTATAAAGATACTGTTATTTTTCCATATTTGTTGTTTTTCTTTTTCTTTGTACTTTCATGGTTGTTAACTAACTCACTTTATCTACCATCAATCTCATAAGTTATTTAGTTCTTGGAATTCTATAATTTAAGATTTTTTTTTTCTTTTTCATTTATACTGTAGATTCATTTCAGATCATAAGTAAGTTTTACTATAATAATTGGGATTTGATTTCCTGGATCATTGATGTATTAGGCCAAGATGTATGTGAAAACTCAGCTATTGGTGAACTTATAGTTCATGGCATATTATTACTAAAAAATGGACCAATATAAAGGTCAAGATTCAGTCAAGAAAATTTCCTTGCATAAAGATTTAAGTGGGACTTTCATATCTGAATTGGCCAAACATATCTATTCAACCTTAAATTTCAATCATACATTCGCAATGTGGCTAGGTGGTCCATATTTTGGATTCTTGTTTTCTTAGATAAGTCAGAAAAAGCAGAATAGACCAAGGATAGTGGCATCAGAACAACATAAACAAAGATATGAAACCTTGCTTACAAAAGTCAAGACTCAAGAATGCAAGTAATTCATAATATATAGCACCAACTAACATCTTGTCTCTAAATCAAATACTTTAGACTTTATTTTGAGAAAAATAAATTAAATTAAAATATTTGGCCATTTGCTTTCAGATCTACCAAGGGTAAATCAGGTGTTAAATGAATATTAAGAGAGGCTATATGATCTTTTTAATAGATCTCTATTATTATAAGGTTGTGGTCAAGGGGAGGTACCAATAATTTAGTTACTGTATATTGTACCTTCAACTATACCACAAAAATTCGAATAATTCAACTATTTAGTGCTTACTACTTTTACCATTTAGGTATGTCAACATATATATTGCAAGATTCCATTTAAATCAAGAACAAAACTAGTACAAAGGCTTTTGCAACAAAATGTTCAATTATCAACCAATTTCTTCTCTTGTTTTGATGCTTACTAACTATAAAATGATGGATTTTTTCTTTGCAGAAACCAAACATCTTTTTCACTGCTGGAAATATTTAGTGAATTAGCTTTAATTAATCATGAAACCAATTTTTGATCTTGAAGTAGAGGCCACAGAAGAATATGAATCTGATGTTAGTAGCCATGTTGCTTCCACTATATCCACCCACCAAATTGAAACCTCTCCAGGTTCCTACAGTAACAGCCTTTCTAATTCAGATTCCATCTCACTGGACTTAACACTCAATTTCAACAAGAACAATGACTTGGTTGCTCGAGATTCAACAGGAATCTCATTCTCAAGCACCAGTGAGAGCAGCAACGAACTTACCATCCAAAGAATTTTCTCTTGCAATTACTGTCGGCGCAAATTTTACAGCTCTCAGGCGCTCGGTGGCCACCAAAACGCGCACAAAAGAGAAAGAACATTAGCAAAGCGAGCTATGCGAATTGGACTATTCACTGAGAGGTATGCAAGTCTTGCATCTCTGCCTCTCAATGGTTCTTTCAGGTCATTAGGTATAAAGACACACTCTTCACTACATCATGGTTTTTCGCCACCAACAATAAGGCCTAGCCCTGAGATAAAAAGCAGTGCTAGATTCAAGTTAGGATCTATCGGTCATCCGATATTCTTGGAGGACGATGAGACAGAACTGATGTGGCAAGGTAGTTTTCATCAGGTTACTAAGGGAGGTAGTAATACTCATCAGAGTTCAAATATGTGTTTTAGTGAGGTGAATGTGAAACCATTGGTTGACATAGAGAATTCAGCACCTGAATTAACATTGAAACTTTGAAAGGGTTAATGCTATTATTATAAAACGCTTTGGTATTTTACTCTATTTTTCTTGTTATATAAGAGCTCTAGGAAGACAAATTTAGAGCATCTATGTATGTCTACTATATATATAAATCATGTTTGTAATTACTCTACACAACTTCCACCATGTTTTTATGTATCATCTGTTTCAAATTTGGGTTATATTGTAAAAAGCTACCTATAAGTCCAGGAGTTTACGAATATAAATCTCTTAGACACATTCACAAAATATTAATTCTACCTCCCATAAAAAATAATTAATTCTATCTATTATTCTTTTTATAAAAAATAATTAATTCTATCTATTATTCTTTTATTTATTTAAAAAATAATCAAAAAGTTGATTAATTAACATTGTACTTTTTGTGAGTGTGCCGAAGACTTATGACTATGTAAGACTTGCTCAGTTACTGAAATATACTTCCAGCCAACACACACAACAAAAAAATATCTATTTATCTTTTTGATATGTGTGCATCAGAAGTAATATTATGAGCTTACAAAGGAAAAACATTTACAATTTTTTTTCCACCAAAGGACGAATGGTTCGGTAGAACATTTTTGGGTGGAACAATTCTTGACCAAACTATACTTATCTCACGACAAAACTCCGAATTACCAGAGTTCCTTTGCCTGAGAACTAAAGGGTTAACACAAAACAAAAGAAAAATTCACATCTTAAAAGTAATGTGATATCGAATTGGATTTTCTATCGATACAACAAAACACCGTAACAAATCCGAGTCGTCAACTTTAAAATTGACGGCTCATATCATTTTAATGTGTGAAACCGAATTTAAAATCTAAACGGACTAAACTTAAATCAACGATTACGATATACTACAACGCGAAACTATATGAAATCCCAACAATTCGGGTCCTTGTGATAAGAGCTCAAGCCTCAAGCAACTGCTTGTAGGGGTGGGCAAAATTAACCAAAAACCAATCCGAACCGGTTAACCGAACCGATCCATACTAAAATTAACCGAACCTTTATATTGGATATTGAACTGAACCGCTATTTTGAAGACAGTTCATTAACCGAACCGAACCGTTATCAAAACTCAGTTAACCGTTCGTACCGAACCGAAACATACAATTCAATTTCCTTAAGACACATAGGAATGAGTGAAGTGAAATCAGTGACATTCTATCACAAGAACAAAAGAGAACGACGAAGAACAACAACAGCAACAAATTTTCTATGTCCTTTCACCACTCTCTTTTCCAAACCAAACATCATCGTTTAAGATCTTAATTTTCATTACTGAATGGTTAACGCTAAGGATCTGCTAATTTCTTTAACATAATTAAGGTTTCTAAAATCTAAATTATAATTATAAGATGCTTCAATTTATAATTTGTTTCATCTTTAACCAGAATATCTAATTTCATTTTGTTTTTGGTTTATTTTCTGTGTTTGCAGGTATTGAATTGTTAATTGTTAATCATCAAGTTAATTCTGTTCAGAAGAGTGCATTTTTTGGTTCATTTTGTTGTATTTTGAAGGTGTTCAAATTTTCAGTTTCAAAGCTTTTGATTCTGTTTCATTCTTCTATTCTCTGTTTGAATTCTATGCTAAAGTTTTTCTGCTTTTTTTGTATTTGCAGATAAGCACTTATATGCATTTTGGATAAAAAGGATGAAAAAACAATTAAATTCACAAAAGGATAAAAAAAATACATTTCGATTCAAAATATTGGTTTTGGTTCGGTTCAGTTCGATTCATAAGTAAGAAAACGGTTAACCGAACCATAACTTTGGTTCAGTTCGGTTAGCTCCATACCTGAAACGGTTCGATTTGATTTTCCCGAACCATTTCAAAATTTCGGTTCGGTTTGGTTCGGTTTTTTAGGTTAACCGAACCATGCCCATCCCTAACTGCTTGCAATAACAACTTTGAGTAGACAGCTGGCTTTTCCTGCCATCACATTAACCCTTCTTTACAAATTACAATACTGCCACTGTCTTTCTTCTGAAATTCAACAGAAAAGCTGACGTGGAACGCCGCAACAACAGAATGAAACTGAATTTCACTTTTCCCTCCAAAACCAGCCTCCGAACCTCCACTTCCGCCTCCGTCTCATCTCCGCCACCACCGCCACCTCCACCACCGCCGCCAGAATCTTCCCTTCGCAACCCTTTCGAACCGGATATAAACCCGCCTCCGCGCAACTACTTGGAAGAAATAATCCACAAACGAAGACGCATAGAAGAAAACCAAGATGAATCACTCCTCCACGGCTTCGAACTTCGACAACACGTCGCAACGATTCTTCAATCCAACGATCTTTCATCGCTTCAAGAAGTAATCGACGAGTACGCGAATTCCAAGGACGAATCGTTATTCACAATTTTCAAATCATTCGCACATCATTACCCTAACGCATTCGCTCTCAAACTCGCGAAGCTTCTAGAACATCATCCTCCGATTCAAACCAGAATCGAAACCGTTAATCATCTTCTTCAAGTTCTTCCCGAAGGAATTAACGGTCCTTTCAACTCTATTATCTTATTCGAACTGAAGAATCCTCTTCTTCATTCGCTTAAGGTGGAATCTGAAGAGATTCTGTTCCTTTCGCTATGCGAAGCGATTGGTTTACTTGCTGATAGGTTTTACCGGTGTTCTCTTGGTGGTTGGGTGGAGCTTCTTGAGTATGTTATCGCTTGTTTTACCAGTGAAGCGCAATCGGAGAATAAGAAAGGGCTTTTGTTGTTAACGGTATTACCGGTGGATGTTGCAAATGAGAGAGCGTTTTGGTTGAATCAAGGGAATTTTGATCTTGTGTTCGGGAGTATCTTGAATTGGACTTATACGGATAAGGAATTGAAGGGATTGGCATACAATGCATCGATTTCGTTGATGTTATTGTCACAGGAGCTTAAGAGAACAGATGTATGCGATTTTCTGTTGCCGAATTTGTTGAGTATTATCGATGAACATGGGGAAGAAGAGGTTTTGGTGGATAGGGTTAAACGTTTGGGCGATTTAGTTACGTTGGATGATGATGGAAAAATCTTTGCGGGGGCACATCGTGAAGTGTTTTGGTGCATGATTCGTGTAGCGGAAGTAGAAGCTGCAAGTGAGGAGGTTATGTGTGAGGCGGTAGTTGTTATCAAGGAGCTTGATACAATGGATGTGGACGCGATGGAAAGTGTGATTAGGAATCTTTCCCTGGAGGAAGTGAAGAGGGTATTTGCGGTTGCTATGAACATGCTGTCGTGTGTTATTGAAGATCCTCTTTGGTATGATGTGGATGATAAGAATTGTACAGAGGCGGGGTTTTCCGATGCTTTCTATCGTGGACAGTTCCTGTTCAATTGCCTCTCTTTAGACGGAGATAAAAATGTGTTTGTTCCCACTGCAATTGGGATGATAACAACGAAATATGCATCAAATGTTGATCGGCGGTTACGTCATGCAGCTATGCTTGCCATTGCTTCAATTGCAGAGAAAAACCTCAACAAGATGGTACGTATAGTTGGGATATGATATTCAATGAGCTTTAAATCCATAAAGTGTTTTCTTGATCATGCATTACCTTGTAGAAAGAGCAATCATGTCATGTAAATTCAATAGATACTTCAACAGATTCTGATGGGACACTTCAAAGTTTTGCATGATTTCTGTGTGTTCTATTTAGTACATTGTTCAGAGAATCGTGTTTTTGTTTCTAAGCCATTAGACTTTATTTTACCTCCCATTTTCGTTATTATGCGAGCTAAGATTAAATTGCGGTCATATTGTGTTGTCATCCTGGATATTGCAAAAAGTTTTAGTTAAATACGGTTTAAGAAGTCGTAATTGAGGTTGAGAAGTGGCTGCAGGAACAAGGAAAATATTTGCACTGTAGCCACAATTACAGTTGCAGACGGACCATTATTTTTAAAGCCTTGATCTTGATATACAGATGAACTTTATATTTGTATTTTGGTTTCTCTTACACAGGCCTAAATTTTAATGACACCACCAAGTTTGAATAGTTTCAATCCATATAAACTTTCTCTGATCAATCAATAGTATTTAACAAATTAAAGTCTAATGGATTATACTCAGTGTGTAAGTCTTTGTTGGTTACTTATAATTGTGCCATTAGAACGTATTTATTAATTGATGCCTGCACCATACGTTCCTGTGTGTGAACTGTGAAGTTGACCATTATGCAAAAACTACAAGGTTCTGAGTGTATACAATGTCAGACAATGATTTTCATTAATATTTTTACCCATTCCGTGCATTTTAATAATTTCATTCATATATGATTCTCTCTTCCATTTCGCTACCACAGGACATGATGCTATACTTTAACAAAGTTGCGATACTGGTCCTTAAGTCACAGGATGAGCCGAACCACCGAGTACTTTGGGCTACTATGCATGCAGTTAAGTGTTTGAGTGAATGTAAGGAACTGTTAATGCGTTCTCAATATCACAAGAAGTTCTTGGAGAAACTAGTTCAGTTCCTGTCATTAGGTGTAATTCTTGTACCCGTGTGCAGGTACAAACATATTAATGCTACAACTTGATATCTGTTAATGTAAAGTTGCTTGTTTTCTTAGTTTATATTTATATTATGTTTCTATTTACCTCTGGACACCATAACATAGCAACAATGCAGGTAACTTTTATTGCTAATTCTGCTTCTAAAACAGCCTTCTTGAATGATTATTACATTTCACAAATTACAATTGATTGACTCTTATATTGCATACAATCACACACAATAACTAGTTTACACAATGATTGATACTTGAGGCCTCACGAGTGATCTTGACTTACACATCTTATTTTTAACAAGTTTTATATTTTTGCTTCTTTTTATAGTGTTTCTTCCTAACTTTGTGTTATCGTTATCAATTTACTCATACTGAAATTTGTACATATTTTATCCGCAATATTTAGACATATTAATTATCTTAAAAGCTGATTTCAAGGAAGTTTTTCTATGTATACATATTTATTTTTTTATTTTTTTTATAAATTTTTATGCATACATTGCTTGGTATATATATTAAGCTGTTTTTATAAATCATATCCTTTGTTTGATATTTTATGCAGTCATGTGCTCTTATTGCCCTTCATTGCTTGGTAAGCAATTGTGGCTTTGACAAAATATCTGATTTTGGGGAACCAATTGTAGCATCATTACTTGTACTTCTTAAGGTACATTGTCTACAATTTTCACTATCACATAATGTGCTTTTATATGCAATCATTGCATACTGTGCACAATCCATTTGATTGTTTCTACATATTTACACATCGTATTGGTGTAGTCTGAACCATTATTTTTCTATGGTTTCTACTTTCTTATGTTTTATGTACTTACGATAAGCTAAATGGTTTTTTTTCCATGTTTTCAGCATGAAAAACAGAAGTTACAGGTCGAAGCTATTGATACCCTGAAATCATTTGCAGTTTCAATGAAGGTACTTGTTAATATCTGAAGTCTAGGAATGACATAGGTTTTGATCACAGTAAATAATTATTCTAATGTAATTTGATGTCTAATTGTTGCATGCAGGAAATTTTTCGCCAAAATCATTACGATACAACAATGGAAGCATTGAAAGCTATTTTGTCCAATAAGTATAGTTTACCCAATTTGTTGCTCTGTTCCAAATGTCAAGAATGCATGGTTTATCTTGTCAGGAAAGTTGGGCCAGATGATTTCAAAGAGCAGGAAGCTGTTCAGGTGAGTATTTCTTCTAATTCTATTTTGAATTGACTCAAATTATATAGTGTAAAATTGAAACCATATTTAAAATAGAGATAAGTAGAAATTTTATAGGTCCTACAAATACTTTTGCAATGTTCTAGATTAGTCTTGATTTACCTAATTATCTTGGTATATATCATTCAAAATTTGGTTAAATTTGTGATTTATAATATATCTTAATGATTGCCAAATAATTATGCAATGATTTCTTATTGTGCTAATTTTTCTTGTAACATTTGAAGGTGGTGGAATCTTTAATATCACTTGATGGAAAATTGAGCAATACAGAATACTTAACAAAATGTATCATTTTAAAGGTATATTTTGAAATCAATGATAGGCCATTTACCATTATAACGCTAGTTGAAACTTAACATTGCTGACTGAATGAATATTGTGCAGGCTTTGGATCAAATCTGTCAATGCCCAAAAGTGAGTGTTGACAAATTTATAGATAAAATTATGCCAATGTTGATTGCATGCGCTCAGCCGCTTCTTGACTTAACAGGCGAGGAGACCAATGATGATAGGTTTGCCATTATATTTTAGGGCTACAAGGATAAAATATTTTCTGTTAGTTCCAATCGAATAAGCAACGTTTGTGGAATTATGAGGCAAATCACACAGTTAAATAGGAATGAAAATTGGGAACAATGTGTTTTTGCATGTCCCCAATTTAGGAAATTAATGAATGTTGAAACAGACTAGCTAATATTCAAATAAAACTATTATAAACCCATTCAACTAATGCTCTCTTGTTATTAACCGATGGATGTGCTCATTTGTAGCCTAAGCAACGAGGACAAGCGTTTGGTTGAAACTATGAGAGCCCGAGCTTGTAATACATTGTCACATTGTGCTGTTCGGTCATCTATAAACTTTTCCCCCCACATTGCCAAGGTTGGTTCGATATATAGATATGTTATTTGTGATTTATGTAGAGACTTCACCTAAAAAACAAATACGTGACTAATTAAACATGTGTTTAAATGTTTAGGTCACTCCAATGTTTATACGTTTGCTTGGTTGTTCTAGTTCTGAAATTCGCAAGGCTTCTATTTTAGGTGAATATAAATTTGTTATTTTTGTTCAACTTAAAATCTTGAAATTTGGGTTAAAACTAATTTTTATAAAATAATTCACTTTCTGTATTTAGGTCTTCCAAAACTATTACTCTCAATTATATTAGGTGACAAAAGTAATGACACTAAAAGAGATACAACTTTCATCATTGTGCAAGCTCTGAGTCAAGTGCTGAAGACGGTATTTGGTTATCGTTCTTACTTAATTTATCAGTTTATACATGCAGGAAACTGATTTTCTTGCCAATGTGAAACACATGCAGGAAACTGATAGGGATTTGTCTACATTAGTATTGAGGTTACTTGGCAGATGCATTGAGGTACAATACAATTGGGCAAAAAAAAAAAATATATATATATTGATGATATATTTAGATCATATATTTCTCATATTAGTAACATATGTTCATTATGCAGACCTCTAGTTCATTTTTCACTGATCAATTGATCAAGATTGTTACTGACGAGATAAACGATACAATAAGAAGGATTATTAAATTTGAAATAGAGAAAGCACAAGAGTCGGGGAGAAGGATTATTATAGAGAAAGCACGAGAGGTGGGGACCTCGGAAGATGTATTTAGATCTTTGTCAGTGCAGGAAACAATTGAGGTTATATCTTTAAATTCTCTTGTTATTGTATACACATATGTTATATTTATGCCAATTGAGGTTATATCTTTAAATTCTCATAATAAGTCTCATCATATCATAAAAAGGAAAATATGCAATGGATATATGTGTACGACGTATTTACATCGTTGATCTATAATTATTATTCTCCTAAATTTTCATCTACTTTAATTTATTGATCAATAGAGTATAAATGTAAAGCTAAATTGATCAAATATACCAATTTTATTCATCACAGGAAGTAGTCAACTTAACAGCAACAGCGATTCACACATTTGAAAACCAACTCATGCTACCTGTTAATGACCTCATGTCAAATGTTGCCATGTATTTGGTACCGTCTTCTCATCTCGATGTTTTTTTAAACGGCCTTGTTATAATCATCTTGAAAGAAAACCAGCATGTATCAAACAAGCGTAATATAGATCACAAGAGAAGCTAAAAATGAGTTCCGAGCTAAATTTTGATTTGATGAAAATCTTAAACTCAAACTCGACCACAAACATATTAAACTTTGATGATTTAGAGTTTATTTAGAATGGGTCTATGTAGAATAATCAAAATCTGGTTAACTCGGTGCAAGAAAAAACTAAATTAAATTAAAAAATGAACATATAATTGTGTCTAGGAAAACATTCATTCAAACACCTAACCAAATTATTTTCAACAAAACACCCTTTGAATCCATTTTCTGCTTAATGATCCAATCCACAAACACCTGTTCAAATTGGACGGGATTGTTATAATTAATATCGTTATATGTTCTACTTAATAATTTGAAGTAATTTTTGTGCCCTTGCGTAATCTTTCTCATAAATTTTATCGTTGCTTCTGCGTAACCTTTGGCAGGCCCATGACAAGCCAGATAGAGTGATAGCTTTGGCAATTTCCATTTTTAACGTTATCTTGCCACTATACCCAGACAAATTGCCGCCGTAAATCTAGTTTATTTTATCAGTTTTGTCTGAAGTTATAGCAATAATAAATGTCTCTCTTGACAACATTATCTTATCCTTGTCTGTGCTATTTGAACAGGTATCATAACAGATATATTTTTATCTCCTGTTTTGTTTTGGAGAATAATTATCCTTGTGCCCAGCTGGTAATTTCAAATGTGTCAATAATGTGATTTCTTTACCAATTTATATATTGGAAAAATGAACATTAATTTTGGGTAATGATTATTCCAGCATGCTACACGGGCGATTGGTATCTGTGCTATGTTTGGAGGAGATCAATTTAAAGCTTCTGTTGTTAATGGTAACTTCTTTAAGCTCTTAAATTTAAAAGTACTAAAGTATATTATATCTATATACATATATCTTAAATATATCTATTTTTGTTTTTTGGAATATGACAAGTAATGAGTTTTATGCAGCGGGTATCTTATATCTAAGTAAAGTCATAAGTAAAGGACTTTCAACTAGTGAACTATATGATACCGCAGTTGCAGCTCTTGGAAAAATCATTGAATTTCACCATGATAGTATCGACCCTACGGTAATAATCTTCCAAAATATCAATTGAAAATAGATTCTCTATCTTTGATATTTGTCAAATTTGGTGACTTAATTAGTTCATATGAGAAAATAATTATTAAAATAAGATCATCACGTGAGAAATAATAGTTGGTTTGCTGATACAATATTATTCTTTCATGCATCCGAAGCAGGACAGAAATACAGGATATGTTGGTTCCACAAGTTCCTCTTATGCTTTTAAGTATAAATCACAAAACAAAATTTATATGCAGTTGTTAGAAAGTATTAACCATGTTAACATATAATTCATCATTAGAATCTTCAATTAGATTAATTGCTAATTTTTCTCAAGAATCTATAATATGAATATGACTTCTGCAACTGTTGACCTGTGCAATGTTTACTGCTGTTGCACATTTTCTGTTATCCTCAATCATAATGCTTTTGAGCAGGTGGTTAAAAAATGGTTATACTTCTTGCCACTGAAGCATGATTTCAAGGAAGCTATATATGCACATGGGCTGCTTTCTAAATTGATACAAAGGTGTTGTAGTATTCTTAATTCTCCCTTTGACCACTTTCAAATTATTATTACATTTATTCTTTGGTACATGTATTGGTCTAAGCATACGTTGTAAATTTGTTCTTAATCAGGTCAGATGAACACCTATTTGGAAGTTATAATGAGAATCTTCCCAAGATTATTTCGGTCGTAAAAGAAGTAAGTAGAAACAATTTTCTTTACTTTGTTAAATAGGGATTTATTTGAATTAAAATATTTTTCTGGCATGTGTAATGTATATTTTCTTTGTAGATTTTATCTGGACCTAACCGCCTGGGAACTGAGGAAGCATCAAGCACTATAACTTCCTCTAGTTATTAGGCTTCAATTGGAACTGAAGGAGGTGCATGATATTTTGATTTCAAATTGAATTGTACAATAGAAAAAGAAAGGAAGATTTCAATCTTCCAATGTGTAAAGGTACAGAAAGATTTGTACATACAATTACGAATAATATAACCACAATTTTACATGCAAATAATACTAATGGGCAATAGCTTTTTTTTTTACTTGAAAATGTACAGTAGTTTTATACTGTTTTTCCGATGTGTTTTTCCTTTTTCGCAAGCATCCCTTCGTTGAGTATACCATGAGATTTGACTTATAACAAATTACTATAAAACATAAATTTTGGTATGGGGATTTGTTTTGATGAAAGTAATTAATCGGTCAAGTACAATTGTTGAGTGGAGTGGAATTGTGAATTTAACCACAAATTGCAGATAAGAAGTATTGTGGTGTATGTGTTATTTTATGTTATCTTATCTTCATATATTAAATTAAAGTGCACAATAATTTGCAATGATGTTTTTCTGCATAAATCGCCTCTGTTTGTCACCTAATCTGGTCCTTATTCCTGTCTTAAACTAAACACTCACTAATTAAAGAATCGCACACCACACGCATTGGCTGTCTATCTTCTCCATGCAATGTGCTCTTTCCACTTTTTTTTTCCTTCTTTTTCTAGAGTTTCTATTCAACTATTCAAAATGGTGACCGACTTTCTCCTTTTTCGAGTCCATCGATTTCTTCCATCTAATCTGTTACAATTCTTTGTTTAACCTATTGTTCTTAAATTTTCAGATATTCAAATAAATTTTTCAAAACCCTATCTAGGTTATTTTTCTAGTCTTGCTTGTGTATGATATTGAGAAGCATTATCCAATAAGCTCAATTACCTACATAACTGTAGCTTATGATTTATTTCTCATGTCCCTTCTTTTCTGTTTAATATTTTACAACTTATGTTCAGCAGTTAGGATGATTTTTGAAGTGTCTTATCGAAGCTATCAATCCATGGAAATTAATCAACTTATTTCATGGTACTGCAAAATTCATTAATGGTACTGCTCTGAGTAAACTTATATGCTATTAGCTGAACATTCAACGATAAGGAAATTAATGATTTGAATGATAAATTTAACCAAATCTATATTTACGACAATTGTTCCTGATTTAAGTTTAACATAAAAAATATTGTCAGACGCACTAAAGCCATATCAATGTCAATTTCCCAACTGCAATTATGAGACATATGGCAAGAAGATACTAGTTTTGGTCCTTGGGAGATACTATTGGTTCTGTTAATAAGTTGTGACCGATCTCTTCAATCAATAGCTTATTTAAAAATAAGTGTTGTAAAGGCTTGTTTACTTTATACAATCGGGACTGACTTTGGTGATGGGATGTGTAACTCGGCTTCGCTCAGCTGGATAGAGACCATAGTAAAGTCAAATCTTTTCGTAGGACCACGCATTCCTTCTGAATGTTATTTCTGGGAGAGTAATTCAGAGAGCAAGAAGTATAATTTATTTTGCTGAATTTTCATTTAGGACTGGCTTTGATGAAGAAAACATCATGCAGAATATAGAAATGCCTTCGCGGATGCATGTGATATTCCCATAAAAGGATTCCTTAACTTGAGAAATTTGAGAAAGTTGTTAGCAGTGATGTGTCTGCCATCAAGCATGAAAGGTGGTTTGATGTTTTTTTGTTTTTGAAAGAATATACATTGGTCCCTCATATAGTTCTTCAATACCAACTAGATGTAACTACCAGTGTTATCCTACTAAATGTAGTTTTTAGGAATGTTGTTATAGCTGCTATAGAGTGGCTGCTGCCTTAGGCAATGTCCCTCATATTGTATCTGCTTGTGAGCTCCTCACTGCTCAGTGGTATGATTGATTAGGAATTTCACACTTAGTGTAAACAATTAAATTTCCAATTGCTTTTAAGTTAAATCATGTCTATCATTCACATTTTTTTAATGAGTTTTTTTTCTTTCAAGAATGTTTATAACATTATAAGAATTTCTCTAATTTTTCTAATTTTATTTTAGAATTTTTTGATAAAACATAAATTAAATATAAACTTTTAAGCGTCAAAAACATAAAAATTCATATTTAGTTCATTTGGTTAAAAATTTAAATAAAATTGGTATATTCAACTATTTTAAAATTAGAGATACTATTCACACCCAAAAAAACTCAAGTTACACCCCAGAATGACCAATATACCCTGTAACTAATTTTTATTTATTTAATCCAAAACCCTTTCATCGCATGTCTCGCTTAATCATTCAAACCCCATAAACTTAGTTCACGTTTTCATCATTCCCAAATACTCACACTATCTTTGAAAGTCATCGCTATTTTCACATATTCATCTCTCAAACCCTGACAAAGCCAGGAAGAAGGACTGACACACGATTTCTGAACACATTCATCTCCTCGTCTCTTTCCACTCGCGTACTCTTCAATAACATCTAATCACGTACGATAGAAAAATTGATAAATCTGTAAAATTGATTGAAACATATGATAAAAAAATGTGAAATTGAGAGAAAGACAATAGTTTTTAAAACCATGTAAATTCAGTTTACGCAGTTAACGTAAACTGAGGCGTACTCTTCAATAACATCTAATCACGTACGATAGAAAAATTGATAAATCTGTAAAATTGATTGAAACATATGATAAAAAAATGTGAAATTGAGAGAAAGACAATAGTTTTTAAAACCATGTAAATTCAGTTTACGCAGTTAACGTAAACTGAGTTTACATAAGCTACGTAAACTTAGTTTATGCTTGTGTGTGTAAATTTGTTCACTCGTACTCTACATTAGTTGCACATTCGTAAAATGAATTTACATTAACCTCTCATGGTGGATAATTGTACATACGTAAACTGAATTTACACCAACCTCTCATAGTGACTAATTTTACATACGTAAACTGAATTTACACGAACCTCTTGTGAACCACATACATCATTAATTGTGAATCTAAAAAGTAAAATTTGCTTATAAAAAAAAACGGAGAGAGTAATATGCAGAGATATTGTATAATATACGCAGAAGCTAGAGATGTGTGGAAATTTAAAATTTGCGAACTCAGATACTTTACAACATGCAATATTGGCATCTTGTACACCAAATTGCAACTTCTTCTCACTTCACTCTCTCCCGAAAAGTGAATGGCTGACGGTGGCTGTTGGACATGGATGGAAGCATCAACCTACTTTATTCGTTATCTCAATGGTGGTGAAGTGAATGCTGTGCGATCGGCATGGAGGTTTATGCTCAGGTTTGTGATTTTTTTTTTTTTGCTGAATAGGTTTGTGATTGTTTGTTGTTGAGTTTTTTTCACGTTCACATTCAAACAAAAATCCAATCTTTAAAAATTATTGATCCATTTCATGTAGCGATTAAGGGTTATTGGTCGGTCATATCACTATAGTCAACAAAACCCCCAAATCTATTTCAATACTTAGTGTTCTTGCTGTGAAAATCTCATCCGTTTAATCACTAGTACATTACAGTGATGGGCCTATAAATGGGCTTCAGGCCCATCCCATTGGGCCTATTATGTGAGAATCAATTGAAATGCTGACTTGGACAACTGCCACAACAGAAACAGTTATATTTCCCTCTATAACACTAACAGCTACTTTTCCCTCCATAATCTGCGATTCAAGTTTCAACCTTCCCCTCAACAATGGCGTCAACCTCTAGTTCTTCTGCCTCTAGGAAGAGACCTTCTTCTCCGCCACCGCCACCACCACCACCACCACAACAACCTCCCCTACGCAATCCGTTTGATCCGGATATAAACCCGCCACTGCGCAATCACTTGGAAGAAATAATGAACAAGAGAAGGCGCATCGAACATAACCAAGATCAATCACTCATCCACGGCCTCCAACTTCAAGAACACGCAACAAGATTCCTCGGATCCAACGACCTCTTGTCGCTGCGACAAGCAATCCAAGAATACACTCAAACCAATGACGAATCTTTGATGAAAATCTTTAAATCATTCGCACACCATTACGTTAATGGCTTCTCATTGAAGCTTGCCAAAATCCTCGAACTCCACCCTCCGCTGCAAACAAGAACCGTAATCGTTTCTCTCATTCTTCAAACACTTCCCAGAGGGATAAACAGTTCAATGAGTTTGTCTATCTTACTCGAACTAAAAAATCCTCTCTTTAATTCGCTCAAGGTAGAATCCGAAGAAATTCTGTTTCCTTCGCTATGCGAAATGATGGGTTTATTCGCTGACAGGTTGTACCGGTTTACTCACAGCAGTTGGGGGGAGCTTCTCCAGTATGTTTGTGATTGCATTTCTGGGGATGTGAGATCCAACAAAAAGAAGGGGCTTTTGTTGTTAACGGAATTTTCAGTGCTCGTTGTTCAAAACAGAGAGTTCTGGCTGAATCAAGGAAACCTTGATCTCGTATTCTCAAACATCTCAGAATTGATTAACTCAATGGATCAGGAATTGAATGCATTGGCATTCAATGCATCACTTTCGTTGATGTTATTGTCGAAGGATCTTCAGAGAACAGACGTATACGATTTTCTCTTGCCGGTTTTGTTGAATATTATCAATCAACATGGAGAAGAAGAGATTCTGGTGAATCGGATTAAACGTTTGGGGGATTTAGCTAAGCTGGATGATGGAAATATCTTTAAGGGGAAACTTGGTGAAGTGTTTTGGTGCATGATTCGAGTAGCGGAGATAGAAGATGCAAGCGAGGAACTTAAATTTTTTGCGGTTAGTGTCATCAAAGATGTTGGTTCAGCAAACTCGAAAGAGATGGGAAGTTTGATAAAAAAAATTTCTCATGAGGAAGTGAGAAGGGTAGTTACAGTTGCTGTGAACATGTTGTCGTGTTTTATTGATGATCCTCTTTGGTATGATATTGATGATAAGAATTGTATTACTGCTGGGATGTTAGATGCTTTCTACCACGGGGTCTTCTTGTTCAAATCGCTCACTACAGATGGGCATGAAGATGTTTTTGTTCCCACGGCAATTGAGATGATGACACAGCAATATGTATCTCATGTTGATTGGTGGTTCCGTTGTGCAGCAATGCTCGCCATTAGTTGGATTGCAGAGAGTAACATCAAAGGGGGGGTATGTATGCATATTCAATGAGCTTTAAGCTCAAGTGTTTTCTTGATGATGCGTTACCTTATAGAAATCATGTCATGTCAACTAATTTTTCTGTGTACTCTGTAGAACATAGTTTTCAGAAGCATATACGTGTTTCTAAGCATTACAAAAAAAAATGATTAAAAGGATAAATCGTGTGAGCTAGGGTAAATCGTGATAAAGGATTTAATTAGGTCTGCAGTCGTACTGCATTGTTTGTAACTTCATGCAGATTAAGTTGTGCATTTGTATTTTGGTTTCTCTTACAGAAACCTAAATCTTAATGACACCACCGAGTTTTGGACTTTCACTTATCAATCAATAATATTTAACAAATTAAAATTTAATGGATTATGTAAGTTACCGGATACTCGGCTTGTAACTCTGTTGGTTACTTGTATTTGTGTTATTAGAATGGTATTTATTAATGGATGCTTGCACCATGCATTCCTGTGCCTGAAGTTGACCATTACGAACCTACAATAATATTTGCTGATTTCATACATATCATGTTATTTGTAATGCTAACAATCTCATTCATATATGATTCTCTCTTCCCTTTTTCTACCACAGAACATGATGCTACACTTTAACCACGTTGCGATGCTGGCCCTTAACTCACTGGATGATTTGGACCCTCGAGTACTTTGGGCTACTATGCCAACAATTTCGTTTTTGAGTGAACATAAGGAACTACTAATTCAGGCTCAATATCACAAGAAGTTTTTGGAGAAACTAGTTCCCATCATTAGATGTAACCCTTGTGCCCGTGTACAGGTACAAACATATTAATGCTGCAGATTTCAATGTATACTTTGAAGCACTATTTGTTAAGTTGTTTTATAAATGATATCCTTTGTTTACTACTTTCTTCAGTCAAATGCTGTTCTCGCCATTCACTCCTTGGTAAAAAATTGTGGCTTAGACAAAATATCGCCTTTTGGGGAACAGATTGTAGCATCAGTACTCGTATTAATTAAGGTACTTAGTCTCTAATTTTCCCTGTGTATATATTAACTTCTCATTTGCACATGTATTATGCTTTTATATGCAATTATTGCATACTGTTATTAATCCATGTGATTGTTTCTGCATATTTACATATCGTATTTGTGTAGTCTCAACCATTATTTTTCTATGGTTACTTATGTTTAATGTACTTACAATAAGCTAATTGGTTTTTCAGCATGAAAAGCAGAAGTTACAGATCGAAGCTACTGATACCCTGAAAACGTTTGCAGCTTTAATGCCGGTATACATTAACATCAGAAGTCTAGGAATGATGTAGGTTTTTATTGCGGTAAATGATTATCCTCATGTGATTTGATGTGTAATTGTTTCAAGCAGGGGACTTTTCGCCAAAATTATTACGATACAACGATGGAAGCACTTAAAGTCCTTGTGTTTGATAATAGCAGTTTACCCAAACTGGTGCTCTGTGCTAAATGTCTAGAATTCATGATATATCTTGTTAGGAAAATTGGGCCAGATAATTTCGAAGAGCAGGAAGCTGTTCAGGTTAGTATTTCTCCTAATTCTGAGTTGACTCAAATTATATATGATGTATTATTGAAACCAAAGTTAAAATTGAGATAAGTAGAAAAATATTTAATTATTTTATTGGTCATACAAATAATTTTGCGATCGTTCAAGAATGATCATGATGTACCTTATGATCTTGGTATATATCATTCAAAATTTTGGTACATTTGTGACAAATTCGTATGTCTTAAAGGTTGCCAAATAATTGTGAATTAATTTCTTTTTGTGCTAATGTATCATGTAACCTTCAAAGGTCATGGAATCTCTAATATCGCTTGAAGGAAAATTGACCAAGACAGATTACTTAACAAAATGTATCATCCTAAAGGTATATCTGAAATCAATGATAGTCAATTTCACTCATAGTTGAAAGTTTGTATTCCTAATTGAATAAACATTGTGCAGGCTCTGGATCACATTCTTCAATGCCCTAGATTGAGTATTAACAACTTTATTGCTAGAATTATGCCAATGTTGCTTGGAACTGCTGAACCCCGTTGTGACTTAACGGTTGATAAGATCAAGGATGACGATGTGAAGCATTCGGTTGAAACTATGATAGTTCAGGCTTGTAATACGATGTCATATTGTGCTGTTCGGTCACCTATAAACTTTTCCCCCCACATTGGTGAGGTTAGTTTGATAGATCTGATGTTTCTGGTTTATGTAGAGGTTTCTAGCTAAAAACCAAACCTGCAACTGATTAAACATGTATTTAAATGTTTAGGTTGCTACAATGTTTATGCGCTTGATTGGTTGTTCTAATTCTCAACTTCGCAAGGCTTCTATTTTAGGTGACTATAAATTTAATTTATTTGAGTTCAATTTAAAATCTTAAATTTCTGTTTTAGCCATTTTTGATAAATTAATTTACTTTCTGTTTTTAGGTCTTCCAAACTTATTAATCTCACTTAAAGTATGTGACAAAACTAATGACGCAAAAAGAGGCATAACTTTCTGGATTGTGCGAGCTCTGATTGAAATCTTGAAGAAGGTATTGGGTAATTGTCTTTACTTTTTTAATTTATCATTTTAAGCATCGGCTTATTTCTTGACATTGCAAAACACATACAGGAAAAAGATAGTGTTTCGTTTACAACATTATTGAGGTTACTCGCCAGATGCATTCAGGTAGAATACAATTCTGCAAAATATATATTGGTAATATGTTCAGATCATATTTTTCCATATAAGTAATATGCGTTCATTATGCAGATCTGTAGTTCATTTTTCAATGATCAAATGATCAAGGTTATTGCTAATGTGATAAAAGCTGCAATACAACAGATTAGCAAAATTCAAGTAACGAAAACACAAGAATTGGGAACTTTGGCAAGTAGACCTGTAATTTTACCAACAGAAGATACACTTCAGGTTGTTTCTGTAAATTCTTTTGCTATTGATTGAATACATATGCATTATTCTTTTGTACTTTAGCAAGGCACTGGTACCCTTAAGGTGAAAATAATTCAAAACTTAAATTCATTTGTAAATAGTTAAATATAAAGAATGACTTAACATTAAATGATTGGGATGTTATGCATCATATCGAACAAAACACTTGGTACATAGAGTGTTCACCTAATTTTCATTTTCATTTTCATTTATTGATCCTATAGAGTATGAATGATAATCAGCTTTTTTACTCATCACAGGGGGTAGCTCACTTAATAGAAACAACACTTGACACATTTAAAGACCGATTCGTGCAACATGTTGATGACCTCATGACGAATGCTGTCGTGTTTTTGGTATGTTCTCCTTTGCTATTTCTTCTCATCTCGATGTTTTTTAAACAGCATGCTAGAAAACCTGCATTTATAATTTCAACTTCCTGCAAGAATAAAAGATTATTTTCAACTTACCATTTATATTTGAGTTATATATGATGTGATGTTTGATATGATAGATTTATTTGTATATTTTAAACTTTATATTCTTTTTTTGTTTATTCTTTTGAAAAATTGAAAAATCAATCCAAGCCATTTCTATGCAAAATCAATTCAATCCAATCCACACAGACACTCTTCGTTACGATGTCAACTACTAAGAAACTAGAAAATATTCATATTCAAAATGGACAGGATGTTATGATGAATATCTTTATATCTTCTACTTAATCATTCTTAAGTAAAAATTGTGCTCCATGTAATCTTTTGCAGGCTCATGAAAATCCAGATAGATTGATAGCTTTTGGAATTTCCATTTTTAACGTTATCATCCCACTATTCCCAGACAAATTACCAGCGTAAATCTAGTTTCTTTTATCGTTTAGTTGTAGACTTGTAGTAATATTTGTTTTCTTCCGAACATAAAAAATTATTGGTTACATCTTGTAGCAATAACAAATGCCTTAAATCTAGTTTCTGTGTGTTATTTGAACAGGTATCATGACAGATATATTTTAGCCTCCTATTTTGCTTTAAAGAGAAACTATCCTAGTTCCAAACTGGTATTTTTAAATATGTGTCAATAATTTTCTTTTCTTTACTTGTTATATAAGAAATGTGAACATTACTTTTTCGGTAATGATTATTACAGCATGCTACACGGGCGATTGGTATTTGTGCTATGCTTGGAGGAGATCAATTTAATGCCCATGCTAATGGTAAATTTCTGTATGCTCTTAACTTTTTTTTCTTTCTGAAAGGTTATTTAAGCTCTTAACTTAAACTACGAAAGTTTATTTTTGTATATATATTAAATATATTGATTTTTTTTTTTAATATGACAAGTAATTGGTTTAGTGCAGAGGGTATCATAAGACTATCTAATGTCATGAGTAAAAGACTTCCAGTTAGGGATGTTACATTATGTGATACCGCAGTTGCATCTCTTGGAAAAATCTATGAATTTCATCATGACAATGTCGGCCCTAAGGTAATAATCTTCCAAAATAGATTGTCTACCATTGATATTTGGCAACTTTGTTAACTTTAGTTAACAAAGATGAAATGCATATTGTTAAGATGCTTGCAGAATAAATGCTGTTGTTGACATCACTGATTTATTGTTTAGATGGACCCTAAATTCTTTCTGCCAAGTACCAAGTATTAGATAAAGAATATAGTCAGGCTTATTGGAATTATGGGATATTAAGTAAAAAAATTAAAGAAAATTTCATTTTAACCCTTTCATGCTTCTGAAGCTGGAATACAGGAGCAGGACATTGGTTCCGTAAGTTCCTCGTATGCTTCAAATTATAATATACAACGAGATTAAATTTTTGTGCCGGATGTTAGATAGTATTATGTTAACATATAATTCCTCATTTGAATTTACAACCAGATAAATTGCTAATTTTTCTCAAGCATCTACAATATCAGTCATTACACCTTCGTCCGTGGAACTAAGTTAGTAGCACGATAGAAATTGTTAACTTTTGTCATTTTGTGCCGGATTTTAGATAGTATTATGTTAAATTTTGATCATTATAGTTACAATAGTAATTTAGACTTCTGCAATTGTTGATCTACAATGTTACTGCAAGTGCTATCCTTTATTTTGTCATCCTCAATCATAATGCTTTTAAGCAGGCGGTTCAGAAATGGTTAAGTTTCTTGCCATTGAAGCATGATTTCGACGAAGCTAGATATGCACATGGACTGCTTTCTAAATTGATACAAAGGTGCTAAATTGTTATTAATTCTCCTTCATACCACTTCAAATTATTATTATATATATAATTTGGTACATGTATTGACTAAGCAAAAGTTGTATACTGCGTGCATTGATCAGATCGGATGAACACCTATTTGGAAGTTATAATGAGAATCTTCCCGAGATTATTTCGGTTGTAAAAGAAGTAAGTAGAAACAATTTTCTTTACTTTGTGAAATAGGGATTTATTTGAATTAACATATTTTTCTTGTATCTGTAATATATATTTTCTTATAGATTTTATCTGAACCTAACCGCCTGGGAACCGAGGAAGCTATTAATCAGATGGCTGACTTCATATATAGATCAACATGATGGAATGGAAAGTGGAACTGAGGAAGCATCAAGCACTGAAGGAAGTGAAGGAAGTGAAGAAAGTGATTGATTTTTTGATTTCAAATTAAATTGTACAATAGACAATAAGAAAAGGAAGATTTCAATCTTTCCAATGTGTAAAGGTACAACAGCATTTGTGCATACAAATAATACAAATGTACAGTAGTTTTATACAGCATTTGTGTTTTTCCTTTTTTGAGAGCACCCTTAAGATTTGGCTTTTATAACAAATTATAAAACATAATTTTTTATATTAGGATTTGTTTTGATAAAAGTATTTTTCATCTGATGAGTAATCAATCGCACAGGTACAATTGTTGAGTGGAGTGCACATGTGGATTTAACCACAAATTGCAGGATAGGAGTATTTTTTTAATAATTATATTGTGAACTATGTAGTAGTGTACTAGTGTGTTATTAATTTTATGTTATCTTCTATATATGCAAGCGTTTGAAGATATGTGACTCTAGGTATAACAAGGTTGAAATATTTCATTTGCCTTGTTGCACAAGCATTGCTATCTGTGAGAGTGAGACAGCATGGTCCAAGTACAAACCTACCTGTAGTTGACAGCACCAAGGACTGAATTACTTGGTCTGGAGTAGAACCCTAATTTGAAGAAGGGGAAACTGAGATTTGCCGAAATTCTAAGAGAGAGGACTAACATACACTTTTTCCTAGATGTTTCGGTTGTATATAATATATTAATTTGTAAATATGTATGTATTTATTTGTAATTCTTTACTTGTGACTGAGTTATACAGTTCAACCAATGACTCGCTAATTTGATTGATGATTTGGCGTTACCGATTGGCTCATCGGCTGATCCGAGTTTTAAAAGATTGAATGAAACAGCTAAACTTAATTGATACTAGACCATCGACCCGTGCTTACGCACGGGGTCATATCGATAGTAATAATTGACAATGAAATATAAAATAATATGAGTGAAATGGCATAGTTCATTCCATAATGAAACATCTGTTTTGCGAATGTAACATAATATAATATTGAAATGACATAAGTCGTTTAACACAAAAGAAGGTTTTATATTTTGCGAATACATTCAAAATGACTGTATGTCACATGTTCTTCCATTGATTTGATTTTTGCATATGGTCATTATACATAAACCATATTATATAAACCATATTATGAGAAAGTCTTTAGTTTTGGAATAGTCATCTGATCTGAGATATAAACGGTTTTGTAATACAATCAATTTACTTTTCTACACTCAAAGCAAAAATATAATTATCTAATTCTATAAGTGAATCTTGAAAACATAAGAAATTATAGGCAAATTATATCTTATGATACATTTCACATTTTCACCTACAATCAAAGCAATGCATCAACAATACATTTAGAAAACCCAAGAATTTCCTTTTTGTGATTCCTCTTTCAAGTGATTCTGAAAACTAATAAGATTCTTAATTTGAAATCCCTAAATGAAAGAAAGGATGAGTTGAAAATAAAAATAGCACCATATGTATTTTTGTGAGATAATGAGAGAAAAAGGAACAACAACCTTTACTTAACGGCGGAACAAAAAAATTAGGATATAGGGCCCATTTGGATTGAGCTTATTTTGAGCTTATGCAAAATAACTTATGCAAATAAATAAACTTTTATTTATTATTCATAAGATTGTTAAGGTAGTTTATGAAAAAATAACTTATAAAGGTAAAATTTTCGTTAATTAGAACTTATGAATTAATATAAAAGCTTATTTATTTGCATAAGCTATTTTTCATAAGCTCAAAATAAACTCAATACAAACAGGACCATAGTAAGAAAAAAAAACTTGCTGCGACCTTTTTTGTTGTTGTGCCACATCTTCTTCTTGTTTAAACATTTTACAGTAGTATTAACAAAACATGAACCTTATGGTATTTGATTAAGGAGGAACGTGATCAATAATTTCAATATCAAATTATGTTATAAAATATGTTGTTAATCAAACCTCAGAGAAGGGGGATCAACAAAAAAAAAAATCTGCAAACAACAGGGGATATGAATAGAGAAATCTACAATAATTAATGCGATGCCAAAGGAGGAGTATAGGTCAACATCAATTAATGCGGATTATAGGTCAACATCAATTAATGTGATGCCAAAGGAGGGAAATTTTTAGGTTAGAATTAGGGTTAAGTATAGCTTGACCGATTAAGATTTATAAATAAGAGATATTTGTTCAAATGTGTACCAGTCAAGCAGTGATAGGACAAAAGAGTTTCAATGTTTCTCTCGGCCATGTTGAATATGAATATGGAAGAGATGGGGCGATTTGTTTAGCACCTGGTCAAGGCAATTTGTTTAGCAACTGGTCAGGGCGATTTGTTTAGCAACTGGTGAATTCTTTCCAAAATAATTGCACTTAAATTGCCATTAGAGTAGGAAGGGGCGCGGTTATTCCTTTCCAAAAAAATAGCTCCTAAATTGCCATGAGAGTAGGAAGGATTAAATTGCCAGTAGACTAATATAGGGCGGGGTAATTCCTTTCCAAAATAATAGCATAAAATTAGGAACATAATTTGACTTTAGATAAACATTAAATGCAAAAGTGTGGATGGAAAAATTAGGTTTAGGTTTAGTATAGCGAGACAGGTTAAGCAACTGCTTAATTATTTCCAAAATAATTGCACTTAAATTTCCATTAGAGTAAGAAGGGACGCGTTTATTCCTTTCAAAAAAAAAATAGCACCTAAATTGCCATGAGAGTAGGAAGGATTAAATTGCCAGTAGAGTAATATAGGGCGGGGTAATTCCTTTCCAAAAAATTAGCATAAAATTAGGAACATAATTTGACTTTAGATAAACATTAAATGCAAAAGTGTGGAGGGAAAAATTAGGTTAAAATTAGGTTTATGTTTAGTATAGCGAGACAAATTAAGCTTTACTAGACCATCGACCCGTGCTAACGCACGGGTCATAGAGAAGGTAATATTTGACGGTAATATGTAACAAAATAGTTTAGATGAATGTCATGATTGTCATATAGTATTTCATAATATTAAGAAGCATAAACGTTGGTACTGTACCATAACATAATTTTTCATGACATCGTCCTTGATACCGTAACGTAACATAATAGGTTAAGTATAGCAAGACGGGTTAACATTTATAAGTAAGAGATTAGGTTAAGTATAACGAGACGGATTAATGGTTATTCCTTTCCAAAAAACAGCATATAATTAGGAACATAATTTTATTTTAATTTAGATAAACATTAAATGCAAAAGTGTGGAGGGAAAAATTAGGTTAAGTATAGCGAGACGGGTTAACATTTATAAGTAAGAGATTTCCAAAAAAATAGCATATATAATTAAGAACATAATTTTATTTTACTTTAGATAAACATTAAATGCAAAAGCATGTGGGAAAGATTAGGTTAAAATTAGGTTAAGTATAGCGAGACATATTAACATTTATAAGTAACGTAACATAATGGGTTAAGTATAGCGAGACAGGTTAACATTTATAAGTAAGAGATTAGGTTAAGTATAGCGAGACGGGTTAACGGTTATTCCTTTCCAAAAAAACAGCTTATAATTAGGAACATAATTTTATTTTACTTTAGATAAACATTAAATGCAAAAGTGTGGAGGGAAAAATTAGATAAAATTAGAGATGACATTTTGCATAAATTAAATCTAGGGTTAATATAGTAAAGTCACGCGAAAAAATTAGGTTAAATCTAGGGTTAATATTGCGTCACGGGTTAACATTTAGAAATAAGAGAAATATAGTAAAGTCAAGCGAAAAAATTAGTTTAAATCTAGGGTTAATATTGCGTCACGGGTTAACATTTAGAAATAAGAGATGACATTTTGCATAAATTGAATCTAGGGTTAATATAGTAAAGTCACACAAAAAAATTAGGTTATATCTAGGGTTAATATTGGGTCACGGGTTAACATTTAGAAATAAGATAAGAGATGACATTTTGCATAAATTAAATCTAGGGTTAATATAGTAAAGTCACGCTAAAAATTAGGTTAAATCTAGGGTTAATATTGCGTCACGGGTTAACATTTAGAGATAAGAGATTTGTTAGATTAAATTGCTGCTAATCTAATGCAGCATTTTAGAGGGAAATTATTAGATTAAGTTGCTGCAGACCTAATAAAATTAATAAATAAGGATAAGTAAGAGATGTCAGTAGAGTAATATAGGGCGGGGTAATTCCTTTCCAAAAAAATAGCATAAAATTAGGAACATAATTTGACTTTAGATAAACATTAAATGCAAAAGTGTGGAGGTAAAAATTAGGTTAAAATTAGGTTTAGTATAGCGAGACAGGTTAAGCTTTATAAGTAAGAGATGCAAGTAGAGTAATATAGGGCGGGGTAATTCCTTTCCAAAAATATAGCATAAAATTAGGAACATAATTTGACTTTAGATAAAAATTAAATGCAAAAGTGTGGAGGAAAAAATTAGATTAAAATTAGGTTTAGTATAGCGAGATAAATTAAGCAAGTAAGAGATATTTCAAACAAATTTGAAAGGAAAAAAAAAACTGATCATATATATTATAAGATAATTGGCAGCAAACTAGTGGAAACAAGAATGGGCTTTAAATACATTGGTATTTTTTTTCTTCCAAAAATTAATAATTTAGAACGACATTTTCTTACGTAATTTGAAGTTACAAGGTTAAGAACTTACCATTGAGCTACTACCTCAAGTGTGCCATAATGATATTGAAAGAACAAATGTAGTAAAATAAATTGATGTCAAACAAACCTCCCAAGATAAGAATTTGCTAGAAAACCTCCTAAACATAAAATATTTTTGGTATTAACCGTTCGGTTCCTAGGAAAAGGGGTCTTAATAATCTGAAGTTTGACTGTGAGGTAAGTAAAATCTAGTCTAGCCAAGAAATGTTTACGCTAGGAGAGTTTTAGTAATTCGGAGCTCAACTTTGTGAAGATAAATTTTGAGTTGTTCATTGCTTCCAAGTGGTTGTGGATCCTGTCTTTGTCTTTGGTGGTTAAGATCTAATGCTTCTGCCCTATGGTGGTTTAGCATTTTTCAATCTCTTTGGGCTTTTGCCCTATGGTGGTCATTGGTTAAGCCTTTTTTTTTCAGTCTTTTTGTGCTTCTTCCCTATGGTGGTTAAGCCTTCGGCCTTATGACTCTGTTGATGATAGCTTCCATCATACGATAGTTAAGCATATTTGCGTTATGGCTTTGATTTCAGCCAAAGTATTTTTAGCATCTCATTGTATTTTCTGTAGATTTGATGGTCATTTGTATTAGTCATCGCAAACTAAAAATGTTATGAGCACCTGCCATCTTACGGAGGGCTATTGGAGATATAGGATTAGACACTTAGTTGGTCCTAGTAAGATAGTATAGTATATATATTTGTAACCCTCTCATTAGAAGGTATCTTTATTATTGTAACATTCACATTTACGATCAATACAGATCCCTCAACTTTATCCATGTATGTCATGTTTCATAACACTTTGAAGCTCTCACAGGTTCTTTTTCGTGGATTAGTACCACCCGTCAAGTCTACTCAGCATTTTATGATATTGTAACTCTCTTTAATCTTGTGCTACAATGACCATCTATTCTTGGACTGCCTTAATCTCATGACCTGTGGCAAGAGAATTTTTTTTCCTTTTGATAAATAGAGATAACTTTCATTAACCAAAAACAGTTATTACAAACTACATGACCAGAACAACAAAGAAACAAGAGCTAAGTAAGCTCATACAATCCCAAGAAAAGGCCACAACCTCGCAATCTTAACACTAGGCTCTTCATCTGATTAGTTTTCAAACCTCTAATGTAGACAATCTCTTTGATTTGGCGAAGGAACTCTTGAGCTGACTGATGAATTTCCTGAAATATTATGGCATTCTTTTCCTTCCAAATCATATATTGGGTTACACTCAACGTCATTCTACTCAATGTGCAACATTGTTCCTGTTGCATTAACTTTGAATATATTGCATCACATCCTGCCAAGTACTAGTATTAATGTTCATGTTACTCCATTGTGTTGCACCTTTCCAAACAATCTTAGTCCTTAGATACTCACAAGTGAAGAAAAGATGATGATGAGTTTCATTCTCTTTTTTGCACACAATTGGGCACATTGTATTTCGAATTTACTCAATCTATCACAAGTTGGTAATCTACCATGTATACCAACCAAGTAACAAACAAACATTTTGCAGGAGCAAGGTTATTAACATGTCATTTTCCTCCAACTAACCTTGGCAAAATCACCTCTTAAATCGTTATACATTCGCTTAAGAGAGAAGTGATCTTGCTGAAATACATTACCATTGATATTTGAAAAGGTCTTTGCTGCATCAAAAACCTTTTTCACTACCCATGAAGCTTGTGGAGGTGCCTCCATGAGTAGTATACTCCTCCCTTTTATGTAGTATTCGTCACTTCACCCATAAGACATCTTTTTTATTGGCCAAGTTCCAAAAATGTTTAGTAAGCGCAGCTTGATTCTAACACTTCAAATAATAATAATAATAATAATAATAATAATAATAATAATAATAATAATAATAATAATAATAATAATAATAATAATAATAATAATAATAATAATAGTAATAGTAATAGTAATAGTAATAATAATAGTAATAATAATAGTAATAATAATAATAATAATAATAATAATAATAATAATAATAATAATAATAATATTGACTTCTTCAAAAAAAAAATAATGATATTGAAATTTAGGAGGATGATATTGCATTCAGTGTGGTTTGACTTCTTTCCAACTCTTAAAATGTAGATCTGTACAGTTTCTACTCTTTAAATTAAGTTCTTAATTATGTTAACCATACACACTACCAAAAAATTATCATAGTCAAATTGATGTAATTGTTAAAAAGAAGATTTTTTAAATTATTGTACCTTATTAGTAATTTTGTGTTTCTATAAGTACATATTGTGAATGGTCTCACATTTTTTTAATATATTTTTTTGTTCATATTAGGACTTTTTTTAATCCTTTGTTCATATTTGGACATGTTAAGTCATTTTGAATATTTTCCCTAAAAAAAAAGTCATTTTGAATATTTAAATTTTTTTTTTGAATTTATTAACACATTTTCTATTAGATTCAGAGAGGTAGAAATCATACTTAGTTAAAATCTACGATAATTGATGCAATTAAGTAACAAATATATTCGCTTTAAATCTGATTCCATTGATATTAAAATTGATTTGGTTCCATTTAAATCTACTTTCATATACCGTTTACCCTCAGGCCTCCGAAGATAAAGAGCCTTCAAGGAATCACTTAAAAGAAAAGAATAAGTCTTTATGCAGGGAGTCTCAAATCTTGAACTTGTCATCGCTGACAGCACTCAATTTAGCCAAAAAAATCTGCACTAACATTCCCTTAATTAAGAGAGTGAAATAAACTTCTCAATTCATTCTCAATAACTCTTGAGCACAAGCAACGACAAAAGCATAGCAGTGGTACCTGTTAAGCAGCTTGGTAAATAATAGTTTTTGAGTCTGAATAGCAACAAATTCAATTGCAACCCATATTCTTAGCAAACTTCAAACCTAGAAAAAATGTCATAAGTTCCGCATAAGTATTATTGGCAATACCCAGAAAGTTGTTGAACCCAATTACCCAACTACCATCACCTCATCTAATTAAACCACCAGCTCCAGCTCTACCGTCGCCAAGGCAGCTTTCCATCCACGTTAAGAACAAAGCAATTCTCTCTTGTTGGATGCCAAGACACCCATCTAATGTCAATTGGTGAAATTCTATTAGACTATTATGTACGTTGGAATGTGTAAATTCAAGTTTAGTCTGTGTACCCATTGTGGTATATATTATACCTGTTGGGGTATATATCGGAAATGCTACTTATCCCGACATAATGTTATCACGACAACCTCACGACAGTACTACACTTTATACCATGCTTCACCTCTTTATTTGCAGCCACCCATGTATTCCAATCCATTCTAGATCTAACGGCCACAATCCATTCGGGATACTTTCTTGATTTTTCTTTCGCTTTAAATAGCATCTCCCGGGTATATATTATACCCGTAGGGGTATAAAAGTCTTAGAATATCATTATTGTAAATTAAGTGTAAATTGATTAGTATTGATTAGTCATGAATGTATAGGATCAATTCTATACATTCATGACTAATCAATTTACACATACCAACATACATAATAGTCTAATAGAAACATTACTGTTTGGAAAACAAACTTCCATAATATAGGCAAGTTTTCTTGTTTTTGCTATGACTTGAAACAAAAAGATGGTTTCCTTTCCCACACAAACAATATTACAAGTTCTCCAATTCCACCAAAGCCTGACTAAGAACAGACACATTAATTGAAGGGCCAGTGGAGTTAGTTTGAATCCAATCCTGGAGAACCAAATTTGAGAAGAAGTTGATGTCCATGAATCCAAGACCATGCCACACTTTTTTAGCAGCTGAGCAATCTATAAGACAGAGAAAAATAGTTTTCTCATAAAGTAAACACTGGAACAACAAACAGATTAGGACATATTTCTCTTGTGAAACATAGATAAGGTAGGAATAAATTGGTGGCAAAACGCACCAAATAAAGAATTTGATTTTTTTTAGGAGCTTTAAATGGACGGATTGGATGCTTTTAATGGATGTTTCTCTTGTGATTTTAATGGACGGATCAACATATTCTTATAAAGATGCGGAACAAATGAATGCACTCTTTCTTTCAAAAAAAAAATGAAGAAAACTATTCTTATAAGT
The DNA here is from genome assembly GCF_051527215.1 of Medicago sativa. Classification (NCBI taxonomy): domain Eukaryota; kingdom Viridiplantae; phylum Streptophyta; class Magnoliopsida; order Fabales; family Fabaceae; genus Medicago; species Medicago sativa. Next base: position 68,815,470 of record NC_140751.1, on the reverse strand, counting down.
GGACGGATTGGAACCATTCATATTTTTAAATGGAAGGATTGAATTCAATCTATTAAAAAAAATTGTTTGGTGGAACATACCGAAGGAACTTGTAATACAAGTTCAATCTATTACTGAAAAAAAGTGTTTACACTGGTAGTTCATTTTAATTTTTCTCATTTTGCACATCCGGTATCTACATATCGAAGGCACATTTTCAAACTGTTGGAATTACTGAAAACATTCAGAGTATTTTTTTGTACACTTAGACCTTTCGCAATTGCAACCTCTTTTGTGCCTAGTTGATGCCGGTGTTGTCATATTCACATCTTCCTCCAAAGGTCACATATAAAAAATATCACCTAATTTTTTAATACAAGCAGGTTGAACAACAGTGATATATGAAGATCTTATATACCATATTATTCCGTGGAACATCAGCTGCACATTGTACAATCTTGGGAGCAAATGCTTGTGGATTACGGGATTCAATTTGTTGTTTTGTTTCAAAAACTTTCTCCTGAAATTCTACTATGTTACCACAGCCTTCGCAAGCACAACCGTCACCACAGAAGATTCCAGCACCAAAACAATCACAGTAACTGCAAAGTACACAAAATCAAAATACATAGATATTGCATATCGTAGAAAGTACCTGTAGTTGAAAATGTGCCTTCAGTATGTACATACCGGAGGTGAAAAATGAGAAAAATTAAAATGAACTACCGGTGTTTATCTACCGGAGGTCTTATAAAAGGTTATTTTTGTATTTTTAGGGGGTCTAAAAAGCAATCATCGTGCTACTAAGTATTTTGATTTTTATCCCGTACATGAATTATATGTGTCAACGACTTCTTTAGTGATGTATTTCTTTAGTCGACGATATTAAAGAAGCACTAATTTTAATTAATCTTTAGTGACAGACATTTGTTCCGTGGAAGGTTTGTAAAATAAACTTAAATTAGTATATTATACTTTTATTATTTAGAAAATATAAAAAAAATACTAAATTTAAAAAATTGATTAGTGATAAACAAACATTTGTCTCGCATATGAGTTGTATGTGATAACGACTTCATTAGCGACTAATTTACACAAAAAAAACATTAAAAAATTGAAGTGTGAAAAAGTTTATAGTTAGTGTATTATAACTATTTTGATATGTGTTAATGCACTATATTCGTTCTAATATTTATATTCAATATTTATATTATCTTGTCAAAAAAAATATTCAATATATTAAAAAAAACTAATCTTAAAAACAAATAATTATAATTTGTTTTTTTAACAAATTATAATTAGTATATTGTAATTATTCTTATTTTTATTTAGAAGATATTCGAAAAATTAAATCTAACTAATTGATTCGTTACAACATGGCCGGATATAGAAGTGGAGGTGCTACCAACATGGTTGAAACCAGAGGCGAATGCTTGTATAGATAAGGGGTAGCAATGGCTGCCCAAATTAAAATTAAATTAAATTAAATGAGTATGTATATTTTTATATTTAGCTACCCTTAAAATATATATTTGGCTACCCAAATTTCGATTATAATTGGAATAATTTTTTGTTTGACTTTGATTACTTTTCGATTGAACTTTGAATTACTAGATTCCGTCTTCCAAAAATTGAAGAATATATCCTTGATAATATCATTTTTTTTTTATTTATCAAAGAAAATATTACAACAACGACAAATTTTTAATCTGTTACTATTGATTCAAACATATATCATATAGTCCCACCACCCACCCAGTATTATTGTTATACTAAAATTATAATATTATTAGTAAATAAATTGGGCAAATGAAAGGAAATAAGAGCATCTCCAATGGGGGGTCTTTACTTAACAAGGACCACTCCCCGTTAAGGACCCTCCATTGGAGGAAGAAAAAATGAGTTCCCGTTAAGGAACGGACAACTATATAAGGACCTTCTCTCTCCTGGGTAACTAACGGGTCCCACGTTTAAAAAAGTAATAAAATGTGTACTACTTGGTCCCACTTGCATAAAGGAGTAATAAAATGTGTTCTACATGGTTCCACTTGTAAAAAGGAGTAATAGAAAAATTATTTTTGTTTAATGATATAAAGATAGTAGGACATATTTAAGTATTTTTTATTGGAGTCCTTATTAGTGTATTACCATTGGAGTCATTGAGTCCTTAATAGCTACTTTTATTAAAAAATTATAAATAAGTGATGTGTCACGTGGGGTCCATTTAAGGAGTCCTTGTTAGGGGACTACCATTGTGGATGCTCTAACGTATCATTTACATTAAAAATGATATTGCAAGTCATTTTAACCCGCACTTATCGCCTGTGCAACAATGGCTTGAACAAGCGCATGAGAATTGGTGCACCAATGCAGCTTGCACATGCACCACGCCACGGGGTGCAAAAAGTGCAGATGCATCCTTCACCATTTCGTATAGAAAAAAGTTACATTAAATATATAAAAAACTAAATCTCAACCTACAAACATTTTCGAATTTAAATCTTCTAGTAAATCACAAAGAACACCTAAATTTGAATATGAGTTTTTGAATCGAAATCTGCGAACACAACCTAAATCTCAACCTAATCGACGAGTTGTTCCAAATCAAAATCTGTGAACTGCAAACATTTCCAGGATAAAGATTAAAATTAAAATTGACGAGTAGTTCCAAATTGAAATCTCAACCTACAAAAGGTTCCAAATCAAAATCGGCAACACAAAATCAACAAGATCGAGATCGAAATTTGCAAACGTCATAAACATCTAAATCTCAACGTGCATGGTTTAACTCAAGGAATCAACACATATTCTCAAACGCAAAAGCAGGGTGAATATAATCAACAAAAGTAGTCAAGGAACGAAACTCAAACAACAACTCAACAAATGAAAATAGTAAGAAGTAGAGGTAACACAATCACCTTTGATATCCAAGAAGAAAAGAGATGACATTAATGATAAAAATATTGAAATAGTTGTTACTAATGTTGAACAAAAATATGTCAAAATATTACGCTTTGATAAACATGACGCTAATGTGTTCGGTGTTTTTTTGATATAGAAACCTCAATCACTTATCAATAAGTCACCAATCTTTACAGTGAAAAAAATCTAAAAAGAAAATAATAGAATAGAAGAGCGAAAAAGAAAGAAAGAAAGAAAGAAAAACAAGTCTAATGAGGGAACCCGAACACCCACAAACCGATATAAAGGAGGAAAATAAATAAGAAGAAGAAAATGAGAAATTAAGAAGAAGGGGGGGGGGGGGGAGGGAAGTGGTTACAACCTCTTTTCCTACCTGTTGTTGTTATGTGGTGAGATGGAGGAAAGGTTATGTCATTTATTTTGTTTTTTTTTCTTCTTTTTCTTTATTGGGTTTTATAACAAAACAACCATGAATCAGATGAAACAAGAGAAACTCTTTTCCCACCATGAGAAACTCTTTTCCCACCCTATATTGTTCTCACATGCTCTGCATATTTTTAATTTTGCCTCATTCGAATTATATAATTTGAAACATAAAAACACGATTATTTGAATTATATAATCTCAATTGTAATTATATTGCATTACTCAACCACTTTCTCTCATCTTTTCTCGGAGAAATTCTTGTGTAGGAACGAACCTAACATATCATTCTTACAAACAACAAATTAAAAACATGACACATCATTGTTTTATTTTAAAATAATTTGGAAATAATTTAAGTAAATGAAAAATAACTGCTCCTCCTCTCTCTCAACCATTATTTGCAGTTAGTATTCACCACCACCAATCATGGTTAAAAGAAAAAAAATGACGTGTCATGTTTTAATTTGTTGTTTGTAAGAATGATAGTTAGGTTCGTTCCTACACAAGAATTTCTCCTTTTCTCGTATCAATTTTCAACTAAATTTCATCAAATTCTTCATATTAGAGCCGTCTTGCACAACTGAACAAGAGGTTAATATACATTTTCTCAAATTTTGATGGTTTGATGGATTTTTATTAGTTTACTTATGTATTTTAGATTATATTTTCCGAAACATATTAATCATTTATTTAAGTTATATGATCCAAAATAGGATTATAGTTGCTAATTTTTGTCTAGTTTTTATTGTTTTAATATGTCTACCTCCAAGTTTGTTGATGAAAGCTGAAATAGGTCAAGGTCGGCCGGGTTTCTTCAATTGCAATTCTCTTTGTTTTAAGGGAGGAATTTCGCCCCTTAGCTATGACACAATTTGTTAGAGTCGCATTATATGATCGGTCGATCTCGAAAACTAAGATGATGTGACGCAATTTGTCAAGGTTGCGCGTGAACAATACCATTATTGTGACATTTTAATAAAAAAAAAACTAAAATGTGTCTTCCAAGAATGGAAAACATCAAGGGAGTAGTTGATAATGTTTTACTCCATAACTCAAGTGAGATAATCTTGGACCATGAACAGTTTTCACAATTGGATCAAATAAGTTGTGATAGGAATTATTGATCCAAGATGGAAAACAAACTTATGGATGGTGCAAAATTAACTTATTTGTACACATTGAAACAAAACCACCTTTACAATCTAAAAAACTAAAATGTCTATTTACTATCTTACTAACTAAGATATCTATTTGTGGAAATAATGTTTTCGGTGAGTAGTTGATACATTTATATACCTGAAAGCTCCGATGTCTATTTCTTGGGAATTCTTAAGCATAAGAATAAGTGATGCTGCATTGGATGAGTTTTGGTGAGTTTTTATAAGGGCAGAGAAGCAATACCTATGTGAGGAATCTACTTACTATCTACTAAAATAAATGTATCATGTTTTTACATTTTTGCTCTTAGGAGGGGCAATTTAGTAATTCCATAATTCATGTGCAACATTGTTCCTGTTGCATTAACTTTGAATATATTGCATCACATCCTGCCAAGTACTAGTATTAATGTTCATGTTACTCCATTGTGTTGCACCTTTCCAAACAATCTTAGTCCTTAGATACTCACAAGTGAAGAAAAGATGATGATGAGTTTCATTCTCTTTTTTGCACACAATTGGGCACATTGTATTTCGAATTTACTCAATCTATCACAAGTTGGTAATCTACCATGTATACCAACCAAGTAACAAACAAACATTTTGCAGGAGCAAGGTTATTAACATGTCATTTTCCTCCAACTAACCTTGGCAAAATCACCTCTTAAATCGTTATACATTCGCTTAAGAGAGAAGTGATCTTGCTGAAATACATTACCATTGATATTTGAAAAGGTCTTTGCTGCATCAAAAACCTTTTTCACTACCCATGAAGCTTGTGGAGGTGCCTCCATGAGTAGTATACTCCTCCCTTTTATGTAGTATCCGTCACTTCACCCATAAGACATCTTTTTTATTGGCCAAGTTCCAAAAATGTTTAGTAAGCGCAGCTTGATTCTAACACTTCAAATAATAATAATAATAATAATAATAATAATAATAATAATAATAATAATAATAATAATAATAATAATAGTAATAGTAATAATAATAGTAATAATAATAGTAATAATAATAATAATAATAATAATAATAATAATAATAATAATAATAATAATAATAATAATAATAATAATAATAATAATATTGACTTCTTCAAAAAAAAAATAATGATATTGAAATTTAGGAGGATGATATTGCATTCAGTGTGGTTTGACTTCTTTCCAACTCTTAAAATGTAGATCTGTACAGTTTCTACTCTTTAAATTAAGTTCTTAATTATGTTAACCATACACACTACCAAAAAATTATCATAGTCAAATTGATGTAATTGTTAAAAAGAAGATTTTTTAAATTATTGTACCTTATTAGTAATTTTGTGTTTCTATAAGTACATATTGTGAATGGTCTCACATTTTTTTAATATATTTTTTTGTTCATATTAGGACTTTTTTTAATCCTTTGTTCATATTTGGACATGTTAAGTCATTTTGAATATTTTCCCTAAAAAAAAAGTCATTTTGAATATTTAAATTTTTTTTTTGAATTTATTAACACATTTTCTATTAGATTCAGAGAGGTAGAAATCATACTTAGTTAAAATCTACGATAATTGATGCAATTAAGTAACAAATATATTCGCTTTAAATCTGATTCCATTGATATTAAAATTGATTTGGTTCCATTTAAATCTACTTTCATATACCGTTTACCCTCAGGCCTCCGAAGATAAAGAGCCTTCAAGGAATCACTTAAAAGAAAAGAATAAGTCTTTATGCAGGGAGTCTCAAATCTTGAACTTGTCATCGCTGACAGCACTCAATTTAGCCAAAAAAATCTGCACTAACATTCCCTTAATTAAGAGAGTGAAATAAACTTCTCAATTCATTCTCAATAACTCTTGAGCACAAGCAACGACAAAAGCATAGCAGTGGTACCTGTTAAGCAGCTTGGTAAATAATAGTTTTTGAGTCTGAATAGCAACAAATTCAATTGCAACCCATATTCTTAGCAAACTTCAAACCTAGAAAAAATGTCATAAGTTCCGCATAAGTATTATTGGCAATACCCAGAAAGTTGTTGAACCCAATTACCCAACTACCATCACCTCATCTAATTAAACCACCAGCTCCAGCTCTACCGTCGCCAAGGCAGCTTTCCATCCACGTTAAGAACAAAGCAATTCTCTCTTGTTGGATGCCAAGACACCCATCTAATGTCAATTGGTGAAATTCTATTAGACTATTATGTACGTTGGAATGTGTAAATTCAAGTTTAGTCTGTGTACCCATTGTGGTATATATTATACCTGTTGGGGTATATATCGGAAATGCTACTTATCCCGACATAATGTTATCACGACAACCTCACGACAGTACTACACTTTATACCATGCTTCACCTCTTTATTTGCAGCCACCCATGTATTCCAATCCATTCTAGATCTAACGGCCACAATCCATTCGGGATACTTTCTTGATTTTTCTTTCGCTTTAAATAGCATCTCCCGGGTATATATTATACCCGTAGGGGTATAAAAGTCTTAGAATATCATTATTGTAAATTAAGTGTAAATTGATTAGTATTGATTAGTCATGAATGTATAGGATCAATTCTATACATTCATGACTAATCAATTTACACATACCAACATACATAATAGTCTAATAGAAACATTACTGTTTGGAAAACAAACTTCCATAATATAGGCAAGTTTTCTTGTTTTTGCTATGACTTGAAACAAAAAGATGGTTTCCTTTCCCACACAAACAATATTACAAGTTCTCCAATTCCACCAAAGCCTGACTAAGAACAGACACATTAATTGAAGGGCCAGTGGAGTTAGTTTGAATCCAATCCTGGAGAACCAAATTTGAGAAGAAGTTGATGTCCATGAATCCAAGACCATGCCACACTTTTTTAGCAGCTGAGCAATCTATAAGACAGAGAAAAATAGTTTTCTCATAAAGTAAACACTGGAACAACAAACAGATTAGGACATATTTCTCTTGTGAAACATAGATAAGGTAGGAATAAATTGGTGGCAAAACGCACCAAATAAAGAATTTGATTTTTTTTAGGAGCTTTAAATGGACGGATTGGATGCTTTTAATGGATGTTTCTCTTGTGATTTTAATGGACGGATCAACATATTCTTATAAAGATGCGGAACAAATGAATGCACTCTTTCTTTCAAAAAAAAAATGAAGAAAACTATTCTTATAAGTGGACGGATTGGAACCATTCATATTTTTAAATGGAAGGATTGAATTCAATCTATTAAAAAAAATTGTTTGGTGGAACATACCGAAGGAACTTGTAATACAAGTTCAATCTATTACTGAAAAAAAGTGTTTACACTGGTAGTTCATTTTAATTTTTCTCATTTTGCACATCCGGTATCTACATATCGAAGGCACATTTTCAAACTGTTGGAATTACTGAAAACATTCAGAGTATTTTTTTGTACACTTAGACCTTTCGCAATTGCAACCTCTTTTGTGCCTAGTTGATGCCGGTGTTGTCATATTCACATCTTCCTCCAAAGGTCACATATAAAAAATATCACCTAATTTTTTAATACAAGCAGGTTGAACAACAGTTATACCATATTATTCCGTGGAACATCAGCTGCACATTGTACAATCTTGGGAGCAAATGCTTGTGGATTACGGGATTCAATTTGTTGTTTTGTTTCAAAAACTTTCTCCTGAAATTCTACTATGTTACCACAGCCTTCGCAAGCACAACCGTCACCACAGAAGATTCCAGCACCAAAACAATCACAGTAACTGCAAAGTACACAAAATCAAAATACATAGATATTGCATATCGTAGAAAGTACCTGTAGTTGAAAATGTGCCTTCAGTATGTACATACCGGAGGTGAAAAATGAGAAAAATTAAAATGAACTACCGGTGTTTATCTACCGGAGGTCTTATAAAAGGTTATTTTTGTATTTTTAGGGGGTCTAAAAAGCAATCATCGTGCTACTAAGTATTTTGATTTTTATCCCGTACATGAATTATATGTGTCAACGACTTCTTTAGTGATGTATTTCTTTAGTCGACGATATTAAAGAAGCACTAATTTTAATTAATCTTTAGTGACAGACATTTGTTCCGTGGAAGGTTTGTAAAATAAACTTAAATTAGTATATTATACTTTTATTATTTAGAAAATATAAAAAAAATACTAAATTTAAAAAATTGATTAGTGATAAACAAACATTTGTCTCGCATATGAGTTGTATGCGATAACGACTTCATTAGCGACTAATTTACACAAAAAAAAACATTAAAAAATTGAAGTGTGAAAAAGTTTATAGTTAGTGTATTATAACTATTTTGATATGTGTTAATGCACTATATTCGTTCTAATATTTATATTCAATATTTATATTATCTTGTCAAAAAAAAATATTCAATATATTAAAAAAAACTAATCTTAAAAACAAATAATTATAATTTGTTTTTTTAACAAATTATAATTAGTATATTGTAATTATTCTTATTTTTATTTAGAAGATATTCGAAAAATTAAATCTAACTAATTGATTCGTTACAACATGGCCGGATATAGAAGTGGAGGTGCTACCAACATGGTTGAAACCAGAGGCGAATGCTTGTATAGATAAGGGGTAGCAATGGCTGCCCAAATTAAAATTAAATTAAATTAAATGAGTATGTATATTTTTATATTTAGCTACCCTTAAAATATATATTTGGCTACCCAAATTTCGATTATAATTGGAATAATTTTTTGTTTGACTTTGATTACTTTTCGATTGAACTTTGAATTACTAGATTCCGTCTTCCAAAAATTGAAGAATATATCCTTGATAATATCATTTTTTTTTATTTATCAAAGAAAATATTACAACAACGACAAGTTTTTAATCTGTTACTATTAATTCAAACATATATCATATAGTCCCACCACCCACCCAGTATTATTGTTATACTAAAATTATAATATTATTAGTAAATAAATTGGGCAAATGAAATTGCAAGTCCCACCACCACCCACCCAGTATCATTTACATTAAAAATGATATTGCAAGTCATTTTAACCCGCACTTATCGCCTGTGCAACAATGGCTTGAACAAGCGCATGAGAATTGGTGCACCAATGCAGCTTGCACATGCACCACGCCACGGGGTGCAAAAAGTGCAGATGCATCCTTCACCATTTCGTATAGAAAAAAGTTACATTAAATATATAAAAAACTAAATCTCAACCTACAAACATTTTCGAATTTAAATCTTCTAGTAAATCACAAAGAACACCTAAATTTGAATATGAGTTTTTGAATCGAAATCTGCGAACACAACCTAAATCTCAACCTAATCGACGAGTTGTTCCAAATCAAAATCTGTGAACTGCAAACATTTCCAGGATAAAGATTAAAATTAAAATTGACGAGTAGTTCCAAATTGAAATCTCAACCTACAAAAGGTTCCAAATCAAAATCGGCAACGCAAAATCAACAAGATCGAGATCGAAATTTGCAAACGTCATAAACATCTAAATCTCAACGTGCATGGTTTAACTCAAGGAATCAACACATATTCTCAAACGCAAAAGCAGGGAGAATATAATCAACAAAAGTAGTCAAGGAACGAAACTCAAACAACAACTCAACAAATGAAAATAGTAAGAAGTAGAGGTAACACAATCACCTTTGATATCCAAGAAGAAAAGAGATGACATTAATGATAAAAATATTGAAATAGTTGTTACTAATGTTGAACAAAAATATGTCAAAATATTACGCTTTGATAAACATGACGCTAATGTGTTCGGTGTTTTTTTGATATAGAAACCTCAATCACTTATCAATAAGTCACCAATCTTTAGAGTGAAAAAAATCTAAAAAGAAAATAATAGAATAGAAGAGCGAAAAAGAAAGAAAGAAAGAAAGAAAAACAAGTCTAATGAGGGAACCCGAACACCCACAAACCGATATAAAGGAGGAAAATAAATAAGAAGAAGAAAATGAGAAATAAATAAGAAGGAGGGGGGGGGGGGGGGGGGGGGGGAAGTGGTTACAACCTCTTTTCCTACCTGTTGTTGTTATGTGGTGAGATGGAGGAAAGGGTTATGTCATTTATTTTGTTTTTTTTTCTTCTTTTTCTTTATTGGGTTTTATAACAAAACAACCATGAATCAGATGAAACAAGAGAAACTCTTTTCCCACCATGAGAAACTCTTTTCCCACCCTATATTGTTCTCACATGCTCTGCATATTTTTAATTTTGCCTCATTCGAATTATATAATTTGAAACATAAAAACACGATTATTTGAATTATATAATCTCAATTGTAATTATATTGCATTACTCAACCACTTTCTCTCATCTTTTCTCGGAGAAATTCTTGTGTAGGAACGAACCTAACATATCATTCTTACAAACAACAAATTAAAAACATGACACATCATTGTTTTATTTTAAAATAATTTGGAAATAATTTAAGTAAATGAAAAATAACTACTCCTCCTCTCTCTCAACCATTATTTGCAGTTAGTATTCACCACCACCAATCATGGTTAAAAGAAAAAAAAATGACGTGTCATGTTTTAATTTATTGTTTGTAAGAATGATAGTTAGGTTCGTTCCTACACAAGAATTTCTCCTTTTCTCGTATCAATTTTCAACTAAATTTCATCAAATTCTTCATATTAGAGCCGTCTTGCACAACTGAACAAGAGGTTAATATACATTTTCTCAAATTTTGATGGTTTGATGGATTTTTATTAGTTTACTTATGTATTTTAGATTATATTTTCCGAAACATATTAATCATTTATTTAAGTTATATGATCCAAAATAGGATTATAGTTGCTAATTTTTGTCTAGTTTTTATTGTTTTAATATGTCTACCTCCAAGTTTGTTGATGAAAGCTGAAATAGGTCAAGGTCGGCCGGGTTTCTTCAATTGCAATTCTCTTTGTTTTAAGGGAGGAATTTCGCCCCTTAGCTATGACACAATTTGTTAGAGTCGCATTATATGATCGGTCGATCTCGAAAACTAAGATGATGTGACGCAATTTGTCAAGGTTGCGCGTGAACAATACCATTATTGTGACATTTTAATAAAAAAAAAAAAAAAAACTAAAATGTGTCTTCCAAGAATGGAAAACATCAAGGGAGTAGTTGATAATGTTTTACTCCATAACTCAAGTGAGATAATCTTGGACCATGAACAGTTTTCACAATTGGATCAAATAAGTTGTGATAGGAATTATTGATCCAAGATGGAAAACAAACTTATGGATGGTGCAAAATTAACTTATTTGTACACATTGAAACAAAACCACCTTTACAATCTAAAAAACTAAAATATCTATTTACTATCTTACTAACTAAGATATCTATTTGTGGAAATAATGTTTTCGGTGAGTAGTTGATACATTTATATACCTGAAAGCTCCGATGTCTATTTCTTGGGAATTCTTAAGCATAAGAATAAGTGATGCTGCATTGGATGAGTTTTGGTGAGTTTTTATAAGGGCAGAGAAGCAATACCTATGTGAGGAATCTACTTACTATCTACTAAAATAAATGTATCATGTTTTTACATTTTTGCTCTTAGGAGGGGCAATTTAGTAATTCCATAATTCATGGATTTTGATTGATGCCACCTCATCATGCCATGAATTTCCATTTTTGCCCCTCATCAATTTTTTTAATTATTATTTTCTAATTTTTATATTTTAATAACTTTTAACTATTTTCCAATTTTTATATCTTTAACAATTTTTTAATTTTTTTCTCCCAAATTCAGTTGCTTCTACATTGCCGTTGTGGGAGATTAAGGTATCGTTTGACCCGACTTTTTTCCAACTTCTCTACATTTTTAAGGAGAAGTTAGGCCAAACACAGTATCAATTAAGTACTTACTAAAAAAATACTTTTTTTAAATGCATAAAATTGAATGGAATGAGCTTTGGCCAAAAGTTGTTGAATGTTACTTTAAAAAACTAATTCTCGACAATTTATTTCACAAGCACCTCTTTTCAACTCACGCTGGGAACCTTTTCTTTTATTTTTTTAATATTATATTTCGATATTTTTTTCTTCCATTTAACTTTATTTTATTTTATTTTATTGAACCGTTCCATTTAATTTTTTAAGGAAGTTCCATTTAATTTTATTATCTTTTTTCAAAGGAATTTTATTATCTTTTTTCAAAGGAATACCAAATAATTTTATTTTATTTCTTCAACCTCGCAAATATATACACACACACATTAGCGTTTAGAGTAATATTTTATGTGTGTCTGTTTTTTTGTTACGCTAATGCGTATAATTTTTTTTGGCATTGCATAATGCATATGATTATTTTTATAAAATTTTGATTTTAATTAAAAGTAAAATTGTAGATGTCTTTTCTTCAAAAAAGGTATAGATTCCTAAAAAATTATATATATATATATATATATATATATATATATATATGTATATATTTTGCAACTTTATATTGTAACAAACTATTCATATCTTTTTCTTATTCAAAAAAACTAAACATAGAAGTTTCCATAACACCAACAATGTAACAAAAATAATATCATATAATATAAATTCTTATCTTTTTCAAAGACACCAAATTTTTTTATTTATTATGTTAATTCATAATAAATTCAAAGTTTTGTCCTCGTGAGCTTAACTCAGTTGATAGAAACAATGCATAAATACATGCCAAGTCCGAGGTTCGAACCCCGGACACCATAAAAAAATAAAAAAATTCACAGTTTGCACAATATTTTGCCAAACAACATTTAACTTAAAAATAGCTTTAAAACTAAAAAAACAAAGAAACCAAACAACTTTAACTTCTTTCTTAAAGGCCTTTATTTTAACTTTGTTTTGAAGTAACTTTGAAGTCGTAAAAAACCTTGGCCAAACGGTATCTAAGTTCAGCTGGAAACACTGTTTCACTTTCTTCTTCATAAGAGGTCATTTTCATCCTTTTTTCATGGTTCTGAGACCATGCATGACTTGAGTTGACTGATTTTTATGGCTTAAGGGGTTCATTTTTCGACATTGTTTCAGTTTGCCTATTCAAAGTTCTGCATTCAACCTAAAATATTGTTTTTGGCATGTGCATCAGCTTTGTTCTTTGTGTGCATTGAATTTTATCATGGTCTTAGCTTAGCTTTCTAATATTTTTCCATTTGGTAAGTTTCAAGTTTATATTAACAAGCATCATTTGTTGCATTTTTATCTGTCAAATATCTTCATTTGTTAATCCTAACATGATGTATGTTAAGATTTTTTAAGCTACCATGTTGCCGTTTTAGAGACTTAAAGCAATAAATATGATGTGTACCACTAAATTCATTAGATTGAAACAATATATGGATAGTGGTGAAGAATGTGAGTTTGAAAAAATTGGATTGAAACTATATATGAATTTTTTTATAGTCCTCCATCCCCAAATAGCCTCAGCAATGAGGAGGAAATTCACACTCCTTTTAAGACCACTTGCACAGGTAAGGAATCAACGAAGGACTGTTTTATAGATAAATCATTCTCTCTATTGTTTTCAAACTATTGATGTGGGACTATTTTAATATGTTTTTCCAACTATAGATAAAACTGAAAAGATTTAGAACAATATCTTTATGTTCTTCCATAGCAATTGTTGTAAAATATGACATACAATATACAATATTGGTGGCATTTATGATGGGAAGGCTTGTTAATTTTCCCATGATGGGAGAATATCAAATATACCATTGATATATTCATAAAATATTAGATGGCCTAGATATGAGATTGGGTACCTTTTGTACCAATTGCCTTGTTAGTTTTAATACATTTATGAATGTGCCCCTCCATTTTTGTCCAATTATAGATCTTAATCAAATATAGGATCTCTGATGGACTGTCTCTCTTTTTTCTTATATATATTTTTAATTTGCTGCGGACTATTTAAGTAAAAAATATTTATGTCCAGGGACGAATCCCTTCATAACAATGGGGCAGCATTGGCTACCTCAAAAGAAAAATAAACCTTGTGTAGTTTTGAACATAGCTACCCCATTAATATATTATTTGGCTACTCCAAATTTTTTTGTTGGTTTAGAAGAGATTATTTTAAAAAAATACTTATAATTTATTTAGTTTAGTGTCAATTATAAGTAAAATTTATCGTAAATTTATTTTACTTATTAATTAAGTTTAATATAATTAATTTTTAAAATATATTTTATTTCTTCTTTATATTTGACCCCCTCGAAAATATATTTTTTATTGAAGTTTTAGCAAATATATTTGACATGTTTGTTACAACATGTATATAATTTTATTTTTTTTAGGAAACAGTATATCAATATTATTTCACGCGTGTATAAATATTTATGTTACATGACTATAATATTTATACACATGTAAAAAATGTAATTCTGGACGGTTTTAACCAATTAAAAAATGTAATTCACGAGTGAAAAGTAGAAGAATGATTTTTTGTGAGTTACAGTATCAGGCAAGTGAATGATTTGTTGAAAGATGGGTGATATCAAAATAGATGGGTGATATCAAGGATTTTTTTTTTTTTTGGGTTAAGAAAAATCAAAGATCTTCATTTGTTATGTACTGTATCAGGATTTGAATGTTGTTGGGTTACGGAATCAGGATTTAGTTCAATGATAAGAATTTTTTGTTTTTTTTTTGTGGTGTCCGGGATTCGAACCCCAAACCTTGCATATATTATGCATTGTCCTTACCAACTAAGCTAAGCTCACGAGGACAGATAAGAATTTTTTGTTAATAAATAAGGGTTTGTGTCAAAAAAATATAATAAACACAATAATTGAGTAGTACAATCATATTTAGTTTTCTGGGGTGAAAATTGTAATAAAGGAAAAACTGGTAGTACTTGCTATAACCAGTCAACCAATTTCTCCCATCATGGGAAAATTAAGAAGTCTTCCCATCATAACCTGCACCTACAATATTAGCAAAAATGGCAAGGCTCCATATCATTAGTGAAACACCAGAGTTAGAGAACTATGCCTACTTTTATTAACAAAGTACCTTAAAAGAAAGAAGAAAAAAAGTTGACCTCATGATATTCTCTAAAGTCTATGTTATTTATGGACTATGGTTGTGAGCAAGCCATAGCGCATGAAGGGGAAAATAACGTTCTAGATTATTTGTTCTTGGCTTGGCTTCTTTGATCTTTTATGGGTGCGTTTGATTTGCTAAAAAATGAAGGACAGGACAGAACAACTCTAGTTGTCCAGTGTTTGATTTGTAAAACAGTTTCAGGTACAGGACAAATTGGAGGCAAGGGACAGGACAAAAACTCATATTTTTGTCCCTCACCAAACCACAGCACAACTTTTTGTCCCACGTACAAGTTGTATAAAATACCAAAATAGCATTTTGTCCCCCAAAAATCGTATAAAACATAAAATTACTCATTGCCGTAAAAAATTTGTCCTGTGCTGTTCTGCCTTGTGTTGTGTTGTTCTGTCTTGTACTGTTATGTCCAGTACTTACTGTTTTGCAAACCAAACACACCGGAATTAATTTTTCAACAAAAAACTTACGGAAAAAGGAAAAGGAGGTTTTGGACAAGAACACGCTATTATAAACCATAACATATTAATAATGATAAATTATTATTTATGAATGGATGAGAAGTTGGATTTTTGTGATAGAACTGACAGAAACATCATCAAACACGGTTGTGTATTGCCTAATCAATTTTGGTGTAACAAATTGATAGAAGTTACTATAGTATGCTCAAGGACACACAAAATCATGTTAGAATTTCTTATAATATTTTGTGGGCTGCAATCAATTGTAGGTTTTGATTTTAATAAAAAAGAACTGATGTTGTGATACATTGATGATGATTAGGCCATAATAAAAGTGATCAATAGATAATGAGTTTTTGGACACTTAAAATGATTTGTGTAGAAACATAGTGTAGGCCCAAACACTAGGGCCCATGATGGGTGGTACCTAGGGTTGCACGGTTATAAATAGAGAGGCTAGGTCCCCTTTGCCATGACTATGACTATTCTGCTCATTAGCGGTTTGCCCCATCGAAAACCTTAAGTTTCGGAGCATATGAAAGGCAAAGGAAGACTCTTGTCTCAAATCTCAACAAGTACGGTAATTATGGTTCCCAAATAAATGTATTCTAATCTCTATCTCTATTATATATATTTGTCTTGAAAAATTGTAAAAGTACACGTGGCACTCTAAATTGTTAATCATCATTAATGCTCTAATTAATGCTCTAATACACCTAAAACTTCAAATTTCAACTTGATATTCCATTTGAAATTCAAATTTCAAGGCTTAGTGAAATAGGTAATGACAATCTGACCATTAAAAAAATTAATTTCATTTAAATTGTTTTAAGGTATGACTTTGATATTATTTTTGTAATTTTGAATAGAAATAATAATAATAATAATAATAATAATAATAATAATAATAATAATAATAATAATAATAATAATAATAATAATAATGATTTATCGTTATAACATTATTTAGATATCAAGTGTCTATATGCACAACAATTATTGAATTTGTTTTAATGTATAAAACTTATAAAAAAAAATATGAATCCTTACATTTTTTAAAAAAAATTACTTTCTTATATTTTTTTTGTAATTTAAAAAAAATCCAAAATAGAGAATAAAAAAAATAGTTTGCTTTAGAAGTTTATTAAAAAGGATGATGAACAATATCAATATAAATGCTTGATGGAATTAGCACAAAGAGAGGTTATAAAATTAAAAGAAAAAGATTTCTAATGATTTCGTTATAAAGACTCATTTTTGAATGTGCTTGGTATGAAACAAAAATACTAAAATACCCTTGCAAAATTGTCTATATAAATGATATTCGAAAGACCATTGCAAATTACATCGCTTCTTCCATGTATTCTCTTTTTCTTATTAGTTTCTTTGCTTCTTTTTTTTTGTCAATCGTTGGTTGCTAATTTTTTTTTTGTGTGAATGAGAAATATTTTGTTTGCCAAACAATATTTGATTGCTTTTTTTTTGGTGGTGTTACAATATTTGATTGTTTATGCAATTTATTTATTTTTGAAAAAATATGATCTTTAGTAATAATCGTTATTATAGTAGTTCCCGTATTGTTGTGTTTTTTTGTGTCTTAATGATTATAACTATTTTTCTAACTATTGTGTTTTATTTATTTTTTTGAGAAAATCCATGTCACTGTTAGAGAACTCTCATAGTATGATAAGATACAGAGTTAGGATGAGAAGATTAACGACACTGTAATGGAAGATTATACATTTGTATTTTAGTTGTCATCTATTTTCATATTCAACCAATTCATTTTTTTGAAGGATCTAATTCATTTGTTTGCTTTACATGTTGTAGTTTGTAGCTATATTTTGTTCTTTTTTAATATGTGTTAGATACACTTTGTTTTTTCATATCATGTTAGAGAAATGAGTGTCATCTTTATAAACATCAAAACTCTTTTGTACATAATGTTTTGTATTATTATTTATTATTTAATCAATTCAATATATTTGTTTATTTTAAAAAATGCTTACCTTAAAATAAATATTTACCTTATAAACTTCTGTGGTCAATTTAGTTTTTTTGTTTATTTGATTTCAATATTGTTTTATCATATTACTCGAATTATTATTTTACAACTTGAATGATGATATTGTTTAAAAGAGGAACTTTTTTTTTTTTGAGGGGTGTTTAAAAGAGGAACTTATATAATTACAAAACAATTTGAAAAATATATATTATCTAAATTTTATTATATTTTTACACAAAAAAAAAAACTTATGTATATTGCCTTTTTTTGGTCACATATGTGTTTTTAATTGAAGTTAACACTTTTATATTGATTTATATTTAGAAATATCATAATAAAAAATCATTAATGTAAAACTTATGTATATTGCCTTTTTTTGGTCACATATGTGTTTTTGATTGAAGTTAACACTTTTATATTGATTTATATTTAGAAATATCATAATAAAAAATCATTAATGTATTTGTTCAAAATAAAATCTGTAATCAATGTTTGTAAACATAAGGTCATAAGTTTCTCATTTATTTTTTTTAAGGAAGTTTCTCATTTATTTATTAATAAGTTTTTAATTTTTTTTTGTTCAAATATGTTTTTAAATTTATTTATTAATATGTTTGTAAACATAAGGTCATAAGCTACCTTTTCATAATTTCACATTTATTTTTTAACATGTTTTTTTTTTAATTTAATGAAACTAAATATGCAAAAGTACATGTGTATTATTTCTCCCTAATTAACTGCTTACATAAAAAAAATTATTCACAAATTAATATGACCATTAATACGCACATTAAACACAAATGGTATTCTTTTTATCTTTTTTTTATCCCCTATTCTTTTTATCTTTAGCAAAACATATTCTTCATCACACATTCAAATTTGTCAATGAGATTATATATTTTAAATGTCCATCAATTCTTAATCTTTATGTTGCATAAAAAAGACAATCTTAACATTTATGAAATATTATACACTTTTTCTACTCAAAACCGAATCAAATTGTTCAGCGCAAATTATTAATGCGCTAATTAAAACATGAATCATAAGTTCCGGTAAAAATAAAACATGAATCATAAACATTCAAAATTAAAACCAATTCAGAACGTGTATCAAAATTATTCAAAATGCACGTATACGGACCTAATCATTAAGGGGAAAATTAAGGTAATTTCTTTTTCATCAATCCAAAAAAATCGAAATTACTAAGTTAAATAATCTCTTAGCCATGAAAGTTGACTCAATTGGTAAGTAATTGACTCATCCGGATGGTTGAAAATTACTTTTGTAAGCGTTCTAGGAATCCAATTCACTTATATTTATTTCCAAAAAAAAAGTTGATGTTAAATTTGTAAATTCATACGGTATAAACATAACTTTTTTTTGTATGATTTTCTCTGTAAAAAAGACAACAGTATAACGTTTGCTTATATTTTTCCCTAATAAATACATTTGCTTATTGTGCCAAAACAAAATACAATTACTTATAGATCGTGAGATTTTTTACTATAGGTAAATGTGTGGGTTCCAAAATTTTATACAATTTACTCATTTTTTAATGACATGTTTGGTCACCCGTCTATAATCATCCTTACAGTTTTCAAAATTTTATACAATTTATTTGTGATTGACTCATTTCCAATTATAAAAAATTTATACATGTTATTCAAGGGTATTTGGATGGGATGGTAAGAGATTTTCTTAAGCTTCATCAAAAATCATATGTTCAAATATAGCCTAAAATATACAACAATGTTAAATCTCCTAAGAGAAACCTTTCCCATTCGTTGTGGTCTTACTCGACTCCATTTACGCTTAAAAGATACACGGTAAAAAAAAATAGTCAATAATACTTGCTTGATTAATTTCCATGAACGGTAGTTACTATAATCATTGTTGTATGTTTGAAACATTAAAAAGTTGTCATCCAACAATAGTGCTTACCAGTTGGGTGGTTTATTGCCTATTTTAGTAACTTTACATTTTTCAAGTATTTTTTTTTGTAAGCCGGGAGAAAGGACAAATATCAAAAGGAAACAACGGCATCTCAACTAGGTTCGCATCCCGTATCCTATGCCTCCAAACTCAAAAAAATTATTAAAAAAAGGGGGGAAATATATACACAAGAGGGGGACTAAGCCAAAACCCTCAAAAGCTGAAAATAAAAGAGAATGTAAAATAAAAGGGCAACAATTTATGTTAAACTTTTAGCACGAGTCTCTGGAATTGCAAAAAGTCAACATCACCAGCAACATGGCTTTGATTTTCATCAAATCCACCAAAATCATCAATAAACATTCAGAACCTGTTCGACACCGCGAAAATCAAAGATTCCGCAATAATAATTAACAATGGTTTATGAGACGGAAAGCAACTCCTGTGTCCGAGTTGCCAATACCTTAAGCACTCCAATATAGGACAATCATTGGACACTTGGAGATGAAGCACCCCTTGAGCGGGTTCTATACGGCGGTTTCCCAAGTACATGTTGTTGTCTCAATTTCTGTTTTTGCTTCTTAAACAAAACCAGTGTGAATAGATATATTTAAGTTTACATATATAATATATATTTAAAACAATTTTATAGTTTGAGAAAATTAGTCCTAAAAATTCCTAACTCAAATAATAAAAATGTCAAAATTGTTTCATCGGATGTTATGATTGATATTCGATATCGGACTCTTTCATGGTGCACACAATTTTTTAGGGGAGTGAACACATTTTACAAAGAAGATCCACAATAGAAATCCCATTTTATGTACCTAAGTGGATCTTAAATGTATACGCCGTTTATTTTATAATATACATCTAACTTACAAGAGTTTCAAAGTACACGTTGCACATAATCTTGCTTTCTATCATTAGTTGATTTCAATTGTTTTTTTTCTAATTGCTACCATTTGTTCATGTCTCTATTGCTTTAGTGGTCTATTTCTTTTTTGGTAACGATATCTTTGGTACTAATATTTTATAGAAGTTGTCGAAGTCAATGCAATTTTCTTTAATGTCTTCCCTTTTCACATTAAACGTATTGAATGCAAATAAAAACGTCTGACAATAATTTTGCATTGATTTTGGGTACCTATTTTGTATTCAAATTTATAGTCATGTCTTCACTATATATACTCACGTTACTCGAATTATTTCTGTACTTTTTCTTTACTTAGTCTCTCTTCACACACATCCAACGAATTTTTATTTTTAATTTACAATTTTTTTATAGGTACAAAACATGGAGTACACTTATAAAAACAATTTTTATATTCATGACATATGCAGAATTAAATAAAATATGCAAAATTATTTTTCTTGCACATTATTAAGTATATTTTTTTAATCTTGGAAAATGTTTTGATGACTTTTCTTATTCTCTTAGTGTTGAATCATTCACTACACGATAGATTCAGCCACTTATCAGCGTTCACTCTGCAACTGATTCAACCACATATTAGCTTCTTATGTTTGTTTTGATTCATGTTGTGCTTGATTCTTAAGCCCGTGTGTGTGTATGTCTCTTATTTTTTTCATTCAACTTTTTGTGTGTATTGAATCAATTTATTTTGGTTTTTCCCCTATGTTCAATTGTTTCATAAGAAGAATTACTACAAACGATTGATACGAGTAATGATGAAATTAACACTGTTTTTCAACTATACAAGCAATATTTGAATATCTATCATATTTCTCTATACATCGTTTTTTATTACAAAATTCATGTAAATTTATTATTCATTTCATCAATAAATTCTTTTACGGTTATTCTACTATCTTTTGATAATATACATATCTATGTAGAAGGCTCTTAGACCATCCACAATGGTGTGTGCTTCACCTATTTAGCACCACATTAAATAGGCACCCTCATTGTGGAGTATAACATATGGGTGCTTAATTTCAAAAAAAAAAAAACATATGGGTGCTTATGGAGGAGGGTGGTTATGGAAGCACCCTCTCTCTCTTCATTTTTCACGGGGTCCCATTTAATAAATCTTAGTAAAATGAATAATTTTTGTTAAAAATGTAATGATATAGAGTTATTTGTAATGGCCTATTTAATAATTCCTTTTGAGGTGCTAGGTTGGAGAAAATTGGTGCTTATTAAGTATTACCGTAAAATTAATGATATGGACATAGGGGACCCACTTAAGCACCCAATGTTGGGTGCTCTGTTGTGGATGGTCTTACATTCACAAGTATGGAATGAATTTCGATTAGAAATTTCTACCTCAGGTCTGGGTTAAAGGATATGAATAAATATTTGTTTTTTCTAGCATTTGTTCTTCTACTTCTTTTACTTCCTTTTTTTTTCAAAGCATTATAATGTATCATTGATGAAAAAGTTCTTGGATGGTCACAAGGATTTAGACACTTCGTTTGGTCGCACACAAACAATGCTTATGATATAATCATTTAAAAACTAATGATTCTTTAATTATTATTTTTCTATTATTTTTGTTCTTTTTATGTATGTGATATCAAATGAAGTGTCTAATTCTTTATGTTCACACAATAATTCTCTCATAGATGTCATTAAAAAGCATTAACATGTATTCAAGTCAAAATTCAAAAAAAAAATCATATTTACTTTCTATACCTTTTTTTCTTTCTAAAATATATTTTGTTGTCATATTTACCTTTTTTATGTTGATTTATTCTTTCTTTTATATAAAAAAAAAAGATTCATTCTTCTACCAAAAAATAAAAGAGATTCATTCTCATATGTTTTTATCTCTTTCGATTATTCTTCGTTATCTATACCTTTTTTTTACACAATCAATTTAAATAAAAATCACACCTTATGAGAAGGAGAATATTACTAAGTGTTCCTGTTTTCTTGAACAATTGTTCTCTTTTACATGTTAAGGAGCAACATATATTTTTAATAGGAAATGTCACTTCCAACCAACTGTTTTGTTCTTCATTATAGGATTGGTTGAATTTTTTTCTCAGTTCACTATTAACTTCCATGTGTATGATAATTTTGAGATATTTTGTTTTTAATTTGTTTAATAGTGTATATTTTTAGTTTAAATTAGTAGCTTAATGGATTTGGTTTTGAATCCACCTTTTTTTTTGGGATTTCCTTTTTATTCGGAGTAAGTTGGTCTAAAAGAAGCTGTATTTATCGGATAATGTTAAGTTGTGTGTCAATTTTATAATCCTATATGATAATCCCTTCATGTATATTTGACTTCTTCTAGATTCTTTTTCACAAATGAAAGGTCTTTTGGAATTAGGAATTCGCCTCAAAAGACAACAAATAAGATGTTGATTTCAGGAACGAGTGAGCGATGATCAACAAAAAGTTATAAATGTGGAAAATTATCAAGTTACAGCAAAATTTTACTTTTGTAAAAATTTGCATCAACAAATTAATCAATCTATATAATTTGTTTTTTCTTTTTCATTGGTAATTTTTTTTAACATATCTTTCTTAGTGTGAGACTATCTACGTTTGTGATTTGGTGACATAGTCAAATAAGGTCAAGCGGAGGCCTAATATGGTAAAAAAATGTGGGTTAATGATGATTTGATAGAGGTAGGTTTATGTTCCTATCCTTCATGAAAAGAGCAAAAGGAAGTATCAAAAATAGAATGAGTTACTGGTAATTTTGTAAGTTAGTTGAAGGAGTTGAAAATTTATGATTGATTATTTTATTAAAAAATAGACTTAATTAAAAAATGCCACGTTATTTTAAAAGAGAAATGCTTCTTAGTACGGAACGAAAAGCTAAGGGAAGAAAATGCATTACGTGGCAGCCAATTTTTTACCCCCATATTGCCTTTATTCCATCCAATACGGAATTATAATTCTCCCAGCGTGAAACACCTATGAGTTTCGTCTTTTTTCGTATGCAAAGCTCCGTACTATATAGCATAACTGATTTTAAAAATGTCTAATTAGCATGTACTTTATCAATTCAACATAACATATCTACATTTTTTCATTGTTAGGCCCCACCAAAGATCAAAAGTGAAGATATTTAAAACATGGAGGTTGGATAAAAAAATTGTATGAAAGCGAACGACATCCAAAAACTTATATTTAATTTTTTTTTTTTAGCAAATGACATCCATATATTAAGTAAATGGATCATCACACTTAAATAATAGAAACCCCACAAGTGAAATTAACATCATATATTCACCCAAAACATTAAGACATTAAGTGTATTGGAAATCTCACTTATATGTTGCACAATTCTACTACTGCATCAAATGTAGATGTTTAACTCACACATGACACATTAACATCTTTATCTTAATTGTGTGACTCTTTGTGTCTGTGATCAGATGAGATAGCCAAATAAGATCAAAGAAACAACATGATAAAAATTATGGGTTGGTGACGGTTTCATCATATAGGGATATTTTTGTTCCATTTGTTCTTGCAAAGAGAGAAAATAAATTAAAAAAAGAAAGAAAATGAAAAAGTAATTTGAACATGATATCAGTGATAAGGGAAGAATTTACGGGGTGTGTATTTTATCTATGATAGTATATGGAATAATGAGTTTCTGTTAATTTTATGAATTTGTTGAAGGATCATTGGAGATTATTGGGTAATTATGTTACCAAAATATCATACTCATTTAGAAAATGCTAGATCAATTTAAAATTTCTAATAACTATGTATTTTTTAAGGATAATAATCATATATTTTGTCAACTTAGCAAAACACATATATATTTTTTCATTGTCTGATCCTACCAAAGATCGACGGTAAAAGAATTCAAAATAATAGAAGTTGAATTAAAATGAATGATATCCAAAAACTAAAATTTAAGATAGAAAATTAAACTAATGATACCTAAAAACTAACCATATAAATCATCATAATATTGAGATTTATGTGGGAGCGTACATTGAATTGCATCATCATATTCGGTTAAGAGTAACCACATAAGTGAGATAGCCATTACATCATTATTCACAGTCTTAAAACATTAGGTATATGGATCATCTCATTTTCAAAGTCTTAAAAGATATATGGGTCATCTCACTTATATATTGCTCAACATCTAATCTTGCATCCAATTTAAAATTTTAACTCGACACATTAACATCTCTCCGCTAAGTGTTGAACTCTCCGTGTGTGTGGTCCACCACCAAGAACCACTCCTGCTCCCCCACAATGTTGAACTGAGATATGATACAACTGTTGGGCCTTCTTGAGGAGTCAACACTATTGTGGATCGACACGCTGAAGAAAGAGAAAACACACAAGTGAGAATGATGCACCGTCTTATCCAAAATTTTAAGGCTTAGGTATGAGTTTTTTTCGCTTGATTTTGGTTCGACTTCCACTCTTTTATCCATTGTTGAGCTTTAGGTGGCACTTGATAAATCACAATATTCTCTACTTTGAGTATGACAAAATTCTAGCCCGTGCTTGGCACGGGCCCACATACTAGTTATATATATTTGCCTTGAAAAATTGT
The DNA here is from genome assembly GCF_051527215.1 of Medicago sativa. Lineage (NCBI taxonomy): Eukaryota > Viridiplantae > Streptophyta > Magnoliopsida > Fabales > Fabaceae > Medicago > Medicago sativa. The sequence goes on along the minus strand of NC_140751.1, from coordinate 68,790,052 downwards.
AAAAGTACACGTGGCACTCTAAATTGTTAATCATCATTAATGCTCTAATTAATGCTCTAATACACCTAAAACTTCAAATTTCAACTTGATATTCCATTTGAAATTCAAATTTCAAGGCTTAGTGAAATAGGTAATGACAATCTGACCATTAAAAAAATTAATTTCATTTAAATTGTTTTAAGGTATGACTTTGATATTATTTTTGTAATTTTGAATAGAAATATAATAATAATAATAATAATAATAATAATAATAATAATAATAATAATAATAATAATAATAATAATAATAATAATAATAATAATGATGATGATGATGATGATTTATCGTTATAACATTATTTAGATATCAAGTGTCTATATGCACAACAATTATTGAATTTGTTTTAATGTATAAAACTTATAAAAAAAAATATGAATCCTTACATTTTTTTTTAAAAAAATTACTTTCTTATATTTTTTTTATAATTTAAAAAAAACCCAAAATAGAGAATAAAAAAAATAGTTTGCTTTAGAAGTTTATTAAAAATGATGATGAACAATATCAATCAATATAAATGCTTGATGGAATTAGCACAAAGAGAGGTTACAAAATTAAGGGTGTGTTTGTTTCAAGTTATATTTGTTGATTCCCGAGAATAAAAAGATGGGAATATATATGCCTATGTTTGTTACAAGTTTACTAAATTTTATTCCCGGGTATAAAACGTTCCTGGGAATAGAAAAAATTTCCCAAGGAAAAGGGTGGGAATAAAGTTCCCATGGAGATGGGAATAAATTTATAAATAGTTACCTATTATAATCCCTATTTTTATGGTTCCTAGGAATATTATAAAGTTAACCAAACATATTTTTCCTAAATACCTTGGAATAAAATTCCCATCTTTATATTCCAAGGAATGTTATTCCTAGGAATAAATTTGGTAAACTTGAAACAAACACAAAGAAAAAGATTTCTAATGATTTCGTTATAAAGACTCCTTTTTGAATGTGCTTGGTATGAAACAAAAATAATAAAATATCCTTGCAAAATTGTCTATATAAATGATATTCGAAAGACCATTGCAAATTACATTGCTTCTTCCATGTATTCTCTTTTTCTTATTAGTTTCTTTGCTTTTTTTTTTGTCAATCGTTGGTTGCTAATTTTTTTTTGTGTGAATGAGAAATATTTTGTTTGCCAAACAATATTTGATTGTTTATGCAATTTATTTATTTTTGAAAAAATATGATCTTTATTAATAATCGTTATTATAGTAGTTTCCGTATTGTTGTGTTTTTTTGTGTCTTAATGATTATAACTATTTTTCTAACTATTGTGTTTTATTTATTTTTTTGAGAAAATTCATGTCACTGTTAGAGAACTCTCATAGTATGATAAGATACAGAGTTAGGATGAGAAGATTAACGACACTGTAATGAAAGATTATACATTTGTATTTTAGTTGTCATCTATTTTCATATTCAACCAATTCATTTTTTTGAAGGATCCAATTCATTTGTTTGCTTTACATGTTGTAGTTTGTAGCTATATTTTGTTCTTTTTTAATATGTGTTAGATACACTTTGTTTTTTCATATCATGTTAGAGAAATGAGTGTCATCTTTATAAACATCAAAACTCTTTTGTACATAATGTTTTGTATTATTATTTATTATTTAATCAATTCAATATATTTGTTTATTTTAAAAAATGCTTACCTTAAAATAAAATATTTACCTTATAAACTTCTGTGGTCAATTTAGTTTATTTGTTTATTTGATTTCAATATTGTTTTATCATATTACTCGAATTATTATTTTACAAATTGAATGATGATATTGTTTAAAAGAGGAACTTATATAATTACAAAACAATTTGAAAAATATATATTATCTAAATTTTATTATATTTTTACACAAAAAAAAACTTATGTATATTGCCTTTTTTTGGTCACATATGTGTTTTTGATTGAAGTTAACACTTTTATATTGATTTATATTTAGAAATATCATAATAAAAAATCATTAATGTAAAACTTATGTATATTGCCTTTTTTTGGTCAAATATGTGTTTTTGATTGAAGTTAACACTTTTATATTGATTTATATTTAGAAATATCATAATAAAAAATTATTAATGTATTTGTTCAAAATAAAATCTGTAATAAATGTTTGTAAACATAAGGTCATAAGTTTCTCATTTATTTTTTTAAGGAAGTTTCTCATTTGTTTATTAATAAGTTTTTAATTTTTTTTTGTTCAAATATGTTTTTAAATTTATTTATTAATATGTTTGTAAACATAAGGTCATAAGCTACCTTTTCATAATTTCACATTTATTTTTTAATATGTTTTTTTTAAATTAATGAAACTAAATATGCAAAAGTACATGTGTATTGTTTCTCCCTAAAAAAAATTTTATTCACAAATTAATATGACCATTAATACGCACATTAAACACAAATGGTATTCTTTTTATTTTTTTTATCCCCTATTCTTTTTATCTTTAGTAAAACATCATCACACATTCAAATTTGTCAATGAGATTATATATTTTAAATGTCCATCAATTCTTAATCTTTATGTTGCATAAATAAGACAATCTTAACATTTATGAAATATTATACACTTTTTCTACTCAAAACTGAATCAAATTGTTTAGCGCAAATTATTAATGCGCTGATTAAAACATGAATCATAAGTTCCGGTAAAAATAAAACATGAATCATAAGCATTCAAAATTAAAACCAATTCAGAACGTGTATCAAAATTATTCAAAATGCACGTATACGGACCTAATCATTAAGGGGAAAATTAAGGTAATTTCTTTTTCATCAATCCAAAAAAATCGAAATTACTAAGTTAAATAATCTCTTAGCCATGAAAGTTGACTCAATTGGTAAGTAATTGACTCATCCAGATGGTTGAAAATTACTTTTGTAAGCGTTCTAGGAATCCAATTCACTTATATTATTTCCAAAAAAAAAATTTGATGTTAAATTTGTAAATTCATACGGTATAAACATAACTTTTTTTGTATGATTTAAAAAAGACAACAGTATAATGTTTGCTTATATGTTTCCCTAATAAATACGTTTGCTTATTGTGCCAAAACAAAATACAATTACTTATAGATCGTTTGTCAAAAAAAAATTACTTATAGATCGTGACATTTTTTACTATAGGTAAATGTGTAGGTTCCAAAATTTTATACAATTTACTCATTTTTTAATGAAATGTTTAGTTACCCGTCTATAATCATCCTTACAGTTTTCAAAATTTTATACAATTTATTTGTGATTGACTCATTTCCAATCATAAAAAATTTATACCTGTTATTCAAGGGTATTTGGATGGGATGGTAAGAGATTTTCTTAAGCTTCATCAAAAATCATATGTTCAAATATAGCCTAAAATATACATCAATGTTAAATCTCCTAAGAGAAACCTTTCCCATTCATTGTGGTCTTACTCGACTCCATTTACACTTAAAGGATACACGGTAAAAAAAAATAGTCAATACTTGCTTGATTAATTTCCATGAATGGTAGTAACTATAAACATTGTTGTATGTTTGGAACATTAAAAAGTTGTCATCCAACAATAGTGCCTACCAGTTGGGTGGTTTATTGCCTATTTTAGTAACTTTACATTTTTCAATTATTTTTTTTTGTAAGCCGGGAGAAAGGACAAATATCAAGAGGAATCAACGGCATCTCAACTAGGTTCGCATCCTGTATCCTATGCCGCCAAACTCATAAAATTATTAAAAGGGGAAAATATATACACAAGAGGGGGACTAAGCGAAAACCCTCAAAAGCTGAAAATAAAAGAGAATGAAAAATAAAAGGGCAACGATTTCTGTTAAACTTTTAGCACGAGTCTCTGGAATTGCAAAAAGTCAACATCACCAGCAACATGGCTTTGATTTTCATCAAATCCACCAAAATCATCAATAAACATTCGGAACCTGTTTGACACCGCAAAAATCAAAGATTCTGCAATAATAATTAACAATGGTTTATGAGACGGAAAGCAACTCCTGTGTCCGAGTTGCCAATACCTTAAGCACTCCAATATAGGACAATCATTGGACACTTGGAGATGAAGCACCCCTTGAGCGGGTTCTATACGGCGGTTTCCCAAGTACATGTTGTTGTCTCAATTTCTGTTTTTGCTTCTTAAACAAAACCAGTGTGAATAGATATATTTAAGTTTACATATATAATATATATTTAAAACAATTTTATACTTTGAGAAAATTAGTCCTAAAAATTCCTAACTCAAATAATAAAAATGTCAAAATTGTTTCATCGGATGTTATGATTGATATTCGATCTCGGTCTCTTTCATGGTGTACACAATTTTTTAGGCGAGTGAACACATTTTACATCCACAATAGAAATCCCATTTTATGTACCTAAGTGGATCTTAAATGTATACGCCGTCTATTTTATAATATACATCTAACTTACAAGAGTTTCAAAGTACACGTTGCGCATAATCTTGCTTTCTATCATTAGTTGCTTTCAATTGTTTTTTCTAATTGCTACCATTTGTTCATGTCTTTATTGCTTTAGTGGTCTATTTCTTTTTTGGTAATGATATCTTTGGTACTAATATTTTATAGAAGTTGTCGAAGTCAATGCAATTTTTTTTTAATGACTTCCCTTTTCACATTAAACGTATTGAATGCAAATAAAAACGTCTGGCAATAATTTTGCATTGATTTTGGGTACCTATTTTGTATTCAAATTTATAGTCATGTCTTCACTATATATACTCACGTTACTCGAATTATTTATGTACTTTTTCTTTACTTAGTCTCTCTTCACACACATCCAACGAATTTTTATTTTTAATTTACAATTTTTTTATAGGTACAAAACATGGAGTACACTTATAAAAACAATTTTTATATTCATGACATATGCAGAATTAAATAAAATATGCAAAATTATTTTTCTTGCACATTATTAAGTATATTTTTTTAATTTGGAAAATGTTTTGATAACTTTTCTTATTCTCTTAGTGTTGAATCATTCACTACACCATAGATTCAGCCACTTATCAGCGTTCACTCTACAACTGATTCAACCACATATTAGCTTCTTATGTTTGTTTTGATTCATGTTGTGCTTGATTCTTAAGCCCGTGTGTGTGTGTGTGTGTGTGTGTGTCTTATTTTTTTCGTTCAACTTTTTGTGTGTATTGAATCAATTTATTTTGGTTTTCCCCTATGTTCAATTGTTTCATAAGAAGAATGACTACAAACGATTGATACGAGTAATGATGAAATTAACACTTTTTTCAACTATGCAAGCAATATTTGAATGCCTATCATATTTCTCTATACATCGTTTTTTATTACAAAATTCATGAAAATTTATTATTCATTTCATCAATAAATTCTTTTAAGGTTATTCTACTATCTTTTGATAATATACATATCCATGTAGAAGGCTCTTAGACCATCCACAATGGTGGGTGCTTCACCTATTTAGCACCACATTAAATAGGCACCCTCATTGTGGAGTATAACATATGGGTGCTTAATTTCTAAAAAAAATAAAAACATATGGGTGCTTATGGAGGAGGGTGGTTATGGAAGCACCCTCTCTCTCTTCATTTTTCATGGGGTCCCATTTAATAAATCTTAGTAAAATGAATAAATTTTGTTAAAAATGTAATGATATAAAGTTATTTGTAAGGGCCTATTTAATAATTCCTTTTGAGGTACTAGGTTGGAGAAAATTGGTGCTTATTAAGTATTACCGTAAAATTGGTGATATGGACATAGGGGGCCCACTTAAGCACCCAATGTTGGGTGCTCTGTTGTGGATGGTCTTACATTCACAAATATGGAATGAATTTCGATTGGAAATTTCTACCTCAGGTATGGGTTAAAGGATATGAATAAATATTTGTTTTTTCTAGCATTTGTTCTTCTACTTCTTTTACTTCCTTTTTTTTCAAAGCATTATAATGTATCATTGATGAAAAAGTTCTTGGATGGTCACAAGGATTTAGACACTTCGTTTGGTCGCACACAAACAATGCTTATGATATAATCATTTAAAAACTAATGATTCTTTAATTATTATTTTTCTATTATTTTTGTTCTTTTTATGTATGTGATATCAAATGAAGTGTCTAATTCTTTATGTTCACACAATAATTCTCTCATAGATGTCATTAAAAAGCATTAACATGTATTCAAGTCAAAATTCAAAAAAAAAAATTCATATTTACTTTCTATACCTTTTTTTTCTTTCTAAAATATATTTTGTTGTCATATTTACCTTTTTTTTATGTTGATTTATTCTTTCTTTTATATAAAAAAAAAAGAGATTCATTCTTCTACCAAAAAATAAAAGAGATTCATTCTCATATGTTTTTATCTCTTTCGATTATTCTTCGTTATCTATACCTTTTTTTACACAATCAATTTAATAAAAATCACACCTTATGAGAAGGAGAATATTACTAAGTGTTCCTGTTTTCTTGAACAATTGTTCTCTTTTACATGTTAAGGAGCAACATATATTTTTAATAGGAAATGACACTTCCAACCAACTGTTTTGTTCTTCATTATAGGATTGGTTGAATTTTTTTCTCAGTTCACTATTAACTTCCATGTGTATGATGATTTTGAGATATTTTGTTTTTAATTTGTTTAATAGTGTATATTTTTAGTTTAAATTAGTAGCTTAATGGATTTGGTTTTGAATCCACCTTTTTTCTTGGGATTTCCTTTTTATTCGGAGTAAGTTGGTCTAAAAGAAGCTGTATTTATCGGATAATGTTAAGTTGTGTGTCAATTTTACAATCCTATATGATAATCCCTTCATGTATATTTGACTTCTTCTAGATTCTTTTTCACAAATAAAAGGTCTTTTGAAATTAGGAATTCGCCTCAAAAGACAACAAATAAGATGTTGATTTCAGGAACGAGTGAGCGATGATCAACAAAAAGTTATAAATGTGGAAAATTATCAAGTTACAGCAAAATTTTACTTTTGCAAAAATTTGCATCAACAAATTAATCAATCTATATAATTTGTTTTTTCTTTTTCATTGGTAATTTTTTTTAACATATCTTTCTTAGTGTGAGACTATCTACGTTTGTGATTTGGTGACATAGTCAAATAAGGTCAAGCGGAGGCCTAATATGGTAAAAAAATGTGGGTTAATGATGGTTTGATAGAGGTAGGTTTATGTTCCTATCCTTCATGAAAAGAGCAAAAGGAAGTATCAAAAATAGAATGAGTTACTGGTAATTTTGTAAGTTAGTTGAAGGAGTTGGAAATTTATGATTAATTATTTTATTAAAAAATAGACTTAATTAAAAAATGCCACGTTATTTTAAAAGAGAAATGCTTCTTAGTACGGAACGAAAAGCTAAGGGAAGAAAATGCATTACGTGGCAGCCAATTTTTTACCCCCATACTGCCTTTATTCCATCCAATACGGAATTATAATTCTCCCAGCGTTAAACACCTATGAGTTTCGTCTTTTTTCGTATGCAAAGCTCAGTCATATATAGCATAAATGATTTTAAAAATGTCTAATTAGCATGTACTTTATCAATTCAGCATAACATATCTACATTTTTTCATTGTTAGACCCCACCAAAGATCAAAAGTGAAGATATTTAAAACATGGAGGTTGGATAAAAAAATTGCATGAAAGCGAACAACATCCAAAAACTTAAATTTAATATTTTTTTTAGCAAATGACATCCATATATTAAGTAAATGGATCATCACACTTAAATAATAGAAACCCCACAAGTGAAATTAACATCATATATTCACCCAAAACATTAAGACATTAAGTGTATTGGAAATCTCATTTATATGTTGCACAATTTCTACTACTGCATCAAATGTAGATGTTTAACTCACACATGACACATTAACATCTTTATCTTAATTGTGTGACTCTTTGTGTCTGTGATCAGATGAGATAGCCAAATAAGATCAAAGAAACAACATGATAAAAATTATGGGTTGGTGACGGTTTCATCATATAGGGATATTTTTGTTCCATTTGTTCTTGCAAAGATAGAAAATAAATTAAAAAAAGAAAAAAAAATGAAAAAGTAATTTGAACATGATATCAATGATAAGGGAAGAATTTAAGGGGTGTGTATTTTACCTATGATAGCATATGGAATAATGAGTTTCTGTTAATTTTATGAATTTGTTGAAGGATCATTGGAGATTATTGGGTAATTATGTTACCAAAATATCATACTCATTTAGAAAATGCTAGATCAATTTAAAATGTCTAATAACTATGTATTTTTTAAGGATAATAATCATATATTTTGTCAACTTAGCAAAACACATATATATTTTTTCATTGTCTGATCCTACCAAAGATCGACGGTAAAAGAATTCGAAATAATAGAAGTTGAATTAAAATGAATGATATCCAAAAACTAAAATTTAAGATAGAAAATTAAACTAATGATACCTAAAAACTAACCATATAAATCATCATAATATTGAGATTTATGTGGGAGCGTACATTGAATTGCATCATCATATTCGGTTAAGAGTAACCACATAAGTGAGATAGCCATTACATCATTATTCACAGTCTTAAAGCATTAGGTATATGGATCATCTCATTTTCAAAGTCTTAAAAAATATATGGGTCATCTCACTTATATATTGCTCAATATCTAATCTTGCATCCAATTTAAAATTTTAACTCGACACATTAACATCTCTCCGCTAAGTGTTGAACTCTCCGTGTGTGTGGTCCACCACCAAGAACCACTCCTGCTCCCTCACAATGTTGAACTGGGATATGATACAACTGTTGGGCCTTCTTGAGGAGTCAACACTGTTGTGGATAGACACATTGAAGAAAGAGAAAACACACAAGTGAGAATGATGCACCGTCTTATCCAAAATTTTAAGGCTTAGGTATGAGTTTTTTTCGCTTGATTTTGGTTCGACTTCCACTCTTTTATCCATTGTTGAGCTTTATGTGGCACTTGATAAATCACAATATTCTCTACCTTGAGTATGGCAAAATTCTAGCCCGTGCTTGGCACGGGTCCAGATACTAGTTTCATATAATAACTCGATCTCCATCATTAATTTATTTACATGTGGTATCAGAGCTACAAATCATACCAAAATATGTTCAAGTATAAAAAAAAATTAACTTCTTAGGAGTTTCCTTTTATTGATGGAAGTTATTGAAATCATGGAGAACACGTTTTAAAGGTTTTCCATAACCCAATAACTCTCAACAATGAGAGGAACCCAACAACTCAAGAATGAGGAGGAGCTTCATATAACAAATGACATGACTCCATTACCTAAAGTACATCGCAAGGTGAGACGGACTGCAGTTTTATAGACAAGTCCTTCTCTATATTGTCTTAAAACTCCCGATGTGGGACTGTTTTCATACATTTCGTTTATAAGCGTAAACATCCATGTGGGGCTATTCTTATCCTTTTGTTTTTTTTTTTAAAGGAGATCTTATTCATTAATAGTTTAGATTCTCTTTTATTATTTTTTTTGGTACAATTTAGATTCTCTTTTATAGTAATTGCCAATCACATTGATACTATTTCTTTATTGAATTACTACACTATGTAACGACTTTCAAATTTTGTTATGAAAAATGAGTGGATGTGCATTAGTCATAACTGATCATACCATTGACTCATGTAACTATATTATTGTATTTTCTTATAAATAGGGTTCACCTTCTGGATCATACCATTGACTCATGTAACTATATTATTGTATTTTCTTATAAATAGGGTTCACCTTATAATAGAAAATAAACCACGAGCTTGTTCAAAAAATAAATAAATAAATAAACCACGAGAGAATATTATATAATACATCTCACTTTTTTCTCTTTCTCTCCTTCATCTATACTTTTGTTCTTATTAAGGAATTTCATAACACATTATCTAAATGAACCTCTACCATATTGTAAAGGTGTACCATTTTTTATTTATATTTAAATATTTAGATATGTTGTAATCCTGTTTTTGGAAAGAGAAATGATATTTTGACAACCACTTTTTGACAATTTTTGGACAACTTTCTCTCTCATACTCACATGATGTTGTTATCCTCTCTCTTCTTTTTTCTCTCTCCATTGTTTTTGACCAATAAGAAGTGAGAAAACCAAGGTTGTCAACAAAGTTGTCATTAAATGGATGTCAAAATATCATTACTCTTTTGGAAAGGCACCCATGTTTACTTTGGTGATGATAGATTTGTTTGAACTTTGTATATTGATGATAGATTCAAGGCTTAATAGCACTTTTGGCCCCCTATGTTTGCCAAAATTGCGATTAAGGCCCTCTATCTTTGAAAACTACAAAACCGCCCCTTATGTTTCGGTTTCGTTGCACTTTTGGCCCCCATGGTCAATTTTGACCTGGTCCACGCTGACATGGCATCCACATCACTTATGTGGGGGGCCAAAATCGCAACTTTTGCAAACATAGGGGGCCAAAAGTGCTATTAAGAATATTTTTTATTTTTTTAATTCATTTTCTTTTTTTTTTCATTTTTTTGTTTTGAAAAAATTTAAAAAAAGAGGGAAAATTAATAAAAATCGAAAACAATGAAAAAAATACTGAAATTTTTTTTAAAAAATAGTAAAAATTAAAAAGAATGAAAACAAAAATCTGGAAAAAAAATTTCGCATTTTTTTATTTTGAAAAAATAAAAAAAAAACAGGGAAAATTAATAAAAATCGAAAATAATGTAAAAAATACTGAAAAAATTTAAAAAAATTGAAAAAATTAATGAGAATGAAAACAAAAATCTGGAAAAAAAAATTTCGCATCACATGTGTGTATATACATACCACATCATTAAATCATTTTAATAATAAAAAACATTAAAAACTGAAAATCTTTTAAAAATAACAAAAAATCAGATTATCTTTTTAAAAAATAAAAGTTTAGATTTTTTTTGCGAAATAAAAAACTGGAAAATATTTCAAATTTTAAAAATCTAGATATATATTTTTTAAAATCCAATTACAATATGAAAATTAAATTTTAAAAATCATATAATCTGAAGAAAAAAAATCAATTTTAGTTCAAAAGAGATTGGAAGAGAAACTTGTGGTACTCACTTTTTAAATTTTAATGTCTCCTAAATAAGACACTTTTTAAAATTTTACACGCATTAATAATTCTTTTTACAAAAATATTCCTATGTAATTCAAGCTTCACAGATTTTTTTCCTAAATTTTTAATTAAACTAAAATCAATTTTTTTCTTCAGATGATATGATTTTTAAAATTTAATTTTTCTATTATAATTGGATTTTAAAAAAATATATATCCAGATTTCCAGTTTTTTATTTCGCAAAAAAATCTAAACTTTTTTATTTGGAAAAATTAAATTCCAGTATTTTTAAATATCTTCTATATTTTGTAAAAAATCCAAACTTTTTTCTAATTTTTTAAATTTCGAAAAAAAATCTAAATATCTTTTCTGCTTTTTTCTTTTATTTTTCAAAAAAAATAATCCGATTTTTTGTTATTTTTAAAATTTTAAAAAAATAAATCTTTTATTTTGTAAAAAGATAATAGGATTTTTTGTTATTTTTAAAAGATTTTCAATTTTTAATGTTTTTTATTATTAAAATGATTTAATGATGTGGTATGTATATACACACATGTGATGCGAATTTTTTTTTCCAGATTTTTGTTTTCATTCTTATTAATTTTTTCAATTTTTTTTAAAATTTTTTCAGTATTTTTTTCATTATTTTCGATTTTTATTAATTTTCCCTCTTTCTTTATTTTTTCAAAACAAAAAAATGAAAAAAATGCGAAATTTTTTTTCCATATTTTTTTTTCATTTTTCCAAATTTTTTAAAATTTTTTCATTATTTTCGATTTTTATTAATTTTCCCTCTTTTTTTAAATTTTTTCAAAACAAAAAAATGAAAAAAAAAGGTAAAATGAATTAAAAAAATAAAAAATATTCTTAATAGCACTTTTGGCCCCCTATGTTTGCAAAAGTTGCGATTTTGGCCCCCCACATAAGTGATGTGGATGCCATGTCAGCGTGGACCAGGTCAAAATTGACCATGGGGGCCAAAAGTGCAACGAAACCGAAACATAAGGGGCGGTTTTGTAGTTTTCAAAGATAGGGGGCCGAAATCGCAATTTTGGCAAACATAGGGGGCCAAAAGTGCTATTAAGCCTAGATTCAATATCAAGAAACTTTGTAAAGTGAATGATTGAGTTATATGATTCCAAAAGTTTACACACTTTGAGAAGGAACTTTATGCCGTATGAACTTTGTTCAAAGTATTATAATAATAGAGTTTTGGTTTTGTTGCATTGTTACATTAATTCCTTTAAGGCACGTTTGATATTAATATAAGTTAGGTGGCATTTCACATGGGAAGGGTGATTCCTTTCCCACCATTGAAAAGTTTTTTTTGACCATTAGATCAAGTAAAGAACCTATTCATATCCTACTCTCTCAACATCAAATCTAAAACCCATCTCATATCCATTGCTTTCTTCCTCTTCTTTGCCGTCATAATCCCCCATTGCCAATCCTAAGAAAATCAACAAAATAAAAACAAAATCTTCAATTAATTAAATCTCCACACTTCCAAATTCATGTTTACATATGTTTGTATTTGTTGCATGTAAGTTAAATTTTACATTTGAACCATAATGAGAGAAACTGTAATTTACTCCCTTAATCATTGCAAGACAGATCTACATTCCTAATTAGTTCTTAATTGTCGATTTGTATACTGTCAAAGCTTGATTTCCATCTTTAACTTCCGTTCATGGTTTCTAATTGTGTAAATCATAAAAGGAAACTTAAAACCAAACCGACAACCAAAAATGACAAAGTAGAAGAGATGGAAGAATAATTTAATTTTCTGACTTAGCAACTATAGAATAGACGGTACAAAAGCTATTGACATGGGGAGGAGCTTTGTTTTTTTTTGTGAAGAAGCATGCGTTAGATCTTAGCATTTGGAGAAGAAAATTATGAAACTCTTTAATGATTAAATTGCAGATCCAAACAAGATGTGTTTGATTAAGAATTAGTTTTCTTTGTTTGATTAAGAAACTTTATACATAATGGCATTTTTCAGAATAGTTAATTAAGAAGATGGGAGAGATATGGATTATTTTGCAGATCTAGTGATAATGCTTGTTTTTCATGTTGAAGGAACGAAACTGGAAAGAAGAAAGAAGATTGGGGACGTAGCATTTTTTCCAGCTTTATAGTGTTATGTGTCTATGATAAAACTATGTTCATCATTTCATCCAATGGTCACAATTAACTTTCCCATGGTGGGAAAGGAATCACCCTTTCCATGTGAAATGTCACCTATAAGTAATGTCTCTTGTTTGATGCACCAATAAAATATGATAAATTAAACTTATACGTTGTATGAACAATTTATAATCCAACTACAATACAATGCATTTGATTGATTTTCTTGAAAATTGTTTTTCTGTTAGTCAAATGTACTTTTTTTTTTTGAAGGATGTTAGTCAAATTTACTTATCTTCTACTTATTACTATCTATTAAAATAAATGTATCATGTTTTTACATTTTTGCCTTTAGGAGGGGCAATTTGGTAATTCCATAATTCATGGATTTTGATTGTTGCCACCTCATCATGCCATGAATTTCCATTTTTGCCCCTCATTAATTTTTTTAATTATTTTCTAATTTTTATATTTTAATAACTTTTAACTATTTTCCAATTTTTATATCTTTAACAATTTTTTAATTTTTTTCTCCCAAATTCAGTTGCTTCTACATTGCCGTTGTGGGAGATTAAGGTATCGTTTGACCCGACTTTTTTCCAACTTCTCTACATTTTTAAGGAGAAGTTAGGCCAAACACAGTATCAATTAAGTACTTACTAAAAAAATACTTTTTTTTAAATGCATAAAATTGAATGGAATGAGCTTTGGCCAAAAGTTGTTGAATGTTACTTTAAAAAACTACTTCTCGATAATTTATTTCACAAGCACCTCTTTTCAACTCACGCTGGGAACCTTTTCTTTTATTTTTTTAATATTATATTTCGGTATGTTTTTTTTCTTCCATTTAACTTTATTTTATTTTATTTTATTGAACCGTTACATTTAATTTTTTAAGGAAGTTCCATTTAATTTTATTATCTTTTTTCAAAGGAATACCAAATAATTTTATTTTATTTCTTCAACCTCGCAAATATATACACACACACATTAGCGTTTAGAGTAATATTTTATGTGTGTCTGTTTTTTTGTTACGCTAATGCGTATAATTTTTTTAGGCATTGCATAATGCATATGATTATTTTTATAAAATTTTGATTTTAATTAAAAGTAAAATTGTAGATGTCTTTTCTTCAAAAAAGGTATAGATGCCTAAAAAATTATATATATATATTTTGCAACTTTATATTGTAACAAACTATGCATATCTTTTTCTTATTCAAAAAAACTAAACATAGAAGTTTCCATAACACCAACAATGTAACAAATATAATATCATATAATATAAATTCTTATCTTTTTCAAAGACACCAAAAATATGATATTCTTATAACGAAATTTGTTATAGAGTATAATTGAAATAGAAAAAACAAACTATTTTGATATTATTTATGTTATTATTTCAGACTCCTTAAATTGTTTCTCCTATACAAATATTTAACAAGTCATTTATATGATGATACAAATTTGTATTCATGTTACACAAAATAACGTTATTGAGTAAATATAGTATTTGTAAAAAAAATATCTTTTATTTTTTAACATTTTTAGCCTTCAAAAAATATTTTAAACATTTTTTTATTTATTATGTTAATTCATAATAAATTCAAAGTTTTGTCCTCGTGAGCTTAACTCAGTTGATAGAAACAATGCATAAATACATGCCAAGTCCGGGGTTCGAACCCAGGACACCATAAAAAAATAAAAAAATTCACAGTTTGCACAATATTTTGCCAAACAACATTTAACTTAAAAATAGCTTTAAAACTAAAAAAACAAAGAAACCAAACAACTTTAACTTCTTTCTTAAAGGCCTTTATTTTAACTTTGTTTTGAAGTAACTTTGAAGTCGTAAAAAACATTGGCCAAACGATATCTAAGTTCAGCTGGAAACACGGTTTCACTTTCTTCTTCATAAGAGGTCATTTTCATCCTTTTTTCATGGTTCTGAGACCGTGCATGACTTGAGTTGACTGATTTTTATGGCTTGAGGGGTTCATTTTTCGACACGGTTTCAGTTTGCCTATTCAAAGTTCTGCATTCAACCTAAAATATTACTCCCTCCGTCCCGCAATAGATGACCCATTTGAAAATGTGTAATTTTGACCTAACTTACTTTGACCGTATTTTTATATTAATATACAAAGATAAATAATATCATATAAGATGTCGTTAGATTCGTCTCGATTAGTATTTTCAAAATATCAAATTTTCATATTTTTTCTAATATATTATTCACGATATTTAAGCTTAAAGTTATGCATTGGCATGCGTAATAAGGTCAACTGTGTCAAGTATTATGGGACGGAGGGAGTAGAGCTTACTTATAAAAAATAAATTATAGGGAATATTTTATCTTGGCTTGGCTGTTTAGGATAGAGAATATTAAGTTCATGTGATTCGAAATGTTAATATGTTTGTTGATGATTATACAATGTGATATCATAACTTATTGCACCTCAATGTTTGCAGGAAGAGCAAACAAATGAGCAGGTGATGATGGAAAGGGAAATAGCACAAAAGAGTAGAATTTTATATATCTTCTAGATTGAGTAAGTTGAACTTCTTCTTTAAATTCTCTATTTTGGATTTCTTTCAATCTTCTTTAAATTAATATATTGTTTTTGGCATGTGCATCAGCTTTGTTCTTTGTGTGCATTGAATTTCATCATGATCTTAGCTTAGCTTTCTAATATTTTTGTATTTGGTAAGTTTCAAGTTTATATTAGCAAGCATCATTTGTTGCATTTTTATCTGTCAAATATCTTCATTTGTTAATCCTAGCATGATGTATGTTAAGATTTTTTAAGCTACCATGTTGCCGTTTTAGAGACTTAAAGCAATAAATATGATGTGTACCACTAAATTCATTAGATTGAAACAATATATGGATTGTGGTGAAGAATGTGAGTTTGCAAAAATTGGATTGAAACTATATATGGATTGTGGTGGAGAATGTGAGTTTGATAAATATGTGCATCCTATTGCATTACCTGTATAATCTTGCTATGGAACTTTCATAGCTTAAATCTCATGAAGACATTGGTGTGAAAAATTCATAGGTGTAAGCTTACTTATATGATGGCTACCGGGAAGACATTGGTATCGTTGAGGCTTTCAATAATGCAAATCTCGGAATCGCCAAAAAGCATGTACCTGACTTCAGGTAAATAAACAGGCTATATACCATATAATCATCATATTGTCATGTCATTGCACTTTATGAGAGCATCTTGGTCATGGTGTCAATGGATATTAATTTCAGTTTCTATGATCGTTCATCTCCAGTTTACACTCAACTGCGATATTTGCCTCCGTCGAAGATGCTTGATGTTGATATCACTGATAGTGTTATCGGGGAAGGATGTGCGATTAAGGTAAATTATTTCCGAATCTATTCGAAGAATGTGAGATTTAAACTTTTCTTGAAAAAGATGTCAAATATGATTAAATGGATTTAATTATGAGAAACTTTAATTTTTCTGTTTCCTAGAATTGCAAAATCTTCCATTTAGTGGTTGGGCTGCGGTCTTGCGTTACGTCCAGAAAAACGTAAAAATTCAGCAAATTACATTCAGGAGCTGAAAGGAAGGAAATACATGAAAAACTTGATAAATGGTTTATGATACTTGATTCCTGTGGATTCGGTAAAGTCCCTTTAAGCGCATTTATAAAAAATGCAAATTTTTGTTGGATATTTCTTCAGCTGGTACCTCATCTAACTTTTTCTTACCACTTTAGGTTTAGGATCCATATGAACCTTAATCTGTCATACTGCATTGGTTTCTTGGACCATGTCAGTACTTGCCGAGGCAATCCTTAGTCCTTTTTGGTCTATAAAAGTTAGAACTTATTAAACCACCTTTCACATACATGTATTGTTAGCTAGGTCATTTATGGTCATGCTTGTGGTTGTGCTAACATATATCATGCTTACATATCAAACCATTATATTTACATATCTAAAGTATGGTATTTGGTGCAGAAAATTCGGGTTTACACGTCTTTGACTTCTTTGCTAATTCAATCCTTAGAGAGGTTCTCTTTGCTATTCAGAAGGCAAAACCAGATGCATTTTCTCCTGGAAGACTAGAGTTCTTGAAAAATTGCAAATCAAGCTTGGAGTGCTTGGCTTATCTAGAAGGTAGTAGTCATATCTCCTTTTAGCTAATCTCACTTTTCACCTTGAGAAACAGAAATAAAGAAGAAAATGTGGCCTTAATGTGTCAAACAAATTTGTTAATTTAACAGTGTATTTGCTAGATTTATCGATACATGTCCAAGAGTATATATTCACTAATATATGTCATTTAATTCCATGCAAGGCTACTGTACGTCCAGATCTGCTGTTGCTAAATTTCGATCCGAAGCAATCTATACCGAGTTCATGAAGCAATGGAATTGGAAACTTAGAGAGTATTTTGCTTTGAGGTGATTTTTATCTTTAAGATGGTCATAACTTTATAAGAATACCTGAATTATTAGTGATATGGATCTCATATCTTCAATTGCCTCAGATTTCAGGAAATAGCAAGGTCTTTAGATTCTATGTTGACAACATCTAGTCCTGTCCCCATTCAAAATTTAGATCATGGCGAAGTAAATTATCAGGACTTAAGGCTAAAATCAAGTGTAACTCTGTTGGAGAGTTTGAGATTGTGTTGGAGAGAAGAAAATGGTTGTGTAGTAACTTGCTGGCAGGACAGGTCTTTGTTTTCAACAACAACTTGGAGAGCTAGGAAGTAATTAAGACTAATTTTCAAGTAAGAAGAAGAACGCTATATTAGAAAGAAGAAAAATATGATATGAAGTGAAGAAATGATGGGTAGAGTTTTGAGGGTTTTAATTTTTCTTTTTGTTTTTCTTTGTTTGAAGAAAGAGTTTAGTGAATATGATATGAAGTGAAGAAATGATGGTAATGAGTATTCATTTCATCATTGTCAATTTAGAGATACTTTTATTTTCCTACTTGACTGCTACTCATTTTGTTCTTCATGAACTCCAATACTCTAGCATGTATGGTACTTGAATGTATAATACTTTGGACTTACCCTTAACTCTAATCCAAAACTATCTTAACTTGGAAATGTTGTTTCTTTGGTTCATTTTGTGTCATGCGAATGTAATCGTAATTTGCACATCATTGGTTCCTTCATCGGTTCCAATTAGTTTAATCTTAATTATTATGTTGTTTTTCCGATCTCATGAACAAAATATATGCTCTTTTCATGAATCAAGACCTGGTAAAGCTTTGATAAATATTTCTACACTATTTAATTTGCTTAATTTGCTCATTTTTCCTTTGAAACAATTTTTTTACAAAATACGTTCTTCAACCCGTGCGAAGCACGGGTTTGTAACTAGTTGTTTGAGTAAAATTAAGAAGAGTTTGACATATTTTTCTTTAGGATGAATTCTTATGTGGACAAAAAGAAATACCTAAACCTAATGGATGATCCATGCTGACCTGTTCAACCAACTTAATTTACCGCTGGAGATATCAACAACTTTATTTTATTTTCGCAACAAAGTTGGTGATATCTTATTTATTAAAGCTTAACCCGTAAAGCTAACCCTAAACCTAATTTTTCCCCCCATTTTTTCCTCCACTTTTCTAAGCCATTGGACCTTGCGCATTTAGGCGCCATTCAATTTTAGCCATTGATCATATTATATTTATCTCTTCTATTTTCCGAAACAACTATTTCGTATTTATCTCTTCTATTTTCCGAAACAACTATTTCATATTTATCTCTAATTATAATTTTGGTCATATCCGAAATTTGTTATCAATTCACTTAAATCCGAAATTTGTTTTGCTATAGTTTTGGCCAGCCGAATCCTTATTTATAATTTTGGCCATATCCAAAATTTGTTATCAATTCACTTAAATCCGAAATTTGTTTTGCTATAGTTTTGGTCAGCCGAATCCTTATTTATAATTTTGGCCATATCTGAAATTTGTTATCAATTCACTTAAATCCGAAATTTGTTTTGCTATAGTTTTGGCTATCCGAATCCTTATTTATTAATTACCTAACAAATTTCCCTTTCAAAAAAAAAAAATTTAACCTAACAAATTTCATTCGTATCCTCCTTTTTTTTTTTTGAAACAAATATTTTCTACACTTTTACGATTGCAATTTAACATAACAAATTCCATATAAAAAAATGCATCGCACAAATTTTATTCTTATCCTCTTGCCTTTTTTTATGAAGCAAATATTTTGGTTATATATACGAAGCCCTAAACCTGTTTCTCTCAATAAAAATAAACCCTAAACCGTGGTAAATTTCACACACAACACAAAAATCATATATTTTGATATTTAGAGGTTTGCAAATGGAACGACGTGACCTTACAACTTTCCTCTCATACCACTCCTTAACCGGTAACTTTGATTCAATTCTGAATTTTTTTCCTTCCATTTTTTGGATTGTTATTATTAGTGTTTTTTGAATTATACAATTGTCATACTTTTTGTAACATGTTCTTTTCCATTGATTTGGTAGGTCCTTTGATGACTCATCCTGTTACTGAGATGGACGAGACTATCACCAAACTTCAATTGAAGTACATAACATACATAGTTGAGTACGACACAGAAGATGTAATTTGTCGTTTTCCTTCCTAACTTCTTCCTCTTTTTTTGTTTTCCATTGTTTAATATAAATTTGCTTCTCTCAATTATTATAGTTAACAATTTTAGTGTGCTGTAGAAATTTTAGATCCTGATGTAGTAATCCTCAAATATGTTTTGTCCATTGCGTGTTTGTGTTTTATGCAAAGATTATATTCTTCCTGCTTTAGATGTTGCATAAGCGTTATAACTTGCACTTGATATTTAGAGCACATGATATTTAGAGCATGATGCAGTGAACCTCAAATATGAACCACTAAGCAACCATTATGGTCTACAAGCCGTAAATTAAAAGAAAAAATAAAATTTTCGCTTGACGACAATTGAACTAAAAAAAATCTAAGGACAATTGAACTATGTTTTCTATAAAATGAAAATATAGTGGATTTAGGGTGCTGTCTTCCTAACTTCTTCCTAATATTTTATTTTTTAGGGCACAAAACATGTTAAGTTGTCGTTTTCCTGTCTTCTACTATTTTAGAGATTATGGAAAATGCACTCAATAGCACAAACAAATATAAAAAGTAAAGGCCATAACTGCATGCATTCAATTTCCTATCAATCCAAATAACACCAAACCAAGAGATAGCAGAACGCGGGAAAATCAAAGTGCTCAGGGGACCGGTTTTCACACAAATAACATACATAGTGAAGTTAATCAGAGAAGTAAGATGGGGAATTGGTTACCTCCTCCTTCAAAGTCTGATTCACCTTCGCATCAGATCCGACAGCAACAAAAAAGGTTCATATTCTCTCTAAAACGCCGTTAACGTTGCCACTGTTATCGTCACCGTCATCTCCCTGTGAAACAAAACTTGTGTGAAACAAGAGAGAAATAGAAGAATCACATAGTCTATAATTGAACAATACAATTATACTAAGAACACAAAGGTGTTGTTTGTTACTTCTTTCTTTCATACGGTATAACTATAAATACACATGACCATGGCTGTGAATGTCACCTTCATCCTTGAATTTTCTTATCCATGAAAAAGAAGAAGAAATGGTAGGTGAGAAAGCATGAGTGTGGCCTGATAAATTCTTTCTAAAGATGACCATAGTTTTTTTTTTTCTTTTGATAATAAGTGGTTTGTTGTTGTTCATGTTGTAAGATGTTGAACTGCTGACATTGTTGTTTGTGTTTTAGATGAAGATTGTCACGTGCGCCCCTTTCCATTACCTTTTTCTTTTTTGTTTCTTTAATTATAATATACACATGTGGCTTTTTCTTTTAAATTTAATTGAAAAATAATGCATGTGGCGTCCAACTCACTTAAGTGATGAGCCACGTGGGCGTTGATAGAGTCAAGATTAAGGGGACCTTAAAGTTGAAAAAAAAGGGTAAACTTAGGGGGTTAAAAAGTGGCTTTTTTAATAGGGGACCAAAATTGCAACTATGATAAAGTTAGGGGCCAAAAGTGCGTTTAAGTCTTTTAAATAAGATTTAGGTAGAAGAAAATCCAAAAGAAATTTGGGATCCATTTCCAATTAATATAATCCTTCTTTTATTTTTCAAAAAAAAAATATATAAAATCAATTCAATCAAACTCAATTTTGGTCACCGCATAATCAAACACATGCATAGTAGCTTCTAAAATTGTTTAGTTTAAGTCGATTCTCCAACATGGGTATAATCTGTTGTCGCCCTTTATCATATTTATATTCATGATTTCATATTACTATGATATTTAACTATCGTTATTGTCACACTAAATATCGTATAAGAAATTTTCCCTTTTCTTAACCATTAATTAAAATAATATTTAAACGAATTTAAAAAACACGGTAATAAAATATAGTATATATAGACATAATTATATTTTTAATTTTTAATTTATTTACATACTTTATATTTAACTTATTACAATTTATAGTTTCTTTATCTATATCTAATGAAATTTTATGTTTATAAATAAATATGTTTAGTTCCTATAAAATCACGACATTTTTAAGTTTACTCTGGAATTTTAAACGGTTGCGTGACTATTCATTTGTTTGCTAACAAATCTGTGTGCTGGTATTCTCCTAATATAATTTTTGGTATACTTTTTTAATTTTATAATTGAAACTATGGTTCCCTTACTAAATTAGTTACTAATCAATCAATGTATGGTAACTGATCTGTTCGGTGAGGAATCGATGGAGGCAACAGTGGTGGAAAGTGTTCTGATACAGTGGCGATGAGTCTTTACGGTGGAATGGAAGGTGCATGCAGGCACGTTAGCTCTACGAGACTAAAGTCAGTAGAGAAACAAATACAATTAATAACTCCGACGATGGATCTGTTGTTGAGCTTAGTGTGGATTGTGCTGCGCCAAACAATTCAAATGTTCAGATGGTAATTATTACATTAATCTTTCATGAGTCCGTAAAGGTTTAATCCGTAACACAATTGATCAAATTGTTTGCCGCCAATGTCTGCAGGATGTACCAGAGGCTGAGGACTCATGCAGCAATACATGTGTGATTGACACACCAACCACCAAAACAGGTGCTAAGAGGTCCTCTAATAGCATTGACTATGTTGCTGTTGATGATAATGAAGCTGGCCAGACGTCGGCCACAAAACCTACCAGAGTTGTTCGTGTCAAAATTGAGCACAAGGACGACAAAGATGTTTAGCTTGCTCGAATGCTAGAGCCGTTTGCTTTGTTATCGAATTCCTTCAATCTGCATAAATCAGACATTAAATAATCTGTGTTTTTTCCTTTTGTTTTTTACAGTTTGATTTTTAATTTTCTTCAAGTTGCTGTGTCGGCTATATTTACTTAGCTAAGGAAACTTTTTCCAGTCCACCTAAATAAATTTATTCATTGCCATAAGTATTAATTCAACAATTTATTATCATTGTCTTTTATTAGCGCTTCGACCTCTAAATGTACGAAATTTATTTTTAGATTTACCTCCAGAAGGTGTTAATATTTTTCTGAATGTTAGATAGTCATTCACCAAGTTGGTATGCTTGATGAAGAAAACCCAATACTGATTTGGCTTGAGTAACTAGATCCCACGCATTCACATGTTAAATTAAAAGTACAGATTGATAAAACCAAGTTAGTATGCTTGCCTTTGCTTAGTATGTGTTTAAGCGAAGGAACATTTTATAATGTTTTAAACAAGTATGTAACAGATCATTAAAAAATTTAAAATTTTAAGCATAATTAAATAAATTTTAATTTAATAGGGACTAAACTACGTGCTGAAATTTTTTATAGAAACCAAAATCTATCAAAAAAATTTACGAGGACTAAAAACGAAATTTGATATATTTATAGGGATTAAAAACTTTATTAATTATTCGTTTTATTATGTATCAAATTATTCCGGCCCGTGAGACCCGTGCGTTGCACGGGTCGGCGTTCTAGTTTATAATTAGAATTTTAGTCTGTGAGGTCTTATTATTTCAAAAAAATAAGTAATTTTCAGTGGAAAACAATTGCAAAAAATTAGCTTCAATTTGAACCTTCATGTGAAAAAGGACAATTAAATCGATAACAATGATTAAAGAGAGACGATTTGATCTCTAATAAAGAGAAATTCATAAAGAATCTCTTCTTTAAAAAATTACATAATATTTTCGTCTTTAGCATTCAAATAATCAACATCTACTTAGATGACGAAGATGTGTCCTCCTAGTGGTAAATCTCATGGAACATGGTTTGAATTTCATCTCGAGTATTTATAAAATAACAATTTTTGCCAACGTTATTAAGGGTAAGAATAGGCTAGACTAGCTAGATTTTTCGACTGCAGCTTAGGAAGTTAGGCATTGGTATACTTAGCCTTTTGGTAAATAATAGCGAATAATTGATGTTAGAGGAGTGATAAAAACACTATTTTTTCAACACATTCTTTATCACTCACTTATTTATTTGAGACACACAATTTTATGTTTCTAAAGTATATCACCCACATTTATTTCACACGTTAAAATAGTGAATGTTGGTGAGAAGTTGAGATCCTCTCCATTTAATGAATCATTTTGTACAAAGATAATATTATTTTTAATATAATTCAATAGATTTATTTCTTTCCAAATGGTTGTGTCCATTAAATGAAAGAGAATTATAACTCGTTAAAAAATGTTAAAAAGAGAATGTTCTTGACACTTTTGTAGAAGTAAATAAAATTGTAAAAAGAAGAAGTCAACTATACTAAAGAAAATCTCTTTTGATATGAATCCAATCAAATGATACTATACATGAGATTTTATTGTTACATCATTAAACAATTTCACAAATATGAGTTTGGTTCCTGGTATTGTAAAACTATATGATCTAGTATCTCATATCATCAATATTCTAAAATAATCTTTGAATTGAAAAATGTTAATAAAGTTTATCCTTCTCACTTCTATTTTCTGTTATTTTTCTCTACATCTATGTAGTTTTGCATGAGATCTTATACCTTAACGGAGTGTAATCTTTTTGCATGTTGTAATGAAATTTTGATTCTTAGATTAGTAGGATTTATACGAGTAGTATGTTAGAGATTCTACCAATATACTAACTCATTAGAATTTATATATTTATATAACTTTGAGACTAAATTTTTTTTTAAGTATAAAAAATAGTTATTGTTTAGGACTAAATTTAAGATTTATTTTTTGTTTAAGTTGTGTACCGTAGTTACCTTACAAGTCTATTATTAATATTTTTAACCATTATATTATTGTGATTTTATTCCTTTCATTAGAGTTTTTTTAATCTTGATGTGTTAGTATGTTGCACTAGAGTTTTTTTAATCTTGATGTGTTAGTATGTTGTATTACTCCATCGGTTACATGACCCCCCACAATCAACATTTATTAATCTGAAGTTTCCTATGATAAAGTCTCTATAATCATATTTTTGGTCTTGCCACCAAAATCCAGTGTATTAGGTCACTCCTGAAAATCGAAGTTTTGATGTACTTCCTTTGTCGCCTCAACTTTTTCTTCCTTTTGGAGGATATAACAAAAATCAGTCTTAATATTACAAGGCCTCCAGCTCCACCATATGTTTGGTTCTACTTTGAGTAGAATTGATTTTGTCTAAATTGATTCTGACTAAAAGTAAATTGAAGATAAATTGATTTATGGTTAAATACATTCATATAAAAGTAAAATAAACTATAAATTTATATCTAAAAATTAATTCTAAAATTACGAAAAATGCTAACAAGTTCCCTTAAGGCAAGAAACTTAAAAGAGAAAGTTTATCTTGGAAATGATGTATTCAACACCTTAAAAATTAAAAAATGTAAGCAAGCAGATAATAGTGTTGTGGGTGGGCACACTAAGCATCGAGTGAAAGTTGATGTTATGTGGAAGAAACCAGAGGATGGTTGGATTCGATTGAATACAAATGGGGCTAGTAAAAGAGATATTTCCGCTTTGGGGAGTCTTTGATGGTCTCCGAATTGCTAGAGAGAGAGGTTTTGAGAAGGTTGAGTTGCACATTGATTTTAGTGTGGTGGTGCGGACCCTGCAGACAACTAAGGATGGAAGGAGTCAAGATCCTCTCCGTTTTTGTCCTTCTCCATTTCTACCATTTGGAGAGATATAGACACACAAAGTTTTGAAAAAAGCAAAAAATAATTAATGATGGTGGTACCCACTTAATTGTAGGACCCACATTCAATTTTTTGTGTGTATCTCTTTCTAAATGGCATCCTCCATTTATTTTCATACATGGAGAGGATCCTTACTCGGATGGAAGTGTAGTTGGTTGACGTCTCATTCAAGAAATTCTCCCATTGCTTGCTTTGGAGTGGGAAGTGAAGATTTGTCATTCTTATTGTGAGGCGAATTCGTGTGTAGACGCTCTTGCAAACATGAGTTGTGAGCATGCGTCTAGGTTGCGTGTGTATGAGCAGTGTCCACCTAGGCTAAGTTATCTTGTGTTAGCTGATATTATGGGGATAACGACCCCTTGAGTCATCTCTGTTTAGTTTTCTCTTTCCTCGGGTTTAGGCTCCTTTGTTTCCCAAAAAAAAAAACTTCAAAAATATACTCCCTCCGTTTCAAAATTAGTGGTCACTTTAGCAAAAAAAAAATGTTTCAAAATGAATGTCACTCTTACACAATTATCAATGCAACTTTAAGTTTGTCTTTTTCTTATAAAGTAATGGCAGTTTAGTAAAAATGTTATGTCTAATGATTATTTCATTCCATTCCTTAATCTGTGTGCAATTAGCTAAAACGACACTCATTTTAAAACGGAGGGAGTACTTTTTTTACATCAAAATTATAATTTATTTCTATTTTTAACTTCTTAGCTAAAAAATTTATTGAAATAAAATCAGTTTTACTTAAAAACAACTATAGTATCTACTCTCTCCGTTTCAAAATATAAAGCAAAATTCATTTTTTAGATTCATTTATTTAATGATGTATGTGGTTCATAATATGGACCACATACATCATTAAATGAATTAACCTAAAAAATAAATTTTACTTATATTTTGAAACGGAGGGAGCATGAAAATAAACTTCACAGCTAGAGAAACAGTTCGAACCTTTCTATCGGTAAAATCAGAAATACACTAATTAGAATTTAGAAGTGGAAATAAGCTAATTAGAAGTGGACCAACCACCAAAGTGATTAATGGAGTGGGCCCAAAAACCCAGCTGCGAGGTCAGTTAATTAATGTAATATTCACCTTTTAGTCATCAAATTCTCAACTGAAAAAGCGTGAAATCTCGAAATATCTAGCTAGGGTTTTGGAATCTAAGCTTAAGCGAAAACATGAAATCAATCGAAGAGAATCTCCGCCACCGGATTCCAAAAGCCTCAGAGAATTATCGAGTAACGGGCTTCAGGCCCGCCTCTCACATTGAACCTAAACGACGGGCTTCAGGCCCGTTCCATTCATTACAAAAGCTGACGTGGACAATTTCCACAACAGAATAACCGTTTAAATTGAGTAACGTAACTAACCGTTACTACTCTTCCCTCCAAAATCCACATTCGAACTTTCAACCTTCCTCAACAATGGCGTCAACCTCTGAATCTTCATCACCGCCGCAAGATTCTTCCTTACGCAATCCGTTTGATCCAGAAATCAACGCGCCACCGCGCAATCGCTTGCACGAAAGAATCCACAAGAGAAGGTCCATCGAAGAAAACCAAGACAGATCACTCATCCACGGCTTCGAACTTCAACAACACGCCGAAAAGTTTCTCCATTCCAACGACCTCTCGTCGTTGCAAGAAGCTATCGATGAATACTCTCAAACCAGGAATGAATCTTTATTCACGATTTTCAAATCTTTCGCACTTCATTACCCTAACGCATTCTCATTCAAACTCATCAAAATCCTCAAACTCCAACCTAATCTTCAGAGACGAAGTGAAACCGTTGATCTTCTTAAGGTAGAATTCAAAAATCCGATGAGTCGAATGTGTTCGATTATCCTAACTGCATTAAAGAATCCGCTTCTTTATTCGCTTAAGGTAGAATCCGAAGAAATTCTGTTTCGTTCGCTCTGTGAGATGATCGGTTTATTCACTGAAAGGCTGTACATATTTTCTCTCGGCGGTTGGGAGGAGCTTCTTGAGTATGTTTGTGATTGCATTACCGGCGATGAGAGATTGGAGAATAAGAAAGGGCTTATGATGTTAATGGAATTTCCGGTGAATGTTTTTCAAGACAGAGAGTTCTGGCTGAATCAAGGGAACTTGTATCGCGTAGTCTTGAGCATTTCGGAATTTGTTTCCTCGATGGATCAGGAATTGAAGGCACTGGCATACGATTCATCAATTTCATTGATATTATTGTCAAATGATTTTCTGAAAAATGAAGTATCCGATTCTCTCTTGCGGAATTTATTGAATATCATCGATCAACACGGAGAAGAAGAGGTTCTGGTGAATAGGATTAATCGTTTGTGGGAATTAGTTAAATTGGATGATGGAACTATCTTCATGGGGAAACATGGTGAAGTGTTTCGGTGCATGATTCGAGTAGCGGATGTAGAAGATGCGAACGAGGAATTGAGGATTGTATCGGTTAATGTTATCAAAGACCTCTATGATGGGAATGTGATCAACAATCTTTCTCGTGAGGAATTGAAGAGGGTCCTTGTAGTTACCATAAACATGTTGTCGTGTATTGTTGATGATCCTCTTTGGTATGATGTGGACCATGAGCATCGTCTTACTGCTGGAATGACAGATGCTTATTATCGTGGGGTCTTCTTGTGCAATGCACTCTGTTTTGATGGGGATCAAGGTGTGTTTGTTCCCATGGCAATTGAGATGATAACAATGAATTATGCATCAAATCTTGATTGGAAGCTTCGTCATGCAGCAATATTTACCATTGGTTGGATTGCAGAGATAAACTTCAAAGGGGTATGTATCTATATGACATATGATATTGAATGAGCTTTGAACTCTCAAGTGTTTTTTCGATGATGCATTACCTTGTAGAAAAAGCAATCATGTCATGTAATTTTTCTGTGTACTATGTAGTCATTGTTTCGAGAAGCATGTATGTGTTTCTAGACAGGCACTGTGCTTTTTTTTCCCCTTCATTTTTGTTATCATGCGAGCTAAAGTAAATCGTGATCAAGGATTTGAATCAGGTCTGTAGTCGTATTGCGTCGTGATCCATAATATTATGAAAAATTGCAGACTTGCAATGTAGCTGTAGGGACAAGGAAAACAATTACATTGCGGCCGCAAATACAGTTGCGGGGCATTTTTCAAAACCTTAATTGTCATAAATGTATGTCATAGTGCATGTGTGTAGCTTTATGCAGATGAAGTTTTGTATTTGTATTTTAGTTTCTCTTACACAAGCCTAAATTTTAATGACACCCCCGAGTTTAAATAATTTCATTCCATATGGACTTTCACTTATCAATCAGTAATATTTAACAAATTAAAATCTAACGGATTATGCGAGATATCAGATACTCAGTTTGTAACTCTTGCCTGGATACTTATAATTGCGTCATCAGAACGGTATTTATTAACGGACTCGAACCATAACGGACACTTGAACCATGAAAAAACAATCTTGACCGTTATGCAACTAAGTTTCTTCTGAATACACACAATGCTAGAAAATTATTATTATTTTTGCTGATTTTGTTCATATCATGTTATTTGTGATGCTTATAATTTCAATTATATATGATTCTCTCTTCCCTTTTGCTACTATAGGATATGATACAGTACTTTGAGCAAGTTGCGAGTCTGGTCCTTAAGTCACTTGATGATCTGAACCCTCGGGTACTTTGGGCTACTATGCAAGCAATTAATTGTTTGAGTGAATATAAGGATCAATTAATGCTTGCTGAATATCACTTGAAGTTTTTGGCTAAACTAGTTCCGATCAGTATAAGTAACTCTTGTACTTGTGTACAGGTACAAACATATTCATTATGCTGCTTTATATTGCATACAATTGATTAACTCTTCTTATATTGTGTACAGTTGCAGACAAATAGCTAGTACACATCATGATTGATACTTGTGGGCTTTGCGAGAGATCTTGACCTACTTATCTTATTTTTAACATGTTTTATATTTTTGCCTCTTTTTATAAATTTTCTTCCCAAATATTTGCTATTGTTATTAGTGTACTCATATTGAAATATGTACATTACCTCATAAATTTTTTATCCCTAATTTCTATACATAGTAATTATCTTAAAATCTGATTTTACTGAAGTTTTTCTATGTATACATTGAAGCGTTATTTATTAAGTTGTTTTTATAAGTGATATCCTCTGTTTACT
This sequence comes from Medicago sativa, assembly GCF_051527215.1. Taxonomy (NCBI): domain Eukaryota; kingdom Viridiplantae; phylum Streptophyta; class Magnoliopsida; order Fabales; family Fabaceae; genus Medicago; species Medicago sativa. Next base: position 68,760,443 of record NC_140751.1, on the reverse strand, counting down.
ATTTTCTGCAGTTATATGCTGTTACTGCCATTCAATCCTTGGTAAAACAATGTGGCTTAGACAAAATATCACCTTTTGGGGAACCAATTATAGCATCATTACTTGTACTTCTTAAGGTACATAATCTGCAATTTTCACTATCAACTTCTCATATATACACGTATTGTGGTTTCATTTCATATGCAATCATTGCATACTGTAACATAATCCATAGGATTATTTCTACATATTTACACATCATATTGTCTAGTCTCAAGTCTCTACCATTGATTTTATATAGTTTCTTATGTTTTATGTACTTACAATAAGCTAAATGGTTTTTCTGAGTTTTCAGCATGAAAAGCAGAAGATACAGGTTGAAGCTATTGATACCCTGAAATCGTTTGCAGTTTTAATGCCGGTATGCGTTAATATCTGAAGTCTAGGAAAGATGCCGGTTTTGATTACTGTAAATAATTATCCTAATGTGAATTTTAATTGTTGCATGCAGGAAACTTTTCGCCAAAATCATTACGAAACAACGGTGGAAGCACTGCAAGTCATTGTATTTGATGAGCATAGTTTACCTAGACCGTTGATCTCTGCAAAATGTCTAGAATGCATGGTATATCTTGTTATGAAAGTTGGGTCAGATAATTTTAAAGAGCAGGAAGCTGATCTGGTGAGTACTTCTGCTGATTCTGTTTTGAATTGACTCAAATTATATAGAATGTGTTACTGAAACCAATGTTAAAATTGAGATAACTAGAAATTCGAATTTAAAAGGGAATTTATAGGTATTGTGATCGTTCAAGAATAGTCTTGATGCCTAATGATCTTTATATATAGCATTCATATATCTTAAAGGTCGTCAAATAATTATGAAATGATTTCTTTTTTGTGCTAATTGATCTTGTAACATTTGAAGGTCATGGAATCTCTAATATCACTTGATGGAAAATTGAGCAATACAGAATACTTAGCAAAATGTATCATCGTACAGGTATATTTGAAATCAATGATAGGACATTTACCTCCACTCACATGATAATGCTAGGTGAAAGTTTATATTCCTAATTGAACAAACATTGCGCAGGCTCTGGATCAAATCTGTCGATGCCCAAGTGTGAGTATTGACAAATTTATACATAAACTTGTGCCAATGTTGCTTGAATCCACTCAACCCCATCTTGACTTAGCGGTCGATAAGCTCAAGGATGACAATGATAAGCATTTAGTTGAGACCATGATAGTTCAGGCTTGTAATACATTCTCATATTGTGCTGTTCGGTCATCAATAAAGTTTTCCCTTCACACTGGCAAGGTAAGTTCGATAGATTTATGTAGAGGTTTCTACCTTAAAAACAAACATGCAACTTATTAAACATGTATTTAATTGTTTAGGTCACTGCAATGTTTGTGCGCTTGCTTGGTTGTTCTAGTTTTCAAATTCGCAAGGCTTCTATTTTAGGTGAATATAAATTTAAATTATTCGAGTTCAACTTATAATTTAAATCTGTGTTAAAGCCATTTTGGTAAAATTATTCACTTTGTATTTCTAGGTCTTCCAAACCTATTACTCTCACTTAAAGTAGCTGACAAAAAGATCGACGTTAAAAGAGGTTTGACTTTCTTCGTTGTGCAATCTCTGCTTGAAGCGTTGAAGAAGGTATTTGGTTATGTTCTTACTTCTTAATTTATCAGTTTATGGATCGACTTATTTCTTGCCATTGCCAAACACATGCAGGAAACTGAGAAGGTTTTCTTTTTGAACAAGACTGATAAGGTTTTCTATACAATAGTATTGAGAATTCTCACCAGATGCATTCAGGTGCAATACATTCCTGCAAAATATATATTGGTGATTTGTATAGATCATATTTATTTTTCGTATAAGTAACATATGTTAATTATGCAGACCTCTTCTTCATTTGTCAATGATAAATTGATCAAGGTTATTGCCGACGAGATAAATGATACAACAAGAAAGATTATTAAAATTGAAATAGAGAAAGCACAAGAAGTGGTTGCTTCAGAAGATAGATGTGAATCTTTACCAACAGAAGATACACTTCAGGTTGTATCTTTAAATTCTCTTGCTATTGATTGAATACACATGCATTATGCCAAATTCACTTGCTAAACACTTTTCTGATTAAATAATTTGTTTAAAAATAAAATAGTGAAAGATAGAATCAATAACTTGTTAGTATTTTGTATAGTGCATAATATTTAAAAAAATGTAAATGTAAATTAAAGGAAAAACAATATCTACACCGTCGATCCATAGTTATCAAGAGGATCCTTTGCTATCCTAGAATTTGTTGGGTACATACTGGTTTCATATCCAACAAAACTCTAGATACCGATTATTTTCATTTACATTTAATAACTTGTATAGTGTTCACCTAATTGGTACACTCCTAAAATTTCATTTACATATAATATCTTTAGAGTAGAAAACATAATCAGACTTTTTACTCATCACAGGAGGTAGCTAACTTAATAGCAACAACAATCGACACACTCAAAGACCGATTCATGCTACATGTTGATGACCTCATGTCAAACGCTGTTGTGTTTTTGGTATGTTCTCTTTTGTTATATTTCTCATCACGATGTTTTTTAATCGAGCATTTTATAATCATCGTGGTAGAAAACTTGCATATATCAAACAAGAGTAATATAGATCAATTGAAAATTATTTTCAACTTTCTGTAAAAGAAAGATTACTTTTTTTGAAAAATTGAAAAATGTATCCAATCCAAACCATTTCTATGCAACATCGACTCAATCCAATGCACAAACACTTTTCGTTATGATGTCAACTAATAATAAATTAGGAAATATTCATATTCAAACTAGACGGGATGTTATATAATTAATAGCTTTATATCTTCTACTTAATCATTCTCAAGTAAAAATTGTGCTCCTGCAGCTATTTTTCTCATAAATTTTATTATTGCTTCCACGTAACCTTTTGCAGGTTGATGACAATCCAGATAGACCGATAGCTTTTGCAATTTCCATTTTTAACGTTACCTTCCCACTATTCCCAGACAAATTGCCACCGTAAATCTAGTTTCTTTTATCGTTTAGTTGTAGCAATATTTTTTTCTTCCAAACATAAAAAATTATTGGATACATCTTGTAGCAATAATTTTAGATGTAGCAATATTAAATGCCTCAATTAGTAATACGTCTTGTTCCTGTGTGCTATTTGAACAGGTATCATGACAGATATATTTTAGCCTCCTGTTTTGCTTTAAGGAGAGGTTATCCTTGTTCTGAGCTGGTATTTTCAAATATGTGTGACTAATTTTGTTTCTTTACTTATTTATATATGAGATGGAGGGTAATGAACATTAGTTTTTGGGTAATGATTATTCCAGCATGCTACACGGGCGATTGGTATCTGTGCTATGTATGGAGGAAATCAATTTAAAGCCTATGCTAATGGTAACTTCTTTAAGCTCTTAACTTTTATTTTGAAAGGTTATTTAAGCTCTTAAACTTAAAATTACTAAAGTATATTATATTATATATGCATATGAATATATCGATTTTTTGTTGGAATATGACAAGTGATAGGCTTTATGCAGAGGGTATCTTAAGACTCTACAATGTCATGATTAAAAGACTTTCAATAAGCAAACAATGTGAAGATGGAGATGTAAGAATATTATGTGATACAGCAGTTTCAGCTCTTGGAAAAATCTTTGAGTATCATCGTGGCAGTATCGGCCCTAAGGTAACAATCTTCCAAAATATCAATAGAAAATAGATTCTCTACCTTTGATATTTGCTAACTTTGTTTATTTAAGAGAGAAAATACTTAATAAAATAAGATTATTTAGATGAGAAATAATAGTTGGTTCACTGCTGCAACTATTATTCTTTCATGATCCCAAAGCAGGACAGGAATATAGGACCAGGACATTGGTTCCATAAGTTCCTCTTATGCTCAAATTGATCATTAGAGTCTACAATTAGATTAATTTCTAATTTTTCTCAAGCACCTACAATGTAATTACACCTCTGTCCTTGTGACTATAATTTTGTAAAAGGCCTAAAACCTAAGCACGATGCAAACTGATATTATGAATACATTGTATAAAATATTTATCATGGATATATTGAATGAATACAAGAGTAACAATAGTAATTTAGACTTCTATTTTCTGTTCCTTTATTACTTTATCAACATGACTTCTGCAACTGTTGATCTGCAATGTTACTGCTAGTTCTATCTTTGCATTGCCACATTTTTTTTTGTTTTCCTTAATCATAATGCTTTTAATCAGGCGGTTAAAAAATGGTTAAACTTATTGCCATTGAAGCATGATTTCAATGAAGCTAGATATGCACATGGACTGCTTTCTAATTTGATACGAAGGTATTAAATTGTTCTTAATTCTCCTTTGGACTACTTTTGCTTTAAATTCAAATTATTACTATATATTCTACTTTGTTACATATATACATTGGGCTAAACAAAATTTGTAAACTGTGTGCATTGTGTGCATTGATCAGTTCGGATGAACAACTATTTGGAAGTAACAATGAGAATCTTCCCAGGATTATTTCCATCGTAAAAGAAGTAAGTCAAAGCAGTTTTCTCTACTTTGCTTAAATATGGATTTGTCTTAATAAGTATATTTTCTTATAGATTTTATCTGGACCTGACCGTTTGGGAACTGAGGAAGCTATTAATCAGATGATTGATTTCATAGATCAACATGGTGGGATGGAAATTGAATTAGGAGGTTAAAGTTTTTTCAGTGCATCAAGCTCTAGTTTTTAGGCTTCAATTTCTCTGTAGAAATATTCATTGACCAGGAAGGTGAAAGATTGATTGTCTAGTAATTGAATTGTACAACAGACAATAAGAAAGGAAGATTTCAATCTTTCCAATGTGTAAAGGTACAGCAACATTTGTACATACAAATAATACAAATGTACAGTAGCATTTATACTGTTTTTCAGATATGTTTTTCCTTTTCTGCAAAAAAAAGCCTTCTTGAGGATACCCTGAGATTTGCCTCTTGTAACAAATTGTAAAACATAAATTTTGACGTGAGGATTTGTTTTGATAAAAGCATTTTCATTTCAAGAAAATATTTTTACATACTTAGAGAATAACGGGCCATATAACAAGTAAAGATAATGATCCGGTCAAGAAAGAGTACCTTAAAATAAAGAGTTGTTTGGTATTTTACAACCATACCATTGACAATTTGAGTGGCTTGGTGGTCTATATTTGGGAATCTGGTTTTATTGATTAATGTCTAAAAAAAGCATATAATAGACTACAAAGAGCATATATTCCAGCAGTATTAATAAAAGATCTGATAGTCAAGAGTAATTAATTGGTAAAACACCAGCAAATATTGGTCTCTGAATCAAAGAATGTGGATAGATGGATTCTGTTTTTGGAAATCGAAAAAGAAAATATCTGGCCATTGTATTTGCTATCATATCCACCTCAAGTGAAACCACCTTATTAGATAAACGATGAGTAATATGAACACTCTCATTCTAGTACACTTTCTAAGAGTCACTCTTTTAATTGGGTGAAACTCATGTGAGTCTCGCAGTTTAGAAATGAGTCTAATATAAAATGGTGAGATCCACATAAATTTCACCTAATAAAATATGAGTATTTAAGAAAGTGTTAGAAGTATTCCTAACATTTTTCAAAAAGATTAGTTCAACCTCAACCACGTTGAGAAAACACAGAAAACAAATTAGTTTTGTAGATGTTTATCATTGAATGGTGTGTGGCTACTAACTTGAGGTTCATGTTCTATTGTGGTCTACAAGATCAATGATTGGATTCATGATTTAGCTTTTATTTTTTTTTAATAAATGATGTAGTTTCTAAGTTAATTCACCAAATTACAATCATAATATAATCCAACCAAGGACAAATTTTTCATTTCGATTTCTAGGTGAAAACTTTTTTTATTTTTAATTTTTATTATTTTAGATAGTCAAAATATCAATAATCACTTGACAACTCATACACATAAAGTGAGGTATTTAGGTTCAAACATACACTTTCGGTCATTATTATAAGTAAAATTTGACATTTTAGATTCATTTATTAAATGTTGTATGTTATCTATAATAAAGACTATATATATCATTAATTAAATGAATTTAAAATGTAGATTTTAGCTTATAATAGTGATCGGAAGGTGTAATTCACAACATTTAATCTAACAATTTTGACGGTAGAACTTAAGACTTATAGACAAATGGAGTAATAAACATTTATAGTTGAGTTAGGATTTGTGACACTGAGTTGAGATTTAGTAGCTAGAAATTCAATAATTCAATAGAGTATTCTCTCTCACTTACTCTTAACTGGAATCGCAACCAAAGAAACGCTGACGTGGACAAATGCCGAAAACAGAAAAACAGAATCCATGAAATTAACCGTTATTTTTCCCTCCAAAAACCGCGCTCAAACTTCCAAGTTCGAAAACTCTCTCAACAATGGCTTCAACCTCCAACTCCATCTCCCCACCTTCCTCACCACCACCACCACCACCACCTCCGCCACAACCCTCCCTCCGTAATCCAATCCCACCGGAACTACTACCACCAACACGCGACTACTTAGCAGAAAGACCACACAAAAGAAGACGCATTAAACAATCCCAAAAGAAATCACTCATCAACAACTTCGAACTTCAACCACACGTAACAGAGATTCTCCGATCCAACGACACTTCCTCTCTTCTTGAAACAATCCAAATCTTTATCCAATCCAAGGATCCTTCAACCCAAACCGTTTTCAAATCCTTCGCTCATCATTACCCTAACGCATTCGTTTTCAAGCTCGCGAAGCTTCTAGAATCTCACCCTGAATTCGAGATCCGAAACGAAGTTGTTTCGATTCTTCTTCACATTTTCAAAAAATCTGATAAATGGAATCCTAGTATGCTTTTTGAACTCAAAGAACCTCTTCTTAATTCGCTCAAGAAAGAATATGATGAATCTCTTTTTCAACCTCTCTGTGAAACGATCGGTCTTGCTGCTGCTAGGGTTTATCAGTATCCGTATCTCGGCGGTTGGATTGAGCTTCTCCAGTATGTTTGTTTTTGTTTCTCCGGCGGAAATGTAAGACTAATGAAATGGAATCAAATGAAAGGATTAATAATGTTAGCAGAATTGCCGGAAGAAGTGGATGAAAATCGAGAATTTTGGTTAGATCAAGGGAATTTTGATGCTGTGTTTTCGAATTTATTGAAGTTTGCTTACTCGGAGAAGGAAGATTTGCAGGAGTTAACGTTTAATGCGTCGTTGACAGTTATGAAACTGTCGAAGGATTTAGAGAGAACTGAAGTTTGTGATTCTTTGTTACCGATTTTGCTGGGTTTTATCGATCTTCAAGATGGAGAAGACGAGGATTTGCCGGATATGGTTAAGCAATTAGAGAATTTGGTAACGCTGGATATTGGAACAATTTTTGATGGTAAAGAAGGTGATGTGTTTTGGTGTATGATTCGTGTGGCGGAGATGAATGATGCGAGCGAGGAGTTAAGGTCTGCGGCTGTTACTGTTATTAAGGAGCTTGATGAAGCGAATTCGGATGGGATGGAGAGTGTGGTAAAGAAATTTTCTCCGGAGGAAGTGAAGAGAGTATTTTCTGTTATTATGGATATGATGTCGCATGTTGTGGATGATCCTGTTTGGTACGATGTTGATGATAAGAATTGTAAAGATGTTGGGTTGATAGAGGATTATAACCGGGGAAAGTTTTTGCTGAATTTACTTTCTTTTGATGGAGATGAGCGTGTTTTTGTTCCCGTTGCAATTGACATGATAGAAAGTAAATATGCAGTTCATTCAGATTGGCGGGTGCGTTATGCAGCAATGCTTGCCATAGATGCAATTGCAGATAAAAACTTCAAAGGGGTATGCATATATATGATTTGATGATATTCAATAAGCTTTAACTCTGAACTTTGATGTTTGAAGTGTTTTCTTTATGGTGCATTACCTTATAGAAATTTCAATCATGTCATTTACTTTTTATGAAATTGTTTGATCTATCAACACAGTATTTATCAATGAACATTTGCATCTTCCTATTCCAGTGCATGAAGTTGATCGATATGAAATCTTAGTATAAACAATGCCACAAAATGGTATTCTGTTTTGGTGGAATTTGTTCATATGTTCTGTTACTTTTTTATGCCAACAGTTTTATTGATATATTCTTTTACATTCTCTTTTTCTATCGCAGGACATGATTTCGTACATTCATCAAGCCCTTACCCTTGTCCATAAATCGCTTAATGATATGAATCCCCGAGTACTTTGGGCTACCATGCATGCAATTAAGTGTTTGAGTGAATACAAGGACATATTAAACGATTCTCAATATCGCCTCAAGTTTTTGGCTAAACTAATTTCCATCATTAAAGTTAGCCATTGTCCACGTGTACAGGTACAAACAGATTAGTTCTGCAGCTTGACTTGTTGTCTATTTTTAAAGATTATTTTTTGCATTTACTATTTTCAGTATTCTAAACAAGGGAGAATTTTTCAAGTAAATGTGAAAGCAGAACATGTTTTAAATGTTTGCCTCTTTTTTTCCTTTCGAAATATTACTCATAAAATCTGTACATAGATTCATCCTCAATTTTCGAAAAAGTAATAATCTTAGAAGGAGATTGCCATGAAAATTTTCTCTATATGTATTGCAGTTTTTACCTACATTATATCCCTTGTTCGTTGCTTTAATACTTATTCAATTGTATCATATTTTCTGCAGGCACAAGCTGTTGTCGCCATTCGTTTCTTGGTTACAAATTGCGGTTTAGAGACAATATTTTCTGTTGGGGAAGAAATTATAGTATTATTGCTTAAACTTCTAGAGGTATATGGCATGTACACACTGCTTGTGTATACAATCATTGCAAACATTTGTAATCTTTGTGATTGTTGCTAGTTGCTAAATATTTCCACACCATATTAATTTGTGCAGTCTCGCCCCTTTATTTTTGTATGTTTTAACATTTTATGTACTTGCAATAAGCTGAATAATGATTTTTCTGAGTTTGCAGCATGAAAAGCAGAAGTTACAAGAAGAAGCTCTAGAAACTCTAAAACCAGTTGCAGTTCTAATGCCGGTATATCTTTGATATCTTATGTCTAAGAATGATGTAGGTTTTGATTGAAGTAAATTATAATCCCGATGTGCAATTGTTCCTTGCAGGCAATTGTTTATCAAAATCATTACGATACAACAATGGCCGCATTGCAAGTTTTGTTTAATAACTGTAATTCACCCAAATTGCTTCTGATCCGTTCCAAATGTCTAGAGTGCGTGTGCACTCTTGTTAAGAATTGTGGGCGAGACAAAATCAAAGAACATGAAGTTGATGCGGTGAGTATTTCTTCTAATTCCTATTTAAATTTCAAACTTGCAAGTTGCTTCAACCTTACAGGTGTTATTTAAATTTCAAAGAACATGCCAACTATCTGTAAATACTTTGTTGAGGTATACACAACACACGTCTTGTTTCTTCAAATTAATTTAATTATCGTTTGCAATCGTTACTTTGACTACAATATTAAGATTTTAGAAATCTTTGAATGTGTAATGTGATCCCATCTGCAACTTACCAGTCACATTTGTCCAAAGATTTATATAATTTCAATAAAGGTTATATGATTGTAACAACAATTTATACCATGGCTTTCATAACAAAAATTTGAGCCACATAAGGCATCAGTAGTAGAAATAAAAAAATAAAAAACAAATTTCAGGATCTGAGAAGCAATATAAAATGGTGTCAATTCAAATAAAATTTGATTTGAGGAGAAACAAGATTTGACTCAAAATAGATAAGGAAAATGAATTCTGGTTGGATTAATTGGATTAATTGGTACAAATCATATAGAATGTACTTTTATGAAACCTTTAATTGGTTAAAACTGTGATTTCATAGCATTATAAATTAAAATATACACCTTTAGAAGTCATTCAGATACTTTTGCAATTGCCCAAAAATAATATTTTTGTATCATATATATACGATCTTGGTAGATATCATTCAAAATTTGATTAAACTTGTGATATGAAATAATTTCACTCTATGCTAATTCACGCTGTAACGTTTGAAGATTTTGGAAGCTCTAATATCAACTGAAGGAAATTTGAGCAATACAGACCACTTAACAAGTTATGTCATCATAAAGGTATATTTGAAATCAATGGTTGATCATTTATCTCCTTTATACGGCAATTCTGGTTTGAAGGCTGTGATCCTAAATAAATGAACACTGTGCAGGCACTGGATCAATTCTGTCAATGTCAAAGAGTGGATATTGACAAATTCATCGATAAAATTATGCCTATGCTGCTTAAATATGCTCAACTTGATCTTGACTTAACAGACAGTATGCCCGTGGATTTGAGGTTTGCCTCTACATTTTAGTACTACAATGATAAAATAATCTCCATTAGGTTTGATTTGAGTGAATAATATTCTATTGTATTGTGAGACAAATCACAATGTATAACAGGAAGGTAAATTATAAAGAATAACAATATTTGTGTTTGTGCACATCTCTATCCAAGAAATTAATGAATGTTGGAAAGTGAAACCATTCGATTAATGCTCTATTGTTACTAACAAATCGATTACTCATTTGCAGCCTAGATGATAAGCATTTGGTTGAAAAGCTGAGAGTTCGGGCTTGTAATATACTTTTTGCCCCCAACATTAAAATGGTTGGTCTGATACATCATGATTTTGACTTGCATAGTGTTTCTACCTAAAAACAAATATGCGACTAAACATTTAAATGTTCAAATGTTTAGGTCACTAATATATTTTGGAGATGGATTGCACGTTCTAGTTTTGAAACTCGCAAGGCTTATATGTTAGGTAAATATAAACTTAGATTGTTTGAATTTAACTAAAACTCTTGAAAGTATAGTGTTTAATTCATTTTTGATAATAAAATTCACTTTCTGTTTGTAGCTCTTCCAAACCTATTGCACTCAATTACAATAGGTGTGAGTGACCAACAAGATATAATAGATCTAACACAGCTCATTATCAAATCTCTGATTCAAGCCCTAGAGAAGGTATTTGATCATTGTTCTTAATTTTAATTTATGAGTTTATACGTCGACTTATTTCTTGCCATTGTGGAATACATGCAGGAAACTGATAATGATCTGTCTAAAAGAATGTTTAGGTTACTTCCAAAATGTATTCAGGTACACTAAAATTATGCAAACTATATATTTGTGTTATGTTTTGATCCTATTCTTCTCATACAAATGACACATATTTGCAGACCTCTGGCGTTTACTTCGACAGTGAACTTATCTCTAAAATGGTCAACGAGATAAACCGAACACTAAGAAAGACCGTGGAAAATGAAATAGAGAGAACACAAAATGCTGGAACCTCTGAAGCAGGAAGTTACTTTTTACCAACAGAAGGAACAATTAAGGTTATACTTTAAATTCTTTTATTTTAGTGCTTTTGATTTTAATATGTACTCACCAGTCCTCCTGTTATAAGAAAAAATTAAATTCACCTTTTAATTCATTGAATAACTGATGTATTTTGTCTATAATATAGATCAAATACATAAGTTATTCAATGAATTTAAAAAGTGATTTTTTTCTTATAAAAGGGACCAAAGGGAGTAACTTACACTCACTCATTATAATAACAACTGACTTATACTCACTAAAGTATATGCAATTATATGTGCACAAGTGCACAGACCACTGGACTGTTCTTTTATTAATTGATTACGACTGAAACTAAATTTTGTTATATGTTCATGCTTTGATTGCAAAGAGTATTTATCAACCAGAATACTAACTTCATAGTTTATAAACTCGCATCCAGATGATATAATTAATTATAACACGAGTTAAAGAAAATTGTGTTTAAAGAGAGTTCCGGCAGCTCAATTGTGCTTAAAAATTCAATTTGGTAAAGTTTAATAAGATTTAAATGTATGTTAAACTTATTTCAACATCTAATGTCCAATCATAATATTGCTTACCGACATTACATTGGTCTAACTTGAACTTGCGAGTTCAAGTTCGGGAATGTCAGAGGGGTTGTGAGTACTATCATGTTCTTCATCTCCGTCCTTAAATTACTCCCATCCCTGCTCCCCACCTCAGGGAGTTTTCTACCTTATACCCGTCCCTGCATATCCCCAAGAATCTCCCTGTGTCGGTTACCCTGCATGGGTCATACAAAACAACTTAAATAATAGACTAAATTCAATACATATATGTAAAGTTATAAAAGGTTGTATTTTATGACTTACTTGAAAGAAAAAAAGATATGATTGAATCATTCTCTTATGACACATGTTAGCATTCCCTAAAACTATATATGACGTCTCTAAAAAAAACTATATGTAACGTTTTTCTCTCTTTACAGGATGCAGGTTTTTTGATAGCCACAACAATTGACACCTTTAAAAACCGAGACGCGACATATATTGTTAGCCTCGTGACTAATGTTGCACAGTTTTTGGTATGTATGTTATCCTTTTTGTTTGTACATGTATATTATTAAAAACCGAGATGCGACATATATTCTTAGCCTCGTTTCCTTTTTGCACAGATTTTTAAACAAAGATTATACATTTTTCTTTCATGAGCTTAAACAATGGGCATACAAAATTTCGAGAGAAATTATTATTTATTAAAGCGAGACCATGTTTATTTCTCATAAATTATTTTATCGCTTGTGCATGATCTTTAACAGCGGGATGACATGCCAGATAGAGTGATGGCTTTAGCAATTTCCATTTTTAACATCTTGGTGCCACAATTCCCAGAAAAAATTCCGGGGTAAACCTAGTTTCTTTTATCAATTTTGTTTGAAATTATGGTGATAAGTACCTTGTTAATAATATATCTTCCGTTGTGTGCTAATTGAACAGACACCATATCAAATATGTTGGAACTGCCTGTTGTGCTTTAAGGAATGACTATCCTCATGCTCAACTGGTATTTGCAAATCATTAATTTTGTTTCCTTATTTATTTATTTATGATAAATTGTGAAGATCTGTTTTTGAATAATGATTCTTTCAGCATGCTACACGGGCAATTGGTATTTCTGTCAAGTTTGGAAAAGATGAAATTGGTATCTACCTTGTTAGTGGTAAGACATGTTTTTCAACTTAAACGCACAACAATATAAACATATGCTTTTTTATTTTAATATAATGGCAAGTAATAGGCTTTATATGCAGAGTGTCTCGCAAGATTATCCGATGTGATAGCAAAAAGACTTCCAATTAGTGAACAATCTGAAGATGCAGCAAGTTTATGTGACACGGCAGTTGCAGCTCTTGGGAAACTTTGTGAATATCATCGTGACAGTATTGATGGCCCTACGGTAATATCTTCCTAAGAAAAAGAAAGCAATATTTTCAAATTTTAATGCCTATTTTGATCGTCTAAAAGATCTCTATTTATTTGTGTCATTGTGTACCGAAAGAGGGCACACGCCTTTTATCAATAAAATACTATTTGAAAGTTTTTAGATAAATAGTATAGCTGAAGTCTGCATATATTTTTTAAATTGAGCTTTGAGTTTGACAAAATTTTTGATTTAGATCCCAAATTAAGCATACAAACTTAATTAAATTCTCGAACTTTAATTTTTTTAAGCAACAAAGAATCATATACCAAATTTTCCATGAGCATACCTCCTGACAAGAACCACCAATCGTCTGCCAAGGAAATGGAAGCCGATATGAGCAACTTTCAAAAAGCTTGTAATCAAATCTATAAGTTTTAAGTAATTTGTAATTGGGTTCATATTTATTGAGAAGTTAAAAACAAAACAACAGGTCTTTTACTAATTTATTGATGACAGAAACAGAAGAAACCAAGTTTCAGGCTTCTTTTTCTTCTTCACCTTATGAGGATTTACTCATCAATATTAAAATCCTTGCCTTCATGTTGGATAAATATAATTTGATTCCTTTATATAGTGACAAAAGGTATGTAGACCTTATGAGTTTTTATGCTATTGAGGAGTAGCAATAAGGTGTAGAAAACAGTTAAATAAATATTTTTGTTGAGTATATTATATCAACCTGTCTACAGATTTGAGTGCAAATATACAAAATAAATTATTACATAGTTGAGTTTGAAGATGGTGTCATGGTATATATAGCTTTTGTAAATTGAGTCTTTAGTGCATATAGATATGCAGCAGGGTCTACTATCTTCAAGGAAAACTAAGTTACATAGATGAATGCATATTATATAGATGCTTACAGAAATTAATGTTGTTGTTGACAGTATATATTGGTTAGATGGACCCTGAAATCTTACTGTCAAGGGCAGCTGTTATTGGACATTTTATTGGAAAGTGGAAAGATTGCAGATAAAGAATATAGTCAGAATTATTGCAAAATTAAGTATAAAGTGGATAAAAAATACTCGGATCTGCATCTGAAGCAGGACTACAGGACCGGAACATTTTCAGTCATTACACTTACGACTGCTCACTATTATTGTTTTATATAATACAAAACAGTAGTTTTGTCTAAATGCATTATCTTGGATAGAATAGATTCTGTGCCTTTTTTATCGGTTTATCAATATTCCTATTGTCAACTGATGACCTGCAAAAAGTTTACTGCTTTGCTCTTTTTTTTGATCATTTGGTATTTTATTCTCATTCATGATGTTGTTAAGCAGGTGGTTCGAAACTGGTTAAGCTTCTTGCCATTAAAGCATGAGCTCAATGAAGCAAATTCTGCACATAGACTTCTTTCTAGATTGATACGAAAGTATAAATCTTTCCTAATTCTCCTTTTGACCACTTTTTGCTCTATATCTAAATTATTAGATTCATTCATACTTTGGTACACATATTGGGCTAATAAAAAGTCTGTATGCATTGATCAGGTCAGATAAGGACCTATTTGGAAGTGAAAATGGTAATCTTCCCACAATTATTTCAGTCGTAAGACAAGTAAGTAGAACCTATTTTCTTTATTTTGTTGAAATTTGGATTTATCACAATTATCTTGGTACACAGTATATATAACAACTCTTTTTTATAGATATTATCTCAACCCAACCTACTCGGAGATCAGAGAGCTATTGTTCAAATGACTGAGTTCATAAATCAACATGGTGGAATGCAATGAGAGCTTAACATTAACATTTACTCAGCACATCATGACATCCACCACTATGTATATTTGTACAGGATACCCTTCAAAATACCTCTTGTTCATTCATTGAATTGTAAAGTAGACCATAAGAAAGGAAGATTTCAATTTCATTCTTCCAATGTGTGATGTAAAGGTTCAACAATATTCCCGTATATAGATAAAAACAAGTGTATTACTATCGAATCTTCTATGTTTCATGTGTTTTTCTTCTTTTGCAAGCAACACTTAATTACGAAACATAATTTTTGTTATAGGGTTTGTTTTTGGAGAGTAATATCAATACACTCTTACCTTTTTATATTCTCTTCCAATTTTAACCTTATTAATTTTACTTTATTATTTTTAATATGAAAAAACTATCCATGTTCATATCATATGTGTTAACTACCCACTTTTTATATCTTTCAAAAAAAGAAACTACCCACTTTTGGTGCAAAGCCACTTGCACGTTACTACCATATATTTTTTTTCTTCTGCTTCCTTTTTTTTTTTTTTAACTTGCCTTCAATTCATACAATATAATATATAGTTTTAAATTAAATCTACAACAAATAGTAAAATCATTTTAGTAAAATAAAAAATATTAATTGAATTCATAAAAAACAGTTATCATTCTGGAGATGAAAATAATTTAAAATTAAATAAATAAGTAAAAAAAATGTGTATATAATTTATAAAAAAAATGTCTTTTTATGTCATTTTATATTTATCAGTCACTTCAACTGCTAATTTTACCAAACATTATTTTTAATAAGCGAGTTTTTCAGCTATCAGTCATCAGCTATAAGCTAACTTTTTAGCTATCAACCAGCTTATCAGTTATCTGCTAGTTTATATCTTCTTTTTACCGAACAGAGCCATAATGTATAATATGGTTTAAATACATTACTCGTTAATTCCTATGATCACATTCAATTTTCAAACCACTTTTCCCTTTTTATTAGAATGATACGATACTTTCACTACTAAAAAGAATGATACTTTCTCATTCTTTTTTTTTTTTTTATGATGTATATGTTCTTACTAATGTAATTATTAATTCACTTTTGCCATAATGTATAATATGGTTTAAATACATTACTCGTTAATTCCTATGATCACATTCAATTTTCAAACCACTTTTCCCTTTTTATTAGAATGATACGATACTTTCACTACTAAAAAGAATGATACTTTCTCATTCTTTTTTTGTTTTTATGATGTATATGTTCTTACTAATGTAATTATTAATTCACTTTTAAATCTATATATTACAAATCCAATTATATTTCATTCTCTTTTTTTATAGGCATATTCCATTCTCCATTACATTCAAATGAATTGCATGAATCAACACACTAGTATAGATACACAATAAAATTAAAATTAGAATTAAAAAGAAGGGTATGTTGTTTGAGATATGTGGTATGAGATATTTCTAAATAAAATTAGAATTGGAAAGTATATGTTTCCAAGAATTTTTGTTGTTTGAAATTGGTGGCTTACGAATAAATAAATTCTTTTAACTTAGAATGTCATGGTTGAGATCTCAATTAAATAGTGACCATTTTCGGATAATGAGATTTGAGATATGATCTTGTGCAAATCACACCTAAATTCAAACGACTTACCCACCCTGCTAGCTACAACCAACTTACCCACCATCGCCGCATATTTCTCCTCTAAGACCTCTTTCCATGGTGGCTTTGTCATTTTGAATCAAACGCCATCTCCATTTCATCAAAAGGCTCAAATTCACCGCACTAACATCCCTCGCACTCAACCCCTGTAACTCTTAGACTAATACCTACTGTTTATTTTTTTTCTTTCTAACCATAGGCTCTCATTTGCATTAAAAATTAGGGAAATGCTAACGAGTACCTCCAGACACTCTTTAACAACCATAAATGATAATTTTTTATGAAAATTTGTGTGTTCAATGTATTGTATTACAACAGGACACGAGAATAATGGCAATAATAGTAAAAGACAGAATGAAAAATGACACAAGATTTAACGTGGTATCCAGCAATGTGCTGACAAATCCACGGGTAGAGCCACTGAAATGAATTCATTATAATCGATAATTACATATTACAGATACTGAATAGTAGAGGTAACGCCAGTTATAGCAAAACCCGCTAACTATTGGTGCAAGAAACACTAACACACAAGGCTTTTATTTATATGGTCAAGTCTTTGCATATTTATTCATATTATCTGATGTGGAACATTTTCCCAACACTAATTCAAGGCATATTTCAACAATTCTCCACCTTGACTTGAATCCTGTCCAGATAACCAGATGCACCAGATGTAATTGATGTACCAGATGTGTCAGATGCATTACACATTAATGCCCAGATGAGCCGGCTCTGCCCCAGGTCTTGCCCCTCCAAGGGCAACCAACAACTTCTAACATTGAGCAAGTTCAAACAATGTTGAAACTTGCTCTGCCGAACCGGCTTGGTAAACGTATCATATGGGTTGTCTGTTGTATCCACTTTGTTTACCTCGAAAGTGGATGGGTCATAAGGATCCACTTCTTGTGCAACCTGTAAAGCATAGGAAACCATGTCCTCATAGCCATACCTCGTAGGAGGTACCCCAAAATTAGATCTTTTAGGGCGATTAAGAGCTATACTGTGATGTTCCCCTGATGCTAATGGAACAGTTGATGCTTCTGCTTCTGAATGTGATTGAGGAGAGCCCTTCTCTGCTTCACAAATAGCCTCGGTTCTCTCTGCTCCACCTGCTTCTCAATACCACAGTCTTCCGGAATAGTGAACTTCACAGTTGGGTTAAACATGGAATTTTCATCAAAGACAACATTCCTACTTAAAATAACCCTCTTCCACTACAAAAAAACTGGTGAATTCCGGCAGGTTTATTGCGGCGGCTACCAATAACTGCCATTTTAAACAGTACGTTGTGGCGGTTTTAGTGACCGCCAGTATATACCGTGTATTACGGCAGTTTTAGCCGCCATTAAACTCTATTAATATTAAATAATTTATGCTGTGCATTATGGCAGTTTAAGCCGCCGGTATTCTCCAATTTTTTTTTTGGCCAGCCCTTTTACTTTCCCTCTCTCGAAAAACAAATTTTTACTTTCCCTCTCCTCTTTTTTAGTGAAATTGTCCCTCTCTTTTCTTCCCCCTTATTCTTTTCTTTTTCACTTCTTTATCCGTAAACAAAAACTCCCCTCCCTCTAAACAAAACACTTCTCTCTCGTCACTGGATCTTTCCCCACCGTCTGTCGGAAACCTTTGCCGTCGTCTCCCACTTCATGAGGTAAGTTCGTTTCCGTCGTCTCCAATATTTTAGAAACTGCAAGGTTAATCGACTCCCCTCTTTGTTTCAGAAAACATACATTCCTTGCGAGTTTATCATCATCATCCCTCCATTGTTGGTGAAAAATGCAGGTTTGTTTTCTAATTTAAGTCTTTAATTAGGTTCAATCTCTCTTTTGCGTTATTTCTTAAATCCCATATGAAAACCCTAATTTATTTTGATGTTCCCTTCTCGTAAGAAATTTTACTTTGGGTTGGTATTATTTGTTCATGTATCAAGGATTCAATGTTGCTCTGGTCTAATTTAGATTTTGGAATGTGAAGACATTTTTCTTTGATGTATATTCAATCATTTTTTTACAGATCTTGGATGTCAAATTTATCATTAGTCCAAGAATAATTCGGTTATTTTTATTTTTTTATGGATTTTTTTGCTTAATCAGTCAAAGATGGAAGCTTATCAATTTTTGGATTTTGGGTTGTGGAATAGTTTGGGTTTTCATGATTGTTTTTGTTAGTTTGGTTTTAATATTTATATTTTAAATGCTTGGTGTTCTTTTCATTCTGAAGGTGAAGCTTTCTAGTTCTGAGTTTCATGTTATTTTTTAAATCTTTGATTTTGAAACCTACTTGTAAAGCTAAAAGCACATGAAAAAAAGCTTAATTAGTTGGATTTTAATGAACAGGTTGATTGGAAAAGTAGTTGCAGATCACTATCGCAAGTGGATAATTCAGCAGACTCAGTGAGTAGAATTAAACTAATGTCCAAGTGCCATCAATAATCTCAATATGTACTATTTAAGTGAATATATCTTCGTGTGGATTTCAGGTGACGAAGTTGTGTGACTCGAGGTCTTATGATGATGGTATATATTGTGTCCAGTGAACCAAGGTGGGTTCTTTCATATCCATTGGCACAAATGGTGCTCAAGTTTGCCATGACATGCGGGTTTCAAGTGACTCTATTGGCATGTCTGTAGGTCACAAGTATGAGATGAGAAAAGAATTTGGCAAATACACATTGAACTAGCATTAGTAATAATGTTTTATAAAGTTAATTGTATGTATGTAGTGAAATTGATGGCAATTTTTATCTTTCAACTTGACAGGTATAATGGTCCTGTGTTGACAAAAAAACTTGCTTCTAGTGGTAATGATAATCAGGTATGCCAACTCACACAACTTTGAGACTAATAGAGCACTCCGGTGTCCCCTCACCCGAGCACTCTTTTGTCTGGAGGTGGAACTTCTGACAGGTGTATTCGTTAATGGCACTAGATGTCACTTTGCACAGCATGGCAATTCATCTGAGTTTCCTTGATAGAACGCGGCAGAGACACCTTCGTATGAGATTTGGAAGAGTTTGTTTGACGACAATTGCACTAGAAATTGGGTAATATATATAGTTTGCTTTAGTATTGAATCCTAGGTGATTGTACTGCTATCATCCCCTGCATTTAATTTACTATTTTGCATTCTAATTTATGAACAACAATTGTGGAAATAACTAATATTTCTAAAACTATTTTACCGATATACTCTCGATGCAACTTATATGAAGCAGGAACTAAGAAAAAGACTTTTGAATTTCATATCTATTGCCCTGTAAATGGTGTTAAATCATTCTTTTACTTACTGATTTATAATCTCAATTGGTGTCCTTAATATTTTTCTTATTTATATTTGATGTTTAGTTATGTAAATAATTTATATATACTTTGTGAAAGAGTCAGTTTGGTGATGGTATTTTGCAAATATTGTACATGATATGAGCGGCTACTATATTGTTTACATATAAATAGTTAGTTTA
This sequence comes from Medicago sativa, assembly GCF_051527215.1. Classification (NCBI taxonomy): domain Eukaryota; kingdom Viridiplantae; phylum Streptophyta; class Magnoliopsida; order Fabales; family Fabaceae; genus Medicago; species Medicago sativa. The sequence continues at coordinate 68,740,173 of NC_140751.1, read as the reverse complement.
TACTCTAGTCCAGCCATATTGGACAGAAATCAATTGTTAATACCCCTTATGGTTACTAATTGGTGTGATACAATTGGTTGTTTACTCTGCAGATAGAGAAGACCAGAAGTTTGGGTTCACAGTATCTGAAGAAGACATGTTTCTGAATGGTTCTCAGCCATGCTTGCCAACAGAATCTAAGGTAGAATCTACGACAATGGAAACAGCTACACATTCTCTCAAAGAGGTTGTCCATTTATGTACAGCTTGACAGTCCATTTGTAAGGCCAATTGACCATATTGTATGAGGTCGTGTTGTTATTATTTAGTCTTAACTATTGGTACTTTGTGTGAATGATTGAGAATATTTTTGTTTTCATTTGTTAACTCCAAATTTTATGGTGCTAGGACATTTAAGTATTCTTTTACACTTCAATATGTTTTTCCTTTCTTTTCTATCCTTTGTAGCATAAAAGGCTAGACTTTCATATTATGATGCTGAAGACTTTACAATATTGACATTGCTGGGTGAAATTATTCTATTATATTATGAGAAATTATGGAGAAAAGGCTCAAATGAATAAGATTATTTTCTACCATTTTTTTGTTGCAAAATGTACAAATTATGGCAGTTAAAACTGCCATAATCTGCTATTATTTTTTTAAACAAATGGTGGACATTGTGGCGGTTAAAACTGCCGCTATGTACATTTTTTTTTGTTGCTGAAAATGTATATTACGGCAGCTAAAACTGCCGTTTTATTCGAAATTTTAGCTGCCGCAATGCACAACGCGTATTCTGGCAGGTACCATGGCGGCTCTTATTAAACCGCCGTTTTAAACTTTGTGGCAGGAAAAATTTCGGCAGTTTTGAAAACGACACTTTTGTATATAGTGGCGGCTAAAACCGCCGCAACAAGCAAATTTTAGCCGCCGGAAATCACGCGATTTTTTGTAGTGTTCTCATATGGGGACCAAATCCTATATCCTTTCACACCATCTCTATAACCTACAAATACTCCTTTATTCGCTCTTGGCTCCAACTTCCCCTCATTGACATGATAGTAGACCATGCAACCAAAAACCCTCAAATTAGAATAATTAGCAGATTTCCCAGACCACAATTCATAAGGAGTTTTCAGATTTATACATGTGTGAGGTCCACGATTTATCAGATAACATGATGTGTTAATTGTATTTGCCCAAAACATTCTAGTTAACCTAACATTCGAGAGCATACACTGAGTTCTTTCCAGAAGTGTCTGATTCATACGTTATGCTACACCATTATGATGAGGTGTATTCCTAACCGTATGATGCCTGGAAATCCATTCAGTCTTGCAAAACTCATTAAACTCAGACCAACATAATTCCAAACCATTATCAGTTCGCAGTCTCTTGACCTTCTTCCAAGTTTGATTCTCCACTAATGTCTTCCAGTACTTGAAGTTCTTGAAAGCATCACTCATATGCTTCATTATGAATATCCAGGTCATCCTTGAATAATCATCAATCAACAATAGAAATTACTTGTGACACCCAAAAGACACCATACGTGAAGGCCCCCAACAATCAGCGTTGATGTAATCTAGTGTGCCCTTTGTTCTATGGATCATTTTTGGAAACTTATTGCGATGTAGTTTCCCAAAAACACAGTGTTCACATAATCCAAGATCCTTTATCTTCTGCCCACAAAGAAGATCGTCGTTAGCCAGAATTTGCATCCCCATCTCACTCATATGCCCAAGCCTCATATGCCACACTTCGTCATATCTTCTTGGTCAATCTTAGAGGAAGCAACAACCCTAGAATCAGTTAGGGTAATACCTTGTAGAAAGTACAGAGTACACCGCTTCACACCTTTTAAAATTACACTTGAACCCTTGCAAACATGTATAACTCCACCTTCACCTTTGAAACTAAACCCCTTCTTGTCCATAAAACTCATAGATATCAGATTCTTCGCATGTGTCGAACATGTCTAACTTTGTTTAGTGTACATAATTTACCATCATGAGTCCTAATCTTGATATAGCTCATCCCAACCACCTTGCAGGCAGAACTATTGGTCGTAGCAATATTGAACCATCATGCTCTTCTGAATCATCTTTACGGAATAAAGGAGGAAAGATGAATTGAACCAGATACAAAATTCCTTCTTCTATTTCCTCTAAAAAAAAATCATTTCCTTTAACACAAAATTATTTCCTCTAAAATTCTTGCCAATGAATTTCTGGATATTGAATTTCTTTCTTTATTTTTTGTCAATTGAATTTTTGGATATTGAGAAATAAAAAATAGGTAATTGGATTTTTTGATATTGAATTTCCTTCTTCTTCCTTCGAATTTAGTTTTCAGCTTCCGGTTCAAAATGAATGAGTAGATCTGAAAGAGGGGGAAAGCGAAGGGGGTGATGTTGTAATAAAAGGAGAACACTGATTCACCGATCTAGATCTTAGTCATCAACATCGACAACACATTGACGGTGATGTGTCATTTATGGAGGGATGCGTTTTTTTGAATCTAGTCCAATAACTTCAGTATTTTTAATATCAAAGAATGAGGGTATGTTGTTTTGAAGATTGGAAAAGAGATAATAAGAGTATAGATGAGTATATACTTTTTTGGGTTGTTGTTGTTTTTACTATTGTTTGAATTTGATGAGGGATAATGAAGAGTTTGATGATGATGAAAATTTGATGATGATTTTTTATTTTATTTTCTGAGTTGATTTAATTTTATGAAGAAGACTAAGTGTTTGATTTTTATTTTGTTTAAGGTGTTTTTCCTTTTTTTTTAAATCCTTATTTATTAATTTTGTTAGGTCTGCAGCAATTTAACCTAATATTTTTCCTCCAATTTGCTGTTTTAGGTTAGCAGTACTAGTAATTTAACCTAACAAATTTCATCTCAAAAAAATGCATCGCACCAATTTCATTCATATCCTCTTACTTTTAACAAAATTTTATACACTTATTTAATACTAAAAAAATACATCGCACCAATTTCATTTCTATCACTATGCACGATGCATTTATTATTCACAACTAGACGTTGCTTTTATCTTAAAGAAGACATGTTTTCCATCACAAACTCAAGCAAAATTGTTGTTGGTAAATTATGTCACATTTTCATTAATTCTCATTCACTTCAAATGGATAAATACAAAACATATTTTTCGTTCCTATCGTCGTGCCTTTTTTTTTTGACAATATTTTATACACTTTTATTTTTGAAGGAAATATTTTGTACACTTATTTAATACTAAAAAAATGCATCGCACCAATTTCATTCCTATCATGTTACCTTTTTTTTTTACAATATTTTCTACACTTATTTAATACGTTTACAAACATAATACCTTAATTTCCATGCAAACTCGGCTACCCTAATTTCATATTTTATATTTCTCCACTTATTTAATGTGTGATGAAACTACATGCCATGTACTAAAAATTTCATATTTCTTTTACCGAATTATTGATAGAATTACCAAATTTTCTTTTATAATATTTTGTTTTTTTTTTAACACGGCGAACAATTTGGGAATTCCACTTTAAGACATATTGATTTTTCTTGTTCAAAAAAAAGACATATTGATTTTTTTTAATTTCTTCTATAGAGGCATTTCGCCGTCGAAGATGATATCCAATTCATCTTTAAGTTGTGCGGCTCTAGGTTTTTCAATTGGTTGATGGATTTCGCTTTTCCACCATTTTTTATTATTCTCTAAAAAAAAGCATATTTTTTATTACTCCCTCAGGTCCTTATTACAAGAAGAAAAGTCAAAAAACATCAATACCAATGCTATTATTAATTGTTGTAACTTTTTAAATATTTTTACAAATATATCCTTATAGAATGTTATGAAACATTAAATACATCCACTAATATTAAAATGACAATCGTTAAATGAGGGATAAAAAAGTCTTTTAAATAATAACTACATCTTAAATGTTGTGACTTTTTCTTATAATTAGGACCAAAACATTTTTTAAAAAGTACTCCCTCCGTTTCAAAATGAGTGTCGCTTTAGCCAAAAAAATTTGTTTCAAAATGAATGTCGCTTTCAGTTTCCAATGCAATAATAACTTTTTCTTTTCAATTGTACCCTCCAATTAATACTCTGCACACTACTTCCAAAGTATTACTTTTAAAACTAACCAATAGTTAATAAGGATAATTTGGTAAAATAACCATTCTCTTTCTCTTAATCATTGCATTTCTTAATATGTGTGTAAACACCTAAAACGACACTCATTTTGAAACGGAGGGAGTATTATTCTTATCTTGTTTTTTATCATGTGTGCACCAAACACATGATAGTATAATTGTCTATCATATCATTATCATATCATATTCGTATTCATCACCTTATCATAGCATGTCTCTATGATCTTCGTTCGATAGTTGATATTAAAGGCGTGTTTATTTCACTTGTGTGAGCAAGATTTGTGATTGGAGTTGAATAGGGCTATGAAAGTAACAACGCTGTCATCGAATCATACTTGAGAGTTCCAAGGATTGTTAGTGTTATTTATTACTATCCTTCTTCTCTTTCAGCCGCCATACATAACATACCCTTCTATCTCATGTATTTTTTGTAATCCAATCTTTGTTTTCTTTCTTTCTTTCTTTATAGTATCTAGCAAGAACAAGATAGAAAATCACCCTCCCTCACTCTCTCTATGTGCGTCTCTCGCATGATCATTCACTCACGTTAGTTACACCAAAACCAAACAACATATCATCAAGAACAAACCCTAAAACCCTTAATCCAATTGCACTCATCACATTCTCACAATGGAATCTGAATTCCCTTTAGAATTACAATCCGAAACCTTCAAGATTCTAAGTTCCAACGATGACAAAGCCATGGAAACTCTCTTCTCTCACCTTTACCCTAACCCTACTCAACACCAAAACCATGAACAACAACAAAACCGATCAAAATCACTCACATTCCTTCAATGTTGCAAACACCACCACCCTGATCTCCTCATGATCAAACTCTTTTTCCTTCTAACCTCATCTCCAGAAATCCCCACTCGCACAAACGCTGCACGCGCTCTTGTTTTTGTCAAACCCTCTCATCTTTGGCCCAAACTCCGTCCTCAGGCCCAAGCCCGTCTCCAGGCCCATTTCCTTAAATTCATAACCGAAGAAAAGTCAGTCCACGTCCTTAGACTAGCGTCACTTGTCTTAGCCGAAACCATTTCAGTTATTTATCAAAACCATCAACACTGGCAAGAAATTCTGGAATTTCTCTTCTCCTCGGTTAATTCAACCGAAGAGAAGCTTCGAGAATTTTCCTTTTTAGTCTTTGCCTCACTGTCAAATGACTGTTGTTTAATCCTCTCCAAATCTCTACAAGACCGTGTTAAAGTACTTCACTCTTCGTTCATAGGTGCACTTGCTGATTCACGAAACCCTAACGTTCAAGTTGCATCATTTGGTGCAGTGGTGAACCTGATTCGTTTGTTTTCAGATCCATCACTTTTTCACGAACTACTTCGAGCCATGATGGTCGGTGTATTTGCACTCTTGCAAGGATATGAAAAAAGCTACTTCAAAAGCGCTTTTGCAGAGTTGGTTAAGCTTGTGTCTGCTGAACCTTTTCTTGTGAAGCCTTACATGAGTGATATGGTCTTAGATGCACTTCAGATCGCAGAGAGTAGCGGTGTTAGCGATGAAACACATCGTTTGGCTTTTGAATTGGTGCTTGCGATGACTGAGTTGAAGGAATGTGAACAGATGCTGATGTCTTTGCCTCATGAGACGGTGGTTAGGTTATTTATCATTCCGATGAAATCGTTGGTTTTGTCTGTTAAAGAGGACGGTACTGGTGCTGGTTGTGGTGATCGTGGATCGGATGAAGAAAAAGGAAAAGGTGTAGATGGTGAGAATGAAAAGGTTGATGATGTGTATGAATTTGGAATCAAGTGTTTGAAGAAGCTTTGTGTTGCATTTGGAGGGGACAAAGTTGTGGCTGTTGCAAATGAACTGTTGACTAAATATTACTTGGATTCAGCTGACTGGAAAATGCGACATGCAGGAATTACATTGCTCACTGTGATTTCTAAAGAGTTCTCTGATGAAATGGTGACTTCATCATAACTATAATCTCTTGTTCTTTCATTAACATATTTCATGCATATGATATTGATACTATGCTACTAAGTTGTTATTTCACCAACACACACATCATTTTATGCATAGTTCTTGCCCTAACACATACATAATTTCTTGCAATAGCAATTGTTAGGGTATATATAAGGACTAAGTTTATATTTTGATTTTTCTCTTGTAAAAAAAGTTTATATTTTGATTTATACTTGAGATTTTTATAAAACATAAAAATAATAATATTATAGATGATCATGTAACATTTTATCACACTTGATTTTTTTTTTAAATGTTTTAGAGTTCTTAATTTAAATAAGAAAATAAGTTTCCGCCTCCGTTCTCTTAATAAATCCTCCATTCAAACACACTCTTCTAAGAAAGGGAAAGGATTAAAAAGCATGTTGTTGGTTTGCAATACAATGTCGTGGCTAATTTGAAAAGCTAGAAGTAGCTACATTTTTTGTTCAAAGGTGTCGAAAGGGGTTGAGGTTGTGAACTCGATAAAGAGTTTATCTTGGAATTGGTTTTTAGGGAGAAAGTCGGGATCGGATCCCCGTGTCTTTTTTATGAATGGTTCTCCCGCCTTTTAGTTTTGAACGTTTTTGTGTAATCCTTGGTTGTTTATGATGTTAATTTATATTTTATTTGCATATTATTATCTATAACTTATCTTAAAAAATCTCTTCTATCTCATTACCCCTTAAAAATATCTTCAATTCTTTAAAATGCATTTTCAATCTATGATATAAAGAGGAAAATATTAAAAAAGGAGTGTTGCATCCACTGCGTTGAGGTATTGCACAGTAGACTTTTTCATAATTTATAAATATATAAAACACAATTAGCGTTGTCAATCACATATTGCAAAAAATAGTGATTTGATCAAATTTTGTCACACAATAGTGTGTTATAGCGCCGCCTTAGCCGCTATTTGACAACTTGTTGTACTAAATATAGTATAAGGGAACAATAGTGATTTGTTCAAATTCTGCTATGCTATATAGCTACTAGACAGCATTGAACACAAATACCATAATGGAAATCACCAAATTGTGGTCGCATCGATAGATGAATAGTATTTTGACTCTTAGGAAATTATTGTTTCTATAGCACCTTTATAAAATTCTACTTTATTTTTGTGGTTTGATTAGATTTGAAGATGGTGATTCTCCCTCAATATGTCCCATATACATTTGTGCAGGTATTGATGGATAACTTTCTAGGGGAAATGGTAACCAAAACTTTGAAGTTATTCCAAGACTCTCATGTTCAAGTTCGGTTGGCTGCTTTTACTTTGATGGAGATGCCTATAAACTTTGTCCAAGCGGCTCAACTTCTTTATCATCATAGGTTTATGCATGCCTTTTTCATTGCACATGGCAGTGATGAGGACAATAAAGTAAAGGTATGTATATGTTAACTGACTAATTTCATGCAAAACCTATTTTTTCTTTAATCTAGAACTTCCGTATAGTCCATGCATAGTTTCTTCAACTCCAACATATATATTTGCTTTGTTTACTTTGTCGTTTTCTTAATTTTGAATGTTGTCAATCGCAGATTGCGAAAAATATCGGTTTGTTTAGATTCTATTACACAATAGTGCTATAGCTGCGACCACGTTTTGAAAATATTCTGTACTAAATAACGTATTGCATTGTAGAACAATAGCGATTTGTTCAAATTCCGCTACACTATAGCCATTATTTCACAACATCTATTTGAACTTGAAAGCATGAACAATGTCGAGATGTGTTTACTTATTTCCATTCCTACCGCTTCTTCATTCTTTACAATTCGCTCTCACGGAAGCACAATATTCATGTTATTATCAACATTGTATGTCTTCTTTAGCACATTTTTAATGTCTTTTAAATTTTACATGATGCTTTTCTAGGAACAAGCTGCCTCCGCAATGTTGAACTTTCTAAAGAACACTCTTCCTGATAGCTTAGCACTATACCAGAATGCAGATATTGTAATGAAGAAACTGTTATCAATGATTCAGGTAAAATTATTGTCTTACAATATGTTCGATTTCATTATCCGTGGAAAAGTTATCACATTTGATTTCATTATCCATAGGAATGTTGTCATTATTATTATAATTGCAGTCAACAATCTGCAATTGCGACCGCAGTATAACAGTATTACATGTCGCAGGAATGACATCACTATTGCAATTGCGGCTGCATTAGCTTCATTTTCTGCTTTCTTTGTAAGGTTTTGTTTTGAACTTGCCATTATGACTCATAATATTTTTCTGCTTTCTGCTTTCAGGATAAAGGAAGTGCTAAGCAAAGAAGGATTGGTTTGTTAGCCTTTAACATAGTTGCACAACGTTGTAATGAAGTAGCACACAAGTATCTTCCTCTTCTTGTATCTTTAAAAACATGTTTACCACCAATTTCATATTAATTGATGATGATACATTAAAAGTTTATATTTGTTTTTTGGTAGGTATTTTGCAATTTATCTTCCAAACTTAGTGGAAGCATGCAGTAACAAAGATTCTGTAATCAAAGAGGTTTCTTATCTTTTTGCGACCTCGGTTTCATTCTTAATACAGTTTTTGTATGTTGTTATTTAATGATTTTGCCCCTTTTTCAGGAAGCAGCTAGGGGAATTCGAATTTGTGCTGAGTTTGGGACGCCAAATTTCAAGCCTTATATCAATAGTATGTTGTTTGCTCTATAATTCTTCCATTGTATTATCAATAGTTTCACAACTAAATTTTTTGTGGTTTTCAGTGATATTGTCAGAATTCAGTATTTTTATCAAAGATCCGAACCGATCAGAGAATGCAAAAGCATGTGATATTGCAGTTTCTGCTATAGGAAGAATTTGTGAATTCCATCGCGATTGCATTGATGGCTCTATGGTAACATTTCCCTTCTAATGTCTATTGGTGTATGGATCATCATCTGATTATTCTATATAGATTTCACCATGGTTTTAAATCGTGGTTGCAGTAATTCTGCACCTTTATATTGAGGACAAAATGCGGAAAAATGTGTCCTATGTGGTCAAAACTGCAGTTACATTGTTGATATGTAGACCTCAAAATCTTTGATATTGAGGCTACGATTATGGTTGCGGACCGCAATTTAAAACCATGGATTTCCTGTCTGTCTACTACTAATTTTATTTACTACTGTCAACTACTAACTTTAGTGTCTATATCTAAATTTCATCAAGTTGTATACTCAATATTCCAATTGGTTACAACAGTTGCAAAATCGTGCAATTTTTTATACTCATTTCATTCTTGCAGTTTATCCCTGCTTGGTTAAGTTTCTTGCCCCTTAAAGAAGATTTGGTTGAAGCAAAAATTATGCATGAACAGCTCTGTTCAATGGTTGCAAGGTAAGAAAGTTCAAAAGAATCTTTTTGAATTATCAAGTTTTCAGCATAACATGCAGGTTTATTAACCGGAATGCTTTATTTGCTTTTCAGATTAGATAGAGATCTTTTAGGAGCTGGTAATCAAAATCTTGTTAAGATTATTGCAGTGTTACTTGAAGTGAGTTATTCACCTGCATAGACCTATTTGTCTGAGTTATTTCTTTATCTTTTGTGCTGATTTCTTATGATGAAATTTTATTAATTATAATGAATATTGATAACTATATATGCTAACATTTTTTTCTTCAGGTTATTGAGAAGGGTGACAAATTGGCTACAGCACAAACAATCAACCAGATGAATAATTTGCTGAGACAGCTTGGGCAGACCATTCCTCCTAGTGCGTTCGAGAAAATTTTAATGTCTTTGAGTGCTCAACAACGGGAATTATTATTGCCGTTTGTATCATCATTCTAATACAAATGTATGTATATACCAGTACATTAAGTCGTGCTATACCTCTGGTCCGAAGAAAAGAAAAGGCCATGCTACACCTAAGATCTAGAACCCCTGCAACCAAAGGGACATAATTGTTGTTATTAAGTTATTTTGTATTAGTTATCTATTGTTGTCTTGTACTCGATATATATTTCTGTGGATTATATGATTTTGTCAAACTAACTACAGATCCAATTCCAAACACACACTTGGTTATTTTATCAAATTTTATCCGGATACATATCTATAAATTGTATGATTTTGTAAACAACCTAGCTATAAGGAAACAGGTTTGCAGCCAAGCTCTAAAGATTTTTTCACAGCATCAACTACCAATTGAGTCTTTCTGCTAATTTCTGGCCATTTTGTAGAAGGCTGAGATCCATAATCTCTAATACTTGCAACAAGCCTAGCAAACTCTTGTATCATCAAAGCTTCTTGAGGGAGCTTGTTGGCAACATGAACTTCCTCTGGTCTCACATTCCACCCAATGTGAAGATCAACAAATTTTGCACCAAATGTGAAGTCAAATGAAGCACTAGTCTCCTTGTATGGGATTATGAAGTCCTTAAGATGCATAGACCCATTGGAACCACTTACAGATAAGTCCATGGACGTGTGAGAAAGAAATGAGCAGTGAATATTTGCAACTGTTTGATTTGGTTGGTCCCATTGCAAAGAAGATGTGATTGATAATATGACTCCGGCCGCATTTCGTGTGACGTCGGGAAGCGCGGTGACGGTGGTTGGTAGCTTGTAGCCCTTTGCCCATAAGGATGCACCAATGCAGTACCATGCTAAGTCACCAAGGGCACCAAGAGCATCCAGCTCTGGCTTTACTCTAATGTTATTCTCCAAGAATTCTTGAGTTGTTGGCATTGTTGATGTGCTATGGATCTTCAATACACAACGTTATGCAAACAAAATGTTTATACATTATAAACGAAATCTAACACAAAAATTAATATTAAAGTATAAATTACTTTTTTTATGCGTAGAATCAAACTCGATAGTTCAAAATTTATGATACTCATACACACTACGCATCAACCACTTGCGCTAGACCTCAATGATAGTTGTTAGGTATGAATTATTTTTTACACTATGTCCTCAATTTTATATCCAAATTTCCTAAATATATTTTTTTAGTTCAATAATATTTTTAAAAATAAAAAATATTAGTTGGTATTTTTGTTAGTCGAATAGTTAATTTAACTTATGATATCTTATCACTCCAACTCTTATGTTATTCCCCCAAACCACCAAACTGTTTTTTTTGTTTCCCCTTTTCTCTTTCACTTGATGTAATCTTATTCGAGACATGACGGATATTGAACATGAATATCTCTTCCTACCAAAATTTAAATTGTTAGTATGTTAATTGTTATGTTAGTATTTTTTTTCCTTTGTCAAAATTTAAACATTGTACATTTAACTCTTAACTCCTTTAATCCCTTGTCAGGATTCGAATCATCGTTTGCCACGTTGTTGGGGTCTAATTTTTTTATGCTAGACCCGATCCATACTGGTAAAAATGAAATAGTCCTTATAAACAAATTTAGAGTTTTTTCTTTGAAAAATATATAAGATATAATGAAATAGGGGTCCACTTACAAATTGAACGGGTCCAATACCATCGGAATTAGAAAGATCAAGCAAGTGTTCCATGTTCACAGTCCTAGGATGATGCAACCACATAGTCCCATCCATAAACTGCACACCATTGGCCTCACAAGCTTCTAAGATCAAATCAAGCTCCGCCACATCAAGTGCCGCCGGCTTCTCCACCAGCACATGCTTCTTCTTCCTCGCGGCAGCAACTGCCCACCTCACATGTAGACTCGTCGGGAGAGGAATGTACACTGCATCCACACCTGAATCCTCCACAACCTCATCATAGCTACCGTAGATTGTTACACTGGCTGGTAAACTGTTTTCGATGGCAAATTTTGATGCCTTTGATATGGAGCGGCTTCCTATGGCGGAGATGGTGGCGTTGGGAGTGAGAGTAATGGCTCTTGCTAGTTTTCTGGCGATGGTGGCGCAGCCTAGGATGCCGAAACGCACTGTATCTTTCTCAGTCATTTTATGGGTAGTAAGAAATTGCAAAAAAAAACTAGCTAGCAAGTAAGAACCATGCATATTGTTCTTGGCTGTGGATAGGATAGGTCCTACTCATTAAACCTCTACCAACAAATTGAGTGGTGGGAGCAATTTTTTAAAAAAGCAAGTGTAACATGAAATTTATATTTGAGGGTTTTGTTTTTTAAATACTAGATCTTTTTTAAAAGTATTCAAAAATATGTTTTTCATTAAGTTCTTAAATATTTATTTTAGGGACGCAACAGTATATACAATGAATATTCTGGAAGGGAATATTCTTTACTCACGTAGCCTCTTCAGATCATACAACAAATATATTTTCGCAAATAGTCTCCAGATTAAACAAAATAATATATGCTCATTGTGGCGTTAATTTCTTGTACAGATTGTAAACTATGCTACAAGCTTGAAACCATGTGCATTGATGGGTTGAAACATTTCACGACTGATGAATGTTTTTTTGAAGGATGGCTGATGAATATTGATATGTGAATATCTAAGACGTGCATTTAGCATGTAGCAATTGAATCTCAAAAGACTCAGAAATCCATTGTAATTAACAGAAAGCTCAAAGGTATCATACACACACAGTTTAACACATAATTTGTCCATCGTCTATATTTGAAACTTGGAAATAAGCTAGATACTGTTTGAAAACAGAGGATTGAAGAGAAGGGTCCAAAGGATAAAGAGAGATTATTGGTATGGTATACCAAGAGAATCCATGCATTAACTTCATCAAATTGATGCATTAACATTTTTTGATTAAACAAATGGTCGTACCTTTGTTTTCTCTGATTATTATCTATCTTTTGCAACGTAATGGAAAAGAATCATAAACGGATTATAGATGTAACTTGATGCAGACAGCACAACTTGAATTAAAAATTGCATGCCAAAAATGGTTGCGCAAGGAGTTAAAGATTAATAGATTTGTGATCAGGCTAAACATTATCGAGTTAATCCTCCAGTCCTTTAATTTAAGAAATAAAAGCATAAATTATTAAAAACTAAATACTACAAAACAAGTACACCTTATAAACACAACCAGAGCAAATAAGTAGTCTTTCACTGATTTTAAGTTACTATGTTATTTAGACAAAAAGTAATTTAAAAGAATGCTAAAAAGGAGCAAAAATGAACTTAAATAGAGAAAGGATAAAGATAAAAATTCAGGCAAAGCTAGCTTGAAGGAAAACTACGATTTGAACAAATTTGCTGCCTGTGATCTTGCCTGACAATTATGGTTTCCCTTACCACGACCAGTGACCTTGAAAGTAAAATGGTTGGAGGCATATCTTTGAGGAATGAAACAAACTCAACATCAAGAACATCATTGGTTTCTATGGAAGTTTGATAAAAGAGAGTTAACAGCAAACCCAAAATAATAATATGTATTATTACTATATCTGAATAACAACCACATATCATTCTTGCAGAATAAAAACATAACCAGAGATTGAAAATTAAAACAGCACAAACAAAAAGAGAGTACCCTTGCATCAACAAAACTAAGATTCAACATATAAATTTCTATTTCAGGATAGAAGTGACTTATGCTTATTCAGCCATGTTATCGCCGCCATCGTCACCCTCACCCTCACTCAGGTCAAGATCTTCAAGCCCAGTTAGCAGCTCATCCCATGGAACAGAAGGTGCCTCTTCACCATCAGTCACAGATGCCACCTCTGATGGTTTATAGTCTTTATTTTGGTATAATGATATGTTGAACCGCAATTCAGGGTTTTCTTCTAGCTCTTTCAAGAAAAGTTCATATTCTGCACTTCTCTTATCTTCATTAACTTTAATCTTATCATCAGCCTCCATGGGAATTCGTCTAAGCTTAAATGAACGAGTCTTGCGATCTTCATAGCTCTTCTTTATCAAAACCACTTCAGGAATATTTCCTTTGTACCTGTCCAATTCCATGTCATTACTGTTGGCAGCATACAAATCATAACCAAGAGCATTGTCACCAGGCTTTAAAAGATGGCCCAAATGAGTTCTGATAGAAAACATCGTGTCATTCTTTCCAAAATCAGACACACGGGCCACTTGAGCATCAGCTAAAACATATTTCGTGCCACCGACATTAACCTCAGATGAAACAACTTCCACATCCAACACTATATACTCCACCAACTGTCTGCTAGTAAGTAAAGACTTGAAGGATGTCCTCCAATACTGCTCAGCATCCAAGAAACCAAACTTCAAGGTAAGTGGATCAAGCAAAGCAATGCTGTTAGTAACCTTCGTGCAAATCACAATAGGACCGATATTTCCCAAAATTGCAGCAGCTTTAGGAGGCAAACAAATTAAATCCTCACGACAAATGGGGCTGATTTCCACAGAAAATGTGTACTTATAATTGTAGTTATTACTCTTCGAATCATGAGAAACAAGTTGCTTATCACTGCGGCTCTTAACAGGGGCTACTTTCCCTACAAATTCAACAAACTTGATCCCATGACTTCGATTAGAGAAATAGAAGTCAATACCGTGATCCATCTGTTTGATTCTGATAGCACGAGCAGCAGCACCATGCCTTAGAATTAGCTGCTCCAAATAGTAAAAAGTACGCCTATGAGAGACATGTTGCCTGAGTTGCACAGCAGCAATCCACTGATCAGGGTTAGCTGCAACCCTAGAGCAAGATTCACACATGTGATCCTGTTGAACATACTCAACAGGGTAAGACTGTTCGAGAATTGCGCCGTGATAAACTTCCTTCTGGACACTAACCTTGACTTTAACCCTCTTGGAATGTGGCTCTGTCCAAATAAACTCAGCATTTACTAACTTTGCCTTATTGATATTCATATTCTTCTGCAATTTTTTCAAGCAAAATGTCAGCAGCTCCTTTGATTCTAACTGAAGTTTGACCCAAGTTCTCGGTGGCTGCAAGTAACTTTCACACTCAGGACAATGAACAAGCACCAGACGCTTAAGTAATCCTTCCGTGATATCAACTTCTGAGCGCAAACACTTCACACACATATTGGCTGCATTTGGTTGCATACGAATCCCACATTTGCAACACAAAACACTGCCAATTGTTTGGTGAACCATGAACATACCGGCTTCTTGTGCCATCTCGAATACACCTGGCATGATAAGGAACAAAAAACAGTATTCCATTGTGAGAAAGTATAAAGAAGCAAAACTTAAAAATTAAATTAAAAAACATAAGTACGCTTCAGGAAGAAGAGAGAAAGAAAGAAAAAAAGTGCATATACAGAAATACAAAACTAACTGAAATCAATATTTAATTTATTTCAATATAATTAACTTAGGTCCTGTTTGGATAAACAGCTTAATGTACAGCTCATGCATAAGTGCTTTCTTATGTATATAGGGTCTGTTTGGATTGGCTTATTTTTTAGCTTATGCAAATAAATAAGCTTTTATGTTAATTCATACCTTCTCATTAACGAAAATTGTATCTTCATAAGCTGTTTTTTCATAAATTATCTTGAAAAGCTTATGATAATACATAAAAGCTTATTAATTCGAATAAGTTGTTTAGCATAAGCACAAAAATAAGTCAATCCAAACAGGCCCATAAGCTATTTCTATAACAAAGAATAAAATAAAGCTATATTGTTTTGATATAAGTTATAAGCTGTTTTCATAAGCTACATCGGATAGTTTATGAAAATAAGCTGAAAACAGGTTATGAACATGTTATAAGCTATTCTCGTAAGTTTTCTCAAACAGTATCACAATAAGCTCAAATAAAACCAATCCAAACAAATACTTATTACAAAATACCTAGATTACAGCGGATTCATATATCAATTCTATGTTTTTCATGATTTCGAACATTGGTGGAAACCAAAATAACAAAAAATGAAAATGGAAAACGTGAACGAGTTTCTCACCGTTTATGATGATCGGAGATTAACTCTGTATGCGATTTTCCGGTCGGTGGAATTCGGCGCGGTTCCAATTTGGTTCTGAGGGGCAAAGCGGTGCGAAACCTGCTTTGTATGAAGCTGCTGAGTTTTGTTGAATTAGGGTTTTAAATGGCGAAAATGGTTTTTGCTTTTTTGTTTTTGTTTTTTTGTGAATGATGAAGATGGGCTTCTTCAAAAGGATATTGTTTGGGCTTGGGATTAGAAGCCTATTTGATAGAACAATTACTTTTCTCACATACCTAATTGCTCTCCTAAAAGACCATTATACCCGAATGACAATTAACTGTCACTGGTTTCTCAACATGAGAACCAGTGGAAGTTAATTTTTGATAGGGATATGATGGTCTTTTACTAGCGTGGGTGATCAATTAGGTATGTGAAAAAAGCAATTTCCATTTGATAAGCCTTTTCACCGAGGATTTCTTATCGCATCTCTCATTTTCTCGTGTGCTTTACATTTTTCGATTTTATCCTCATCGAATTCTATTGTTTGAAATTTAAAAACACACTTTGAAATTGAATTATAGAATCATAGTTGTACCTGTATATGTACAGTGCTCATCTACTTTCCCTTTTAACCTAAAAACTATAAAAAAAAATAAAAAAAATAAAAAAAAAACACATTAATCTAAATATCCTTTCATCGTATGATTTTTCAACCAAACTCGGTCAAATCCAATGAATTTGAAACGTTTATAACAACTATACAAAAGGTTAGTACACATTTGCTTAACTCATTAGTGTTTGATTTTTTTTTACTTTGGATTTTTAGTTCAACTTCCATAATCTGAAATGAATTCTGTCAATTTGGTTTCTAAAATATGAATTGAGTTCATAGATGCAAATTGCTAATTTTATAGTTCTGATTCTATAGCCTTTACGCTATATGAACAAGAATCTACCCTTATGAAGAAGAGAATAAAAAATGTTCCGCCTAATCTTGACTCATTGGGATTTTATTTTCCCGCTTAGGTATCATGTTTTGGATGATATTAAATGTTAAGGATTAGGTGTTATGTTTTGAATGATATTATGTATGAACACTTGGGTCTTACGTTTTAGATGATATTATGTGTTATATTGTTTTCTATTTTATTATATTATGTTCAAAACTTGTATATGTTCAGAATAGGTGTACACAAGTTTAGAAAATTGCATAATCCTATGCATTCTTAGTTCGGATTCTATAAACTGAACTAGTATTTTACACATTTGGTTTATAGAATCTTAAACATGTCAATATATGGAAGTCTAATGTGTTTGAAAACTAGTATAGTTCTGATTCTATAGCCTGAACTAGTAAAACAAACTATTTTTTATGGTCTACATGCCACATGCAATATATGTAGTCCACAACACACAATTTTTTTTTTTTATGAATTGGTTTATTTGACTTATTTTCACTCCACACCATAAAACAATGAACACTTATCTAATAGAAACGAACTCTAACCGAGTTGTAGTTTAGTGCAACTGGAAGAATCTAAATTTATTTAATATTAATGTTGATGTTACACTATCTAATTTGAATGATCAACTGAACCAAATGAATGTCCGTTTTAACCACGACGACATGAGAACAATATTTAGTGTTGAGTATCATTGGGCTTGAGAAAATAGTTGGGTTTGAGAAAATAGTTCACTCCAAAATCTAAATTAAATGTTATTTTTAAAACCATAGAACTTTTGATTTATTATTTTTGTTTTCATCGAAGAGAATTTCAAATATGTAGTATGTTATTTTTATAACATATATATAATTATTCCATAGACTATCCAAGTGGAATAAACAACTTCTACCATTTTTGTGAATCAATAGTAAGAGAATAGAAAATTAATAGAATCTCACAAAGAAATCAATTCATCCTTAAGTCTGCTTTGAAGTCGTTGTAACTTAGACTTGAACGATTTTTATTCTTTGATTGAAAAAAAAAAAAGTTTTCATCATATTTATTTGATGTGTTTGATGTAGAACATGACGAAAAAACAAAAAAGCAAAATCTTATATTAGATATTTTAATTATTTATTTTTCCTATATTGTTGGATGCGTGTAGAGGCCCAACAATGTGATCCTTGCAAAGAGCATTTGCGAAAATTTAACTTGATGATGAATACCATAAGTGTACTAAATCACACAAGTAATAAAATACTCCCTCCGTCCCAGAATAACTGACCCATTTTCTAAAAAAAAGTGTCCCAAAAAAAACTGACTCATTTCAATTTTCAATACAACTTTCATCATTCCCAATACAATATAACACTAAATAATACTACTTTTATCATTCCCAATACAATATATTCCACTTTTCCCTTTATTTATACACTTTTCTTAATCTGTGTGAAAAACCAAAGTAGGTCAATTATACCGGGACGGAGGGAGTAGTAAGTTAAACATCTTCACAAGTATTGTTTTTTCTACTTTGAAATGAAAGCAATACTTAATAAAAAATAGTAAAATGATGGGTTTTCAAGATTGGTTTGCAACTTGAAAACACTACTAAAAAAACACGATTTAGGGACGGATTTTAGGGAGGGAAAACAATCCCTCACTAATAGTGACGGATTTAGCGACGGATTTCCGTAATTTCCACAAAAGTTGAGCTGCCAAACATTAGTAACGGAATTGTGTAAACATCCGTCACAAAAATTCCCTCACTAAACCTCCGTGACTAAATCCCTCACTAAATTCTTTAGCTGAATGTTTGTGACGGAATTTGACATGGATTTTATCCCTATCTAATGTATCCCTCACTAAAACCCTCACTAATATCAATTACATATCTCTATGTAATGTATCCCTCACTAAAAGCCTCACTAAAGTCATTAGCCAAAACTGAATTATTTTCCCCCTCATTTATTTTCACGTTTTGGTTTCCCTCCTCTCATACTAAAATATTCCCCCTCTTCTTTTTTTTTTGCTCACAAACCCCAAAATAAATTATCCCCCAAATTTTACACTCACAAACCCAAACACTCATCTTCAAAACTTCTCACTCCCTAAAACTCAAGATGAACCCAAACCCTAAAATAAAATTAACCCAAAATTTTCCCCAAACACTTAATCACTCTCTCAGATGAACAAATTTTCCCAAGCTTCTCATCTTCAAAACTTCTCGGTCCCTCTCAATCGCAAGCTTCTCAATCACTATCTCGGAATCGCAAGTTTCTCACTGAACAGCTCTTTCCTTCTCAGTCCCTGAATCGCTCTCTCAACCTCTCTCATCTTCTCAGTTGGAACCCCTCTTTCCTTCTCAGTTGGAATCGCAAGCTCTTCTCAGTTGGAATCGGTCTGTTTCAAATTTCTTCTTTGTTAATTGAAATTTCTTCACATTCTTTACTAATCTATGTGTTTAATTTGTAGATTCTTCTTAATTTGAAGCTGAATTTCTCCAAAAATCTGAAGCTGAATTTGAACCCTAATTTACGGTGCTAATGCTCTCACAACACAAATCTTCACTTAATCTCACTCCCAAAATCGAATCTTCTTCCTTCTCCCAAAATCCTTTATCAAATCTTCAGTGAGTACTCTCAAAATCACGGTAACCTCTCTCTCAATCTCAGAATTTATTTATTATTTATTATTATTTTTTTATTAGTTTTTTATAGTTTTTCTCTTCATTGAAGTTAATGTTTGTGATACTTGTATTTCTGATGTTGTTTTAATTTATATTAACTCACGAAGGTTGTATTAACCGGATACGCTCCATGGCACAAAATCCCCATATATGTGCATCTTGGGCAGAATCTGGTCATGTCCAGGTTAGTTTTAAAAATCCTATGGTTTAGTTTTTGTATTTGTAGTGAACTTGGATGTAAGATTCACTTATTTTTTGAACTATTGTGAAAATTCATGTGATATGGTAGTGTCAGTTTTCGATATGTAATGATTATATGTCACACTAATAATGATTGCCTTTTAACTTATAACAACACATGTCAGTAGGGGAAACTTCAAGTGGGTTTTATTTTGTTCTGTTCAACTATTATGTGTAGGACTCCTATATTTGATTTTAACATAACTGTTTAATTTTATATACAAGCCCTTTTAGAACATGTATCAATAACAAGTGTGACCTACGTGCATCATTAATACGATTAGTGATGTACAGACTGGTCCTTAGCCAAGTAAATGTTTTGGTTAAAGCAAGCTAGTGTACAGAGTTAATTTTTTTGGTCCATAACTGTTTTGACGAGGTAAATTTCATAGGGCTGTTATGAAGTAGGAAAATTGCATGTATTACACTTGAATAAATGCTTTTTACCTTATTGAGAAAATGAATTGACCCCTCTTAATCATCTTTCGATGAAACGAGGCTGCTGTGTTTTTTCTGCTGCTGGTGTGAGTGTTTTCTCTGTGCAGGGAGGTGCTTTTAGCATTTGGGGCCTGTTTTCCATGACTGTTTTTTAAGCCTAGTGGACTGTGTGTTGGACTGTGTGTGTTTTGTGTGTTTTTGTGCTGTTTTTAGGCCATTGAGGTGTTTGAATAGCAGCAGTTTCAGACCTGTTATTTATCATTCAAATTTTACATATTAAGAAATAAGCGCAATGAGTAATTTTATTGATAAGTCACATGAGTACAAGATAAATTGAGACACACTTAAGTACTGAACTAGTCACACTATTTGTCTAAGAAATGTTTTTACAAAAGAGCACACTTTAGAGCTGAACCTTCTTTCCTCTCGCAGTAGATCTAGAAACAAATTTGATTTCTTTAAAATCAATTTCATGAATGGTGCTGCCAGTTACACTTTAGAGTTTCAAAAAATAATGGTGTCACCTGAGATGACTCACTCTTCAATTATAGTTTAGCATAATTGACAGGGAGCCTCACACTCACATCAGGGGCATATCGTTTTTGGATACTTGAATAGGTCACTGAACTAGGATGTTAGTTTTTGCTTACTCTTGTTTACATGCTCTGTTGCTATGCTATTTTATCCATTTGTATATCGACTTTATGTTATATTTGATTATTAATTCTGATTTTGATTGAATGGATGTTGTCTCACTCGCAGTTCTTGAACCATTCCTTTTAAATAATACATCAGCAATGGAAGTACCTGAAAATAGAAAGTGGATGTATAACAGAGTTGATTGTTACAAGAACATTACTGCAGAATTTAATACTGAAGTTCTGGAGTTTATTAAGTTTGCTTTGGAACAAGATAAAGATAACATTGGAGGAAGATGAAGATGAAAGGGAGGAAGATGAAGATATGTATGAAGATATAGATTCAAACTAAGTCATTGATCCAAGCAAATGGGTTTCCTCAAAATCAAAGGATATTGCTGTAAGTTATTACTTCATGACCTTATTGAACTTGATGAATATTTAGTCTATTTTTAAAGTAGTTGAACTATGATATGGAGGTTCTGCACTGATGCTAATTGTTAAGAACTGATGCTATTTTTAATTGTTTTAATAGTTCGCACTGAAATAATTGTTCACTGATGCTATTTTATGGAGGTTATGCACTGATGCTAATTGTTAAGCACATATTAAGAAATAATATAAATGTACCTATGACGTAGATTGAGCACTACCATTTCAATTTTCTTTTTCTTCTTCCATACCAATCCTAACTCCACTTGATTATTTTTTTGACATAAAGAACTCCATATGAAACTATGTCCATATTTAAGAAGCAGATTGAGAAAAATAATGAATTATCTTGATAGGAAGATATATTAGAATGTTAGTTTGTTTGATGCTTCTGGAAAACTGATATAGGCAAGCAGTGAACACATCATAAGTTTTTAGGACAGCATACTGGGTAAAAATCAACAACATTGTTTTTAGATAAGGTTTTAGGCGGTGGATTTTGTTTGTTTGTTGCTGTTATTCATCTGTTATTCATTCTGCTATTTTGCAGCGTGTTTTTCTGTCATGGGGTTTGCTGTTCTGCTTTTTCCCTCCCTCTCCTTTCTGTTGAGCGGCTGTTGGTGTGTTTAGTTTGGTGTTTTATGGCCTGTTCATAGGTGAGACAGGGGTATGCTTGGTACTCGTAGGTATTCTACTACCTCAGCGATTGATGCCACCTTTATTTTTGGTTTTTTGGGTTGTTGGTAGTTCCGTATATTTGCGGCTACAATTGTATTTTTCCCTTATATCCGCGAGTTTTTTTGCTTCTTGCAATGGCTCGACGTGAATAAATTTCCTTGTGACTTTTTATGTATTTTTGAGAGTTTCCTTGTGACTATGTATTTTGAGAGTTGAACAATGGTTGTAAACTTATTGAGAGTTTCCTTATGACTTTTATGGTGATGAATGTATGTGTTGGGTATGAAGACAATTTATGAAGTGTTTTTTGTTGTATATTTATAATTTTCAACAAGTTCAATATGGTTTAATATAGTAAATGCATATACAATATTAATATAATTAATTAATGAAATCTGGTTTGAAATGGAACATTAAACTACTGATGCAAATTTCTGTTTGGATCAGTGAGGGAAATAAATTTCTCACTAAACTTGTAGTTTGTGAGGGAATTCAATTTCATCACAATTTATGCCTTCATAATTTGAAAGGGAAAACCAATCCGTCATTAATTAGTGATGGAAATAATGGTAAAAAAATGATGGAATAGTCCCTCACTATTAGAGAGGGAACAAGAATCCCTCACTAATTACTGACGGATTTGTCCAAGTTTTAGGATAATTCTGGTTCATATTTAGTGACGGATTTAAATAATTAGTGAGGGATTGTATCCGTGTCAATTAGGGACGGAAACCAAAATCCCTCACTAATATTTAGCAAGGCCAATATTCTTAAGGGATTACCGGTCGTCACTAAATCCCTCACTAAATTCGTTAGTGAGGGAATTATGGTAGTTTAGTGACGGATTTCTACCCTCTCTAAAATTGATTTTTCTAGTAGTGAAATAAAAGATAATTTGAAACAGAATGATGATGACCGATTAGGATTTCCTTAATATCCCCTCTTTGTCCTTGATTGATCAATCAAGTGTCTAATCAAATTCGCAATTTGAGGTATATGTCCACGACTTTTAACAAAGTAGATAAAGTCCATCTTTGGTATAAGATCTCATTTATCTAATATAGAACCCTAATTTCTTAGGTGAATTTCCTATTATCGATATCTTTAGCGAAAGTTAAATCAAGTCACGCTAATAATTACTATCTCTAGTAGATTACGGTACCCAACATTATATCTAGATCAGGTTATAAAACCTAGGCTAGTTGTGATTCATAACCTAGATTTGTTTCAAAATTGATCTTAAACTGAAAACATTAAGAACAAGATATATTAATTAAACATAAATTGCATTTGAAAAGGGCATTCGAATTACATGTTTCAAACAATCCTATAAGGGATCATCATTCAATCCTAATTTAAGATTTTTTTTAGTTACTCATCATTTCGTAAGTGAATATATATTCAAAGATAAATACGGTTACACAGACTCAAAGTGAAGAGAATTAACTTCAATCTTATCTCCACTAGAAGAAACAACAAATATGTCGATGGATCTTATTGTTTTAAAACACACACACATTCCTTTACAAAACTAAAAGATGGCTAGAAAACACACAAATCCTAATCCAAGCTCGCCACACAACACTAAATCAGAACCTCCCATCATAAAGTCAAGAATACCCCAATTAACCGGTTCACGAACCTTTTCAAAATTCACCTTAACCATAAGACATTCTTGACATGTTTTCTTGCTTGATCAATGATCTCGTTCAATAGTTGTCTAACCTTGATTATTTTTTTCAAGAAACCAAACTCCACCCTTGATTGATGACTATAATGAGGTCACATCATTGCATGAATATCCCAATATATAATAAATAATGAACTTTCTTTTTGATCGACCTTTCATGCCACATTAATCTTTAAAGTTTTTTTTTTTTATTGGAGAAAATCTTTAAAGTTACATCTTTTGTAATTGGAAATTTCTTGTAGTTTTATCTTTCGTTGGTGTTGAGTGGCCCTTGTATTCATCCCCTAAGTCCCCTAAGTCGGGTGAAGTATTATTTGCACTTATTCCATTATTTATATGAATATACATGTTTTAGCTGTTCGAAAAAAATATCTTAAAAATTATAACAAACTTCATGCGGTATTGTTTAAATTATTTTTAATACAAACAGGAACCAATTTCATAGGTCGCATCCATGTTAAGTGTGATACTCACGAATAGCAGGTTCTTTAACTATAAGAACTAAGTAAGAATATGGTGCTGCAAAATGTTTTTAATTAAGAGTTACATTGAAATTGACAGAGCAAGAGGAAAATAAGAACTAGTTAAACTAAAATAAAAGTTTACTAGTAATTTCTTCTTCCTTGTTCTTCTACATATGCAGCTACATCAGCTTCTTCTTGTAAATAAATACCTCCTCCTCACCAATAAATAAAAAATAAATACAAGAAAAAAGCTAAACAAAATTGTTCATGAACTCAGAAAATTACTTCTGAAATTATGTAGGGCTTTTATCTTCTCCTTCACACCAATTTATATATTATATATCAAATACACCTCTGCATGACGAAGTTATGTCATATTGTGGATTGTAATTAAATGAATGCAAAAGTAATAGAGACAACTAATATGGGAACCAAAGGAAATTAATTAAGCTTGTCCTTTGCCATTCCAATCTGGTATGCCTAATGTGAACTCCAAGCTTGGGTTCTTACACTCTAAATTAGATCCTGACAAATTGTTCTTGAGCTGATTTGAATCACACTCCTGTAATGGAAACAATCATTAGTAAATGAGATAATATAAAAATAAAAATAAAAACTAATTTGTATGCAACATCATGCTAAAACAGTCTATAAGATTTACTGTTGTCACAACATTCAATAAATTTAAAATTACATAACTTGATATATTTATTAAATGATGTAGCAATATATATATACATAATTGAAAGCATTTTTTTTTGGACTTAACCTTTACGATTTTTAGGAAAATGGTCAATATGGAATTCAACTAGAATAATTTGTTTAAGAATAGTCACTACTAAAGATCGAGCTCGAATACTCTTAATCGATTCGACCTGAATTGAAATTCATTAATGGATAGTATGTGTAAAAAACTTAATTGAAAATGTACATAAATTATATGCTAAATTATATTTTTAGTCCTTTAATTTAATTTTAGATTTCATTTTGGTCCCTTAAGCTACAAACTTGTACAAGCTAGTTTCTTAAGTTGGTTCGTTTTAGTCCCTTAAGTTATGAATGTTGGACATTTTTGTTCCTTAAGTTACAAATATTAAGATATTTTGATCCCCGAAATGATAAACTAAAATGTCTAAAATTTGTAACTTAAATATCAAATTATCTAATATTTGTTAGTTAAGCAACCAAAATGAAACGAAAAAAACTTAAGGAACAAAATTGTCTAACGTTTGTAATTTAAGGGATCAAAATAAAACAAAAAAAATTAAGAGACTAAAGTGAAACCTAAAATTAATTTAAGGGACTAAAAATATAATTTAAGCCTAAATTAAATACAATTTTTTTTTTGGTTACAAATTAATGATAACAAATATATTAAACTCATTAGTTATACCTGAATTTGATGTCCTCCTGATATTGGTTGTGATTGGAAGATAGTTGGTCTGAAACCATCTATGTCGTTTGGACTTGTTTGTGGCCATGGTTCTCTACTACTGATCATAATTTAATTAAGATGAAATGACACAACCAAGAAAAAAAAAAATTGCATCAGTTCAATGGATTCTTTATGTATACCAAACATGCATGAACTGTTTTGTTGATGGCAGTGTGCAAAACTTCACTATACATCTATGTCTTTAGTATAGATACAATTCAAGTACGATCACACTCCAGAATTTATAAACTTTTTTCAGTCTTTATCACTTTTCCAATGTAGAATATTATTTTTCCAATAATTGGAGATGCTCTTGATGGATTAAATGTACCACTTAAACCAATCCTAAGGCTATGTATTACAACTATACATGTAAGCACTGATTCAAGTATATGATATATTGATAGGCAAGTCACATGCTAAAATGCCAATTACACTCGAATATATTTCCAAACTTACTATTATGAGCCTTGCATGGTAAGCCTCCACCACCACTAATGTTTACTTAATGAGAATTGTAGTGATAATTTGTTTGTGTCACAATGAGATATTTCATGTTTACTTAAGGTAATGTTTTTTTAATCATGACAAACAGTAGATTTTTTTTTTTTTAGACTAAAAATGACAGACAGTAGTTAATAGGTGTTACTGTATAAGTTTTAATATATATTTATATCAAGATATTACCTAATAAGAGAAAGACATGCCTCTCAATTTTTAAAATATCTTGATTACTATAAAGGTAGAACTGGACATATGAATTTAGATTATTGCAGAGAATGTCGAGTGTCAACATCAAAATAGTTAACTGTAAGTAAGATTTTTACATAAAGTAGCTCAAAGACAAAAACTTAAATCAAGATTTGTTTATCAAAAACAAAATAAAGAAGGTTTATAGGCTACTTTCCCTCAAAAAAAAAAAGGTGTATAGGCTACTTCAAATTAATTTAAACTTAGGTGCAAGAGGGTCAAGTTAACCCTCTTTGAATCTAAATCAATCTTTTGCTTTTATTTTTTGATGGAAAATCACGACCACAAGGATTTCACCACATGGTTATTCTAATATAATTCGTGTAATTTAAGTGGAAATTTAAGTAAAGGGTGCACATTTCCAAATACAACATATGGTAATAATTTCATGGATGCACATTTACCTGTAGACTATTTTTTAGAGGTCCATATTAGAATTTGTTAGGTTTTATAATGAAAAATATATTTTTGTTTATGTACCATTTATAAATTTATATGTTACATTTACTATATTTTCTTTTTCCAGATTATATTGTCAACTTATCAACTATTTTGGACTTACTAGAGTGAGCCAATATGAAGTGTAACACTATAATTGAAATCTGTTTATGGTATTTAGTTACCACTATTTCTTGATTTGTGCAAACCAACTTTAAAAAACATATTATAAAAACAAATTGAGTGTGGTATATATTTCAAAATAAATTGTTAATGTTACTTGGAAGAATACATGGTCAATATATGAAGGACTTAATTTGGGTTTTATGTAATCTACAGGTGCAGAAATCAAGATCCATATCAATATTCGGGTTATGATCAAATAATTAGCCTTGAAATTTGTAATATTAGGAGACAAACATACACACAAGTCAAAGGAAGAAGGAAAAAAAAAGCAAATTACTGAAGCTTTGTGTTGCTTTCCATTTATCCTAACGAATTAGCATTCGATTATGTCTTGTAGCATTCTTTTGTTATATGAATTCACCAATCCACCAAATCACTAAGGTACAAAAGATATACAAAGGAAAGAAAAGAAAGAAGAAAATGAAACACACAAGTTTAAAGCAAAAGCTGCCACAAGAACCCTTTTTATTCTTCATAAAAAAGAGTGTTGTGGACGTGGGTTTGCATTGATTTTTATACAAGAGATACTCCATGCAAAAGCAAAAGTAAATAAACAAAGTCGGTGACAAAAAAAATAATTAAATATGTACATCTATATAAGCACATAAAACATATGTACTTCAAAATTTAGAAAAATAGTAACATTGAAAAATAATGTTACCTTGAAGAATTACTCCATAGAGTGTTGGTGGATGAGTAATCCATATCTTGCTGTATTGGTCGATCTGTTAGCCCTCTTTGATCTGAAAATTGACGAATTCCACCATTGCTTCCAATTTGTGGTACATCATCCTCTCCAGATCCATCTGAAAGGCCTAATCCAACAGTTAATTTATTAATTAATGTAAAGTACATGCATGCACACATCTTGCTTCATAATTTTATATATAAAAAATTTAAGCAAGGTAATTAAGGTGGAATTTTTATATATATGTTTAAGAGGCAAAAAGCCTCAAAAGTGTTCACATATATAGACTTTAAAGGTAGAAAAAATAACAGTAAAAAAAATGTGAAAAGAATAAGGTAGTAAGTCACAACTCACAAGTGATGACATTCTCTATAAAAACAAGAGAAATTAATACATCCGTAATTATTAGACTAATTAAGGGAAAAAAAATGGTTGAAGATTGAGCAATACGAATTACCTGAAGAAGCTGCAGGTTTGTCAGTTGTCTTAACAGTTCGATACATCTGTGAAGAACAAATCACAAAACAAAACAAACATTTTATACTAATTACAAAGATACTTCCACAATTTCAACACAAGAAATTAGTATGAAAATATATATATAAAAAATAAACCTATTTGTATTGAATAAGATATATAAAAAATATATAAAATATGCATTAATCACGAGGTTGATGTTTGATAATAAGGTTGTAATGAGAGGATTGTTGCATTATTGGAAAATGATGACTTTTATTTGTTGTTGTCAGTTTTCTCTCTCTTTCTATGACTATAATCAGAGACTGTGTCATGTCTGGTCGTCTCAGATGATAAAGTCTCCTTCTTAGCTTACTACTACTACTATCCACTCCCACACATTCATTCATTCACTGCACCACTTTCTTCTTCATTGGCTATTGTGCCCAATTTCATTTCAATTTCATATAGTAGTAGATAGATACATACAATACATACCTGCAAATGGCTTTTTACATGAGCTAATGTGAGATCCTTCACATCCATCAGTTCCAATACTGACTTTGGTGTTGCTCCTAAAATTCACCATCTAAATTACATTAGCCAAATACCTATAATATAACACCAAACATAATAACAACAACAATAAAATTAAAAACTAAAAATTTAACATAATACCCACCTAATAGTCTCACTCTCACAAGTAACAAGTAAACAACACTCTTTCTTCTATTATTTAAGAAAAAAATTAATTACTTTTATAAAAAATATGATAAATATTTTGTAATCTCAAAAGACGAAGATCAAATCTAATACAGTTGTAAAATGGTCATTAATATTACCGTATCCAAAAAATTTAAAAGAAGAAAATTAAAGTGGAAGAGAAAAATGTTTACTTTCATGGCCACCAAGAAGCTCAACAGCATGAACAAATCTAGCATGGAGTGTACTTGTCCATCGCATTCTTGGTGCTCTCATGCTTCTTTTTGTCGGCAATTTAGGCAAAAACCTTGATCTCATCATGGATGCTTCTGAGCTACCAAGTCCAACACTCCCATAGTGTGAGTGATGATGATGATGGTGGTGCAATGGATATTGATGAGATTTGAAAGGTTCGTTATTAAACCTTGTGGCTACGGCGGCTCTATAAGCCGCAGAGCCACTGGAGTTTAAAAACGACATGGGATCTAAACCCCCTGCAGCTATGTAGGGGGAAAGAGGTGAAGATGACGAAGAAGGAGACGGAGTTGAATTAGGCATGTGGTGATATAAACACATCTTTGGATCTTTTTCTCTTGAATGTTCCATGGCTGGTAAAAAGGGGAATGAACGGTTATGATAGACTGGAATCCCTTTGATTGGTCTTAACCCTTCTGATGATGTTGATGACACATCAAGCAATGAAACACCATAATTTATGTGATTCATGTGACTTGAAGAATTTGTTGTAGTACTTGTTGTTGTTGTTGTAGAGCTGTGATTGTTGTGATGTTGAAAGTGAGGAAAATGAGCTTGTTGGTTTTGATAATAAGGGTTATGTGGTTGTTGTTGATGTTGTTGTGGTTGTTCTTGAGCACCACAACTAAAATTTCTTCCAAGAGATAGTTCAGTGTGAGCTTGAGCTTGAGCCAAAGTTGTTCTTGAAGAATTATGAGGTTCATAATTGGATGGTTGAGTTGTGTTAATCAAAGAAGAATTAGAAGTACTTGGAGGACTTATGTGAAGAGAAAGATCAGGTGGTGTTGTTGATGTTGAAATTGGTTCAATGAAAATCCCTTCCAAGGGCATCTTCTTTAGAAAAAGGTGGAACTAACCTTTGATAATATATGGTTACAAAATATATATGAAAGACAAGATGAGCTTCTTTTTTATTTTCCTTTATTAAAATCAGATTAAAAAAAGGAATTAAAGTGCAATATTCACAAGCAAGGAACTGTTCCAATCCTTTTGTTTTTGTTCAAAGTCCTCAAACCCAATATTAAGGACTTTTTTTGTGTGTGTTTTTTTCTTGCTCTTTGTTTTCTTTTTTTAGGCTTTTCCTTGGAAAGAATCTGGAAAGCTAGTTAACTCTCTAGCTCTATAATATCTTCTATCTGAGAAGAAAACCTTGTGCTATAGCTTTTGAATAAAATAAGATAAAAAATTAGAAGAAAAAAAAAAGATTGGAGAGAGAGAGAAAGCTAAGAAGAAAAAGAAGAAGTCATGGCAGTGTTTAACAAACAAAAAAACAAAGTCAAGAGAAAGAAGAAGGGACCATGAAAGAAAAGTGTGATGAGAGAGAGAAAGAGAGAGAGAGAGAGAGAGAGAGGAAGAAGATAGGGGAAGACTAGTGTTTTGAAGTGGAGAGAAGAATGATGGAATGGAAGGGAAGGAAAATAATTGTTTTAAGAAGAAAGGAAAAGGAAAAGAAATATTCCAGAAAGGCATAGAAAAGAAAACAGGTGGATTTGCGTTTTGTTTTCCTCGAGAGTATATCTTGGAAAATGACACTAGTGAGACGTATGATAAACAAACATTTTTTTTAAATGTTTCAGGAATATAAATTAATTAAATATTTACAAATCAGACCATTAGAGGATAAGAAGAAGACTTTATAATATACTAATAAACTACATTCTAAAAAAAATATATAAAAAGTACATATATGATAGGATCTGAATTCTTAAAAAATAAATTGAGAGAGACGGTGTTTTAATTTTATAACCTAGCGATCTTCAATTTTATTTTTAAAAGGAAATTCATAAGTACCAAAATATAGAATATGTTCCTTTCAAAAAAATAGAATATATTGCTAATATCCTTGGTGGAGAGGAAAATGTAAATTCATTTGTAAAATATTTTTTGATATCTTAGATGTTCTCTAAATTTGAATTGAGGCAACATCTCCTCACCATCAATTTGTATTTACTATGATAATTTGTATATATCGACGATATATAGTTTTTTTTTTTTTTTTTACAAATGCTTCCATTTAAATCACAATATATAGTCCCGTAAGTGTAGCTCAGTTGGTAGCTACCAGGGACAATTTATGTATGGGCCGGGGTTCGAATCCTTGATTCCCTACTTCTCCACACATTATGTGTGTGAATCTAGCCACTAGGCTATTTGACCAAAGTCACTAGGCTACTTGACCAAAAAAAAAAATCATAAATAATTCACAATATATAGATATTTTATAAACTAATAAAAGAAAATGATATCTATGTTGTGATTTGACTAAGGCTTTGTTTGGGAGTTTGGAGGGGAAGGGAGGGGAGGGCTTTGGGGGGTTGGAAATATATAGAAAAATGGACAAAAAATTCACATTTTTTGAAAAAGCAGTTTTTTAGAGAATGATAAACTAATACTTATGATTAATATACTTTTAATTTTAAGAATATAATAACAACATAGATTGAATTTGAAAAATTCATATAAGCCCTCCATAACCCCCCAAAACCCTCCCCCAATACAATTTTTGAATTCCCCCAAATGAGGGGGATTTTTTATTATGAGTAAAAAATTAACCTCCAAAGCTCTCTCCTCCCAATGTCTTCTATTTCTTCCACTTGCTCCTTCCTTTTTTCCAAAACCCTCCCCTCCCATCCCCTCCAAACTCCCAAACAAAGCCTAAATGTATCTGTAAAACTATGTTGTTGTTACAACATGAAAGTTTTCTCGAACTCTCACGCACTTAAATAAATTGTTTTTGCACATACAACCAACTAATATCTCTTCACTATGTCACTGTTGTATTAACTCTTTAAAAGAATTATATAAATGAACCTTTTATTAGATGATAAATCAACTTAAAAAGTGACATTGATGTTATATATATTTTTTGTATTAAGCCTTTTTTTTTTTGCAAATTAAGCCTCTCTTTTTTTTTTTTTAGCAAATTAAGCCTCTTTTATTAAGGAAGGCCTACTGCGTCTTCATCTCTTGCTTCCAAGCGAGAGTCAAGAGAAAGAAAAGGACCAAGCAAGGGTTAAGATTTGTTCTCACAGAGAATTAGGGAGAAGAAAGAAGATCGTAGGACTGCAGAGATCTAGCAAACCATTCTAAGCACAGATCATTGGTGTTGGATGCATCGTTAGGTTGTGCCAAGTCAAATCTGCTCCGTTTTTTTTCCGTTGCATGTCCAAAATGAAATATGTACATTATTGAAAGCTCATTTTCTCTAGCACACAAAGCAATGTCCCGCAAATCGAGTGTTAACACTCCGCGTTTACCTAGTTTACGTTTTTAGGTACTAAAATCGTGTTCACTCAAAGGTAAACTCGATTTCTGGTAAAATCGGAAGGTTTGACGAGTTTGACCGAGTTAACACTCAGTAAACTCGTGTAAACTCGACCGAGTTTACCGATTTTTACGAGTTTACATCTAACAAAAAAAACGGCCTTATTTTTTGGGCCAATTTTTTTTTTAAAAACCCAATTTCTTTTCTACAAGCTCAAATACTGAAACGTTTACTAAATAGTTATCTTTACGGTAACATGTTGTTCCTGAGATGAAACGTTTCTTTTTCTTTCTTCTCTAAGTTCTCAAACCATGAACATGGGAGCACATATCGGTTAGGGTTGCGATTCCAACGGTGGAAATTCATATTTCAACGCCGGTTAGGGTTGTGGTGGTGGTGTTTATTGAATTTTTGAAGAAATTAACTAGTTTATTTTCTAAATAGTTTTATTAACAACTTTAGAAACCTGTGAAACTTGGTTTTTTGGATGGTTTTATAGATGGCTTAAACTTAGAGACTTATGAAACTTATGATTTTGTGCGTTAATTTTTGTATTTTGATGCTAAGTTGAACATAACATTTTATTATGGTAGTTTGGTATAATTTGTCTTTGTAATTAAGTCATATTTTGCACTATTGACCTATTTGCAATATTATATTGAGCAATGTTATATCTCTAGAAAAAAACATCAAGAAAGAATAAAAAGCAACCAATCACAATGCACTATTTGCCACAATTCAAGGAGGTGTGGCTGAAAAATAGGAAGTGGACAAATAAATCATGCAATTAAAACTTGCCACATGTGTCTTGAAAAATTCTTGATGCTATTTTTCTAGATAAATAGCATTTTTCCTATTATATTAGCTTATATATGTCATACATATAATAAATTTTATATAATTTTAATTTTAGGTAAACTCGTACGAGTTCTCGAGTCGAGTTTACGAGTTGAGTTTACTTAAGCAAAACGAGTTGAGGTAAACTCTCGAGTTGTAAAACCTTATAATAGGAAAAAATGCAACGAGAGTTCACAGTCAATTACAATGGCAACAATGCCAATAAAAGCAAATAGGTATAAATCAATGCCCAAACAAATTAATGGATTATTAAGCCATCAGTTATGATAACAAAAACAAAATAAACATGTTTTGCTTTCAAATATCTATTATTTGAGCCAGGTTGGATTGAGTAAGTTTCTTTTTTTCTTTTTTGAGGGAGTAAGTTTCAAAATATTGAAACCAAGTATATATATACTTGAGGAGCTTCTTGCAAAACCAACAAATTTACATTATACAGAAAATTATGGTGACGACTTTGGATAAAACGTAATAGTATAGAAAACACAAAGAAATGCATCGTCATGTGCGACATATACTCCCTTGCTTAAGTGGGAAAGTTCGGTTACTGGACAATGCTTTATGTTACAATTTTTATATTCTCAGGTCGGACTGGGATTTTTATAATGTTCTGTATGTACTGGACTACTGGCTACTATATACTCAATTGAATAATTAAATTAAATGAAAAAACACCCATTGACTAAAGTGTGAGTGGGAAAGACCACCACAAAGGGTTTTTTGTCTGCTTCTTCATTTGTATGCTTCTTGAAAACTAATGCACCTTAATTAATGACCCCACATGGTGAGTTATACAATTCTCATATGTCTCTGAGTATAATCCTATTTACTTCCTCTTAAAAAAAAATCAATTTACACGGGTGATTCAATTTCCACACGGTGAGTTATTCAATTTCCAATATATTGAATGCACACTTTTTTATAAAATAGACATTAAATAGACATTTTCATTGTGGAGTATAATATATGGATGTTTATGGAGAGGGTGGCTATGGAAGCACCATCTCTCTCTTGATTTTTCGCAGGTCCCATTTAATAAATTTTAATAAAATAAATAAATTTTGTTGAAATGTGTAATGATATAGAATTATTTGTGTGACCTATATAATACTCCCTCCGGTCCTTATTATAAGAAAAAGTTGACTTTTTAGGTTCATTGTGTAAGTGATGTATCTAGTCTATATTTATAACAAGATACATTAATTATTCTATGAACCAAAAAAGTCAATTGTTTCTTATAATAAGGACCGGAGGGAGTAATATCTTTTGAGGTGTTGGGTTGGAAAAAATTGGTGCTTATTAAGTATTACCGTAAAATGAGTGATGTGGACGTAGAAAAATTATTTAAGCACCCAATTTATGGTGCTCTATTGTGGATGGTCATTAGCATTGCTCTTTAATCATAATTGTTTGATCTATTTGTCAAAAAAGTAACCATTAGACCTTGGATGTCTATTGTATGTAATAGTATATGTTTTATCTTGGTTTTCGGGTGTCAAACATGGATTAAGTTTGAACCTTTTTAACCTTTGATATCTCATTTTTTCTTGGGAAGGGAAAAATAAGAAAAACCCTTGAGAATCGAGGTACGGGAGTTGTTTTCGCTACGGGAAGGTGTTAGGCACCCATAACGACTATAGTATCCTATAAGAACCGTCTTTACTTTCTACGCGCGCGCTTTATTTTTAAATGCTATTTGAAAAGTGATATTTACACCTAAGAGTTTACTAAGTGAAGAATTGGAGGGAGAAGAAGATGTTTGAATCTTTATTTTATTTGAATTGAAGGAATATTGGTTCCTTGCCTACGTACCCTTTTAAGGGATCAAATCCACCGTAGTTCTCTTCCAAAAAAGGTTTTTGTTTTGTTGATTGATTTTAAGTTTGAAAATTGGAATTTTGAAGAATAAGAGAAAGAGGCCTCAAGGGCATGAGATTGTGAAAATATGAGGTTGAATTAGTTATTTTGCAAAAGAGAGTCTAAGTATTATTAGAATTCCTTAAAGTTTTTGTTTAAGAAAATATAAGGAAAATGCAATGGGATTTTGATCCCAAGGCTTATTTGGAAAATGATTTGAGTGATGTTGTTCATATTTTTGAAAAGGGAATTTTTGTCTAAGTTTTAAGGCTCCTAAACATACATCTAGGCATTCATTCCCTAAACATACATCTAAAGTAACCATGTGATGTGTGTGCATGTGTCGGTGCTTGTGTCGGTGTGCATCATTAGAGTCCATTGTCCTTTACATCATTGGCCTAAATACATGCTATGGTCTTGCAAGAAATTAAAAGCATAAAGAATAGTACAAAAAAACCCTAAATTTTTACATGCTAATTCTTTGCAAGGAATATAAATTGCAAAAAAAAAAAAAATTTGAATCTAGAGGAGAGAGATGAGGATGCTATGAATGAACCATGAATGAGAGGGTTAGTAGCATAATGTGTAATAATGTGGGTAGAATTATAAGCAAGCAAGATAATACTAACAAAGTAACATGACTTAGCAAACAAGTAGCAAAATATGTCTAAAAAGTTCACCATGACAACAAGGCAATCACATGACCTATAATTCTCATATCATGACCATTTTACAAAGTGTTTTACCCCAGCTATGACACAAGAATTATGAGGAAATATCAAGCCAAGACTCATAGCACACTTTTAGGCATATTTTGCACTTCATTTTCACAAGAAATATTCACATTACTTGCAAAACAAGAAAGCAAGAATTAAACACACAAATCAATAGAACCATAGACAATTTCAGAGGTGGACAAATCACAAAATCAAGTTTCAAGCATCCATGTCACATAGCAAAAACTATATGATCAAAATTTGGTAAAATGACACAAGATTTATCAAAAAAAAGTTGGTAAGAGAACAAGATATTATCACATATATTTTTCCCAGGATTATCATGTAAAAAAAAACATCAAAAAACAACTAGAAATATCAAGAAATGCATTGATAATTTTTTGGACTTTTTTTGTATGAAAATTAAACAACGTAGGGGTGCAATTATCAAAAGTAATGTACAAAATAGCAAGAAACAAGTAAAAACGAAAGTCTGCAAAGAAACAGGTCCATGCCCAAAGGGAAATGGATCCTGGATCATCCAAACGCATCAGGGGCGTTGGATTGATCCAGTTCGTTCTAACCCTAGATCTGACGGTGGAAAGCTCAAGGTCCAAGAGTGAACCAGACTGGTTCAGATGAACCGGTCTGGTTCACGTTCCTTTAAATGCTCAAGAGGCCGGTCCAAGGCCATTTCCCACTTCTCTTTCTCTCTCTTCTCTCATTCTAGTGAGAGAAGCTCTCACTTCTCTCTTCCCTCGTTCATCTCTCCATCGCCGGTTTCTGGAATGAAATGGCTGGAGACGATGAAGATTCATCGGAATCTTCATCGTCACCGCCGTGAATTCCAGATTCCGGCAAGACTCATACTACTCCGATCTGTATAGATCTAAACCCTAACTTGTTCTATTTTCCACACTGACTTCAAATATGAGTTTAGATTCGAAAGATAAACGGTGAATCTTCGTAGATCTACATCTTAGGGTTTCGGTTTCAAACTTTTTTCAATCTTTTTCAAACTTTTTCGAAAGAACAAGTTTTAAAACTTGTTAATCTACTCTGTTTCACCGTTTATTTTTGTTTGTGCACCTTCGATGAAGATTTGGAACGAAAACGAGAAGGTTTTATGAGTTTACCTGGATTTGAACGGAGATTCGAGTGAGACGATGAAGAAAGACCTTGTGGATCTTCCTTGAGCCTCTGGTAAGTGTTGAACCGAAAATAAATCGGTGATTTCTCTTCTTCTTCCACACCGGTTCAATTCCTCTTTGATTCTTCTTCTTCTCTTCCTCAAACCTCTTTTTGTGATCGTTTTATACTTGAATTGCAAGAAGAGAAAAGAAATAGTTCGATGATGATGATTTTCGCGGAAAATCACTGAGAACTTCGCTAATTTCAAAAGATTTGTCGAATTGAAAACGTCTCAGCTTTGATTTTATGGAAATTTTGTATTGATTATGTATGTTTGATGATGAATTTTATGGAAGATTGATTCGGTTAGGGTTTTGTGATGATGAATATTGATGAAGTTCTTAATGAACTTCAACAATGTTCTCTAATTCTGTTGAGTTTCGATCTAACTGCCAGGAGAGAGAAAATTTCTTCCTGTTTCTATGATTTGATGAGTTGGCGTGTTGTGAATGGGACTCTGTTACTGTGTAAGTGGTGATGTGGCCTTTATATAGGTGACATGTGGTCTTGAGACCCAATGGATTGTTGACACCTGTATTTGGACTTGTTTGGCTCGGCCTTGGACTGTTTTGGACTTTAGGGACCTTTGTGCAATTTCTAGAAGTTGAAGGACCAACCTGCAAAAAAAAAGACAAAAATAAACTTGATACAAAGTAAGGACCATTCTGCAAAAAAATAAAAACTAAAAGGACCAATCTGCAATACTAAGAAAAGGGCTAAAAACAGAATTAAAGACTTTGAAGGACTAATATGCAAAAAAGGACTAAAAAGTCAAATTAAAATTAAAAATGACTTAAAATTGGTAATTGGAAAAAAACTTAAAGTGAAACAAAAATAAAAAACACAAAAAGGACTAAAATGAACCAACTACTTAAATGAGGTACTTCAAAGTAACCTCTCTCTGTCAAAATTTTACGTGAAATGACCAAAATGCCCCTAGGGACTGAAACGACTCAAAACGACTCAAATGCAATTTTATAATGGTTTTTAATGGGGAATTGAAGCAAGAGCTTATACAAGCAAATTGAAAAGACTCAGAGACAACTTTTAAGGATCAAAAGAGTCTTAACACTGGAAATGACTAAAATGCACCTAGGGGCTAAACTGACTCAAAATGGCTCAAATGTAATTTTTTGAAATGGACTTTTACATGGGATTGAAACAAGGACTCATACAAACCAATTGAAAAGACACAATCAATTCTTAAAGACAAAAATGAGTTTGAATGGGAAAATGACTAAAATACCCTTTTTCATGAATTTTGTAAATAACATTGAAATAAAACGCAGGGAGATATGCAATTGATCAGAGACCAACTCAAAAGACTTGAAATGCAAGAAAAATATTTTTGGATGACTTGAAATGCAAGAAAACATAGACAAATGCACAGATGAAAAGATTTTTAAAACTAAATTGGAAGATAAAGCAGAGTAAAATATCAGTGTAAAGCAATAGCAAATTGGCAATCTTTCAAGAGTAATAGACATATATCAAAGATGGAAAAAATATTTTGAGCAAGTATTTTTAGGTCCAAAATTAGGGTATAACAGTATATTATCGCCACCTAATATTTTCCATTTTCTTATCTTCTTCTTCCTTTCTCTTCTTTTTCATGTTCATCATACACCTACATGAATCTTCAACACAAAATCCCAGCAAAAAGAAAAAGAAAAAAAAAGTTGGCATAACTCAATCAATAATACACAGGTTCCATCTTATAACACCCCGACTTTTAATATTAATCTATTAGTATTTTTATTGGATAATATTAGTATTATTATTAGTATTAGTATTAATTGTTTGATATTATTAGTTAAATTATTCATAGTTATTGAGTAATGAGAAAGTATATGGGTTAACTGGTGGGTTAAAGAATGTGAGAAAACAATTTTTAAGAAGAAAATAGTGTTTTTGACAAGAATAAGAAGGTATGGTGCAAACATAGGTGCATTAGTAAAACTTGCTATAAAAGAGGTGTAAGTAGTAAGCCATGTAGTGTTTTAGTGATTTGAATAGGGGAGGTGTAAACAACAAGGCTGTGTAGTTATAAAAAGAATAGTAATCAATATAGGGGTGCAAATAGTAAATCTATCTAAAAATTATGTGAGCAAATTAAACCGAAATAGTGTTTATAAATAGAGAAAAGCATTAGAATATGAAGGTTAGAAAAGGAAAGAAAGAAAATAGAAAGAGCAAGAGAAAACTAGGGTTTGGAGGCAAAAGAGGCATAGAGAGAAATCTTAGGTAGAGATTCAGCAGTAAGATTCACTAATTCTGCAAAACATCGAGGTAAGGGGAAATTTTATTCAATCTAAGGGTGGTTTATTCATGTGGGTAGCGAGGAGTTATTAACCTTCAGTGTTTCTTTTTAATTCTTTTGTTGATTCGTTGTTAAATTTGTGCTCTTTTATGTTGTTGTAATTATGTGTTTGATTTACGTTTCTGAATTGTGATATTTTCATGTTGAATTCATGGTTGAAATATGGTTATGTTGTGTTTTGGAATATTTAAGCAAAAGTGAGTAAAAACCATGGAATTAGAGGTATACTTGATGTTTTAAGGTGTAATAAGTGTTAAATCGAAATCATAACAACCTTAAGGTAATATTTCATATCATTCTGGAGTCATAAGGGTTTGAAAACAAGGATTTTTTTTGACAATTTAGAAGCAATCCTGATGTTTAAAACTGTGCAGAAATATTAGATTAAAAAAGCCATCGCAACGTTGTGCTGCTGCTGGGGCACCTAGCACCGTGCTTCCAGGAACTTGGCGCCTTAAGTGTATGGTTCTGGCACCTAGTGCATGATGTCAGAGAAGTAAAATTTGCTTTGTGTGTTGGGTGCAGAGGGGTCTTGTCGGGGCGTTCCAGAGCACTCTTTTTGCGTCCAGTCATTTCTGTTTTGACATTTACTTGTGAGGAAATGAGTAATCGAGAGACTTATCATTTATTATGTTAAATTGGGATTAAAGTATAATGAATAAAGGAATTTTAATGAACTTAAATTAGTAAATCAAATCAGTTCAGATGATGATTATTTGAGGAGTGCACTAGGATAATAGTAGGGTAATAGGAAATAGGATGGTGGACTTAAGGAATTAACTTTCAATGTTAGTGATTCCATGTCATCTTACGTTATTCTTTTTTGAAGAAGATCATACGTTATTTTTAGCATGTTTTTCAGTCATTTTTAGTAGGTTTTACCGGCAAAACAGAGGAGTATTAGATCAATTGCCTATGATTTCGGAACTTTTGTATTGTTTTCTATATTTGAGTCTGTAATTCTATTCTTCCCGAAACATAGCAATTTTAAGGTATTCTTGATGCAATTCGCGAAGAAATCAAGTAAAACAGACAAAGCAAGTCTTCCGAAGATTTATGTGGTCCTTGGGAAGATGAAGAATGAAGATTCAAGAGGTCGCAGAAGACTTTACAGAGGGAGGAATTTTGTTCCCAAGTTCCAAGACATCTTACATTGAAGAAAATACCTAAACAATAAAAAAAAACAGGCATTTCAGCACTGAAAACGCACTGAAGCGCCTAGGCGCACCAGAGAGGGTGCTAGGCTCCCCGAGCTAACACGGACATGCGCCAGGCGCACCCTAGGAGGCGCCAAGCGCTTGGAGCTACCAGGCACATGCACGTAGCGCATGGTCTTAGGCGCCCAATGCCTGGTTGCTTGCGAAAAAGTCATATTTTATGACTTTTTCGCCCCTAGAAGCCCATGTTTTTAGCCCAAGTCAGGTGGAAACTTTCCCTATAAATACCGTCTTCCTCATTCATAATTTCTCGTTCAGAACTGAAGCAGTTCAAGAGGAAGGCGATTCTAGGAGCCAAGGATGAGTTCTATCTTCTCCTATCTTTTCTAGAGTATGTTTTTATCTTTCTGTATTTTGTCATATTTATCATGTGTAACTAGATATTTATAGGCTAGGGTTCTAAGATGAACCTTGATTTATTTTGTTGGATAATTATTTAATTTAATGTCGTTTATTTTAGTATATTTTCTGTTTGCTATTAAGTTTTATTAGGATTAGTTTATTTTCGGCGAAGTGCAACCCTAGACTTGGTACTTAGGTTGTGACAGGACCTAATATTGATGTTTATATCTTGATATTTATATCTACCTCTCTAGGAAGTAAGTAGTTAATAACTAGACGAAATATACCGAAAATGAGTTGACCCTATTAGTAAGTACTTAGGAGGTGACATTACTAATATTGAGTAAAATCTATTGAACATAGGATGTAACTAGTTATTAATTATGGAAACAAGTACCAATGGGAGTGAACCGATCATAGTAAGACCCTTCTCCTCGAGCTCTTGGTAAGGTAGACGCTGATAGAGCTGCCTGTTTGTAGAACTACCAAGGGGAGAAGGAGAGTGTTCTATGAGTGTCCTAAGATTCATAGATGGGAAGACCTTCAGGAACATTGACCTTCATTGCCATTGGAAATCTAGGAGCGCCAATTTAAGTCTATGTTTCAATTACCTTAGAAATAGCAAGACCCCGCACGTAAGGATCACCGTGCGATCAGTAGGTGCAGTTAGCCATCGGAAGGATAGACCTCGATCAACCGAGATAGTATAGACCCCACATGTACAGATCACTGTTCGATCAGCAGGTGCAGCTTGATAATCGACTAGTTAGAACGTCCCAATGGCCTCATTACTTGTATAGTGTACTTAAGATAACTAAACGCGGCATGAATGTTATTTAATGCCAACAAAATAAATAGTGGGATTCAAAGAGTCCTAACCGCAGCTTACTTTTCTGCAACCAAATAGGTAAGTTGCTCTGTTGCAAACAGCTAAAAATTGCAATCTCTAACCCTTAACTCTTTTATTTTATATCGTCAAACTAAAATATGTAATGCAGATTGTTTGAACGAAGCGACAATCCATATAGATATGATACTCTACTTAGCTATATGAAGTAACTTAATATACAAATTACGCCTAGTTTGGGGTCTCCCCAGCAACAAATGCTAAGCAAATGCTATCGCCTTGGAGGATGTCAAACTATTCTATTGTTTTATTTAAGAAGTAAATAAATTAGTAATATATAGGATTACAAGAGCGTTCCAATAAGGAAAAACTAAATTATACCTCTTTTGTTTATTCTTCAACTTATTGATGGTCAAATTTAGGTAAGTGTACCAAATCATTTACCAAGTAATAAAGTGTAAGTAGAGTATCATATTCACAGGGATTGTCGTTCCAATTAGGCAGTTCACATTACTTATTTGGGAACAATAAAAAAAAAGATAATTTCGAATGCGTGAGTATTTCGATCACTTTGATTTTGTCACATTATTTATAGGCATTGTTTTTGTTTTATGTTATTAACTTGGATAATGAGTGTTTGTTCGCAGATTCATCATTTTCCTTTTTAGTGATGTTGAATTTGTGTTTGTTAATTTCTAATACTCTAGAAATTTGATAAATGAGTATAATTTCTTAAATAAACAAAGAATTATTGGAAAGTCAATGAAATTTAAGTTATAAAAAGATTATTTACGTAGGTTGTTTAATATGTCGATAAGATACATCAAAATTAACCTTTTTTATAATAGTTCACAAGATGTTAATTTTGACCTATCTCATTGAGATATCAAATGATTTTCAATTAATGTAAAATTTTATATACATAATCTATATTATAATATCTTTTAATCTAACGCTCAATTTTATAATACAATTATACGGTAAAGAGAATTTTCAGATGTGAAATATATTAAGTTTGATCATCGTCGTGTCGATTGATCCTACTATGTAGGTGTGTCCTTTCTCATCCACACTTTCTTGTGGGATTTGACAACTTCAAAGAATTAAAATGAAGAAAAAGTGTACGATTTCCAAGTAACATATGCCACATAAAATCAAGACTATAAAAATGGAAACTATTGAATTATAGTATGGTCATCCGACCCCTATGCTCTCCCAAATACGTGATTTGAACAAAATTCAAATCAAACCCAACTCCAAAGGATTAAAAATGAGAGAAATATATCATTATGCCTTTTTGAAGCTGAATATGACCAACCAAACCACATGACAAAAACAACCATCTTTCTCTCTTTAATTGGCAAAAATTCATTCTGAAACGTCTCCTCTCAAGAAGTTAATGCTCTTTTCATACTTTGATATAGTTTTTGGTGATCCCCCATCTACCTTTTCCTACATCCTTAGAATGGCATTACCTTTTACAAGTGATGGTCATTGCATTCTTGAAAGCTGATCATAGCAAGTACTTCAAATTAAAAGGATCTTTAGACTCTTCAATTCATTCATTCTTGAGTTTTATTTTTTTTCCCTTTTCCTTTTCTATGTAAATACGTCACTGATTTCGTACATCCTTCATTTTCAAATATGCTCCCAACCACCATTACTATGTTATGTTGAATGAGTAATTTTTTATGACATCCTAACGATAGCTATAAATATTGCTAATATACAAATTTTTTGGAATTCGACACATTCAAAATATATAGCTTTCTATAAAAATGCGTCGAGTGATATTTTAAAGCCATAAACAATTCGCATGTTGCTTTAAATATGAAATTTTATATGAATCAAACATCAACCAAAGTGATTTACTTTTTCATATTGTATTGGTTTTATTTCAAAGGACTTCTCTTAAGTGGAAACAATATGTCTCTCTTTCATTTTAGTCCCTCAATACATTGTCATCTACGTGGTATTTTGTTTCGCACACATAAGTATGTATGGTGGAACACACGTCAACGTTTTGGATAAAACTAGCTTCTCCGATTAATGTTAGGGATGACGATTAATATTAGGGATGAAAATGGCTAACAAATTAAACATTAAATATTTAATTATCTTTTTTGCTAAAGTCAAAGACTAATATGAGAGCGTTTTACATGTCTTGGGACAGAACTGGTTGTTTGTCTAGACAAATTGTCTAGAAACTTATTTAGTGACAATCTTTTAAAACATAATTGTGTTTAAATTTGGTTAATGTTTTTTTTTTACACATTTGGTCAATGTTTGACTATTAGTTATTTAATTAACTTATTAAAAGAAGATAATAATGAAAAAAATATTTAATTAGACTAACAGATCAATTGTGGACTGATAAAAATGGGAAGCAAATTTCAGTTCAAAAGAAAGAGGCAAGCAAACAATAGTGGTGGAATAACAAAGCCAAACGTGGAATTATATTAAACCTCATACTCGTGTCATACCGTGCAACATGTGATTTGTTTATTTATTAACCCCTGGTTCTTAGGATAAAGGGGCCATAATAATCTGGATTTTCGTCGAGATGTAAGTAAAAGCCGACTAAGAATTGTTTCCATAAAGAATAGAACCCGAATTCTTCCAAATAATTTGTCTTAAGGAAACCCATTAACCGCTAGAACTCAGTCACTTGACTATGTGTGTGTTTGGTATGACGGTGGTGAGAATTGATTTTGATAGAATTGAGTTTGAGAGAATTGATTTTGATTAAAAGTGAGTTTGATGTGAATTGGTTATGTTTGGATACACTCGTTTAAAAGTGATTCTTATGAGTTGATGTTGTTTGGGTAATTTGAATCAAAATTGATTTTGAACATTAAATGACCAAATTACCCTTTTAATTGTATTTAACTAAATTTCCATTCTCATTTTAGATAATTATTTCAAATTATCTAAAATCATGAAAAATGATTTTCAACTTCAATATAAATTATAAACCTTTTTTTTTCATTAAGTTTTTTTTTTTTTTGAAGAATTCATTAAGTTTTTTTTTTCACAACAAAAGAAATAGTACTACCC
Organism: Medicago sativa; assembly: GCF_051527215.1. NCBI lineage: Eukaryota > Viridiplantae > Streptophyta > Magnoliopsida > Fabales > Fabaceae > Medicago > Medicago sativa. Next base: position 68,695,469 of record NC_140751.1, on the reverse strand, counting down.
AACCCAATACATTATGCGCATCTCTTTTGTTTTCCCAGAACTATCTACAATGGTTCACACCCTTTATATCTCAATAAGTTTCTTCTTCCTCCATCTATCCATAATTTCCTTCCATTCTCTCATTAAGTTTCTTCTTCTTCATCATTTCTTCACCCTTTATCTCTGTTATGGCCTTCAATTTAGATAGGGAAATTCAAATCTGTGTGTTGGAGTGCTGGATCTGGGTATAGTGAAGGATAAAGTTATGGGTGATTTGGTAAAGAGAAATTGAAGGCTTGAATTTAGGGGTAATTAGGTAAGTACCTGCAACTTGAGAAATTAAAGGCTGAAACGTGGTTTTCATCTGCCGTAGAAGCTCTAAATTCCAGCTTAAAGAAAACTGCGTTTTGGAGACATAAACGCGTTTTAGAAACTTGCTTTTTCGTCATCCAAACAACATGGAAAAGAGCAAAACCGCGTTTGGCAAAAGTAAACCACGTTTAGAGCCCAAAAACGTGGTGCCAAACATGCACTATATCATATTTGATTTATTCCTTAAACCATCCACAACAGAGCACCCCAAATTGGGTGTTTAAATGGGTCATTTGGGTCCATATCATTAATTTTACGGTAATACTTAATAAGCACCAATTTTCTCCAATCCAGCACATCAAAAGAAATTATTAAATAGGTTACACAAATAATTCTATATCCTTAAATTTCAACAAAATATATTTAATTTATTAAGATTTATGTAATAGGACCCGCGAAAAATGAAGAGAGAGAGGGTGCTTCCATAGCCACCCTTCTCCATAGGCACTCATATATTTTACTCCACAATGGAGATGTCTATTTAATGTGGTGCTAAATATGTTAAGCATCCACCATTGTGGATGATCTAAACATATGTCATTTATTTTATCCGGATTACAATGTCCTGCATAATAAATTTAAGGACTCATCCATAAATTCTAGTTTAATCGATAAAAATGCATAAATTGCAAGATCGGACATTGTGATCAGGGTTCGAACATTGGCCCCTCTACTTATGTTTGTGAGACTCAACGATTATTCGTCATTTCATCTATCTATCAATAAAAGGACCAATGCTTTTTTAAAATTGGGAAAGCAAATTATTACTCGCTCCGTCCTTAATTGCTATAAATTTATTTTACATGAAAGCAAATTGCTCATAAATATAAGACCCTCTACAAATTTTTATATGCATTTATTATTCTTTTTATACTGCTTTTTTTAAGAAACCAAACTAGCCCACTGAAATTGGTATTGGGGTACTACCAATATATGTATCTACTAACAGAGTAATTTAATAATATTTACACATTTAAACAAATTTATTACTCCATCAATTTTTCTTAATACATATTATTTTTATTACAATGGGAATATTATTTCTTAAGAGTAACTATAATGATCATTTATTATCGTCGTTTTATAACTGTCTCAAATAAAATTCGAACATGTCTCTTCAAGTTTGGGATGACAATTGGACACAAACCCGTTGAACACCAGCAAAAATACCCACAATAGACAGGGTAATTACCTGTTTATGGGTCCGAACTTGGGATCAAGTAATTACCCCCGAAATTTGAAAGGGTACATACACTCTAATGCCCAACTAATATAATATTATAGGGTTTTGTTAGAAGACACCTTTTATGAAGGTGTCTTTTAGCAAGTTATTCTATGAACATTTGTTAAAAGACACCAACTAATTTTTATTAAGGTGTCTTGTAGCAAAGTTTTAACTAAAAAGTGGAAATCACACCTTGAGGTGTGGATTGCTAAAAGACACTTTCATAGGTGGCTTCTAGCATAACCCAATATTATATCCAAGGGTCATGGTTTAACCCTCTCATCTCTCACAATAAAACTCCTCTCACTTGATATGGAAAATTGTTGTTGACACATCTTGTTAGGCTGAGAAACACTAGTAAAAGACGAAAATGCCCTCTCGGTAGTTAACTGCCGAATTATGAAATCGGCTGCAGTTAACTACCGAGGAAAACTTCGGCAGTTAACTAACGAGGAAAATTGAAAACTTCGGCAGTTAACTGCCGAGGAATCCTCAAACCATTTTTTTTTTACAAAAACCATTAATTCTTTTTATTCTTTAAACCTAAATTTTCCTTAATTAAATTTAATTCTTTAATCCTTTTAAGGAATTAAACACAATTTTTTTTTTTATGATTTCATTCATGTGATTTTGTTGCCATAAATGAAGAAATATGAGAGATGAATAATATCTGCAATCGGTAGTTAATGGACCTAAAATGATAATTCAATAAAAAAAATGCAACAACAAAAAACGTTACAAATGATAGAATAATTATATTTGTAATTATTAGTAATTAATTATAATATTTAATATATTTTTTTGTTGTTCACAAATTATAATATTTCAGATATTATTCATCTCTCTTTCAAATAATTATATTTGTAATTATTCTATCAATAATACCTTTTTTTTGTACAAATAAAACCACTTTTCTATTCTTCAAAAAAAACATTTTTTTTTATTAATAAACGTGATTGAATATTTAGTAATTCTAGGATCTCATATTTTTTTTTTATGGTAACAAAATCATATGAATGAAATCAACAACTTTATAAAAAGAATCGTGTATTTAATGGCAACAAAATCCATATTTCTTCATTTATGGCAACAAAATCACATGAATGAAATCATAAAAAGAATTATGTTTAATTCCTTAAAAGGATTAAAGAATTAAATTTAATTAAGGAAAATTTAAGTTTAAAGAATAAAAAGAATTAATGGTTTTTGTAAAAAAAAAAATAAGGTTTGAGGATTCCTCGGCAGTTAACTGCCAAAGTTTTCAATTTTCCTCGGTAGTTAACTGCAGAAGTTTTCCTCGGTAGTTAACTGCAGCCGGTTTCATAATTCGACAATTAACTACCGAGGGGGCATTTTCGTCTTTTACTAGTGTTTCTCAGCCTAACAAGATGTGTCAACATCAATTTTCCTTGATATGTCCTATATATATAATATTTAAATTTATACATCATTAAAGTTAATTAATTGTTAACTTTTTTTCAATTATTTAAACCTAAACGATTGTTGTTGTTGCTTCTTTCTTATAAGCTACTGATCGACATCTCTTCTTCTTTTGTGCATCCATTTTTTGTTATTGTCTTGTTTTTATCGTTAGTCAACTATCAACTATGGATACATATGGTTCCAAAATATGAATTGTTGAATCATCTCTAAATTATTTGTTACGTTTTGTTGTTGTTTTTTATTGTCTTTTCGATGTTAAAGTGCGGTACAAACACTTAGAAACTCATAGGGCATGTCGATGAACAATAAAGTTGTTGTCCACATGGGTATGGACTCGCATACATGCATTTTTCGTAGATATGGGAACAGGTACTATAGTACCCCATCCATTGGAGGCCATTGTTATATCTAGTTCAAGTTACAAAGTCTAACTCTTACCGTTGAACATTTTCAGACAAATTTAAGAGATCAATGTAAAGGTTAATAAGAGTATAGATGTTTTTGCCTATAAAGTCAAATTTGAGCCCACATAATATAATTGATGAAGCACATAACTTTCAAATTGAATTGATCAAGTATTTATAATCAACATTTCAGCAAAGGTTGACTGATTAAATATTGTACACGATAAGACAAAGACTCAACGTATGAACCAATTGCATATCTAGATTCTCAAACTATGTAATATCAAAATTTGCCGACACAGTATGAACTATGAAGAGTCAAACCAGGAGTCATATTGTGATGTGTGTTATACTCTAATTTTGGACCTAAAAATACTTGTTCAATTCTTCTTTTCTTGCATTACAAGCTATTTGAACTGTCTCTGATCAACTGCATCTTTCTCTGCATTCTATTTCAATGTTATTTGCAAAATTCACATGTAAGGGTATTTTAGTCATTTCCTATGTCAAAATTTCTTTCAGTCTTTTAAAAATTTGTTTGAGTCTTTTCATTTGGTTAGAATAAGTCTCTGTTTCATTCTATGTCAAAAAACATTTCAAAAATTGCATTTGAGGTCATTTTGAGTCAGTTTTGCCCCTAGGGGCATTTTAGTCTTTTCATATGTCAAAACTCTGTTTAAACCCTTAAAATTGTCTCTGAGTCTGTTAATTTTGCTTGAATAAGTCTTTGCCTCAATTCCTTGTTAAAAATCCATTTTAAAATTCGTATCTGAGTCATTTACAGTTGTTTTAGCCCTAGGGGCATTTTGGTCATTTCACACGAAATTTTGGCAGAGAGAGGTTACTTTAAAGTACCTCATTTAAGCCATTGGTTCGTTTTAGTCCGTTTTGTCAAATTTTAGACGTTTCACTTTACGTTTAGTCAAGTTACCATTTTTTATTCCAATTTTATTTTTAGTTTTTTTCTCTAAGTCCAAAGTGTCCAAAATTTCATTCAAGTCCCTTTTTAATTTTCTTTTTAGACCTTTAATTTCACATTTTTTGTGTAATAGTCCTTCTTATTTCAATTTTTCTTTTTAAGTTTTTTTTAATTGCAATTAAGTCCTCTTTTCCATTTTTCAGTTTTGTCCCTTTAGTTTCCTTAGTTTGCAGAACAGTCCTTCAGGTTTTCCAAAATTGCAAAAAGGCCCAAGTCCAAATCCAGTCACTTTCTTCGAACCTTAGTCCAAGTCCAGGTGGCAGTTTCCTATTCGTCCAGAGGAACACTTGGCACCTATAAAATGGTGCCAACTCAGGTCAAAGGGTCAGAATTTCACCATTCCAGAAAAGCCAACTCATCAAACTACACAGTCATTGTTTTTTCTTTTCACGCGCCACCACAACAGAGCTCTAACAAACTCTCTCCGCCACTGAAACCACCGTAACCGTTTCCAATTCACCAAAAACACACACAATTGCACCAAATTCATCACAAAAAACACTAGAATCAACACAAATTGCCAGAAAATCGAAGCAAAAGAAGCATGTCCAATTCAACAGAGTTTCTACGAATTGATTGAAGTTCTCAGTGGTTCTCTGAGAGAATCCTCATCATTGAACGTTGATTCATTGCAATTCAAGCGTGAATCCATTCATAACTGACGAATTCAACACGATCGCAAAGAAAACATCAAGAGAGAGAAGAAGAGGATCGAAGAACTAGGATCAAACCGGTGAAGAAGAGAAGGAAGAACGCCGATTTATTTTCGGATTCAACAACTTACCAAAAGATTTGCGTGGATCTTCGTTCGAATCTCCAGAATCCAAAGAGGTAAACCCCAAACTCACCGTTATTTCTCAGTTTTCAATTGTGCAAGTGATGTTTCTTCATTGATCAGTGTAGATCGAACAAGAACGTGAAAGCCTCTTTCGAAAGTTGTTAAAAAAAATTTTGAAACAGTTCGAAACCCTAATTTCAAGTATAGATCTACACTGATCTGGTGATTTTTAGGGAAAACGGTTTAGGTTTTCGAACTCAGGAAGGAAGAACGAACACATTGATGTAAAAGGTTTTCAAAAATAGTCAGAAATAAGATTCCGACGCGGCGGTTCCGTCACCGGAAACCTAACCACCGCCGGAATCTTCATCGTTGTTCTTCGTTCTTTCCAGAAAGCGTGAGTTTGAAGATGAAGATGTAGAGAGAAGAAGGAGCTTCTCTCTCTAAGGAAACTTAGAGAGAGAAACGAATGAGAAGAATGATCAAACCGGTATAAACATGTTTATATAAGGGGGGGTGAACCAAGCCGGTTCATCTGAACCAGGCTGGTTCATCTCCAAACCGGTTCCATTTTTCTTCTCCACCGTTTGATCTAGGGTTTGGATCCCTGGATCAATCCTGTGGCTCCTGTGTCTCTCTGCGATCCAGAACCCATCAAGGCTTTGGGCCTAGGTCTCTTTTCTTTACTGGATTTCGCCCCTGCTTGTCTTGTGCTATATGAACACTGCCTTTTAGTATTTGCACCCCTGTCTGCCTAAATTTGTTTATAAAAAATCCTAAAATTTTTCTAATGTGTTCTTAATATTTTTCTTGACATTTTGATGACATTTTTTGCGCTAAAACTTGAGAAAAGCACTTGAAGCATTTTTTTTCTTATTTTGTGTTAAAACTAGCAATTTTCTTGTAATTTTTAGCCCAAAAGACCTTTAAAAAAATTTCTTAAAAATTCACATAGGTTTCTTGATAGTTTTGTAGCATTTTGTGATAATTTTCACATGTTAAAATTGGTTAAAAAATAAGGTGTTAATTTTCTTGCTATTTTTGTCATATTTTGTGCTAAAAAATGAGTGAAACTTTGCTTGATTTCAATCCAAATTGCTTGATGAATTTTGGTGACCTATGCCACTTGATTCCATAGAAGTTTAGCCACTGTTTGTGCTTGATATTGATGCATGAGTATGAATCTTGATTGATTACTTAGCTTACAAGTTAGTTGTGTAATGATGCAAATATGCCTAAAGTTTGTTTTAAAATGCCAAGTAAACCATGTTGCCTTAATTCCCATTCCAAAACTTGATTCCAAACCTTTTAAAAATGCATGGGAATGTGAGAATTATAGGTCATATGATTCTTGCATTCTATGAACAAATTTTAAGCCATGTTTGCACTCATTTTCTATCCTTTATGTTCTAGTGTTTCTCTTGCTTTATTTTCTTTGATATTGCCATGTGCTACTAACTCCTTCCATTTCATGTTTCATCATTTCATAAGCATCTCCATTTCATCCCATATTCATCTCTATTTCTTTCTTGCAATTTAATTTGTACCAAAGTTAGAATGTAAACACTTAGGAGTTGTTGTAATATTTTTCCTTTATGCACTTTTAATTTTCTTGGCAAAGAGGCCATAGAATGTATCTAGGGTGTGATGTAAAGGACAATGGACTCTAATGATGTACACCGACACAAGCACCGACACATGCACACACATCACTATATAGTTAGAATATGCATGTTTAGATGTATGTTTAGGATTGTATGTTTAGATGTATGTTTAGGCCTTATACTTAGAAAAATCATTTTCCCAAAAAACTTGAACAAACTTCACTCAAACATTTTTCATAATAAACCTTGGGGTCAAAACCCCATTGAATTTTCCTTTTATTTTCTTAATCAAACTTCAATGAAAAATAATCAAACTTTGACTCCTTTTGCAAATGACTAATTCAACCTCACAATTTCATAATCTCATGCCCTTGAGGCCTCTTTCTCTCATTCTTCAAATTTCCCATTTTCAAACCTAAAATCAACCAACAAAAACAAAAAACATTTTTGAGAGAGAACTACGGTGGATTTGATCCCTTAATCGGGTACGTAGGCAAGGAACAAAATTCCTTCAATTCAACTAAAATAAAAATCCAAAAACATTTTTCTCCCTCCAATTCTTCACTTAGCAAACTTTAGGTGTAAATATCATTTCAAAATAGCATTTAAAAATAAAACGCGCGTGTAGAAATTAAAGACGGTTCCTATAGGATACTATAGTCGTTATGGGTGCCTAACACCTTCCCGTAGCGAAAACAACTCCCGGACCTCGATTCTCAAGGGTTTTGCTTACTTTTTCCCTTCCCAAGAAAAAATGAGACATCACCGGTTTAAAAGGTTCAAACGTAATCAATGTTTGACACCCGCAAAACCAAGATAAAACAATGTGTAACAAGCTTTGCTAGACACAGTATGGGCTAAAATAAACATCACTTATGTACGGAAATTAAAATATTTTAATCTTTGATATAATTATGCATATTGTCTGAACATATGACTAATTGAACCTTAAGAATTAAGACACGTGATTTAGTAAAATTGAGATTTAAAAACAATATACCCCACATCCAACCACTACCTATATGCCATTTTCAATTTAGTTTAGAGCTTTCGCTTTCTATATTCATGCAAGCATTGACTTTTGCAAGAAGTCCATACACATATACATGTAAGTAAGTAAAAATTTGAGGGAAAAAAAACAAAGAAGATGAACGGAATCGTCCTAATATTTGTCCTTTTTTAAAATAAATTGATAGTTGAATAATTTCATAGTCACGACATTCACTATATAATAGTATTGTTGATGATAATGTCATCAGGAGTTGTCCAATTCTAAGTTTTGGACGTTAGGGCAAAGATATTTGCTCTCCTAATAAGAGGAAATTATACCACAAAGGTCCCAATACCCGATGGCATATGTTAACCAAATTAATGATATGTCACTTACAACATATATGTGTGTGTATATTCATGGCTGAAAAGAAATCTACCCCTATTATGATAGTGAACCATCGTGCAATTCAACAGCAGATATATGTTGCCCTATTAATATCATCGATTTGTAGAATAAGTACTATATTCAACGAATGTATATATTTTTTTGTTTATAAGTGCTAACAGGGGCGGATCTGGACTCAAAATATTAGTGGGGCAACTTTTTTTTTTTGTGAAATAATTAAATAATATTGTATTTAGTAAGAAGTTATTTTAAAAATAGTTGTAGCAATCAAAATTAGAAAGAAAATAATTTATTTTCCATTTGTTGAAAATGAACTAAAATTATATCATTACTAATTGTTCTAAGAACATCTCATTCTATATAGGTTACAAGAGATGAATCGAATGCTCTTGCATGATACACGTGCATACGGACGGGTGAGTGTGTTGCGCTCTTTTTTTTTTTAAAAGCAAGTCGCAATTGCGTAAAAATTATGAAAATATAGACATGTGTACAAATTGTACAAAAATTTATTTCCGTATTAAATATGAGTAAAATTATAGACATGTGTATAAATTAAAAAAAAAAATTGGTCCTCATGTAAATATATAAGTTAAAATATAGACACATGTATAAATTAAAAAAATAGGCCATCTTATTAATATACGAGTAAAAATATAGACACATGTATAAATTACAAAAAAAAAAATATCTTCATATTAATATATAAGTTGAAATATAGGCATATGTATAAACATAAAAAATTAAGTTTGTATTAATATACGAATAAAATTATACAATAAACCGGTAAAAAAAATTAAAAAAAAGAAAAAGAAAAAGGGGGGCCCTAGGCTGGTGTGGCACTTGCCACACTGTGCCTTGAAGAGGTCCGCCCCTGAGTGCTAAGTTAGTATCATATAAACTCACACGCACACTTGTGAGATTCTAGATTCGAATTTAGATATTATCGGTTGAGATAAGTTTTATAGATTTTCGATGAATATGTATAGTTTTCAAACCATATGATTTTTCTAACAAATTTCATATTTACTAGAGTATGTTTTTTTATGAAGTTTTCCACAACTGTTTCTTAGTAAAAAACACGACTACTTTAGAAAAATATTACAATATGACATCATTATAAGATTATAATTAATTAGAGTTTGTGGAAAATATTTTAGTGATTGAGAAAAAACTGGGAGCAAGTATAACCCTGAGATAAAATAACTTTTGGTAATTGAGAAAAATAAACTTATGATATTTTAGTCCCCAACTCAACACCCATATAAAAATTAGGTTTTATCATATAAGTATAATTCAAATGGTAAAAATTAAACGAATATTTGATATGATAGAAATAAGATTTTTATTCTTGTTGTGGATGATTTTGTTGCTATAAGCTCTCTAGAAGCACAAAATAATAATTTTTACACTGATGTGTTACATTATATATAGTCTAATGTGTCATTCTATTTGTTTGTATAACAAATGTGAGTTAGAAATCTCATTGTAGATGAAAAAAATGGATATTGAACAAAATATAAATAAGAGAACTACATTATATATAGTCTAATGTGTCATTCTATTTGTTTGTATAACAAATGTGAGTTAGAAATCTCATTGTAGATGAAAAAAATGGATATTGAACAAAATATAAATAAGAGAGCTCATATAACTTATGTCTTAAGGTTTTGTGTAAAGATAATTTAATGTCAATTTTTTTTTACGGAAAAAAATATAATGTGTCATGTCAACTAATTCATTTGGAACTAATAAGGTCTAAATTCTCTATGTTTATTCTTAACCCACAAATCAATAGGATGATCCCGTAGTTCTCCTCATGACCCAACACTATCTCATCAACTATATTGAATATGTGACATGTCAACTAATTAATTTTGAACCATATGATCCTCACAAAACTTAAAATAGGTATTTTAGTTCCCCTCTGCAGATATCTTTTTTCTTTGTAAATCCACAAGCCTCATTTTACCGAAAACGTTACTATGAGTGTTTGTTTTTGACGTAGAATCTTGAAGTGGAGGATCATTTGTTTTGTTGATGTAGTATTTTTATATTGGAGAGGTGTGGTATTTGATTTTTAAATGGATTGGAACCGGAGTGATTTTATTCGGAAACATTGTCACACTTCTCGATTATTTTTCTTCATCTTGATGGAAAAAAAAAATCGGAAAGGCCTAATGTTTATTTGGCATGCTACAATTTAGAAGATTTGGTAGGTTCTTGATGTGGTATATTTGCTTCAAAGACTCCGGTGGGTGAAGAGATTTTAGATGCAATCAAAGCAACCTCTTGAAGATGGTTTCCCGCTAAGAAAAAAGGGGGGATTTGTATGTGTACTTCGAAAGGTTTTCAAACCCTCTCTTGTGTCTCAATTCTTGATACAAGATATTTGTTTTTGCAGGTCAAGTAACCCTTGTACTTTTTTCAGATTGTGGGATTAATACTCTTTCAGATGCATGGCAATATTTCTTTTCTGTAACCGTTCTCCAAAACCCATTTTTTTTTTTTCAATAATATCAAATCTACGATTTCAGAGAGAGAGAGAGAGAGAATATCATCTGGTATTATTGAGATGGTTTGAGAGCAACAACAACCTTAATTATAAAAGCCAAAATAAATGTGATTTTACAGAATTGAGACACCCAGAAAGCATAATTCATTGAAATGACAATAATGGACCCCATATAAGACCAAACATAGACATGAATGGTCAGGATAAATAGCATAAGCCACCATTGACAAGTTTGGAATCTACATTTTTTTCTTAAGTACTAAAATGGGTCTCCTTGAGCTGTATTTTCCCTCTCTAAAATTAATTAAAATTTGTAGATTGTACAATTTTTTGAATTTTTTTTGTCCTTCAAAGTTTATGCTGTTTGTACAACTTTGATGCCTAAATGTAAATTTGAAATATATGCTTAATTCTTTTTTTTTTTTTGTACAACTGTATAATCATTAAATGCTTACATTTCACCAATCCAACAACCTATTTTCATCTCCTCTTTTTATTTACATCGATAAAACTGTTATGTGTCACTATCTTGTTCAGTTTGTTAAGTGCTTTTAGTACTTATTACTGAAAAAAAAATGTTTTAACTACTTGTACAAAAGTTTGAGGACAGTAAATTGATTGAAAACAATATGAGAGTTTTATTTTTAATAATTTAAAAAAAAAATAAACTTTAATATACAGATATTAATTATTTTTAATTATTTTAAAAAAATGAAACTTCAATAGTGTCAACTAATTGTAAGAACATTATATTGATTCGACTGAAACCGACCTCTAATCCTTTAATCATGTTTTGAGTTAGAATCTTGTGAATGAAAAAATAAGTGGTTGGAAGGGAGACTCTACTAAAAATGATCGGTCAATATTTCCGGTAAATACATCGCACTAATAAATTGGCTGCCCAAAAAAAGTGTCAACTATTCAAATGGTTTTTTTATAACTTCTCAACCTTATTAGGGAGTATGTTTGGTGTGTGTGTATATATATATTTCTCATTTATATATGTGAAGGTACGAATGGAAAGCAACTGTTGAGTTAATGAAACCATACATATATGGATTGTATAGAGAGAATTGACTTTCCCTATCAGAGTCACAGAGACACACATTCTGAATCTATTGTATAGCATAGGGGAAAGAAATGAAAAAAATGTAACCTAATTTTAACATTGGTCCCCTCATGTGAGGCACTAATGAGGTGAAAGAAAGAAAGTGTGTGACAAACACAATAGTCCAAATTGAAAAAAAAAAGGAGAACTTCTTTTACCATGAATTATATGAAGCCACAAATGAAAAATAACTGCTCGAAGAAAGTGCGTATGGAAACATTATGTAAAAGGAAATAAAGGGTACAAAAACAGGAACAAAAGCAAAGCAAAGCAGAACACGAATGCTATTGATAGCTGACTGTGTTAAATTTGTGTAAGAGAGAGAAAAAAGGATAAATAAAGAACATGCACCTGCCACGTTGTCCTAGTGAAGGGTATTTAGAACTTTGAAGCAATAATTGAGTGATGATGGCAATAAGAGTCAAAAGAAAGAAGGGAAAGCAGAATTGTTGGGATATGATTTAGTTAGAAAGAGAGAGAGAGAGAGAGAGAGAGAGAGAGAGAGAGAGAGAGAGAGAGAGAGAGAGAGAGAGAGAGAGAGAGAGAATGTAACGAATTTTGTAAGAATAAAAGAAAGATGGTTTGGTTTTCAGTGTTGTTTGGAAGGACAAATTTCACATTGTTGTCATAATAATAAAATTAATTAAAGACATAAGGAATCATATTCATAGAGAGTGGAATTAATAGATTTTAAGATTGATGAGAAGCTAGATTCCCGGAAGTCATGTGTGAAAGAGAAAGGAGTGAGAAAATCTATATGTCCTTGGATTAACAATCATTAACATAATGCTCAGTGTATAAATAAATAGACTACTAGTAACATACTAATGTTTGGATTAAGGAATAAAATGAAATAATCATTAGACATAACACTTTTACTAAGCTGCCCTTATTTTATAAGAAAAAGACAAATTTAAAGTTGCATTGAAAATTGTGTGAGAGAAAAGTTGGAGAGGGTAAAGTTGGAAGAAAGAAAATAAAGTTGTATTGGAAATGTAAAGTGACATTCATTTTGAAACAATTTTTTTTGGCTAAAACGACCTTCATTTTGAAACGGAGGGAGTAATATATTTTTGGGTCTTACTAACGAGTATCCTTAACTAAGGACACTCTTTAATGATTCTTAATTAAGAAATAATTCATTCAAAAAAGTGTGTCCTTAGACCACTCATTAACATTTCTCGATATTTTTCTACATCATTTTTTATATATATATATATATATATATATATATATATATATATATTTGGGTTTTGTTAGAAGACACATTTTATGAAGGTGTCTTTTAGCAAGTTATTATATGAGCATTTGTTAAAAGACACCAATTGATTTTTATGAAGGTGTCTTTTAGCAAAGTTATAACTAAAAAGTGAAAATCACACCTTGAGGTGTGAGTTGCTAAAAGACACCTTCATGGGTGGCTTCTAGGAAAACCCTGTTTATATATATATATCATGAGTTTAATAATTATGTACCTAATATAAGTAAAAAATGAAGTAGGTAGTCAATTTAGTCTTCAAATATAATTTTTGCTAGTCAATTTAGTTCATAAAATTATTAACGTACAAAAGAGATGTATTTGTAACCTCATATTTTTTTTCTTTCAGTTAACCCTATGATTTTTAGTAGAGTCTTGATAATTCATAGTTTGATTGTAAGGTGAATATAATTTAACTACAAATTATTTTATCAAAAAATGGAACTCAGATTTGTTCTTAAACGGCTAATTTTTTTTAATGGAGCAGGAGTTTGTTAAACTATTTAAACCCAATTGCTTGGTTTAACATCAATATATTTAAAAAGTATAGTCACAACTCACAACATTCAGATATTCAAATGACAGTTTGTTGAACAGAAAATCATTATGATAGATAGGACGATTGCCTTAATGTTAGGTTTTAAATTATTAGTATTATTATACCTCAAATCTAAAGAGGGAAATAGAGGTAGTTGTATACAATAAAAAGGGAAAGAGTGGAAAAGAATATATTGGGGAATGAAAGTCTCCGATAATTCTGCCGGACCCCTACCTTTACCTTCTGACTCTACCAAGTTTGAAATTAATAGATGCATAGTATAGCATGGTTAGAGAAATATATTCAATACTCCATTCCAATCCAGTTGTTTTGTGTTTCTCTATGCACTGCAAAATATACTAAAATAAAAGAATTTCCAATTCAACATTCTTGTTCTTATGAACTCAAAGTCCAAACCCACACACATGTTATACGGTCTCCAACCAGCTGTCTCAATTCTAATCTCTACGTGATTTATACTCACTTTTCATTTTGGTCCCACCTCTGTCATGTTTCTTAATATCACTTTGGAAATAAGTTTGCTTCTTGTGCTCTTCCCCATTATTTCAAAGTTAAAGAGTTAAAAAAAGAGAGAGAACTAAAGAGGAGCTTTCCTAATTCCCAAAACCAAAGTAAGCATTATAGGAAGGTCCTTATTCCTTTTCTGCCTCCTCTTTTGACAATGAAAAAAACCATATATAACTTTTTTTTAATTGTGTTATTTAAACATTAAAATACATATACTATTATGTGACATAGTGTGTGTAAATTAATATATATATATATATATATATATATATATATATATATATATATATATATGTATATGTATGTATGTATTACTTTTTATCTTCTAAATGTTATACATATTTTAAAAAGTACACATAAAAATTAATAGACATCGTGTTTGACATAAAATTTTATGTTAGAATATTATTTATCATTTTTTTTCCTTCACAAAAGCTAATTACACCCCACCAAGGCCAAGGCTACCTAATTCCCATCCCTTTCTTATCCCTAAAGGCTAAAGTCATATACCTATTTATTTCAAGTTTATGGATCTAACTTTTAATCTTTTGCATGGGGGAATATTTTCAATCTGTCTTTTGTTCTGCATGTGTGATAAAGTTAAGAGCAATGCTAGCGTCAACCGCTTAGCTACTCTCTATTAAACACTCTCCCAATTATACGCCCACGTCACCCTCTTTTTTAGATTTGTAATTGGCAACCGGCTATCCCTTTCTTTTTCTTTTTTCTTTTTTTAACTGATGCCACCATATTTTCCTATCATCGCATTCTTTCTCTCTCTATATCAACCGCAAACCGCCAGCTATACCATTATCTATCAGCAATCCCAAACCCACCAACCTCACCTTTTTCCCCTGCAAAACGGTATAATACTCTCAATGAAAGCAAATCTTTTTCATTATGAATGTCCTTTCTTTTATTATTTTTGACATCAATGAAGAGAAGAGCTCAAATGTTTTCTAGTTTCAGAACATCTTATAATTCATGGTAATTAAAAAAAAAAAACTTAATTTTGACCAAATTTGTAAAGGAAACAAAACAAAAAACTCAGCACCATCACAATACTATGAACCTGTCGTAATCCCCTTTTCCTTCATAGTATACCCCCGTGAAAACTCTTTTGATTTTAAGTTTTGTCATGACACCACAATGGTTGAACTGGGATATAGAAGAGGTGTTAGAAGAAGAAAGGACATTTGCAAACCCTTGCGTTGCTTATGGGTTTTCAAGAATGAAGTCAAAATTTTAGAAACTGCCTCAACAGGTTATCCGGTAATAGTTTAACAAAAACAGATGACGTGTACCTATTGATGAGCGAGTATCACTAAGAGAGTGTCTAAGCGATTGCCGCTAGCACTCCTCTAAAGTTAATAATACTACGCATAAAATACCTAAGTAACAAGTCAAGTAACAATTTATAAAAAGGTCCAACTTTACTTTTATTTTTGGGTAAACTAGGACTCCCCACCTTCTTTTAAAAGACATTCCACTATAACATCCAATGGGTACACTTTTTAGGAAACATTACTAGCATTAATAGCTAAATGTTCGAAAATTTGAAATTGTATGTTTGGGCAAATCTAAATCATACATGTTTTGAATGAATTTAATTGGTTTGTAAATTTGGTTTGGTTAAAACTGAATTTCAAGCGAAATGTTATATTTGTTGTAGAAATTCACTCCAAAAACAAGTTTGTTGTATGGTGTAGTATATGTTTCTGTTTTGATGAATGAGCTACTAGAAAAGTAAAATTAATTCAATAATAAAAAGTTAAATTAATAGAGATAGAAAAATAAAAATTTCAATAATTTGCTAATGAATATTTTTCTGAAGAAATTCTCTTATGAAATTTGTCATTAATTCTCGTGTCACTAATTCTTGAAAAGTAGAGATAGTGAATTATAAAATTGGTAAACAATTTTGGTGTATATATGTACTAATTATTTTGGTCGATTAATCTAGTGGTTAGAAATTCACCTTTAAGGTGAATAAGTGTGATGTTCGGGATTCGAATCCCGACCCTGCTTATATTATACAGTATTCATAACAATTGAGTTAAGCTCACGTGTACTGTACTCTCTTTTAGTTCAGTATATTTCTCATATGGTATATTTTTATCTTTTAAAAAAAAAAAAGTTATACAACTTTTCTTTTCTGACAAACATAATTAATTTAGCTTGGGTGTAGTTGAAAATAAGATTTTAAAAAGTAATTAACTTGGTCACATGACAGATTTAAAATTTGTGAAGTAAATGATAGCTATGTTTTTTTTTTCCCTCTGTGCAAAAAAAAAAAAAAAACTCTAATATATATTTTTGGAATGGCAAAGAAAAACAAGCTACAACCACTGGGCTAGTGTCGTGTCTCTACTTTGAGCTTTTGTTTATGATTTCAAAACCGAATATTATGCTTCCTGATCTTAAGGAGAGCATCTCGCTAATTTTAGAGCTTTAAGAATTGAAATTTTAGCATTCCAAAAGTTTAAAGAATCATTAATAAAGTGGAGAAGCTAAGCATGAAACATAAATTTTACCACTGATCCTGTAAATATGCGCCCATGCGTGACAAATATAAAATAAACACCTCATGTGTGAATTCGGTCACTTACAGAGTATGTAGCCCTTGTTATTGGGACAATATACTCGCAGAGTGGCATGCATTAAAAATGAAAGGACAAAAATGATGTGGACTTGAACTTATCCTGCGTACTATTATATAAAAATGTCTAACATAAAATTTACACGACTAGATAGTGATACACAGTAAAAAGTTTTACATATTAATACATCAAAATCGGTCTCCGAGCTTAGATCTGTTGGTATTGACATTACAAATTATATGTAGGGGCTAGATTTCGAACCCTAGCTATACACCCTACTTTTTTTTTATAGAAAGCAGTTAATAGCTACAATATGTAAAATACACGATGGTACATCAATGTAAATGTGGGAGGTAGCATGACCTAGGGCTACCTGAGCTAACTCGTGAATGACCTCATTAGTTTGTCTCCTATTGAACTCGACATGTGAGTTTTGAAACAAGCGCTTATAAGCATATATAATACAACTTTTTTTTTTTTTTTGTGGTGGTCGGGGATCGAACCCCAGACCTTGCATATATTATACATTGTCCATACCAACGAGCTAAGCTCACGAGGACAGCATATATAATACAACTAAATTCACTATATAACTTCTATATTAACATTATCATATTAAATTCATCTTCTTTTACAAAGTATGCAGGTTGTTGAATTTTTAATAATATGAAAATTCTTTTGCATACTATGAATTTTTAATAATATGAAAATTTTGATTTATTAACAGTATACATTTTTTAATAATATGAAAATTTTTAATAATATGATCGAGGCAGTTGAGCCACTCAAAGCTTTGCTAGGATAATTCTTTACAACCGTTAATTCACTACCATTCATACCCATTGTGTTGTGCTGCTAAGTGCTAACCAGCAACTTCATTGGAATTGAGCTCACATTTTATAGAAGAAAATCAAAGTAAAGAAGTGGGCAGGGATGTCTGTTATACCTGTGACATTTTTATTGATATCACGTGGCAATATATAAAACACATTATTTTATGGATTTAGCCATTTCCAATATTCTCTAGGTTTTACTTACTTGCATCCTTTTTATATTTTGAGAAAATAACACAAATGTCAATGCCCAATTATTAAAGATTTGAAATTAAAATCAAGACAGAATATAATATGATTTGTTAATACTCCAAGAAAGACAATTAACAGGGACCATAATTATCATTGTCGTCCGAAATGTGATTTACAAAGTCAAACACCTGGATATACTCTAGTCATAAAATGT